>NC_068950.1:20480975-22880975 GCF_026419915.1 Harpia harpyja | reverse complement strand
TCTTCTCTTTGTGATAGTTATCAGATATAATGACAACAACCATTAAGGAAACAAGACTTTACTGGTACTATTATTTCTCCAGCAGAAAATACAGGAGAGAGAAAAGGACTAGAGTGCATTTGAACTCTTTTTGGTAATAACAGAGAGGGGTGCAGTTCTGTAGTAATGACGCAGTGCATGCTGAGGTGTCTTTACTAAAGTAGAACTTAACTGATTTCTCTTACTCAGTTTCTCTCACAAGAATACAGAATATCACAAATACGGGCCATGAATACTCTTCTTCCACCTATGCTTCCTCTAAATATCTCCCCTGCCCATACCTAACTTCCCTGGGCTATTTTACATAGCTAAACCCCATTCCATCCTGCTGACTAGGCAGGGGAAGAAGGGTACCTAGAAGATGGTTGCAACTACAGTGTTGCATTCGTGATGCAGGGGTCCTGTGCTGCTCACTCAGCTTGAGCTCTTTCTTGATTGAAGCCAGGAACAGGAAAAGACACAGAAAAATGGCTGCTGCAAACCACAGTAACAGCCTTCTCCTGGGAGCACCCAGGGATACCCTACTTGTGCCCCTTTTCCTTACTGTACTATCCCGCAGCTGTGTGAAATGGAGAGACTGTTTTGCACAGTTCTGGAACGCTGCAGGTTGTGGGAAAGCACTGACTGAGTACACGTTGTGATGAGGAGCAGGCGTGTAACGACACTGCCCTGTATTCTTTGGTCCTATCTAGATTAGGTGGGGTATTCGCATAAAATGTTAGCATATGATAACATTACCTAACAATTAAAGAAATAAGAACCAAAACCTTTAGTTTGTGAAGCGCAATGGGCACTGGTCTCTTTTCCAGTCTGGTTTACAGATAACATTATTGCACCATGTATTGGTTTTGTGTGGCAAGGTTTTGGTAGCGGGGGGAGTTACAGGGGTGGCTTCTGTAAGAAGCTGCTGGAAGCTTCCCCTGTGTTCGACAGAGCCCATACCAGCCGGCTCTAAGACAGACCCGCCGCTGGCCAAGGCCGAGCCAATCAGCGATAGTGGTAACGCCTCTGTGATAACATTTTTAAGAAGGAAAAAAAAGTTGGGACGGTGGTATTCGGCAGCCGGAGAGAGGAGTGAGAACATGTAAGAGAAACAACCCTGTGGACACCAAGGTCAGTGAAGAAGGAGGGGGAGGAGATGCTCCAGGCGCCGGAGCAGAGATTCCCCTGCAGCCCGTGGTGAAGACCATGGTGAGGCAGGCTGTCCCCCTGCAGCCCATGGAGGTCCACGGTGGAGCAGATATCCACCTGCAGCCCGTGAAGGACCCCACGCCAGAGCAGGTGGGTTCCCGAAGGAGGCTGTGACCCCGTGGGAACCCCGCGCTGGAGCAGGCTCCTGGCAGGACCTGCGGATCTGTGGAGAGAGGAGCCCACAGAGCAGATTTTCTGGCAGGACTTGTGACCCCGTGGGGGGCTCACGCTGGAGCAGTCTGCGCCTGAAGGACTGCACACCGTGGAAAGGACCCATGCTGGAGCAGTTCGTGAAGAACTGCAGCCCGTGGGAAGGACCCACGTTGGAGAAGTTCGTGGAGGACTGTCTCCCGTGGGTGGGACCCCACGCTGGAGCAGGGGAAGAGTGTGATGAGTCCTCCCCCTGAGGAGGATGAAGCGGCAGAAAATAACGTGTGATGAACTGACCGTAAACCCCATCCCCGTCCCCCTGTGCCTCTGGGGGGGGTGGTAGAGAATCCGGGAGTGAAGTTGTGCCCGGGAAGAAGGGAGGGGTGGAGGGAAGGTGTTCTGAGATTTGGTTTTATTTCTCATTACCCTACTCCGGTTGATTTGTAATAAATCAAGTTAATTTTTCCCCAAACTGAGTCTGTTTTGCCCGTGACGGTAATTGGTGAGTGATCTCTCCTATCCTTATCTCGACCCACAAGCTCTTTGTTATATTTTCTCTCCCCTGTCCAGTTGAGAAGGAGGGGGAGTGATAGAACAGCTCTGGTGGGCACCTGGCATCCAGCCAGGGTTAACCCATCACACACCAACAGACAAAATACCCAACAAAAGACCTGGTCTCTGAGCACTTCCCAAGGCAAAGAAGATGAAGCAAAGACTGCTATTTCTATATCTAGTAAAAGAATGACTTTTAATATCATTTACGGGGCACCGCAGTAGAGACTGTAATCATCTTAAAATCAGCCCAATGGGTTTCTGAACTGCAGCTTTTAGCCTGTGCTCAGTCATACATAATTTTAAGAATCATGCCTTACTTAAATCTTCACCAATTTTACTCAGACTAAGACTTTAGTCCTAAGGTTTGTTCCACTTTACAATTTTTTTGCTATCTGAAACAAGCAGCTGCATTAAATCAGGAAATCCTTGTTTTCCAGCATAATTAAAAAGGATGAAAGAATTTTCTCAAACTCTCAAAAGTAAAAATCTCAGCTCTGAAAAAGACTAAGCAAAGAAGTCTGTAGGCCAAAAGTCTGAGGAGTTGTGGAAGCATAACCCATATACTTACGTCCCATCACAGTATCTCAGAACCCAATTCCAAACCTTTAAAACCTTCACCATTGTCATAGCATGGCTGTGCTATGGAAGTATAAGAATAGGCTTTCTGGGTTTGAGTAAAATATTTCTCCAGCTAATAAGCATTTACCTTTCTTCATTAAAAGTATATCAACATGCATTCCCTGTCAAATGCCATCTCACAGCACCTTCTCTAAACAAAACTACGTGTCAGATTCAGTTCTCAAAAAAACCTACCTGAAAAAGACTGACATCCCCCCAGCACTAAGTGTCACACCATGAAGGACAGGAAAAACACAGAGATGAGATGAGATGAGATGAGATGAGATGAGATGAGATGAGATGAGATGAGATGAGATGAGATGAGATGAGAGGAAGTCTCTTCGAAGAAACATTTCCTAAAGATAAAATTGCATTTCTCTCTTTTTTCTGTACTTCCTAATCCCAACAAACATCTTGGCAAGTTGCTCCGTAGATGTTCTCAAACCAGAAGCAGCAAGTTCACCATCAAAGCATGATTCTAATTATCCTCAATGCCAAAAGGTTTGGACATATCCAAAAAGTATAACTTCAAGGAAGAAATTATTATTGTTTGGGAATGTTCTAGACAGCTTAAAAGGAGACAGGAGCTACATATCCAAAAGCTTTGTGTGTAACAAACTGTCAGAAGTACTGCTGAAAGTTTGGTCTAATTAAAGGTGGCAGATAGCTGTATCTGTCTGACTTGGCTCAGTGGATTTCTCAGTTCCCAACATATTTGATGATATTCATGAATACGTGCTCCTGCAACCACAGAACTAAATTAGAGTTTCCAAGAGTCTGCCACAGGACAAAATATTATCTGCATACAGATTTTCACATACAGATTGATATTCATGGGGCTAACATTTCGATTTACACAGAAATGCACCTGTTAGCTCACTTATCAGGCCAGTGTTCCAGCTAGCAAAACAGCAGTGGTCAACAGCCCACAGTTCAGAAGGAGACTATACATCCAATTAGGAATACTTACACATACAGGGAGATGTTTCTTCATAATGCATTTTCTTGCTAGTGGGATGCCAATGAAATATACCATAAATGCAGTGTCAGTATTTTAAGATACCATGCGAATAAACACATTAAAATAAAGCAATCAAAACAAACCTAAATGCAATAAAACCAAATCAAACCATTATTTCTCTAACCTGAATCAGATCCTGAAAGAGCCTGCGTTCCAGCTTGGATCTTGCTGCTTCATCCATGAAAGGGGGAAAGTAGGTCAGGGGAGATCCTCAAGTACCTGGATTTGTTGCTCTGGCTCACGCTGGCATGAGCAGTGCTGCCAGGAAAGGCTGCCTATCACCACAGCAGGCACTATTCTGCACACTCACAAATTTCTGGCAAGTGGAGCTGTGGCCATTTTTCTAAGCCCAAGTGCCAGCCAACTTTACTGGAGCCTGCAGCCAGTACTGCCTTTCAGTGTCCTCTCATTCCTTTATCTCATTTGTATACTTTATTGTCTGGACATGTGCTTGTGTATGTATATGCACACATTTCTACACATTTGCATATATACAGCAGTTAATGGTGGGGAAGTATCCAAAACATCCCATTTCTTTCCTGTCACCCCAAGAGGTACCATGTCCCTTTTCCTTACCATTGTACGCTACCATTTGCTTCAGGTAAAGTATGATTTTGCAACTTGTCTCCAAATCTATGATCTTACCAGACAAGTTTAGATGAACTAACAGTGGTGATAAATTTGGAAGTGGAGACTAAATCTGCAGCTTCACAGCTTTCTCCATCTCAGTTGTTATATTTTCTAATGCAGACTGATTACACAGCAGCAACTTGAAAGTGTCCAGGTAAAACTGGAACTGGCCTGGACTGGCACTGAACCTAAGTAATTTCTAGTATACTTGAATCTAAATCAGAACTGAACTGAAAAAATGAGTCCTTTGACTCCCTGTTAAAAAGCTCAAACAAATATTTTTCACAAATACTTTCCCTATAATTTAAGTACACTACTATCAGCATAGAGATGTTTTTGTTTCATTTTACAAATTCATTGTACTGTAATACAAAGTTATAGTCTACTCTTCCCAAGACAGGATGCACATTCAGAGTTCTGTTTTTGAATGCACAGTGTTTATGTTGTTTCATATTTTTGCAAGACGCCTTGAAATACCTTTACATATAACCCTTCTGACCTCTGTAATGCTCTGTCTCATAGATGGCTGAGATTCAACTCCTTCTCAAGAAGACAATTTTCTTCCATTGTAACACTCTCTTTTTGTGAATGGATGGGATCCTTGAATCAATCTGTTCAGTGATAAATTCGGGGGAGGGGCAATGGAAAAAAAAGAATTTGTATTTCTTCGTATTGCATTCATTTAGAGGAAGAGACTGTTAATTCACTTAGAGACATTTTTTATCCTTTCTGAAAATTGAAAAAGTCTCAATTGCCCTTCCTTCAGTCCAAGCACCACCTTCATTACCTTATTTCTTTTGCTCTGATGCACAGCAAAGGGGGGTAGTACTTACTGAGAACTGAGCATACAATGCAGTGCCCCCAGTAAGAGGAGAACTGGCACATGTCTTCAGGTAACTGGCACCTGAGGCCCAGAAGCAGTTGAAGTTCAACTGGACCACTTTTGGAGGCTGGATATTGACAGGATATTAAGGATCCTTATTCATCTGAACTGAACTATTTTATTCTCTAAAGCACATACAAATAAAGCACAAGACACTGAAGTAAAACAAGTTCATTCTTCTCAAGCTGCAGTTTCTGAGGGAGGAAATTGAGTATTCTGTCTTACAGCTTTCCAGGAGGTAAGATGGTATGAAGCCTGAAAGTAGCAGAAGAAAGCAGCCAATGTGTAAAGTTTCGGCACAAGATTGTTTTTTTTATTGCAATAAAGATTCCTGTTTATTGTTTGAAGAAAGACTTTGACTGTAACTCTTTAGTATTTTCATACAACAAAGGTACTCAATCTCTCGGCACCAAAATGCTGTACTGCCTGTGTCACAGCAGGAAACTCACTGAAATGCTTGTTCCAGTATCAAAAAGTGGGTTTTTTTCCATAGAAGATGCTTTCCTCTCTATCATTTAGTGCGCCTCTGCCTAGAATGCAGAGTGTTTTTCAAGTTGGAATAAAGACTTTGAGAAATACCATTATGCACTGAACAGAACTGAGAATCTCAAGTACTTTAACGTCAAGAGCAAGTTTCAATAACATATAAATTAAAATACCCTACAAACGAATTGTAGCAATCACAGGGAATTAAACACATTGGTAGCAAATAGTATTCATGAAATGAATTTCAGATACTGGTTATTTCTGATCTAATAAATGGAATGACAAGGGAGTGCCCTCAGTAATACAGTATGAAATGTATTATAGCAAACAGTTTCATAGTTGTATTTTTAGAAAGCACTATTCACAATGGTAGAATTGTTGCATTTCTTGAAAGATTTCAGCAGTCTTGGGTGTCTCACTAGATACTTTTTCTGTCTTATATTTGAAAAAGTTAAGTATTCCAAATCTTAGAAAAGGACAGGCCATTGTTACTCATTTACACTTGAGAGCTATTAAATACATCACTTTACAGTGGAAAAAGAAGAAACGCAGAACCATGTCTACATCTCCTTGGAGATAGCCAAGACACAATAGACTAGGTCTTAGAAAGGGCAACTAACACATTATTGCAGGCTTCAAAACTCAACAATGACTTTTTTTTTTTTTTTTAAATCATTTCAAAACTTGTTCTAGGTTTTTCATCAAGAATAAAAAACAATTAAAATCTTACCATCTTTTCCCTAATGGCATCTTCAATCTGTACTGGAAATTTCTGATTTTGCTGTGTGCCCAGTTAAAAAAAAAATACAAAGAAATATGTTTAACCTTTTCTTTCATTTCAGTTTGCAGTTTCTATAACAAGGTTACTGGAAGAAGCGTTCTAATATCTAATCCTATGCCTCTGACATACAATAATGAAGTATTTTGTTTGTATGCTACTTGAACTCCAGTAGCTGCACAGAAGAAAAGAAATCACAATTCAGCCAGCTCATCTGTCTTTTCTTATTTTTAGCTTAGTTTGATTAAATGCATATGAAACTTCTGACTCCTCTAATGGGGCAGCATTAGGTAGATGTCAGGATTAGACAGATTTTCTGAAGATCAACATGCTGATTTTACAGGGACTGATAAACACAGTTGGGAGGGATGACTTGGTCTTAATTCTTCCTTTTCTTTTATCCCACTGCAAAGAAGCACTGTTTGAGCTCCCCTTCTTTTTCTCTTTTCCTCTTTTCTCCCTTTGATTTAAAATAGACTAATAGAAAATGTAATGTAATATTGAAAAACAAAGTAAACCAAAAAAGTGTGAAGAAGGAGAAAAAAAAGGAAAACACACTGGACCCAAGAAAAACAAATTATTTAACATGGGAAAGCTTATTTATATTTGTCACCTTACCTTTAAAAACCTGATATTCCCTATCAAACTGAGTCTTATAGTCCAATTCCAAAAGACTCACTGTTGTGAGTAAAGTATTCCAAACAAATTTCACCACCAAGTGACTATATTACTAATCAAAATACTTGCATCAGTGAACCTATAGTTGCAATAGGCCTTGGAGTCTGTGTGGTGAAAACATGCATATTTTAGCATGTCACTATATTTAAACAATTTTGGTTACCTACCCAGGATATAAACAAAAACATGCTTGTTGCAAAGCCAACCAGAGCCCAGTTGTCCCATTGAAAGAAAAGCCTAGCGGCTATCAGATATGTGCTCCTTCACATTGTACAAAGAAAAAAAGCCCCAAACCCGGATACTGACATGTCTTTCATTCCCAGTAGGTCCTAATGAAATATAATCTTAATAAAGACAATTTTTTTGAATCACAGAATATGGCATTTAAAAAAACAATAGTATTGTTTGATCTAAAATGCACTGCCTCAAGAAAAGGAACAAGTTTAAAGGAAAAAAATATTACTTTATGTAAGCAAAATTCATTAATGAATTTCTTCTCAATAGCAACGTTCCAAGGAGTTTAAACTATTTGCTAAAGAATAATAAACTGGTGCATGGTATCTGCACTTCCTCATGACTTGTGCTAACTACATTAAAAATTAATAAATAAACCCTGGAAACTTTGAAGAAAAAAACCAAACCCGAACAATGTCAAGTAATTTACTAACTAGTAATTAAACCAGTTTTCAGTCCTGTTTAAAAATCTTAATGCTTTTCCATAGTGTACTCTGAAATAGTATTGTTGGTAATAAAAATTCTTAAAAAAAAAAAAAAGAAAAATAATAAAGCAACAATCTTTTCCACATAGGACTTACAACTGAGAGCATATTCTGTACATTTTACAATGCATCTGCCACGTGTCAGAGCCCTGGACAGGTGATGAGGTCTTGCCTTTCTCAACTTTCAAGTCTTTCTCTAGGGAGTCTCAACAAAGACTCTGGATGCAGCCATGTCACTGAAAGAGAGCTCTCCATCTTTCATTCTGCCTTCAAAAGTTATTTCCCCTTTAAAAAGACAACTTGAAATGCGATCAGTACTTTAGAAATTGCTAGGCTTAGTACTAGAATATCCTGTAATGAAAAACAGTTTGGTGGCTCGGACACTGAGGCAGAGCTTGTATTACAGGACTATTCAAATAAGGAGGCCAAAAACACCCTTGCAAGGGCTCAGGGCTCTCATAACTGAGTCTGAACCTGTGAACCATCTTGTTGTGTCTTAGGATCTAGTTTTGATCCCAAGCCAACATTTAAAAAACACTTTTGCTTAATTTAGGTTCAAGTTTCTGCTTATCCTGATGAGTTCTCTGTATAAGCATTACCTTAGTTCCCTATCTGTAAAGGGCAGGAGAAGGATCTACCTCACCTGACTTCTGAGAGTTACTATCTGTGCTGGTGTTCCCTAACAGTTCATGGAGAGGAACTATCCAGCTGACCGATGTTAGACCTCTAACTTTGAATAAGATGAATAAACTTGAATAAGATGAATAAAACCCAAACTTGTTGATGTACAGATGTCTTTGCTTAGACTGATGGATCCTACCTTGCTTACCTAAATACACCTGGGAATACAGCACTAAAGTACAGAAGGACAACTAAGGTACCGTTTGAATAAAGAAGTTTTTTTCTAGGAGCTCTGTAGGTCTCATTATAATTGTTGGAATTATTAAAATTGAAAATCAAGTGACAAACTAACAACAAATACCATAAAGTTAAACCATAATGATACACTTGGTAGAAACTGAAGTGAAAGAAGAATCAGATTGATCCAAAATGGGGGACAGAAAGAAAGAAGGAAGATTCACTGGTCTTTCTGTATCTGTACTGACAGCGTAAGCTCAAGAAGGGCAGAAAACTGGCAAGAACAAATAATTTTTCTCTTTCCCTTCCACTCACCTCTTTCCTTTCTAGTACAGAGTTTCATACTTCATCCTCTTCTGAGGCTAACAATTTCAATTTCTGGGTACTTCTAATGAATTTAACATGACATCATCACACCAGAACTCCAATATTTTCTGCTGTGGTGTGTACTTTTCCCAGGAGTGATTCTCAAGGATAGGTCAAAACCACAAGATTTCATCAAGTTCTCTCAGCAGAAATGTCAGTATATTATTACTGACCAAGAAAATTTATAGCAAAATAAATATCTCAAGGGTAATTTCTTGTTACATTAACCAAGAGAATATTATTTCCAACAAGAAACCTGATGTGACAGAATACAGTTACGGAATTACAAAATGAATGATATAAAGTCTCCAGAAAGACGTTTTAAAAAGTGACCCAACTATCAGCGTTCTTGACATGCCAGAGAAAACTCCAGAGCTAACATCCGATATGCCAACATGTTTAAAAATAATTTTTTGTATGGTTTATATTATTATTTACATTGGAAGCCAATTATTATTGAATAAAATGAGGAACAAATTTCCATCTTCCTGGCAAAACAAATTTATTACTTTTCTATATTCCTTTCTAGGAAGCATACCATGCTTTGAATTAAAAAAGGGCAAAGTCTATCCTCACAGTTTAGAGGATTCTGCAACAAACTGTGAACAGCAAGATGTCTCTTAGGAAAGTGTGATGGGTTAACCCTGGCTGGATGCCAGGTGCCCACCAGAGCCGTTCTATCACTCCCCCTCCTTCTCAACTGGACAGGGGAGAGAAAATATAACAAAGAGCTTGTGGGTCGAGATAAGGATAGGAGAGATCACTCACCAA
Organism: Harpia harpyja; assembly: GCF_026419915.1. Lineage (NCBI taxonomy): Eukaryota > Metazoa > Chordata > Aves > Accipitriformes > Accipitridae > Harpia > Harpia harpyja. The sequence continues at coordinate 22,871,232 of NC_068950.1, read as the reverse complement.
TTACCGTCACGGGCAAAACAGACTCAGTTTGGGGAAAAATTAACTTGATTTATTACAAATCAACCGGAGTAGGGTAATGAGAAATAAAACCAAATCTCAGAACACCTTCCCTCCACCCCTCCCTTCTTCCCGGGCACAACTTCACTCCCGGATTCTCTACCACCCCCCCAGCGGCACAGGGGGACGGGGATGGGGTTTACGGTCAGTTCATCACACGTTATTTTCTGCCGCTTCATCCTCCTCAGGGGGAGGACTCATCACACTCTTCCCCTGCTCCAGCGTGGGGTCCCACCCACGGGAGACAGTCCTCCACGAACTTCTCCAACGTGGGTCCTTCCCACGGGCTGCAGTTCTTCATGAACTGCTCCAGCATGGGTCCTTTCCACGGTGTGCAGTCCTTCAGGCACAGACTGCTCCAGCGTGGGCCCCCCACGGGGTCACAAGTCCTGCCAGAAAATCTGCTCTGTGGGCTCCTCTCTCCACAGATCCGCAGGTCCTGCCAGGAGCCTGCTCCAGCGCGGGGTTCCCACGGGGTCACAGCCTCCTTCGGGAACCCACCTGCTCTGGCGTGGGGTCCTCCACGGGCTGCAGGTGGATATCTGCTCCACCGTGGACCTCCATGGACTGCAGGGGGACAGCCTGCCTCACCATGGTCTTCACCACGGTCTTCACCACGGGCTGCAGGGGAATCTCTGCTCCGGCGCCTGGAGCATCTCCTCCCCCTCCTTCTTCACTGACCTTGGTGTCCGCAGGGTTGTTTCTCTTACATGTTCTCACTCCTCTCTCCGGCTGCCGCATACCGCCGTCCCAACTTTTTTCCTTCTTAAAAATGTTATCACAGAGGCGTTACCACTATCGCTGATTGGCTCGGCCTTGGCCAGCGGCGGGTCTGTCTTAGAGCCGGCTGGTATGGGCTCTGTCGAACACAGGGGAAGCTTCCAGCAGCTTCTTACAGAAGCCACCCCTGTAACTCCCCCCGCTACCAAAACCTTGCCACACAAAACCAATACAGAAAGGAATAAGAAATATTTTATGATAGAAATCAGATAGTATGTAAGTTTATATTGCTTTTATATACATCTAAATCATGCTAATATATGTCTTGCAGAAAAACAAATGAGTATTTTTATATGAATATTACAGGTTTATCATAAAGCTTTTCCACACTGTTTTATAGACCCTATTAATATACATAAAAACAAGTGTTCCTTTGATCGTGTTACTTGTCATCCATCTGTTTAACTGAGCCCTGTGCAACAACAGCTTAAACATGACAACCCCATTTCTCAGATGCTTCTACAAAGACTTCAGCAAAAGAGCAACGCAGAAAGGAACTATTGTTCAAAATTTTGAAGCCAGATTTTATGCTTCAAATGAGTGAAAAAGTTTAAGTTGGAAGGCACATCTGAAGGCCTGCTCAAAGCGGCTTCAAAGTGTGATCAGGTTGCTCAAGGCCTTGCTCAGGCAAATTTTTTAAATCTCCAAGGATGGAGATTCCACATTCTCTCTTGGCAACCTGTTCCAGCGCATAAGCTAATTGGTATCTTGCATCATACTTCAGAGAAGAATTCTAATTTCCAATTATTTTCCTTTATTTATAACTATGTATTTTACAATTTTCTACCACTACTGAAAAAAGAAAATGAAAAAGATGCTGATAAAAGCGGTCATGACACCATAGATAAGTGTGAAAAATTTAAGTATAAAATACACATCAGAAAACCTGGGTTTATTAACTTAATTTCAACATGCTGTTATTGCAGTGTCCTATGTTGATCTTTATCATGCCATTTACTTGTTCCAAATGTCAGATATTAAGGTGCATAGAATTCAGTTAATTTAATGGTTTGACAGACACTGGAAAGAAACACAGCAAATGGACAGCTGACTATTTGCAAAGATAAAAAAAGTCCTCTACCTTTATCTAATTGAAAGTTTCTCTGATAACCAAAGTTTAGCAGGATAATACAAGCGATTTTTCTGATTGTGACCTAGTAACATGTACAAGTCTACTATGAGATACTGCTCGCAAGAATATGGTCAGCACACAACTTGAAATGTTCCTTCTGTAATCACATGCCCAGTATGCCAAATCAGTCTTTATACTCTAGGTTCTCTTAGAACCTGCTTTCCCTCAGTGCATTCTCCTGCCCAATTCAGAAAACATAAGGGCACTGAAGAGATGGGACTGTGTTATGTCCCTACAAAAGGGGCAGTGCAGAAAGCAGGAAGCTGACAACGATGCAAATTACATTGGGAAGCACAGCAGGTCTCATCTCCTGCAGAGTAAAGCATCTTTAACAGGAAGCAGATGTACATATTTGCTGGTTGCTGAAGGGAAGGGTAAGAAAATGGCCTCATGTCCTTCCCTTAGGAGACCCTGCATAAAAAGATTAGTAGCCCTTAAAATTAAAGGAAGGCATTTGAAGTATGGTACTTCATTTCTGAAAGTGAGAAAATATCTACAATTCTTATTTCTTTTGAGTTGTCTGAAACTAGTCACTGCTTTCCAAATTTTCTTTAGGAGTTGCTTCATTTGCCATTGTTTTCACTTTATTTTTGAAATGGTAGGTTCTTCAATGAACTACAATGTGTACAACAAGGTAAAGAAATGCTAATCTCGATCAGAATAGCAAAGCATCTAGCCTAATAACCAGTCACAAATACTTCTGAATAAGTTATAAGAAATGGTGAAATTACCCAGAGAGAGCATATGTTCCTGTATCCTGCTCCTTTTAGCAATTCTAGATTATACCCTTAATTCTATCAAATGTTGCAAGGCACCAGCTTCCCCAAACAAGAAATATTGTCTATGATGGAGATGTTTGTAGTATTAATTTATTTTTGTTTGGGCTTTTAAAGTTTTCCAGCACTAGTGATGCCTTGTCTAGTAATGCCAGCCATGGCAGCCCTGTATACACAGAACTGTTTTGCTGTGGTGTCAGAATGAGACAATGTGACAGTTAAAACCTGAAGGGATGCTCAGGTCATGAGTCTTCAGATGTGGCAGCATGACCACTGTACATGGTAACGTGCCCAATTTAAAGAAAACCCAAACCCACAATAACTCTAAAAACCTGGGTTTGCATTCTTATGGCTCTTATTGCTCCTTTTCATCTAAATTAGTTGTGATTCAGGAAATCACCTGATTTCAAAAGTCTTTGCTCTTTTCAGAGCCATCTCTCACGCTTAGTCTTCTAACTCTCTCACCTTCATGTCATACCATATGCTTTTTATAAGCTCACCTTCCTTTACTTATCTCCTAACAGCTTCTGTGTTGATTGGTAATGCTAATTGACTGCCAAAACCTGCATGAACATTCTCATTCTTTTTCCCTGTTTCTTCTTTGACAGTTTAATATTCTTTTTACTTTATTTTACGCTGATTTGAAATAGCCTTTAGTAAGATCCTCTGGCAATGACTGTTTCACATTTGGCCAAGGGTCAACAAACATTGGCATGGAACCGCTCTCGAACCAGAAAGGGCTTCCCAGGCTAGAGGAATGGCTGCGTGGTTGGATTTCCTGCTTTTCCAGCCAATTTCTGTGACTGGAGTATTGCAAACTGGTTGCTGCTCCTTCTGCTTGCCCTCCCCCACATCTAATATGAAGGAAAAGCACACGTCTTCATCTTCTAGTGATTGTAGCAGGATTGTTGTTTCTCTATGGGTTAAACACTTAGGTGCTTTGGCTTTCTTTAGTCAGCAAATGAAAATTCATTCCTTTCTTTTTCAATTTCCATTCTACTAAAGCTAGTAGATACATAAGATATACCTTGATTTTTCTTACTATAAACCTGTCAGGTGCAGACTTATCCAAGACGAGAGTGACTAAGCAGCTGTTGCTTTCTTTCCCTCTCCCTACTGTGTTACTTAGCACAAATAAAAAGACAAGTGACCACACTGTAGGTCTGGAAGCTGAAATAATGTGCTTCGCTGCCTCTAACCTCCCCAATTACTGCTGAATTTACAAGTCAAGAACCATAACTGATTTTATAACTCAAACCCAATTTTATTTAGTTCTTATTTAACTGTGGTTATTTATTCTTTGGTACTTGAGAGCCATTTTTCAGTAAAATCAAAAGAGCAAACTGAACATATTGCAGGTAATCCAGTGCAAAAATTCACAGCATTAATTTAATGAGAACTCTGTTATTCATTTGGCAAATGAGACAGTGGAGTGGCACTGACATATGTAGAGCAGGGACCAGTCTGAGATGAAAATATATTGATTCATGAGAGGCAAAGAGTAGCTTAATGTAACTCGCTGATAAAACTGTCACTGATCTTGCTCTCTATCTGGGATTCCAAGAGAAAATGATGAGAAAGCCATTCTGTGCCATTAATGACAACTGAGTAAAATGTGCCAATGAGAGCTAATAATACACCTGTATGACACAGACCATTAAGCAGCCAGTTACAACAATCTCGAATAACACAAACAAATGAAAATGACATTTATGGTCAAACCCTTGTCTTATTAAGCTGTTAAATGCTTTTCAGAATAATTAATATCATCTGGAACTGATCATTCAAAAATTTAAATAACTGGCTTGTCTGCTTTCTCCTAGTTAATAATTATTTAAGCCAGCACTAACAAGATGTGAAACAGTAATAAGCAGAACTATGCTGAAGGAAATGCTTTTGGCTGCAATTCAGAAAGGCTAACAATCTGAAGAAATAAAGAGAGAGGACTTCTACCACCATGAAAAGCCACTGCCATAATACTCTCCCAAGTATGTAAATCAAATATGTTTTGAGGTTAAAACCAAAGATGAATAGCGCCGCAAAGTATAGGAATGAGAAATATATGCAGCATCCTATTTATCCTTTCTTTTCCCACTCCACAGGAAAGGTGAGTGAATATTTTCTGATATACTCATAGAGATTTTTGGTTTTTTTCTGAATAACAAATATGTCACAGTTGTTCCCCCTGCACACATGGAGCTGATGCAAGATCTAGCTGAAAGGATTTGGAGATACCACTCCCATGGTACCGGTCATCTTTTCTATGTCATTATGAGGAATTGCACTACATTCAGCTTCGATCACAGGAAGGAAAAAGACAACAGGTTCTTGAACAACTCCTCAAAGGCATGTGATGCCCACTTATATATGCAAAACCAAATAAGAGCTGTTTGCACTGAATGTATTATGCCTTCACATATTATGTCTTTTAAAACCTCTCAGATGGAGAGTGTTGACAGGCCCACAGATGGACAGCAACCCTCTGTGAGGATACAGTCCTCATTTTCCATATATCTTCTGAAGGATGCACTGCCTTGGGCCCACACAAAGGAGGACACTGTGCTTGTTCCTCTATGAAGTGAGAGATTATCAGCTCCTGCTGGTCTCATTCCAGAGCTGGGAAAATCAGGTCAGTTACCTTGGCTAAATTTCAGAATCAAGATGCCTGGAGATCAACGTCCTGAGAAATGAAGGTGACACACAGCTGACACCAACAAAATGATGCGGATCTAAAAACTCTCGAATACCGGGCACGGGGCGGGCCTGGGTCACAAACGTTTTTTAACAAGTGAGACTAAAGCCAATGCAGTAAAAAACAAGTGGAAACCCCTAATTAAAATAAATTTTATTCTCTCAAGCTCTTAAACATAACTGCAATTACGTTTAATCTCACCCCATAATATACTTTGGATTTCTTTTTGCATAACTCTGCTTATACTGATTAATATTTAAAAACTTCTTGCAGCAGACAAGATTTATAAACTAAATGTATGGGTAACTAAATACCCAATTTAAATAGTTCCAGCACTGTAATTTAGTGCCATAGTTTTCAAACACTGTTTTAGAACCAGTGTTTCTTAGTAATTTTTGTTGTGAGAATAATGATAACATGTTTTTATTAGGAAAGCCTAGATTTTATTTTATACCAAATCAGTTCAGACACTGTAATGCAATCTTATTCCTTTAAAACAATAAATTTATGAGCCTTTAAAAACATACTTTACTGGCTACCTTTTCATTAGAAAAAAAAAGAAGTGATAAAATCAGAACTATAGAAATTTCTGCATTAATTTCCAAATAAGAAAAGTAGTCTTACTTTTCATTGAAGCAATATAGGTTGGTGAGTGTCTTGACTCTATTTTTCGTTATAGTGGTGTGACTCCATTCACTTGAAAGAAGCTGTACTAGAATAAAGCCAGCAAGCAGAGGACAAAGCTCGTGCATGTTCCTTAAAATGAGTAGATAAAATTCAGATGTCTCTTATTGTGCAGATTCCTACACAACATAACCTACTAGCTTCCTACTTTTCCCATTTTCAAGCCTATTAAAGTAATCTGAGAGATGCTTTAAATTACTCTCTTCTTGTTCTCTTCTTCCATTGCAATGTCATCTACTTAACTTGGTTTAGTTCAAGTGCATCTTTATCATTCTACTCAAACCCAGTTGTCTTGCTTTTTTCCTTGGGCTTGCTTCTTTTTTTGCTTTTGTCAGTCTGGTTGTAGATCCTCTTGGGTAAAGACCAGCTGTTAATATGCACTGCATCTCCCTCTGTAATCAGTCGTTCTGAAAGGTTGTTACTAATGTTCTCGGAGGACTACTACAAATCATGAATAAGTAGGAAGCCTACACTGTTTCAGGAAAGCTCTGCACCTTGGATATTAGATCACATCCTTTTATTTTCTGCTCTTTGTGCATCAGTTCATACACTAGTGACAAAATAAAACCTTGGTCATGTATACGCCATTTAACCCAAAATGATGTTCAACTGCCTTCCCATTTGATTCAAATGGGTCTTTTTTTCTTAATGTTGTGCTCAAATGACTGCATTCTGCAACAAAAAGTGAAATCATCTTGCTTATCTACTTGTTCCCTTCAGGGACACATCCCATTAAAAGCCTTTCTGGTGCAGTATATTCTTTCACAATCCCTCCAAGGAGATGTAAAAATGATCTGATACTGTAGCTTTTGCACTGTCTTAAAAATCAGTACCAGGATTCTTGATATTATTTAAAACAACCTGACATGGAAGCAAATCCCTTTATTGTGCCAAGTATTTTATAAATTATTAATTAGGCCATTACACTTTTGTCTGCAACGGGAACATAAAACAAGACAAAAGTACTTTGAAAGATGAGACTTCAAGCAGTCCTGCCTGGCAAGCCAAAATTTTAGAGCTGCATTTGTATTTACAATAAAACCTCTCTACTAGTTATAGTTTTATCTGAATCATTATAACAAAGTGTATATATAACTGTAGATCTATGGGGGTTTGAAAGTTTATGGTACCACAGAAATGCATAGGCCAGTGATGGGATTCAAATAGGAAGAGGAAGACTAAGATAGACACATTTAGATGAAGCACAGCTGCAGTGTCTAAAAATATCTCTGCGCAATGTTGTAAATGGCTTACTGCATTGATCCATTCAACTTGTGTTGTCTAATGAAAAATAGCGCTTATCTCAAAATTTTATCATAAGCTTGTATTGGTTAAAAGTGCTTGGTTAAATGTCTAATATTTCTGACGGCATTCCCATGTCATATTTCACTTCACAGATTTGCAAAGATAATAGTGTGGATAAATTCTAGGTATTTCAGACTTCAGAAAGCTCACTTTGAGAGGCAAAAGACAGATTAGTAACAGAAAAGGCCAAGAGGGTAACTGAGTTTATAATAGAAATAGTGTGAGTAGCAAATAATTGTGCCATAATTAAAGAAAATAAAGCATGTCATCATACTTCCAGGTGGAAAAAGCTGGAAACCAATCACATCTGGCATTAATAGGTCCACTGCTCTTGCACAGTATAAATCTAACAAACTAGAAATAAAGGCTATACTCTTAGAAAGAAAACATTTAGGTGTTCACACTGAGACTTTGCAAGTCTTTTCCTTGCTTCAATCTCCTCATCAGTTTTTAAAATTTAGATAAAGCTTTAACACTCTTATAAAAAATGCATTTATAAGCAGTTCAGTGTTCACTAGATTGCATTTGTTTATAATAAGGTCCATACATTATGTCTCTATAACACAGAGAAAAATGAATAAAAATTACTGTAAGAATAGAACGTATTTTGTACAAATAATAACCTGGCATTGTCATTGGACTGTTGACCCAATTAAAAAGATCTTTTAAAAACTGTCAGCAACAACAAACCGTTGTTTGCCCAGCTGTATTCTGGTTCCAGTGGAGTTCTAAACGCAATTTAATTTGCAAATGCATGAAGAAGGCCAAGACCAAAAGCACATTTAACTAAATCTAAACACATTGTGAAGCATATGTTCATCATGTGGCCTGGTTCTTGGCTTATCTATTCTGTATAAAATACGTCTTGAGAACTTTACTCAGGTTTAATTTGAACAAAACTTCAATTAGCATTAATGAAATATGCATGATTAAGAAATTCAAGATTAGCCTAGTATATGGTACCTCTCAGATCATAAAAAAGTAAACAGTGCAGACAAACCATTGGGGAGAGCATATTTATCAATGAGACATTAAGCTTTACAAGTGGTAGCGATGACTAAATGCTACAGAAATGCATGGTTTTAATGAGTTTCCATAAAGATGTTTTTACACTCTTGTGTACTGTACTGCCTTTTAAATATTTGTAAAAGTCTCAGAGCAGAAAAGTGCTTGGTGGCAATGCGATCACAGTAAGCTGTTCTTTGCTATTAGTATTTCTGAAACTAGTTTACTAGTTGCATTAGAACTGACTTGATTTGCTTTGAGTCCTATTAGTAGCTGAACGGCTAAAGAACACTGCTTTATGCCTTTAGCCTTGTATCAGCTTTGGCATGAAAAAGCATATTAAAATGAAAGATATATATATAGTATATAAATAATTCACTGTCTGTATCACGTAGCTCAGAAGGTATTATATGGGGACCCACAATTGCATCAAAATGAGTTAAGATACATATATTTATAAGAACTACCAGTAGTATCTTACCCAGTGAAACAGTCTATTTCAACTTCTCCAGCCACTTCCAGAAATGACTGAAGAAAATACTAGCTGAGGAAAAAACCCCCACTCATTCATTAAATCTCTGAGGTCTCCCACTTTTAGTCACCTATAGAACCACAAATACATTGAGAAATGCCCCAAGACACTTAGGTGCAGAGCCACTCTAACAGAATAAGCTAGCACCTGATTGCCTTCAAGAATACCTTCAATGCAGCACCACAGACTCAAGTACAAAGGAAAGATGACCTTGGAATTCAAATTTCTACACAAAAATGGAGTCAGTTAGGATTCAGTGCTAAGCTTGGCCACAAACCTCCACTGTAATCCTAAAAGAATTGATTATGGTCCAAATTTTGTCACTGTCCCATTAAAGTGTTACCTCACCCCTTGTGTAACTCTACTTGAGCCTTAAGTATAAGACTTCTATAGGTGAAAATGCAGAAAAGAGCAACTCTGTCCCTAACTCAGATGGGGATAGAACCATTACCTGAATACTTGTCCATCTTGCCCATTTGGATGTGAGTAGGATTATCTATTACTGTATGCATGTGTGGTACTCAGTACAGCAAAGTTCAAATCTCAGTTGAGAGACTGCATGTACTCCTGTAAGAGATATAAAGGGTTCAGGGGAAAGAAACGTTAAAGTACAGAAGATACAAGATAAAAACCTACACCAGTAATTCCTAACCACCCTGCACAAACAAAATACTACCATTTCTAACCAACTCTTCTGCCCAGCCCGAGTACAGAATATTTAGAGTTTGGAGCTAGCATATATTAATGATTACATTAAGTAGTTTGCACAAGAAAATGTATTTGTTAACAAAGACTTGTAAAATGTTAGGTCCAAACTAATTTTACTAAAGCCCTCATGATTATCATTTCCTGGAAACATTTAGGCTCCTCTTTATCTGCAGTAGGAAAAGAGAACTGAAAACCTTTGAACTTCCAGCACAATTTTTTGTTTAAACAATATAAAAAGTCCCCCTTCCTAGAGAGGAAAGATATTCATTGGTATTTACAAACATGTTTGTTTTTCTAAATAATCCCCAAATACTAACCATTACTATTAATTTGCAAAATTAAAAGTCAGGTACAGGGCAATATTTCCAAACAGATGGTACAGCACCTGGAGATTCTAATCCCACTAGATGGTAACACACACATGCAAGTCATGAGAGTCAGTAAGTCTCAACGAGTAAAGCAATAGGCTCTGCTTTGTTCACAAGCAAGTCAGTATGAAGGACACCATTATCTGAAAATGCCCAATTGTGCTATAATTTGAAGAAGTATTTTGTTACAAATATCATCCTGACTCATAAACTCTCAACAAGCTCATCACCTGCTAGCTCCACACATTAGAGCACAACCCCCCTTCTCATGTTTCCTGACTTTCTTAAAGTGCCCTGACGTTGTCCAACAGAGTGGTCAGTTATGTGAGCTATTTTGGTTCTGTAATTCCAGTGATGCCATAGCCCTGACTACCCACAGTCCTGTGCCTGCTTTCCTCTTAAACCCCACCTCATCTGTGGGCTTGGTCTCCAGCCCCCTAATTTAAGGCTCTCATTACTCAATTTCTCTCTTCCTGCTGATGAAAATTCACAGTAGATTTTTATTCCCTTGGCATATGAAAGTGAAGTGTTCCCAAAGTAAAATCCTCTCTGTATGTTGCTCCAAGCTGGTGAAGCAGTGGTTGCTGTTATCAAAGGACAGTAACAAAAACAAGCAGCCCTGGCTCAGTATATTGGTTTTTTGTCTGCACATACAATGGGCCCAGAATTATCCTGTTTTTCTTCGTTCCATGTCAGTAGCTTTCTTTACAGAGCAAACTTGACAATTTTTTGTGTTTAAGGAATTTTACTTCAGGATTTCTGCTCTGTTTGGTGAACCACTTGCACAGAATGATACACTGTAAGAATGGCATTACTTAGTCCAAGTTAAACATAGAAGTAACCCTATTTCTTCCCTTAAGCACCAAACAAGGGAAAATCACCACTCAATCTTTGGCATTTGATACTTACCTTGTAAATCATGGCTCAGCAGGGAGACTTGCTACTTCTCCCCTATAAATATAACTTTGGAACAGAATGGGCTCAAGTTCTCCCCTCTGCTCCCTATAAAACTGGAATAAAATAACTACAAAAATATTGAATTTTTATAAATTTACAAAAATCCTGAAGGAAATTGACTAAATAAAACACAATTTATAAAAAAACCCAAATTTGAGCATCCTGTCTTTGAAATACTCGATAAAGTTTTCCTTTATATTTCTCATGAAGTAGTTTTCAGAACCAAAAGAAACCTTTGCAAACTAATTCATTTGCTCTATCTCTTGTATTAAAGAAAAAAAATCTGTATACACCTAACCTCAGCTGAATACTATGTAGCTATTACTTACACATTTTGTATACATCTGTACTGACCAGATTAACATGTATCTCACATTTAGCAATTATTGCCATTCCAAATCCCTGATCACGTGCTGCTGCTAAGGGCAGTCTATGGTCTGTTTTCTCACTGAGTGGCTTTTGCACCCACTTACAGGTCTCAGGACATTAGGGATTGCTCCCACTAGAAAAAAAAAAAGGCACGCAACAAGTGCAGGAAGAGTCCTATGCAGGTAACAGCAGGCAGCAGCATGCACAGTTACATTCATGTATATTTTCAAATAGCTCAGTTAAAATTAAGTAAATGGAGTTTAAAATATTCCCAGCAGCTTCTGTGTAGGTGTGGCAACATTTGTTGTTTCAAAACCTGGGTTCAACCTTTTTTGCTGTTGTTTTTTCAATCAGGCACCAGATTTTCAACAGAAGTGTGCATGCCAGAACATTACAGCCAAAACCCCAAAAGATTTCAACTTAGAAATGCTGCCACAACGCATCAACATCGTTGCCTTGATTATTTTCATATTCTCCTGGTGGACGAATCTAGTACTTTTTAAAGGACTTGGCTGAAGAGGCAACCTGATTCACAGAGGAAGCTACTGAGCAGCCATGACTGTGAAACAGGAAAAATAAAAAGAAATGTACTCCTTTTCAGACAAATTTTTAAGCAGTTAATTTTTACACGGTAATCTATTAAAAATTAATCAAGCAGAGCTAATTGTAGGTCTATATTAAGACAAAGATTTTCAGTTGTGTTCAGAGCATGTTTGCTATTTTTCTTCAAAAAACTTTCATTAGTGATCAAGATAAATTATATCTTAAAAATTATTGACATGTTAAATAAAAACCTGTCTGGGAGCCATAAATTAACTAGTTTAGCTTGCAGTCAGCTGCACTTCATCTTATTCTAAATAAGGTTTTAGGTCAAACTGGATATTATCTCCTGAACATGTTTCTTATCCATGCCACGCAGAGAGATATGGATTGACAATACTGGCAGATTTCAGTACAGTGACAGCATCACTGCCACTTTACAAGGTGCCTTAATAGCCACATTCTCTCTGAGCTACACTCCAAGGGCAGTGAGGAGGATCAGTCAAGGCAGAGTGCAGCAACCCATCTATAAAAAGTGCTGCTGCTGGGACCAAACTATACCTAAACTGCATTAGCATGTGTTTTATTTCCCAAATTTTTTTTCCATGATTTAAACTGTTGGTCTATTTTAGAAACCTGAAATAGATCATTCCAGTTCATCTTAAGAGAGCCTCTGCTCTCATGCAATACCATGGCAGCCCTCAAGTATCCAAGACAGCATTCCAAAAAGTCAACACAAAGAACCTACATGTCTTTGAAGACTCCTGTATATGAATGGGTTAAAAGATGGGATTTTGGTCCGTGGATGAACACTGGGGGAGAGGTAGATAGCCGAGGAAAATGCAGTCAGCACAGGAAATGGATGGTTTGTTGCCTGTTGCTTGGAATGCTGACCACAGAGATAAGAGAGCTGAGCAATACTGGGGGAGGACGGGCAGCAGGCTGTTGCACAGCACAGCTGTGTGCATGATTGGTGCGTGACTGCTGGATGATGGCAATATGCCGCATGTACAAAGCCCATGAACCAATAGACAGGATGGCTATGGCTCGTGCAGCACGCCTGGCCAGTGAGCGCATGCATCATAGGCTCCCTATGTTACAATCGAGGCATGTTTTGGCACCCGCTGGCCACGTGTGCTGAAACCCGTTCCTCTGCAAATGTATAAATATTGGGATTTTTCCGAAGAGCATTGGGCTGGTGTACGGCGAGGCCACCGTTGCCTCCATGGGGACGTCCACGTAAAGCTGGCACCTACCGACTGCTGGGCTGAGCTCGTGGCGCAAGATGGCACAAGAATGTACAGATGGTCCATCTTCCTCACAGTCCTCGGGTCGGTATGTTAATTTGCTTTACAAGATACCTTTAGCATAATGCACATCTGTAGTTAATAAATGCTTGCTTTTTCCCCTTATAGTCAATGTGCGTGTGTTCACCTTCTCGGGAATCCTCGAAACCACCCTAAAACAACTCCCTTCTAAAATTTAACATGCTATAAAATTTTTTTTGAAAAAGCCTGACCTTCCAGTGTAAACAATTTAGGACATTCTAGGTAAGCATTCTAGCAAGTATTACAAAGATAGCTTTTACCCCAAAATAATTTTCACTTATTCTCCCTTTGGTGTAGTTTGAGTCATCTCTTAATTCCCTTACATGTACAGAAAGTGTCGTTGCTAACATGGATGAATCAGTTACACTGTCTGAAGATAAAAAACCCATGTATTATTATAGTGTAAAGAAGTAATTCAGTTATTAAGCAGTCATACAGAGGACAATGCCCTTAACAGAATTACTTCAGTTTTATAAAACCCAGTACAGAAAGCAGATTGCAACTTTTCTTAAATAAAATCTTCTACGATAAAATCATCTGAATCCAGAAATAGGATCATTTTCTTCTGGATCTGGCCATTAGGGCCTGTACCCATCATTTTTAGCACTAAACGCCTGTTATTATAGCACATGCCTTAACATTAAGAGATATAAGGGGGGGTGTTAATTATTATTATCTTATTAAATTACTTTTGAAGAATTTTCAAGAAGTTTCACTAGCTGCCTAAAGCAATGAATAAGGTAATTTTATTACCATCTCTAAGTTGTTTTTTTTTTATGATAACTTTCTCTTAGTACCTAGGAATTAAAAACATAGCAGAACTAGGTAGAAATACAGTGATTGGTGAGCTGTTGCAAGGAGGAGATACCAAGCACTCTAATACAAACACTGACATTTAGGATGAAACACCCCTACCATTGTCTCCAATGTACTTTCATTCTTAAAGTCACTCTATTAATGAAAGACCAGTTACGCTGCCAGTAGCTTTTGGTCCTGGTTGAGCATAATTCAGAAGTTCCTGTAAAAAGCATATTGAGAATATTGGTGGTTGGGAAGAGAAGTTTATCTGCAGTGACAATATGCATCATCCGTTGTCTGTTTATCTGTTTCATTATAGTAAACCTTCAAAAGACCTTGTTTTGCAGTGTCAGGGGCAGGCAGAAAATAAAGAGAGTTCTGGTAAACTCAGTAGAGCTTTGAAACCCCAACGTCTGTAATGACAGCCAGATCCTTGCAAGGTCCTAGAAGAACCATATATTAAACTATGCAGTAAAAATATGGACTTGTCTTTTATCTGAATATTTAAAGGAGAGAAACACAAAGACTCCAAGTCCCTACTCCTGATACCACGCTGAACTGTTACTACCAGACATGAGGAAAATGTATCAGAATGCATCAGAAAGAACATGCCAACTCGCAGAAAAGAATTAAGATGCAGCAAAAATTAATTTCCAAAGAAATTGTACCTTTCAAAAATTGACATGAATTTAGGGCATTGTATAAGCAGAATTAAAGGACAGCATGAACCCCAAACATGACCAAATATATGAAATAACATGGCACAAGATAAAATAACATCATACTACTAAGTGATGAGAGATTAATGCTGTGCAAAGGCAGAGTCCATCTAATCTTTATTACTAGTGACAGATCTCAATTGCAACTATAAAATTCCACTGAGCTCCATAGCTCTGTTTCTCTACATACACATGGACAGAATCAGTCTGCTAAGAGAAAAGCTCAAAAAATCAAAACGTTCACTAACCACTCTGCCATACACCATCCTTTGTATGCAAAAAGTACTAAGATGCAATGTCATTAAATCTACATTGTATTTCATGTACCAAGAACACTATCAACTTTAATTTGCTAGTTCTGTGGATTTTTCTAAGGAATTCAGTGAGAATTGCTTTAATATGAACTATTATGTCTGGAGCCTTCTATGTAATAACCCAAACAATTGCTGATAAACAATCATGCATTAGAAAAATCTGTCTTTATCTACTCCAGAGCCCCAAATTGTAACAAAAAATTCATTTTACAGCAAGTAATCAAGAGCTGGGAGTGGGATAGGACTACTAGGTCTCGAGGAGCAAGTCAGATTTTAGATTTTCCAACTACTCTGTGAAGTATTTTTAAAATCAATTTTTAAAGTTAAATTCTAAATAGAAAAAGGATATAACAACACACAAAAAAAATCATGAAAATGAATTAGTTGTCTTTGCAGTCACTTGAGATCTCCCAAATCAGAAAGTTATATTAAATACTGTAATGTAATTAATTTACATGTAATTTAACATATTTAATTTAATGTAATTTAATGTAATTAAAAATGTTAGAGCTTAAATAAATAGTGACAAATCACAAGTTTACTTATAAGTACAGTAATTACTCTTATTTATAAAACAAGTAGTAGTTGATTTAAGGGTGGTTGTAAGTGTAAAGCGAAAACACAGAAAGCAGAAATTCAGCTTTAGATACTCACTTCTTACACATAGGTATAACACTTGAGGACTGATTTTCACTCAGATCTCCACTGTTTTCAAGGAGATTATAATTCAGCAAAAGTGCTGAACCACTTCATGGTCACACTTTTTACTGAGAAAAATCTCAGTAAGAGAACCGTACATTTTATTTGGAAAGGGTAAGAACCAAGGTCATCTTGATCACAGATGGTAGAAGTTAAGAACAGAAAGTACTTGGCTAGCAAATTCTCTTACCAATGCGCATCTTTTTAAAGTACAAGCAAATCATAATAAGCCAATGTAACCTTTAAATATGAAGAACCTTCATAACTTAGATTAAAACCTCACTTTGAAATAATGGGAAAACAATCTCTTCTCACTTACCCATCTTCTTTTACTGCAAAAGTATATTCATGTACTTAAGCAAGCAACTGATTTTGCACCTATGCTTGGGTTTTAACTGTGACAGATGAGAACAATTTACCCACTGGGGCAAGAGCTATGGAATTTAAGTTGTAAGTGAGATAGAGGATGAAATTCTTGTCCTTTTGTTATGAATGTGTAACTGGATGTCAGAGCTGTGCCTGTGTGGTTCAGAAGCTCCCCAGCTAGTCATCTACACTGGTGAGAATAGACCAGCTGGAGACAAGACTGAACTCCTACCTGCCCTCAGGACAAAGGATTTGAGTAACTGCTACAAGGAGGTCTCCAGGAGGGACTTTTGGAAAGTATTGAGTGTGCTACCCTATGCAAAAAATTCAACAACTTAGGAGTTTCTTTAAACAAACATTCTGCCCATGAGTGGCTAACATGATCCAGAAGGAAAAATTGAATTCTTTTCATCTTTGCACTTCTGCAGCAAAAGAAAAGAGAGCAAAACCTCCTCTTTGAGCTGGTACTGAAAACTTTGAGTCCTTCAAAATATCTTGCCAAGTCCTTTAATATCGTTGTTCTCCGGGAAACACAATATGTCTCTGAAGAAGGGCCATGAAGGGTTTGCATGCCCAAAACTGAATTTTTCCAACTATACCAGTTGCTAATAAAAGATATTGCCTCAATCAACAATTCTTGTCATGCCTACATTCTTAGACTGCCAGGGTTATACCAAAGCACCATTAAAAACACTTTTCATAGTAGATCTAGAAAAGAATTTCTATGTTATTGAAGTACGGGTGTGAAACCATTTTCTAGATAGGTTTCCTTCTCTCAAATTAGGATGGAATTCAATACAGTAGAACCAGCTGTTGTTCTGATAAAAATAACTTCCAAAAATGTGTGACAAAATAAAGAAAAGCCTCAAAAATTTAAATTAAATGGTCTTTTGGGGTTTTTTTGTTTTGTTTTAAGCACACATACACTAAAAGCTTTACCCCTTTTGTTATTATTTGGGGTCATTGAACAGCTGGAATTTTGCTTCATGAATTCTACTTTAAATATGCAGGTCCCAAGCAGTCTTTTCTCACATAGAATTTAAGCAATAATATACTAAATGTATCAGACAGGAAAGGAAGTTCATGAGACTTATTAGTAATTCCTAAAAAGAATAAAAATCTGTAGCTTTTTTTTTTAGCATTAATTTTTACATTCATGAAATTGAGAAGCTACAGGGACTGGTGAAACTGAGCAGACAAATACCTTAACACCACCAGCTCCAGCTCCCACCTGAGTTCCAACTTGAAACACAACTGGTTTTTTTCCCAAATCAAGAGCAGAGGCTGACAATTTCACTATATAGAAATTTTTTTATGCTGATTAGATCAAGACTGCAGGATGACTAAGAATTATTATGAGAAATTACAAAACCAAGCAAGCAAAAAAACCCCCCTCAAACCTACTCTGGTATCTCAACATAGAGTCTTAATATTCCAGATGATTGTCTATCTTATCTCATATAGATTACTGAACCAAGATTTCATAAGCATGATTACATTGGTATAGAGACACAGTTTGAAGTCATGACATAAAAAAAAATGAATGCTAGTTCATATTTCTGCCAAATTTCCTCTTATGAATTCAAGAACCTAGCAATCTTGCATGAATGAGTTTTAGACCTCCAGAAGGTCACACACTACCCGTCATGCAACTCTGTTTTCCAGTTAATAAACGTGTCAGTATATTGACTTTCAAGCATAATATGAATACCATATTTTACTTAAGGTATTACTGAAATCTGTATGCAAAACTACACTGTTGGTTCTTTCTTTACAATATAACTTGGTTTAGTTGGAATCTGCTCATTGGATCTCTAGCTTGATTTTAAGAACCTAATTCTACCCAAAGTTTGTGAAAAATCTACAACACATGTTTAAGAAAAGTGTAACTTGAGTTTCTGAAGTAGAACTTTTATAATATTGCTATGATGACACTTTAAATCACATATGTAAGTCCACTTTCACTGCTGTTTCCTTTACTTCAGGATTTCAATCAGCATTTAGAATTTAAAAGTGGAGAGAGATCTTCAAACCTAAACTTGAAGAGTGGACTAAATTCAAAGGAGAATTTGAATTCCAAGTGCACCAAAGATTTTGTATTTTTTTACAACATTTTTTTTTTTTTTACAATGGCTGCAAATAAATTATGTTGAAAACAACAGTTGTTAACAATGTGTTTCCTAAAGAACAGTGGCCAGAAATGTACTTTGATTAATTCACCTCTTTATGGAAGGCTAAAATATGCTAAATAAACATCTATTTGAGGTGACACCAAATGATAAAATAATAAGGAAAAAAAATGTATTTCTATATATTTCTATCATGTATTTCTATAGCTGTAGTATTTCTCTGCAAAAAAACCCACAAACCAAACCCACCATTTTTTTTTCTTCCTTCAGTTTACGGATAGATGTCAAATATGGTTAACCTTCATTGATCTTCAGCAAAAAAAGATTGAGTTTAAATAAAGGTCAACTAAAAAAATCCACAAGAGGGAACACAAGCATTAGCACACAAGAAGTAATAAAAAGAAGCAGTGACTGAAGAAATTGAAAAATTAGCATCTCACTAGATCCTTTTTCATTTATAGTCAATTTATAAATATCATCAAGGAATTTTATTATAAAACTTACAGAGCAAAATCATACAGTTTAGGTTTCAGAGATATGACTAGACTTTGATTTTTACAAACCCATCTTTCCAATAAAGAAGAAAAATATTCTTAATTGGCACTTTAAAACCTCTGTTTGTACAGATCTTTAATAATCCTTCATGAAACACAAATGACATCTGTATGTAAGGGTAAGAGAGCACATTTTAAAAAATGACTTTCCAAAGTTACAATATGATACTATTATAAGAGTAAATTTAATGTGCTGAATACTTGGAGAGAAAAACAATACTTTGGTTTCACATTGTTGGTGAGCCTCTTGCTCCAGTAGCTCTAATTTGCAATTCTGACGTGAATCAAAACAATCATATTTCCAAAAGTTTAATTGAACACACTTCCTGAAACCTGACTTATTGTCTAGTGCATCTTCTACTCCTTTGATAAAACTCTAGAAAGAGCTTTTACAAATTGTTACTTTCTATTTAATGCCACCCTAAGAACTGTCACACTGAATTTACATTAAATTTTCTGGGCACGCTATTACAGCTGTAGCATACTAAATGCCAATATTACTAGCACTGCAAGATTAGGTTCCTTCAGGATTACTTCAGTCAGAAAACACCATGCCTTTCTGTATCCATCACACTTGCCAGCATAATTTTATCTTCCTCAGTCCAAACTGGACTTCATGATGAACACTAACATACCTTTTCAAAAGCAATGTAATTTCTAACTGTGCTGCCACAAGATCAGTCTCAGATTATTATTTCTCAGAAATATCCATCTTCCTCTGTAACTATTTTTTATCAAATTACCTGAATGCTTCACAACATCTGATGCATATATCCTCTAAAGTACAAATGCATTCTTTTTTGTTCCTTGACTTCAGGGTGGGACAGAGATGTTAAGCACTAGATCTAATAAAAAAATGCCTATAAAACAAGGGATGAAATTTAAGTATGTAAACAAAATCTAGATCCCTGAATGTGGTGCAGAGGCTCTCAGTGGAGAGCAATGTACAAATATGGTGGAATTCAGTTTCAACTGCACTGCAGATGCTGAGCTGCCTAAACATTGCGTTTTGTTCAATAGCCAGCAAATAAGTGTCCCACCTCTGAAGTATGAGGTAGTAACCCTCTCTAACTTAGACCTGCATACCTACATTTCCTCTAAAACCAGGTGCCTATTCCCTCCTCCTCTTTTAAAAGACTGAAGAAAGGACCATTTACCTTTTTCAGGTGACAGTACTAAGTCTAATAGAACACCTGTATAGGAAATAGGTGCACCAGAAATCATTTCCTGTGCTCTTCTAAGATACAAAAGCAAATGTTTTCCTGTCATCTAGCATAATTTGGGTGAGGGTGATTTTCTGCTGAACCTAAAAAACAGATGACAGGCCAATGTAAAATTTTATTCATATACAGAAACACATTCATCCTGACATGCAGGGTCGGTTTGTTCTTATAGTTTTGTTTGGGCAATTATAGAAAAACAGGAGGACAAAATACATTTATGCCTTTTTCCAGAGAGCCTCTACCACAGCAAGTGTGAAAAAAATACCTGTTGAACGTCTCCTGCTCTAGCCACGAAACATATGGAATTTTCTGTGCAGCTAAGTGGTCCTAAAGGAACACATTCAAATGGAGCATGTTATAGTTAGTCCCTTAATACTGTATCAGAGGTAAGACTGATTGTAAGGGAGCTAGTTTGGGTTTCTCACTGGCACCCAGGTTCTCACACTTAGGCTGCTAGACAGGACAGTTTCTTTGTAATTTTCAATGTGTCCTTGCTAACACCAATGCCAACATTTCTCTCAAACCCAGCAGAAGGGTGACTGGTATAGCCCTGTAAAATGACTTTTGCCGTGGCCAGTAGAAGGCCATAGGTTTGCATTGTCCCGGAGAGCAGGGCCCCAGGAGCTGTCTGGGCTTGTGTTGGCCAGAGCTGGTTGGTGCTTGTTGCCCTGTGTCCAGTGGCCTTGTGTCCACAGCCTCCCTGGCTGTAGCTTTAGCTCTGTGAGTGCCAGAGCTGGGAAAGGACTGGCAGCTGGGGGTCAGTGGGTGACAACCCACAGCCTGCTGTCAGCTGAAACAGGCACACAGACAGCAGCCAGGCTTTGGCTGGGATCCACTGGGAAGGCAGAGAGTGAGAAGAAAATGGATAAACACAGGTAGCCAAGACTGAAGGGGACCTCCACTCTCCCCAGTGTACGTTACACGTTTTTAACAGACTACTTACTTTGGAGATGTAGATTCTTGTATTGGGAAACCAATGAAAGCAAGTTAGGAAATATTTGGTTTGATTTTCCCATGTCTCCTGGGAAAAGAAAGAAGGAAAATGAGTGAGTTTCATTTTAAATGTCTGTTCTGTATTCAGACTCTATTTTCTATTCAAAGAACGTGAAGTATAACGAGGAGTGAGGGGGAGACCTACAGTATGCCTTTGCATTTCAACTTGGTTTCCATTCAAAAGTTACTTGAGAGGAAAACTGAGACTCCTAAATGCCCAAAGTTACCCAGAGACATCACTGTTGGAATGTGCCATTCTCTTCCTAACAATCAACTAGGGCAACTTCAAACTTCCAAGCAGTTTTTTAAAAGCTTCTGTAACAAACACTATACTGGCTTGAAAGAGATGCTGTTCAAAATCACAGGAGGATTGGTCAGAACTGGTGTCATCCTGACTTTGCAACAGTTCACCCTTTCAACGGAAGGTGTGCCATGTGGACCTAAAGTCTTCTCATCACTAGATCAGATGCTAAGACACATCTGACATAGCTATTTCTTTATCTCTGGATTGTTATTAGCTTACCATAATAAAAGTGAGAATTATGGTATGTCTGGTATCTTAATGATACATTAAAATGATACAAATGTCTTCTTTTTCATAAGAAGTGACAATCATATTTATCACATATTCTGAACACAACAGCATTTGTGTCATTGTGCCATTATGATAACGAGGTGCTATATTACCACTGAGTGTTGAAAAACTCTGGTAACACTGTAGAAAAGATTTACAACAAGGAATTTTCATCCAAATAATACTGTCTTACTAGGCTTTTGACAGCTGCACTGTTATGACTCTGCAAAGACAGTTAATCGTGTGTTGCTCTTACCCATAAAATATAGCAATTGAATTTTACAAATGTGACATAATTATTCTAAATTTTTGCTTCTTATTTTGACACTCTAATGATTTGTCAAATTTTAATCTGGGCATGCCCAGTTACCTTTGGTGGAGGTAGGACAGAGGAGATGAGTTTCTATATTTTAATCCAGAGTGGCTCAGTGGGCAAAGGCCCAGCCATTGTCCAGGCACTACCTGAAGGAGCTGCTCTTGTAGCCAGGGGGAGAAGGGTTGTTGTAGCTATCACTTGATGCGTGAGAGCTGTTTATGTAGTTGGCAACAGTAAACTGTGCTGCTAAACCAAATTCCTTGTGAACTTAAAATACAGTGTACTTCCAAATGACTCAAAAGCCCTGTTCTGTTAATTAAGAGCTACAGACCAACATAGTGTGTTAACTTAGCGTTGGACAATTAGCTTTACATTATTATACAAATGGAACTGTGTTAAATGACTGAGAAGAGTACAGTATTTTGTGGTACACTGACACCCCAATCTATTTTCAGTGATCCTGGTGTAATATTGCATTCAGTGATTTTACTGTAGATTTATGCTGGTGTTAATTAAGATCAGAATTTGGACTTTGAGGTTTAATCTACCTTGTTTTGTGTGCATGTCTTATTATAACTGAGCATAAACTGTTATTAAATTATTTCTATTATACAGTACTAATTAAAATGCCTGGATTTTAGTTACAGATTTTTACTATGTTGTATTCCTCTGAAAGTATTAAATAATTATTCATGCTCACACTTGAGAAAACTATGTCCAAAATAAGAGAAGGAACATTCAGAGAGGGGTAATTTCTCACTGTAATTTAACTATGGTACTTGGTTTCATTTCCTTGAGACTCATCCTATGCCTACTAACACAAACTGATCATCCTTGAAAGTAGAACTAATGAGATCTTTTCAATGTTTAAAAATGTTACACAAATATTTCACTTTTTTTTTTCCCCACTAAAAATCAAATTGTGTCATGACTGTTACTCAAAGCTTAGATAAAAAAAATAAAGTTCTAGCTACCTAAGATTTACTGTTATAGAACTAATGTTAGCATTTTAGAGTTTGAACTTGTGAAACACAATACCTAGTTTTTAAAATCATATTTTATTAGTGTAATTTTATAAGCTTTCTACTATCACTAAGAAAAAGATCTTTCTGCTATAGGATAAGTTCAAATAAAGCTTCCAGCCATGGGCTGGGATTTTTACAGAAGTAGCTCATCT
Source organism: Harpia harpyja (assembly GCF_026419915.1). Classification (NCBI taxonomy): domain Eukaryota; kingdom Metazoa; phylum Chordata; class Aves; order Accipitriformes; family Accipitridae; genus Harpia; species Harpia harpyja. The sequence goes on along the minus strand of NC_068950.1, from coordinate 22,848,137 downwards.
TCTAAAGAAGCAGAGGAAAGACATATTTCATTTCACAATGTTGCAAATCTCTGGCAGGTACTCCTGACCTAAAATACAGTGGCTTAAATAAAAATAAAGAAATAAAGATAGTATAAGCAATTCTTCTATTCATTTGCAACCTTTAGGAAATGTAGTCATCATTAATTCCCAGGCAGATCTTTAGCTGTTTTCAATTATACCCATTGAGTGTGTCTCAGAAATCAGGATCCTGGTCCTGCCCAAGGCTGAAAAGTGATGGTCTGGGAGGCTGTTCACAGGCACACAGTGGCAGCACTGCAACTCGGTTTCCCTAGCAAGATACCAGGGCCCACATTCTCACTCAGTCTCAAACTCTGTCCACAGCATAGATCAAATTATCTTACAAAAGAGAAAAAAAGGAAGAAAGAACTAATACCCAAGGTTAAACTTCTCCATCAGTATTGGCCACATACACAAACTAGCAGATGTTGAAAAATTATGAGATCCAGCATCTTCAAACTCTTTCTTAAAGCTATCTTGGTACTTCGGCCACATACTACTGTCTCTTCCCATAACACTGCCTCAGCATAGAGCACCTGGCTCTGGGCCTATCACCTTCGCTGGCAGTACCCTGCCACACACTGTCAAATAGTGGAGTTTCTTTTTAGCTGGGGAGCTAGTGAGGGAATTGTTAGTGCTGAGGAAAGGCTATGCGTGCAATTGTTGGTATATTTTTGGTCCCTAGTCTTGGTTCTCTTTAACACCTTTTCAGACTATTCTACATCATGAAACACTAAGCTTCTTAAAAAGTATCCAAAACAGTACATAATAATTTCTTGCAGTGCTGTATTGCTGAAGTGATCAGTCCAATCTGTACATGGCACATTAGTCAAGCAATATTGCCGAAACTGGAAAAAAAAAGGATTTAATGCCTTCTCTTAGATAAACATTTGTGGACAGCTCAGAGTGTTAACACACAGTACAGATACAGTCAGAAATGGCAACAAAAATACATACTCGCAATTCCCTTTACACTTAAGCTGAGCTTAGAAAAAAGGCTGAGACTAAAGTCACTCAGTTAAAAACACGGAAATTTTCTTTTCTATCAGGATACAAGTAGAGCTAAGTATATATTATTTCCAAAAGCTTGAAGCACACAGAAGGTGCCTCGACTGATAATGATCACTTTTCATGTGATGTGGCAGACAAAGGTCACACAAGTTACACCTGCACAGGTACCATGGTGACTAGTCATCACCCACATATCACCTTGGACACTATCTACACAGCACACAGGGTCCGAGGTTTACTCACAAATAGTCAATTTCTAGCACTGCTTGTACTTGCCGCATAGTCCAATGCAGAATTTAGTCTTGGGTAAGCAACTCTTTCTGTCAAAAGTTAGTAACACTGTGAGCTGCCACGTGACCTTTAACAAACCTTACCATCCAGGGACATATGCATCCTCAGAGCATTTGCTTGATGCACATGCAGTAAATGTTTGCTCAAACTGGGAGACATTCCAGGTGCTGCAAACACATATACTTATTGATCATTCCCTAGAAATCTACGGAGATGTAAATGTGAAATAACATAGCTTACATTAGATCATATATTATGGTTTTGGATGCAGTCTCAAAGCCACAGAGCAGTAATTTTCTAAAAAACAAATCTACAGGAAAAATATGACTTACAGAAACCAGGGCTCAGTTGCCACAAGTAATCATGCCTATCCTCAGTGAGCAAAATTAACCATTGAACCAGGTTTAACCTGAAAAGCTGAATGTATGAAATATTGCTTCTAAAAAAATAACATCCAACTTTTGGAAACCAAAGAGAAAACAAAACCAAAATCCAAGCAAAACTTTTTTTTTATTTTTCACATGACCAATCAGAAAGACCAATCTCATGTTGTAGTTTTGATGTAGTTGTCTTTAAGAATAAAGAATATATCAGGTCATTTTTCCGTAGACAAAGGGAAACTCCAAACAGCAAGCTTTTTCTTAATACTGTGCCTCTAACAGTCAGCAATGAGCCCCAAAACAGCCACCTTTTCCATCTTGTTTTGAAACATGACACTGATGCTGTTAATTCCCCTTTACTCTATCTGCCTTTCAGAACTTCCTGTTCTTTTCCCTCATAAACACATGCATTTTTAATCAGCACCAAAATCCCATGTTTATTTTATCAGTCTCCAGACCACACAGGTCAGCCTCAGTTCAACCCTGACACTTTCTATTCTGGACAAAACTCATGACAGTTTTCAGCTATCTTTTACAGACGTGGATGCATATCTTTGTATAACTGTAACAAATGAAAAGGACCAATAAGTCCCTCTCTACTCCTGATGATACACTGGTCATTATATTTCCAAATCTTCCAATCAAGTAGAACTGAGGTTTCAGAAACATGTAGCAATACAGGCAGTTCAAGGAGTCACTCTTTCTGTTTGCCATCCCCACCACGGCAAACTATTTCTCCATTCATGCCCTGTTCTCGGTATGGCTCCACAACTGATGGAATATCACAAAGACATGAACAAGCAGCCAGACACCAGGGAAGGGACAAAAAGGAAAATCAGCAATGGGAGATCCTCAGTTCAACATCACTGCCAAAATTTTCCAGCTACAGCGTGGAGCACGAGCAACATGCAGCATACTTTGACTACAGGAACAAGACATTAAACTTCCCACCACAAAGATTTAAAAAGCCAACTTGATATTGGCTTATACAGTTTAGGGTAATTTTGATGTTTGAAACTATATCAGGTAGTAAAAGGCTTACCAAGGTCAAGCCCACAGAACAGTAGTTTCTCACCCTACATCCCTGACACTCAGTTATAGTCCCTCCTCACCAGCTGGGGACTCCCACACACTAGAAAACTCTTAGAGCAATGAACCAGTTTCTCCCCCTAGTTATGCATTAATAAACGAGACTACGTAGCAGAATATGAACCTGTAAGTCCATCTGCACATCTAGATCAAAGCCAAGAGGCCGTTTATGTCACAAGTAATTCTTTAAATGCCTTAACTCTAATGGGTGAAGCACTACCAAGGTGATTTCAGCTAGACTACACAATACCTCCCATTTAAAATCAGGGTTGTTTTCCATATTAAGTGAAGTGATAAAAACCATACAGAAAATTAGTATGTAACAAATCAGTAATAGACTCCAAGCTTACAAATATTCTAAAATAACTAGGGGCTGGAGTTCCCCCCCCCCAATAGACTTCACCAGAAGGTGAAAAGGAAAATTAAATCTATGCAAATGTATCCAGCTTTCAAAAACAACAGCAAAAATATATTGTTCCCTTCTCTGTTTCTGTGTATTAAGGATATGTACTGACTTTATGGAATTACTCCAGCAAGCTGTGAATGATGATGCATGAAATGAAAAAATCTCAGTCCAGTGCACAGGAAGAACACAGAGAACAGTAGGCTGTCAACAATACACTTTTTAGAGGAGAATAGATATATACCACATCTTCCTTGGATGCAACTGTGCTGAATTCTCATGGTATCATATGTGTAAGTAGGGGGCACTTCCAGGTACATGTCAGACAAACAGAATCCAATTCTGTAAGACAGCACTGAATAATTAATGCAAAATTCATTTTTTATCTAATTGAGCAATATTTTCTGTCTCAGTTGCAGGCAGTTGTAACTAGAGTCAGATGGAGGCTTACCAAAATTGTGCACGATAGTCTTCCATTAGATTACTGGTCAGAACAAAACAGTTATTCATCAACTATATTCCACGCACCTCTATTTTACTCATCTGTTTGATTGCAAGAAAAGGCAAATTCCAGGTAACACAGACAAATGAATAAACCCTCTTTGCAAATCCCCAGCCACTGGCTACAGTCTCAGTCAAGATACAAAGCCCCATCTTGTCTAAAAAACCAGTTCTTCAAGAAGATTAAAATTTTCACGAGCCAGGCTCACAGAATACATGTTACAGAAGACAAAGAAAAGAGCTTTGGATGAACTTCAAAGCAGTAGCCTCAAATTCCAAGAAGTACAACACATTCACTCCTACAGGTCAACTCTTCAAGAAGATTACATATTACTAAACAAAAATTAAAAAAAAAAAAAACAAAAAAGAAATCCACCCATGCCCATATAAGATGACAGATTCCAAAGCAAAGACACTGAAAGAGGCACACCAGTGCTTTAATTCAGGAAGGGAAGATTTGTCTTCCCTTTGCCTTTTTTGGAGCATAATGTATTTTAGAGATATAGTTGATTCTCTAATATCATGGGCCTTCAGCACAGCTGATCTTTATGCAGGCTGCCTAACGGGATATGTGAGGGTTCCCTGTATATCCACGTTACAGGTACACTTGAGAGTGCTGGACCTTGAATCTCCATGTGATTAGATGCAGGTTAGAGTAGCTGACAGAAGAGGAACATTTCCCATTTAGTTTGGAAGGCAATACACAGGAAAGTTCACTGACTGAACATAAACATTTACTTTAGAAGGAAAATTTTCTTTCTTCTTTTACTACTTGAGCATTTGGAAAGAAGACAATCTTCCAAAAAACTTTCAACAATACATGCTAAGTACAGTCACAGACATCATGAGGGTACAGTGTGCACACATGTAACTACAGATCCAACTATCTTGCATAAGGGAGCATAAAGCTAATCAGCTTCTCATTCAGTGTGCAAACCTCTGCTGGTGATGTGTAATAAGACACAAATAAATAGCACTGCTTGAAAAGCCAGGCAGATGATTACCACTACAACAAATGTATCCTATTATTTCCATGCAGTACACAAAAAACTAACTGAAGTAATTTAAAAAAAAAAAAAATTATTCTTAGCCTACATAAGAACACAGACAACAGTAATGAAAAAGGGCTCTAACTTCTAAAACTGTTTGCTTCTTTATTCTGTATAATAAACACTTTCTGAAATTCCCACAGCATTTTTGCCATGCTTGCAAATCATATAAGGTATCACTTCTCGGAAAATTTGCCAACAAAGTTCAAAGACACAAAACTCTGTTTCAATAGAATTAGTCCAGTCTGAACTTCGTGTGAGAAGAAAACTAGTTATCAGTTACAGGTCCCATTTAAGACAAAACCTGGGGGATGAACAAGCTCAAAGTCATTGAAAAGATACACATTTAATCAAACAAGTTCTAGAGTGGAGTCTTTAAGAATATTTTTAAGCAAAATTGTTTCCCTAATATGCATCAGTACATTACTGGTAAATAAAACTTTTATGTACAAAACCCTGTCCCATTAAAAATATTTCTATAGCATTAAAATAACAGTCCTTTCTCTCTGGGCTGAGATTGATGAGAAAGTATTCTGCCTGATGGTCTTGAACATTACTGTGTAACTCCGTCCAGCTTCCCTTCACATTATCCATCAGTCTGTTTTTACAGACCTGTTGAAGATGCTAGAGCAGAATGTGAAGTTAAAACCTGTCTGCTGCATTTTTTTCCTTCAAAAAGCTGCTACAGAGTGTCCGCCAGAAGGCAGAGTTTGCTAAAAATCTTATCAAATGAGATAAACAAATACTGCCTATGAGTTTCAGATTTCAACCAAATGCCATATAGCTAAGCATGGACAAGATAAGCATTGGAGAGAATAACATGATTTCCTCCATCCACGCTCACACTAGTGGGACTTAAGAGACATATTTAGGGCCAAGTGGACAAGACTTGAAATACGAGCTTAAATATTTTGTACACTTGATGGAATAATCTTTTATAAAAACGGAGAAACACAAGCATCAGATGGAGAGGCAATATTCTACTGCCAATTCTTCCACCAACCCCTGACAGTCCTTGAGAGAAGAATACAGTTGATTTGTACCAAGCACTGAGAAAGTGAGAGGACAAATCCTGCATCCCTATTTAGTACATAATCAGCATTAGAAAAGAAAATGTAATTGAAGCAGGGTAACCGAACCATTAAAAAACTGCTAGCAAAAACTTGTTAGCACTTCACCAAGAGTAACTGAAATACACAGTTTAGGGCTTAGCTGATACCTATTTCTGCATAAGGATCCAACTGTGTTCTTTGCAAACACACTCTCACTGAAGAAATTGTCCTTGCTTGATGACCAAGAGATAGTAGTACCTCCTATTTTCAGTAACATCTTAGTAATGGCATACAGACACACTTCAGCCATGTCTCGATGGAGATATGCTTATTTAATGTTACTAAAGCATTAGACATAGCACATGACATCTAATCTTACATTACCAGAACAAAATTAAATATTCTACTATGTTTTTTTGTTTGGGGTTCATGTGTGGTTTGTTGGGGTTTGTTTTGGGGGTTTTTTTGTTGGCACTAATTAGAGCACAAGTCTGTGAAGTCCTGGGAACCTGCCACTGATTTCCAGTAGGGACATATTCTCCAAACATCTTTTGAAACTAAAGCAGATGCAGTGCTCTAACAATGTAGCCGTAGAGCCCTCCTCTCTCTCTTAGCCAAAGACTGTTCTAGTGCTCTGTTCAGAGCAGACAGTCTTCTGACAAGAGACAGACAGGCTATGGTGACATAGCTAGGGAAGCTATCTAGAGGGAAGCCTTCTCGTCCCTAACAGTGAATCTGGACAGGGTCCCAGTGCAATTTAGAAGCCCTACTGTTCAGCCTGTCAAGGAGGATTTGGGCCATGGCCAAAGGCAAAAACCTAGTTTTCCAGAACTTTCCTAGCACAAACTTGGGAACCTTGTAAGATTGGGACAGATTTTTTTTTTTCTGGCAGGAATCTGAACTACCTAAATATTGTACTTCTCTTCCTGCACTGCTGTTGCCCAAGTTGTTTAGAGGAATGTTCGGTGCAAGGACTAACCAAAAGGGCTAATTCTTTTGCTATAAAGTCAGAGCAACACATTCGCCTAACAAAGAGAAGTGTATAAAGGAGAGGTGATAGAGATTGTGAGGGTGAACTGAAAGACTGTTTTGCATCACTTAGTTTTTTAAAACTAACTTTTTTTTCTACTACAAATCAGAAAAAGTTTTGAATGAACACTAGACAGCTGCATCTGTCATTTCTACTGTTTTGTCTCCACCATATCCCCTCCCAACATCTCCAGTATGATCATTACAGCTGGGGGGAGGTGGGGAGCAGAGTAGTCGTAGATGGACAGCAGAAAGCAGCCCAGCTGGCATGCTTTCCCAAAATAGCATCACCTGTTGCCGCTGGCACAGGCTGGGCTAGACTGATCATTTATCTGACCAATGGAACAGAGAAAGAAAACAAAACAAAACAAAACAAGCTGAATGACCAGTCCTACCTGAAATTTTACTAACACTTCATGAAGAAAGTTGCAGGAATTCCCTCATTTCCACACTAACAGATGTTTTAAGTTCAGCAAAGACATGCAATTCTACTGAGCAAAGTTTACAGAGAAAAAGCAAACTTGTTAAATGGAAGTTAGGATTTTCCTCAAGCATGCTGTAGCCCAGGAAAAATCAATCCAAGAGCTTCCACCACTGTGATCTGCTTGAGTTGAAGCTTGTGACATTCTAAATGCATCACAGTGAAATATTGCTTTTTGGTTTGTTTGGGGTTTTGGGGGGGGGTTCTTTGGGGGTTGGGGGTGGAGTTTAATGCTGTTGAAACTGCTGGAATTATTTTTTTCACTAGCGAGCTCTTAGAGAGTTTCAGTGTGTTAGTACCTTTAACTGTAATTTGTGAGCTGCCATTATGAGAGTTACTGACAGAACTTTTTTCCCCCCTGTAACTGCATTGTCAGGATTTTGGTTAATCTGTTATCAATCCATTTAGGTTTTTACTAGTTCCTATTCAACATCTAAAAAGGATGAAAAAAAATAGTTTCAACTGTCTTGCAAGAGAAAATAATTTCAGTACACCTAACCATTAAACAGAAAATTCCAAAATTTTACTGCCTCAGATCATTTTCATAGCTATTTACTTCTGGAGCAATAAAGTAAAAGATAATGACTAATGAAAGTTTAGAAATACCAGATATATTAAATTTTAAATTAATGCTTTTAAACTAATATGGCATTAACACTGCAAAACAAGTGTGCTACCAAACAATTACTTTAGTAAACAATTAAATATATGCAAAACATACGTATTACTCTAGCAATGAAAAATCAGCAAGGCTACTCATGCTTAAATTAAAAAAAAATCTCCCAGGTCAAGATGTTAGCCAAATATCAAATTGAACAGTGTGTTATTTTTCATAACATTTCTCCTGTCAGAGCCTGGTATATATAACAATTGTTCCTAAAAAGTTTCTTGCATTTTTAAAACACACACAGATAGCTGGAATCTCGGACATTTTTCATTGTTAATACATAGGTAATCACTATGGTACAATCCTCGTGAGATCAAAGAATTTAGAGCAGAATAACTTGAAGAGCTAACAGGATTACATTTCCAAAGAGAAATTCTGGACCTGGTCACATCAGCACCAAAACTACTGCAAACATTAAGATGATCTGAATTTTACCCTTACTGTTTAACAGCTTTGCAGTATAGACTAAGAGTACCCCAAAGCATGCTATTTTTTTGTATTTTCGAAATTAAATCAGTCACTAACATAAATTTGAGAAAAAGGTATGGGTTTTTTTGTGTAGAGTTTTTTCCAGAACATTTACCCCTAGGACTTTTTTCCAGATTTCTATAGAGCCAACTGTCTTTCCACTGACTTCTCTCACTTTTGGATCAAGTATTTAGTAACATACATCTCACTCTAGTGCAACTAAAACACGTGACTCGTGACTACTATTACATGATCAAAATACGTAAGGACTGTTTAGAATAACCCCACACACAGAGATTTCTGCAACAGTTAACAACAGTGGTGTAAAACCAACGATACAACCCAAATTTTAATGAAAAGTGTTCAGAACACAACTGCAGCCCTCAGGAGTAAAAATGTAAAACAGGAGTGGAGTGGTGTGTTGAAAATACTCAGCAAATACTTCTCAGTACCTCCAAGGTAAAGTGAATAGTGAAATTAAGTGACAGAAACAGGTCACGGACAACAGATGGAGAGACGTATTCTACAAGAGAGGGTCAAATGGAAAGATCAAGCTGTTGTTCAGTAAACACAAAATAATCAAAAGCTAACTATACTAAATTTGAAATTTCACCAGTTTCAGTGTTTGAATTGCATCTCCACCCTGCAATATTATCTCCTCAAAAAAATCTAAATAAATCAGAAATCTGAACTAACAAAATCTACAATATACTGATATATTCATTTCTTTTTTATGTAACTGAAAATTGTGAACCATATAATAGATAAACTGAATGATTTTGAATATCCTGGGATGTTCAGAATGATTACTCATGTTCCTAACAGATGCTTCTTTAACTTTTAAAGTAGATTCTGTATAGATTTTTTAAATTGTAGACAGGTTAAAAAAGGCACCAACTGATCATATTCCCAAGCCACTACAAATTTCCCATTAAACCTTGCTTGCCTATTTCAACTATATGTAACTAGCATTGATACAAAGGCTTATTCTTATTATTGTCATTTAGAGTGTGTAAGAATAGAGAAAATACAGAATTTAACATCATTTCCTTTTCAGATACTTATTCTTTCAGGTCTCAGCAAGCTGTACATCCACTGTTGACTCCGTTACAGCAGTGACTGGATTATACACTGCAGGTTTACCATCCCCATCTACCATTTGTTCTTGCAGGAAACAAAACACTATATTGTCATTCCAATACAAGAAAGAATTGCACACCTCTGTCAGCTTACAACTCCTCTTTGAAAGCTCCACCACACTAACAAGTCAACTATACTCAGCACGTGTACAACTGTAAATAATAAAACTACTAGAGAGCAACCTTTTTAAGACCAAAGTTTCCACTCAGCAAAGATAATCAGATCTGAAAACATCTCTACTAAAGATATCTACAAAACCAGTTCCTGGCCATGTTCAGGAGTCATTTTGGTATCAGAGAAGATAAATCATTGGAAAGAGGACCAGTCTGCTGCATTCTAAATCAACATGTGAGAAATATTGGGTTGTAATTACAGCTGCATACAGATGATAACTAGTGTAAAATTTCTTTACAAGTTCCCCTTTGCCCAATTTAAACTCTCATACATTAAACAAAAACCTCTAAAAAGACTGACAAAAATATGGATATGAGTTGCTTATTTTGGAAATAAAGTTTGAAAGAGAATAAAATCTTGCACCAAATCTCAGTAGATATTGAGATGCCTATCTTCTATTACTAGTTAATCCAATCCAATGGCAAATGCTCATTGCATGCCATAACAATAAAGTGCACACACACAGGGGACGATTAAACCTCATGCACATCCCTATACTTTTCAACGTTAGACCCACATTTCAGTAAGTATAGAAGACAGAGAGTATGATCTTTCCAAAGCCTGAGAAAAACAAAGGCAAAAGATTGTCCAGATACAAACATTATCACCGAATTGTTGGCCCCAGGGCTAGATATATTTACAGACCTTGCCGAGGAGCTGTTCAGCCGCACGCTCCACTATGATGCACAGGAGAGCACAAAGCAGCACACACTTTACCTTGTACTCATCCAGACTAGAAACATTTAATAACTGACAGAAAAATAATATAAGTCATCAACAATGGCTTAGTAGTTTTACAGTCTGAAGTCCACGTTTGTGCTGTACTCATAAGAGGCCTGGCATGCCTTAGCTCAAGCTCAAGTTATGCAAATCCTGGCAGACTGATCCACAGAGGTTTTGTACAAGTTTCATTGCAATTCACATTTGTGCAGTTCCAGTCTCTGCTCACTGAGCTCTGCTTTCTGCTTGTTGGAGTTGGATGAATGGTCCATAGCCAAGAAATTCTTCACAGTTATGGTTACTTAATTCCCTTGTGTACTTGGAATTTACATGTTAAGTATGCATGCATTCATGTGTACTCATACCACAGGTGTGCATGTGTATATCACATGTATGCACAGAAAGGCAAAACTGTGAGCATCTAACATAGTCAACATTTATAGGAACCTGGCAATGCACAGGAAAATATAATTTTGTTACTACTGATGATAAAGTCACATGCCCAAGTTTGTGTTCCTAGCATCAGTCTCCTCAGAATTACTGCCACGAACACTTGCATACAAGAATTTAAACCACTAGTAGCCTCTCAACCACATGACTGAAAGCCAGATTTCCATCAACATTTGAGCTTGATTTTTATATTGGTTTCAACCAATATTGTCATGATGGAATTTTCATACTGCTTTAGCTAGCACATCTATTCACACATGTGGTCAGTCTAACAAAACAAGACTGTCGATTAAAGAAAACCAGCTGTGATTGAGTTGTAGCTACCTCCAAAACCTTCCCAACCCACTGGTCATGGGGTAACTTGCAAATACCCTTGCAACAGGTGGCACCATTCACTCTCTTGATATCCTGATGTGCTAATTCTTATTTCAGACAAGTCTGGGGAGAAAATCAATGAGTAGTATTCATGCTGAAAGTATTGCCTCCAGCAATAAGTTTGCATAACTTTATCTGTGGTGAAAATGCACTGGGATGAATAACACTGAGAACAGAGAAGATAAGAAAATAGTTTTTTCTTGCTGGTTTTGCTTTCTGTGCTTAAGCAGGACTACTAACTCTGGTATGTCTGATCCTTGGATCTTCCCTTTCTTCTTTCCCAAAATTAAACAACAAAAACACACTTCCTTAGAAAAAGTGTGCCCTCACAAGAGCTAGATCATATTTTGTCCCTCTTAGTCCTCACCTGGGGAGCTGAAGTTAGTGAACTGACTTACTATCTTAACACTGCGACTCCACGCTAAATAAACTACTTATCAAAAGAATGCCGAAAATTAATGCAGCAGGCAACCAAGAAACTTGGGAAATGCTGCAGCTGGAGGTTAAATGTGCCAATTGCAACTTCCTAGGAGCCACTGGCACAATGTTTGAGCCCTGCTGACTTCAGAAGTCAGCAGGAGACAGGAACCCATCTAGCACATATGCAACGTATTACCCTGACTATTAGCGCAACAGTAGGGGTAAAGAAGATGACAAGAAGCCACCCAAAATCTGTCTCTGTGTCTATTCCTGGTTTCAGTTGGGATAGAGTTAATTGTCTTCCTAGTAGCTGGTATAGTGCTATGTTTTTGAGTTCAGTATGAGAAGAATGTTGATAATACACTGATATTTTCAGTTTAAAGTCAAGGATTTTTCAGCTTCTCATGCCCAGCCAGCAAGAAGGCTGGAGGGGCACAAGAAGTGGGAGGGGATGCAGCCAGGACAACTGACCCAAACTGGCCAAAGGGGTATTCCATACCATGTGATGTCATGTCTAGTATATAAACTGGGGCGAGTGGGGCTGGGGGGATCACTGCTTGGGAACTAACTGGGCGTCAGTCAGTGGGTGGTGGGCAATTGCATTGTGCATCACTTGAATATTCCAATCCTTTTATTATTATTATTGTCATCTTATTATCATTATTAGTTTCTTCCTTTTTGTCCTATTAAACTGTTCTTATCTCAACCCATGAGTTTTACTTTTTTTTTCCGATTCTCTCCCCCATCCCACTGGGTGGGGGGGGAAGCGAGTGAACAGCTGCATGGTGCTTAGTTGCTGGCTGGGATTAAACCACGACAATGTCCCTCTAGCAAGCTAGTTACTCCATTAGGTTATTATCCTGCTTTGAGTAGCACTTCTCCAGTATAGACTTGCTCTATAGTCACCCGGGCTCCAGAAATGAATGCATCCATTTTGGAAACAGTGGTTGAAAACAGAGATCCTCAGAATATTATTTTCCTAATTCTAGTGTCTGGGTTTTTTTCAGGCCCTTTTAGATTAACCGTGTTCCCACAAAATTTTTGTACCTCAAAAAGTGTCAGAAAAAACCCCCAAACAGACAATTTTCAACCTACATATGTTTCCAGTTCCATAACAATAGCCATGTTTGAGCTATTTAAAGTAATTAAGAAACTAATATTGCTTCAGTCATTCAGATACGAGCTGAAACTGGAATGTCAAATCATCTAACTTTGGGAAGGCACAGCTGAAAGATGTGTGGGGGAAAAAACAGGAGTGTTTTTGTTCTTAAACTCCTAAATGAGAAGCCCAAGTCCAAGCTGCTTCCTTGAAGTCAGAGAGTAGCCCTTAACTTCGTGCGAGTCTAGATACCGCTTTTTACTCATAACTACCTACCACTGAGTCAAATATATATAAATGCAAGTCTACGTCAGAAAATTAGACATTTTATGTATAAAAGGCATATCAAAAAGCAGTGGAGTTTCTCTGTAGAAGACTGTGACTGTTGGCAATTTCACTTAGAGTGGTCCCTTTGAACTCAAGTCCATGATTGTAGTATATGATTTTCTAGTTAATATCTTTTATCTTTTTCTCCTTAATTCTTTTGTAGGTATAGTACCCCCTGACGTGTAGCTAGAAACTGAATGCCCCAAGGGAGCGAGATTTCTCACTTATGCAATCCTTCATTTCTGCCACATTTTTAGCATTTCTGTAAAGACTATATATCTGCAAATATCGTGTCCTTTCTATTGCATACTGAACTTCTGAAAGGATAATTGTCAAAAAGAAAGATAACTTCACAGAGATCCAGATTTAACAAGGTATTTTAGGGAAAGAGGTTTCATGGTTTTGTTTTGTTTTTTTTTTAGGAATACTTGACAGTTTTTCTTTGGGAAGACAAAGAGGGAAAACAGCAAAGGGACATACTGGCAAACATTTCAAAGTATGGTGAAGTTAGAGTAAAAATAGTTCTTCAAGAATCCAGGCAGCTTCCCTAGCCTTTTGATTATGCATCCTCATTACGCAGCAGGAAAAGAACGAATTCATATCAAGGAGCTATAAAAGTCTGAAAGGCATGAAATTTAGTTCAGTTTACAGTGGCTTTTCTAAGGAGATAAAACTGAGTTCCACTAAATAAAGAATCTGGAATTGCAATCCAAGGTGAAAAAATATGGTCTTACAAAACGATTGCCTCTAAACCCCATTTGTATTAATTGTGATATTTTTTCCAAATTTTTGCATGAGCACTGCAAATGTGACCTTTAACAAATGATTTACTACAGTCAAGGTAGCCAACAATCCTCATTTTTAAAGATTCTAAGTTATTAGTTTTGCTCATTTTTTTTGTTTAGATAGAAATGCTACCTCAAACTGATTTTAACTATGTTTTTTGATGAAATTTATTAGAAAAACAAGACTACAGAAAAATAGTGTATTTGCCTATATAAAAATTAATTACATTTTATTATGTTTCTGAACCAACACAAATGAAGGCCAGGATATTTGGTAGAGAAATTTGACTTTATCATAAAATCTTCTCCAAGTTTATAACAACTCTTTGTAGAGGCTGGCAGCTGTATGCAATGTCTATTTTGTTTTCAGTGAACTGGTATGTGGATTTCACTGACATAACTTGAAAGGTCTTTCCTTTGTCTCCCTTCAAACTGTCAAAGTGGTCCATGAAGATGATCTGAGAAAAGTTCCTAGTTTACCCTGACCAAGATGCTGTTGGACCAGAACACGTAGAGAGGGAGGCAAGAAATTTTGCAAAGGTTTTCCTTTAGTCCAGTATCAACTGTATACATAAATGACATTTCCCCAAAAGATACTAAAACTGAAGTTTTCAACCAGTACCAATTTGTTTAAGCACATCACCAGAATGCAAGTTCAAATTTATGCTTATATTCTACAAGAGCTGATGACAAACATTTTCAATTCCCAGTATTTCTGGCTAAGTTAGATGTCACAGCCATTAAAAAATGTAAGTCCTCCATCTTGTCACACAAAGCAGGACAGAATGACATTTTAAAATCATCTTTCCCAAAACAAAAAGAACATAGCAGTGACCTTGCATTATTGAACCCTCATTACCATTCACTGGATAACAATTAGTACTCTGGGGTATCAGTCCCGAAAGTCTGCAGTGTTAATGCTCACCATTGCCAATCTAGACAAAAGCACTCATAGCTCAGCTTCATTAGGAAATGCTACCACACCTTATGCTTCTCCAACAGGCACATTGATTCTTGCAGAGGTACACACACTGTTTCACAAAACAGCCTCACAAAGATGCATGGTACACAACGCAAAGCAGATCCACTGACAATTAAATGCATTCATGGTAAATTTTTGGTGTGCGTGACCAATAGAAAGTACACAGTTTTTCCTTTTACTACAGAAAAGAACATGAGGAAACTTTGACCTACTGATGTTCAAGTCACTCCACATTCCTTAAAGCATCCAGATACCATAGCAAATAACAGTAAAGAAAACTTATATGGTATCCAAAGATGAAGCATGAGAGCAGCTTTCAAAATCAAAGCTTTCTACTGCAAGTTCTGTTATCCATTTTCACAACTCTGAGCCTGTGCAGCTGAAAACAAAACTGACACATTAAATCACGAAAAAGGTACGTTGTGTATGTTATACACTCCACAAGAGAGACTAACTGCTAGATGTGGGAGAGAGGAAAAAAACCAAAACAAACCAAAAACCAAAAAAAGCCACAACCACCCAGACCTTTTTTATGGTAAATATGTAATAATTCATGTCTCTAAGATTACAGTTCTTCCTTTCAAGTTGAATGGACTAGTGGAACAGGTTCAGAAATTACTGGGAAGGAATTTACAAATACTTACATACAACAACACATGATTGTAATCCCCACTCTCCTTCAGAAACAAAGCTGAAACCACACGTTCAAAGCTTATCCTGCTCAGAGCCTTCTATGGAAAAGGAAGTGCAGCAAAGAAGCCATAGGGTTCAGTACAAGCCTACAGCCACTATCTGTCATGCATGTGGCTCAGAAGCAAAACTTACC
Organism: Harpia harpyja; assembly: GCF_026419915.1. Lineage (NCBI taxonomy): Eukaryota > Metazoa > Chordata > Aves > Accipitriformes > Accipitridae > Harpia > Harpia harpyja. The sequence goes on along the minus strand of NC_068950.1, from coordinate 22,832,379 downwards.
ATCACGCTAAAATATTCTTTTTGCAGACATACATTTAATGACCCCAAATAATGCAGTATACAACAGTATTACCCTTCTATGGCCTTTTTATTTCAAACATAACAAAATTACTTGATTCTTTCTCATGAAACACTATCAAATAATATATTTCAAGTGAAATTACACATTTTAATATATCAATGACTTAGTGGCTAACTGAAGTAAAATCCAGATCTCATGTATCAAAAAATGACATATCAGAAGAGTAACAGTGTCAGACAAGTAATGAATAGATATGAATTACTTTCAGCTGAAAATAGACTCTATTTTTCTGTAAAGGATGCTAGGAGGTGCTTCTTCCAGTTAATAAGTCATACATTAACTGAACAATACTAGTAGCTAAATTACTCATATTACCAACATAATGTCATCACTTAAAAATTAATATTCAAACTACCTCTAAGCACAGAAGTACCAATCAACTCTAGTAACAACAGCTATTCTTATAACCACGGTGTTTCTATTACTAAGGAACATTATCACCTTTTTATGTCATTCTTGGCAATAGCAGCTACTAGAACCAAACTCTGAGACAGATTAATATGCAGAGATATTAATCAACAGGACTAAGATTGTAAATCATTCCACATTTCCATTTATTGTAAAACGTAACATATATCTCTATGAATAGTGAAAGGAAGAAATGTAGAAACTCAAAGCAAGATGGAGATTAAGGTAATTAAATACAAAAACAAAAGCAATTGTCATGCTTCTTTTAAAAAGTCGTTGTTTTTTCCTTATACTTCAGAAAACTATTCTAAAATGTCTGAATTAATTTTTTTGATTTAATTAAAAAAACAAATCCAAACCCTTCAATTTCAAACAAATTTGAGGACTGGGGATTTAAAATTCATTTATATAAATGATGAACTGGAAACTTACTTTTTCCAATATTTACATATAAATGCTGTCTCTATTATTCACTGGATAAACACTGACATCCATTCTTATCATGCCAGAAATGCATGTCCTCAAACAAGAACAGGCCTGTGTTTATAACATCACATTGCATTGTTGGTTTGTTTGGATTTTTTATTTTTGTCTGAATAGTGCCTGTTTCTGTTCCAGAAAGTCCATTAAACTTTGATTTGGTTCAAGATAATAAGGAAAACCAGCAGATGCCATTATTTTAATTAAATCCTAAGATGTGGAATTAGGTCAGGAAATAAGTGTTTCAGTTAACAGAATCTTAGAGTGATACCAATTAATTTTGCAGGCATCCCACCTTTTCAATGGGATCAATTCACAGTATATCAGGTGCCAGAGCAAGTTGCAATAAAAACAATGACAGCGTAAGAAGTATGAATTGAAATGCTCTTTGCTAATCTACCTACTAGATACCAAATAAAAAACAAATCAGTTATGCGAAAGTTGTAAAAAAGATGCTTATACAACAGTAACTCCAACTCCAGTTTTAATGATGTCACTTCTTTCTTCTAACTCTGGAAAAAAAGGAGCAATTAATTGGTTTAAGTTCAAGCCTCTCTAAATGAATTAAAAACCTCACAGCAGTCAAAAGTCTGTAAAATTGTTCAAAAGCCCATGAAAGGGATGCTAAATAGAATACTAAGTAGACTGAGCTGTAATGAAGCCTGTTGATTTCTTGACCTACAGCAGACTGCATTGTTCTTTCATTGAATATGTACATTTCCTATGGAAGTGAGTGTCTGGTCAATGAGAATTATTCGATTAACTACCGTAGGAGACCCAAAAGATGCACTCACAGTTGTTTCCTCTCCCAAATTCCATCTCATAGAATATATAATTTATAGTTTAATGGAGCACTCGGCACAAACCTTTCTGGAGTATCCCGTAATCATGGGACTGCCATTGGTTCACTGCATGAGAAGTATTTTTCCAGAAAGTTAAAGAATATGATTAAAACACACTTTCCGTCAATTATTCCTACTCAGCAAATTACTTAATATCATTCTACAGCTGCCCTGAATTACTAAATTAATGTTTACACAGAATCAAAATCTTTTGTGATCAAATAGCCTTGGCATTGTGTGCTCTAATTTAAGCTAGAAATATTTCCACTGAGTATCAAATGCAATGGCGCAATGTGTAAAGAAAACTGAAATGGGGGTGGGGTGGGAAGAAACAAACTTCCAGTAATAATTTCAACACTATCTTTCAACTGCATGAATTTTAAAACAAAAAGTGTGACTTTTAGGTTTTCTTAATGTTACTATGGCAACCTTCAGTGCATCAAGTGGAAGTGTTCTAGGGATGCAAAAAAGCTCCTTGACCTTTGGCAAAATTTTAAATTCTCCAGAAGTGTTCTCCCTGTAGTGTCCTATGGCTCAGATGAAACTTAAGCAGATAAAACTCTGCCTTTTCAGTTATATCTGTTGAATTTCATTTGAGTCGCTAGTACTACACACAGAACAAAAATCCTGGTCCAGTATTATTTAATATGAGTAAATCTCAAGTTTATTTATACTTAAGTGGCTTAGCATTGCTATTAGTAGTCTAAAAACTAATTTCCAACACCAATTAACTTTAACACTCAGGAGCCTTGCAGTCTGCAATGCCTTTATTCCTGGAGCTAACTCTCATTAATGCTACTGCCCCTTTGAAAGTATACGCTCAAAGAGAGATAAAAACCCCACACATACACACACACAAAAATGATCCACTTTGCAATAGACTGTCTTCAAGACCATGCAAACGTCTGCAACAAATTTCACAAGAAAAAAATAATTAAAACCCAGTTGAACCTGGAAAACAGGATCTAACACAATGTGATTTTGCCAGCTATGGATCACACTAGGCTAACCTGACAGCTTTTCTTCAATAGATTTTCAATACAACATAAGTGAGGTACAAAGAAAATTGTATCTAACAGGATTTCAGGAAAGCATTACAGATGGTGTCACATCAGAGCTAGTAGTAAAGTCAAAAGTGAGAATTAGCAGCAGAATTTAAAACATGCAACGAATTAAAGAGGTGAAGGGAGAAGGAAAATGACAGCAGTGAAAGGGAAAGCACCTGGTAACAAACAGGTTATTTTGAATACCTCAAGGATTATTCTCGTTAAGTATTTTATGCAGTACTCTCATCAAGGGCATGGACACAAGTAAGAGTGAGTGACACTACTTTTAATGAAGAGGAAGATGAAGCTATCAGGGAAATCTTGAGGACCGCTGTAGGAGAAGCAGCAAAATTCAATAGGATAAAAAGAAAGTCATTTACTTGGCTAACTTGGAATTCATGCATGGAAAGTATCTGAAGAAAGGATGTGCAGGAAAGTAAAATTGATCATGAAAAGAGTATGACCTATCAATGTGGTACAGCCACAAGAGAATCTAATATGACCTTAGGACACACCAAGAAAGAAAAATAATATAATCGTACAAGACTTTCTCTGGATCAATGCATATCACAGTCATCAACTGTCTCCAAGAAAGAGTTATTTAAACTAGAATTGGTACACAAAAGGACCCCTAGATTGAACAGGAAAACAAAGAGCTGACAATAAGGGTTTTTTTTCGTGGGTTTTGGGGGTTTGGTGGGGGTTTTTTTGGGGGGGGGGAAGGTTAAATCTAAACAAAAGAATTGTTACAAGTAGGGCCAAGGCATACGCGGCTCTGAAGAACTACTTTGATGCTAAAGGACAATGCTGACAAAAGAAGAAAAAAAAAAACCAAACCAAACCAAAACCAACAAACCAAACAGTTATTAGCTGGCTGTGAGTAAATTTAGGCTAGAAATGAGAAAAATCCTAACCATTACGTTGTCCTAAAAGCGGATTCGTTTACGCAGTGTGCAAGCCAATAACACACAGAGTCGAGGTATTTTCAAATTAATTTCACTGATGCGCATGAATGGGTGCCTGTCTCAAGACAGCACACCTTTGTCTCAAAAATTCCCACATTTATATACTTAATACATATTCATTATTATTTCCCTTAATGATTGGTTCATTCTTCTTCACGCCTCATGTAAATTAGTGTGCAGACTCTGTCTTCTTTCTTCATTGTCTTCTTTTGAGTAGGTGCTATCATTTGAGTAGGTGGTCAATGAGTCAGTGGTCACAATCTCCCCCTGTAGGAATTACGTTTTACCTACTTCTTCCCTAATCTTGGCAGTTCCAAGTGGTTCTTCAAGGTTTATTGACCAGACCACAATCCATTACCTTTTCTGACATAAACATAAAGCCCCACTGTCTAGTAGTTAGTTCCTAAATGCTAAATCATGTCTAGTTATTGTTTCCCTATTATTAACTGATTGGGGCCATACACAGGACTTTAGCAGCTCCCTGGTTATTTCAATCATATTATACATATTAATTGATAACAATTAGATCAGTTATGTCTTCCACAGTTTTCCTGACTGCTTTACACATAAAGCTCACTAAATTAGTGAAAGGAATTACATGACATGGAATTTGCAGTATTAGGGGACAAAACTTGACGACATTAAAAGTTCCTTCTGGCTGGGTTTATCCATCACCTTATATCATGTTAGGAAAAACTAGTAATCTCTTTTTACACCTAGAAACCAGAAAGCAGCATATGTAGCTGATTTACATTTAAAACTTGTCTTCTGCAGTAGAGGTCAATCATTCTGTCCAAAACAGTGACCTCAGGGAAAAAACTTGTCATGACACATACAGAAAACACACTGTTCAGACACAAACCTTTTGAATCGGCAGCATATTTTCAGCATTATCAGTTCCTCATTATTCTAAGACTATTTGTAGACATCTTTTAGCATCTATCTATGGAAAGAAATACTCATGGCAAATGCAAAATAAAACTTTTCCTGATGAGTGGCTGACCTAAAACCTCATAGTCTTTAACATACTGAACACTCCTTCTTCACAACTCATTATCTACAATATATTCCAAAGTGTCAAGTAAATACAGTGAAAACAATAAATTACAGTTCTTGCTCTACAAAAAGGAAGATGTTGGAGATAGATTAGCAATATTGTGTGTAGATATTATCACTTACCAGTAATCCCTGGAGCATAAATTAATGTGTTTTTAATGCACACATCACCTGTTTATTTCAGGGAAAAATAGATACCAAAAAGAAATTTTCTCTTCTTCCATCCCTGTTTCATACCACTATTTTTTTATTTAACTCTTAGCCTCCTCTTCTACTGCTATTTACACTTCCTTTGTTTTCGGTGCTCATAACTCTCTTTCTCCCAAGCCCATTCCACTCTGCTTTTATCTATGTAGTATTGGACAACGTTTTAAATGCCCCCCCCCCCAAAAGCTCATCCCTCTCAACAGGTATTTATCTAGACCCAGTGCAGTGTTACTTCCACTGCTATCACATATATGTGTATATATATATATATATATATCTCACTTCAGTCACTATTAAGTTGCCCTCTCTTGATTCTGTGATGAATGCGGACCTTGCAGCTCTCCACAATGTAACAGTTTCCATCAGAATTTTTAAAAACATTGCGGGTAGGCCCATCTTTCCTCACCATCACAGAGCTCCAAGCCACAGTGAAATAAGGGGACCATGAAGATTTCCAAGCCGACCTTTGCCAGGGAGCCCATGCAGCTGGGAATAGCACTGCATGTGAACCTGCCACCTATATCACAAACACAATACGTGCACTTTCATGGAGCCTGATCAAGAAAACGTGCCATATGCTACACCAGACCTCAAGACCAGAACTCAATTTGGTGGTCTGTAGTTGTTCCCCTCACTAGCGCCCAGGCTTTCACTGCAAACACCTTTGTAAAATTGGCATGCTTTCCAAAGCACAAAAACATGGGGCAATTCATTGGTCTTCTGTAATGTGAAAAGACTGTCCCTGTGCTTCTCTTCCAGCCTATGCAAGCAAACCTTGTGAACAGTGTGGTTCTCCATTTGAAAAAATATTGCCTCATTTGCACTTTAGCTTTCAGCTGGAAAAAAAAATTACAGATACAACCTAAGAAACAATTTATTAAGTGTACACATTGCTCTGAAATAAGGAAATCTTTCTAAGCCTATTAGGCCTATCTGAAAAAGAATACATTTTATTCATACTTAGTGAGCAGAGAGAAAAGGAAAAGATTCTCATGTTTGCAAAATCAACAGTAATTTGACCCTCTGTCTCTCTCCAATTTGTCTTACTGCTGATGCAAAGGTTCTCTCTTAGGAGGGCACTTGGCCTTTCAGCTGACCAACGGACATTAGGAACACACGAATGTTACAATGCTTACACCTATGACAATTTTTCTTTACAAACATAGAGGTGGAGGCTGTCACCAACCCCTTAATGATCAGCACGGCCATTCATACTGTGTACTGAACGAGACAGGATGGAAAAAGAGACAGAATTTGAGAAAGTCCACACTTACTATTTCCATGGCCTTATTCTTTGAATCATTGCCAGGAAGTAAAAGACTGAAAAAAGGCAGGGGTTTCACCTGTCCCACTCTGTTCTGGATCAGATCACAAAGCTCCTTCATTTACCCAGGTCACCTATTCTGAAGTGTTACCACAGATCTCTGCCTTCCAACTCTTCTGAGGTATTTTGAAGAATCCCTCTCTACAATACTTCTCCTAAAGTCTGTGTGGCTGGTAAGGCCTGCTTTATATAGGAGGAAAAATGAGTTAAAATTCTGAGGGCTGCTCTACCACTTGTATTTGTTTCAGTCTGTGCTCATGCTATGCTCCAAAGAAACTGATAAAAGCAAAAGAGCAGGTACATTCTGTACTGTTATTCTGTCAAAACTGCATTAGAGATGAGAAATAAATCTCAAGGTGCATTACTTTGTTAAGCATGAAAAGAAAATCATCTCTTTCTAAAGTCCAGTTACTCTCTTATTTCTAAAGCAGCTTCACATTGTTGAACTGCCCTATTTTTCAGTCACCAGTGCAAGAAACTTCAGTTTTGTGCTGGGAAGAGTTTGGGTTTTTTCCTCTGGGATGATCACAACATGCAGTAGAACATCCCATGAATCACAGCAGATTAGGATTTTAGTAGTTTATCAAATCTGTGTAACATCCTGTTAAGACATATAAACAAAACAACAACACCCCAACAACAACAACAACCACACCCCCACACCCCCACCCCGCCAAAGCAACAGCCAGGAAAAATAAAAGCCAGCAACATTCACGCTTGATACGAGAAGAACCAGCCTACTGCAGGAAGGCTCATTTGGAAATGTGCCAGGGAATCCTGGCACCTCTGTCCTTCAGAACAAAACAGCTGGAAAGTGGCAAGAAGACCATAGATAAAGATATGGTCAACCAAGGGTCTGGCATTTTTCAGAAGCATTAAAATTTTTCTGTTATTCATATCTTCTGATTCATTTCTGTCAGTTACATTATCAACCCACTGCTAGTTCACAGTACATCACTTTAACAAGGAAAAGCAGGTATTTGGAAATCAAGAATGCAGCTCTTTAACACAGAACTGTACACTGAGTTCACCTGATGAAAACAATCTACCTTGTACAGGGCAAAGAACCACCATCACCTTTGTTTCTTCATAAATAGCCTACAAACACAACACACACTTCCCCCAAGCTAAGTATGCATTTCAGAGGAGTGAAAGGGAGGCAGCAAAATGTTTTCCCATCCTTATTTTTAGTACTCAGTTCTCACTTCTCTTGTACTCCCAGGTTTTCTAACATCTCTCGCATACTACGAAGTTCATCCACTCATCTTTGCCCCAGTAGAATAAGCCAGATTCTATGTCCCTAAAATCAAAGTGTTGCTCCCTCCTTTTATGAGGAGAGTGGACTCTGTTTCCTAAAAAGAATTTACACAATCTAACTAGAAGTTTTTTTATGGATGGCCATGGCCTCCCTGATCTCAACCATCCCTGGGACTGTGAAACTACACTGGGAGCTGAATCATCTGACTTATTCAAACTTCAGTCTGGCTGATCCAGCTCTGCACCCCGTCACCTTTCCATTTGATCCGACACAAGGGAAAGGGTTGCAAGAAAAGGATCAGCCTTCTGGAGTCAGATGTGTGTGGATTACACACATCATGTGTAAGGAAAATAATTTGAATGCAGGTGAAGGGCTAGCAAAACTGTAAACGTTAGAGCAACCTGGTTTTCAACATAGAAAGCAAGAACATTAAATGCCTGCTCACACACAGATTTTGATTTATCTCAATTGCTGAGATTGCATGCTGGAGAGTTGTAAAGTTGTTAAAAAAATAGCATTGGGGGGGAAGGGATGGACATCAAACCTGTCTACACTTTGCAATTTAGAAGCAAAAATAAACTATCTGATCTCTTCTCAGCCACAGGAAGAGGAGCAGATTTTGAAGAGGGAGCAGCAGTATGTTTCTTCTCAGCATTTCTTGAAATGCTGACTAGAATGGACCAGTGAGGATGAGATGTGGTGGTGCAGCAAACAGGCAATGCAACCTCTAGCAAAACATTGTTAAGGCTTCCCTAAGTAAAACATCTGCTTTAAGTAGGAAAAGGGATACAGACCTTAGAAGCTGAACAATGAGACCCCCTGTAAACATGAAGTACAAAACACAAAGCAGTACAACTGGAGGAGGAAGAAGGTGACTGGCTACCTCAGCAGCTGCTCAGCTAGGACTATAGCAAGTTGTATTCTTCAGAGGCAGTGATCGTCTTTACTATGTATTGTTCAGTTTTAAGTATTTTAACCATTTGTTATACTCAAAAGCTAGTTATGGGCAAAACCAAAACATACCTTATATGTAAAGCCAAAACTTTTTTTGTTAGTACAACTGAAATCTTAACAGTCTAATCAAAGAATCATTATTAGTCCAACTTCATTACAGAAAAAGGAAAAAAAAATACACAGAAATAACGAAGTCTTAAAACTTTCAAGTTAAAATTGCTATGCACACAGTTGCTAGTACCCACCCCTTTCCCCACTGTTATGCTCACCCTTGCTCTGTTCCTCTGGGTCCTAATGTCAACGGCTTCAGTGTGGCCATGGGAGATGTAGTGAGTTGTATGCATGCCAGGTCTTCCACTGGGAAGAATATGACGTTGGTGGTTTCTTCTTCGTCACTCCAGGATCTGATTGGGGTCATTTCTACATGTTTCCTAACACATTTTTTACACATTGCTTTTTCCTCATTGGTCTGCAAGTTCATGTTTTATATAAATTTACTATATATGGCATTCTTTACATATGTTAGATACTATTTCTTTGTTATCCCTAAAGCTGATTTTGTCCAATTCCCATACTTGCATTTCTTTTTGGAGTTTTTTTTACAGTCCTGAGGGTCTCCAATGTTAGCTTGTGTCTGTCTCCTATCATCCCCTACTCGTACTCTATTACACTGCATCCCGTGCCCTCACTTTCAAGGCCTTTGCTGTCATACAAGCCCTGCATTTCTGCATTACTCTAGAGTCATAAATATCTCATTCTACACAGAATAACCACTTGTTACTATTATCTATAAGCAAACTAATTTTGTACCATGCAAAGATATGCATAAATAAAACAAATTAGGCACAGCCACCTGGTCAGACAAAAAATTGTTGTCATAGCAAGTCCAAGTTAAAACACCAGGGAAGTCACAGTAAGTTCAGACAGACAAAGTCTGAGAAGCCTCAGTCCAAGGGCCTTGCAAACTTAGTACAGCGCTTGGGGCCTGTAGCTAGCAATGGCAATATGCTATTACTGTGCTACAGAACTACACATTTCAATCCCAGTCAACCGCACCAGTATAATATCAGTTTCACATTAAGACTAAGCTTCATTACTTCAACAGTCCCTGGCAGGAATTTGTTCCTAGCCTCAGCTAGTACACAAGCACAGGGACCTCTTCTTTCAGAAACAGCAATGGACAGGAATACCAGTGACGCTGTAGCATAGAGCAAAGAGAAGCAGAAAATCCACCCAGGTAGCTTTGCATGGTGTCTTCTCTCATTTACGCTCCTGTTCCAGATACACATCAAAATTCTAACTGACTTTAAGCAGTATTTTACTACTAAACCTGATTTAGTAAACAAATAACTTAAAATCATTTACCAAGACCTAAATTGCTAAAATGCCTTCTATTGGCTTTCTGAGAGCATTTGATGTAAAGGCTCAAAAGGAGAAATGAAAAGTGCTGAGCATCTAATTTGGAAATTTTGTTTCTCTTGGGCTGCCAGGCACTACCCTTAATTTCAACCGTTGGCAGTAAACAACTTCAATGTGAGGGCTATTAAGAAACGATCATTCAGAGTAAGCCTCATGGGTGACAGAGGCTGTGTTACCAGGATTCCGTTTAAAACTGAACAGACGCAAATATGGAGAAAGTGCCACTCAGCCGCATGGCTTAAGACAGAAATAAATATCTGGATAACAAAACTTAATATTCTGATTTATGTGCGTGTGATTGTATTAAGTATGTGTCATTAAACTTGTGAATAATCTGTTAGAGACTTTCTATTACAACATGTGGACATGCTACTGAACTTAAAAATCATTCCTAAACAGTTTTAAGTCCTACTCGTAGAATGTTTTAATATCAAAATAGAAGGGTTCTTTCCACCCACCATCCTAGTCTCGATCTTTTAATTCCTCTTTCTTTTATAAAAATCCAAAGAGATTTTGTAACACAAAAATGAAACTGGTTTAGATATGGTAATAATCTAATGCTTTTTATCCTATATGTATGCAGAAATACTCTAAGTTAAACACTTCTAAGCCTTCTCCCTTACTCCCCTGAATAATCCCACAACAATTCTTTAAAACTCTGCTGTGTATTTTGAGGCAGAGTAATGCTGTGGCTGTTTCATGGCATTGCCCGAGGCTGCAAATGCTCTCAGTCCTCAAACACTATCCATCAAAGTTTTTAGAAGTTTCTCAGTTCTTTGTTTAGCCATCACATGGAGTCTCACACACGTTTCATGCAACCCAGCACTGAAAATAATTAAAAATCCATGTGCATTTATAAATAATTCATTACAGAAAATACAACATGTATCATGCTGACTGTATTTCATTGTTAAACTAGAGGTGTACATTTTGCTAGTGGGCGTTGAAGGTCAGTTTCTCAATGAGTGCACAAACATCACTAGATTGACTTCAAAAAAGACATTTAACACTGAATTGTCCCATTTCAGTTGATAATTGTGGCCAAACCAATTAAAAAACACTTAGTAAGGTTCCACCTGATTAAGTTTCTGCATTTTCCCTTAAATTACTAGAGATGAATAAGAAAAATAATACAAGTTTCAAGAAAGTCAGGAAACAGATACTTTTGAACATAAGAACTGTTGGATATTAAGGGTAAATCAGATGTCACCTGTATTCCGGCAATGGTTATCTGCCTCTACATACAGAATTCTATTTGGATAGAGCAGTTCTTATTTCTCTAAATTCACAGCAAAAATATAATGTGACAGTTGCAGAAGAAATTAATTAAGGGAAATCAAATGCTGCTGAGAACAACACTTTTCAAAATAAATATTTGATTTTCAAAGTTTTCATGCTCTGAAAGCATAATTAGCTAACAGGCATTAAATACTTAAATTTAGAAACATGTTTTGAAACCAAGCTTGATTCGTAGCTGGACAAAAAAAAAAAAAAAACAAACCAACAATCAAAACCCTTACATGCAAAATTAAGCAAGCAAATAAAAAAGCTGCAGGTTTTCCTTCTACTGCACATTCTGTTTCTGAGTTATGGGTCATCATGCCACTGGGGTGGACTCATTCCGGTGACCTGCACCAATAGAAAATTCCCCAACTTCAGTTAATTTAAAACTCAAATGTTATTCATCATGCAGGTTAGGAGAAGGATCTGTAATACTGAAGATTAATAACAAGTGCTTGTGGTGTTGCTTCTACGTTTCTATATAAGAGCAGAATGAAACTAGTAAGATTGATCCGTTTTCCTACTGCTATTCAGAACTCTCTGGCTGCAGTAAACCCCTTAAGAATTATATCAGTTCCTGGCTGCTGCTCTGAAAAGCTACCAAGAACAAAGGACAATTAAGATATAGATATAAATATTACGTTTTTCCCCCCTTCAAGGCAATGAGGCTAAAATGTATTAAATAGGGTGCATCCCCTTCTCACAATAGTGAGAAGAAACACAAAAGGAGGAAGAAAAGATCTCAGCAAAATTCCTCCCTTTATGTTTTGAATGCAGCCAGACATGTAAGCGGCCAGAGACATCAGTTAAAGGACAGGCTTGCGCAGAACTGCCTGACATTATTCAGACCCTGCCCGAGACGTCTAGTTCTGGCCCTGAAGGAGAGCCACTGGATGTCCACAGCACTTGCTACCTAAGAGGATGCTCTGAATCAGCTGATAAGCAGTAACTGGCTGCCCCTAGTCCTGTATATTCTGGCTGTGAACTTGCCTGTGGAATGAGTGTTTGCAATTGCCTCTCTACGTTAAGAACATCACCTTTTTGTGTAAATTAACTTTCCACTATCAAAGTCCTACCCAGCAAAATTAAAGACAGGAGAATGTGGCTCATTAGGGACATATTGTGCCAAGTAAAACATTAAATAGGACACATTTTTATCTCAGTTATTCTGGAATAATTCAGCTATAGTTTCACTGACTTTCATACTATTAGTATCATTCATTAGTTTCCGGTGGATATACTCCATCATAAACGAGGTTAGAATCAGGGTCATCCCAGATTATAACATCTTGTACAGGGCTAAAGTAGTAACCATGCTTATTCACTCTTAGTTACCTGAAACTCTAAATTTTGACTTGGAGATATAGATCCAGTACAGCACTGCTTGCGTTTGTAGGATTGGGAAATTAATTTCTTTTTCAATGACGTTCCTTGAGCAGAAGTAATGTTTTAGCTTTCACTTATCTTAAGCTTTCAGTTGTGATTAAGGGGATCAGCATCAAAACCAAAAGAAAAATTGAGCAATTTTACTTACTTAATAACTTCTTAATTTAAGATAGGATATTTATTTTCACATAAAGCACTGGCAATCTTTTGGATCAGAATACCTTCCCTTTTAAAAATAAAGGAAAAACCACTCCACTTGTGATTGCTTTGACGCTGTATTATGCCACCGTATAGAATAACTCAAGCTCTCCAGACCAAAGCTGACATTCAGAGAGCAAAATGATCAAGCCATGTCAGTAACTTAGCTCATTTCGAAATATTCAGGCACTCTGCATTCTTCTGTGCTTTTAGTTGAACACAAAGATTATGAAACCTGCCCTTATTCTTTTTCTGCTTCACTCTTTTGAAGAGAACTTATTTATATTGCTAAGTTTTTGGATATTTGCTATGACTGTCCAAAATGTTAGATGATGGAGTCCAGAAGTTATGCAATAATCATAGTGTTGATTCAAGAAAAACTAGCAATGAAAGAAAACATTTCTAGTGCTATGGGATGAAAGAAAAAATTGAAAATATAACCCTAAAGGATCATATTTTTTAACCAGTCTCCCTGGCCCATCAAGTTAGAATTCATAATTCCTGATGTTTTGCTGCACATTTCTGCTCATCTACATCTGGAAACTATTCCTTGATCTTTTTAACTGATCAATATCAAAGCTGTGGCTTGATTTGTTGTTGTAGAAGCTTTATTTAAAGAAATTTCTCATATTCTTTTTACTGCAGCCAAGAAAATGGGAAATAGTCTTTCTAAGGGCGTTTGTCAGGTTTCATGCTCATCACAAGCCAGCTGGTGCTTAAAATTAATTACAATTGGTTACCTTGGTAACACTAAATCATGCTTGAAAGTTTCAATATTGTTTATCCTTATAAGTTTCCACAGCAATTTCAGCTGCAAGGGTAAAAGATTAGGGACCAAAGTTCAGCAGAAAAAGCAACCTAAACTGACCCCCCGCCACTGAATCAGCACCCCTTCCTCTCTCCACCTTTCATAAGGGCATTTATAGCTTGTTGCATTCTGTTTTAAAAACATTTGAACTTTGGGTACCTGCCCTTAAAAGGCTATTCATCAAATGCCTACTGTTCACATCAGACACCTACTGTTCAACTCATAGATTCTTAGTTCTCTGTTAAATTGATATTGATTTCATATGTTCAATTAAAAGCATACGATAAATGGGTTGAAAGCAGAGACTGAGGAGCCTGTTATGTTGTTTTTAAATAGGGTGGAGAAGAACAAAGCTACTTTCAAATACATCAGGCTATTCCCAGCAGTCCAAATTCCCCCTATGATTTAGGATAAAGAAGCATCAGAAAAACATTTAAGTCTTACTCGGTTCCTTAGATTTGGAAGAGAAATTTCATTTTAATAGTAAGATGGACTTTTTGGTATATAGATTTTCCTGCAGGATGAGGGGTGTAGGGTTATAAAACCTGTACCTAAGTGCTTTGGTGTATTTTGATCACCCTCCCTTCTCTACCTTAGGTTTAAAAGGTTTTAAAGGCAAAGATTGTATTTATTCTGTGATTGCCAAATTTGTAGCTTCATTTTCTACTTGCTAGAGAATGGAACACCTAGCAGCTAAGAGTTGTGAACAAAGCTTCTTTATGTTAATGTAAACTGATGTCTGTTTTCAATGAACTATTTGTGTCCCTGTAAAACATCAGCTGATACAGTCATCCTACTTACTTGAATTATATGATCTCTCCACCATGAAATTTTCCCCATTCTCTGAAATACAAAGAAAAAGTAGCCTTTTTGGGGTACGGAACTCTTTTTTTTTTCCTCCTACAACCAAGGTACTCCTAACATCCCCACCCTGAAAATGTTTTTCTCTCTACACCTTTTGTCACAAGAGCACAGGGATGAGGAATTACACTAGATTAACATACCCTCTCTCCTTACAGGCCTGGAGGTCAAAACTGGGAAACAAAGCTCATGGTTTGAGCAAGACATGAGTCTTGAGAGCTCAAATATGTGGCAGGAGAGCGGGTAGCTAAGGCTCAAAGTAAGAACAAGAAAAGTGGCTAAACTTGTCAATAATAGACCTTTCAAGTCTCACTCATTTGTCTCCTTGTTATCACCTCCTCCACACTGCCACCTGCTAAAGCATTCATAGTGAAATACCTACCACCTTCTCTTCCTGATCCATGTGCCAATCACCCATGCTGGACATGCGGAGTGGGAGCCATCACATTCGTGTACTGTAGAGAAAGCACCTAGCAGGGCCTCACACCCTCTGAAAGGAAGTAGAGCCTCTCCTCCAAATCCTCTGTATGGCCCAACTTGGATGCACACACCCATCTCATGAACCACAAAACAAATAGCCAACTCAGACTATTCCCCTGATAATAAGACCCAGTATAGGCAGATGCATGCATTGCCACTCCAGAAGATTGCGAGAGAATTTCACTATGTTGCCTAGCCCTTTTAGAGCCTGGAGTGAGGACAGAAAAAGTAAATTGACAACTGCTGAGCTGAAGAATACAATGACCTCCATCAGTAAAAATACCAGTATAAATCAATGTAAAATAACGTCTATTCAGAAGGTGAAGGATGAGATGCAACTAACCTTACTTTGCAATCGAGGCATGCGTACAGGCAGAGTTCTGACACCCATCATGAAAGCAAGTAAATGGCATTTCTTGAAAAGTGTTATTTAAAACATGTCCCCTCTTTCACAATAAGAAGTGAAAAATGTGCTCTTTGCACTTTTCCAGTTGCAGAGAGAATTGGCACCACAGAGACAAGGGGGTCCATATTAGCCCAGAACAGCAGATGGAGCAAATGAACATTCCTCTTTCTTGTCACATATTATATAGAAGCTTTCAGGTATTTGTTTTGCAACTAATAAGACATGTGAAACCAAAATCCTTGACTATAACAAACTATTCATTGAGTGTAAGCACAGAGTAGCTGAGCTCTGACATTTCCCTGCTCTTAGTGCTGCTCTCACTGGCACAAACCATATAGAAAGAAGTAGACTGATCAGTACAGAGCTGTAAGAACAAACCTGGGACATACAGGGATAGAAAGTCCTCTGTTGTCCAGCAGGAGAAGAGGTGGGACAGGAAAGCATGTAATTAAAACACTGACTACATTGCTCCTGAATAGAGACAAAAACACAGGAGTACCCAGGGGGTGAATTAGATGCACCTTTTCCTGAAGTGATTCATTCATACAACAGCTGTTACTGCTTCATTAACTCTGCAAATTTGGGGCTGAGATGTGCAGCAATGCTTTGTCCTTTGGATGCTACTCCATTCCAATGCAGTCTTTCGTTACAATTCATATTACTTAAGGACTAATCAACAAGAATAAAGATGGAAGAACTGAGTCATCGGAATTCATGTATTAAGATACTGCAAGTTTCAAAGGTTGACACGGTCTGTCAGAGCCAGTGGAGCTTTTTAGTTAAGCTCAAATCCAACCCTTTACCTAAAACCTACCTGAAGCCTGCCTTTCCTCAACTGGTATTGTCCACACACATCTTTCCTTGGCTAAACACAGCTGTCAAGAGACATGCAGAATTTTACCCCTACAATACCTGTGCCACTGCATTGTTCACAAATAAAAGGAAATAAATAGCATTTAAAACCTGATCAATTTTTCATACAGCTCTTATATGTCATAGAATCCACCAGCTACACTACTATTTCAGCCAGAGACTTCCTTTACAGGAGAAACCACCAATCAAGTTGAAATGTCTACTAAGGTGGATGACATCTTAAAATTTGTCCCCACTAACAAACAAAAACTGCAGCTTGGGCTCAGATCTTCCATGTGACAGGCTAATATAGTACCTCACTGGTCTACCTGGCTCTTTTTTTGTTCTTAATCTTATGCTGCATGTATGGGTATCTGCCCCTCTGTGTGCGCTGCTCATCAGATAACATTAGGTTGCTATAGTGATTGCTTAAAAAAGAGAAAAAAAGTGAAAGATGAATTGTGGAGAACCCTGAGGCTAAAAGATGGATAAATGACCAATGCTGAAAATGAAACTTAAGTACTGTTTTTCCTGAATTCTGCTGGAACTGTTTGTAAAGGAGTATTATTCTCCTTCATGAAAAAAAGGCAGCTCATTTCTTCTATTAAATCTTTCTGATTGGTACCTATGTTGGAGGGGATCATAAAAAAGGGGCAAGGTGAAACAGTGAAAAAAAAAAATTCTGTAATATTAATTTTGTACTTACCCAAGCAGGTTTTTTGTTTCAGGATCAAATGGGGACAAAATTACCCTCATGTAACACAAAATGATATAAATCACAAGGAAGTTATATAAGATACCTAAGGCCAAAAAGGGTCATTGCTTGCTTAAACTCGAACTCAGTCACTCTACATTAATACATAAATTTTTATCTGAAACAGTAAAGTCCTTTACTTAACAAAAAAAGTGGATGTACACAGACACATGCACTTAAGTCTATTAGGTAATGAATATTTTAAACACTCAAACAATTTATAGAGAAAACACAAAATTAGAACCAATTATCTAATCAAAGCCAGCATTTACGGCCTTACAATCCTTTAGTTTAAAGCTTAAATTGTCACACAGATGTTTCCCTTGGTGAACCTAAAGAACCCAACCTGCACTGGAGTATGTATATATACATTACCTAGATAGTGCTTTATCAACCGCCATGCCCCTCTGTAACTCCATTTGCCCTACTATGGCCCAGAATGTAGGTGACTGCAATCCCCTGGCAGCCTCTTAGGAAGAGTTGAGAATCCCACAGTGTTCAAAGCAAATTAGTGAAACCTCAGAACAGCAAGTCTCTACTCAACAAGAGAAGAGAAAGAAACTGAATTTGGGACCCAAAGTCACTGACATAAAAGGCAGCATCAGCATCCCCTCAGGGAACCCTGCGGCTTTAAAGAATTTCCAACAGTTAAAACAATCACTTGAAAACTATGACTCAAAACTAGCTGGCTTGCTGCAAGTGGAATAATTAATATACTGTTAAAATCAACCATAGAGGAGCAGCACCTACTATTAATATTCTATTATTGTTTTAGCCAAACATTCACTACTGCTACATGAACTTTCAGAGGCAGAAATAGCTCTGGATTTGTATGACATCAGTTTGGTGAATTATTTCAGGAATACAGGCGTATTTGAAGACAGTTCCATGGACAAATACCAGAAACCAATGCCTAACTAAGCCTTCATTACTGACCCCATTTCTGTCTAGTTCTATACACCAGAGAATTTAGCTGCCTATCACTAGCACCTTATACAGCAATCTTCATAGCTCTAATTTTAGTGGATTTAATCATTGCACTAATATTCTTTTTGCTTTAAAAGTTCATCCACTGGGATATGTCAATGCTGGCAGCAGGTGATAAACACTCCAGTGTCTGAAATTTGCACTGGAAGATCAAAACACTTGTATGCTTGGAAACTATCGGATTTTTTTAGTATAATTTCATTCCTTATTCACAAAAAGTTTAGGGAACAGTACCTGCTTTTCAGCAGATGGGGAATTTGCAATAGCTTTCACTTCATCATTCTGTTTTCTTAATTAATGGGAGGTACTCATTCTCTCAAGATACATAACCTTTGTTCTGATCCCTGATTGAAAGAACAGGATGTAAGCTATATAATGCATAAATTACCTGATAAATAGCCCTCATCTTCCTGTCTTTGTAAGGATAACCCAGCACTGATTTAACCAGGGCATTCATACAAAATTATGCTCTTCATGAGAATATTCAAACACAAGAACATTCTCAGATACTGAGAAATGCCATTGAGATACCTCCTTCAGATTATCAAGTAAACTAGCTCACCAAAGGGGAATCGAAACTTTAATGAAATGAAGGAATCTAATCTGAAAAATATCTAGACAAAATTTCTGGTAAATGGCGCAATTTATTGTCATTCTCCTGATTATCTAATTTCAAAGCTTAACAAAAAAGTGGCGATTTAAGTTTACTACTTTATCTGAGTGGAAAACAATAAGTCACTTCTTTTCTTTCTCTGCTTTTAAAAGGCAGAAACAGGGCAGGTGGGCAAGCAGGAGGAAGAAAAGAAACTTTGGCAACAAGCAGGAGATTGTAAAGCCCATTACAATTCTGAGAACAAAAACTGCTTCAGCTACATTTTAAGTAGATGCCTTCAGGTACCTTGCCTAATTTATGGACAGCTGCAAGTCTAGAAGCATCTATGACAGCCACAGAATTCCATTCCTCTAATGAAGTTAACTAAGGGTATTTAAAATATCATTTCTTAATCTAAAACTGAATAAAAAGCCATAATTTCTCTTATGGGTATTTACACATTTGAGATGAAGTGACTACACAGTGGGAATTCTAAAACTAATTACTTCCCATACATTTATATTCCAGCCCAGAGAGCTAGTACCTGTTGGTTGCCTTTCCTACAGAGAATTACTTGAAATTTTTTGCATTCTCTCCTAGGGGTGAAATACAATAGGAATGTACAGAGAACATCAATTTTCTTTGCTTTTCTAATGTTTACAACTTCCCTGTAGTATTTATCAAGAAAAACACAAGTCCCCATAGTTATAGCTGTGCAGGCTAACAGTAGGAATTCTTGGTGTTGATGGAGCTATTGATCATACAAACATTAAAATTATGTCTCCTGTAGTAAACACCAATAAAACAGAGGTACATTAATCAGGAAATCAATATGCTCATCAGCAGAAAGGCTAACTTTGACAATGTAATGCAGCAGGCAGACCTACTGGATGGTGGACCAGAACACAAGTAACCCAGGTAGTGACCTTTTTGTTTGACTTCTGGCTGTGCTGAAATACTGTATGTATAACTGGAATGTACAGAACGAAAGGAGGGAGGCAAGGAGTTAGCTATTTAAATTGTTCTGTAGGAACAAACTTTAATTTATTGCTACAGTGACCTTTAGTTTTTCACTTAACCCCCCCCCCAACAAAACCCAAAACAAACCATCACAACACCAAAAACTGAAGAAAAACACACACACACCACCCCCCCCACCACCAAAAAAAGCTCCAAAAGCAAAATAGAAACTCAACAACCAAACTCCAAACTTCTGGCTCATGCTTTTTAGTATCTCTATGTTAAGGGACAGAATTAGTAGCATAGAACTTGAAAATTATTTGATGCTTGGGGAGAAAAAAAAAGGCTAAATTGCCATCTTTATAATATTCTCTTTAAAACATTAACACTATTCTTTTATGCAACAGATTCATTACTCATTCTTTCAAAGCCTTAAATAATTATTTTAAATAGAAACTATACTTCAGGTGTGTTCTGTCCATTAGATTGGAAACAAAGCAGCACACATTCTCCTGGACAAAAACAGCATCTATTTTAGCAACTTCTTCATATAGGTTAACTGAAATTACATACTTGAATCCCTGAGGACAAATCCTAGACCTTAGGAGATAGTACAGCTTAACTGAGCCCTGTACTCTGAATGAGTATTTCTAATGTTCAGATTGAGCACTGGACTGCAAGATGCTTTAGGACAATTTAGATTGTTCTTTCCATTTGTTGAAGGACACAAAGTTACTGAACAAACATTTGAAAATTCATATGTGAAAAGCAGAATTGTATATGAGTTAATTGGGAAAGTTAATTTCCTGAGTTACTTTTAAATATTTTACCAAATACATGATGAAAAAACATGCATTAAACAATAGAAAAGCAGGTAAGTAAATAGCAGTTTATTATAGGCAACATTTTAAATTATAAAGTTATTGCAAAAAGTTTTGTTATTTGAGCTGATTCTGCAAATGTAACTTTGTAAAAAAAAAAAAAAAATTCACAAAGGGAATGGTCATAGGAGATTCCTGACATTCTTTTCACTTGTATGTCTGGACTATTATGTTACAAAGCAATAATACACTTTTCAAATATGTATTACTAGTCTTGATGCCAAAAATTAAAAAATTAAAATTAAAAATCCTTGTGTAAGCCAGGCAGGATACTTCCAGTCATATGAAATTTACTCCAAAAACAAAGACTCCCCATCACCACCTTGAGTGTTCGCTAAAGTTAAAGTTGTCCTCGTGGTGTTTAACTTTCTCACTATAATCTGGGAAGAAAAAAAAAATGGTCTGAATCTAGGTAATAGTATCTAAATCAGAGTTTTCCACAGTGCAGATCAACCTTTTAATTCATTTATTTTAAACATTCCACACTGGGACAAAATCAATTCTCAATTTTACAAATTCCATATACGGAATTGTTGTATACTGGCCAGTGCAGTCCTGACCACTTCATCCTGTATTACTGCTAAATATATTGATTAAACGAAGGCCAAAAGCTGACAGGAACTAAAGAGCTAGTGTCTGGGTGTGGATGATTCTGACCACCCAATTTCAGATCAACTACTAAGCTTCTGTCAGTGGATTATTTGTTTTGAGGAGGAATAAAGAAGAAAACAAATCTGCTCACTGACTAGCTAAATAGTACTGAATATACGAAACAGGCAAATTTATCAAACAGCAAATGAGCTATACGTGCTACCTAGTATATTATGTGTATCTGAAAAGAAAGGGAAAATTAAAAGAAAAAAGGTTTTGGCCTATCCAAGATAGAAGAAAAATCTGCTAGAAAAGTAACCCATATATATGTATAGACACATATACATACTTATTAGATGGGCCACTGAGGTTGTGCCCAATAGACATATATGGCAGCATTAATAATGATAGTAATATCATATGAGTCAGCCACAAATATAACTCCCCTCTCTAAGGAAAAAAATGGAAAGAAAAAACCCAATGAAACAGAAAAACCCCAAACCTCATAAACAAGCATCTCTCATCTTGGACCTGTCATTTACTACTTATTACACTGAAAAACTTAACTACATTTAAAAAAAAAAAGCTGTGGATAAATTTTAGGATTCCTTTTGCATGCATGTTGAAATAAAAACTGATCTGATACAATCCAAAGTACATAGGAATAGTACAACATAATGTTAATCCTGCATCTTGTTAATAAATGATATATGGTGGTAAAGTTTAGATTCTTAAAATGATAGTGCAACACATCTCTAAATTTTATTCTCCTAAACTAAGTTCTGAAAGTGATCTTCTTTTCTCTTTTTCTCAATTAAGAAAGCATTGTTTTGTCTATCTCAGCTCTAATTTTCTCTCTTTTCCTGCCTGTGTTCCTTTTGTCTATTATTGCTTTGGTGCTAAACATTAACAAAGTCATAACTGGTACAGGCCTAGGCAGCTATTTTTAGGGCAATTTTGTTTGGCTGTTTATGAGCTTATAAAAACATCCTTAAGTATCAGAAATCCACTGTTTTTATCTTATGATGTTCCACATTCTTTCAAAGTGAAATCTGGAGAGGATTCAGACAATCCCACTCAACTAATAACTCCAAAGTCAAATGCTTGATTCAGCAATAAAGTATGACTTTGTAAAAGAAATAAAGTTTGGAACATTTGCTCCTTTAGGTGCAAAGAGATTTTATCACAAAGGAGACTGACCTTGTAGGCTGATCTGATTTATCAGTAATGCTGGTGATTGCCCCAGTGCTGCTGGAATACAAAACCATTCCATGGTACTAGAAATGGGTCTTTCAACAAAGATTAATGTTGACCATTGTGATAACTCCACTCTAGCTTTATTTACTTTTCTAACCGTGCTGGCTCATGGGATTGTGAAGCCATGCAGTTTCTACCCTCTCCAGTATTTTATCATTAGACAGGCTCCTCCACTTTTATTTTTGGTCACCTCCCTTCATTTGCAGATATATTTCCACTTACACCTGAAATATGTTCATTTTTGTTGAAGATATTTATGGAGCAGCAGTCACCATGCAATCTAGGTGCTATAAATTTATTTTTGTACTTACCACATTATTTCCCTCTCACACACATATATGACCCAATTATAGTGCAGAATTTATATGTACTTCATAACTGAAAATAGTCCTGGTTTTGGAAACCAAGTTAGATAGACTTATGTTGAGAACTAAGGTTATAAACTTTTTTCTCATAACAAGTAATTATAAGCACATTTATCACTCACCTCTCACCATAGAAACATGACAACACCACAATCTACTTCAGCAATTCAACAATGAGAATATAGCCAGTTGACCCCACTTGTCAGGCCGCACCTGGAGTACTATGTCCGGTTCTGGTCCCCACAATTCAAGAAAGACTGGATAGGGTCCAAAGGAGGGCCACAAAGATTACCAAAGGGCTGGAGAACCTGCCCTTTGAGGAAAGACTGAGGAGTTAGGTCTTTTCACCCTGGAGAAGAGAAGGCTTAGGGGGGAACACATCACAGTTTGCTAGTACTTAAACGGTGGCTACAAGAAGAATGGAGGGTCTCTTGCCAAAAGGTGCCACATGGAGAGAAAAAGGGGCAATGTGTACAAGTTACACCAGGAGAGATTTCATCTTGATATAAGAAATAAATTTTTTAGAGTGAGAACAATCAGTCACTGGAACAACCTCCACAGGGACATGGTAGAGTCCCCATCACTGGAGGTCTCCAAGACACAACTGGACAAGGCATTAGATAATCTCACCTAGGCTCCCTTTTCTACAAAAGGTTAGACCAGGTGACCTTTCAGGGTCCCTTCCAACCTGGGCTGTTCTACGATTCTATGATCAGAGCTTCAGCATGTTTGGGGTATGAGTTCAGTAGACTCTAAAACCTGTTGGCACAAAAGGAAAGTTTAGAAGCAACTTGCCATTTTTCTCATGTCTGTCCCAGTGTCTCTACAAATTCCTACAAGCATTTTAAAGTTGTTCACTGTCAGTCACAGAAGATCCCATATAGCATCCATCAAGCCATAATGATCATAAGCCTCAGTCATGTGAGCTTAACTAAAACTCACTTCTTCAACGCAGCTATCCAAAATCATCTGCATCCCTCTTCACAGTAGTAGTACAGAGCAAAATGGGAGAACTTTGAGTTGAATACATAATTACGATGTTTAATTCCTGAAACAATCACTTCAGTTAACTGGAGGGTTACTATGGCTGATCATCTATTAAAAGCTACATATAAAACTGTGAGGTATGTCTTGGTAAATAAAAACAGTGTATAATGATACATCATAACAAAACCAGACCGTTCAGAATGACATTCCAATAAATTTGAGGTTAAAGATAAAAGAGCCAAAAAAAGCAACAATGACATCCTGCCAGTGTAATTGCAAAGTTAAGAAAGTTTGCCAAGAACACTAATCAAATAGCATGGAAATGTTCACATCAGACAGTAGAAAAGGAATCTAAGCAAGAGAAAATGGGTAAGGAGCTGGATTTTGTAGGGCTAAAAAGGAAAATACTTATGGAAGTAAGGGAAGGAGACAACTGTCTTACATGAAGGTGTGAAGATGATGTATTTACAAAGAACTGAGGAAACACCTTAGATGACAGATTCTGGAAAGGAAATATAGCGAAGAAAGGAAGAAATGTTAATTATTTGAAGAGCAATTTTGGTTTTCATTCTGTGCTACTCAAGTAAGCTCACAAAGAGTAAGAGGAGAAAGAGAATTTCATCCTAGGGCAGGAAAACATAAATTTTCTTCCTGTCCCAGTTATTGTAGTTCCTTCTTTCATTTCATAGTTTTAACTAAACATAAAAAACTAGCAAATTAATTTAATGACGATGTATATGAATTAATATAACATATATTACTGAAATTGGATTGTGATGTATCAATAAAAATGTGATTTAATATATATAATTTACCTGATATTTTATCCTTTCAGCATTTGCTCAGAATAGGAGACAATAAACATTGCTATTTGTCTCTATGCTTCCTTTAAAGGAGTACCACATGTGCATTTGCTCAAAAATCAGAAGTCTTCGAAAATCAGAACTGTTAAGTAACTAGAATTTTTCCACATTCAAATTTTAAGGTATCTGTAAAGCTCCTTGTTCAGACATATTTTTTTGCATCAACACAATCCTGTGTAACTAGAGAGCATGTGAAAATGAACACTAACTTCCAGCTGTTTCTGACCTCTCATTCAAACAGGTACCTACTTCACAACCATGATACCAGCTGCAAAGCAGTAGTGATTTCTAGCAAGTGTCCTACAAACTCCCCAAAGAGAAATAGAAAAGAGGAGTCAAAGTCCATTTATGTGCAAAGCCAGCTTTTTCTTCCTGCATCTTCATTCTTGAAAGTTTCTCGAGAAATTCACAAGACCCCTTCTATAAATTAGGCTTTCCATCACATCACACCATCACTGACAGGTAGATGTAGTAATTACCTCTAGAGCATCTAAAGCCTGTAGAATGAAATCTTGACTGTTAAAATTGTTATATTTATTTAATTCATCATAACTATAAATCTGTTAGTGCACACCACAAAAACATTCAAATTACTTTAATAACTGAGTATCTGTCAACTGTAGTTACTGTGTCTGTCCTGCTGTTTATCATGGAAAGACTTAAGGCACTAGATTACAATTCATATTTTTTTCTTGTGATGACAGATTGAATTATCTCATGAAAGAGAATCCACTTGGTTTTTTTATTTGATTGTAATTCAGGATTGTTGTGGTTTCAGCCCAGCCAGTAACAAAGCACCACACAGCCGCTCGCTCACTCCCCCACACCCCCCATCCCGGCCACGGTGGGACGAGGAGAAAATAGAAAGGCAGGCTCGTGGGTCGAGATAAGGACTGGGAGGGATCACTCACCTCTTAGGGTCGCAGGCAAACGACAGGCGCAACTTGGGGAAGAAACAAAACCAATTTAATTTACTACGAGTCAAAACAAACCAAGGCTATTAGGAAGCAAAACCGAACCTGAGAACACCTTCCCCCCACCCCTCCCTCCTTCCCGCCTCAACCCCACTCCCGGTTCTCTCTCCCTCCTCCCCCCGGCGGCGCAGGGGAACAGGGGATGGGGGTTGGGGTCGGCTCGCCACACCTGGTCTCTGCCGCTCCTTCCTCCTCAGGGGGAGGAGGACTCCGCACTCGGCCCCTGCTCCGCCGCGGGGTCCCTCCCGCGGGAGACAGTCAGTCCTCCACGAACTTCTCCAGCGTGGGTCCTTTCCGCGGGCCGCAGTTCCTCACAAACTTCCCTGGCGTGGGTCCTTTCCGCGGGCCGCAGCTCTTCGTGAACTTCCCTGGCGTGGGTCCTTTCCGCGGGCCGCAGTTCCTCACAAACTTCCCTGGCGTGGGTCCTTTCCGCGGGCCGCAGCTCTTCGCGAACTTCCCTGGCGTGGGTCCTTTCCGCGGGCCGATCGTCAGTCATACGCTGCTCCAGCGCGGGCTTTCCCATGGAGTCACGGCCATCCTGGGGGGCCTCCGCTCCCCCGCTCCCCTCCGTGGGCCGGGGGGGGACAGCCTGCCGTCTCACCACGGGCTGCGGGGGCATCCACCTCCTCAGGCGCCCCTCCTTCCTCACTGACCTCGGGATCTGCAGAGGGGTTCCTCTCACATTCCAATCCCCCTACTGACTGCACGTTCCCCTTCTCAAATCTGTTCTCCCAGAGGTGCTACCACTGTCGCTGATGGGGTTGGTCTGGGCCAGAGGCGGGTCCGGCTTGGAGCTGGGGAAGCTTCCAGCAGCTTCTCACAGGAGCCACCCCTGCAGCCCCTCCCCTGCCACCAAAAAAAAAACCCGGCGCCATGCAAACACATAACAAGGATTTAGGCTGAAACTTGCAAGTTTTTACCTTCTCATAGCACTTACATGAAAACATGTGTCCTGAAGAGGAAAAACGTTATGCAAATACATCAAAATATTATCCCTTTTTTAAACTGTGCTAGAGGATAGAGAGGTTTTTCTAGGAAGTGAATAATTTAGAGTCTGTTTTAAAACTTATGGATGACAGTAACACACACAGACCTTAACTGAGACAGGAGTTCTGCTGTGCTTGGCACTGTAGAAATGCACAGGAAAGACCAACTAGATCGGGGGGAAATTATCTTCAATCTTCATTTTGTACGTATAAAAAAATATAACGGAAATACCACAGGACAGCAAAGGCCTCTAGGCATGTAGAGAACAACACTAGCCAGGGTATCTTCCCTACAGTAAAGCAAGATTCAGAGGGTCTGAGAAATGAAGAAAAAAAAGTGTTGTTTTTTGTTCCTCCTCCTAATTCCCCCTTGACCCCCCCAGCTGCTTACAAGTACTAGACCCCTGCTTGCTAGATTGCAGTTGTAAGTCTGAAAAGAGGAGTGAACCTATTTGGCCCAGTCCTAATGTATTTTCACAGCCTAAAGGATTTAACTCCCAGACTACCTCAACTAAGTGTCTAACAAGTTATCTTACTATGAGATCAGTCTTAGGTCAGTATTGAGTCAGGCTGCATTTTCAGTTATCAGGATCCTGTAATCAAAAAGGAAGAGAATTCATTATTAGCACAAAAATGAATGGTACTGATTGCCACATGGATGGTACTGATCCTGCACTGTGTGCAGCTATAGCACATCTTCATTTCTATGACAAAGCTTGAGCTTTGCAGTTACAATGTCCCCAGTGGAAGTCATATTCCCCCTTAGTAGAAGTTATATTTCAGAAGGGTTTTCTTTTGATCTGGTTTGGGTTCTTATGACCAAGGAATTCATTGTACTTAAAAAATGTAAGCCTGTCTACACTGTTAGTGTGGAAAGTCTGATGAGAGGTTCAACATCCTCATCAGATCTGCTATTTGTGTACTGCAAATCCAAAATGTCACATAAAGCATGCAACCCATCTGCACTTGCACAGCAAAGCCAACAGAACCTGGCCCAATCAAACTGACTACACAGGAGGGTTAGTACTGGTAGAAATTCATCATGACACATACAGACCATTAAATTCTGCAGGATGGATTAATGAAACTAGTTGAAAGGGTTTTCTTCCTTATTTCAGCACACATAGCTACTAATGGGTTTTTGACACACTTCTGTTTGAATCCTGTTAGGGTTTTTGCCAGCAAACTAGGTAAAAAAAAAAAAAAAAAAATTTGGTAACTCTTGCTATTCTCCATGATAAGATTATCAAAAACCAGTATTTTGCAAAGAAAAATTGATTCAAAGATGAGGTGAAGTGATTGATTCACTGTCATAAAGCATTGGAGGCTCTGCAGCACAGAAGTAATGTATATTTTAGAAAATAATTGGCATTCATAATAATCAGAAGATATTATTTAAACAAAGAATCTCATCACCATAAAGAACAGTTTCTGCAGTTATCTTGACACAAAAGGTTTGCTAAACTCAAATTTTTCCAAACTGGCTTGTATTCCATAACAGATAAGAGCAGAGCTCCACAACTCATACCTCTTCATAATGTGAAGTATCTTATATTTGTGAGATATGGATGGAAGACAAATGCAAGGCTTTTGCATGATCTTTGCAGTTTTAGTAGCTGCCCTGAATCCTTAAACTTCCACTAAATATCTTTAACAGAAAAGAGAGAAACAAAAGAAGCTATACTCTTTCTCTAGTGATGGAAGAGAACGTAACACCAAGGCATGCTTGAAAGAAAAAAAGAAAAAAAAAAAAAGAGAACAGATATTGGCTCATATGGAATCTACAGAGAATGGAATAGAATCAATTTCATCTACTGAAAATAAACACTCTTAGGCTGATTAGAGACCAAAGCAGTTATCTGCAAATGACTGCCTTAATTTATGCTGAATTTTGCCTCATCACTATTCTGCACTGTATCTGTAGCCTGAGAGGAAAAAGAAGACAAAAGTGGGGGATAGAAGGTAAAAAGTGATCAGAAAGAAGAAAACCAGCATCCTTCTTTGCAATATAGAGATGCATTTCCCCAGCCTTTTCTTCAAAACCATAGAGTTTATTTTGCAGAATTAGATGAAATAAAGCTGCTGAAATTTAACAGTCCAAAGAAGGATTATTTATCTATAATGCTTGAAAATCCTCTATGATAACTAACTGATTTTACACCTCGCACACATTTTCATTCAGGCAGTAAGCAAAAAACAAATTCCTGTTCAAATTACATTCCCTCAAAAACCAGAAACAAGTCCT
Source organism: Harpia harpyja (assembly GCF_026419915.1). Lineage (NCBI taxonomy): Eukaryota > Metazoa > Chordata > Aves > Accipitriformes > Accipitridae > Harpia > Harpia harpyja. The sequence goes on along the minus strand of NC_068950.1, from coordinate 22,803,625 downwards.
GCTCTGTTTGTACGCAACTACCATGGCACCATCAACACCGGCAACATTTTATTGTTAATATTAGTAATGTCTTTACATTTTTGATGTACATTCTTGTAAAATGAGCTTCAAACTAACTTAACATTAAAATTAGAAATTCAGATTTAATCCTTCCTGTCCCTTTTCTTCACTGATATTTACCCAAATACTACCTGACCTTTTTTCTCCTACAGCTGTATTCACCCGATGATCCAAATGGAGTAACTGGGAGAAGCCATGAACATATCTACAAAGACTAAGTTGATGGATGCTTGCTTTGGTATCGTAGAATCTATTGATGCATTTTACCAAAAATTAAAAACTGGGGATAATGCACAATGGCATTTTATTTTAAATGTTCAAAATCTGATAACATTTAAAGTATTATATAATACCCTGTGATTCCTGTAGTCAGAGTAATATGCTAAACTAAGTAGGATTATGCTAGCAAAAATTCTTTTTAAACAAGCAAAAGAAGAAACCAGTATGTGCCATTGAACTACTATATGTCTTATAAGAGATGTAAAGTAAGATAGGTTGAGAAAGAGAAATTAATGATACAATTTAAGCCTGTTTTCCCAAAAATTTAAAGTGATTTATCTACATTTTAAAGGAAAGTTAGTACTAATTTCAGGAACATCCCCAAATAATGCAATTTAAATATAAATCCAAAAAATTATATTAATATCACCTGAAATTGGAAAGAAAAAAAATAAACTGACAAAGAATATATTCAAATGTTGCATTTATATTCAAAGTTGTTCTGTTTGTTCATAGAATAAATTGTCATGGAACTCTAAAAAGCAGAATGGGAACAAGAAATTAATTTCAGCAATCACTGCCATTTTGTTCTGCAGATGGCAAGGCAAGAGGAAACTGAGAAGGCTTCCTGTAAACTCTACAAAAAACATCTTTCTCCATTTGCTCTTCCAGAATAATAATTCTATTCATTACAAAAAGATTATTTGTTCCTGATGCAGTTCTGGTAAACCTCACAGTCAAGACACAGAAAGCTGTTTACACAGCCTCAGGACAAATGAATGTTTAGGCCAGGCAGTGTACTCTTAGCGAGAAACAAATGAAGGTTACAGAAGAGTGCTCCTAAACAGCTTTCTCAACATTTCTTAGCACTGAAGTGAAAATATGACAGCAATTGGTTTCTCAGTTTTCCCAGAAGAACGGCAGCCAGAACACCGCCACAATCCTGGGGAACCCGCTGGTTTGAAATCTTAACACACTCTGTTCTAGAAAGGTTATTTTTGAAATCAAATGAAACAGGATCTCAGCACTAAGCTTTCATCTTGATGACTAGGACAGTGCAAGACCAGCAGCATTCAATGTAAAATGAAACATTATTTCCTGTAATCATGTCTTTTCTACTTTGTACTAGTTTACAAGTTTGTGTAGATAGTTCCAAGTTGGAAATGAAACAATATTTTCTGGCCCATGATACTGCAGAATACCTAACAGTTGCATTGTTCTACACATTCTTAACAGTAATTCAAACTATATCCTATCAAAGATAACTCCAGCTTCAATAAAGTTTTGCACAGCTTAGACTCAACAACTTGACTATTTGGGTTTCTCAGAAAACTAATAAAACGTTCTTCCAATCACCTTATTACCATACTTACCTCTATGACATACTAACAAACCAGCAATAAAATTATGCATTTCAAATTAACCAATGTTCTCCTCTTCCATTTTAGTGCCAGACAAGCAGACAAAAGCATAGGTTTCAGTCTGTCATAAGAGGACAAGGTTTAGTTGATTACAATGCATCTTTTCGGTAAAAAGGTCACTACTACCCCATTTTCCCCCACTAAGCTCCTGTGTTTAATTTCTAGTGATCACATTGCTGAAAAACATTTGAGGTCTTGACAATGCGCTTTTCTCCTGACATCCTGCAGAATTCCTCCAGAAGCCTTTTTAACTACATAGTTTAAAATAATTCACACTCTAAAGCTTATAGTTTCCTTCCAGACTTTTCAATAAACAGCTCAATAAACTTGCATTTCTCTTTTTTATTCACACATAGAGACAACGGATGTTGTCCAGCTCTATATTATATTTTCTGGCAGTACACTGCATGACAGTGTTAACAACAATTTTGCACCTGCTGCCTCAGCACCTCTTAAGAATCATATAAGCATCATATAAGCTTTTTCTTTTAAAAACAAATGGCTCAAGCACAAGGTTGTCTTTCACATATTACGCTGGCAGTTTAGTACATTAAAAAGGTAAGCTTTTACTAAATTTAGCAGACTAAATCAACACACTTTATTAGCTGATCATTTCTACAATAACATGTTTGCAAAAAAGCTACCCACAGATTCAGTTATCAATGGAAAACCTGCTTTTCTGAGCATCTGTTGGTGATCCAAGTATCAAATTAACAACATTGTCATAGATTTGGCTTATTGTTACTGTTGCCAACAATTTTATAACTACATTTTAAAAGGGCAATTACTCCACAGCTGTTGATTGATACTAAACTAACAACATCTTTGTGCAGTTTAAATACTTCAACTGTTGCACCTGTTTCCAATTGAATTATTAATGGGAATTGTCTATTACAGCTATCTTTTCATTTGCTTCAGTACAACTTCAGAAGACAACTGATGCAGTGCGTACCTCTTTTTAGCTTTTACTTTTTAACTTTTATGATTCATCTTTTAAAATGAGTTCTTCTAAATCGTTTTACTTCAGATACGGAGAATTCAGAGACTTAAAGAAAAACACCTTCTTGCTTGCATCTGCTACTTGCCTTCCTTCTGCAACATGTATTTTCTCCATACCTGACAGCTTCTGTGCGTTCAGAAACAGGTTATTAGTAGTAGACGCCTCTACAGATAACAGATCCTGTAAAGTCCAGCAGAGTTCTGTTCCATACTCAGCTCACTCAGCACACTGCTGAGCTACCCACCAGGACAAACTGGACAGAACATAGCTGGCTTTAATTAAACTACTAACACTGAATTTCATGTTAGAGAATTAGTTCAGATTAGAACAGACTCAGAGAATAAACAGGGGAGCAACCAAATGCTCCCTATCTACCTCTTTTAGTATAACTGTCAAGTACTTTGTTGTTTTCCTTCCAAGTCTGTACTTCCCATCGTTAGAAAGGATATAGGACTGGGCAGGCAGTGGTCTAAGCTGGTAAAACCTACTATAGTGGATTGGCATAACCATGACTTACTGACTTGTCTGTCATTTTCAGGTTCCAATAATCATTATCTTACAGATAGAGAAAGGATTACATAAATGGTAACATTTTCATTAGGTTGTAATAAAAAATGCCATATCAAACCCCAGCAATATAAAAAAAAATAACTTTAGTAGAAAAAAGTTCTGAATGCATTGAGAAGTTGCTGTCACAGAAAATGGAGTGCCTCAAGCAACAGTAGCCACTGAAGTAGAAACCCTTTAACAATTCCTTTTAGTTTAAAATCTACAGAAATATATTAAATAGATGTGGCATTTGTGATGCATTTCATTGAGGTTACTACTTTGGTGCCAAATGATTTTGCTTGTATTTTATGGTCTTAAAAATTATAGATGTTTCAACACTATCAAAGCAGTAATCTCTATACCTCTTATTAACTTCATGAATTTAATGAAATTAAGGTGCTCTGTAACTTTCATTAAATAATGGTAGTACAACTAATTAAATATATTTTGATCTATTAACAAGTGACTCAAATCACTACTTTTTGGTAATGTTCCAACATGTTACCTAATCAAGCCTGTAGGTACTACTAATTTGTTCAAACAAATAGCATTGTACATTCCGCTCATTTAACTAAATATGTTAATTAAGTTGTTCTTGTTATCTTAATCTTCAATGATGAAAATGGACATGTCAATCTCTCTGTTAGTCGAGTAAAATCCCAATAATCTTATGACTTTGCCTCTTAATGGCTAGGTATATTTAAAACCTCCAGAGTAGCCAAGTTAATTCCACTGTATAATAGTCACTGTTGTAAAATTTGAATTTTACTGCTTTCCAATTCTCAGAACCAATTAGTACACTTTATGACTCCATTTGGAACAGCTCCAAGTTTACAACCATATCACTATACTTCATTATTACTTTATTTAAACAGTCTGACTTAGACCCTTGCTACTGTAAGGTGGTCTGCTATCAAGTTCTGGAAATATTACATATATTAAACAGATATCAACACTACAGATTTTTAATTAGCTGCTCTTATTTTGTAACATTTACTCAAGCTCCTGAGTACTGGAACCATTTGGTGCCAGACAGATATGACATCCTTCAAATTGGACAAGAGGGTCAAAGAGGTCATGGGAATGAAAATAATAAAAGGTCACAGTCAAGTTTAAAAGTAGAATAGCTAGAAGACACTTCAGGTAATAGCTTGATAGCGTAAATGTGGCACACAATAGAGAGGTTTATAGTCCGTGGAAATCCTGTAGGTTTGTCCTTGGCTTTCAAGCACACAGAAACTCGGAGATTTTGATAAGTGCCTTGATCATGTAACTTGCAATTTGCTACCATGGCAAAAATAAATAAATAATTAAAATCCTTTTATGAAGATCCAACAAATTAGTCAGAAGAGCAGATTAAACATGCAAAGGAAGTGTATTGCACCTCACCTACCCTTTTCCTCAACCCAGCAGCGTTTTCTGTATTGTTTCCTCATATGAAGGCTAAAGAGATGAGAAAAGTAGGTCATTCAGAGGCTCAGACTTGTTGCCATTTATTCAGAGGATAGTTTAACATAAATCCATTTGCAGCTCTGGTTTAGCTAAGAGCCAGAAGCCCAGTGGGATGGGTATCCACCTCTGATAACTCCCTGAACTCACAGAAAGCTTTCCCAACCACTTCACAAATTGCTACCTATATTCAGCTTTCTGAAAAGGTAGAGCTCTGTGCCACTGAAAAAACAACCTGGGGATGGAGGAAGACATTTCTGGTAAACAACTCAGTCGTCGTTCTTTCTGTTTTGGCTTTGTCAGTCCAAAAAAGCTCTCGACTATAACTTTTGTTGCAACATTTCAGATCAGTTTATATAATTTCTAGAAAACGAAATCTTAAGTTTGCCCTTTGGAAAAAAAAAATTAATAAACAATTTTGTTGAGCTACGTCAACATGAAAGATATGAAATATTGCATCAAGAAGTTGAAATGAAACATTTTATTTTCCCCATATTTTTTCTACCAACTGTACTTCTCAGTTTGCATTTTGAGGAGAAAAGATACTGACACCCACAAAGGATCTGAAGATACAGCAATTGCACTTCTCTAACAGCAAAGCTTATAGGTTTCTAAGGGAAATTATGTTAGTTATTACTATGTATCGAGGTAAAAGTCTGGATAATGAATGAGAAAGGTACTAGAAGCCTGATTCTTGACCCATTGCTAAGGCAACCATTGTTTATAAACAAATCCATGGGGTACTATTTGCTGCTGGTTGTCAGAAATGGCTCTAAGATAGGGCTTGTTTTTTTGTTGCTTTCTCATGGAATGAGTCTACTTCCAGACGCTGTTAGAATGTATGGAAAATACTAAATGTACCTACCAACACCACAGATTGCCTACTTCCAAAAAATCACTACTTTATTTTCACAATTTCTTCTTTTTTTAGAAACATGTAATAATAAAATGCTTTACTTAACTTCTATCTTAGTCAGGGAGGATCCAGTTCTGACTTTACTCGTGCAACATCCTGAGATGTAGTGAAAAACAACGGTCAGCAGGACCAGGCCATCCCACATACATTAAGATCACCTTTCTCCCTGCAGTCTCATACTGTGAAGTAGCCAAAATGGAAAGGACCTTACTGTATTCATTCAGTCAGTGGCGAGGCCAGCAGAGGCCACGGTAAGTGGGCGGCTAAGTGCTAGATTGAGGCAGACTGGGAGGTTCCTGAGGCCCAGGAGCCCCGGGGAAGAGAGGAAGGACTCGCCCAGAGCCGGTGGCTCTCACGAGAGAGGCTGATGCAGCGTGGGCATTGCCAGGGGCAACCGCAGAAGATTTAAATGGCCCTGAGGAGCGTGGCAAACAGGGTGGGCAAACAGGGCGTGGCACGTCAGGAAGGGTGTGGTGTGTCAGGAAGGGTGTGGCACGTCAGGAAGGGTGTGGCGTGGCAGTTTGCACTGCAGTTAGCGCAGGCAGGGAGTGCAGGTAGGGCACAGCTGCGCCTCTTCCTCTTCCCAGCTCGAGAAGGCTACTCAAGCGGTGGGCATCAGCCCGGAGGGAGACCCAGGTATGGTTGCCACTTGGGTGAAAGCCATTGTTAGGAAAAATGTGGCGACGCAGACAGAGCTCCCATGTAAACATGCAGCTGTCCAGGTCTCCAGCTGCGGGGAGTGCCTGAGTCTATCACTGACAACGGAGGGCAGCAGGGGCACCTCTTGTGTGAGGTGTGACCAGGTGAATGATCTGCTCAGCCTGGTGGTAGAGCTGAAGGAGGAAGTGGAAAGGTAAAGGAGTATCAGAGAGTGTGAGAGGGACATAGATTGGTGGGCCCACACCCTACCATCCCTCAGGCAGATGGAGGCCCAACAAGAAGCGGAGGTTCCCCTGCCCTCTTGCCACCAGGCAGGAGGGGACCTAAGAGGGGAGGGGAATGGATACAGGTCCCTGCTCGGGGAAGCAGGCGAATCACCTCCCGGTCTCCCTCACCTTCCCAGTTGCCCCTACGCAACAGGTATGGGGCTCTGGAACTTGAGGACCAGGCCAGCGAAGATCAGGGTGTAGATGAAGTCCTATCTAGGGAGGTGGCCTAGGCCCAGTCGGGCAGCCCCACGCATTCTCACATCCTCTGAAAAAAGAAAAAGGAGGGTAACTGTCGTAGGCGATTCCCTTCTGAAGGGGACAGAGGGCCCAATATGCAGACCTGACCCATCCCACAGGGAAGTCTGCTGCCTCCCCGGGGCCTGGGTAAAAGACATTACCAGGGAACTCCCTGGTCTGCTTCGGACCTCTGATTGTTACCCATTGCTGGTTGTGCAGGTTGGCAGCGATGAGATTGCAGAGAGAAATCCAAAGGCAATCAAAATGGACTTCAGGGCACTGGGACGATTAGCGGAAGGATCGGGAGCACAGGTAGTATTTTCCTCAATCCCTTCAGTGGCAGGGAAATACACTGAAAGGAACAGGAAAACACACCTGATTAATACGTGGCTCAGAGGCTGGTGCTGTCGGTGGAATTTTGTTTTTTTTCATCATGGGGAGGTTTCCACGGCACCGAGCTTGCTAGCAACAGACGGTATCCAGCTATCTCAAAGGGGTAAACGAATCCTCGCTCATGAGATGGTGGGGCTCATAGAGAGGGCTTTAAACTAGGTTTGAAGGGGGTAAGGGATAAAACTAGGTGCACCAGAGATGAGCCTGGGGGCAGCATGCCGATGTTAGGGGTGGATTTGATAACCCAGCTCAAGTGCATCTATGCCAATGCACGCAGCATGGGCAATAAAGAGGAGGAGCTGGAAGCCATCGTGCAGCAGGATAGATATGACTTAGTCGCCATCACGGAAACATGGTGGGATGAGTCCCATGACTGGAGTGCTGCAATGGATGGCTACAAGCTCTTCAGAAGGGATAGGCAAGGTAGAAGAGGTGGTGGGGTGGCTCTCTATGTTAGGGACTGTTTTGACTGTACAGAGCTACACGATTCTGATGACAAGGTGGAGTGCTTATGGGTGAGGATGAGAGGGAAAGCCAATAAGGCAGATATTGTGCTGGGAGTCTGTTATGGACCACCCAACCAGCTTGAAGAGACAGATGAATCATTCTACAAGCGGCTGGCAGTAGTCTCAGAATCGTGTGCCCTTGTCCTCGTGGGGGACTTTAACTTTCCAGACATCTGCTGGAAATACAACACAGCAGTGAGTAAACAATCTAGGAGGTTCCTGGAGTGTGTGGAAGATAACTTCCTGACACAGCTGGTAGGTGAGCCAACCAGGGCAGGAGCCTTGCTAGATCTATTGTTTACGAACAGGGAAGGACTGGTGGGAGGTGTGATGGTTGGAGGCCATCTTGGGCTTAGCAACCGTGAAATGATAGAGTTTTCAGTTCTTGGTGAGGCAAGGAAGGTGGTCAGCAAAACCACCACTATGGACTTCCGGAGGGCAAACTTTGGCCTCTTCAGGACACTGGTTGAGAGAGTCCCTTGGGAGACAGTCCTGAAGGGCAAAGGGGTCCAGGAGGGATGGACACTCTTTAAGAAGGAAATATTAATGGCTCAGGACCAGGCTATTCCCACATGCCGCAAGTCGAACCGCCAAGGAAAACGACCGGCCTGGCTGAACAGGGAGCTTTTGCTAGGAGTCAAGAAAAATAGGAGAGTTTATCATCTCTGGAAGAAAGGGCGGGCAACTTGGGAGGAGTACAAGGATCTTGTTAGATCATACAGAGAGAAAATTAGAAAGGCAAAAGGTCAGCTAGAACTAAATCTGGCCACTATTGTAACGGACAACAAAAAATATTTTTACAAATATGTTAACAGTAAAAAGAATCCCAAGGAGAATATCTATCCTTTAATGGATACAGAAGGGAACGTAGCTACCAGAGATGAGGAAAAGGCCGAGGTACTTAATGCCATCTTCGCCTCAGTCTTTAATAGGGAGACCAGTTATCCTCAGGGTACTCCGCCCCCTGAGCTGAAAGGTGAGGATGAAGAGCAGAATATACCCCCCTTAATCCAGGAGGAAATAGTTAGGGACCTGCTACGCCATCTGGACACTCACAAATCTATGGGACCCAATGGGATCCATCCAAGAGTACTGAGGGAACTGGCAGAGGTCCTTGCCAAGCCACTCTCCATCATCTATCAGCGATCCTGGTCAACAGGGGAGGTCCCAGAGGACTGGAGGCTTGCCAATGTGACTCCCATTTACAAGAAGGGTCGGAGGGAGGATCCGGGGAACTACAGGCCTGTCAGCCTGACCTCGGTACCGGGGAAGATTATGGAACAGTTTGTCTTGAAAGCACTCACGTGGCAAGTCCAGGACAAACAGGGGATCAGGCCCAGTCAGCATGGGTTTACGAAAGGCAGGTCCTGCTTGACCAACCTGATCTCCTTCTATGACCAGGTGACCTGCCTAGTGGATGAGGGAAAGGCTGTGCATGTTATCTTCCTTGACTTCAGCAAGGCCTTTGACACTGTCTCTCATGGCATACTCATTGAGAAGCTGGCGTCTTGTAGCCTGGATAAGTGCATTATTCACTGGGTGAAAAGCTGGCTGGCTGGCCGAGCCCAGAGGGTTGTGGTGAATGGGGTGAAATCCAGTTGGCGGCGGGTCACGAGTGGTGTTCCCGAGGGCTCGGTGTTGGGCCCCGTTCTGTTTAATATCTTTATCAATGATCTGGATGAGGGGATTGAGTGCACCCTCAGCAAGTTTGCAGATGACACCAAGTTGGGAGGCAGGGTCGATCTGCTTGAGGGTAGGGAGGCTCTACAGAGGGATCTGGACGGGCTGGATCGATGGGCTGAGGCCACTCGTATGAAGTTCAACAAGGCCAAGTGCCGGGTCCTGCACTTCAGTCACAGCAACCCCATGCAGCACTACAGGCTTGGGGAAGAGCGGCTGGAAAGCTGCCTGGCAGAGAAAGACCTGGGGGTGCTGGTTGACAGCCGGCTGGATATGAGCCAGCAGTGTGCCCAGGTGGCCAAGAAGGCCATCGGCATCCTGGCCTGTATCAGAAATAGCGTGGCCAGCAGGAGCAGGGAGGTGATTGTTCCCCTGTACTTGGCACTGGTGAGGCCGCAGTATGCACAGAAGTACTGTGTTCAGTTTTGGGCCCCTCACTACAGGAAAGACATTGAGGTGCTTGAGCGTGTCCAGAGAAGGGCAACCAAGTTGGTGAGGGGCCTGGAGCACAAGTCTTATGAGGAGCAGCTGAGGGAGCTGGGGCTGTTTAGTCTGGAGAAGAGGAGGCTGAGGGGAGACCTTATCGCTCTCTACAACTACTCGAAGGGGGGTTGTAGTGAGGTGGGTGTTGGTCTCTTCTGTCAGGTGGCTGGAGATAGGATGAGAGGAAATGGCCTCAAGTTGCGGCAAGGGAGATTTAGGTTAGATATTAGGAAAAATTTCTTTACTGAGAGGGTTGTCAGACATTGGAATAGGCTGCCCAGGGAAGTGGTTGAGTCACCATCCCTGGAGGTATTCAAAAAGTGAGTAGACGGGGTATTCCGTAACACGGTTTAGTGGGCATGGATGTGAGATGGGTGGCTAGAAATTTTAGGAGAAATATATCAGCATGATTACTTATTTTAGATATAGGTAAGGGTTTTAATGATTATGGTAAAGAATGGATTTGGGTAGGAGCTGTTTAATGATTATCTAACTTATAATAAAGTTTCAATGGCAATAGACATAGTTCAAAGGGATGAGGGAGAATGATTAATGTATATGTTGTTGTAACGAACTGAAGCAAGAGATAGTTCCTGATGAGAAGCAGGAGTCGACCCCAAGAACTAGCCAAGATCGGCCACACAGTTTGAACAGAAGCCAAAGGATGACTGCACCTGTGCAGAAGCAAGGGGTAAAGAGTTCATTGCGAGGAAGACATACAGCCTTCATCTGTACGACCACCACAAGGAGGCATTGCGCAGGCTCAGTTAGGAGGGACTTAGGGAAATGACTTCTTGGGACTAATTTTAATATGAAGCGGGGATAGGTCATGCATATGTATAGGCGTATTGGGAAATCTTATGTATATGTAACACTTGGCTGTTTAAATTTGAAGTAAGTTGCCGCGTTAGGTGCGCACGACTTTGGTGGGACTACCCCCCGTGCTGCCCAGCGCTGAATAAACATACCTACTTTATAATCGCACTGATTGTGGAGTCTGTTTCCGCACGTCAGATGATGGTTGGACTCAATGATCTTGAAGGTCTTTTCCAACCTAAATGATTCTATGATTCTATATAGAGTCTTGCGTCTTTTAAAGAGAGAAAGTGCTGCAGGCAGTATGCAAGCTTAATGAAATTCCCAACTGCCTATAAGGGCCATATGGTCTTTAAGGCACCATTCAGTCCTAGAGTTAGAAGGATTTAGCACACCAGCACCTGAATGAGAATCCATGCACTCTGACCATTGAACAAGAGCTGGAAGAAAGGTCAGCACTTCAGAGAGGACAGACAATTGCATCACTGAAAAGATATTCTATCTTTGTGGCCTCTTAAAGGCAAGTGCCAGGATGAAACAATGGCCTCCTCTAAGATGATAAAGCATTAGTTTCTTTCCCTGCAGAGGAAGCAAATTGTAGCTGAGCAGGAGATAAATGAACACAAAATAGGCAAAAATCACCAGCAGAAAGGTCTGTGACGTTCATAACTCCCATGTGGATTTTCAAATGATCTTTGCAGGTTTTTATCTTCATACTAAAATTCAAGAGCATGTAAATTTTGCTTCAAGTTACATTTTGAAAGACCTACACAGTCTTACTGAATATGTTTCAAAGAACTAACACAATACAGCTAAGCTTTTAAACACATCATGATCCTCAAAAGCTAAAACTTTACTCTTATTTTTAATCTATTTTCTGAAGTCAATAAATCTCACATGAATGCACTAAGTTTTTGTATGCTTCTTTCTCTGCCTCTCACTTCCTCCTAAAAAATAATTTTCTAACTTAGAAATACATTTTTATAAACCTGAATATGACTAAGGTTTTCAAGAGAATCAAATATCTACTGCTGTTGTGAAAAATAGGTAGCCTGAAAGACTAGTGACAAGACCTAAGCACCCTGCTGGAGGAAGATCTTGATGTGTGAGTTCCCATTCTGTCAGACCAAATAATCCTCATGGAAGAAATTTAATAAAATCACAAACTGGAAGAAAAATTGAAAATTGAGACCAATTTATTGCGAGACACAGATACACTGGTATGTGTGTAATTTCTAGTGCTGGTAGAACTTTTTTTCCCAACTAAACTACTTTTTAATACTGAAGACCTGATATTCACCTACAGATACTCTATTCAAGTTTCCTCCATATTTATGTTGTTTTACTTTACTAGATGATAGAGTTATTTACAAAATCTGAAAGTTGGAGTGGCACATTAAAGTTTCAAAGGCATTAAAAATCCAGGAGGTAAGTATTTCTCAGAATTGTAACCATTAAAATCTATGAAATAGGGTTTTTTTTATTTTCTCAGTTATTTTGAATATTTTGTTACTTTCTTAAGAAAACTGAAGTATGTTACAAAAAATTTAACTGCCTAAAAATTGTTGCAAAGATTTCAAAAAGTACACTATGACAGAACATCAGCTTGATTGCTAGCTTTGTGGAATATGAAGACAATATAAATAAAATTGCTATTTTAAACCAAGCAGCCCTGAAGAAATTGATGTATTATGCTTGTAACCCAGTGACAAAAAGAAATTTTCAATGAATGTAAGGTAAGCCTTGACAAGGCATATACTTCTGACAGATCTGATCAACTGTTTTGCTTGGAGATACAATTACTTAACTTAGCAATAAAATATGAGATAACTTGATTTAGTTTTGAGGCCTTCCTCCCCCCGATCCCACACACTTTAGCTCAATTGTTTAAAAAGTCATAAAAAATTATTGTTATGAAACAAAGCTATTCAAATTTAATGCATGAGCAGTCCAATTTCATAACTCTATACATATTTAACTTTTTTTTTTTTTTAAATTATATCATGTGTCCATCCTATCTATCTATTTCAGTTCCTAGAAATACAATGACAGTACATTGCATCTTTTCTGCCAGGAAAACTGGAAAGCATAAAAAGGAAAAAATCAGGTCAACTGCAATTTTCTGCTTGAAAAATATGTAATGTAAAATTGGCAAGGCAGCAGTGGGGAAAGCTATGGGGAGATTCAGGAAGTAGGCCAGCAAGGAAAAGTATGTGTACCTCCTATAGATGGTAAAAGGGTCAGGTAGCATATAAAGTGGGTATAAAAAGATCAAACGGTAAAAAGCAATTAACCCCTTGGCACTGGGAATTGGGATTTCCTGACACCAACTGCTAATGCTGGCCTTAAGGGGTTATAGGATCAAATAATAATAAGCCAAGTCCTGAAATAAAAGCTATCATTTTAGGCAGCGAGGGAAGGCATTTCAAGTACATTCTGGGCTGCCAGACTAGTATGGTACAAGGGTAAGGGCACAGAGGAGAAATACTCTGAAAGATAAATGGTAAAAATAGTTTTCCAGATTTGGACTCTACAGATTTCTTTCAACCAACCTTTTTTTTTTTTCTTTCTGAATTAAACACCCTGTTTTGCCCTATATATCTGTGATCTGTGACCTCATCCAGCTCTTCTTTTATACACAGAGAGATTTAGCCTCCATTTTCTGAGCAAGTTCCCCCTCATTTTGTGATTAACTTCTGATCATTGTCTATATTAGCTGTAGGTGGTTTACTTAATTGCCTTAAACATTATGGTTCTTTTACTTTCCATCCACACAGAGGGGAAAAAAAAAAAAAGAGGAAAAAAAAGGCAAGTTACAACAGAGAAATTCCTTAACAAAACCACAACATTTGATAATCAACCAGTCTGAGAAATTACATGATTCTAACAGCCATAAGCCTACATTTAAGGCAGAGGCGTTGTTTCTTTGTTTTTAAAAAGGCTGTTTGTTCCAGGACATCCACTTATTGATATTCTACTGTTTACATATTTGCTAGTCTATAGCTTTAAATTACTCTACTGCAGAAAAATTAGACATTTAATATAAAATAATTACTGTTTTTTCAGACCAGTTGACGATTTATAGTACAGAAACTCTTTACGAACACAGGATGAAGCTGTTTTTCTTTAGTACAAACTAAACATTCAGAAGCTGTTACATAAATTATAATCTTGTCACAAAACCTCAACTGGTATAAATATTCCTAGCCCTTTTGAAATTTGTGAAACTTCATTGATTTCCACTAGTTGAAAACCCAATGTGGTTGCTTTCAAAAATGTGCAACATTTTTCAGTATAATTTAATCTCTTTACCACATGAAAAAATTATAAGGAAAATACTTTGGCATAAACTTCAGCATTTTGTTTGAAATTTTGTTTATAGGTACAGGATTCTTCTCTGTCAACTACCTATCTTCACACAGGTGTGTCATGGTTTAACCCCAGCCAGCAAAAAAAGCACCATGCAGCTGCTCACTCCTCCTCCCTCCCAGTGGGATGGGGAGGAGAATGGAAAAAAAAAAAAAGTAAAACTCATGGGATGAGGTAAGAATGATTTAATAACTAAAGTAAAATAAAATATAATACTAACAAAAATAGTAAAATATAATAATAATTGTAATGAAAAGCTACATAACAAAAAGAAAGGGGGGGGGTGGAACAAGAAAAGACAAGTGATGCACAATGCAATTGCTCACCACCTGCTGACTTATGCCCAAGCAGCCCCCAGTTTATATACTGAGCATGACGGTCTATGATATGGAATATCCCTTTGGCTAGTTCGGGTCAGCTGTCCTGGCTATGCTCCCTCCCAGCTTCTTGTGCACCTGCTTGCTGGCAGAGCATGGGAAATTGAAAAATCCTTAACTTAGGATAAGCGCTACTTGGCACCAACTAAAACATCCGTGTGTTGTCAACATTGTTCTCACACTAAATCCAAAACACACTGTACCAGCAACTAAGAAGAAAATTAACTTTATCCCAGCCGAAACCAGGATAAGGCATAACAGAGATTAAGAAAAGAAATTAAGTACTATGAGCCTGAGGGCATTTAAAAGGTGCACATAATCTGTCTGCTACTCAGTTTTCTCTCCCTCATATAGTTGCTTGTGTTTGGCCATACCAGCTAGCCTGCCGCTAGTGACACTATTTATAACTGCCTACAAAATAGTACCTCAAAAGATTGAAATTTCATGCAGTAGATACCATGAACTAGGTATTGGTAAGACCCAAAGGTATTGTCCCTTTGTATATCCCTTTGCACTGTTGAGGCTTCAATTTTGAATTGTGCTCACTGAATCCAATGAAAACATCTCCATCATCTTCAGTGGTACTGGTCCACGCTCTGATAGAACAGCCCTCTACATGTTGTCAATAGAGGAAACAAAGACCGATGAATTCTACAAGGATTAAGAGCAGTGGGAAGGAGAAGAGAAGGACAGAAAAGATACAGAAAGACATAATACAAAAGTAAAAGAGAAATGAGGTGGAAAAAAGACCAAGTGATAAAGAATCCCACTGTGATATAGTACCATACAAAAGACAGTGAAAAGGTACCTGTTACATACAAACATGAGACTGCTGCTCTACAAAAAAAGATGCTGCCAGTTGGAAATGAAAGATTACTTACTCTACGCAGCTAAGATCAACACATCATGAAGTTTCAAAATAGAATGCAACACCTGACATGCCTCCTTCCTAGGTGGTCTGAAAATATACAGAGCCTGGTACTTCATGCAAAGTTATGAAATGCTTCTCTAGAACACTGAACCCAAAATGGGTCCCTGAGGAACACACTTGTCACCAGCTTCCTCTCCCAAAGGCATTAGCCAGCCAGCAATTTACATTCCTTTTAAGTGCTCTACGAAAACATTCTCTCAATGAAACATCATATCCAATTCTTTATTGTACTCCAGAAAGATAAGATCTCTTTTGTTTCCCCAAAATTCTATAATGAACTCTAAAATAAATTGTTTCCTGCTGGATCAAAAACTGAGATGAAAAAACATGTTTGATAAAATATCAAAGAGTATTAGGATTATTATCAAGATCCTACCACTCTTCACAGTATTTGTTCTCCAAACCATATTTGATAAGTTAAGAGTTAGGAGATCCTGACTTCCTATGGCCTCAGAATATAGTGTGATTCCTTTCAAGATCAAATAAAGTTACGCTATTAGAATATAAGTTCCACCTTTGGGTTGCCTCCAGTTAACACTTCTGTTCTGATCTCAACAGCTTCCTAGGAAGCTGGGGAAGAAGATGACAAATAGAGATCATGCAGTAAAGGATCAAATAAAGCTTAAAATATATAAAGACACATATTTTACAAATACGTAAAGCTTATTTGAAGCTCCTCCAAATAACTTGGAGCCATACTACTTTGTGAAAGCCTTCATGGAACTAAGACTAATTTCTTTGAAATTTATATTTTTCATTTGTATTATGTAAGCATACTGATATTCTTATATAATGCGAAACAGCTTTTCAGTGAATATTTTAGTCTCAGACTACACTGTTGTAGTAAATTGCATCAACACAACCCTGATACCGTTAATCAAAAAGCAGTTATCTGTTCTTCCACCATACCCTTAGGGGCAGATAGTAGCCAGCATGATACTGATTTTAAACTCTATGGACCAAATGAATGTACGTACAACCTGACCATAAAGCTGCATCTTGATGCAAGGTATTTCAGATGCAAGGCTGGAAACATACAGGCAGGAAGCTAATTTTTGCTCTGTTTTCAGTTGTTTTGTGAGCCCGTGGATTTGTAGGTGAAAATTGTAGCTTTGGTGGTGACTGTGCCCACCAGTATGAATAAAAAGACAAAGTGGGATGAACTGTTTTCTCCAAGTATTGTTCTCTGTATGTTTCTTCTCTTTTCTCTTATCTGATTATCCTGAGGAGATTAGTGATTATAACAGCATTGTATTTACATTTCAACTGCCATTCCCTTCTCTTCCCTCAGAGATATTTCAACAGCTAGTGGAACATTAATGTCATACCAAGCAAACAAGCTTGCTTCTCTTTAGAAGTTACTACTATGAAGACAAAGCTGCCTGGCATTTGCAACAGACTAAGACTGTATATGAAACTCGTCATGTCTCAGCTAAGGGGCAAAAATTTCCACCTCTGTGGTGGTGATTGCTTAAAAGGGCTCACCCAAATTCCCAGGACAGCATGAACACATGCTTGCAGAAAATGGGTAAAAAATAAAAAGGGGAACAGACATGATTATCTTTCCATACTTGGTCTTACACTGACTTTTCACTTTTTTAAAATTGTTATGGAAATATAAGATGGTCCTGCTGAAGTTCTCATTCTTATACCTAGTATATCCATGATCACCCCCATGATGTTCAGCTTCACTCCCCACAACACTTTAAATTATGCCCAATCATTTTCTTTTCTAGGACATTTCATATAAACACTATATGCTGAAGATAAGTAAAGTGATGTACATTGTGTATAATAAAGCATATATATCCACAGTGACATGAAGATGAATTGAGAAAAACCCAAATTCAATCACAGTTTTGGCACAAAGACTGAGGTGTTCCTGTCACTTACACTGCAAGCCTAGTTTCTGCCTGTAAATTACTTTTCTCCCCCTTAAATTTTCTCTGCTTTTGAAATGATTTCTGCAAGCTATCAGAGGGTATTGATGCTACTAGATTAGGAGATTAGTAACCCTAATTAATTCTGCCATAATAAGAGACAATGCTTTCTCCAAAGAACATTTCAAACAGAAAACTATGTGCTCTGAATCATCCTTTGAAGGAGGGCCCTTTTCCTTCCCCATTGACTATGGCTATAGATACTATGACAGGTATTCAAAACAGAAGATTTAGATGCCATTCACTGCTACTACTGAAAGACCTTTCCTCCATAATTTTTTTACAATTACAACTAGGTGGGGTAAGACCTCATGACAAGGTTAAGCAACTGCAGTCCACAAATGGTTAAAAAATCTTAGCTGATCAGAAAAAAAATCCTTTGAACTGATGATCATGGAAAAGCAACAGAAGCTAAGTCAAAGCCTGCTTTCTTATATCCTGGGGGGGGGGAGGGGAAATTCCTTTTTGATATCATTATTGCTAGTTAGCAGAAAAGGTGGTCTAGGACAGACAGAAAGCTCCTAGCTTCAGAACTAAGTCCATTCCTGAACTGGTAAAAGTATTTACCACTATAAATCACTCTCAGCTTTTAGATATACCACATACAATATTTCTATCTTTGATAACTTTTATATTCTGAAAAATTTCTCTTTGCCTGTCAAAAGCTCTTCATTCCATGGCTTTTAACAGTCTACAGCTCCTTCATCTGCTCAGGGTTGTGGATAATTGGAAGTCATGCTGTCCTTGCAAAATATTTGTCAAGTGTAATCTGAAATATGTAATCATAAGATAAAGAAAATATATTACCAGTTTCTGATGTGAAACTGGTGGATTAGCAATTCTTAAGTTTTATTCTAGAATGAATAAACCTGTAATTGCGCAGTATAATTTGGCAGGGACCAATTAGGAAACACTGTATGAATACACATTACATTATTCTAATTTCATATAATATTTTCCAAATTATGTTGGTATTTCTACAGAGAATTGAGAAAAAAAAAAGCACCTACACATATCTGTTTCAAAATATATTTTGCTTTTATATGTATTCTGTAGAAAGGATTTTCCCCCCATAGTTATCCTTGTATTGCTCTAAAATGACAGCTATAATTATACAGGAGAACCTTCCCCCATCCCTGAAGGACAGAAATTACAGAAGGATACAGTCTGAAAACGAGCCAAATGCTTGTTTAAAACTGTTTGAATGCTTTGCAAGTGAGGTATTTTTCAGCTGGGGCTCTCCTTTCAACCACACAGAACAATGGCTCATATAAATGCAAAACAGGTATAAGAAACAGGCAGCATGGTTTCCCCAAGCTAACGCTATTAACCATCTGACCCAGTATTGGCAGGATGCACCTCAAGAACATCACCACTCCTTCTGACAGAGCCCAAGGACCAGGGAACATATTGTGAAAGATAAAGGAGCAAAACAAAAAGGATATAATAATGTCCTCCATGCTCCTAGGCGAAGAAATATATTGCAGTAAAACTTTTAAAGCATTTTTTTCCTGTTTTACACAGCCTGCTTTTTACATAAAGGAACCAGGAGGACAAAGTCCTCACACACACACACACAAAAGCTTTAAAAAGCTGTTTGAAAAAAGCTTTACAATTTCTACAAAGAGGCTTCCTGCAGCCCTTTGAGAAGGCAAACAGTGCTTTTAAGTGCTATATTTTTATTCTTTTCAACTTGTAGATAAAATCCGGGTCTGATGGAGAACATCCCCCGCATGCACTAGTTTTGCAAGGGAAGTTAAGATAAATTTATCTCACTGATAGCATCACAAGAATGCAGTGGACAGGAAAACATATGTCACAATCTCACCACAGCAAAATGAACACAGTAAAATGAACACCATCAAGTCTGCAGATGTGAGGACAGCGTCAGACAAATACACTTTAGGCAAGATTATTAACACAAACTAGTTCAATAGTACAATAATCATGCAAGCTCCCTACATATGAAAAAAACCTTACGCAGATGCTTCTAAGGGTGGGATTAAACACCTTATTAACATCCCCAATAAGGATATTTTCTTGAATTAGTATCCAAGGTACCAGAATTTAATCTATGATCTCAAGAAAAGCAAGGAGTTTCCTCGCAAGGACACAACTTTTCATTGTGACCTTAGCTTCTCTGAATACTTCCATTCATGTCAGTGGAAACTTCTCCTTGGATGTGAAGATGTAGTGACAGACAGACATCTTACATCTAAATACATGCAACATTTCAACAGTACCTGCAGCTAAGCGTGTTGGACACCGTATTCCATATGCCAGATTGCACTTGCAAAATCCTGATTATCGTCTTTGACAGTACAGCATTATGAGAGGTACTGAAAATATTTACTCATTTTTCTTCCTTCTGGCCAGGCAGCATGGGTCACGCAGGCTAAATTCAAGTGAACACCTAATCATTAAGGAACGTGTGGGGGCTATCACATACTTACCACGCAATTATCACGCGGAACTCCTTTCTGTAGTCTACTACAGATCTGAACTGGAACTACGGCAAGGGTTCAAGAAAATATTTTAAATCTATGAGCCTTATGTTGGTGTAAGTTGAAACCATAAATTTCTACTGCTTCTACTAGCTTTTTGTTTCAACTTGGAGTTAGGCTGAGCTTAAACTTTAGCTTACAGGGAGGGGATTATTGTTCTTAACCCTTGCTATCCATTACAGGATGAAACTCGCCAACACCTATGTCTTCTGCGCAATTCATATCATGTATTTCATATGAGCACATGGCTTCAAGCCTGTTGATTTAGCTGAAATAATATACATTTTATGTTTAAAATTTTAACTTATATTTAGTTCCATAGAACTTAGACCCATGTCTCCATTCTGCAGGGTGTCTTTCACTGAAAAAAATATCAGTCTTTTCCTTTACTGTTCTCCATAAGAACCATGAAAAAGCCTGAAAATTGCATAAAACCTGCAAATTGGTTATATACCCATATTTGCAACTGGGTAAGTAAAACAACAAACCAATGAAAAATTATTGCATAAAGTATTTCGGGAAAAACAGTTGCCCGATCTCTGCCACCGGCATGCATGTTATTCAACACAATTGCAAGGCAGAGCAGGAAATCATAGAAGGTAACAGATTAAGAGTTTTTTAATTGGGTTTAAATTCAATAATATTTTCCAAAGAAACCAAAAATAGACTTCACGTGCTAGCCCCAGTGGCAATTATCCATGTTTAAAATCAAAGATTATTAACATATGAAAATACATCATATGACGGGATAACTATGCTGTTTTAAAAATGATTATTTCCAGCCTGTATTTCCACCTTATGTAATGCAAGTTACCCACTAACTGATTAATCTTTAAGACCCAATTCCAGTTTTAGCTCTAAGGGAGACATTTCTGAAGACATTTTCTTAACTTATTAAGGTAAATATGATGTATGGCATTAATCTAACAAGACACGGAATTATTTTAGGCATGCAGGAAATGAAAGTCAATTTCCAAATGTATCAAAAATGCATGCAGGTTAAAACTTGCACAAAACTCACCTTGGAGAAGGCTGAAAAACAGTTACTCAGCTGATGTGGGAATATGAAATGAGACTTTGGCCAAATATTAGAATCCTTTCCTGAAAAATCTACAGATATAAGCACAGTAAAACACTCTAAACATTCTTAAAGCATACATATCATTCTTACAGCAACATTTAGTTGTGTGACATCTTAATATTCACATTGTTATTTAGAGTCATCTGGAATTAATCCTGCATATTAAAGAGGAAAGTATCTGCAAGGAATTTATTTTGATCTGTAGTAAGCATATACCATAGAGATTTGGGATGGTGATGGGAATTATTCTTCATGCAACACTTCTCACATTTTTTTAATTTTTTTTTTTTTTTTTACTTTAAAAGTCTGTCTCTAAGACTGGACCTGTTTTGGAAACTCTAAAATCCTGAACATAGCAATTTTATTTAACTTACCCATATATTCCTGCTGTTCTACAGATGCGTAATATTTCTCAGATAAAGATAATATTTTAGAGTTTACTAGTAAATGCAACAAAGTTGTAACTAAACCTCTTTTAATACTTTGCATCCATTTTCTCACAATAAGTGAAAAAATTTTTTTTACACCTGTTTTCAGCCCAAGGACTGCAAAACTTCTTTGCAGCCATAAATCTAATAAAAATCTGACAAACATGAGATAAAATAATGAAAAATAAATTAGTGCACTGAGTCAAATGGAGAAAAAGAACGATACAGACTTTTGACAAGACATGGATATTAGACTACATTTTATTACACACAGTACTGACTGGTTCCTACGCTTTCATATTCCACTGCACCAGTACAACAAATAGTTGCACATTTACCCTTTGAAACAGTACTCACATTTACAGAGAACCTAAAAATAGATGCCTCCATTGAAACTGCAACATATATTACAAATGGTAAGATGGGACATGGGACAGTATGTCACTATCTATTCCACTGGGTGCAGTGGCTTTCACTGCAGAAAATTCATTATCCTCTAGTCTGCTAGGCATGAAGGGGTCATGACTTTCTGCCATAAATTTGTGCCCTCATTGAATTCCTACTCTCATTTCTGTATAGTGCCTGAATGACATTTATATACAGGCATATGTCAGGCAGTTGTGAAGCTCCATAAGTTTTTCTTTTTCAATGAAAATTCTGTCAATTTGGGCTATTCTCCATATAAACATCTATACACATTAGAAGTCCATGAAATCATTAAAGATACACTTAAGAATCTGGGCATCTCCTTTCCTTTTTCTCATTCTACCAGTTGTCTTCGGGCTACCAAAAACAACTCTTCGTGTTTCCTAGTCCATATCTGTCTTTTTGCAGAGAAGAGTCAGTGAACTATTCTGACATAAGAAACTCAAAGCAGTGGAGTGGCCATAGGTCCACTCATATTCTCGATGAGTTTCAGATTAAAAATTTGCTGAACCATTGCTAGTCCTGATTTCTATGCTCTTCTGCTTGCCCCATTTGCCAGTTTTGCTTGTGGTCTTCAGTAGGATGAGGGGGAATTTGCAATATATCAGATTAGTACAACCCAGCACCTGTATTTCATTAGGACCAGCCAAATCCCCACCTTGGAGCCCAATGGGGCATTTTTTTTTATGTATGAGTTAGTGAAGCCATTCATTATTTTAACATTAAAAAAAAAGACAAAAGCAATTTTTAGTACAACTAGTAACAGAATAAATGATCAAGTACAGAAACATGGTGGTAGTCTTCCGGTAAACCCAAAGACAACTTCAAAGATAATCTACAAAGCAAAACCAGGTAAAATGCCTGCACTGATATTCCGATTCAAAAAGTAATCTTATGTACATACTTGCTTATGCATATGCTGTTACAAATTATTCACACATGAAACTACTCTTATTCCAGAAAAGAGTGCCTTTTTACTGATTAATATAATGAACTTTGAAAGTAGCTTAAATTTAACACAGTATAGTGGCATGAATATTGATAAAGAACTAGTATACTTTATATGTGTATCTTGCCAAAGTTCACGCTAATTTATGTTCAAACAAGCTCCTATACAGTTGCAACTTAATTCGTCTCCAAGGAGAAGTAACAGTAATCAAAGGAGGAATCTACATTGGGTATTAGTACTCTGCAAGCAGACCACAGTTGGATGCCCTTGTCTCCATGTGTTGCATATGTATGTACTTATAGAAATGCAGTATCTAAATCTCATGCATCTACTGAAATGCAAAGTTGTTCCCAGTACAGCTATCCCAGAAGGCCCTGATGAAAATTTGTATCTGTCATGGTTTAATCCCAGCCAGCAACTAAGCACCACGCAGCCGCTCACTCACTTCCCCCCCACCCAGTGGTATGGGGAAGATAATCGGAAAAAAAAGTAAAACTCACAGGTTGAGATAAGAACAGTTTAATAGAACAGAAAGGAAGAAACTAATAATGATAATAATAACAATAATAAAATTACAATAATAATAATAAAAGGATATACAAAACAAGCAATGCACAATGCAATTGTTCACCACTCACCAACTGATGCCCAGTTAGTTCACAAGCGGCAATCCCCCCAGGCCAACTCCCCCCAGTTTATATACTGGGCATGACATCACATGGTATGGAATATTCCTTGGGCCAATTTGGGTCAGCTGCCCTGGCTATGTCCCCTCCCAACTTCTTGTGCCCCTCCAGCCTTCTTGCTGGCTGGGCATGAGAAGCTGAAAAATCCTTGACTTTAGACTAAACATTACTTAGCAAGAACTGAAAACATCAGTGTATTATCAACATTCTTCTCATACTAAATCCAAGACATAACACTATACCAGCTACTAGAAAGACAATTAACTCTATCCCAGCTGAAACCAGGACAGTATCTTCTCTCAGCAAGATCTTCCCTATTTATCCCTTTTTAAAGTGGTTGTGTTGCTGGTTGATTTTGCTGCTGCTAGTTCATTTTAGAAATCCAGTCAGATTTTATTACATGTGTTTTATCAAACTGACACACATGGATTCATATCATCACCCATGTAGTAGCAGTAAGTTTATTCTGCTTGCAGGGACATCACACAAAACCAGTTGCTACTGCATGAAAATTGTGCTATTATTTGGCATATCATCCTATAAAGAGCCCAGTAGCCATTGTTACTAAGTTACATCAATTCAGCCTTTAGTATGAAGACGAGTGGTCTGTCTTGTTTGGAAACTTGCAGGAATGAACTTAAAACCTTGCTGAATTAAGATTCATTCAAAGATTTATAAAACCCAAGAACAATAACAAAAAAAATCCCTCATTTTTTAATCTCATCTTTCCAGAGTGTTCTTAGCTATATGATCCCACAAAAGAACAGTGATTTACAATCTCAGAAAAAACCAGAAATATGACCAATGCCAGTATACATGTAATCATGTACATTAACATAAAAGGCCTTCTACTTATAAGTACAATACATTCGACAGTACATCAGAAGGAAAACAATGTCAGAATGAATACTTTGTTTTGTCTCTATTTATTATAAAGGTGATTCAGCACATCACTGGATGCTAAAACTAAACTCTACATATCCAGAAAAGATAAGTGACATTCCCTTTGGTTTCTGTAGGAACTTATGAAGGCACATGTCCACACATACAGAATTCAATGTAAAATGGTGATCTCAAGTATGATATGTAGTGAATTAAGAGGCATAAATTCCCAGTTCCCAATCTCATACTTAAATATACTGTTTTATTTAATGAAAAACCACTTTCCAAATTTAATATAGAATCTCTGAAAAGTGCTTGGTTTTGTGCAGCTTTTCAAACCTTCTATCTCAATGACAAGTGAACCACTCTCAGAAAGAATTTTCAGTAAGTGGTATCAAGTGGGCCCAAGGTACTGATTGACCCTGGAGGCAAGAAAATGGAAACAGTCACTTCAAACGATGTAATTTGTATTCTCCAATAGTGTTAGAGCGAATAATATCCAGCTAATCTGTAAAACTCTCAAACCATTATAATTTACCCTAAGAAACAGCTTCATTGTCAGATGAAGAATCTGTGATACTAGAGGAGCACTGTATACTCAGCTTTTATGCAACAGTCAAGAGGTTACTGAAATGCTCAGGAATGTAACCTCCACAAAAATTCTCAAGGTAAAGACATAGCTTATACTGTTTGCACAGATCACAGCAATATGAAAACACTTCCAGAAAGTGAATGACAGCAATTTAAGAACAATGGATTTTAAAAAAATCTTTAGAATTCCTTAATATGAGATTACTCAAAAGACTTAGGTAGGACAGAAAATCAAGGGCTTGTCAATAATTTATATTTTACATTACCAAAATGCAATAAAAATATTTAATGGGTCAAAGCAAGCAAGCTAAAAAACCACTCTCCCTTAGCACTGATCAGCAGAACTGGAAAGCCATTTACACAAATGGAAGGAACAATCTTATTTCTCGCAGACAGCAGTGGTATCAAAAAAAAAAAAAAAAATATTCCAACCCCCCTCCAAACCATTCATATTTATAAATCTACGTTAGAGGCCACAACTACCACTAACAGTCTTGTAACATAATCCTTCCTCCACCTCTCAGAGGAGTATTAAGCGTATCACTATGGTAGCATGTTAGCAGATACATACTTAAAATTTCCAACCTAGGCATGAATATTTGAAAGTAAATTACTTCATCCTTACACTGCAAACTAGACTTTTGCCTAAACAGGCATACAAACACATGAACCCCCCTCTCCTCCTTCCTGCCTCTTAATACCAATCTATTTATAGAAGGCAATGACATAATAGCATGCAAACACTTCTCCCAGCCTAAATAAGCCAGACTTTCATCTTTTCTCATAGAATCAGCTCTCCCTTTCCTTGAAAGCACTTGTAGCTCAAGCCCCTCCTCCACACACAACAGTTATTCCAACTGGAATGAGCGTTCTTGTACACAGGTAATCAGACTGTACACAATATCTCAGAAAAGGTCTCACAGTCCTTGCACAATGAAATAAATACTTCTCCCACTTTACAGAAAATACCTCACATGATAGAAACGTGCATTTTTTTTGTTTTTCTGAGTCATCAATCACAACCACCCTCCCTTCCCAGTGGATGTGGTTTTGCAGTCCTGCTGCGGCACAGAAGACAACACGACCAGGGAATACGCAGGCCATATTTCACAGCCAGACATCTGGATGGAATCAAAATCATTAATATTGTCAACTGCAAGCCATAAGTGAAAAGCATAATAGTGATAACATAACTCCAGCATCTATCTACAAATGAGACTGAAACTAGCAACATCTAGCTGTTATGTAGTCTGTGGGAATCATTCAAAATATTTTAAGATACAGTCCTAAACTTCTTCAACAAGTGTCTTATCTGATCTCAGGTCAAATTTTTCAAACTTCTAGCAGACACTATTAATCTAAAATTATGACCACAAATATCTGTATTTGCAAAAAAAAAAAGTATACAATTTCCTACTAAAACAATATACAGTAAAGTAAAAAATGGTAGCACTTCTAAACTAATGATAGACCAGAGATTCAACTCAACCTAAAGTAATTCCAGTTGGTTACCTTATGAAATTTCCTAAACCATGCAACTGTGCATGCTCCACCCAAAGTCATTCCACTAAGGAATGAAAATACTATCACACTTTTGAAAATCATGTACAACCAAGCTCACCTAGTAATAATCCCTGTGATATGCATCACCTAGGGTTGAAACTTAACTGTTGGTATTACACAGAATTTATACGCTTGGTGACAGGGAAGAGAAATCATTATTGTCTGTAGAGGAAAACACAGTGTACAAGGAGTTCTACTGAAATATATTGAAAATATTTCTACTTTAATTTTGGCCTATGTACCAGTTGTTCTCATGACCATTTTATCATATCAATGATGAGATTTATTCTAGTTTATCAATTAGCTTTGTCTTCATACTGTCTATTTTATTATTTTAAATTATCTTGTGTTAGAGTTGCATAGTTTGTAGAATTCTTTGCTCTTTAGACAGAGCAAAGGCTATATTATTACTACGGCAGATTCTAGCTTATAGGATGATTGGTACAAAGAATATTTGATCTGGGAGCATATAAGGAAAGAAGCTGAAAGAATATTTCATCTTGGAGCATATAAGGAAAGGAGATGAATCTTGAATGCAAACACAGGTTATAAGAAATGTTCAGATAGAAGCAAGGCTTTGAATTCTTCACACTAGTAAGCAATACAAACTGTAAAATAAGTAGATAGTATCTGGCCCAAACACAGAGAGGTATATTGGGCCATAAAGTCCAGGCTATTCCCATCAGGCAGACGTGACCAATGCATAAAATTTCAAAATCCACTTAAATTCTGGTAACTCCTTTATGAATAGAGGGAGTGCATAAATTTTGTGATGTAGTTTAAGTTGTTAAACTACTCTAGTCCCATGTATATATTTTAAATATTTCTTTTCATAGTTGTGCATTATGAAACACTGATCACAGTGCTGCTCACAGACATCCTACATTTTTTTATGAAGCACTCTTTTTTTTCCAGTGTAGAGCTGGCCAGTACATTGGAGCAATCATTTCTCATACATGAATGGGAATGAGAATCTCCATTCTACACATTTAGTATTGCACCTTGCTAAATACATCCCAGGTAATAATGGTGCCTTTTCTTCAGTTATCAATATGATAGCAGTTGCAAATTTGCCTCAACTATATGTTAATATGCCTTGAATACACCTAATAAATACTTACGGTAAGCCCAAGTAGAGAGAAAATACAAAATATAACATAATATGAAGTGCATGCTTGGACTTTGCATTTGAGAGAGATGTATTGTGCTAGTAAAGCTTTCATATATTTAGGTTGTGTTATCTCAGTCTTACTACACTTATAAA
This sequence comes from Harpia harpyja, assembly GCF_026419915.1. Lineage (NCBI taxonomy): Eukaryota > Metazoa > Chordata > Aves > Accipitriformes > Accipitridae > Harpia > Harpia harpyja. The sequence goes on along the minus strand of NC_068950.1, from coordinate 22,775,976 downwards.
ATTGAGTAACAGCAAAGTATAGCAAACATTTATTTATTTCTGCAAAACCACAGGATGCAGCTTTCCAGTCTGCATTCTCCCAGTATTTAAACACACCCCTTGTTTTATGTTGGAACTGTTTGAGAAAACTGAAGGGAATTCACTGTCAAATTCTCCACAAATTAACAACTTTCTAGCCAAGTCTTAGTAATACTTTAATAGTAAAACAGTGATATTTCACACACTACATTCTAATAGTAAAGCACTGAGGATGCACAGAAGACAATTTACCTTATTGTAGGATATTTCTTATGACGTAAACATCTGAGGTCTCAGACCATTTCTGTTCCATGCTTCTACAGCAGTTAGAAGAATGAGATGCTGTTTACCAGGACTCCTAAATGTTCTGTGGAAAACATGGGATGCAGATCACATAAAGCTGCTATTTGGTATGTGGATATTTCCAATGTTTTGAATATTTTATTGTTTTTCTGAGCCAGAAGAGAAATGCAAACTCCCTGAATGAATTTCAGCTTGAGAATTCTAAATAATCTTCATTTAGTGGAATTTAATTAAGAAATGACAGTTAAATATGCTATGTAGATAAACACCGTTCTATAATGTTACCATTAAATGCTTATGACATTGTTTGCTTTAGATGTCAAACATTATCCACTGCAATATCCAATTCAAAATGAAATGCAAAAAATGGCAGCCTCTAAGAACAAAAGCAAAGGTTGAAACCATGTTTCCCACATGAAAATAACTGAAAACATTAAGTTCCTGCAGAAGTTTCAGCTTTTGAGCAAATTCATTTTCTAATGGAAAAACTATTGCACAGCTTTAAAAGATTATTTCTAATAGGCATCCATGGTATGTATCCATACTGAAGAGCTTTGTAACAGATATCATAAAAGTCATCTTTGTTTCCAGTTTCAGCCAACTAGATTACAATGAACTTAAAAACTATAGTTTGGAAGATCTTGTTTACTAGAATCTAAAACTATTAGAAAGCATTTATTATTCTTCAATAATAAATGAAAACAAAATATTAAGCAATGCAGTTCGGGAATGTGATGTACATAAAGCTAAACATAGCAGAGAGAGCGCTAATTTAGAAAATAAAACTTGCACATCATCTATCTTCTGATCAAATGTACCTCCTTCAAAATTTCTTGAAAACATACCTTTTCATGCATTGTTTCACTGTACGTGAAACTTTATAAATTACATTACCTCATTGTGGAAATGAATTATAGACAAAATAATTGTAATTGTGTCTGCTTCTAGTTTTGATAGAGAAATAATAAAGGAATTCATGAGGTTTTGGTCAAAACATTATTTCATGGAAGGATACGACACACAATAGACCTTAAGGAATTTTATGTCCACTGTGACTTGTCCCTGGCAAAGTAGCATGACTTTTTTTTTTAATTATTATTTTTAAATGACTCTTTCTTCCTATCAAAGGAATAAGAAGGTTCTTCTGTACTGTCCAAAGAAATTCTGCTCACTAGGTCGAAAAAAAAGCCTTGCATGAATAAGTAGGAATTCTAAGGTAAATCTTTGTCACTGTAAGGTTTCAGTTTAACTTTTGAAACTTCATTAAGACTTTTATGACATCTATATCTTACAGCTTTATTTTCAGGAAGGTAACTTCAGAATTTAGACAACCACAGCAGTAGTCCCACCGAGTGTAATGGGAGGACATGCAAGTCTACAGCTAGGGCCTAGGACAGTATCACTGTACTCCACTACCAGACTTAGAAGCTGTGATAGACAGACTTTTGGTCTCTCATGTTGTTGTGGAGATACTGCTGGCATGGATCTTAGATAACATATTGATGGAAGTCAACATTAACTGACAGATCTGTGTTTGCATACAAAGGCCACACTGAGCACAAATGAAAGCCGAGTCTGTGCCATTGTGCACAGTTTGACATAATGTGATTCAGAGCTCTTTTCAAACTTTGAAAGTAGAGGGACTAGGGAAAAATAATCTCCTGACCCATTCTTGTCTCATCTAATGTTTTTCCACCATGCTTAAAAGTTCCCAGGAGGAAAAAAAAAATTAAAAGTATATATTTTTTAATCTATGCCAAAAGACATTTCCTTTCTCCAGAAAGAGATCTGCTTCTCCACTTAGGAAAGTCTATTATTCTCCCAAGATTGCCTTCAATACCCCACTGAAGGATGACAAACCCACCTTCTTAATTTAACTGGTTTTATATTTCTTTTCCTTATAATGTATTTTCTTTTTAAATATCAAGTTAATGAACTTGTGACTAGGCCTTGTCATCTCTTTTTGTTTCATTAACACAAATACCCTCAAGTCTGTTACGTTTCAGTTTCCTGTTCTCTTGACTAGATACCTGTCCTCTTTGAACATATCAGAGCAATTTTTTTGCTTTTAGAAATAAATTCTTTTTCTGCTTTCTTCCAGAATTGCTGACGTCATTTACAATAAGTAATGCCATTATTAATACCTTGAGAGGTACTAATGTTTTGCACATGGATGATATGGAAGTAAAGACATAGGTTAGATGGGTATCATAATATTGCTAATGGAAAGTCAGTCTTAAGTAGTCATCCTGTATTCCATCTTCCTCCTATCTCATATACATATTATCTGAAAAATATTCTTGGCCTAATTTCTGAATACTATACACCCTGATTTCTTCCATTAAACATCTTGATGGAATTTATTCACAAAAATGCTACTTTCTTCAAAATGAGTGAAGTGCTTTTTATTTTTAATAGATTAAATTATTGAAGCAAAATAACGTGAACAAAAGCAAATAAACTACCACATTTTAACGCATATATACAGGTTAGTGCACATGTATAATGCAACATATTTGGAAAAATGTTCATATCATTTAGGCTCTGTACATAGAGGCCCACAAAATCTTTAGTCAAGCTGCCAAGTCTAATCCAAGATCTATTTTTTACAGACAACTCCTGTTCAGAGAGATTGCTGAATCCATATTTGGGTCCAAATTTTGCTTTTGTGTTATTTATAATCTAGATTGATATTTGGCTGTGGGGAAGATATAGACGCTTTATAGTTTTTCACAAGTGAAGTGCTATTGACCGTTATACAGCCCAGAGCACATGACTTCAGGACTTTTCATTGCATATATTTTCTTCAAAGCACAACAATCTAATCACTGTTCATTAAAAATTACTTGGGTTTACCATTTCTTCATATTCTGCCCACATCCCTTCCTTCTTTGACTAAAGCAGATTTATAGTGGAGCATAAAAGTATGGACTTGACTTTAAAGAAGATATACCAAGTTGGTGAGGGGCCTGGAGCACAAGTCTTATGAGGAGCAGCTGAGGGAGCTGGGGCTGTTTAGTCTGGAGAAGAGGAGGCTGAGGGGAGACCTTATTACTCTCTACAACTACCTGAAAGGGGGTTGTAGTGAGGTGGGTGCTGGTCTCTTCTGTCAGGTGGCTGGAGATAGGATGAGAGGAAATGGCCTCAAGTTGCGGCAAGGGAGATTTAGGTTAGATATTAGGAAAAATTTCTTTACTGAGAGGGTTGTCGGACATTGGAATAGGCTGCCCAGGGAAGTGGTGGAGTCACCATCCCTGGAGGTATTCAAAAAGCGCATAGACAGGGTACTCCATAACATGGTTTAGTGGGCATGGATGATGATTGGACTTGATGATCTTGAAGGTCTTTTCCAACCTAAATGATTCTATTCTATTCTATATGCCATTGTTGCAGAAAACATGCTGGGAAAAATATTTAGTTTCTGTGTTTCTTCTGTGTTTAGGTTAAATCTAGTGCATTTTTAGGAGCAGACTTTGCAAAAAGAATTATCTGATTTCATTTCTTTGAACCCCCAGTACTTTCTGTAGAACTCAATTCGCATCAGAGGTGTGCCTCAGTGGACCTTATTCATCAAATAGATTTTAAAATCCAATCAAATGAAACTAAACAGTCTTGCTCCTTAGGGACATATAGTAGTAAATGAAACACTTAACAATGAAAGAAAGAGATAATAGCAGTCACAGGACTACATTATTCTTACACACATGTGTATATAACACAGAAAAGAAAATGTCTTTTACAGTATGAATAGTAAATTACATCCTCAAGAGGTTAGCTAAACTGACTGATAAAACAATGTTACGTGAAAGCTTGTCATTTCAGAAATGATAAAAACCAATATCTTTTAGATGGGAAGGAAATGTGTTTTTTAAATAAATATTTCAGCCTTCAAATTGTACTTATGCTATTGTAATGTAGGAAAAAAAAGTAAAGTCTGTATAATAGAAAAAGTAGATGGGGTAGCAAGCTGTAAAAATGATACTGAAAATATTGTCTTAAAAAGTAGTATCTTTTGTTCTCTTCCATGAGTTACCATAAACCTCACTGAGATCAATGAGGGTACTTCAGAAAGGCCTAAGCTGTTTACAGGTGATGACAATTTCAGCAGTCTGATATAAGCAACAGCAGGAAACAGCACCTACAACCCATTCAGTGGCAATACAATATTATCTACAAAAGGTGTGGCTTTAATATACAGTAATGAATTAAATGTCAGTATCTCACAGCATAGTGCAAATAAAAATATTAATGCCAGGATAAATGCAGTTTCAGAAATTGCTGACATTTGGAAAAAAACTACTTGACACTTGAACCCCTGGGTGAGTTTTACAATTTATATGAAGTGCCCAGATCTGATACACAGTTTATTAAAATGTATTTGCTATCATGAAACAAAGATTAAAACAAATTCTGCAGAAATTATAATTGAATTAAAACTCAAAATATTCTTCTTCTGCAGAATCCAAGTGACTCACATGTAAATTACCTGCTTTAAAACAAAATCAAGTAATAACTATCTGCAATTTGCAAGGAAGGAAGTTATGACCAGGCATCAGGTATATTTTGCAAAAGCAGCCCTTTGACCTTTGGGTCTTCTGTCACTTACCAGATGGGTTGGGATTTAACATTGGTGTGATAGCAATGGAACTGGGCCAATAAGGAATAAAAAGTTATTGTGATTACAGCAAGATATATGTACAATTGACGTAAATTGGCAGAAAGCACTCATAATTAACAGTATAACCATCTTCAGCACCCAGCAGGAGCACAAGCAGACATATTTCAGTGTTTTTTCAGTGGTTTCTCTTTTTATCCTTTTTCTCCAATGGCTACACAAAACAATCACATTTTTTAAATTAAATGACTTATAATTATGATAGCTTTACTGATATAGATATACTCTCTCACTTGGCTGATTGTTTAGAATTCTTCATTCATTATTTTATTCCTATTGGTCCCTTAAGATTGTCATATTGAATTTTCCTAGTCTCTTAAGTAATGAATATTGTAATTAAATCTTGGTTAAAGGTAGTTCACAGCCAAATGGTGCTCATTTCTCCCAAGCATCTGGTTGCCAATTCAACTTTTAGTTTGCTGGCTTTGATAATTCTTTGACCCTGATCAAAGAACTTTTTAATAGAGCTCTTAGTGGCTATTTACATGAGAAGATAAGTGGAGAACAAAACTACAGAAGCAGCCAATCAAGCACTACTATTCTGATGGCTTTTACCACATCTTACTCTCCTCTCCTTCAGAATAATCACAAGGATACAGAAGTGAAAACAGGTGGAGTTAACTAAAAATGTCTGTTTATTGCCCCAAAGGGACTACAAATTACATTAACAGTTAGATCCTGTCCTCCTTAATCGCATGGAACTCAATGGTAGTTTAAGTAAAGCAGAAGTCAGCCCTACCTGGCATATATATTCATGATATTAGAATGTGAATACCTAAATTTAGTTAGAGCTAGTTATGCAGATGCTGAGGAACAATTACCACATGAGAGCTGAACTTTTGTCATGCTGCGATTGTAACTCTTTCAGGTGCCATGCAATCTAATTCACATTACATCTTGGACAAAAACACATAAGGACAATAGCAGAAGGAACTAGAAGGGACACAGATTGTTCCATAACATGGGGGATGCAAGGAGACGTCTAGTAAGAGCTGCAATGGGGAACAAGCTGATCTCCAGTCACCCTCAGAGTTGGAGAAACAGGCCTGTGAGAGCTCTGTTGGAGGCTATCACGGGGAACCACTGACTTAACGTAAACAGAGCATGTGTCTAGAGGATTTTGAGATGAATGAATGAAGAGAAGAGCTGCAAGGAAGGAGGATATAAGAGGAGTCATAGGAAATGAATATGCAGAAGATACAGACTTACTATGTTGGGGGACACAGGCTAAGGAGATAAGCCAGGGTACCTGTCTTCACATCAAGTGTAGTCCTTTCCAGAGCCTGAACAGAGCTCGTTGCTTAAGCTTTCTCCTGTCAGAAAAGCTCCATAGAAACTTGGGTAAAGAGTTCAATATTCCACCTGTTTACCCAGGAGTTTAATCGGAGGGATGCAGTATAATCTACTTTTCTACTATGGCAGACAGTTTTGGATCATACTGCAAAACCAGCATGCACACTCTCAGAAAACTGCTGTGACCTGAACTGGAGTAGACTGACATTGTACTACACAAGTTCAAAAAAAGGACTGCACCTTGCCCATACCCAAAGGGACCATAACAGAAAGGGAGTCAGAATGAGCTCCCACCTCCGAGATGTTGTATGTAGACCATAATTACCTCCTGGCTGTACTCTTTCAATTTAGGTAGCAGAGTACAAGCCAAATATATAGCTCTGGCACCAATACTACCTCTGAAGTCACAAGGTGGGTATCACTTCTTCCAAGTTAGACATTAGTTGTCTATTCGTTTTCTAAATACGTAGACTTGAGAGCTTAGAGTGATCTGCGGAAGAACTGAGCACTCACATCTTTCAGTAAGGTCAGTGGAAGAACTGCTTTGGGAGTGGGGGAAAAACTCTAAAAGAGTCCTAAATGTCTTAAATGTAAGAGTCAGCATTATTGGATATTTCTGACTTTGTAACTCCTTAATTTATAAGATATCTATATCAGCTTCTTAAATTACAGAGGGACTGGAAAAATGCATCAAAATTAACAAAAAACTTAATCCTTCTATTGGTGATCACCTCAGAAATTAATAATTCTGTCTTGACATCAAAGTTTGAAATAGCATGCAGTAAAACTCAGATACACATATAGATCAGTAAGATGGAAGGTAATCAGTGTTGTGTTATAAGTGAGCAAGCCTTTGGACTAAGTAAAACAGCCATCCTAATGAAAAAAAAGTACAAGATCACAGCCTGACAGGTAAGGTTTTTGACTCTCCATAACTGCAAACATTTATGAAAAGGCTAGATAAATATTTTTTAGGAATACACAGTACAGCTGATTTAATTTTGGGCCCATGGCTGAAATTAGGCGAGATCAAGATCTCCCCAGTCCTATGATTTTTGTGACCCAAGACTGTATTCTAATGCCTATATATAAATAGGAACAAACAAAAACATGTGGGCAAACTTTTTCAATCTTTTGCTAACTTCTGATTGATCGACTTCATAAAAAAAAATGTTATTTAGGTTCCAAGTCTATTCTTTAATAGGAAAGCATCATTATTTGGCAAATACAAACTAGCATGTTGACAGTCATCCTGCATACAGAGATAGAAAGATATATAGAGAGATCAGTATTAAAAAAAACACATTTTCCTCCAAGCAATTTTAAAATGCAAATTGCACATTTAGGTAGAACGTTTGCTGTCTTAACAATATCAAAATATCGTATACGTAAGTATGCACAGAGCAAAGCCTCGCAAGTGCAAGTAAACCATTTGCAAACAATGAGGACCCATATGTTTCAGTACACACAACTTTAAACTTTTAGAATAAAACATTGTGTGGTCTTGTCAGCCTCAGATAAAAGTACTACAGCTATTAATTTTCTTATTAAGAAGGCTTTTCAAATAACTATAAAATGCCAACAACACCCGCTTGTTCATTAATTTTCTCTTGGTGGTCATTACCTTATTCCTGCCTTACAAAGAATGGCACTCCATTGTGACATTACCAACGTAAGTCTTATCTTGTAAGGCTTCTCTCTCTCTCTAAGGAAAGTATAACTCAAAAAATGAACAATTCAACAGATTGAACGATCATATTTTTCCTGCTAAAAGTACATTTATTTCCATGATCTAATATACAGCAGAGTACTACAGCAAACTAAAACGATCCTTAGAGAAGTAACAGAAAAAAAGCCATTACACCCATGTGCTCCTCCCATCACTGACAGCACTTGCAGAAACTCAGCCCTAAACCAGCAGAAATATACCTGGAATGTTAAATATGGTTTTCCTGGACAATGAAAGGCTTACAATCTACACAGTTTCCCACAAGTAAAGCTACTTCAACATGAAATGGAAGCGTCTCCTATGGATTGATGTTTGCAGTGTTGTCAGAAAGGATTGGGGGGTGGGGTTGGGGGTGTTGGGTTGGGGGTTTTTATCTTTATTTGAAGAAGCTTTTTGAGGTCCATTTTCAAAGGTTTATAATGGATTACAGTTTGGCAAATACTTCATCTGAATACCAGTATCATGTATATACGAACAAAACACATGGACTTCACTCCTTTTCTCAGCATCAGCTTTGTTATTCTTGTCTTTTTAGACTCCTAAATTCTCTTTAATGCAGTGATATTGAGAAATACAAGTTAGATAAATTATACCCTCAATTAAAAAAAAAAAAGCACCCTTTGGGGAAGATTTTCAAGTGGGACTTTCGTAGTTCAAACAAATTAAGGTACAGAAATTGTGGTTTCCAGCCTTGGAGGAGTTACAGCACTGTCTATGGAACACTTGCCACAAGCCCACAACTACTTATCTAATAGGATTAGCTAAATAGGAAGTCATGCTGTGTGCCTCTGGTATCTAGCACTGTCTTATAATGGCACTGTATCAACACTTCTACTACATTTCATTACAGGCACAGAAAACTGTGTTATGTATATACATTATACTCTTTCAATACTTCCAAGGTACTCTGTCCACTTACAAGCATGTTTGTACTTCTAGTAACTTCAGTATTTTGGTAAGGACTAAACAATCATTAAATAGTAAAGACAGCAACAAACTAAAAGTAGAGCCCTATTGATACAAAACCAGCTTACATTGTTTGAAATAAAAAAGCTAACTAAAGTAATATCTTACAGAAAAGAGTCTGTAGCAGCTGATGGCTTGTAGCAGCTTTTGGCACAAAAAGAACCAACCATGGGCAATGAAACGCCTGAAAACTTTTTGAAGAGAGATCTTACTGTATGAATAGAATAAAAATAACACTGTGTAAGATCTTGTTCAGCATTCACAACTAATGCATGGAATAATTTCATTTCTCCATTTTAATTATTTGTTTTCTTGAGATTATAAATTAAAATTCTCTCATCTACCATGTCTGATCATTTCAGATAAAAGATTCCAAGTCACAATAAAGTAAGCAAATATTACACTTACAATTTTAATATATATCCACTTCCACACAACCAGATTAACACACCTTGGATTGCTCAGATTGATCTATTTCGGTCACTGACTAGATATATCATCAACTTCTAGGACATATGTCAAAAGGTCGTCATCTTTCGGACTCTTGAGAAAAACATTAATCCAGTATAGCAACAAGTGATTTTGCGGCTAGAGTCCCTCTTTTTTTCAAACTCCACAAGGTGTAAGAGGACTTATCACCCTAATTTTGCATCGGTGCAGTTACAACTTTAGGTTGAACAGACTACTCAGCAACAAGAACAAGAAAATGAAGCTTAGACCCCCTTATGCCATCCATGAGTTTCCTTCTGAAAACTTTCCCCTACAACCCGAGCAACAGCTTTCTCATCTTCTTGACAAGACTAAGCCTGCCTTATATATCATGTATGAATTTCTGTACCATAGGATAAAGCAGAACTTCCTTTAATAGTAAGGATGAAATTAAAATGGAATATGAAAACTATGCAGACATATGGAAGTCAGGCTCACTGTTGACATTTGAGTCAATGTCCCAAACCAAAACAGCTAGCCCTAGCCCAATTTACAGTGATAAAATATTTATGTATCACACACATGTATTGCAATGACCTGAAGCAGTTATGTTTTCAAAGAACATTAAGAAGAATATGATCCCTCCTGGTGCAACTGTTGGCTCTTTTTTATTAAGACTAATGAGAAAAAAATCTACCCAATCCTAGACCAAGTGGAAAATTCAGTTAGCTTGACAACTGAATGACAATGATATAATTACCAAACTGTACAGCTTCCAAAAGCTCACAATCTCTTCATGCAATAAATAAAGGAAACGATTTTTAGTTCAGTGCATAAGGTGCTCTCAAATAACATCATAGGAAAGGGACCTTATAAAACAAATAATTAATAGTAAAAATGACCCTCAGAACATATCTCTCAGTATATCTCAGCATTTTTTCTAGCATTCTTGCAATAGTTGAGCACAGTCTGTCCTTTAGGTTCTGTATTTTTAGCTTAGTAATCAGGGGCAGGAGGGGAGAGGAAGTGTCTTTTGCATTCTTTTCTAATACATACAATATGAAATGCTCAGGAGTGCAGACGATGATGTCCTGATGTTTCTAACATTCTCACACACTGTCTCTCACAAGACTAAACCTAAGATGATGGATGGTGGTTTCTCTACCTCATTGATAATTAGATTCCATTTATCTATTCAGGGCTTGAAAATACTTCTTTGCCCCCCTTAATATTTTTGAACAGCAGAATTACTGCAAATAGCAAGGCAAAGGCAAAAGTCTGAGCAAGATTTGACACATTCAAAGTCAAAATAGCAGTAGAAAGGTAATTTGGAAAGAACTCTGTCTGAAAGGACAGCAGGTTTCTAGCCCTAGACAAAGCCCCTTGTAGACAATTTTACTCAAAACAAATATCCCGCAGGTTCCCTGACTACCTGGGGAATATTTCCCAGGAGGTTTCAAAAGCAGGAGTTTCTCCATATTTTTTCAAGTTGCATTCAAATATCAACCTTATTTTCCCTAGTTATACAGTATTCTGTTATGTTCCCATCCTGCTTTCACCAAGATTAGGAAACAACACATAGCTTGGGGAATTGGATGTATCCATTAGACATGTAATTAGACCAAAAAGGAGAGTGTAAAAAAGAAACTGAATATGCAGTTAATTGAGGTCACTGGGTTTTTGGGGCTGGGACAGATGAACTGCTGGCAGAAATTCATGCTGAGTAGAGCCAAGGCTGAAGGTTTTTAAGGCAGCAACTGTACCCACAGAAATTTCTTTTGAACCAGGAAAATGCTGGGTTAAATAATTCTATGGGAAATAACATAACCCCTACCACCCAGTTGAAAAAACAGACAAGGAAGACCTGAAGTAAAATGATTATTCTCAGTTCCAGTTACTAACTCACTTCATACCTCAGGATTGCTTGACCAACATGCATTATGCTTTTTTATTCTAGATCATCATGCTGAAGAATGGCAGAGTTTCTCTCCCTCAAGATTCCTGCAGAAGAAAAAGTGACAGAATTAAATTTTATTTCCTGTCCTTCTTTTGTTTGGCTTTATTACTTACAAACAAGATGGATTCCAAATTTCATACAGGATTGTTTAGTTTTTTGAATGAAATATGAAGATTTTTTAAATGAAAACATATTTCTGAATACATATTTAATTATATCCTCCCACTGAGCAATGGTCCATTCAAGAAAATGAAGAACAGTTTATAAACTTTCAAGTACAGAAGTGCAGAGAACAAGAGAAAATACATAATTTGTCAAACTAGAATTTGGCTAGTACACTCAGCCCCAATCCTTCCCCAAAATATACACTTGGCAGGAAAAGAAGGGCATCCTACATTACAAGTGGTCAATTTTAGCTTGACGATTCACATAACTCTAAGTAAACCATAATCCTTTTAAAATTGGTGCTCAAGGCATCTATAATTTTTAAGATTTAAATATGCAAAAATACATCTTCCACGAGAGGATTCTTAGTTAGATTTGGAAACCTGCATATATAGGTATGTATGTAAAATTTCTGAGTTTGGGAAACAGTAGGGAAATTACACTGAGGAGTTTGATTTATATTTCCATTTGCTGACAGCCTTTGCAGAATGATACAATGCCTTATTCTATGAACTCCATCCTCATTATAATATCACACCTGGGAGTCAAATGTTTTAATCATTACAGAGGATGTTGCAATTCAAGTGGTCATAATGAGATTAATAAAGCAAGAAGGTCCTTCCGATAGAACCTCATGTCAGGTTCTCAATAGGCCTTATTAGAAGAAGAAAGTATCTTGTAGCTGTGCAGCATGTTCTGAAGGGATTGTCAATAACCGTTGCATGATTCTTCATTAATTGTGATTCACTGGTTTGAGAAATTTCTTTTTCATCTAGGAAACCAGAACTCTAGAACTTATTTCATTTAGGATGCTGCAGATTCATACCACCCTAAAGCAAATTTCAGGATGCCAAAAATTTCAGGATGCCAAAAATTTCAGGAAGGTTCCTCTAATTAAGGTGTTTAGTACTGGGGGGGATGAAGTTGGACACTCCTGACCTAACGGCATAACACACTTTGCTGATCTGCAAACAGATAATGTATTCCTTGGCTGACACCGATTCCTGCAGCTATAAATTGGCTTTCTCCTCCATCAGGAAGAACACTATCCTCACATTAATTAATCCCTCTAAAAAACACTCCCTGGGTGCCAGGGCCTCAGTTAGCATATTTGTCGTACAATCACAAGCCCGTGAGTGAAAATATTTTTAAGTTTCACTAAATTTATAGCTAGCTGGTAATACATTTGTTTGACTTTAACATAGCTGCTAATATTCAAATGGTAACTGAGGGAATCTCCACAAACCAAACTCTCTCCTATACCACGTTTTCTGACTAAATGCATGATAATATTTAACAATTTACCTTTGCGCTTAGAGCAGCAGGCGGTGCAGTGGGTCAGGGCTGCAAACACCCGTGCTGCCAGGGCACAGCGACGGCTGCCAGCTCCCTCGGGGCAGGGAGCACAGTGGGCAGGGCAGGCCCAGAGATGGTGGCTGGCTCCTGCTGCCAGCCCAGGTCACAAGGCAGCAGTGAGGGAGGTCCGAGGTGAAGCTGGGAAGTCATTCTGTGGGTCAGGGTTGGGCTGCGGTGCGGCGACCACTGAGCAGGTCCATGGAGATGAGCTCAAGCTGGGAAGCCACCCCCGGGGCTGGGGTCCAGGCCCTAGGCCTGGCCAAGCTGGAGACCCTAGCACTGTGGGCACAGCTGAGGCAGGCGCTGGAGGCCCAGGGCTCAGCTAGCAGGCTCTGGGGTCGGGAGGCCCCAGGTGAGGCTCCTCATGGCCATTAAGGCCTGTTAGTGCCCTTAGGACCTGGACACAGGCGTCCTAACCAACCCATTTTCTTTCATTTTGCAGAAAATAAGGAAAGGTGAAAACTTAGAGAAAACTCTTACATAACAATGCAATTTTTGAGGGGAAATGGAAATCTCAATTTCATCTCCTTGCTCCAGCCCTGCTGTACACCGTGCTTTCCAGAACAGCTGTCAGCCAGAGAGTCACAGGTGAAAGGAAAGGACATGTCTGACTGGGGCATGATGGATCAGGACAAAAAAACCTATGGTTTCCTGTAAAATAAATACATACCCACATACAGACTCATGTTTCTGAATCACAGCAGTGCAAAAGAAGGAGGCATCCTTCATTTTCTTGCAGACCTGAGCTATCAGTGAAGAAGCCTCCCAAAAATTTGAGTTTCACCTTAAAAACAGAAAATAAGCATGAAAATATTAAAAATTATTCCTTCCTTCTTTCTACATGAAACACCATGCAAGGTTTTTTAGAAAAGCATAACTATTTGGGAAAGACTGATTTTAAGCACATGCTTAAATAACACCCTGAAATTTCACTCGAGACCTCTGTCGTATTTGAACACAAATCCACCTAATAAAACAGCAGTTATGAGAACTGATCCTCCTAATAGCATGGACTCAAACATTTCAATGCATTCTTCAAACAGTAAATCAATTCTTGCACTTGTCTTGTGAATTACTTTAAGTTTTCTATTATTTTGAGTTTTGATGCTAGACCAAAAGTAGATGTTTCCACTGTCAGCTGTCGCAATCATCCTTTAAACAGTTAAAACTCAGTAGTATACACAAGATATTTGTTCTAAGGAATGTGTGTTCAGGGAAGAAACAGTACTACTACGTGAGGAAGGACACCAAGCAATAAACCTGGCCACTTCTTACCAAGATAAATTTTCCTCAGTCAGAAACTATAGAGAAGCATCTGTCCACAGCAGCACAGAACAGCAATTAAGAGTATAATGTGTAGCATGCATGCCATTAAAGCCTCGGGCACTTCTGTTGAGAGCATTCTGTAAGCCGTAAGAACCCCTATGTGCATATTTAACTCATCAGGGAATTGTACATCCAAGTACTTACTTAAAGTTAATCCTCCATAAGCCAGAATGGCAAAAAAGTCAATTTCAAGAGTTGGGGAAAGTTTTCAATGTATATACAGGATAAAGAATGACTTGGGCTATGATCTGTCACCCTAACAGAACTTTCCCCCTTCCAGACACCTAAGGTAATATGTTTACCCTGCCAGTCTATGCTGCATTTCCTATAAGTTTAAGGCAATGCTTAGGGAAGAATAAAAAATAAAGTAATTACATCAAGGCATATTTACAATACCACAAGGTTACAACCGGAGCTTTTGATGAACTGCCTAAACCACACTTAATCAAGTTGCTTCAAATTCTGCTAGAAGAATAACGCAGAGCACCATACAGGCTAACCACCCTAGTGTTCAACCAGATGAGTCATTAGTATGTTGAGGTCTTTGCCAGCATGAATATGACGTTTACAGGATGGGGGAAGGGGCAGGGAAGGAAGGAAGGTCTCTTCCCTGGGAAGGGGAGTCTTGGTTACAGTTAGGTTAGATTTTACACGTTCTTACCACTTTCTGCTTCCTTTCCCCTGGATGCCAGCCGCTGCGTGGCAAATGCCCATGTGCCTTCCCCAGCCTCAGCTGACACCAGGATGTGGGTTTTCACCCACTGACCCCTGGAGCTGTGATGCACCCACATCCCAGGGCTGACAGCTGTTTCCCAGCTCTGGCACTCTCAGATCTGAATCTATAGCCGGGGAGGCCACAGGCATGAGGCTGCTGGACACAGGAAAAAAGTCCCAGCCAGCTCTGGCCAACACAAGCCAAGACAGCTCCTGGGGCCCTGATCTCCAGGTCAATGCAAACCTATGGCCTTCTACTGCCAATGGGAAAAATACTGAGCTTCTAATACCCTCTTCATAGTCACTGAACTACAGGCCACCACTCAGGAGCGCAGCAAAAATGTTGCAAACTCTACAACCCCTCAGGATTCTGGATCAAAAACAAGCAACAAATCTTCCTGGTGTGCTTGCTTTTTCCTGTCTAGTCTTGTCTAATGACAACCTCCACAGGTCTAAGTGAGGCTCACATTTCATTATCACCGTGCATGGCCATTACTTCACCTGCTTAGTGATTGATTTTTATAGCCAATGCAATTTTCACAATCAGCAAAAACATTATGACTGTAGAACTTACAACTATAGGTTGTAAAGTTAAGCTTAAAATTCCTGCAGTTATTGCAAACCACAGGGTTACTTTTAAGGGTGCAGTACAATTAAAATCACACCTTTAAACATAAGCACCTATTATGAGGCAGGTCATAATTAATAAGGTAGTTTATAACAATTTCTAAGCACTGAGTAAATATACAAACATAAGTAGTTTCCACATATACAATTATAGGTTGATTAGAAAACACCAACTCCACAATCACATTTGGCCAAATTTTGATCTAAGAAATTGCCTGAAGTTTGAAAACAACTACCTTCATATATATCATGCATACAGTAAGCTGCTGTTTGCTGGCAGCTTCTCTAGAGACAGTTTGGAACATTTAATTTGGCAAGTAGCTCATTCTCATAGATACATATCTCAGAAACACTATAACACATTTTCAAAATTACCAAATTAGACCCTTTGTAAGAAAAAGAACTGCTTCTATCAAATTCAAATGTGATTAAATACCATATGCATATGTAGAGTTTTGATATTTCCATAATTGAGAACTTCCACACCATTTGTTAATCCCTGTATGTTTTAAAATATCCCCAGGACAGCACAAAGTGAAGTCCTGGTGTTACAGAGCTACAATTGCTAGTAAGATTTTTTTTTTTTTTTTTAAATACACTCTTAAACAGTAAACTTTTTTTTTTTAAATAATTGATCAATTAGTCATTGCTTCATACAGCTCTAAAAATATTGTTTCAGAAACAAATTTCATACACTTATAGATTATATATAAAATTTTATAAAAATAGGCTTTGTATATTGGTAATCTACTAATTATTATAATTATTAATAATAGGAGGAACATCTGTCCTCATCCAAGGGTAACAAGGTTGCTCTTGTTTTGGTATAGAAACACCTGAAACTGGATCTATTTTTCCTTATTACCTATTTCTTAGGCACATTTTTCTCTGATTTTAACTTCAGCCATAACAATTGACCTGGAAAAGCCCTTATAGGTTTCTTTTTTCAAATATGCATATTAGCTAATAAAACAAAAAGAAAACCAGCTAACACAAAATTTAAAAATATATAATTAATGATAACCAAATGGTTGGAATGGAGTACTTACTCTTCTGTGATACCAATGGAAGAGAAAAATAGTTAAGACATTTAATCAACACCTACCTACCTTAGTTATCCAACATAAAGCATCTCCCACCATAAGATTTTCCGGTAATATTAAGGCTATTTAGTATGTTTGTTTCTGAAATGTCTATTACTAAGTGCATTATTGTTGTTTGATAAATTTTACTCAATATTCTTAAAAACTGTTCATTAGTCTTCTATTCTTGTTTGTTAACCTTTGGTTCCATCTCTACTTTATAACAAACTTCATTTTAATGTTGATAGTAGTCATGATACTTGTACATAGATTTCACCATTCCTTTTTTTCCTTCTCATTTACATTTCAAAGACACACTTTTTAACACAACTTAATGTCCTGGTTACAGCTGGGATAGAGTTAACTGTCTTCCTAGTAGCTGGTACAGTGCTATGTTTTGAGTTCAGTATGCGAAGAATGTTGATAACACAGTGATGTTTTCAGTTGTTGCTAAGTAGTGTTTAGTCTAAAGTCAAGGATTTTTCAGCTTGTCATGCCCAGCCAGCGAGAAAGCTGGAGGGGCACAAGAAGTTGGGAGGGGACACAGCCAGGGCAGCTGACCCAAAGTGGCCAACGGGGTATTCCATACCATGTCACGTCCCATCTAGTACAGGAACTTGGGAGTGGGGGTGGGGAATCACCGCTTGGGGACTAGCTGGGTGTTCATTGGCAGGTGGTGAGCAATTGCACTGTGCATAATTTGTACATTCCAATCCTTTGATTATTGCTGTTGTCATTTTATTAGTGTTATCATTATCATTATTAATTTCTTCTTTTCTGTTCTATTAAACCATTCTTATCTCAAGCCACGAGTTTTACTTCTTTTCCTGATTTTCTCCCGCATCCCACTGGGGGGGGGGGGGAGTGAGCGAGGGGCTGCGTGGTGCTTAGTTGCTGGCTGGGGTTAAACCACGACACTGAAAAACACTTATTATAGGATTAACTTCTGACTTTCAGAGTTAACTCTATCCCAGTCCAGTTAGAACTATTCACATTCTGAGAGCAGTACGTATTGCTCTATTTAAAAACCTGCTTTTTTTCCCCCCTTCTTCTTTTTGATATCATTTTTCACCTTCTGCTCATCTCTCAAAATTATCCCTGCTTATTGGACCTATTCTGCCAGTTCTACCAGCTATTGGTGTCACTGCCCAGTCTATTTTAGTTTAACCAAGCAGTTAATGTCAGTATTTCACACATCCTGCATGTTCGGATGCTGCAGCAGGACATTGTACATTGGCAGTCACAGGTCTCACAGCACCTTTGGTTGCACATTTCACCATCTTTCCCCTTCTTTCATTCCTCCACCTTTTATTTTTAAAGTGACCTGAGTAGCAATGAGCATTAAAGGATTTGCTTTAAAAATACCCAATGTTTCATTAACAGGATCATAAGGTCTTGTAACTTTTTACTCCTCTGAGAAGGGGTTGTCATTTGGGTCAAAGCATCCACTGTGGGGCTCATCCGCTTCATAGGAGGGTGCTTTAGAAAGGGCCATGGTCATGCCTTGCTTTGTTCCTGGTGCTCCTTTAAACCCTTCAACTTCAGCCTTACAGACCCAATTGTCGGCATCCTTCCCTTTCAAGGTATTTCCTGCATCAGTACTTAGATTCTCGTTACTTTACATAAAAACCTGCCTAGAATTAAAAAAAAAAAAAAAAAAAAAAAAGATACTCGGAGAAGAGTTTTCCCAGTGGCTTCCCCTAATTCAGAAAGAAAAGCCAATCCACTGCAGGTTTTCTTTCCTCTAGAGAGCAGTGTGGGGCTTTTAACCCTCAAAAGCCTTCTTGGCCTCTCTATAAATTTAAACTAGTAAGAAGTTAGAGGGGACAGGCATAACAGAGCGACAACAATCAGATCGTGCAATGACAGGCACCAATAAAACAGTAGAAAATGCTGCATGAAAGGGACACTCAATTGGAAAAACACTTCTTCCAAGATTCAGTGGAGTTTAGCAATACACAGAAATCTCACATTACATCAACACGACTAGTACTGATGTCCCACATTATCCACAAATTCTGTAAACCAGGATAAGTACATCTAAAAGAAGTTGAGGGGTGGGAGGCAGTAAAGAAACCACATACTAACTGGCTACAAGTGTCCCCTGATTCTTTGAAGGGGCTTTTCTGCAAGCAAAACTAGAAAAGGACTAAAAGTAACACAAACCCTAAGTTTGCTGTGTAATGCAGTTACCCAATATAGGCAGAATCAAAAAAGGATTCTATTTGTCTAAGTCAAGTATATTTCAGCCACTCTCTTTTGTTTTTTCCTGCCACACCTTGCCAGCCCCACTCTCTTGCAAGATTTTCCTGAAAAATAGGATCTTCTGACACTGCTGTAGTAAAAATATAGAACACAACCCAGGGTGTTCTGGGTAAGATTACAGAATTCCTTGCCTACCCTCTGCTTCATGATCCTGCTTAATCCACTAAAATAAAATTTTAAAAAGCTTGATAAACTTAATAACTTCTATATGCGACTCTTGCAAAATTAGCAAACTGTCAAACTCTATTCATGCTATTATTAAGCAAAAGAAAAGTAGCCGAAAAGCAGAAATAAACTTTAAAAGATTGACATTAAATATAATTCTGTAAGTACCATAAATTTACTAGTCTACTAAGCATTTAGGTTTGCAAAAATACAGTTTAAAAAAAAAAAAACTTTCACAAATTTTTCTTATCCTATTTCTTGGGATGAAATAACAATACAATGTTTTAAGAAGTCTACATCCAGTTTTGAATATGGAAAAGATCCATCATAAATAAAATATGTTGAACAAAGACATCTGGGGCAAGACCCTCTTGAATCTTTATAACCAAAAAAATGAGAATTAGTAAGGAAAAACTGCTACTAGCATTCACAGTTATTGCATCCCTACCGTAATATGAATACATTTAGGTTTTATTAGCAAGGGTAAATGAGTGTAATTTGACATTTCTACTTCTTCAACTTCAGTAATGTTAACAGCAACAAAATTTAATAAGGCTTTAAAACATGCTAAATTTGGAGTTTGAGCACACAAGGAAAACTGAACAAACACTAATTTAATTTATTCCATTTTACCAGGAGTTTAATGGCTCTAATAATATTGCCAGTAATGCACATGCTTATAATAACCAGAACTGTATCTTCTGCTTAATCATTAGTATACGAATATTAAGATTACAAAATACTACATTTAAGTATTTCTAAGTACAGCTTGCTTTATTTATCTAACCTAAATTGCACCCAAAATCATGCAAAAGTCATCCTGAGATTGAACTATATTGCAGACATCAGTACAATACTAAGACAATTCTGTCAAACTTAAAACATGAAGACCGAAACATGGACAGAGAGAAAAAAAAATCATACAACTTTCACTTATCTGTATATTATCCCCAAACTTCACAGGTACCTCTGAATTCTGCTATCCGAGGGGGATAGAATGCTGTCTATATGTATTATCTGTCTTTAACTAACAGGTGATTGACTGGCTATCTGGAGTTTGAAATATTTTCAGTCCTGAACTTCCCTGTTGTCAATACATAACTAGAAATCAGGAATTTTCCCTGAACAACTTTCAGGGTAGTGGGGTTTTCTCCTCAAATTGAAAACCTACTGAACTAGACTTCTCCATTATAATCATTCAGGTGAGCCAGATTCTCAGCAGATGTTAAAATGGTGCAGAACTACTGAAGACAAGACTCAAATAGCAAGTCTCTGAATGAAATAAACGTAAATTCCTGGACCAGCACAGCCAATACAGGGTTCATGTTTCAGAGTCTAGGTTGTTCTGGATATGTGAATGCTCCTATAATTCAAAGTCAATAAGCTGAGTCCACATTATTACAAAACAAACTATGACCAAATCCCTAACTCTGATACCTGTCTACATCACACAATAAAGATGAGCAAAGGATTCCCTGAGCTGCTGCCAGCCACAAACTAACCCAGCTACACCAATATGCCAAAACGCCTACTCTAACACAGCTACACTGCTCTAGGATCTAAGTTTCTGTCTCCGCATACATCTGTGCTGTGCCATGTACTGACCAGTGCTTGCTTGGTATTTTGTATCCTGTTTCACAGCCAGAGCAGAGGTTTGGTGTTCGCCGCAAGCAGTTATGGCACATAACAAAAGTCAGGGACCACTCCTTATATTTTCAATTATGGAATGGAGACAATTACTAGTTTCCAGGCATTGTTGTAAACTGGCATTGATTTGGAATTGCAACTTATTTTTTTAACATCTAATTAAACATCAGCCAAGTAACCCTGGTTCTGAAGAAATGCCTGAGCCAAAATATAGTGCTATATAAAGACAGACACTCGATTCTCCTTTTCCTTCGTCGACATTTCTTCTCTTCTCTGGAATTCATCTGTCAAAAAAATTACAATAAATTTCTTCAATGATTTGCACTTCCCACAGGCAGTTCTGACATTTTGCTAGGCAACACCATACCTTAACACATAATTTTCACTAGAACATCGTTCACATCAGTATAACAAAGAGAGATTGTTTTTAGAATCATTTTTCCCTGAATCATATGCCATAATCAGGGAAAGGGAAAAAAAATATATATTAGAAGGATGTAAGAAAGAGAGCTTCTTTTTTGTATCTATACAAAAATCACATCTTTCTCCTAAGGTTTCCTAGTATTAAGTTTAATAACTTAAATAATTTTTAGCAGTATGGGTTTCAGATTTGGACTTTTAGATTCTACAGAGAATGACAATTGTCTGCCTGTGGGATTTTTTTATTATTTTTGACCTAGCGAATCTGCACCTATCCAATCTGAATTAGTTTACCTAGATGTATTCCAGTGAACCAGTGAATCCAGTGAGGGCTGGATTCTATTCAGTTACTTCTGACAACTAATTTTCAGCTGAGTTGCATCTGGATTTTATTTCAACAAAAGGTCAGCTGCTGGACTTCAACACACACAGAGCCATTTGGGAAGTAAGAAGCTGTCAAAAGCGTCCTTAAATTAGAAGCTTCAATAGAAAGTGGTATGGAACTCTGGATTTGTTTCAGAGATAAGTGATGAAATGTTTGTGTTCACAGAAATTACAATGAATATGCACAATGCAGAAGCCATCTGCTGGAAGAGTCTTATAAAAGATTAAACACTGAGTATACTGGAAAAATCCTATGGGAATATCTTGCACAATTGGAAGCTAGCATTCTAGTGCACACAGCAGCATGCAGAATGAAAAAAAGCACAGCACAAGCTCTTTAATCATAAATCCTGTGAGTTTTCAAAAAAAATCCTGCATATTGTCAATTTATATTGGTCTGTTTTGTAAACAAACAGCGTGCAAAGCCAAGAAACACCCAAGCCTTTTACTTATCAGAAGAACTGATAGGTTTCTTTTGTAATCACACAGGAATCCAAAAGAACAAGCCCTTGATAATTATAGAATCATAGAATCATTTCGGTTGGAAAAGACCTTCAAGATCATCGAGTCCAACCATTAACCATGGCGCCTAAACCATGTTCTGAAGTACCCTGTCCACTCGCTTTTTGAATATCTCCAGGGATGGTGACTCAACCACTTCCCTGGGCAGCCCATTCCAATGTTTGACAACCCTCTCAGTAAAGAAATTTTTTCTAATATCTAACCTACATCTCCCTTGCCTCAACTTGAGGCCATTTCCTCTTGTCCTATCTCCAGACACCTGACAGAAGAGACCAACACCCACCTCACTACAACCCCCCTTCGAGTAGTTGTAGAGCGCGATAAGGTCTCCCCTCAGCCTCCTCTTTTCTAGACTGAACAACCCCAGATCCCTCAGCCGCTCCTCATAAGACTTGTGCTCCAGGCCCCTCACCAACTTGGTTGCTCTCCTCTGGACACGCTCCAGCACCTCAATGTCTTTCCTGTAGTGAGGGGCCCAAAACTGAACACAGTACTCGAGGTGCGGCCTCACCAGCGCCGAGTACAGGGGAACAATCACCTCCCTGCTCCTGCTGGCCACGCTATTTCTGATACAGGCCAGGATGCTGTTGGCCTTCTTGGCCACCTGGGCACACTGCTGGCTCATATTCAGCCGGCTGTCAACCAGCACCCCCAGGTCTTTTTCTGCTGGGCAGCTTTCCAGCCACTCTTCCCCAAGCCTGTAGTGCTGCATGGGGTTGCCGTGACTGAAGTGCAGGACCCAGCACTTGGCCTTGTTGAACTTCATACGATTGGCCTCAGCCCATCGATCCAGCCTGTCCAGATCCCTCTGTAGAGCCTCCCTACCCTCAAGCAGATCGACCCTGCCTCCCAACTTGGTGTCGTCTGCAAACTTGCTGAGGGGGCACTCAGTCCCCTCATCCAGATCATTGATAAAGATATTAAACAGAACAGGGCCCAACACCGAGCCCTCGGGAACACCACTCGTGACCCGCCGCCAACTGGATTTCACCCCATTCACCACAACCCTCTGGGCTCGGCCATCCAGCCAGCTTTTCACCCAGTGAATAGTGCACTTATGCAGGCTACAAGACGCCAGCTTCTCAAGGAGCATGCCATGAGAGTGTCAAAGGCCTTGCTGAAGTCAAGGAAGATAACATGCACAGCCTTTCCCTCATCCACTAGGCAGGTCACCTGGTCATAGAAGGAGATCAGGTTGGTCAAGCAGGACCTGCCTTTCGTAAACCCATGCTGACTGGGCCTGATCCCCTGCTTGTCCTGGACTTGCCACGTGAGTGCTTTCAAGACAAACTGTTCCATAATCTTCCCCGGTACCGAGGTCAGGCTGACAGGCCTGTAGTTCCCCGGATCCTCCCTCCAACCCTTCTTGTAAATGGGAGTCACATTGGCAAGCCTCCAGTCCTCTGGGACCTCCCCTGTTGACCAGGATCGCTGATAGATGATGGAGAGTGGCTTGGCAAGGACCTCTGCCAGTTCCCTCAGTACTCTTGGATGGATCCCATTGGGTCCCATAGATTTGTGAGTGTCCAGATGGCGTAGCAGGTCCCTAACTAATTCCTCCTGGATTAATGGGGGTATGTTAATTATCTAGGATTCCTCTTTATCAAGGTACGTGAATCTGTCCTATTTCATTGGTCAAACTAACTTCCAGCACCATCATTCCTGAAACAGTGTTTTTAGTAGGTGTTTATTCTAATAAGCCTATACTCCAAATATTTTACTGGGACTGGAGAAATCTGAAATGGATTTAAAGTAAATAATTAGGAAGAAATGAACATCTTTGGCAAGCGATAAAGTAAACAATATTTGCAAGGAAATATTTTATGATTATTCATTTACAAAGTGAAATAATATTTTTACATTTACAAGAATGCTCAAACTTCAGAAAATACAGGCACTTTTGTACAAACCAGACAGTTTAGAGTAACCCACTATCCATTACACACAAAATTCATCTTATGAAACTTTCCATGCAATATTGCTTCTACTCCAGATGGCTACGATCTAATAACTATCTATTTGCATTAATTTGCTGAATTATACTTCTTACTGACACGTACTTCCTGCAAGACAGAAGATCATCTTGTCAAAAGTGTCCACAAATCATGAAATTCTGCTTTCTAAGTTTTGCCTGCTGCGAGCTAGCTAAATAATTTTGTTTCTTTTTTTTTTATTCCAGAAGAACAGCATCAGCTTTGAAATACAGTGGCATTAGATAATACTCTTCAGTTTTCCAAAAGCCTTCTTCAAAAGCTTTGTGACCTACAGAATACAATTAATTCATCTGAGAAATACTGCTTTGAAATTACGTATGACATTAAACGGCTTTTCAAAACCTTGGCCAAAGACTACATCAGTCTGTGGAACTGGAAGTAGACCAAACAAATTGTTTAACTTGTGTTCTGGCCAGGCTATCAGGTCAAGCATTCTGTTGTTAAGAAGTGCTGTAGGATGCTTAATAAGCAAGTGGGTTACGAGCTCTGACCTCTTAAATTTCCAAGGCTATACCTACTCTGAAGTTGTGATTCATCTAGACATGAGAGGTAATTTTAATAAAACCAGTACAGAAACAAACAAAGAAACAACCCCCCCCCCCCCAACAAAACAAAACCAAAAAACCAACAGACACCACCACACTGAATGGCCTTAAGACCTTCAGCATACACCCAGCCAAAACCCTGGGTAGGTAGTCACAGGCTCAGGCCTAGGCTGTCCAGGATATGTTGTGCTAGCACCTATGCCACCTATGCATAGCTGAAGTATACCTTCACGAGCTTCACACAGATGGCAAAGCAGACATACCCCAATAAAGTCAAGCCTACACGTCCCTAACACTAGAAAAAACGAGGGTATGAACATCACCTGTTGGATCACCATGCCATATGTAACTTCTAAACCTTTGTTTGACCTCTTCACCCAGGAAAATACGTCAGAATTTCCACCCCCTTTTTCCTCTAAAAAAATTATACAGGATCAGTGGGTCTCAAAGTACTAGATATCCAAGGTAACGGGGCTAGACATTTCTACTTATGGTTGAAAAATGTTAAGGTTCCCAAGACTGTTGTTTGCTCTAATTTCGACTAATTTCCAGTAGGGATTTGTGCCCTATATAATGCAACCCTTACTAGAAAACTTTTCTAGGGTCACCCCTTTGTCAATTAAGCTATTTGGCATCTGTTGCTGCAGAAGCTACCAGCCAATCTACTGTGCCATTTGTTGTATCACATCACTTTTCCTCTAGAAAGACACCCAAGCCTTACTGTAGTGTGTCACAGAAACACACACCTAATAACCTTTTCTTGGGAATCCTTCTGTCCTCCGGCCCCCCCACTTTCCCATTATCCTTCTAATCCTGTGTTATTTTGCTACTGCTCCTTGAGACACTTCCAAAACAAAAGGATTTTTCTCAGAAGAGCCAGAAGGAGAACAGTTACTCTCTTCATAAGAGCGTTATTCTTATTTAGCAGTACCACAGGATTTGTACCTATACTGTTTCAGCCATTCAGGCGTTTTGATTAAAAAAAAAATTACCTAAGTTCATTCTTGACTGTATTTTGAAACACAAAACAAGCAGAAAATCACAGAAAACAAGATCCAAACATAATGAAACCTGAGGAAAAAATATCAACCATATTAGAACTTTGCAGTTTAGCATGACAGGTGAGTATTTATTTTCTTCAAAGACCCCAGTAAATCAGAGCAATGGTGCTGATAGCATAGTATAATTGTCTCTGATATGCTGCAGTGAGTGTTATTTATGGTTGTTTATAAAATATGCTGTCAGAATGGCAGGCTGCCTAGGACCTTAGCATTATTTATGGATTCTCCTGTCTTCACATGCCCTTTCGTGCACCAAATTAAAAAAAACCAAAAGTTTCATCTCTATGCTCTTGAAACAAGAGCACTTCCTCCAGAAAACAAGATTTGTTATATTACACATCTGTTACTCCTAAGTTATTCTGCAAATACCTATTATGAAAAATATTTGCAGCTTCAGCAAAACATTTCCCATGTTCTCTCTCAGGAAAAGCCCAAATTCTGTACTGAGTGATGACACATGTAATGCTACTTATGCCAATAGCATTACACTTGATAGAAGTCAAGAATCTGGACTTTTGTTTGGGGGTTTTTTTGATTGTTCTGACCCCAAAAGAACTGCAGTAATACCAGCCACTCAAGTCAAAATCTAAGAGCAATAAAGTAAGCAGGCTGCTTTATTCGTACATCTTTTCATACGTTTTTGACGCTTTGCAGATTCCAGATATTGTCTAATAAGGTGCAATTTGTCAATGAGAAGATATAATAAATAAAAGAATGAGGAAAATAGTTAATTTATTTATTGTGATCCAAACAAATATTATAGAAAGATCTAAATTGTTATACTTTTTGTCACCAATTATTTAAACATGATAATGAAATATAAAACTACAAGACATATGACAATAAAACTTTTTTCTTTTTCATCTAATAAGTAGTTATTCTTAAAAAAAATAGAGTACAAGTCACATCCACATTTAGTTCTCAGGTTCCTAAAAATACATACATCTAATAAGTACATGTTTTTCATCCAAAAGCATCTTTTCTCCTCTTAACAAACTAAACTAAATTACATGTAGGTGATGCTCAAGTTTGTTTTCAAGCTTCTTGCTAAATCACAAACAAAATGAGGATAAATGAATTAGGAATCCAATAACAATTCTAATGGGCCAGATCCCAGTAGCTATTGATGATACCTTACTGTAGTACCCATTTTTACCTAAGTCTGTTACTTGCAGCAATCTTTTCATAATTTTCAGACAGCCTGAGCCTTGGGAATAGTTCCAAAAGCCCAAAACAATTCCAGCCTCCTCTTTTTTTTTGCAGCATTGGAGGAGAGAGTTCAGAGAGAAAATGCTTAATTTTCTTATGCCATTTAATCCAGTTGGAATCATGTAATCATCTCCTTCAGTCTTCCTATATGTATGTCCTGTGTCTTAATGTTAACTAAACTGCTTTAATACATTGTCCTGCCAAAATTAGTAAATAGCATCTGACAGATGACAGATCGCCTTCACACATCTCTACATGGTTTTATCCAAATATGGAAAGCTGAAACACAAGGAAGGTTAGAAAGTATGGTTTCATTCATGAGAAAAGTTCAAGTTTTGGTTTAGTTCTGAAACTTTGCATGGAAAAGACGACTGAAATGATTGGTTTTTTAAATTAAAAGGATCAACATGATTTCCTTCAAAAACATCCAAAGTATTTCTATATGAACTAAAAAAAAAGTGTTCCAATGCTTTAACTTCAATCTTTAGTTGCAGCTCGAGATTTCTCGGCTTCATTAGAAAAGTAAGTTACATAACCACAATGGGATCTTACTAAACATCCTGGCCTTTAGCAGTTTACTAAGACTATTTCCCAAAATATAATGAACTGCTTCCTGAGCTTCTGCATTTGATTTTAACTGTACTATTTCTAGCCATGTTTTCAAAATACTACTTGAGGAATACACATATGCTTTAGCTGATTCCTACCATAAAATTAACTGGTCCCAGAATTCTCAAGAAAGTTGAGCTAAGAAGACAGATGACTAAATAGAGGGCAGACAAACATCTACTTTCCAAATAAACTTTGCTGTCTTTAGGTGTACTTGTTTACATTATAAAGAATTAAGTACTCCCTGGCTGTTGGACAGAAATCCAAAGCGCAAGTTTTGTTACAAAACATAACACCTGTAACTTCAATGAGTAAATCCAATTTATAGTTGATATTGAAGAGAACTCATCTCCTGAAGTTTCCATCCTGTTGCTATATAAGTTGCAGATATTTTGAGCAGACTAGTTTCTGCAAAACAAGACATTTCCTCATCTTGGGACTATACAAATTAATTCCCAGAAAAAGGGAATCTAGATTAAACAAGCTGTCAGCTATATGAAATTGCTTAAGTTTTTACAGAGTACAGCACAGACATGGCATACATTATTAAGAAATCTCTGTGTCACAGTCAGTCACATTTATCCCAGGCTTTTTGCCATTGGTACTGGCAGATGTTGTCCTATTTGCATCATTTCTTGCTGATCACAAACACTGTGGGAGGATGATACCCCAAACCCTAACCACCAAACAATGCTACTTGGAAAAGGCAAACCCATGGGTTGTAATCCTCAGTAGTTCACTACTGCTCCTAGGAACAGTAAGAGATTATAAATTCTACTAACCCATTAGATGTCCTTAAGGACCATCCCCCCTTTTACAGCCTACTAAGAGAAACAGATATTTAAAATGATGGAGTTGCATCAAAACACTCAAAGACCACTCAAAACACATCACTTAAACTCAAGCTACAAAATCAGATGCTGATAGGGGCAATCACCCAAAAATTCAGGTCCAAAGTGTGCCTGTCTACACAAGAAATGCCTAAAATAGAAGGACACTTTCTTGGTCAAGTGGTCATTAGGACACTGAACAATTCTTAGAGGCCTTGCACTCATCCAGGCATATGCTGGCATACCAAGCTCTTACAGTTTCCAGTTTCAAAAAGATAGCAAACATTTCTGACTTCTTTCTATAAATGTGGATTACACAAAGAAGAATCAAGCATATTTTAATCCTGCCATTTATTTACTGAAGGGACATACTGCATCAGGACCAGTTTTGAAAGAACAGACAGAACTTTGAACGATGATCCTCCCACTTCAGGGTCTAATGGTCTCAGCAGCCTCTGCTCTCATTGTATCAACCAGGTATCATTCAGAATCCAGAAGTGACTAATGGCCTTAATCGTTTAAAAGAAACTTAAAATAAGGTCCTCTAAAATGTTATTTTGCATTTTGCACAGTGTTCTTTGCAAAAGGCTTTTCTGAACAGACCTTCAACTGAAAAAAACCAAACACATTCCAACTTAAAATTAGAGGCTTTTATAGAGATAAAGATGGTGAAATGACAGAAGACAAAGAGAAGTAAAATGCAGCTTCCCATTCACATAAGATACTAAGATCTTGAATTTAGGAGGAAATAAAATTCCACAAGGGGAGCAAAAGAAGAGAGATTTGAAAAAGATTTGCCTTAGGGATGGCGCAATCAAATTCTTCATTGCAGAAATCAAATTCTCCATTTCAGAAATCAAATTCTCCATTCATTCAACCAGCAGGAAGTAGAATAGAATAGGATTCAAAGGAGAAGTCTGCACAACAGCTTTCATCCGTCTTCACAGTGATTAGTGAAGAGGCTAGAGCTAAGTACGGCAGTTTTAGCTGGGCCCATGCGGAAAGCAGAGACACACATAGCAGTAGGAAAGAAACAACCAATCAATTGAAATTTTCCTGCTTGGTTTGCAATGCAGTCAAGAACATGCAATACACTGTGATCAATGTGAACATGAAGGAACTGCATAGTCTTACCCAGGAGATGAGAGGCATTTTTATGAAAAAAGAATCAAGTCATCCAGCTCGTTGACTAAGATCTAGAAATTGTCCAGAATCTTGCCCAGCCTTCCCCTCCCTTATCCACTGATTGTACATCATCTAGTAATCATGTGTTTTATGCTGCTGGCTTGCTTTCAGCACAAGGACAGATGCCATGAGCTTCCTATTAGCATAATACAGACGGTAGCAGCACTTGTAAATCAACATGATGGATTACTCCAGGAAACAAACCGATTCTGATTGCAGCATTAGGCAACACAGAAAGGGGAAGACTCCCCTATGCTTATGGCAGCATACCACTGATGTTTTAATTCTTCCTTTAAAAAAGAAGTATATATATATTTGGGTATTATATATTTGGGAAACAAGTTAATGAATCAGATCATTTCTGCTAGTATCTTGCATGGCTATTTCACACACTATTCTACCTGCAGCAGGTTACTACTGCCTTTGTACTTATCTGTAAAAGAGGTAGTTTAAGTTAGTTTAATCCACATGTAGTGAAATATGCCAGAGTTTATTTAATACTATATAAAATTAACATTAAAGTGCAAAATGAGTACTTTATGGGCAAAAAAAAGAAGTAATTATACATATCCAGTTAAAGTCTATTTTACAAACATATTTTTAAACCAGACAATGTTATAACATCCTTTAGAAAGAGAAATCTTATTTCTCAACTATGGTTTAATCAGTATTGACTTTCATAGATACAAGGTCATGCAATAACCGTGAAATGTTTTTTGGTGTGGGGTTTTTTTTAAGAGCAATAAAAAATCTTTGCAGCATTTTAGCAAATACAACAGTAACATCCATTCTGTTCAGAAAGTTGTATCTTATTTTTCAATTTCCTTCTAACCTTCCTAAAGGTTAGGATTTGAAATCAAAATGGTTATTTACAGAAGCATCTTCCAACTTTCTCTTGCCAGACATTCCTCTCCCTTTAAAAAAAAAAAAAAATGCGGGGGTGATGGCTCTGGTGATTCAATGTGATACAGTGGGTAAATATGTAATGCATAGCAAGGAAAGTAAAAATAGAACTACCTGAAAGTTAGTGATAAAGCTAGTTTTAAATTTCTCATTCTCTCTCACAAAGCACATGAACAGTATCTTCAGACTGAAGTAAATATTAGGTTAATACAGAGTATGAGAATTATCACTGGATTAATCAATACAATATTTTCACTTGACCTGCGGAATAGCTTAACAGCTGGTAACAAAAGGTGAAAGACTCCCAACAAAGTCAGTGGATTTTGGATGAGCTTCTCAAATGAAGAAGCCAACCAAAGGAAGAAAGACCAGTTTCCTCTATTTTCATATCAATACACTTAGACTCTGAACCAGCACAAGAGAGAACAGTAAGCCACAGGAAAGGTGTTCATCATCTACTTTTTTATCGTAGAAGTTTTGTCATCTGATTCATGCCTATTTTAGACAATTCAGTCAGGGAAGAGAGGTACAAGGATGACAGCAAGAACATAAGAGCTACATTGGCAGCATACGGCCCCGTCTTTGCCAAAAGGAAGACTCTGGCACAGGTCTTTATTCTCTCTTCTGATAATGGCAAGATTGTGCAGAAGCTGTTTTCACAGTAATTGTTCTTTCCTTCTTTGCAATGCTTGCAGAGCACCTTTGTTTCTCATTCTGCCCTTTTTGAGACTAGACATCAAAAAGCTAAGACTCATACTATTATTATACTCTGAAATCAATAGTTATACCAACACAACACAAGAATAAGATAGTATACCACAGATAAGAAGTGCCACTAGCCATTCGTACTTATGAGGGCAAAAAATACTGTACTTCAGCTTAAAATATAAATCAAAAATTAAATTTGATTAGAATACTTGAGATACACAACAAACTTAAAAGGCTTTAAAAGGCAACAATGTCTTTCATTAACAGTAAAAGCACCATGCAAGTGTTAAATTAACTGTAAAATAACATTCTAGTTGTTTCTTCAATACCATACCAATCTCATGGTATTCCACGAGGTGGAAAATAGTAAGAAATCACACACAACCGTATGTTATGTACAACCCCTGCAATGTTATGGAGGAAGCAAACTGTCACAGAGTAGATCCAAACTTCCTAATGCATACATCCTGCATTACTCTGTTGCTTGTTTCTTTCCTTTG
This sequence comes from Harpia harpyja, assembly GCF_026419915.1. Classification (NCBI taxonomy): domain Eukaryota; kingdom Metazoa; phylum Chordata; class Aves; order Accipitriformes; family Accipitridae; genus Harpia; species Harpia harpyja. The sequence continues at coordinate 22,744,389 of NC_068950.1, read as the reverse complement.
TAAATAGACGCAGACTGAACGGAACGGTGCTGATGCCAATCTGTACTGTACGTTACTACTTACGTGCAAAGAGCCTACTGAGTTGCAAAACAGATTCCTCTGTTTCTTCTAGGGAAGTGTTATATTGTACTAAAATCCTGACCTATTTTATGATTAATGCTTTAGTTTTAGTAGAAAACATTGATCTAATCACCTTCACTGTATCTTTAAATGTTTTTATACCGATATTACCTGCATTGCAGATTTCTGTAAAACCAAAACAAAATAAGCATAATTTAAATCAGATCCAGTTATATATAGATGGAGTGTAACAATGAATGTGGCGTGATCTGCTTCTAAACCATCCAAACTAACTGACTAAATCATAAGCGAACCCCTTGATGAAGTGCAGCACTGTGAGGAATCCACCCTGCACACTTCCTTCACTTCAGAAATGTGTTTCATGAAGGCCAGCTTAAAGGCCTTTTTTTGAGCAGTTTCAACAACTGACTTCAGTAAATAAACCTGGAAAGTGTGCAAGGGGCTTTATTTTCTGAATCTATTTTCTCCACTTCATCACTGCCTCATGCCTTCCACCATATTTACACATAAAGAAAGTATATTGACAGCATATTACTGAACCAGAAGAATTACATGCAGCCCCAAACGTGCCCAATCATAAGCACCATTACAAAGTGCCACAGCGTGGTGGTTCAAGCCCTACTGCATAGCTGGTCTGCCTATCAATTAGGCAACAAAGAAAAACTTAAGTGGGAACCCCATGTGATTCACAAAAATATCCCTGACGGTTACCAACCACAAGAGGCCTAGTTCCAGCAAGCAGGTTTTGGTTGGTTGGGATTTTTTTCATCTATTAAAGACTTGCTGATCCACAAAGGATGAAAAGGAAAACCTTTTCACCTTTAAAAAGCATGAAATTTCCTGCCAGACTAAGGGCAGTTACGGAAAATATATATTACTGAAAGTAGCCAATACTTTTCATCATGAAACCACATTAGAGGAAACCACATTAGAGTAAACCACGCCATCAAAAAAGGAATACTTGAGCTTTCAGTGTCAATTATTACAAACACTTCTAGGTGACAGGAGTGCTATTTTTATTTAAGTATGGTCTGATTTTTTTTTCCTTTCCAACAGCAGCATTTCCTTAATACTAAACAATTAAAAATATTAGCTACTTATGAGTCAATCCTATTTATGCCTTCTCTAATTAGAAAAATCAGCTGTGACATATCCTAACAACAAAAGCTGTAGCGTCCTCTATTTTGTAGATATTTTCTTCAATTTACTCAATGTTAATAACGTTAATATACTATAATTGTCTGTCTCTCTGACTGGAGTGTTTATAAAATGGTTTTGTAAATACAGTTTTTGAAACAAAAACTTTCGGTTTAATTTTTAAGTTATGCAAAGTTTATAAAAATTGATAGTTTCAGAAACATCACCATGAATCCTGCTAATTTGACTCAGCACTACAGCGGTTTGGTATTATGTCAGCTCACTGATCCCCAAGACAGTTGGACCAAAATGTAAATACACTAACAAACTGCTGAAGATCAAAGTGCCACATACTCCTGTAAGTTTTCTTCAGGTTTCTGGTATATAAATACACATGGAATTTTATCAAGGACAGAGGACATGCAAGTTACCATAAACCCAGTTAAAATTTCTATTGTGGAAATCAAGACCTTTTTAAGGTAGGAGAGGTTTTACCACTTCTATTGCCATATTCTTATAAGTGCCTACCTAAAAACTTAGCTTACAGCACAAAGAAAGGTTTGCTTGCTTCTCTTTAATTATTCCCAAGTGAAAAATTTCACAAGAAAAAAGCCACCCTCCTAGAAGACTCCAAATGTTTACCATGGCAAACTATAAGTCTAACTGCAACCACTGGTTAGAAAGAAGATAAAAAAAAAAAACTTACCTATATCCTAGCAGAAAAATTTCCTCCATCAACAAATCTAGGAAGTTTGATGCTGCACAAGACACTTTTTTAAACTGTCTTGTACGTGAATTTCAGACAGTTTCCATCCTTACAGTCAGCAAGGACAGATGGTTTAAATCTGCATCATTTCATTGAGCTATTGAAAAAAATGCTAATTTATTCAAAAGATCCAGATTTGTGTCTTCCTTTTTCTGCAAAATATAAGTGAGAGGGATGGAAATATGCTTCATAAATAATTTGAGTGAGATTTAATTGCAAAGTAGAATATTCCAGTAAGTAAACAGCTTTGTGAATTCCTGTAGGAACAGTATGTCATTTTACTTTTCACAGGCCTCAGGTAAGTACTGAAAGGAAATCTGCCTCAGGAGATATGGCCACACTCAGTGACAGGACAAAGCATCAGAACATTTATAGAAAGGTTCCAGTAAACTTCCTTCATCTTCAGAAAGGCCATGCATACTGCTAACAAACTTCAGAATCAGCTGAAGATTCATCTACATGAGAGCTCCCACCACACTGAACTTGATCCAGCTAAAACTATGGTAACACCCATGGAAACTTTTTTATTTCTGTAAGGACACATATTGCTATGAAGGCAGAGTGCTCAATTACACATGCCACTGCACAGATGGGTCTTCCTCATTATCTCAGCACAGCTTCATTGGGTGCTCCTTGCTCCACACTGCCATAGTCTGTCTGGAGAAAGTGAGGTTAATAATACCACCAGTCACCCATTCTGGTTGGGCAACAGACAGCTTCAACAAACTAGACCCCAGAAACAAAAAGAACAATGCTACACAGCATTTTCTAACAAAAGGAGCACAGCGTGGCAGAATCAGGCCTCACACCTCTCCTACTTCTCCAGGTGCCGAGCCATTCTACAGGCTATGGAGAGGTACAGACAAAAGTTCATTGTACTTTATTAACTGAACACCGGAATGACATTACTGTATTTTGTCAATTTCCTCAAGAATATCATTAGTAGAATATTCTTTACAAGTTGCTTCAAAATAGGACTATAAGTGGCACTGTGGTCCTCTAGCACAGTCTTTTGCACAGTATAGGTCCCAGCATGCCCAACTTTTACACTAGAGCATCTTCTGGAAAAAAAAAAAATCAATCCAATTCTAATTTTAAAATCACCAGTGATGAAAAAAACAGAGCAAAGCCTAGTAGTTTCTGTGATGGCTAATTACTCTTTCTGTAGAAAATGCCAATTTAACGTAAAGCAAAAAAAAATGTGTGTAATACTAAATCCCAAGCACTGCATATTTTTTGATATGTTTTCTCTGGAAATGCTTATGTATTTGGTCAAGTTGATCCTTAATGCTCTTTATGCTGACACTCAGTGTGGAATACTTATCTTTCACCATGAGACATGTTTTCCATTGCTGTCACAGCCTTATATACCTGTTCCAATTTCTTGGCATCTTTTTTGAGCTGATAACTCCAGAACTGAACACTCTATTCTACTTTGACTCTAAAAGTGACAAATGCAGTGCAAATAACATCTCTAATTTAGATTTTCTGTTTCAACACCTAAAAATGTATTATCCTTTGGCCGTAACATCACCCTAGCAGTATACATTGAACAGACTATGGATCATCACCAGTATAATTTTGTAATCATTATTCATCATTCTCCCGCATACCTCTGTCGCTGCACTATCACTTTTAATCATTTTATGTTTTCTTCCTGGTCACTGAGAAAGGTGTTCCAAATAATAGTTTGAAAAAACTATTATTAGACAAAATATTGCTAAAACTACTAACTTACTTATAAATTCTCTTTATTCAAGGTCCTCAACATGACTTAGCATCCTTCCATTTTCTCAACCAAAATCTTAAACAAGTGCTTACAGGAATCTATCACATAAAACACCATTGCCTATATAAGCCAATCTAAATCACATAAAAAATTATACCAAGCCAACTTAGCAAGATTTATCTTCCATCAAGCCTTTTCAGGAGTCAGTAATTATAATTCCCACTTTCAGTTCTTCATTATTCAAGCCTTTTCTCAATCATTTAATTATTTTGCATGGACTGAAGTAAAGATGAAAACTCTGAAACTGAGTCATAACACTTGGAAAAAGTGTTAATTTTCTTTTGATCTCTTGAAAGAAAAGTTTTTCATTTTTCTGAAAAAGAACTAACAAAATGTCAACTTTGAAGATCTTCTTAAGGCACTCTTTAGAAACAAATCTTTGAAAATTAGGTAGGTTTTTTTAATGCCTTTCCATTTTTCATAACATTTGTTATGTTCATTCAGTTATTTGCCATACAATGTTTTTATGTATCCTTTTCTTAAAGTATTTACATTCCATGTGTTGTTAACTGCATTATCAATCACAAGTGTGATACAGATGTTTAACTTAGCTCATCCTCAGCTGAGTTTTGGTAATTGCACACATCTATTCCATTTCAATATACCACAACAGGTTAGTTTCACTTTTTCAAGTACATTAATTCATTTCAATGCCATTATCAGACTTTACCCATTTAACCAAAATCTTCCAGCCTTAGATATTTTTTTTCTATGTTCTTTTTTTCCCCATCATCCAGCTTTCTGCAATTCTTAACTTTTACTTTGTATTTTCTCTATTTCTGTACTTCTCCTTTGGTTAAACCTAGTTTTCTAACATTACAGAGTTGCATCTAACTTCTTCCTAAAATAGAGCTGTTTGTTTTCAAAAGTAAAAAGGGGTCTTCTGTATCAAGTGTAGCATTAGGCTTTTCTATATCATTCACTGAATATTTTACCAACCTCTCAATTTTTATTCTATTACCTCAATCTAATTTTGTCTTCTAATTCATGTGTTCACATTTCTTAAGTGAGCAGAATCCTGTCAAATGCTTTTTACTGAGCTGTGACTGAGTCTTCATTTTCAGTCTGGATGATGTCAAAATTAACATTTTTTGATTAGTGTCGTGGTTTAACCCCAGCCAGCAACTAAGCACCACGCAGCCCCTCACTCACTCCCCCCCCACCCAGTGGGATGCGGGAGAAAATCAGGAAAAGAAGTAAAACTCGTGGCTTGAGATAAGAATGGTTTAATAGAACAGAAAAGAAGAAATTAATAATGATAATGATAACACTAATAAAATGACAACAGCAATAATAAAAGGATTGGAATGTACAAATTATGCACAGTGCAATTGCTCACCACCTGCCAATGAACACCCAGCTAGTCCCCAAGCGGTGATTCCCCGCCCCCACTCCCAAGTTCCTGTACTAGATGGGACGTGACATGGTATGGAATACCCCGTTGGCCACTTTGGGTCAGCTGCCCTGGCTGTGTCCCCTCCCAACTTCTTGTGCCCCTCCAGCTTTCTCGCTGGCTGGGCATGACAAGCTGAAAAATCCTTGACTTTAGACTAAACATTACTTAGCAACAACTGAAAACATCAGTGTGTTATCAACATTCTTCGCATACTGAACTCAAAAACATAGCACTGTACCAGCTACTAGGAAGACAATTAACTCTATCCCAGCTGAAACCTGGAGAATTAGTAATATTCAGCATGCAATTGTGTCAGGAATTGTCTTCTAGGATACTGAGACATTTTGAAATTAGTTTCAAATTAGTTGAATGCAGGTTCTAGCATGAAAATGTCATTTAAAAATTTCCATGATCTTCACAGCGAAGTATATTTTTTTCTTGCTACATATAAATAAGCCTTTACAGTGCTGTCATTCTGTTCTTGGGACTGATCATTATAAAGCAGACACCCACTGTTACCATTTTGCGCTTCAGTTCTTGCAAGATTTATCCATTTTCACTGGAAGCTTCCCAAGCTATTGGTAATTCAAACAGCTAAAACTGTATTTGGCTTAAAGCATCGTTCTCCCCCCCCTTCTGCTACTTCAGTCTTCCCCAGTATGCTAAATATCGAATCATATGAGTCGTACCACTGGGCTTCAGTGTTGCCATTGTGGTATTATATTTGTTAGTTTTCCTCCTCAGTTGCTGAGCAACTTTTAGAATATCCTCTAAATACAGTCTCCCATGATAATGCAGCAATAGCTTTAAATTAGCATGAAACTATGTTTGTTTAATTCACATTTTAACTTTACGGCCGTCACCCTCACTCTATTCTTGTTTAAAAGAAGTATGTCAGAATCATTGGGATGGGCTTGAAAATTGTTTTACTCTATGGGCCTACTGCAACATTCCTTCCATTATCTATTTTGCTAAAAGCATGCAGTCCTTCCCCTGAGATTGAATTTACATCCCTTGTCCTTCTGCCCCTAAAAATCATTTCCCAGACCACTGACAAAGTCTCCCCTCTTCTGAACACATGATTAGGCTGGAGGGGAGATAAACTATATTTGACATAATTTTTCCCTTAAGAAGCTTTGATTTTAAGCAACTGAATATCTTTACTCTTGGGAATAGTCTTGTTAGACTTTTGCGCATATCTGTTTAAAGATTTGATTCAATCTTAGTTTATTTTTTTCCTTGAATAGTTTTGCATATTATAATTTAGGACCTTCTTGTGTCAATGAGCGTATTTTTTTGCACAGAATTTCATTCGGTGTTAAAAAAAAAAAAAAAAAAAGGAATTCAGAGCACCTTCCCTCAATGGATTTACAGTTTCCAACTTATATCTTGAAGCTATTCCTCTGCAAATAGTTTCCAGATATCTCTTTCTGTACATGTTAGTAACATACAAATATGGAAAAAACCAAATCACTATTGATTTACAACACAGATAATTAGGGATGAATGTGTAGTAAACCTTTCTAATAGAATTCTGTCAATCATTTCCAAGCATTACTTTCTCATTATGTGTTTGCTGAAACTATATGATGGAATTCTGTGGGTGACATTTGAGTGATAGTGACTTTGATTTCAAAGGAAATGTTTCAGGTTCATTTCATTACCTTGGAAAAGTAAAAGCAAATTTGCCTTATAAAAAGCAATTACTTCTTAGCTGACCAGTGCGCAATAGCAATATAAAAAAAGATTTCTCATTTCACTATTCAATTCCTAAACTAGCAAACTAGTGTTTGATTTTGCTTTAAACCAATTTTACCTTGTTTGAATTGCAAAACCATTTAATCTTCATAAAGTAGGTTATTATAATGGAGATCATATTTTATTGGTACAGTACACCAGCCTGGGACAAACAAGGGGGTTTTTTTGTGGTTTTGGGGGTGTTTTGTGGTTTGTTTTTTGGGTGTTAGGTTGCTCGGGGGGGCGGGGGGGGTGGTTTTTGTTTTGTTTATTTGTTTGGTTTTTTTTTTATATATGGAAGGAATGCTTAAAACTGGAAGAATACCCACACCCTTTAGGTATGCAATATTTTGAAACTTTTACAAATACCTACAATAAAAAGTATTCACGCTATAATAAACAAACACATATTCATGCTGTATGCATCATAGAGCCAACAACATTTCAGATGTTATATAAAATACAAGGTCTTACTCAGTTAACTGTTCTCTTTCCACAACAACTGTTGTAAGAAGATCCACAATAAATAGGAGTTGAATACTTCACTTATGTGGTTTCTACACTGAGTTGTATAAATTCTTCTTTTGTTCCCAGGCTTGATAACCATAATTCACAACTATTTATATGGCAATGAAGGTATAACATTTAAAGCAGATTCAAGGTAAAGAACTGCAACTACAACCATTTCAGGTAAACATAGTATCAAAAATTCTCTTATCTTCCATGTTTAAATACAAAGAGAGAATACTGCATTTTCTATTACTTTTTAGTCATGTCTACCAATTTAATTATAGAATTTCCTTGGAGTTGTCAACATGAGTTTACTGAGCATCATCTCAGTATTCCACAGCAACTTCTATTTTAAAGTCACTTTGGAAAATAAATAGATCGATATGCAATTATAAGCATCAGCAACAGGCATATCATTCAGCAAGTCTAAGCAATTAATTAGAAATAATGGAAAGAAAATCACAAAAAGTGCCATATTTTCTGATCATATTTTAAAAAGTGACTAAAATAAAATCCCTACTTATCTCTGTAATACAGCATGTCCAGATGTATAAATTATAGGTAAGAAGCACAGATCCAGAGGTTTTTAAGGCCCTCCAATCAAAATACTCTAAAGTCAAAATGCATAAATTGAAAACTAAATGAAGTGGAGATGCCATGAAATCAATGGCAATATAAAGTAGAAATCCAAGAAAATCCTTTAGAAAAGGAGCAACACGAAATATCTTGAGCTAAAAGCAGAGCACTTACTGCCTGCATTTGAGTGTAAGATGTGTCCTGACATGTTAGCAACTGGAAAAATCATGACAAAGATTTTAAAAGGTAGTTCCAACATAATTTCTACCTTTAAAAGGTAATGTAGAATATCCAGCTTTGACTTTTGAAAGAAAGGGGCATTTAACATAAGCAGGCACTTCATTGTTAAGGACTGTACAATGCCGGAGATTAAGACGTAGTTGTTGCACTTGTGGAAAAGGTTAAGAAGAGACCACACTTAAGTGCAAAGAAAGAAAATATTTCAGACAGTCCTCTCAACTGAATAAAGCCTCTGTCTCCTGCATGCCTTCTGCACACGATGCATACAGAGGGGCCACATTAGGGTTGAGTTTATGATCTGATGACAGATGTGGTTAAGTGTTATCTTGAACTTTACATGATGCAATTCATCTTTGTTACTAGGCTGGAGTTATTTCCTGGCCACACAGAAGCCTTCCTATTAAGAAAAGTTCAGATTATTCTGTTACTTCCCACATAATCCAATTAATCTTTTCCCTTGCATGCACGTGCAAGCCTAAAACATTCTGGGACCAATAGACTTGCTTACTTCAGAGGTGAAATATGCGTATCTTTTTCCTGGTAGATGGCAAGTAACAAAATGCAGTTTTTGCTTTTTATTCCTCGAAAGACCCAAATTAATCTTGTCTTTTTTGGCAACTCTGAAGAAAATATTTCTGAATAAAGTTCTATTCCAAAAAATTGAGAAGTGATGGCACTGACTCCCTTAAGTTATAACTTCTAATTATTTCTAGACAAGATTTTTCTCTAGATAAGAGAAATAATATAGATTTTTGTTATATAGAAATAATAAAGATTTTTAACTAACATACACAAATCCTTTATGCAATTGCAATTGCTATCCTTTGCAACTGAATACTCCAAATAGAGCAGGAATGGCCAAATTCCTCTGGATATTTCTGGATCCCATGCCACAGGCTTATGGTGGTAAACAAGGCAAGAAAGTCGTTTCTGTCTTCACACGGGATGTGGTTACACCCTGAGCAGAGCAGCTTCCTATGCTTTGCCTCCCACCTGCGAGCCCGGGCCAAGACCACTGAAGAGTGACTCTGACAGGGAGAGTGAGAATTTGAAAAGGACTGGGAAAACCCTTGAGAATGTGTGACCTGAGAAAAAGATGATGTTTTGTCTTCTGCTCTGACACCACAAGTAATTCTTCCCAAAACTCATTCCAACACCAGAAATCTTTCTTTTTTTGATGGAAATAAAAAATGAATTTATATTTTCTGTATAGACTTGCAACCAAGTAAATATGGTGCTGCTATTGCTAGTAACAGGCTTTGCATTAAACTAACGATGCAAGCTTCAGGACTCATCAGACTTTGCTGGAGCTGCCTGGAGCTTTGCTTTAGCTTGTTCAGCTGCAACAGAACTGTCTAAAGACCCAGCGAATATTACCTTGTCTGTTTTAGCTTTTCTTTGTTTTTTACAACTGTATAGTGTACCATCTATTGTTACATACATATTTTAACTAATAGATAATAGCCAGCATTTAGCCTGTGCAGGATGAACTATCTATATGACCTTACAAACAAAAATCCAGGAGAACAGGCATGGGATGAGAGGTGAAGGACAGGCATAGAATGACATGGGATGTCTCATGGCTACAACCAACTTACCAGTGGTCAGCTTCTGGTCAGCAGAGAATGAAGTCTTTGGTAAAACCAGTTCTATCTAAACCAAAGCATCCAACACATGCCAAATATACCATTTCTTATAAACTCAGATATAATAAGGAACTGCAGACCAATGGAGAAAGAGCAAATAAACCATGCTGGTGATCATTGGAAATTAACTTCAAGTGTATTTAAGTTTGAAGAGGAAGAAACCATCAATGTTGTGTCCTTACAGCAAAGGACTTGGGAGGCTTAAAAATCATCATAACCCATAGACAGAAAATTACCACAGAAAATTACTTTTGTTTGAAAAAAGGTATGTGCACACTTCTACATACTAAAACCTAAACTTAGCTGAAATAGAAAATCTGAATTTTAGATCATCAGAAAGCGAAAGGAGAAAACATACCTCACCAATTTTTTTGTAAAGAAAAACTTTTGAACATGTCAGCTAATAAACTGGCAGTGCATAATCCAGAATACGAAATAAAATCATCAGCCATGTAAAGAAAGATTAAAAATCTTTCCATTTAAAACAGCATTATATTACAAGTAAAAAAATTAGTTTCTTTCCTACAGAGATGCAGACAATCCCTTCCACTGAATGACAGATATTACAAAGCCAAGCAGAGATGAAGTAACAGTCCTTGAATCAAGATAAATGTCAAATGAAATTGTACATCATCCTCATGAAGAGAAAAAACAAATTATGATCCTCAGATATAAACATTAAATGAGGGGAACCAGATACTTCTAAAGAAGAGCTGTGTGTAAATCACTGTATAACACAAAATTAGTCCTGTGAGATTCAAAGTGATTAAAACCACTCCTCAGCTTTAAAAATATATCAAAGAAATAGTCAATGTACCAGGCTGCCTACACAGAAAGTGAGGAAGATTCTTCAATTAGAAAAGCAATTTCATTACTTTATTGAAGGAATTTAATCTCCCCATTAAAAAATACCATCTTTTTCCACCATTCTCTCCTGTTCCAACAGCATTCCTGTTTCAAATTTATGTCCCTGCATTTTCCAGAATTTTTTGTGAGAAATTTGAACATTTTTCATAATAATGTTTTGGTTTTGTAAATTGTGATCCCCTCTTCTTAGGCAGAATTTCAAACTTTTACTAGAACACAAGTGGAAAGCATAACTTCTTTTCTATATGAAAAGGTACTTTAATTTGTGCTACATGGCAGCTTCCTTCCATTATTTCCAAAGAACAATAGAAAATAATTTTAACCAGGCTATCAAAAATGTCCCTACATACTGTTGCTTTATCAGTGCTATGCCTATGAACAATTTTTTTTCATAAATTAGTTTTTCACAATGCCATCATTGTTTTGATTCGAAGTCCTTAATAATTTCACAGGAAAAAAATTCAACAACAAAATACGCACCACAAAGATGGACTAGGAAAATAAAATAAGTCACACTCAGAGTAAGGCTTTATTGTAATAGAACAGAAACAGTGAATTCAGTGATAACAGGAACTCTTCCTCCATACAGTACTAAGTTTTAGAAGCTAAAATCAACTACAGAGATTTGTATCAAAGAATCTTAATGAAGTTTGTAGATTTCTTGTCAATAAAATAGCCTTAAGAGCAATTCCTCTTTATCAAAGATATGTGATTTTCAGCTATGTAAATCATGACACTTCCAGCAGCATAAACACTGTTATAATGTTAGTTGTCAAAAGACATGCTACCAGTTAAAATAAATCAAGGGGAAGAGGCTACAAACACCTAGTAAAATTTAAACCCAAACATGTGAATGATGACAAATCCTAGTAAAATTTAAACCCAAACTTGTGAATGATGACAAATCCTTTGACATGTTACGAAAAGCATACCTCTGTAACACTGTGGCTGAAATTCTTACCAATGGATCAGTAAGAATACACATGTTCACTGCCTCCTCACGTTCCTTTTTCCTTCTATAATTTCAGCCTGGATTAGAAAACACCTTCCTTAACTCTGAGAAAAAGAAAGAATTTTTACAATTTTTAAACATACACTAAATCAAAATGGTTACAGAGATTCCAGGAATCTTAGCATAGTAATCTAGCCACACAATTAAATCAGTACCACAGCAGATGTAATAACCTGCTGCAGCTTGAGTAGAATCAGAGGGATGCTCATTAAAATCTAGAGCTGAAAGTTCAGAGGAAGAACTTGGAGAAGTCAAGCTGTCCTCAGGTCTGAAATACTTTTTGATGAGACATAGGGGTGATCAAGTCAAATTCATTCAAAGAAAAAAAAAGAAAAATTAAAAAGGGAAAAGGAAAAAGAAAATCACCACATCACAAAGGTAAAGATTAAGGTAAAGCACACCATAAGGATTTTATTTTTTTAATTGAATTTAGTGCTTCTAAAAAGGAGTCAGATTGACATCAGCAGAAACCAAATCCTTTTTGTTCCCAGAACAAGCTCAGTACAATCAGCACTAGAAAGCACAAATTCCTGCCACTGACCAGCCACACAGCTAAACCCAGACCTAGCAGGGGCAACCTTCCCAAGGGATAAAAGACAAATTCATTTTCTGTGTTCATCCTCACCTTGTTTTCTCCTGCAAGACTGTCAGCTAGTGAAGTAGGTAGTAGTGGTTGGTGTGGCCTAGTTCACAGATATCCGTATTGCAGAAGAAAAAAGCCAGCAGCTGATTTGCATAAGAGATTCAATAATCATCAAACCACTGTACAGGCAAAAGAAGGTATTTTTGTTGTATTACCAAACATTGAGAGAAATGTGGATCCAGCCAGTAACCAAAATCCACTAAATCTTACACACACATGCATTTTCTGATGAGTGATGTGCTACCTACCAATTTCAGTCTAGTTATGGCCAGATATTTAAAAAAAATCCAGGTAACCACATCCTTAATGGCACAAAGGTACTCTCTCTTCTCTACAATATGGAAATATCTACCTATAAACTAAACACACTGAGCAGTGAGTTTGCCATGCAGCAGAGACCTCAACTTTCTCAGCGCTCCTGAAACTGCAGAGCTGCATGCTTGCTTTTGCATGAGTCAGCCCGGGCACCGCCACTGTTCTCCACTTGGTGATTCTGGAGAGATCTCACACAGAGTCTTGCACACACATTCACACGCACCAGGAGACTGCTTCAGAAAGTCAGCCTTTTGTCCGTAATCACCTTCCTCTACTAAGGGACAAAAATACACAAAGTACTATGTCAAAACCCATGGCAGCAAGACTCAGAAACATGAGTTTTCATTGTTACCTGATAAAAAAAATGCAGGATCAACCAGACACAACCGACTTGGTTCCACAATGCCAACAAAATAATGCAACTCACTCCTATGCGACTCTCCCTCCCTTTCAGTGTGTTAACTACTACTTGTGCTGAATATTACATTGGAGCGCCTGCTGTCAATGAAATAGTCTTCCCTGGCAATCATTTGGCAGCATTGTGCTGCTTCAAATGGTCATCATCTCCAGTGACCTACTGTGAAAATGAAATGCGTTTTCTCCTCTTTCTTGGTTGTTCATACAGAATCTCAATGAAATTTGAACATAATTTATACATGCTTCAAGTGCCATGAATCCACTTCCTTCCAAGCAGGCATTACAAGCACTGACAGAAATAGAATCCCAGCAATTAGCAGTCAGAGAGAAAAGCCCTGATTGTGGTTTGTTAGCCATCATACTGCAGCTTACAGAGGCATGAGAGCTGTTAAGAGCCTACCACATTCCCATTGACGGAAGCAGAGTTTAAAAATTTATCAGATAACACGTGGCTCTCCAACCTTCCAGTATAAACATTTCATTCATAGTTTGCAGCTCTCACAGATTTTGCAAAAAGACCTTACAGAGGCTGCAATCAAACCGGCATTTGTCAGAAAACCCTAAGTCTTTAATAAGCGTTATATAAACATACAGAGCCAAGCTCCAATGTCAGAGAACAGCATTAACCTCTTACATAAGCTCTTTAGTATTTTGCAGCAAATCCATGATTACCAAACTATAGTAGATTACTGAGTTACTGATAAATATCACACACTTATAAATTGTCTTGCCAGACCAGATTATTAAAATCTTTCTATGAGTTAGATTATTCCTCATCAATACCCTACAGAACAGATGATATTTTAAAGTAAAAAAACACAAACAGGATTTCTTATTATACTTAGCTCATTTTCACTTCAAAAATGCTTAAAACAAAACCCACCTTCTGCAACCAAATCTTCCTTCCCTGCTTCCTACATTTATTTATTAACATTGAAAATAAAGAGTCATTTTAAAATGCAAGGGTTTTACTCTATAAATAGTCAGTTCCAAATACAGAGTGGAATACATATAAACATTTGAAAAAAAGTCAAGCAGAAAAAAGCCTTTCATAAAACAAGAAGGGTTGCAACATCTCTTTTTTTCCATTACAATGGAAATACTAAGTGACCCTTGCATGAATCCACAATATTCGTGTTATTATTTGTAAAAACATGCATGGCAACTTAGAATCTGAACATGCTTAAATCTATTTACTATGTTTTCATTATTTACCATATAGGTAATTGGCTTGGTTTCTGTTAAGTTTCTGTTAGACATCCACATTCATTTAAGCATTTTTTTATCTCACTGTGTAACTAGCTTGTACACATTTATCTACCCCCATGTTGTGTACTCAAATGTCCCTCCATGGCTTGCTTGAAAGCTCTAGGCACGGCTCTTCATAGTAGTCTGCCACTGCGGACAGGAAAAACCCAAGGCCTGAGCCATGTAAGAAAGCCCAAAGAGACCCAGATGGCCAAGCAACACTCTCTTACCTTCAGGTCTTCTTTTGTCTGACTACAAAGACTCCTTACTGCAGATTCCAGTGTGAAAATCTGACTTCTCCCCTTCCCTTGCCATGCTGAAATATTTGTATTTTCTCCCAGCAGCCCAGTGCTAGGCATGATGGAATGCCTTCAATGGAGGTGCATAGGGGTGGAGAGAAGGGACATGTCAACTACTAGACAACTTGTATGCAGGCTTCATTTTCATTGTTTCCCCTCATGTTGCTGTTGATGAAAAGCAAATATGCACCACCATAAACATGAAGAAGTCTGGGAGACACATCACAGGCTTAAGCTTACAAAGTAGACAAAATAATTTTCAGGGTCTAGAAAAGAAACTGAAGATAAGGAACTACTACAGAGGGGGAGCTTGTTAAAGTCAAGCTTGCTCAAGGTAGGTAGTGTCAATGAAAGAAATACCTCTAAGAATTATTTGCTGCATAAACAGGCTACACTTGGGCATAATTAACTCTGATTATCCTCTACTGAGGAAGCACATGTGAAACTCTAGGCTGTACAGCTCTTCCAAACAGTTGAGACCATGAGCAATTTAGACTGTCAGCTGTGGCGTGATTCATGTTACAACATTACAAACGTATAAATTGAATTTATTCTAATAATTTTTAGTAGCAGGCTGAAATAAGCAAGGATAGACAAAATAGCTCTTTTCCTCTCCTTCAGTTCTTAATCATGGCTGGAAAATCCACATGCATATTCATAAAATTGGACATTGTTT
Organism: Harpia harpyja; assembly: GCF_026419915.1. Lineage (NCBI taxonomy): Eukaryota > Metazoa > Chordata > Aves > Accipitriformes > Accipitridae > Harpia > Harpia harpyja. The sequence goes on along the minus strand of NC_068950.1, from coordinate 22,729,034 downwards.
TGCCTGATGCTGAGAGTGCTATCAGGCTTTTCTTATTCCTGAGAGGACCAGAGCCCAGAGCATACATGGCTGACAACACTGGGATGTAGGGCACAAACTTGTTTCTGCAATGGGGTCTGAGCTATCTCAGTGGTTATTATCATGTTCCCCAAGACAGAGTGACTATTCACAAAAGGAAGTTCTTAGTTTTAACTGTCACCAAAGGTGTTTTAAGCAACCCTATTTTACTTTTTGGTCTGACATGGACTAGGAGCATTGCCGTGGTCCAATGAAGGATTACTGGCTTTCAGCTGAAGGGAAAACTAAACAGCAATAACTCAGATAACTTTCTAATCAATTGCAAGAGCAGATTTGACAGCACTGATTCTGCAATCATTGATTCATATATGGGGTTTTCCCTAGGACTCCACCTTGTTTGGTAAATAAGATGGATGACACTCACTTAATGAACAAAAAAGTATTTTATTTTATTCTGTCTCCATTATTCAATGTCACAGGTCTTTAATGTCACTTCAGAAATCTGCTTTGAATACCTCATTATTAATTTCTTCGTAAGTTTTTTCTGTGAAGCCTTCCCCTGTATCATTTGAATGACTAACAGGCACCAATCAATTTACCATCTGGATGCAAAGTAGTATTCCCTCATCTCCAGTGGAGAATTGAGGCCCAGAGAGTATGTCTGTCCTGTTATCACAGGGTGACAGCAATGTGACATAAAGGCTTCCATAGAGTTTAAACAAGCCAGTAGCAGCTTGTCTATGACATGTGCGAATTCACTTTGGACTATTTATCCTGCTGCCCAAAGCTAGCTATGCACAGCATTTTAGTTCTCCCTGTAATTCATTATCCCCACAAATGTAAAGGGTTTACACTCATTTGAGGGGTCTGCTTTAAAATAGTTACTTTTTCTGAGTATTTGGCATTCTATGGCACTCATAACCCAGTATATGGCAATTCTGCAAAACAGGGCTCGATTCAATAAGAAGTTTAATGTCCTACCCCTCTCTTGAAGAAACCCTGTGAGTAGGGGCACAAAAAACAGGTTACTGAGAGAGAACCATGAATGAATAGCAAGTCATCTAACTCACACAAACCTGGTTATCTAATTATATGTATTACATTAAGCAGATCTCTGTTAGTAGGTTTTCCAAGGTGACCTTTAACTGCAGTGGCTTGCCTTTTCACTATACACATTCTGCAACAGATAGAGATAACTTCCTACATTCAACATTCTCCATCAACATAAAGCACTGATATCCTCATCATATACCCCCATAACGATTAAAGCAACATACATTTGAGGGATCGGAAATTATGTGATCCTCTAAGTTAAAGACCGTACCATAATATCAATGCACAAATAAAGGATATGCCAAACTCTTCATTCTGTGGTGTTATTTGGTATACACATGGGGACTATTTGGGTACACACACACATGACTTAACATGATAAAAGCTACCCAACCTACAAGTCTGCATAGTTAAGACCTCTTTCAAAAGAAATAATCATCAGCCTCCTACTAGAATTCTTAGAAATTGTAACTTCTACATAGATGGTTTAACATCTGTATAAGGTATATAGTAGCTATTTAGAAGTTATTAGTACTGTGAAATACACAGTGTCAAAATAGTGCATGGCAGAGCACAGAAGGGGTAGAAGTGCAACTTCAATTTGTGTTTCTTTACATAACTCAGTGTGTAAGGCTCCTGAATGCCTTTCAGTATGCATGGCATCCAGTGTAAAAATAATACACACTAAGAGAGGATCCATATGAAACAATGTACCAGGCATGCTCTGAAAGAAAGATGTTCTTTCAAGTCATATAATACAGTCATATTACCTTTTTTTAAAACATATATTTTTACTCAAATAGTTTTTCCTTTATAAATTAAGTCCAGAATATGAAAAACATATATCCAGGTCACTCAAGTTGATAAGGGAACATTTCCTATATTCTGATAAAATGAAGGTGATGACTCACTGTTTCAGCCTTAGTAAGTACTCTTTAAAATTGGTTCTATTGATCACAGTGAAAACAAATTTCCTTCAACTGTCTGCATTTCCTTGTATCGAATAAGAAAACACATTTTGCATATATTTGGGATGCATAACTGCACTTATTACAGTCTCATATTTTATTATGCACTTGATTTGTAAAAGTCTTAAAATTATGGAAAATGCTCTGATGTATTCTTCTGTTTTGAAAAGATGCAGATTACATATATATGCAGACTATTGCTACAGTTGAATTTCTTTTACTAATGACAATACAGTGATAAAGGTCAAATTATCTTCCATTCTTATATGCTTTGTTATTTCTAAAATAATTTTTATCCCAGGGTTTTCTGAGTAATGGTTTAAAAAGACTCTTTAAATATTAAACATACCAAAATATTGATGGATTAAATGAGACCTAGTTTCATAATCATAATGCACAGTGTTTAGTGCACAATGTTTTCTTTGAGTGTGCTTAGTACCGGCTTTCAAGAGAATGCCTTGCATTTTAAAACAGACTCAGTTTCATTATCGTAGATGTTTTCGCCTTTTGAAAACATTTAGTCATTCAGATATATTTTTTTTAATTTTCCAGATACTAAACCCCTGGTGGGATAATCTCATACCATTCCATATGGGGAAGGCAGTTTTGCAGATCAACAAATCCTACCATCATTTGATTTGATCTAAGAACAACTTAATTGAAACAACACAAAGTCGTTAAGAATGGTTCTTATGCACATCCTAGTTAATGTAAATGAGAGACAGTTTAAAATAATGACAATTTTGTTATGACCAATAGATGAACCCATTCTCATATTAAGTAAATCCAGCATTTTCTTACGTATATAGTACATTCTGGTGGGTCACAGATAATGGTTAGTTTTGTACCGAAGGAAGTGAACTGTTTATGACAACTATGCTGCATGCAGTGTAACACACGCATATATAGAGTATAAAAAAATGCTGTTAAAAAACAGGCACATGCCATAATCCATGTAAGGTATCTGACACAATGAAAATTCTTCTCAGAGGTATGTTGAAGTAGGTTTTCATTTCAATATATACATCCAAAAATGTTATTTTGGGTTATAAAAATAAAAATAATGAAACTGCAGTGACTCATCTAAGGAAAAAAAAAAAAGTACAAACATGAAGCTTTTATTGCCTTTGCAATTAAAGCAAGTTTTTAGCATTTAGCCAGCGTTAGAGATACTTAAGACATATTTCAGTAGCCTATTACTTTCTCTATTCAAAATGACAAAAAAGTCTAATTCAGAAGTCTTCTTGTCTTCTAAATGTACAAATATCTTACTGAAGCTACTTTATGTTTTGCTGCTTCTGAACAAACTGGGAGAAAAAGACATTTCCTACCTACACAAAAGAACAGATTTTAGTACTAGGCTTTAGGCAGTATAAGCTCAAAAATTCTCCTTATGGACTAGATGATATTTTCTTGGGGAAAACACATTTTTTGGGGTAGAGGGGAAAAAAAACAGTCCCAGCTGAAACCAGGACAGTATCCACCCCTTATTCTATACCATTGACATCATGCTCAGTTCCCATAACTTCAGTTACATCCTGGTCAATCATCATCACCTTTTCCGTCCTTTTGAGATATGTAGACAATGATAGATATATATATATAGAGAGAGATATATTCATGTATACACACACACAGATATCATTCCTTTAGTTTATGGGTCATGTTCATAAAATGTTCACTGAGTTCATCTAGTTCCTGATTCAGGGTTCCATCTGTCATACCAGTCTTTTTGGGCAGGAGGGATGGTGCAAAGTCCTCTCAGTCAGTAGAGCAGGATTGGGCTTAAGTGCGGTGTGACAAGCTTTTTTCTTAAATCCTTCAAGGTAGAAGAAATTGCACACCATTTCACTTTATTTCAAAAAGAAGAGAAAACCTGTACTTGTAAAGGAGGGGAACTCTATGCCCCGAAAAATCTTCCAGTCAAAAAATCTGGTCAGCTGTTCACTCTTCTACTGAAACATAATGAATCACTTCACTCACAAAATAGTAACAATACCCATTGCAATTCACTTATTATTTTTCAAACAGTTTTGTTGATACTTCCTGAAAACACTCATACAACCAAGTTTTTTGTCATTAATGTCTACAGAAGAATGTCAGAGTTAGTTCTATTTACAAATACTCATGACCAAAAAAATTTGCATAGCCTATAGCATTTGCATACTCAAGAAGGAGTAGAAGCAGGATCCCACAGCATATCCAGGCAACTATACCTAACTAACAGGATATGGACAATAACTATGAATTATCCCTGAATATCTGGGAATAAAATCCCAGAGTTAAAATCTCATACCACTGAACTGACACGTTCCACTTGCAAAGCAAATAAAACCAAGGGCTAAAATAATCAACTAACTTGTTTTCTGCAAATTATCCTCTCAATCCAGGTATTTTTCTTATATCTGCAAATACCACAGTAAGAGGTAAATTGTTTTACAAGTTGGAGAAATTGTTCGCTGCTCCTGAGTAGTGAGTTTTTGTTCTTGAGACAGCAGTTACTTTTTCTAATATGCCACAATTTGGTGTGTTCTATGCATAGAAATGATGAATCCACCCTTCACATTTCTACTGGCTGGTTTTCTATACAACAGGTATATTGCTAATGCTTACCATCATTTCTCTGAGAACGTCTCCTTAACTAATAAAATCAGTTTGCCATTTATTTCAGTTTATTCACTGATCTCCTGGACCAAACCACATTCTTGATGTAAATCAACATAATTTGTGCTCAAATTCCAACACAAATTATTGTACATATTGCATATGTTTCAAACATATTGTATATATTTCAAATTACTGAAATAAAACTATTGTGAATACCTGACCTGGCCCATAAATTTTTTAACTGGTATATCATACATACTGAGTTTTGGTAGTTCTCCATTAAACCTGATAGTTACCCTACCTTTGGATGCTTCCACTATATTCAAAGAAACACACAGCCAAGATGGCCCTACCGACATCTGACTGACACTTCTGATCCCTTACCAGTTGAAGCAATTGTAGGTAGTCTACAGAAACAGTATTTGGCGACTGTCCTGGTTTCGGCTGGGATAAAGTTAATTTTCTTCCTAGTAGCTGGTATAGTGTTGTGTTTTGGATTTAGTGTGAGAAAAATGTTGACAACACACGGATGTTTTAGTTGGTGCCAAGTAGCGCTTATGCTAAGTTAAGGATTTTTTAGTTTCCCAAGCTCTGCCAGCAAGCTCGTGCCCAAGAAGCTGGGAGGGAGCACAGCCAGGACAGCTGACCCGAACTAGCCAAAGGGATATTCCATACCATAGGATGCCATGGTCAGTATATAAACTGAGGGGAGTTGGCCGGGGGGGGCCAATCACTGCTCGGGCATCGGTCAGCAGGTGGTGAGCAATTGCATTGTGCATCACTCATCTTTCTTGGGTTATATTTCACTCTCTTTTTGTTATCTTCTTTTTCATTACTATTATTATTATTATATTTTATTTTTTATTTCAATTATTAAACTGTTCTGTTCTCAACCCACGAGTTTTACTTGTTTTCCACTCTCCTCTCCATCCCACCAGAGCAGGGGAGGGAGTGAGCAGCTGCATGGTGCTAGTTGCTGGCTGGGGTTAAACCATGACAGCACTGAACCTGCCAGGCCATCTCACATGGAGTATGACTCATGATACAGAACACTTCTTGAACAGTTAAATATGCAAGCTTAAGAAGGCTCCAAACAAGTAAACACTATTCTAGACTGGTTTCTTCTTTTGTATGCTCTCTGATTATTACTGCTCTCTTTCCATCTTTGGAAAGCCACGTTACAAATTATCAGTTGATTCTTGCTCAGATCAAAACACACTGAAGACTCACCAAACTAAATGCATCCCAGACCTCCTTTTTGGTGACCACATAAGATCTGGTAAAACATGAATAATACCTTAAATTTCTGAGCTACTCAATGACAGGTGACAGTAATGCTTTGTTGGTTTTAACTTTAGAGTAAGAGTTTCAAATGTCAGTTGGACTTTAAATTCCATGAAAGCAGAAAAGAGCAAAATGAAATATTTTCATATACTTTTATTAGTATTCTTAATATACTTTTCTTACTTTATCCTAATAAAACACCATCTTCTGAAATGCTGATTTGTGTAGATTTTCCAATTCATGCATTCAGAATGGATTAATGTTTCAAATCACAGTATACTCTTCATGAAAAGATATGAGAAAATAAAGTCCTAAAAAAAATCAGAACTGTGCTCCTAACTAAAGGGCAGATAACTGCAAGTTGCTTTGGCAAGACCCACTACTGTTCCTGAAAACAAAATAGTGCTAAATTGGAATGGTTCAGAATTAGTTATTCCATACTCTACATTATCTTTGTTTCTTTGAAGCAATACAGTTGTTTATGCTTCATCTTTGTTATCTACCCTTTAAATCTATTAAAATCAGAGCTAAATAATAGCAAGGGAATAGTTATTCTTCATTGGAATAACTGAGGATACCATCTTGTTGACAATACACTGCTCACATCATGGGAAGAGTTCTTCATTCTGTTTATGTACCATGATATTCAAAGCAACGGGATTTTAATTTTGTTATCTAGATGAACAACGAGATTAATTTGTCATTAATATGTACATTGAGTCATGAAAATACACTGGTTTTAAAATTTTATATATTCTTTAATAGAAATAATAACCCACTGCTGTCTGTGACATCACAGCTGGTTACTGTGCGGATGCTGACAGTTCTGCAAATAGAGGATTATTACTCCAGGTGAGGAAAAAAACCCTGCAGGAATAGATAAGCTGTAATAAGGGGTAAAGATCCTGTTATTTGTGGAAAAGCTGTAGTAAAAACACATGAGAAGAAAATAGGCTGCAGGTGATACATACAGACAGAACTGTTTAATCAGACTTTTCTACAAGATTTGTTCAAACAAAAGAGTTTATCTGTGTTATGTTAAAACAACTGGGGGTTTAGAGTTAGTGATGAAGGGTCAAAACATTCACTGTCAGGAAAAAACTCTTACCTTTCTGTTCATTCTGCAGGATTTCAATATTTCATGTCAAGAAATCACTTTTCAAGTTCAAAGACAAATTAATTAGATTTAAGGCCGTGTTTAACATTGAGAACAAAATATAACTGCAGCTGTAATTCAGACTAAATTAGGATTTCTACACCTGGATAGATTTTCTGTTAAATTATCCATCTAGTTTATTTCTCTGTCTGTACTCAGCAGCTCATATAACTAAGTGTGTGCAATCATAAAGGAAATCTTAAAAGGACTAATTTTTACCTTGCTCTATTAGAGTCAATTTTCAGAAAACCTCAAAAAAACCTTCTCTTACTCTCTTTGAGTAGAAGAGAGGTATAGATAACTTACACTGACTCATGACTATATCATCCAATCTGATGATCCACCAATCTAGGGGGGTTGTAAAGGTGGTATTTTAAATTCCCTGTCACTTCTGAGCAGGTCATTATCACATAGAATAACCTGAACTTCCCCAAGGGCAATGCAACAGATCACAAAATAAGGCAACTGCATCCATATAATGTACCATTTTCCCTAAGGACTTAGAGTGATTGATTGATTGATTGATTGTAGTTACTAAACCAGAATATCCACCCTCTGCCTTGTGATATCTCATTTACAATCTGATTGTTGTCATAGGCAAAGTCATGTCATATAAAGCTTCGTTTGAGATGCATATTTTTATTGCAGATGTGAGGACAAAAGCTGAAAGATAAAGCACAGCAGCGGAATCCTAAACTAAACAAATAGAAGGGATTTTAGATGTCATCAGCTATGTTCATAATATCAGTCACAAATTAAAAGGATAATTATTGCTACTGAAATCAGTGGCAGCAGAATGAAATCACAATTTTCTAGGAATGTGATAACGCAAAGATCAAACTATATTTCTTCAGGTTCTGTGTGACAACATATTGCAGATATGTCCTGCATCCTCACTAAAAAGACATTACCTCCCTATCAACGTGACCAGCAGAGGTCTTAATGCCTTTCTTCCTTTACTGGATGTTCTTAGGCTGAAAAGATCAGTACCAAAAACTGTATTGAGAAGAAGCTGAAGAACAAACTTGCCTCTGCTCTTATTTCACTTCCCCTGTTCCCATTTTCCCAGTTTCTCAGTTTCTTCTCTCTCCTTGATTTCTAACATCTATTACAATTCACTGTGTCTTGTCTCACTTTTCATACAAATCCTTATTTAAAGGTTTCCTCCACGAAGCCCAGAAACAGAAATCCTTTTCAGCAAACAGTGCTACCATCCATAAACAAGTATTAGAGAGAATTACTCAGTTAAAGCTTTCCTTCAGGAAAGCTTCCTTTCAGGTCTATGGTTGGTTTTTTTGTTGTATTTGTGTGCTTTTCTGTTCACACATGATCTTAGCACTCAAACTCGCTTTTTATTGGATAAAAACAGTGAGAAATATTTCCTTGAATTTTTAAGATTATTCAAGGTTTCATTGCCTTCACTGTTGAACACAGCAAATTCAGAAAAAGGTGAGCCCAAAACTCACTGAAGACTAAGGAGAAGTTTCTAATGCTGTCAAATCACCTTTACATCAAACTTTGTTTAACCTGGCCTTCCTCCAATACAAATACAATGTCCATAGTGACTTGAATCTGTGCCATGTTTGTGATAGATATTAAGCTCTCACTTGGAAGATTTCATCAAGATGACTTCTTTATTCCACAACTCTTTATGCCTATTATTTTTCCTTTGGAATTCTGCCAACAAATTCCAATGCCTTGTCCACATTTTTTAACTATCTTGACAGATAAAAATAAACAAATGAAATTATCTTACACTGAATCTATAAGCTGACAGAGTCTACCACAAAGGTGAGAGGCTAGGAGGTCCTTTTTAGTGTCTATCCATTAAAATCACTCTTTTCACACCATTAAGTGTGTAAGAGTCCCTGTGTGAATTACTATCAGCAGCCTAGAAGTCCCAATTAGAATGATGACCCTCTTCTGCTAGCCATTAGTGATGTGCGTATCACAAGAAAAGTGAAATTATTGGAAAGACCATTAAGTATCAAATACACTCCAGATATTTTAACATTAATCAAAGACACATGACTAAACCTAAAACCCAAATTCATCATTACTTCATGTCATGTTTGCTGCCATGGTAAACCCCACTATAACTACTCTTCCTTTCATCCAGCTATTGCAATCACTCAAGACCAACATCACCACCAAAACTTAGAAAACTAAAAGGGTAGTTAAAAAATACCAGCAGGTTCACTAAAGGGAAAAGCAGTTCTACCACCAAAGACTCTTCACAGAATCATAAAATCATTTAGGTTGGAAAAGACCTTCAAGATCATCAAGTCCAACCATCATCCATGCCCACTAAACCGTGTTATGGAGTACCCCGTCTACTCGCTTTTTGAATACCTCCAGGGATGGTGACTCTACCACTTCCCTGGGCAGCCTATTCCAATGTTTGAAACCCTCTCAGTAAAGAAATTTTTCCTAATATCTAACCTAAATCTCCCTTGCCTCAACTTGAGGCCATTTCCTCTCGTCCTATCTCCAGACACCTGACAGAAGAGACCAGCACCCACCTCACGACAACCCCCTTTCAGGTAGTTGTAGAGAGCGATAAGGTCTCCCCTCAGCCTCCTCTTCTCCAGACTAAACAGCCCCAGCTCCCTCAGCTGCTCCTCATAAGACTTGTGCTCCAGGCCCCTCACCAACTTGGTTGCCCTTCTCTGGACACGCTCCAGCACCTCAATGTCTTTCCTGTAGTGAGGGGCCCAAAACTGAACACAGTACTGGAGGTGCGGCCTCACCAGTGCCGAGTACAGGGGAACAATCACCTCCCTGCTCCTGCTGGCCACGCTATTTCTGATACAGGCCAGGATGCTGTTGGCCTTCTTGGCCACCTGGGCACACTGCTGGCTCATATCCAGCCGGCTGTCAACCAGCACCCCCAGGTCTTTTTCTGCTGGGCAGCTTTCCAGCCACTCTTCCCCAAGCCTGTAGCGCTGCATGGGGTTGCTGTGACCCAACTGCAGGACCCGGCACTTGGCCTTGTTGAACTTCATACGATTGGCCTCAGCCCATCGATCCAGCCTGTCCAGATCCCTCTGCAGAGCCTCCCTACCCTCAAGCAGATCGACCCTGCCTCCCAACTTGGTGTCGTCTGCAAACTTGCTGAGGGGGCACTCAATCCCCTCATCCAGATCATTGATAAAGATATTAAACAGAACAAGGCCCAACACCAAGCCCTGGGGAACACCACTTGTGACACACCGCCAACTGGATTTCACCCCATTCACCACAACCCTCTGGGCTCGGCCAGCCAGCCAGTTTTTCACCCAACGAAGAGTACACTTGTTCAAGCCATGAGACGCCAGCTTCTCAAGGAGTATGCCATGAGAGACGGTGTCAAAGGCCTTGCTGAAGTCAAGGTAGGTAACATCTATCTAGCTATATTCTTAGCCATCGGCCATACATTCAGGGATGAAGCTGTGGCTTTTGTTCCTTGTCTGACTATAAATGAGACTGTATCACACAAAAAAATATTCTCACAGGACTATTTCAGTTTCCCAAATTATTTAAGTCTTAAAAAAAACAAACAAAAACTCACCTAGTTTGTGAGACTTTGAGGTAGACACAGACCACTACTGCAGCAAACAGAACACTAGTTTTACATTCTCCCAGCATCATCATCTACTTGATAAACAAACTGACAGTTTGATTTGATATCTTATGACAACAAATAGTCCCATACAGGCCACACTGCAATGTTCTTATCATGTGGTGATAAAAAACAATCACTGCATACAACTAAAACCACAGGTACCCAAATTGTATCATCTTGCTCCAGGATAGAACCAGCCTATCACAGCTTCACCAGCAGAGTGTAGCAGCCTGCAAGAAGAAAGAAAATACTTTATGTTTGAGATTTCCTTTCCCATTCAGTCTCAAAAAATAAAAGCAAACAAAACCAAAAAAGATAAAATAGTCCAGACTATTTTACACAGGCTCCAAGCAATACTATGAGCAAAGAGTCTCTAGAGAGATTAGGATGTTTATACTAATTGTGTTTAACTTTTAAACATTTTATAAATAAGCCAGGGGGCAATTGAATCATCTTGTGAAATTACAGTGGTTAGGATATATTCCCAAAAGTATAAACATTTGAGTTTGGTAAGTTCTTTACTTGTATTGCCTCAGGCACCAATAGGTTTATCTTTTCCATGGCTAAAGTTGGGATTTCTCAAGATCATGGAAAGCTCATGACGTCCTTCAAGAAAACAAAATCAACCTGCTTTTGCAAGGTAACTTGTCTAATGCAAAGAATGTCTGCATATTTGTTTTGAGATTGTAGGGAGGAAGATTGGTCTTTCATAGTGATTAAATTGGGGTGAAAATCCAGGTTAGCAAGGAAGGGCGTGCTGAGCACAAATCTGTTTTCACCTACAGGTTTGATTCACCTTTGCAGACAGAAATCTACTAGGTGGTACAGAGCTCCACCAAGGAACAGAATACTAACCAAGAGAAAAGATTAAAACACATTTATGCAAACAACACAGCAAATACTTTCTTTGGGACTAAAGCAAGCTGTATCATCCAGCCACAGTAATAAGACAAAAACAAAGAACAGCAGCAAACAAGCACAAAGTTTATTATTACCTGCAATTCATAGCCTGTAAGTATTACAGTGAGGAGAAAATGACTTAAATAAGCAAAGACAAGATATATGGTGGATGGAGGACTCGGGAGAGGCACAGTTATGCCTTCATCACCAATGTGGAGACTGGTAGTAAATGGGATCTTTTCACTGAAAAGGCCAAGCAAAGGTTTTATTTTTATTATATTCCATTTTGGGAGTGAACAAAATGGTTAACGGTTAGGTGGAATGATTTATGTGGTACCAGACTGGAGTGGAAACAGGGGTTACACAGCTTCTTCATTGACCAGATGAATAACCTTGAGGAAGTAATATCATCTGTGTATTTATCAATAAACAAAATAGTTTATTGCAAGTTCTTTGAAGCAGAAGCTATCCTCTATGTGTCTGTAGAGCTCCTAGCACAGCAGTCTCAGATGGGCTTGGCAGACCACGCTGTAATTCAGTTCATCAGTAGCAATAAAGATAGAACATGTGGAAACTGGCTATGAGACCAAGAGTTTCAAATCACTCAAGCAGTGAGAGCTCACAATTTTAGCAGATCTTTTTTTTCTTTTTTTGTCTGCATAACTAAAGAGGTTGCAATACAACAGATGCTAAAAGATCCTTACAGCCAAAGAAGTTTGGGAGATTTTGTTTATAACATTCCAAAATATAGAGAATACTGCAAGCTGCTGAAAGGATACAAGGTGATTCACATCAGCAAAAGTATGTTCCTCACAAATCTAAGTAACTAGCAGGAGTGATATTATTCCTATTAAACAGAAAGCAGGGAAAGAACTTCAGATCCCAATGAGTTACCTTTCTCCAACTTATGCCTTTTCATCCCCAGAATCAAGAAACATCCCCAATATCAAGAACTTCTGGTCCAGTGCCTGCGTTATTTCCCCAGTAGGTCACCGGAAGAAAATTTCTATAGGGTTGATTCTTCACTTCTCAAGCCAAACCAGGGACAGTCACAAGAAGCCAAGAAATCTGCCCTGTGGAATGCCACAGACTTCTGAATGTTGGCTGTCAGCTCAAGAAACAGGACAGAATGGTGAGTGACACTGAAATACACAGAGCTTTTGTTTTCACTCCAAGGGGCCAAGAATTCACTCACTGTTTGTCATTTGAAGAAAGGATCCTCTAAAGAGGAGGATTCTATTAGAAACAGTGGAAATTTAAAATAGTTAAAGCAGCAAGGCACCTCAAAGTATTTATGAACATGTCAAATAATTCTTACGCAAATCCCATTTACTTGGTTTTACAAACCAGAGAAGGAAATGTGCTGTTTCCATGTTTTGTTTACCTTTTTTAGGACATACAGCTTCATACCTGTCACAGATTTGGTATTAAGTACCCACCAGTATAGTTGATCTATAAGGGATAATAGCTCCCCTACAATTTGCCTCCTCAGAAGGCTTTTTAGCTGGAAGAGAACAAGAAATAGAAGTGAGTCACAGATGGGGAACTGTATCTTTTGGAGTCATTGGTGCAAGCTGATTTGGAGTCAATTATTTTGTTATGTTGAGGCTCTGGCCAGAATTCAGATCTGGAGCAAAGCATGCTTGTGCAACATCCCACTTCTTACTGATTGTTGGAAAAGGATGCAGTAGTAGAAATTAAATGACCTAATAAAATCCTGAATGGAATAAGGGAGAAGTTAAATCTCTAGCAGTACTGAAAAATCTGTGGAAATTAAGGCAATGGCTGGGGAACATTTAAACACTGTTTGGCCCTAATGCACAGATAAGTTATCAGTGAAATAAGCTAGAACTTAGTCACAAGTAATGACAGAAATCTGAAACAAACCACACTTCCTGTAAAAATTAAATCAATAAAAGGATGTTTTGTTTGTTTCCCCCATTCAACTATTGATGTAAAACCCAAAACAATCAGAAGACTTGTATGTCCAATACAAAGCTGAAGAGATTCTTAATGCAATACTGGTTAGGCCCATAACTCATTACTGGTTAGACTAATATCTTATCAATTGACACAGGAACAACTTAGTCCAAAGGTAGAGCTGAGCAGTCAAGCTCAAACCTGAGCTTCAGCCAGTACTTTTTATTCCCTTCAAAATGCAATCAAGCATCCCTGCACACTGGCATACTGTGGAAGCAGCACTCATTCAGGGCATGCTTTGGGAACGTAGTTCAGGGTCGCACTGTGTCAGTGCTCTGAAGGAATTCCTAGAAAAGTGATCCCTGAATACAAAGGGGCACCTAACCAAACTGTCCACCTGTAAATGCCTCACACCAGTCCAGTCAAAACATGATCCTGAGATACACACATCAGTGGTACCAGAGCTCAAGCTCAATAAAAACTCCCTGAAGAGAGTAGCACTCAGTGTAACCTTCTTCTGAGCTTCCAGCCACTGTTAACTGCTGAAGAAAGTTGAGAAGTTGCTTTTACTTTGGTTTTTTGCCATAGCAGGTACCTTCTCAAAATTGCTTTGAAAGGCGGCTTTTCCACATAAAACTGGACAGGTATGCCAATGGTCCTCCAGGAGTATGCAAAGGAAATTAAACACTTAATGTGTCTTACCCCATTTGAATTTTGTGCAGAAATCTAATGTGCAATCAGATGCCTCTAAAATTGCTTTCAGGCCAGCACAGGTCCACATAGTGTGAGTCACTTTTCCCTGACAATTATCTAAGAAAAATCAAGTATAATGGGAAGAAAAATGTTACTCCTACTCGGAGCATCTGTACAATGCACGCTCCTCAGTGACTTGCCTCTGAAACTGGTCTTCTTGTGCTGTCAGATATTCAGAATACAACAACGCTGCCTTGTAATAACTGAAGGCTATACTGTTTGCTGCACTTCTTTCATTCAAACTAAATGAATTTCAATTTATATTTTCGTTTTGGAAAGACTTCTGCTATTTTCTGTTTTTCTGTCTCCTGTCCACAGTTTGAAATAAGTTTTCTTGAGCATCTCAGGTCTGTAGACAATGCTATAGGTGAAAGAGTTGCAGTAATTATATGTTTGGGTTGTGGAGGATTGTACTGCAGGGGAAAAGTATTGTGGTAACACATGGGATGAAACATGGTATTTTTTGTGAAGATGGATCCTGAGGTGAGCCCCCTATTCTATTATTGCTTTGTCATATTTTTATTGTTTGCAACCAAAAAAAGAAAAAAAATACATTTGTGAAATCTTAACTCTTTAAAGATGGAATAAGCACTATTACAACGTGTACTACTCATATAGACTGGTACGAATGGCTGGAGAAAGACACTACAAGAATAAAAGCATTTGGCTGGGTTAACAGAGAGCGATGTAAGCAAATCACGTTCCCACACCTCTCTCAAAGCCTCCCTCCCTTCTTACGTTCTCACTGCTGCTTGTTAAAGTAACAACAACAGTAAATAACTTTCTGTAACAGACTTCCCTGCTTGCCTGAATTGGAGAAAACATGCTGAACCTTAGAAGACAAACACAATAGATAATCATCAACCCACAAGTTTCTGCAGAAGTTAGTGGAGGAGGGGGAACAACACATAGAAAATGTTGGATGGACCAATACTCTTATTTCTCAGGGTGACATATAGCTATGGAAAGTTCTAGATACCCTCATCAAAATCATTCTGTTAAGGAGCATATACAAAAAAGAGCTCCAGGTCTCTTCCTCAGTGCTTTGAAAAGCACTTTTCTTTTCCTACATTACCATTTATTTAAATGCATCTGGACATGCTGATAACAAATACATTGTGTACATGTTTCAAATAAATAGCACAGACAGACCACACATAGCTAGACAATATGTCCATTTTTAGGAAGCACTTGGTAAAGCACCGCTTTCTTATAGCATTTGATTTTTACAGACTTCTAAAATATTAATAAATGCCACAATTGATATTAAAATGGAACATTACTTGCTTTCTAAAGCTGTCCTTGTCAACACTAGTGGATTTTAACTTTATAACAAATCTCTTTCATCGCTGAGGTAAATGCCTTTCTAATTACATATACTAGTATTTTTCCTATTAAAATACATAGTTTAGGACATTTTTTGTTTGCAAAAGTGCTTGAAAATAACTTTATTCTTTTTTGGTTTTGGAGGAATGAGCTGTTCTTTGCTAACTGTTCATGAGAGAGCAGCAATTACTACCCATAAGGCTTTTCGTTCTCACTAACCCAAAATATCTATCTTCTGATGCAGCACAGATAAACTACTGCTGACAGTCTATTTAAGTCTGATTTAAAAAAAGGAACTGGAAAAGGGAAAAACTGGGAAACCATGGTAGATTGCACTTTTATGGTACTTATATGATGATCTTATCCTCACTGCAATATAGCCATTATATGGATTAAGTTTGAAGTGGGGCAGCAAGGTCTGTTTTGGAACTGCATTAGCTGAAGTACCATAAAGCATTTTTCTCCTTTCACAACTGGTGATGAAAACTGTTGAAATTATTTTTTCTCTACACATACACCTAGGTAATATGTCCTTTATCTGCATTTACTTAATATTCCAAGGAGATGGTTACTGCAGTTTATTATATGATGAAGTTTTAATCTACATCAAATATTTTAATAAACCTACAGTCTTAAACAGATCTATGGGACAGACATATCAGCATTTAATCACACAGTAACCTAACAAGTCTTTCTATTTTAGCATACGCAGAGAGAAATAGGGGCTAAGATGTAAACAAGTATGTGTTATATATTAACAGCATCACTAAAATACTAAGCTGAGCTATAATACACAGGCTCCAATTGCATCAGATATAGAAAAAGACTTATTAAAAGATAAGCGTGGAAAAAAATTATTCTAAATAGCATAATGATTGGTATATTAACACTGCATTGATTTTTTCATGTGGTTTTTTTTTTTTAAACTACATTTTAATAACAGCTAAGAAAATGGATATTTCTAGCATTTGAACTAAATATACTTTTTATGGCTATATACTGAAAATGAGACCAAATGTAAAACCCTTACATGTTAAGGCATTCAGTGAACAATCAGGTTCATAGTAGAGCCTACTGGTTCTGGATATTTTATGTTCTATAATGTTGAGACAAGAATGAAGTTGAGACATAGGAATAAAGAACAGATATTTGCAGCACCTCAAGCAAGCCTCCAAAACCATAAGAAAGCCATTTCAGCACACAGGTTCTAAGTATACCCTTTTGTATTCCAGTTTTGACATGCCTTAACTCCTCTGAAAACACTCTACACATGAAAGCACTTTACAGTAAGTCCAAGATGAAGAGAGGGAGGGATGAACAATTAAGTGAAACTGTTCAGCACATGGAGTGCGTTCTGGGCCTGTAGCATTCTGGCTTCTTGAATTGATCTATACAGTTTTCTGTTGCGTTACTAGAGCCATACAACTTAGAGAAGGGGAAACATGGAGCACTAAAATGGGATTACTGCATAAGGAGAGAATAGAAGTGCTGACTGAAGAAGCGTAGCCAGAGAGAAATTTCCATCTAAAAAAAAAAAAAAAAAAGTACTTTTCCCCCTCCTAGTAAAAATACACTTTAAAAAACTACTTAATGTAAGATTACAATGTAACTTATTTTTCATGAGAAAAAAAAGTAGCTATAAACAGAATTCATCAACTTTGGGACTTGATGCTTTGTTTTCTGGAATGCTCACTTGAAAGTGTGCTGAAGTTGACATACATCAAACATCATTATCAGATGGCCTGTGAGACACAATGTGCAGTATGATAGGATAGCATACAAGTAGATATGTTTAAAAACAAACAAACAAAGAAAACCAAACCAAACAAACACAAACACCACAAACCAAAAAACTACACACCAGCATTACAATAACATGCCAGTAAACAGCCTAAAGAGGAAAGTTAAAGTAGAATGGACTGAAAAACCACTACCTTTTCATACCACAACAATTTGCACAACTCTGTTATACTGCTTCTACAGATAAATAAAATACTTCCAGTATAGCCAAATTGATACATTGCAGGAACACTGAAATATTTGTAAATAATTGCTGAAACAGGAATTTGATGGTAAAGTGAAGAGGAGATAATAATTAAAATGGAGTCAGTTAGAGGGAGTCAGGCAGAGGTAATCAAGCAGTAGGATGATGTTATGTTCACTTTCTATTGCATACAGTCCCTATTGTTGTAACACTTTCACCTGATGAACGAAGCCATTCTCTCACTCTAATAGTTTGGTTACATTGTTTATTCTCTTGCCGGTTGAAAAAGAAAACATCTACCCACTTCAACCTCTTTAAATTGTTTCAGGACAATTAAGGCCATGAAAACCAGAAAGAAGACTAGAACGTGGAGCATTACTAGACATGCAATAAGTGTTGACTTTACTGATGGCTGCTACCAGTAAGAATTCAGGAGCTGGAGAACACCAGCCTGGCTCAACCCCCCTGTTCTCACATAGACACATACTAAAGCAAAATTAACAAAAGAAACTCTCACATGATCTATGATGCTTTCCCTGCTGACAGACTAGCCAATATTTTATTTTGAAACAGGGACAACTGTATTCAATGCTAACCCTTCTGTATCACAAAGAAGCATGGAGAGGGTGCAAGAGAGTCAAGGGAATCTGTTCTTCTCCATTTGTATTCTAAACTAAGTTTTGTAGCCTAAGAATAAACCAAGGAAAAGGACAATAACTTGCCAGATAAATTTACTGCTCATTAGCTGGAGTTTTTACAGACTCTTATACTTTATTCCCTGAAGAATACAGGCTCACATACACAGCCCAAAATATCTGCAGTTTTGGCCTCACAAAAGATGGAGAAGTCACCTAATCATATCTGGAAAGAACAAATGCCCTTGCCATACAGTGCTATGCTGAAAAAGAACAGAATACCATAAAAATAAATTCTGTGACTACCAACTGTTAAGTGCCATCTCCCATCATTAAATCCAAACCTGCAGTTGACACGAGAAACCTGGCAAAAGGGAACGACTGAAATCATGTGGGTCCTCAACCGCACTTCACTGATGGCTGAGGAGAGGCTTCATTTGCAGTATGCTGTCTGAAGTTCCTCCCTGAAAGCAGACTCTCTCTGAAAAACTAAGTAAAATTTGGGCTTTTCTTTAAAAAAAAAAAAAAAAAAAGGGCCAGATAAGGAGAAGAGGGTTTATTGAGCACACTTCTGGTCAATACCTCTATAGTTAAAATGATCACACAGATGAGTATAGAAAATTAAAACCTACATTCTTTCTCTGCTGAAGGATTTACTACTGCATCTCTTATCAGCAAAAAAAAATTGTGGCTACCCAGTTATAGGCTGTCACTGGTTGGAGACAATTGTACTGCAATCATCCCACTGCACAACAGAGAAATTTAGAACACAGGGACTACAGGAAGCGAAAGTGGTCAGGGCATTTATCTGCATGTATGAACATCTCAGCCTCTACTATAAATTATTTTCCATAAAGCAACCATTGGAAGAGGGATAGTGCCCCAGCTTTTCCTCTTCAGATGAATGCAAGAGGGACAATCTCTGTGCTTTGAGACTCTCACTCCTGGCTACTGTCACAGTCCTTCCTGACTGAACTTGGTAGGTAGGGCCCAACATGCTCTTCAACCTTTCCTTCAAAATGCTGGTGGAAAGAGCAGAGTTTGTAAATGAAAAACAGTTTTCACTTAAGTTATATCAAGAGGTCAGTGGGGTGTTAGGGATTGCAGAGGCTACATACAAAGGAGGTTTCTCTCTTCACTTATTTCATTTCACAGTTGAATTGAATTTCCTGATTAATTACAATATATTTGAAGGGAATGAACAACAAAGAAATCCTGTCTCAAGCTCATTTTTAGATAACCACATTACTTGACTCTAGCAATGCAACTCTGATTTCTTTCAGTCTGCATTGTACGTGGCAAACATGAACAACCAAAAGTCAAAATAGCCACATCCTCTCATGCCATTTTTCCACAGATACTGAAAAGTCTTTCACATAAATTTGAGCAATATGGAGATAACCTGGTAACGCTTGAGCAATAATGCACTATATTTATAGGCAGTTTTTGAACAATGAGATCCCAGAGATACTGTTATTATCTTTACTTTCCAATAACTTAGCTCCACTATTCATCTATTGTGAGTGGATCATTTTCATGAATTCATTTGCATCACAAATCTAAACCTTTTCTAGTTAAAGCTTTCATATCACTTTTGTATGGCTCTAATATTTCCTAACACAAAACAAAACAAATTTGCCTAGTGTTTTGAATTACAAAAGCAATATATTCAGTCTACAAATTTCAAATGAGGGTAGTTTTCAATAAACTGAGATAGGCATTTTGAAAATATCTTCTTAAAGGATTTGCACATTTAGAAACACTTCACAGTCAAATCTAACAGCTCCTGTTTGCCAACAATAGTAGTGACACAATTTCATGCTGTATTAGATGCTGTCTTTGCAAGTGCTTGCAGGCTATCCCTTACACTATCACTGTTACCTTTTGATAGGGTCTTCTCCAACAGCAAAAGGCATTCGGTTACGCCAGCATAACCATCTTAAGGGGAAAACAGCATAACCAAGAATAAGATACTTATTTAGTAACAAATTGCTAAGTATTTAGCTACTCATTCCTGTATTTCACAATACGTACCTTGCGTAAACTAGCACATAAAGACAAATAATGAGTTCACAGGACATTGAAGATCTGAGTAGTAAAGAAAGAGTAAACATGGACCTTTGTTCTGCTATGTTTTCATCAAGGAGAGAAAAATCTATCGGTTTCCCAGCACTCACTGGAAGAGCAAACACCTCCATATGCTAACCAGTTCCACAAGGCAGCTGCGTTTGACTGCCCAATGAGCTCCCAGCTGCCTCTGCTCCCCTGACTTGTCTTTTCCCAAGTCCTGAATTCTTACAGGAGGTTCACAAGAAAAAGCTTATAAAACTTGATGCCTCAGTTAGCCCTACATCCAATAACAAAAGCACTTTTAAAACCCCAAGATTTAAAAGGAAGCATCACCATTCTCTTATAGCTATCTCAAATAAAACCTGTTAACACTGAACTCGTACCTCTGCCCAGAAGGTTATTTGTTACAGCACTGAGGCCACTGTGACAGAACGACTGGCATTTCCATTACAACATGTTTTTGCTAAGCTACATGACAGCAAAGTCGCTGCTTAGAACATAAACCCAAAAGCCGGGAGAACTCAACAAACAAGTCAGGTGCATTGTCACCAGTCAGGCAACAAGAAAGGGCAAAGCCTGGGTTTGCAAGGAAACAAGACAAGGAGAGCAGGGAAAGGAGCTCACCCCTCTGAATTCCCGCCTCATTCATCTTCCAGCTCATTTGTGGAAACAGCCCCTCAAAATCAGGAGAAAGGAAGAACTGCAGATAGCATCTTCAAAAGCTAGGCTCTTTGCATCAAGACTTACAGGCAAGAAGGTAGAAATCAGAGCTGAGCAGGCAAATGCTGCTGGGCTGTGACACATAGATGCAACCAAAAATTGACGGATATAATGTTAGAACTTTTCAGAAAATTCCAATACATGCAGCTGTTTTCATCAAACTTACCTTGCAGCTATTGTTTCTTAAATATTGTGGTACTAACAACCTAAGAGTGAAAATGATTACCAGCCCACTGAAACTAACTCCATCGATTTTCCCTGTCTAAACAAAGTGCAATGCAAAAAAGGTAATCAAACAAACAACCGTAACTGTGAGAACAAAATTGGATTTTTAAAATACTGTCATTTTTATTAATCTGAGGTGATATTACTTAGCTGAAGATTGCCCTTTCATTTACAATAAATGTGTTTTTTTCAAGTTAACATTCACTATTTAACTGAACAAAGAGTTATTTTCAAAAAAAATTTCTGCTGTATTTCAGACAAAAGCTATTTTTTACCATGCAGTCATAAAACCCCGTGAAAGGAGTTTACAATGGGAGCATTGACATCCCCGTAACTGCAGCAGCACCAGCTAAGGCAAATGTAACAGGGAAAGAATTTCAAAGATAAGAATCAAAGTGTTTTATCAAGGTTGTTCATCCTATTACGATCTCCACTTCTACAAACCTTTTAATGTAGAAAGTCACCTGCTGGACAGAAAGCTGTTGGTATGAATCTGTACATAAAAGCATTTTTCAGTTACGGTCTGTGCCTGAAATGCCAATAGGATTTCTTCTGTGGGATTTCTTTTTAATGAATTTTGGCTTAAATGATGGTTCTAAAGTAGGTTGAGCTTGTTAAATTTTTTTCTTCTTTTTTTAATGTACAAAATTGTATTTGGTGTAATAATAAAAGTCATATTCTATTCTCAAAAACAGTCAAGGTAAAACCACCAAAATGTCATACCTTACCAGAGGTTTACACTGCTGAGGCTCAAATCAGAATCTGATTCTTGAGTCCTTGAATGCTGCTGTTGGCCTGACCTTGGAAATACTGAGAATAAGCTAAATACAGCCAAGAGTACTTGTATCTGAGCAGACACACATTTTCAAATGTGCAAACATTTTCAAGAAGAAAGTGGAAAAATATTTTAATTCATTGCCAAAATGATAAAATAATTTTGAGAATTCAAAATTATCTGAATTAATGAAAAATGTAACTATTTTCTTCCTCCAATTGCCTCTGAGTTTGCTGATATCTACCATACTCTCAGAAGAGTTAATAGTGTCAGTAAGATTCCACTGGATTTGTTTTTATGCAGACGTGGACATATTAGTTAAAAAACAGATGAAAATACCTCAGGTTTCATTGAGCTACAAAACAGCTACCAAAATATTTCTGAGAATGACTGCACATTTCTTATCTGTAAAATAGAAGCAAAATATTCCAGCAGATACCATTAACAAACACCACACAAATAGCATCATCTGTTTATGTATTTGGCTAGACTCACTTGTTTTGCAGAATAAGACAATGGTATCTGGAGAAATATACATATACAATAAAATTATCTCCTCACACAGTTGTCCTGACAGATGTATTGTGTGATTTAATAGGCCATGTCTTCTATCATAATGAGACAAGTTTTCCAAATACCTTAGCTGTAAGATTTAAGAAATAGCTGAGACTGAAAAGGCCCAAGGAAGAGCAAAATACATTTGAAAAGAAATAACTGAACTTTCTAGACATTGCTAGGTACCCACGAAAGGAAAGAGATGGGCCAAACATTCGTGCTTAATACAAATCCTTTAAGTTAAATCTATTCAGGAGTGAAGACGTCTCTAGCAAAATATGAAACATTTTACTGAAAGCTCTTCACCCCTGTGATTTGGTTATGAAAAGGGGGGTTCTTTGACCCATATAAATCAATGGTTTATAAATTCAGAAGGTTATAAAAGCACTGTTTCTTCATTTATGTCAACCCGCTTAAGCCTGAGCCAATGTGAACAGCCTGCAAGGGACTTAAAGAGTAAAAGAATTTTTGTTTGGATTAGGAGACAATTTTTAGTCAAGGATATTAATCTGAAACTCCCAGATACTAAGTTGAGCATTTTTCTATTACACCAATTACTAAAAAGTGCAGTTTCAGTATTTTATGTGAAGGAATGGATTGATCAACATGTTTTCATTTTCTTATGGGGAAATGTCCTGGTTTCAGCTGGGATAGAGTTAACTGTCTTCCTAGTAGCTGGTACAGTGCTATGTTTTGAGTTCAGAGCGAAGAATGTTGATAACACTGATGTTTTCAGTTGTTGCTCAGTAGTGTTTAGACTAATGTCAAGGATTTTTCAGCTTGTCATGCCCAGCCAGTGAGAAAGCTGGAGGGGCACAAGAAGTTGGCACAGGACACAGCCAGGGCACCTGACCCAAACTGGCCAACGGTGTATTCCATACCATGTGACGTCCCATCCAGTACAGAAACGGGGAAGTGGGGGGCAGGGATTCGCCACTCGGGGGACTGGCTGGGTGTCGGTCGGCGGGTGGTGAGCAATTGCACTGCGCATCATTTGTACATTCCAATCCTTTCATTATTGCTGTTGTCATTTTATTAGTGTTATCATTATCATTATTAGTTTCTTCTTTTCTGTTCTATTAAACCGTTCTTATCTCAACCCACGGGTTTTGCTTCTTTTCCCGATTTTCTCCCCCATCCCACTGGGTGGGGGGGAGTGAGTGAGCGGCTGCGTGGTGTTTAGTTGCTGGCTGGGGTTAAACCACGACAGGAAAATTAAAATTATATATAAATTTCAAGCAGAATTATCCCAGCTTGAACTACTGCAATTGCAAGATTGCAAAATACTCTTTTTGAGTCAATGCAACATTTTGCTTAAGCTATCAATAGAGCTAGTGTGTTCCACAGAAGCTGTCCGAAGTACACATCACCAACTTGTTCTTGCTCTCAGCTGATATCCATTGGCACTTACATCACTTGTATGATGCCAAAGAGTGCTGTGAATTGTGAGAGGACAGTGCATGCTTCCCAGATATTTCAGGGTTCTTTTCATGCTCTGGTTCTCATGGTTGCCTTTTAATCTAGTTTAAATCTTTGAGTATCAAGCAGTGAGGAGTCCTGTGGGACTTGGCAAGAAGCATGTCTGGATGTTATCACATCAAGTGGCAGGTGACTGGCAGAAATTCCAGGATGCGAGTGTACAAACCATTGCAAATCCAAAGCAAAGGCCAAATTTTCCAAAACTCTACTCTGTGTACCATTAGCTATTTTAAAAACACCTCATTCTCCAAAGAACTTGTATTCCCTGCCCAGTGTTCTCTGAAGCTGTGTCTGACATGGAATAGTCTATGTAACATCTGATCCCTTCCAAGGACACAGTAATACATAATGAAGAAGGCTTTCATTACGATTTCCCCTTAGCAATGTCCTAGCCAGGGACCAGCTCCACAATTCTTCATTTTCCAGGATTTTTGCTATGAGGGAGACATGCCAGCCGTGTCAAATTTAGGCCAAAGTAGAAAGGAGAGGCTTTAGGGAATTGGAGTGCATCCAGTGTTTCTGAAATATGTTTCTTCCTCATCCTCTACCAAAAAAAACTTTGTAGAATTTGCTGAAAATACATTTTCCCACATGGGCTATTTCAAAATTCCAGTGAATTTATTTTCTCCTCCTTCTGTTTTTGTTACTGTATTTCTTTCCTAGCCCATTTTCCTCCATTCCTTGGGACTCCTTTTGCCAAGGAAAGGAATCCCCTAAACTGAGAGACCTGACATATATCCACAAAATTGTATCATTTACCATAAAGCAACAGAACATCTATGATGGATCACAAAAGCAAAGAACAAAAATTAAAAACCTTAAAATAATTCATTGATCCTGAAATTGATAAGCAAATAGAGTGAAACAGGCTACACGCCACTCCAAAAAACACTAGCAGCATGTGTGTTGCAAAATCATTTAAACTGCTTCCTCAAAGGAAAGGAAAAAACATGGGTGCACATAAGGGTGTAAACTTCAGCTTCTGATCAAGGACTGATCTGCAACTTGGTAACAGAATGTTGCAAGGGTTACAAGACCCCAAACAAGAAAAGAGAAGCTCCACGCTATTCTTTCTTTGGTTTTCATTTCCATCCACATAAAATTGTTAGCCCAAAGTTCAAGGTGACAGCTGATGTGAATATATTATCAGAAGCAAATTTTCCAAATAAAAGCAACAGCAACCACACAGAAGCAAAGCACAGTCCCTAAATTTGCACCTGCACTTTTGTCCTTACAATCACCCGTGACTGCCAAAAATACTGACAGTGTGCAGCAAAGCTCATATGCATGAACGTACTAAGAAAGCACATAGACCATCGATGAGTTCTTTTCAAGCATAGCACATTTTAGCATGGATGTCTTGCAGGTGCACTTCACAAGATTAAAGTGTAAACATATGCAAGCATTTAATATCACACTTCATAGAGAAACTGTTTATAGTGATAAAATTAATCCCGTTCGCAAATGTCTGAAGATCGCAAGAACAGCAATATTTTGTTTGAACAAAGCTCCACAGTTGGGAAATACTATAAGAAACTAGGAAAACACAGAATGGCATGTCCTTCCAGCAGGATATCTGAAAGCAGAGGCAGGAATTCTATCTGAAGATTGCATGTTCTTTAAAATGCACAAAATTAGGCCTATTCATTACGGCATGAAGTAATCAAATCCCATTTGAGCCTATTCACTTTTCAGATCTCCATCATACCCTCTGACAGGGAATGCCACAATTTAATTATGCATTTATGAAACAAATATTTCCTTTTGTTGGTTTTAAAACTGCTGCATGGTTATGTTACTCAGTACACTTTCATCCTTATAAGAACTAATAAAAAAATGCTACCTTTCCTACACCATCTGTCATTTATTAGAACTTTACCCACAACTGTAGTCCTCTATTTTCCAAGGAGAAGGTATATAGCTATTTAATTGGTCCTCAACAAGAAACCCTTCCACGCCTTTATTGTTCTTGCTCTTTGTAGCTCTTCTAGTTCCTTTGGGGACTTTTACCAATCTTGTCTGTAATATTCGAGATAACAATGCAACCTAGATTTCAAAAGGATTGTACTCATTTTTTTCCTTTTCTTATTTTTTCCTGGATGTTTTGTAAAACTGTATTTTCCTCTTTAACTAGCATTGAGATGACAGTTTTATTGAACTAATCACAGTAACGTTAAAATCTTCCTCCTGAATAGTAACTACTAAATAAAAATGTATATTTAAATACATGCATTCCTTTGCATTTACCAAAACTGAACTTCATCTGTCATTCAGCTTAATAAAAATCATGTTTTACCTCTTTAGAATCAGCTTTACTTTTGAGTACTCAAAAATACTTAAACAATCAGCAGCCTGTATCTCATAACTAATCACCCCTTTCCAAGGTTATTTACGAGCATGCAGAATAGAATCGATATCTTGGCAGCTAGACTGAAAACCCTCCCTTCAAAATTCAGGTTCCCAAATACTGCTGACACCCTTACAAGTGAAGGTACGAAGCTTGATTTAGGGTGTTTTGTCTTGGATTGCAAATCTTTCGCTTTCTAAAAATTTTATTCCATGTGGGAATGTAAATGTTAGAGCTAGTGAAACATGGGAAATGTTTTCAGAACAACTCACTTAAGCAGAACCAGTTTTAATTTGAACTGTTTATGATATGTTACTCATTGTGTGAACTTTCACACAAATCTTTGCAAATATTGAATTTCGTGTGAGTAGTAGATTTTGTTTGTTTGTTTTACAGAAGAAAAATAATCTTTACTGAAGAAATGAACCCAGAAGTGGACAAGTTTCCTAGAAAATGCCGTATAATCTAATGATAGCAACCACAAACAGTGATATACAGGGACAACTCTACAACTCAAATCATAAATTTTAAATATCCAAAGCATACACTGAGCAGACACCATAGACTCTCTGTCTCTCTGTTTGCAAGAGGAGTTAAAATATTTTAAAGTTAACCAAAAATATATAACTATTCTTTAACTAAAAGGTATGGGTTGTTGAAAATATTATTTATGTCCATAATTAATCTGGCCAACTCCGCCCATGACTCAGTTATTTGACTGCTTTAATGGAACATCTAACCCACTCTTTCTTCAAATTTCTTCAAATGGAGAATAGTATCTATTATACTAGTTTGAGAGAGAAATGAAAAAGAGATGTGGCAAAGAAGAGAGCTGCAGTTCCAGAAATAGTTTTCAAAGTTAAATCCTTCTGGTCAGTCTCTGTGCACTGCAACAGACTGTAATAACAGGCAGTCACCTCACAAAGATTAAATTTGACATTATATGTTCCTTTTCAGAAACAACTGGGGATAATCATATCCTGCTCCCAAAAGTATGAAACTTGCTGATGATGCAGGTAACAATCAGAAGTGGATGTTTCTAAGCCTGTGCCCACTTAGGAATCCTATCTTGACAGCAAGTCCAACCCAGAATAAATGTACTTTATTGTTAATATTAATTAATTCTCATCTTATACTCCTTATTATATTGTCTCTGCAGTAGTTACGTGGGCTTGCTCAATGCCCTAATTTTTCCTCACTCACAGCCATTTAAAATAAGCTTTCTGAAACTTAAGCTTGCTGAGCTGAGGAGTTCTTTTTCCTTTTAATGTGTGTGCTTGCCTGGCATTTCTATCCAAGCTCCTACAGCTCTGCTTAAGAGTTAAAAACTGTAATAAAATTGAAATATGTTAATATAAAAATGAAGAATGGGATTTGTCTTACCATATTAAGAAGATTAAGCAATGGCTAGATAGTCCTGGACCATCTAGGGTTTAACTTCTACTTGTCAAAGCTGCTTCCTCATCTCTATAAAGACACTAGATTATAGCCCTTTTCCAAGGTCAGGCTACTCTGTCTCTGCAAGTGAAAAACATGAAAGAGATTTATTAGGCAGCAATATACATCTATGCATTTTATCTTTCTGCAGTCTAAACACCTAGGAGATGCTTGAAGCAGAGTTTAAGAGGAATTCAAATGAATAATAAATGATGATAAAGTCTAACTTGATTCAAAACTGATGGGGTTGCATCATTTAACGTTGTCAGTAATGTTGAGTGCTATTTTTTAAGCAGTACATTTTTTTGTTTGAACATGTGTCGTACACTATCTATTAGCAAGATATCAGTATACATCAGACTAGCTTTCAATTGGAAGACCATCATAAGCATATTTTATATTACAATGAGCTTTTAAAGTTATAATCAGTTTATAGGAAGTAGCTGAAGTGTGAACAACCATCTCCACAATTCTCATAGACCACACAAATGCAGACATACTGTCTGTATGTATGTGTATATATGTATGGACACATATGTCTCTCTCCATAAATAATATTGAACAAGAAAAGTAAAAGTAAGGAATCTTTTTTCAGACAGTACTTCATAGGCAGGTGATGGACTGACAGCTACATAAAGAACATTTAAATAGACAACAAAGTATATTGATAGTATATAGCCCTGTTAAACAGAGAACTGGCAATATACTAAACCAGGGAGATTCCCAGGCATAGATCACTTTAGAATACATCTACAGAAATTAGAAACAATAAAATAACATTGTCAATATTGTCATTCACACTATTTCTCCTATGGTATCCTGAAGGCAAGGTCAATGTCATGATGTCCATACTGCCTGGTGCCACACCATTACCCTTCATATGACTGCAGCATTAAGCAAAACTTTCTGCTTGTAAACAGAAACTGTGTCTTAAATGTTAGTACTGACCACTCCATTCTTGTCCATTTATTAAAAGAGAAAAAAATCTTTTTAAGCAAAGACTCTAAACAACTTTGCAGATAAAGAATACAGCCAGAAAAATCTGTTCCTCAATCTCTAAGATATTTTTTGTTACAAAAATAAAATATTTGAAGTTTTAAGACAAATTTTGTAGGCACACTTCCCACAATGAGGAACTTTGGTTCCTCTTGGTGTCTGTTTTCTCCTTTCCTTGCAAGCACTCAAAGCTAGATTTGGAAAAAGGGGGGAAAAGCACCAAACCCACTCAGCAGATGACATAAAAAATGTCGCCATGAATAAACTGAATCAAACGTGTAAGATTGTTTTCCGATGAACCCAGGCAGCCTGTGTTTATTATGAAAGTGTCACACTTACACAATTATGAGCTAAGCTGTAATTTAAAACAAACTCGGTATTCTAAAAATCAACCTAGACAGCAGATTCTGATACCAAAAGTTGCATTCTCCCTCTTGATTCGCCCCTGCTCAGCTCTGGTGGGCGTTAGCACTCTTCCAGCCCTGTGCTCACAGCTCGCTGCACCCCAGCACTGCAGGACCAGGTTGTAAGTGTTCTTTGTTCCTGCCTAACATTCCAAGTGCAAGTTTATAACTCTGAGGGTCCCTGGACATTATTTTTTCCTGACCTTGGTCTATTTATAACATGTATTCCTCTAGAGGTTCTCATAAAAATCTACTGAGGATTTTTTTACACAATAAAAGCAATAAAACCAAAAAATACAACTTTGCCTAATCCTCAATCCTGAAAATTCTTTGCTAGTCATATTTGAAACACTAACCTTAATGAGTTATTCAGGCATGTACCTGTAAACAAATGTACAATATTTACAGATCAAGGAACTCAAGAGTTCAGGATTTGTACAGATATTCTTCCAGCAGTACTGATGCAGCTAGAACAAAAGCTCTACTTGTCCATTAAATTTGGTCCTAATAGAAGTGGACCTATTCAAATAGGCTGCAGAAAATAGTAAGAAGCTTGGGAAGATGAGATTTCTCTGATGAATGTCACAATATAGTGCTGTCCATACTGGAGGACAGAATTTAAAGTGCTTTTCATCTATTTGTTATTTCTTGCTCCTTCTGTGTTGGGATGCAGTTTTGCTTATCATCCTTTACTTGAGGTCTGTGTTTGCCCCAGCTCAGAATATCTCCATAATATGTCATTTTGGATCATGTACTTATCATATTGTAAAGATCCTTGGAAACAAATTCCCACAAAAAATGCCATCCAAACCCTTGTGTATTGTTTAGGTTGACACAGGCCATTTAAATGGTAATAGCTGCAAATGCTCGCATATAGTATTTCTCCCAAATATGCTATCACTCCCTCTCTCTAAAACCATCACCAGTGGTTATCTCAAGCTGAAGGTTAAACAAGAATTCTAAAAAAACCCCTTTAAATTGGATTAACCAATATGATCAAAGCTTGATGGTTTCATAAACATCAGCATATCTGCAAAACAGGACTTGAAATCTCTAAATAAAGCCAGGTGCATACTTTTATTCTATTTAGGGATCTTAAATGCTATTAGTTTGAACTTCAGGTTTAGTGCTGCAAAAATTAATAAAGTATTGATTAACCTGACAAAACCAAGGAAAAATTATGGATTCAGCTAGACCTAAAAAGGAATATTGTTGAAATTAATTGCATCTATCAACCCAACCTAAAACACTTTAAATAATTTAGCCCTTAAAAACAGTATTTTGGAACAAAACAGTATCATTAAGAATAGACAAAACTGAAAGCCCTTAACTTTTCTTGTTTATACTGGATAAAAAAATCCATGAATTTCTATATTTATATAAATTTATTTGCAAAGAGCTCTAGTCCATTTACATACATACTAAAAAAAAAAAAAAAGGTTGAGAGGAAAGCTATGCAGTAAACCTTTCACTGAACCCCCTCATGTTTACATCTCAATTGAATGAGAACACCTCTAAAGACAGCAGAATCATTGATAGATTATGACCCACCATGCCGGAAAATTGATTTGCCCACAATGACTCCGAGAAAAAACTTCATCTACTGAAGAACTGCTACCTGCAGCATTTATATATTTTAGTGCTTCCAAATCATACAGACTGAAAAGCCAGCTGTACTTAGTTTCCATAATTCATATAACTAGCACGTATTTTTATAGGCCCCACGTGCACAGACTCATTAAGAAAGAGACATGTACATAAACAGAAGCCTACGGAACATAGAGTCAAAAAGCAAGGATATTATTGAAAGCAAACTGTCAGCCGGGGCCTTACTCAAATTCTTGAAAACCATCAGCCTGTGGTTGTGCAAACACTGTATTTGCCAACGCAGAGTGCTTATCTCCTGCACATAGCTTGCATAGCATCTAACTTTCTCCTGCTTTGTGGTCATCACCTGGTTTTGCTTGGCAATGGTTTACTGGTTGATGTTGATTCAGTTGGCACACTTGATGAAGGAATTTGTTATGAATGACACTGTGAGTTTTTAAGCACCATTGTGTATGTAGCACCTGAAACCCCTCATTTATAAACACTTTTGGTGTTTGCTGTCATCTGTATCACATAGCAACAACTCCTCCATTAAAAAAAAGAAAAATCCTTTGAAAAGATTGACCAATACAGATCAAAAATCACACCAACTTTTACAGATTTTCTGCCAAGTCCTCCTGGGCAAACCAGCGTAACTCTACTGATTCACAGAATTATCCTGATTTGTATTTGTATCAGTTGAGAGGCTGATCACATCTGCTCACGTTTTACTTCATGGTTGAACACGATGAAGTAGTTTATAACAGTTATGGCAATCAGTATTTCTATTACGTAGGTACTTTAAATAAAATATACACTCCCCAGTGTCACAGATATTCAATGGCATTTGTGTTCCTATGTCATCAGAGTTACTGA
Organism: Harpia harpyja; assembly: GCF_026419915.1. Classification (NCBI taxonomy): domain Eukaryota; kingdom Metazoa; phylum Chordata; class Aves; order Accipitriformes; family Accipitridae; genus Harpia; species Harpia harpyja. The sequence continues at coordinate 22,697,355 of NC_068950.1, read as the reverse complement.
TTTTTTTGAAGCAAGCATATGAGGAACTAAGATTTAGCATTTAGGATTATCAGTAGCTAAAGGAAATTTAATAGACTGGAGTACACAACTAAAACATTACAAGAAATTGTCAAAACTATAGTTCTGTTTATACTGGCACTGAGGTTTTAACACTAGCCAATATACATACACACAGAAATACCTCCTCCTTCTTTATCCTTCCACCCAGGAACAGCAATAATTCCAAAATTCTCTACCAATGATGGTGGAGACTCCTATAAACTCAATATTTTTGGCTTTCTTTCCAAGTAATCAGTCTGATTCCAGGCCCTCAAATTTGTACTGTTCACAAAACTTTCTTTCTGCTGTGTAGAGCAAGGAGACAATCTCCTTTTACCCATAGACTATAATGACAAATATGAAAACATTGCAACTGCAAAATGTCTTTTTTTGCAGTTCCCCGCTAGCCAAATGCCACATCACTGAAGACCTGTTTTGCATGTAGCCTTGTAATACTCAATCAGCCTCTCAACCACATACCATAAGACTGCTGTGGTTAACTAAAGTTGCTAAGCCTCCAAGAGCATTGCTTTACATCTTAAAATTTGACAAACAGCACGCAGGATGTTAACCTGTTTCTTACAGGATATAAAGACAACGCATACAGAGTTGGTTGAAACACTTAGCAAGACAAATGAGATCAAAACAGATTTCGCTGCTATGCTGCTGTGGTGGGTTGACCCTGGCTGGATGCCAGGTGCCCATCAAAGCTGCTCTATCACTCCCCCTCCTCAACTGGACAGGGGAGAGAAAATGTAACAAAAGGCTTGTGGGTCAAGATAAGGACAGGGAGAGATCCCTTACCATCAAGGGCAAAACAGACTTGACTTGGGGAAAATTAATTTATTGCCAATCAACCAGAGTAGGGTAATGAGAAATAAAACCAAATCTTAAAACACCTTCCCCCCACCCCTCCCTTTATTCCAGCACTTAACTTTAGTCCCAATTTTCTCTACCTTCTCCCTCACAGTGGCTCAGGGGGACAGGGAATGGGGGTCGCACTCAGTTCATCACACATTGTCTCTGCTGCTCCTTCCTCCTCAGGGGGAGGACTCCTCACACTCTTCCCCTGCTCCAGCATGGGGTCCCTCCCACGGGAGACAGTTCTCCATGAACTTCTTCAGCATGAGTCCTTCCCATGGGCTGCAGTTCTTCACAAACTGCTCCAGTGTGGGTCCCCTCCATGGTGTGCAGTCCTTCAGGAGCACACTGCTCCAGGGGTCACAAGTCCCGTAAGCAAACCTGCTCCAGCATGGGGTCCTCTCTCCACATGGGCAGTGTGGGCTTCCCATGGGGTCACAGCCTCCTTCGGGCACCCACCTGCTCTGGCGTGGGGTCCTCCACGGGCTGCAGGTGGATATCTGCTCCACTGTGGACCTCCATGGGCTGCAGGGGGACAGCCTGCCTCACCATGGTCTTCCCCACAGGCTGCAGGGGAATCTCTGCTCTGGTGCCTGGAGCACCTCCTCCCCCTCCTTCTTCACTGACCTTGGGGTCTGCAGGGTTCTTTCCCTTACATGTTCTCACTCTTCTCTCCAGCTGCAGTTTCTGTGCCACAGCAGCATTTTTTCCCTTCCTAAATACATTACCCCAGAGGTGTTACCACTATCGCTGATGGGCTTGGCTTTGGCCAGCGGTGGGTCCGTCTTGGAGCCGGCTGGCATTGGCTCTGTCGGACATAGGGGAAGCTTCTAGCAGCTTCTCACAGAAGCCACCCCTGTAGCCCCCTCCCTCCCCCCAAACCTTGCCACACAAATCCAATACAGCTGCAAAATGAAAATACACAGGTATTTTTCTTTGCCTGCATGCCTCTCTCATCACACGGTGTAACTTTAATCTCCCATAAAATGTTTTAACTTTTGCTATCACTTATGGGTTTTTTTGACAATCAGTTCCCTAAAGTTCCTCCACCTTTCTTGTTCACCAGATATTGTGCATGAAACAAAGCTTTTTTTCTTGTGCTTCTTGTTTAATTACGTGATATTCACCTTTCTTGCTAGTCAGTTTTCTGAAGCCTTCCAAGCTTTGTGCGCCGCATGCCTCATCACTAATTATGACCTGTCAGAACTGTGGGGTTTGGGGTTTTTTCCAAACTTATTTTTATTTTTACATTTGATAAAGCTAAGGATCTCTGACAAAGTACTACAGGCCATATACCTGACATATCACTACTCTGCAGCATCTTCCAGCTGAACCATAGCAGAACAAAGCCTGTGTCAGTCGTTTGGAGTAATTCAACTTTCTCTGTCTTAATGGACTTAATCTGCTATCTATGCTGTGAATCCCAGATGGACAGTACTGTTTAACTCCTTACCAGTTGCTTGCTGGCACAGAATAACAATCTTCACAGCATGTACCTCAGGAAATCTGACATTAGGAATGTATTATTTTTGTGCAAAAACATAATTGGTAAGATGCCAGCACTTGGGCTGTGGAATCATCCTAGCTGACTTGAGCTTGTCAGCTTGTTACAGTACTCTGACTGATGACCAGCAAGTTGTCAGCACACAGTGTTAAAGATAGGTTTATATGTGAATTTTCCTTACCCACAAATCATGATAGCACAGATTACCCAAATTTCACAGTCACAACTAACATTAGATTAAAATGCCTAGTATAATGCATGCTTGTTTGTGGAGCAAACTTAACAGTGTATCGGAGAAATATTCTTCAACTCCCTGAGTTTGCATCACAGAGCACTGCAGTCAGTGGTGGTGTAGCAAACATGAGAGAGCTCTTCCCACCGTTGTCACACCATCACTGGATATAGATAAATGGAAGTGCAAAATGCATGAAGTCAAAGGTAATCCCTTTAGGCTTAAAAAGTTATTTCCTACAGGATTTGTATGGAGAAATTGACCTGTTAAAGTAACTCTTGAAATTAAAATACTGGAAGGAAAAAAATACACATGTAACCATAGGTACACCATTCAAAGTTTAAGTAAGGGCCTCAGTATATGCAGTAAAACATTTGTCACGCCCAAAAAAATGTCATCAGGCAGCCTTCCATTTAAAAAAAATAAATTGCACATTAACACATGTGGGTTTTTTGTAGTTCCATACTAACTTGTCAATATTTCTGATCTCATTCATGATGTAGTAGAATATGTAAATGTAACACAATGAGCTTTAAAAACTGGTGACTTAAAATTCCAAATCCATTTTACACTTTTGAGCCAAATAACTTCAGAAGAAGAGTGTTCTTGCTGGGTGAATTTTGATAACTTCTTCCAATTTTAATACAATTGCATTACAATTACCATATTTGCAAAACAAAGAACACAAACCAGAAAAGCATAAAAAGAAATGGATGATGACATTTGCATTTGCACAGTACATTCAATGTAAGTTTGATTTTTTTTCTACTCAGTATCACAAATGTGTTTTGAAACCTCAATGCAGTAAGCATTATGCGTTCATTTGAGGAGTTTCATTTGCATTTAATTTGCCTTCAATGGCTGAATACGATATTAATTTTGGAGGCTTATAATCATTTCTTATGAAATAATACTATGATCAAGACATGGGAAATCTCCATATTTTTACAACATTTTTCACTCAACACTCTTATTTTTATTATATTTTTGAAAGTGGAAATTCTTAGCACAAACTATTTTTTTTTTTTAAACAGGCTCTATTGTTCTGAATTTCCCTTGAAACTGTTTTAATGTAGATTATAGTAATTTTTTCATTAGCAGAGATTAATACATCTTAGTAATATTGCATACCAGATCTTCTTCAGTGCTGGGAGTCTTCAAAGTTCTCCAGCTGTCTGAGGCTCATCTAGTATTGAGAAAGCTTCACTTGAAGCTTAGCTATTAGAAGCATAGCTCTAAGACAACTATGACTGCCTTCACTATGGTACAAATATCAGGTCATGAAGGGAAAAAACTTCTATCACTTACGGTGTAACACCAGTGATTTGATCACTGACTCGATAAAGTGTCCTTAACTGGAGGACTTGACCATTTTAAGAGCTAAGAAAGATATAACAAAGGATGATAATGGAAGAAATTAATTTTACTAGCTTGAAGTAAGATAGAAGAGAAATGGATATACAGAAATAGAAGGGTTTTCCAAGAATTAATGCAGCTATAAAGCTTGTTGTGAGAAAAGACTAAGACCTTATTCCTCTACAGAGGAGAGTTCTGCTCAAACTCAAGAGTTCTGAATGAACAGACCATCACCTCTAGCCAAACCCTCAGGATTCAAGGTTACAGAAACAATGGGGCAGACCCTGAGAGCAACCATAGTGACCAAAGAGATCCTAATTTTCATTACTAAACTTGATTTTTTTTTTTCTTTAAAACCTTAGCTTTCCTACCAGTGGAACTGGTACAAGACAGGACATAGGAGCAACAGGGAGAAATCTAGGTTAGATGAAACATATTTTTATTGCGACTAAGCTGAAAAGGTTTAAGTTGTCCAGATATCATGGAAATGAATAACAGGGAAATAAAACAAGTACTTAGCTATATTAGATTTAGCAGAACTAGAGGGAAATTGAAGCTAAAGGGGTTGCAGAGGCAGAACAAGAGAAAATGAGGGGGAGAGACAACGCAGTGTCACACAAGTCAGGAATTTACAGACAAGCAGAGAAGAATGTGGTCAAAATAACAGTGGAAACAAAATTGCCCTACTACAGTAAGAGAATAAAATGAGGGCAGATGTATGGTTGAAAAGATCCTTGTTCACATCTCACAAGTGGTCCCCCCCAAGGGGAGGGGAAATCCTCAAATTCAAATCCTGCTGAGCCTCTTATTCCAAACAGGGTCATCACAGTACATAAACAACACATAAACAACTGAGCTCTTCCATGCAGTTTAAATGGGAGCCAAGAATCTCTTTCTATTTCTGCAAGTCCTTTGAAGACCTTTATTAAAACATTTATTTAATGGAATACCATGAGATGCAGTTCTCTCTGAGATTGTATTGGGAGGTTAACCCACATATATGGTAATGAATTAATTAGGGACTTTCTTTTGGGAGATTGAAGAATCTAATTATGTATGTTAAAGCTGCAAATATTCCTGAAGAATCAGTTCTGTGGATGCTCTGTCATCATGCCAACTGCAGCAGTGCTAGTTCCTAATTTAACAGAAAAAGAAACAGAGCTGGTATTCATGCTGGTTACTTTTTAAAATATTGGCCACTGGGAGTCATGAGAAGTTAAGAGATTTGTGGTCTCACAAATTTCAACAATTAAGAGAGAAAAATTAGTTCATGGCATTAGGCTTCAAGGGAGGCTGGCGAACAGCTGGCTGAATTCAATGGATCATTTAATTCAGTTTTTAGGGTCAGAAATAGATAAAAGTTCAGTGTACTCAGAAAATGCTCAAAGAGAGTAGGCACTATTTTGATAGCAAATTCATCAGTATGGGTGATCTGGCTAAGGATTCATTAAAAGGAAATTCTAAATTGCTAGCCATCTGTTAGCAATGAGTAAGGAATATATACAGAAGCAATTTCTGATGGGTCTATGATGCAATTTATAACCATACAGTATCATCTGACTGAAACCTCTTTACACAACAAGAATTTATTCCAACCACTTTGATTCCTTTTTTTTTTTTTTTTTTAAACAAGGGAGAATTCATTACTTCTTAAATACCATTTGAAGGATGTGGGAAGGAAATCCTACATAATTTTAAGAGGCTGCCTTTGAGAGTGGGAATGATTGCATTCATAAAGTTGTTCTGATCCTACACCTGACTTCAATGATGCTCCTTTGTAAGTTCAGAGATCCACCCATGCTGGCGTACACCCATTCAGTTGTAAGACTGCTGGCTTACATAATTTCCTAATTCAAGGACTAAAGAATGTTGGCAGTTTTTATTCCTTAGTGCATTTTTTCTTTCCTGATTAAAGTTCAATTCCTATGAGAAATAAAATTTTATATTATCAGAATATAAAAAAAATAAATGGAAAATTGAAACCACCAGTTCTAAGAGCTTCCTTTCTTCTTTTCAGTAACTCTTTAGACATCATTTCCTCACCATGGAAATGGTGCAGGGCAGCATTGTATGAAAGTGTTACAAAACAGGTTTTTTCCTGTTCTTTGCTATAGGATTGATCACTGCAGTGAATTTGCATGAAAAACAGTCAGAAAGTTCAGAGGTTGCACAAAAGTCTGCAGTGATTCTTCTTGTAACTAATAGCAGAGCCAGACTCTTCCATTCAGTTCCACACAGCCCTTAATATTTGCAACACACAAATGAAACTTTTGGTGCTGATACTTCTTGAGCTATACTTCATATGGAAATTAAGACAATTACCTTTGCTGACTGCTCTAGACAGAATGTGTAGCATCTTCACAGCTAAGTAGAATAACACACAAAACCAGTGAGTATTCTGAAAATCCATCTGCATCTCTTTGTATTCAGCACTCAAAAAAAAAAAAATATTCTCACTCTCAACATTATAGTAAATTGCGCTTAAACAAGACTGCTTCAAAATCCCAAGTCAGGTCTCAACCACAGTAAGATCATACAGTCATTGCTTTTTCTAACTCTAGCCTTGCCACACATGGCTGATTACAAAGAGTCCATGCAGTTGCTTACTACGGAGACAGCTGTTCCACAAACAAATTTCCAGGCACTTACATTGCTCGGGTGGTTGCTGTGCAACCTCATCCCTAGCCATATACTCAGCCTCCCACCCATCCAGAGGGTGAATTCCCCATCCCGATGGTGGACTATGCCAATGAATTACATACAACCTTGAAATGACTGGGACGCATGACCTGTGTGCTCGTAATCAGGTCTTGTAATTAACTTGACTCTTGGAAGATCAGCACAAAATAAAGAGAGTTATGGTGTACAAAGGCAGCACAATTAACCCACCAACACCACCACCACAACCACACTAGCAGCATTTGCCAAACACGGGCTTCTGGAGAAGAGCTGCAAGTGAAACCAAAATTCCTAACTTCTGGCTAGGTCAAACACGTCCACACCAAACAGAAAACTGCCCTTACAGCATCACTCCACGCAGGGCTCTCACTCTGCGTTCCAAGACAAACAATACCCGATAAATCTCATTAGCAATATCCTATAACCCCTAGAGTAGATGATAAACACAGATATTTGGCTTGGCAGAATCTATTTTCTACAATAGAAAGGGTCATTACTGACATAGTGATATCCTTGTTCAGAAGAAGCGATCTTAACAACGTTTGTCCCACATAACAGCACCAATAACCCAGACAGTGCATACAATGATAAGAGAATTCACATTAACATTTTAGCTTTCTTTCATTAACAACATTATTTAAATAAAATACTTATGAGCAATTAATAGACTAAAATAAATGGAATAATCATACCATAAAAAAACAAGTATTATTGATCACTGATCAAAGCTGGTTACTAAGAAAGGCTACTTTACCTAAAGCATTACTTGCACACTCACTCTTACAGTGTACAGTAGATATTTTAATCTGTGTTGTATTTGTAGAGAAGGATATGCAAAAATAAATGCTGACAAGAATGACCATGAGATTACTGGGTTGAATAGGTTAAGGCCATAACTGCCATCTCATTTGCTAGGTCTTTGGGTTGGGTTTTTGTTTGTTTGTTTTAATGTGAAAATTTCCAGTGCTGTATCCTTTATGCTAGGAAGACTTGCTTAGAATAGATTAACACAGTAATTTAACTTTCATAACCTCATTCATCACCTTATTATATCAATCTTGCATCAGTGTTTCTCCACAGAACGTAGCAGCACTATATGTACGTAAATGAAACACAATCATTTGATTTGACTGGAGTTATCACAGCTCACAAGAATGGGGAGAAAACTAGCGGAAGCCTAGTCGATCTGATCGCCTGAGTTATACTGTTACAAAAATGTTATAAAGAATAGAATGAGGATTCAGTTTCTAGGAATACTTGAGAAAGCAAAGAGAATGATAATAAAGAATATTTTGGAAAACTACTCAATTATGAATTAAGTATCACTTCTAACCATTATTTTGTGTTCTAATGATCATCCTAGGCTGGTAGAAATGATTTTGTCTTCTGTTAACTCAAGACCCCTTCTCACCATGTGACTATTTTTTCATATTACTTTACATAATGAAACAAGTTTCAACATATACTTAAGATCTGATCAATAATTGTCTTCTGTGATCTTTTTTTCTGATCAAATTCTAAAACAAGAAAATCTTTCTTCTCCACCTTATGCATCACATTATTCTAGTAAAAACCAGTATGCTTATTCTTTTCTGCTGCCCATTATACAATTTACTTTAATGAGATTTTGGCACATTCTGTAAGATCTGAAGCATGACTATGTTTGTGCTCTAAAGAAAATCAAGTTGGCAATGCATATCACTGAACTCATGCATTGCTTTAAGACTCCAGTCAGCCCCTAGAAGTCCTATTTTATCATTATAGCTACTCTTCCAAGTACATTGGGATTTTTGAGCACTTGTTATAGTATAAAGCACCCTCATTTATCGCCTGAATAGTCAGCATTTTCCTATCCAGTATGTTCTGGGAACAGACACAAATCTATTTGTTCTCTCTGAATGAAAACTACATTGTAGAAACTCTCCTATTGCTGCTTTAAACTTGAAGTTTGTTTATAACAATAGTACAGTTAGCTTTTTGAAAAATCAATTAGCCCCTACGGATGTTGATATTAAACAATTATTCATGCTAATAAGTCAAATGTTCAAGGTTAAACATATTCATAGTAGTAAATTACATTAACTGATCTATATACCAAAGGTGGTCAGATTTCCTTTAGTCTAGTCTAATAAAGAGCACCAACAGCATCACTATCCTGAAAAGCTGGCCTCTGATTCACTTTGGATAAATACGAGATTTCACTGTCAAACTGCAACTTAAAGACTGAACAGGAAAAAGATGCACTAAAATTAACATAGAGCATCTTGCGCCTCTTCAGTGAGTATGTGCAAAGCTAGGGCATGTTCTCCATTGAGGACTTGCCCTAATTACAGACAACAGCAGCAAGCACTGGAGCAAATTGTAAAATCTTACCGTAGACTGGCTGAGCTTATACAGCCTGTGATTTCCCCTGCTGCAAATAACACTACGCAAGTCACAGCCTACAGTAGCTTTGCCTTGCTGCCATATGAGTTGAACTGATATGTTCAACTGATACAGTTGCTCCTGTTGGCTGCCCAGACAGCTGAAATCCCAAACCAGCTGGATGCCAACTCCTTGGGTCATGATAAAAACAATAAAAATCCCAGGCAACAGCTTTTGTCCAAAAATGTTCAGAGAGATTTTTAAATCTTTAGACCCAAAATGAAGGTGAACTTTCCATTACACTAGACTTTTGCTAAAACAGGGCCACTTCTTTTGGCACAAGATAAGGAGTAACTTTTGAAAAAATCTGTCTTTGCTGGCAGGTGGGAATAAAGTTGAGTGGGAAGGAATGACTTTTGGAAGAAAGGGAATTTAGAAGTTTCCAATCTTTTTCACTGAAAAAGCCGTGAATACCCATTACCATCTGGCATGGCAGAAATTCATATTTCTTCAAACTGTAATGACTGTGTTGTAATCATGTGACATAAGTAATTTTGAAACCTGAGTAGTGTAAGGCCATCCTGATAGGGAACATTTAATGGCTTTTATAGGGAGAGCAACCATTTCCTTGATATAACAACAGCTACAATTGCAAAAAATTCTGTTTAACAACTACAAAATGTTTCCAACTAAGATCAAGGGTTAGTCAGCAGAACATTTACATCAGTTAAAAATAACCATATTCATGGATACAGCTACAAATGTTATTTATGTACAAACTGCATAAATACTAAAGCCTGTGTTGTGTTGCCTGTCTTTTATATAAAAAAAAAAAATTAAATAACATGTAGAAGGTAGGAAAGAGCAAAATTAACTGATACTGCTGATCTGTGTTTTGTATGTTTGTTTAGCTTGATACAAATAACAGGAGAGAATTTGGGGTAGAGGCTTAACACCAGGTTTCTCCTTCCCTGACACTAAGGACAAAGAGGTGTAAATGGAAGAAGAAAGACTAGTTTTTAAATTACTGCAAAGATTCTGGCAAAGGGATGAAAGAGCTGATCTATTATTTCTACAGTTTCCAGCTTCTGACGGCTAGGAGCAAAAGCACTAAGGAACAGGCAGTCTTGTAGCACGGAAACTGTGGTTGCTTGGAAGGAAGTTACCGCTCTTCACCAGAACTCATCTCGAATCATAAGAAATCACCTTCACCAGTATTAAGGCTGCAGGACCTACAAATATGTGGGAGGAACTATATCGGATGTACCTTCTAAAACTGATTTAAATAAAGATTTATCTGTCAATTGCTGTAGGTGAATTCAGGTCCTGCTTTTGGCCATATATAATAGCTGTAAACCATTTGGGGAAAATAGGAAATTTGACTGCGTGTCTAGAAGAGCAAAAGTATAAATCTGTCATAATACCCCTCAGAGAAAAAGTTATCTCAGGTCTGAAGTGCTTCCCATAAGCCAGCATCAAAATTTGCTCTTAAAGAATAATAGTATTTTCTATAGGTGTACAAAATGCAATCATATATCGTTACATACAGAAAGAGGACTATAAGTAAGAATTTCCCATCAATACTGGGATATTAAAATCCTTTAAAATTATACCCTAATTTAATATGTAAATCAGATCTAAATAATCTTTATCTTAGTTTTGTGATACCAAAAAAAAATACCGTAGGGAGGATCTGGCACATCACATTTTGCTTCTGAGAAATTTTGCAGCCATGTATTTAGACAATCTTTATTTTTATTGTCCAAAATGCACAGCCGCAATATTGGCGGAATCCAGTATATTTAAATCAGTCTGTGTAGTGGTTAGGACAGGATAGAAGTTTCAAATAAGTATGTAAGTCAAATATTGATACAAATTGGTTTTCGAAGATTATCTTTTGGGAGGCAGCAAATGTATAATGCTCCTGAAAATGAAATGGACTATGACAGGTATGCTAAATTCTGCTTAGATAGGCTTCAGTGGCAACTGGCCCTCCTTCATAATTTAAATTACCACTCTGTCACATTTTAGTGCGAGAAACAGTGTCCCCGCTCGTAGGATTTTCCCATTTTTTAACTGTATAGGACAAGTAGGTCCTAGTTTTTTGGGTTTATGAGTAACAGTAAGACTTCCCTTATTTTAAGGAAGGAAAAAAAAAAAAAAGAACATAAACAGTAAGCAAACCACAGAACAAAATATACATGTATTTCTGCTTTAAAAAAGGAAAAAAATATTTCATCCATCTTGTATATTTTAATAGAGCATAACACAGCTAAGAACGAGGCCAGCGTTACACAGTTTAGAGCACGTCAGCCTACACATTTTGCATTTTATGTCCATTTACTTTAACATGGTTTTTGGGAATGCATTCTTTAATCTTATTAGTGACTCTCTTAGTGGCAAATACTATCTTATGCTATTTTAGGCTAATCTAGGCTAATTTTCTATGGACTAGTCCTAGTTTTCTATGGACTGTCTCCTAGACCTAATCAGAGCAACATCTTTCTCATCTAGAATCACAAGGCTGTCTACAGCTACTTTCTTGTGTGTGCACAATGGAATTATTAAACCAAAAGGAGATTAGTGGGTATGACAAACATGTCTTCTCTTTAATAAACATTCTTCAAGTCATACAAATTTTTGGATTTTACAGCAATGTTTTAGCTGAGTTTTCTAGGCCTTTTTTAGGGAACCTAAATTACCAAGAAATTAATTTCTAAATAATGTCAAAAAAATTATGTTTTAAAAAAATTATTCAGTATTAAAGAAGAAATTTTAAATCAATTTTTTGTCTGACATTTGTAACAAATACCTAATGGCATTGAAATATCTCCCTCCAATAGGTTGAGAAGCCTCTAGTATCCAAATAATGTTTAGAAGATGATGATAGCAAAGTTGATAAGATTAACTGCAATACTTAAGTGGCCATTTATGAGCTCTAAACTAATGAGTTTTGAACAGGTAAAAATGTATAATTGCTCAAGTTATTTGTAATAGCTGCTATAGTCATTAGCTGAACCATACCACTTTTCAGCTTTGCTGTGCTAAATGGTTTTTTGTAGGATCACCCAAGATGTTCCTCTAGTGCAAGATTTTGTCTCATGATTTAATTTTTTTTACCCCCTCTACCCAATAACTGCAAATGGCACTAAGATAGAATGCATTGCATCTTTACTCTGACATAAACCACCACACAGATCTTTACAACAGAAAATGAAGAACTGTTTGTACAGCTGAAGGGATCTGGGTAGTTAGACTTGAAGTTATCTGATTAGCTTTGTAAAATAAAATACCAAGGCCATTAACCTCTATTCCTGTGAAAATTGTGGTCACCAGTGGGCCATGCTTTCATGGTTTTGCTCAAAAATACAATCTCTGGTGAAATTAAGAGTTGCAAGGAGCACAGCAATGCTGGTTCTTTCAGTTTGGCAAGACTTCTCATCTCTTACCAAAATGGCTCATCTCATTACCGAACAAGTTACTCTGCAAGTACGCAAACACTGCAAAATAGATATTTAGATTTTTATGAAAGTTTACTTCAACTGTCTTTGTCCTTTCCTGTAACTCTGAATATTTTTTCAGAGAAATATAAAGATGTAGACATGCACCATAATGGTTAAGCCATTGCAGTTTTGTCACAAGCAAAATTTTCCCTTCTGTTTCAAGTCTGAACGTTTCAGAGGCTCTGAACATGATGTGATCAGCCAAGTGAGAAAGGGACATCTTAAGGGCATACAAAATTGACAGCTGCTTAGACACAATTAAGTGCCTATATCTTTTGGATGAATGGTCAGTCCAACCACTGTAAAATTTTCTAGATCCAATTCAGAGCTATTAATAAAATATTATGAACATTGCTTGGCACAGTCTATTAAATTTAACATAGCAGTTGCTTTGGATATTTACAGTGTATTATGTGAGAAATTTTATTGTCTCAAATTCAAATATCCACCCAAATTCAAAGCCTAATGGAGTCTATGTGAAATGCCAAACCTTTAGCAGCAAATGATGTCAGAGTTAAAAAAAAAAAAAAAAAATCCTTGAAGAACAAAATACTTTTTCACCAGTTTAAAGACCAAAAGTCTAGAAATGTATGACCTAGATTTTTACAGCAACTGGTCATTTTTGAATCTTCAGTATATGGGTTCTTGATTCCAGGTACCCTGATTTTCAGAAACTACATTACGTTTAACTACTTGCAATGCAAACTCCTTTACAATGTAGTAAATTCAGTATCCCAGAATGAAGGTATCAAATTCTACTAATTCTTTCCTAAAATCCTGGTGGTGTACCCTAGTTTCTTTCCTTCAATCAGAAATAAAGATGGAGAAAAATAAATGGGAAGAGTGAATGTGGAAGTCAAACCTATTTAGAGATGTGATTATTTCCTTTTACTTGACAATTTACAGTCACCTAATGCAAAAGGTAAACACCACCAGTAGCTAAGAATTGTTGCATTATTTTGATCAGCCCACTTAGCATATATTAAAAAATAAAAATGCCATCACTTCCAACAGACAGAAAAATCTTGTCTTGTCCCTGATTGTAGTTGTTGAGCTGGTTGATGCAATTCTGACATCAATTTCACAAGTGATCCTCTGCTCAGGATTTGCCAACAAAAATAATTTGAACATAAAATCTAAAGGCTGGTTGCCCAGCCAATACTCTATTTCCCACCTCTACTATATATAAACTGCACTTTAAATTTCATCTTTAACAATGATCACTTAATTAAATAACATGCAGGTGTTTTAAGTTGTTCTGCTTTTCCTGAATTTGATGAAAAGGGGTGTAACAGTTGACAAGCACTGGAACTTAAAAGAGAACATATCTTTGATGTCAAGTGTGTCTAAAGGATTCTCAAGTAAGAGTAATATGAAAATGGGCTCACCACCACTCAATCTATTCCCAACAGTTACCTGCTGGTCTAAGTGCCTCTGTACCATTATAAAAATCTGTCAAGCATTCAAAACCAATTACACACAGGATGTCAAATGCTGTCACGCCAGCTGTCCTTTCAGTCCACAGCGGCTCTCACTGCCCATTTCCAGTTAAAAACACATTGAGCTACACTGTTGTTTTTCTCAGCTGTGATTCACTGCAGTATGCTAATCTGACTTCTGTGTACCTTAATACCTTCATATAAGGAAATGAATATTTATACATAAAAATAGCATTTAAAAATTTGCATAATTACAAGTATAATGAAGAATTAAAAGCTATTTCTAGATGTATTAACATCAAGCTACAATTTTAAGGGGAAACTGTTAAGTACTTAAATTGTTCATGTGTGTTGCCTTTTTCTATGATTGCACGTGACATTAAAACAGGAAGGGAGGTTTTCAAATATTTCTCCTGCTGTGCCTTCTACACAGCACATGGACTTTCATGCATTCATTTACAATGACATGCAGTAGGAATTCATGGTACAATTATTTAAAGATGTGAATCCAAAATGAATAGCTCCACTTGGCTACACAGGCAGCCTTCCCGATGTTATGTTGAGTTGCATTCTACTCCCAGAGCTAAAAACTGTTTCAATATCCAGAAACTAAGAGGAGAAAGATGCTCAGCTAGATGTTGATAACTGTATTTGATGTGAATTTAATGAGTAATTTGAATAACATTGAACTAAACAACAAAATATCCCACTACTAAGCCTCACCTTCTTACTTTGTGATAACTAATTTTCATTCTATTATTTGTTGAGGTAATTTTTTTTTCCCTTTTCCATATGAATTTTAGCATTATCTTTACCGGAGGAAGTTCTTTTTGTGTCATAGTGATTTAAGTCTTTCTGAGAAGTAAGGTCTTGTTCCAGGCAAAGCTTTTAAATGGTTTGCAAAATTCATAGAAGGTGGTCCTATGGCCTTTCATTGAAACCAAAACTGTAAAGGAAACATTTTGTTTTCCTACAATGATTTTTAGTAGACAAGTTTTAGAAATATTTTGAAACTTTTCAAGAAAAAGAGAAAAAGTAAGGCTTCTGACTTGAGAGCATCTGTTCTGACACGATTCTATTGCAAGAAAATATTCAAAATGCTTTATTTTCAGTCCAGTGTGAAAAAAAAATCAAATCAAAGCTGTTGTGTAGAACTGACATACCCCAAAAAGCTGAAAGAAGTTTGCTGATAGTGTCAGGGACACTTTTCAATAAAAGCTCCAGAGGAATTAAACATAAGTTATTTGTCAAAAGCATTTGTATACACATTTATTGTCCAACTCTGCCTTCACTGGAGACAATAGCAAAATACCCCTTTTGAAAACACGGTATTAAGGGAGTGAACAGCAAAATACATCTATTACAAAGGTACATCTAGTGACAACTGTATTCTTCTAGTATTTATCAAGTTCACACTTGCTTTGCAAAACCTCTATAAAATAACTCTTAAAATATTTTAAAAGACCCCAGTCTTCCCACATAGCTGCTTTTACTGTTCCTGCTAAAGTTCAGTCTCTTGCCAGCAGCCATATGTAGCTGTGAAATAGAGATTAAGTCAGACAGCACAGTGAAAAAACAATGCTGGGATTTTAGAAGAGTGTGGCTCCACATGTGCTAACGAGCAGTATGATGACATTCTCTCTGATACACACACATTATTACAGCTAAGGAAAGCTATAAATATATTTTACTCTTGTTTCAAAACAGAGAGGAAGAGCGCTAATTGATTTTTTTAATCATTATTATTTGTCTGCACATGGAATAATCATGTCTTGCTGAATATACATAACTACCAGTGACACTGAAAGATGAGGGCACTCCTCCAAAAGGTTAGTGATTTTTCACACATATCCTTTTTAAATAAATGCTAAAACGTAATGTCAATAATTAAATAAGGTTGAAAGTATGCTCTCTAGAATAGTGTAATCAATGTTATGCAATATTAATACTTGTAATTTCAAACAAAAAGGAAAATAAATTCCCAATTTACCTTTACATTTAGTTACTTGTTACAGCTTTCTCAAAACTGTTTTAATCCTCCCATGAGCTGGGACCATCCTTATAAAGCCTTCTGAAATCTATCTATTTAGCATGTAACAACTTTACCTGTCTCCATTAGGCCTTTGAGCATGATCTCTCCAAAGCAAAGACTGTCTTTCTAAATAGAAGCCAAGACTTTGTACTTCATTCCTCAATGAAGTTCTTAAGTGCTACAGAACAGGGAAGTGTTCATTAAATAAGCTATTATTAATAGTAGTAGCACAAGAGTGATAACAACAGCAGATGAGGCATATAAATTTATTTTAACAAATGGAACAGTGTAATTCACTTTCTATCCAAAACATTTGGACACTGCTGTAATAAATCAATTGTCTCCAAAATGAACATATATCAGTTTCCAAGGTTACAGAAGCCTGCAGTCCTGAATAGGTTTTGTGTTCATTTAGAAATACTGAAAGTTTTTCACTAGTGGTTCAGAACAATGGTACTAGCATGACGATAGCTTAACGCATAGACCTGTCCATGCAGTATATGTTGAATAATCTGTAAAATACAAAGAAGGATGAAGTAGTCTTGTTGGACATCATCCTCAGATTGTAAACAGACACTGGCCTGAATAAATTACTGCGTGCAGTACTGTTCATGTGACCATCCATTAGAAACTTGACACTGGAAAGCTGTGATGTTGATCTATCCAAAAAAAGAATGATTTTGATAGCTTTGGAACATTTCTTTATGTTTGGAAGCCACTCCCTATAATACCCATCTAAAGAATGTACTGTAGGACCAATAAGGCGGGGGGGGGGGGGGGGGGAGATTAAATGTTTACTTAAAGAGGATGTCCCTTCAGTGACCCCACCAGGAAACTTAGAAAATGTCACCATTTATCAGAATCACAATCAAAACATAAACCAGTATCTCCGAAAAAGGTCAGAAATCAAAATGAAATGCAAAAAAATCCTTACAAAGTGCAATAGGAAGAGTAGAAATACCTGTATCTTAGGTATCCTTGACCTGTATGTATGCATAGAAGCCCTTAAATAAAGGGACAGAGAAATGCCAACTATTGGTTTTGTGGTCCATTTAAAGAAGAGGGAACTTAGTTAAACAACAACATCACAAACGTCATAGCCACAGTTATTTGAAAACTGTCTACTGGTTTTGAAGGATACAGTTTGAAAAGCCAGAACCTGAGCTTGTATAAAGTCAGCATTTTCCCATATATTTCAAAGAATTATGCCTACTTATGCTGCTTAAATATTTAACTTCCTCTTTTTCCAGACATCTAAGTAGCTGACATCCATTTTTATCATACTGCTTTACTAAAGCCACACTAGAACATGTATCTAGAGCAAAAAAGTAGTAATAATTTTTAGTTTATGTAGAAAAGCCATTACTTCTGGTACACAGGACACATAATGAATGGGTATAGATCTAGTCAATAAATAATAGTCAATGCTGGGAATATCCTAATTTATAGTAACGTTACACTACCGATCAGTGTAGCTCATAGACTCATAATAGGGGAAAATCTGCTTAGTGCAGCCACAGTGGGGTATATGACTTTCATCTTTAGCAGGAAACTTAAACTCTTCAAACATTATACACCTGCCTGCCTTCTCCAACCTAGACCCCAGATGATGTAGCCATAGACTGAGTATGGAATACAAGCATTGGAAGCAGCTTTGTAACAGTATGCATTCCTTCTCTCTCTTGCTTAGGGTATCAGCTATGGGCACATCTCCCAGAAGCTCTTCCTAGTTGATAAGGCACTGTAGCAAACCAATGCAAAGGTTTGACAAATGTGTGTAGTCCCTTGCAGACTTCCTGTTCCATTTTTGATGCATGTCCTAATGTATTTTCTCTCTGAAACTGTAAATATTTGAAAGTGAAAACTGGACAGCAAGCTGGATCACTCAGGTCTTGTTCCCAGTCTCATCCCACAGTACCAACTCTGCTGTTTAACCAAGGTAATAAGCAGCTGCCAATATAAAAGCTGGGTACACCTGTGTCTAATGAAAATGCTTTCTTCTGCCATGTGCTCAGACATATATCCTAAAAAAACTTTTTCAATAAGCTTATCACAGTGGCTACTCTTCTTTAAAAATAAAGGAATTAGAAGCAAGGTTTAAGAGCAGCTTAATTTAAGAGACTGAAGTTTACTTGGGCAGTGAGGAAGAGGTATGAGCCAAAGATCACCTACAAGAAGCTGAAAATTTCTTCTCCTCTGGAAACATAACTTTGTAAGAAAGCTTGAGCTCTCTGAGTCCAGAATTTGTGGTGTACTACCGTGTAAAGATGCACAATCCTATGCTGGGCGGAAGGCAAAGCAAGCTCATTTTAAAAACATTTCAACAAGACTGTAATGAAAAGATAAAACCAGGACTTTTAGTGTTTGCTCTAAACTCACAACAGTGCATTCTGCTTATGGAGGATAAACACCAGGTTTTGTAAAGCAAGTATCACATGCAGAAACTTCATAAAATAATCCTGCATTGAAATCAGGAAAACACCTGATCCTTTGAACCGAACTGCATGACAAGTTTTACGATGGTGAAACACTACATCAGTGACAGCTAGATATAGCAGGCAGGAATTCAAGGTAGCAAGATCTTCTCTTCCTGATAGTATTTTGTGAGGAGAGATCCACCCCTAGACACACATGCCAACAGATATCTGAAAGTTTAGATGTAGTATGCGTGCACACAGTTCATTCACCTCCTGCATTGTATTGTGCAGTGCCTAAGAGCCCATCCCATGGGCTAGAAACCCCATGTGTGATTGTGGGGCTGTCACAGTACAAATGCAATCAAAAAAGATCCAGTTCCTCATCCTAAGGAAAACAAATCAGTTCAAATACCTAGTGCTCTACACCAAGAACATGCAATGCTGGTTGAAAAACAAATCTTGGGAGTGCTTTCATGATGAAGATGGTAACAATGAGGTTTTGATGGTGAATGACTTATTTAATAGCTGACAGGAAAAACAGTTAACCGAGTTAGACCTAAACCTCCGCATAAAGACACACACAAAAATTCTTTCTCTAGTCCTCTTATAAACCACTGCACCTTTTCACCTAGCTTTCTAGTCTCTGTCAAGTCTACACTGTTTTTATCACTGGCTGCCAGTGATCTCAAACACAAAGTAGCAGCATAAAGAAGGAGAATTTAGATCCGATTAGAGGACTAAATTCAAAATTGTCAAAACATTAAGTAAGTACAACTACAGTGGCTGCAACCATACAGAGACTTTACTTCACATTGCCTTTTTTAAAATAGACTTCATCAGCACATCTGTGTGAGTGAGCTAACTCTACCTTAATCAAACAAAACAAAGGTATTATTACAGCAAACAAATGCAGCTGGGGAAGACCAACCATACAGTAGAGGGATGCTTTGTTTAGTTGATCCATAAATGGCACAGCTCAGCCCAATGTTACAGAATATTTTTAAGACTTAGGACCAGACTAATAATTCCCCATTTTGTTTATGAAAACAGAGTTTCACAAACCAGTTCTATTTGGCAGCACTTCATATTAAAATGCTTTGAAACCAACAGTTTCAAGGGTGGTTCATTCAGACCAGGAGAATTTACATCAAATCCCATTGGAGAATTAGCACACTGATAGATTTGGCTGCATAGTCAAAGGAGGTCTAATTGCATATGATCTGCTTATAATGAGTATTATTCTTCCTCATCTCCTTTTCAGCTAGTCATAAAGATGTGCAGAGACTAGACTGTGAGTTCAATTCACAAGAAGGATAAGGGGAAGCCAGGACACTCCACATTGGGTACACTGAGGGTATGCTGAGAGAAGCACATAAAGAGCAGTAGTATGGGTAAGAGGCATTTTATGTTCTTTCTGTGCTGTTAGGCAGGAAAGTAGCAGCTACTTGATAATTTGGTTGTGCATTTGAATGAATGATGTGAGAAAGCCATCTACTTTAGAATTAAGAGGAAAATCACAAAGGCATGTCAGATAAATTACAACTTGGCTGCCATTGCTGAGGTACAGACTGATGCCTGATACTTGCAGGACACCTTATGCACAAAACTTCATTATAACAATGGTGAGAGACACATGAAAACACAACACACATGGGTGAGCTGTTCTGTTTTCCTAGCACTCATTTATATGAAGAAGGTTATATTTGCAGATTGGATTGGAGAGCACCTAGAGTGGCTTGTGGCATGGAGCAGCAGAGGGGAGGTGTGGCCCCAGGCCCTGCAGGTTTGGGAAGCTCATTCCCACATGTATTGGAGCAGTAGCCAGAGGTGAAGGGCTAGTCCTTGGAAAGAAAACGCAGGACAGATTGATGGACCTGCTGGCTCAACAGCTCATTCTGCAGCAGTAAAGTGCACTAAGTAGGAGCACACTAAGTGTTTTCTGAAAAAGAGGGTGTATAATTTCAAGTAGGTATACAACTGGTTGTCTCTGTGTCTTATGCAGTACGACTGGAATGAGGCATCCTTCACTGAGCATTGACTATGCATGAAATGGCATAGGGAAGTAACTATAAGTATTTATTAATTTATTTAATATTTAACACAGCTGTATTGTGCTGTTCAATTCCGCTTCAACTTTCTGTATCTTCCTTTCACATCATGACTGAGCCAACACATTAAAGGGTACTTCCAGGAGGAAGTAAATAATTTGTTCCTATGTCCTTGGAGAAAAGGCCAAAAAGAAACAGAATTAGACTGCAGCAAGACATTTAATTGAGAGATTACGATTATTATTTTGGGGAACATTATGGACAATTAACCAGCACAACACACCAGGCTGCAGAAAGGGGAGGTGGATTATTCTCCGTAATTTTAACTTGTTCCTAAAAACATACAGGCATTCATGAAAGCAAAGACATGGATTTGAGGTTTATCCAGCTGAACATCAGAGAGCTAAAGAAATCTCATATATAAAGAGAAAAATGTGTAAGACATGTTACAAAGTAGTATATACTGAAATGCATAAAATAGCCTATTACCAGATCTAAGCTTGTTGAATATATCTCAGAAAAATACATTTTCAGTTTTCCTTTTCAGTGATATTCCATCTACTGTGGAATAATATCCAGCTATCCATAGCTGGATAATTTTATCATTGCAAATGGTCTTTATTTTTGACCTACACATCACTGGGCACTAAACTAAAAAGATTTTAAATTTAGCTTTTAGGCAATTGCAACACTTACGAGTTTGGCTTTTCCAAAGAATTTTCTTAACACTAAAAAAATAAACTAAATGTTCATAGCCTGATAGATTGTACCTGTATTCTTCAAAATTGCTAGTCTGTAGATGTCATAACACTTAATATATTAAAGAGCTATGATGAGTCAGACTTCAGTTGAAATGCATGTTTTGAAAAGACATGGGCTGTGAGTTATTAAGCCAAAAAACCTCTAAAATGCTAATCCTTGTTACCATCTGTATTTATAGGTTTGTAACAGAATGGTGACTGATCCTCTTCCTTTGAGATCATTTGCCAATTCTGCCAGTATTCAGTGCAGTGTAGTATTATTCTCCAGGTAATGCAGCTTTGTTGCTTAGCAGCAGGTTCTGCTTGTGTATCTGACAGTTCTCGGCTAATTGAGATGTAAGTCTGCCCCCCCACCCCACCCCTTAACTCCCTCTCACCCCCCCAAAAACCACCACAAAACAACCCACCAGTAAGAGGATTCTATTATTATTGTCACTGGATACTGAAACAAGACTGGAAAAAGAAAAGAGAAATACTTTCTGAGCTCTGACTTGTACTGAA
Organism: Harpia harpyja; assembly: GCF_026419915.1. Taxonomy (NCBI): domain Eukaryota; kingdom Metazoa; phylum Chordata; class Aves; order Accipitriformes; family Accipitridae; genus Harpia; species Harpia harpyja. Next base: position 22,675,619 of record NC_068950.1, on the reverse strand, counting down.
GAAAATAATCTGACATTATGAAAGTTTGAAAAATTCACATTTTACACAAAACTTCCTTTAGCAACACACTGGTTCTCACAGAGGAAGAAACAAGCGGTGGTGTTCAGGCATTCAGTAGGAGTGAGATATCAAGGCAAAGTTGAAAGAGTCAACATGCACTTTTTTTTTTTAATCACCTATGGATAACAAAGTTCACACCCCATTGCAGAATATTCTACTAGACTTGAGAGAGAGGCAGAAAGTACGAAATTCCGATCTCCAATTGCATATATAGGTTTAGTGGTACAAGCAACAGACTGGCTTGTGCTATCAAGGTTTACTCACCTAATTTTGCCCAAATTTTTCAATTGGACCTTGGACTGATTTATTTTATCTCAAAGAAATACAGGATTTAACAATTCATTACCCCCACCTTTTGTCTACGTAAGTGATAGCCACTTCTGCAGAGAATTTTTCCTATGTTGTTCAGCATGAGCCACAGCAGCACCCTTAGTGATACTGTGACAAAGATACTATCATATATCTCACACACTGATGTAAAGCCTTAGATTTATGCTTCTCTTCAGATAAGATGTAGTAAAACAGTTATATATTGGGGGGATAGTAGAGTGAAAGGGAGATTACTGAAACATGATGGTCAGCTACCCAAATTTGATCTGAAATTCACAAAAGGGCCGTACAAAAAATTGTCAACTAATTACAGAAAGTTGAAGGGTTAGATACAAAGCCAAACAAGCTTTATTTAGCTGTTGGCATATGTATGTTAGAAACCCCTTCACTTGAGACATCTATGATCTATTTTTTAATGGGTGGTCCAGTGTTTTACCTGCTGCTGTTTGGGAGCCTTGCTATGCACCCCAGTGCATCGTAAAAGACAAACACATGGGTGAGCAGAAGAAAGAGTGGGAACAGAGGTGTTAAAAGAGGAAGTCTCCAAGAAAACTAACAGGAATACTACAGCCCTTTCTTACATTTTCAGATAAACAGGTATCAGTAAATAATACAAGCTGAATCTACAAAAACTTCAGCCAATTCAGATTCTCATGCAGCCTCATTTTTAGAGTAAAACATTTCTCAGTTTAAGAAACTCACTCCCCTGCTGTACGTACAAGACAAAAGTGATTCGGAAATGTGTCATTCTTTCTTCATCTTTAAGTATTTTACAAAACCCTGGTTTTCACTATTGAAGCTATTTCCTGCCATGACCACTGACTGAATGGATAGCGCCAGAAGCAGATAGCAAAGTATACACATTATCCACTCTAGTTCTAAATGTACTGTCCCTAAGTATCTAGTGAATAGCACAGTATTTGAAAATCTTTTCTAGACACAATGTAGGTATTTCTTTCCACAAAACTAAAGAAAAGAAGCTTACAGTGGGTGTAGATAAAGCCACTTAAGTTACTGACTTTTTTAAATAGAGTAATTCACTGCAGTTTGGATTGCTTAACATAGTTTAATAATATGGAGCACACACAGAAGCAGCATACATTGAAATGGGGGAAAACAAACACAAACAACCCCAACCAGCCCAGCCCCAAACCTAGGTCTAGTTAAATTGAACCATCAGATTCTGAAGTCTGGCTCTTGAAAATGTAGAAAAAAAGCAGCAGGTAATAGAATGGAAAATAGCATTTATTTTCAGGGAGTGCAAAGATCAGACTGATTAATTAGCTATTCTCAAATTTATATGCATGATATAGCTAAGACTGATGTTTTGATGTTTGGCAGAAGAAATTATTATTTCACATGCTTTTGTTTTGCCAACAGCACATAAAAAGCAGACCAAGAAACAGGACACTTATTTTACCTTCTGGGAGAGATGATTATATTTGTTTCTGAACTAAAGGAATAAAACCAAACAATCTAATCAAGAAACTTTCACTGAGTTCTTCACTTGCAAAAAAGACCACCATAAATGGACAGCTGAATGAATCTGAAAATCCCTTTTTTTAATTTGGAGGGAAAGAACTAACAAAACATGTATTTTGCATCCCTTCTTTACAGCGGACAGTCAATCTGTGTCCATTTTCCAAAATATCTTTATTTCTGTCATAGCTGTATGTTCAGCTACACAGGAGGCACTCTCCAATTTGATGACAGAATTGGGTGTACTTTTTCAGAAGAGGATTCTTGAAAATTTGGCATTTTGTGCTAGAAGGAATATGTTATTGAATAATGGAATTTAGGTAGTGAGGTGGGTTTTACCCTGTGGAGCATAAGAGGGAAAGACGATAAAGTCCTGATGAGTGTGATGAGAAACGGCACCCCACTATAGAATTACTCACTCAACAATTAAGCTCTATTTCTGCTGGTGGCATTTTCAGACTGCCATGGCATTGTAAAATTTCTTTGCAGTCTTAAAGGAAAGTAACAGCTGTCTTACAGGTTTTTACAATAAGCTCCTTTCATTCATGAAGACAACAGTGTAGAAAAACATTTGAGGTGCTTGTCTGAATATTCAAGAAACTACCAACTTTACTGTTCCTCAGTGGAGTAGAAAACAAAATGAAAGCCAACTTTTAGTCCTTCTATACCCACACCAGGTGTCTGTCCTGAGACAGTCCCAAGTCCATCTCAGAGGGAGACCCAAATGAGCACCAGATCTCTCCTCTTCCACAGAAAGGAAAGGAGGCAGCTGCATTGACCAGGATGACCAGTAGACTATGCTATGACACACTGAATACCTACAGGTCTGTCTCTCTTAAGTCTTGCTGTCAGCTGTGCTTATCTTCAAGCTTCATGGAAAACAGTCTTTGCTCATGCACGTAAAAGTGAGACAGTTAAAATTACAAAAGTCTGAATTCATCATATTCTTTTTTCTAGGTTAACCATATCTATATGAAGAGCTTTAGTACGTTCATAGCCAAATTAGCCTGTTATTGAAAATCAATCACATTTTCATCACCTCAGAGCAAAGCTGCTTGCCACACACTTGCTTCCTAGTAACCCAAGGATATTTCATAGCAAGAACAGCTGCATTACTTTCAGTAGAGATAAGTGAAGAAAAGAAGCTTAGCGTACCAACAGATAAAATACACTTCACTTTTCTCTTGTAAAACAGAAGTCAGAACCTCTGGGTTTGCATAGTGCAAATTAATGAAATGGAATAAACAGTCCTCTATAAATCAAGCTTTCAGATTAAAGGATTTGTCATTTAATATTCTATAAAAATAAAATTCTGTAAAGCCTTTGGCATTATTAAGAAAACACCCAAGTCTGAAGCAATAGAAAGAAAAATATTTCACCAATTAAAAGTTCTTGAATTAATCTGTGCGATATAGCTGTCATGTTTTCATTTTGTTGTCTAAAAGAAGATATGGTTACAATACATTCCTTTGTTCTGTCAATAGCAGATCAAAAGGAGACATGAAACGAGGCAGGATTCTTTTGTTTTCCTGTTTATAACTTCACGCCTGTTTATTCATGACTCCTTGCAAACTGCTGAAGGCCTAAATCATACCCAGCTTAGTCTGAAATGGACAGGTTGTTTCAAATATGCTCAAGCAGTTTTGCAAATGATAAAAACACTTGGGCCCACATCTTCAAAGGTGTTTAGGCTGATAACAAGATCAATGGAAAGTATGCCCTTTTGAGGAGACAAATCTTGATTTATAAAAATAATTGGAGTTCAAAGGGTAGTTTTAAGCAGGGATATATTCCAGAAATAGTTAATTGTAGCTACCATTTATGTGGCAATAAAAGGGTCAATTTTCACTTTGCTATATGAGAAAACACTTAAAAGATGGGCTTATACAATTAATGGACCGTGCACTTTATATATTTTTGTCACTTTTTAGCTGGGAGGCTCTGAAGAAACATATAGCATACTCTTTGGTGTACTTCAAGGCAAAATTAGTTTCAGGATATGAAGATACTACTTAAAGAGGTAGATAAGCTCTGTAGACTTTTGTTTCTAGAAACCTGACTTAGGACCCTGATGTTTTGTTACAGGCAAAAGTGCATAAGTACATGTCTCTCTGTTGCTATTTGGATGGGCCAACAGACTCAGATGAACAATGGATTTAGGAATGCCACACTTAACAAAGGAGTTAAAAATATAAAAGCACAAACATTAGTGAAATAGCAGCCTGAAACTAAATTTACTTAAAAGAAATCATCATACAGACCACTGCGGAAAACAGTATGGTGTCATGACTTAAGCCTAGATCATCATCTTACGATCATGCAAGGGACAATGTTTTCTGATGTTTGACTCTTGCTAAAAGGAGACAACCTGGATTCTTCTAAAAGCACCTCCCTGACATTTAAGAAAGAACCACATTTTCTGAAAGTCACAGAAGGCCTGCATTATAGAAACTACTTAACAAGTGCTTAAGATAATATCTAGGGGTGTCATAAAGCTATGGATCTGAGCCACATATTTTCAAAGGTTGGTAGTCAATCTTAGCAAATAAAGAAATGAGGTAAATACATACTTTTTGAAAAAACAGTGCAATCACGGATTTAATGGGATGAGTCAAATTAGGAGACTTGGAAAAGCACACAATTGCTTTGTTAATTGTCCATGTATTTTACCATTTTTGCAACATACAAAGGAAACTGTGTCAATCAGATTAGCCAACAGAATCTGTTTCTTCTCAACTCTCATCACTGTCCTCATATCCAAACAGAATTTTTTACCTGCTTTGCTTTAGCCTTAATTCATATTCCCTTCACATATGACTTCCAACAACTGTGATAGGCAAATTATTCTAAAGAAATGAAATACAATCAGTAACTACAGAAATATGACATTTAATTACTTCTAAAAACAGCTTTCATCTGGGCAGTCCTTGTCAACAAAAAAGGCCCCTGGCTAGCAGCAGGACTTCAAAACTTACTGTTTTACTATACAGACAACATTAATCTATTATAGGTGCCACCCAGGAATGGAAGGAAAAATAACTTATTTTATCTGACACTGATAGATTAAAATTAAAATATAAATTAATTAGGCACATTATAGATAACTGTGGTTACTAGATGTCAGGATTTAAGGGCAAATCTCACGTTGAATATTATTTTATGACTTCCCTTAACAAACAGATGGTCTTCTCCAACAAGAATGCACACCAGAGAGAGAAAAGAATGAACCTGCACTAATTCTGACAGCATACTTTAAAGAGAAATTAATATCTTCTTCAGTCTAAATTTAAATAATCATTTAAGTCTGAAATCAGTAACAATGTTTGGCTTCCATACTAGAATAGCCCACATAATGCCACAGAGGCCTTCAGCAGCCCAGCATGACCATCTGCAACGTAGGAGCCTGAACATATTTTTTTCTTTAAATTGAATTGCACCCTTTGGTGGTAGCTACCCAGGTCCTATAATTATCCGGGAGTGCAAATGGTAGCTTATAAAAACAAAACAAAAACAAAAACAAAAGCACACACGCAAAAAACCAACCAACCTAGCAAAACGTGTTTGGGAGGTGAGGGGAGAGTTATGTAATGGCTTTATAGGGGAATAGACTCTGCACCAAGTAGACAGCTGCCCCAAGAAAGCACCAGCACAGAGAGGATGAATGCCCAGCTCTGCTGCCCCTCTGACTTCTTGCTCACTTCTCACCGCTCCCTGTAGGGGCACTTATCGGGGCACAGCAAATGCCTAGGGCTTCCTGTTAACCCTGCACGGCTGCAGCCCTCTCCAGGGGAAGGTGGGAAACCAGCCACGAATTCTCTACAAGACTGCAGGAGACAGGTTTACCTACAGCATAGCTTGGACAATGCCTGGGGCCTGTACCTGAGGTTAAACGGGTGGGCTTGGAGTGGGGGACCTAGGTGAGCTTGCTCAGGGCAATTTAGGCCCATAGAAGCCTCCTGTGCATTTGGGGTCCTGATAATCAACAGCTCTTGTGGCACAGGCAACAACGTGCTGGGTCAGGCCCAGACATCTCTCTGCTGAGATGACAACGTGGTAGGAATCCATACTGGCTTGTACTAAATAATGGAAGACTTCGTCATCAGCTAAAAGAGGTTTCTTTGGACTGCAGACACCATAACAAAATATATATGAAACAACCATGCAGTTGTCACACAGTACTACATTTACAGTGCATGAATATTTCCTAGCTAGATTTCTTCATGACTAAAAGCACACCACACAAAAGCTATCCAAACAGGTCTCACCATGCCCCATCCTCAACTGGATTAAATGTCTCCTATAGGCAGCAGCTTGGTCCCATGAAGTGCTTACTGCGGTTTTCACATTAGTAATTTTGATACTTAACAGTACATTTGTTTGTCTGAATTCAAAACAATGTTGAGAAATAATGACTGAACAGAAGGAAAATCTGAAACAATTTGATATTGTCTTTGTTAAGAAGTCCAACAATGTTTATAACTGGCACTTCACTAGAACTCTGAAATTTTCTATTGTCTATCAGCAACTCATTTAAGCAAAATTCCTGTTATCCCAGTAGCTATTCATTAAAAAAACCCTGTAAACAAAAAGCTTTCATGAAGCTGACCTTATAACACCAGCAGAAATGAATCCTTCCCTCAGTTCATCTTAATGTGATGGTAACTACAATGCTTCATGATGATGAACAATTTTAAGAAAAAAAACCTATAGACCAAAAAAACCCCAGCAGGCATTAAAATCAAATTGCTGAGTTATGGATAGCTGGGTTCTTTTTTGAATACTGCTAAACATTTTCAAAGGAACCTATATAGCCAGCATCAAACTCCAGCATCTCACATCAGGCTTGAGAAACTAAGCAAATTAGAGATGAAACATCACAAGCTACACTGGTACCAAGTAAGGAACACAGTTTTGTTCTAATCCACATCATTAAAGACAAATAGTTTCCAAAGGCAAACACTGGAAGGTCCCTAATAAGCAAACAGTAAGTATAGCCAGATATACTTATCATAAAAATCAAATATCATTACTAAATATTAATCTCTGATTTTTTAAAAATAATTTGTCAAAAAGTGAAAGTTTCTAGTGAAACAAATAATAATTGCTGCTCAAAAGTGAGAAACCATGTACAATCCTGCATGAATACCACTGCACGGCCCCCATTCACTTGTTTCATTTTTGCATCATGCTGATCGCCTAAAACGTCCCCATACCAAGAGGTTGTTTTCCTCTTAACACCCAGCTACATCTTCATCATGTCCACTTCTCCTTGCAGATATATCTCCCTATTTATGGCTAGATTTGGAGCAAGAATCACAGAATCAGTGTGTGCAGGTCAAGCACAGAGTGTCTGTGCTGCTGTTGTGTTGCAAATAATTATTTGTAAAAACAGCAGCATTATTCAAGTATTACCCATATAATATGCTTGTTAAAAGTGAACATCACAGGCAGTGAATGAAGTTAAAATAAAAACAGTTACAAATTCAGTTTACAAATAATTTTTTACCTAATCTCTCATTCATTTTTAATTGTGACTTTTTTCCCCCTGAAAAAATACCAGTCATAATAGCACATCCCTTCCACTGCCCCACTCCAACTCTTATTTCCGCTGAGCTTAAAATGTAGAATATATTAAAAGCAGATAGATTAAAATACTCTTACATAGCATTTATTTGCAGTACATTCATAGAACTTCTACTTGTTTTTCTCAAATGTTCTTATTAACAGAAACATGTATTTTAAACACATTTTGATTGTAATGGAAAGGGCTCATAAACATAAATAAGCACATGATGAGCAGTCACAAAAATAGCCACAATTTCCAGATGTCTGAAATTTCATGTCATATCATCAAATGATATCACATATCAAACGAGGCCAGCTTTAATAGCAACAACTACATTATAAGTGCAGCTGTAATGCTGAAGGCACTTCAACACCATCTGAATTTTTCTATTATTTTTTCTTTTAATGAATTTCAGCTGCTACCTTTAGCGTTTTATCTCTATGGAAATTTCAAAATACCTACAAACTTGAAAATGAAGCAGGAATGCTCCTTATTAGAGGAACCCTTTGCAGTTAGATTTGATGGAGACTGTTCACCTAAAGAACGTTAGCACAGGTAGTTCGATATTCATGTAAACACATAATAGCACTTCTCCACTCATTCAAGTTTTTATGTAAAACTAAATCACCACTGTCTTTATTATGAGAAAAATTCAAACATACTTTATTTTTGCACTAAGGAGATAGAATTTTTTTTTTTAATCTGTGCCCTTTTTTTTCAAGATACACAATCAAACATATTGTAAACAGTATACCTGCTGTCACTACAGGTTTTAAAGTCTAAGCCACTCCATTGTTTCTACTTAAGTTTCTATGAACTGAACACAGAAGATTTTCCCAGAAAATCTTCTGCACAGCCCCAGATCCTTCAGAATTCTGTTGTTACTGTTAGAAAAGAGTGGCTTTTTTCTTGTGAAATCAATGGTATTTAATGGAGTGTGTCCTTCAAGGCTGTTTTCAAGTGATTATTTTTTAAAATATATATTTGAATGTTGCTCTAAAACACACCATCTTTCAGCTGATAGAAAATTACTGCTATTTCAGAGAGAGCTGTGATTGAGGAAATTAGGCATGCAGATGTCAATAAAAACAAAGAGGAAAATCAAAACAGTTAATAGCAAGATATTTTAAGCATTGTTAGAAGTCCCAGTTCAGTACCTAAAGAGTAAATCTAAAAATGTGGCTGTGCGCTATGGTATCTGCAGTACTAACGAATTCCAAAAAGTAAACATCAGCCAGAATACTTTATAACATACATATATATATATAGGTACACATACATTGTTCACACACCCCACATCAACCAACCTTATTCCAGTTTCCCATAAAAAGTGATCACTCATGGTAAAACTGACTATGAAAGAACTATTGAGAGTGATGTCCAACAAGAAATGCACACCTATGCAGAGCTTCATCCATGAAACACTGCCTCTATCAAATAATCAGCAGAAACAAGCATTTAGCTTGCAAGCTTCTCCCAACAGACCACCTCTTCATTTAATAAGTCACAGCTGTTGAAAAGGGACCATTGCCTTTCTTATGGCCTTGAAGCTGTGTCATTTTTTTGAAAATGCAGCCTGCACTTCCTATTTTTCTGTGGTACTCCATTCCTGTTTTGAATGGAACTTATTATTAAAGGTGAACTCAAGTACAAGCCAGCACTTTTTATCAGTTTCTACTGAAACAAAATCTCCTTAAAACAATATAGTTAATTTTGCTCTAGAAGCAATAACGTGACCATCCAGAGAACTACCCTGAAAGGAAATAGCAAAGAAAAAAAAAAAGTAACAGGAAGTAAGTAATATAAATATATAAAAAGAAACAGCACAAAGACAGACCCTCGAAGCTCAAATATTTAACTGGATTATATGCTGGCCACAATAAAGAGCAGAACTCCCTTAAAGTGACATTTTTGCTGTCATGCACTTAAAGGCACAGGAAAATGCCTTTCTTATGGTACACCCAAAAGTAGTTAGCAGTTTCACACAAAGTGATTTCAACAATGATGTTTATAATTATTTTTCTATCACAGTCCTTCAGGTGGTTCTGTAGATGCAGTGTGTAGGACATGACACCAAAGCATAGCAGCAGGTTTTATCCTAAGAGTCATTTCTAGAGACAAGAATGACATTTTGGGATATTGAATTTCTTAAGCAAATATTTTTAACTATGGTGCAATATATTTCTTGCTAATAACTTGCCCTTCTCTATCAGTCTCGGACAGAATCAAAGGAAAATATGCTTAGAAATATCTCTTTGTATGTATTGAGTATGTATGTATGTATTGAGTATTTAACCTGGAAAAATATAAAATGCAGCTTTTTCCTCTTCTACACCCCCCCACCTCCAGCTAAGTTAAAAAATGCCTCCAAACACTGGAATCAGACATTGTTTATTTCTGGATAGCTATGGTAACCAGTCAAGTATGAGATTTAGAAAAAAGGGCATAGAAAACCAAAGGTCTTGAAATTAGGTGGAAAGTAAGAGTCTGCAAATTAAGAATATTTTTTTTTTATTGGAGAAGAAAAAGGAATTTTCACAATGAGCAAGTTAAATAGCATTCCAGAAAAAAAAAACAATACCATGGTAATTCTACAAACATATAAAGATTTTGTGTGCTGACTTCTGGACCCCACATTTCTCTTTGAAAGTGTACCCCAGTGAATCACTATAGCTGAAAGGCAGCAGTAACCACTGCAAAGTTTTATGTGCCTATTTGTTCCACTATTCTATAAAAATACCCATTAGTTACCATTATTTCCCATTTCATGTGGTGTGTACATTCCATTCATAAGATGGAAGAGACTACAAATGAAGTCACATAGCTACACGTAGAATGCTTCATATAATGCATATTAATATCCTTGTATGCAATTTCCAAAAAGAAGATACTTAAATGAAAAGATGAGGGTCTATCATGGCAATAGTTAGGGCTTTCCATTTCCCCAAGATGACTTTTATTTCATAGTTAACGTCACTGACATTATAGTAGAATTGACTTTTAGTCTATCTTTAATTGCAGCTGACAGCAGTTAAAAAAAAAAACCAAAAACCCCCACAGCTTCATAGAGCATTCACATCTGCATTGCCAAGCAGTGCTGTACAATAGGAGTGGATCTGTAGACTGAAATTATTGCTGCTAAGTAATCAGTGTCCACACAGCACACATCTCAGACTAGCGCTAATCTGCTGCTGACAATGAACTGCCACTAGCGGCACATCCCTGCAGTGACCTTCTGACTTAGTGTTATCGGGAAGAAACCCCTTTCACAATGCTCCATGGCTGCCCTGCAACATGAACCAAATTAAGGTAGTGGGGAATAGTCAAGAAATTCACTGCAGAAGAGCAATGCTTAGGCGAGCTGAAATGCTAACACAGATGCACCCAGAAAAGACAACCCCCAACAACAAAATGATCTGATCACTCCTCATCCTTAGAAAGTTAATCCACGAGGTTTTCTACAGTCTCAGCCATTTCAGATATTGCCTACAAGAAAGCATAAGGAGCACATCCTACTAGGCCAAATAAATACAGGCCAACTAAGGCAAGAGACAAGTACTTGTTCTACTTTTACTGTCGACTATCACTGCAAACGGTCACTTTCAACAACATGATTATATCTGCAAGGTATGGCTGTTGATTCACTGTTATGTAACGACAGATATTTTATTAATGAGGAAAGGAGAATTATTGCTCATTACAATAATTTCTCCTGATAGTAACCTAGGTGTTAGAAAGATTTTATTTTCATCACAAGTTTTATCACCTTTAAAGAAATCACTTTCAGAAAAAAAATCCACAACGTATTTATAACTAAACATGTACTAAATAATGACCTGTGGCAATCAAACAGAGCAACTCATTTAATAACCAACAGTGTGATGGGCGTGAGAAGTGCAGTGGGGAGGAAGTAATAAGAAAAAGCCTAAGCACTAAGCTGATGTTTTAGGGTGGTTTCAAGGATTCCCGAGAAGGCGAACACACGCATGCTGACTATAAGGGGAAAAGCAAGGATTTATTAACTACAGACATGCGTTATGCTAAGGGTATCTTGTAAAGCAAATTAACATACCGACCTGAGGACTGTGAGGAAGATGGACCATCCGTACATTCTTGTGCCGTCTTGCGCCATGAGCTCAGCCCAGCAATCGGTAGGTGCCAGCTTTACGTGGGCGTCCCCACGGAGGTAACAGTGGCCTTGCTATACACCAGCCCAATGCTCTTCGGAAAAATCCCGGTGTTTATACATTTGCAGAGGAACGGGTTTCAGCACATGTGGCCAGCGGGTGCCAAAACACGCCTCAGTTGCAACATAGGGAGCCTATGATGCATGCACTCGCTGGCCAGATGCGCTGCATGCGCCATAGCCATCCTGTCTATTGGTTCATGGGCTTTGTACATGCAGCATATTGTCATAATGCAGCAGTCACTCGCCGACCATGCTCACAGCTGTACTGTGCAACAGCCCGCTGCCTGTCCTCCCCCAGTATTGTTCAGCTTTATCATCTCCGTGGTCAGCATTCCAAGCAACAGCCAAAAAAACATCTGTTTTCTATGCTGACTGCGTTTTTCTCGGCTATCTACTGATACCGAAAAAGCTGGTTGAAGAAACTCTCTAAGACTCAATTTTGGAGTTTTAGAAAGCAGGCATTCTTTATTGCAGCACTGGGTGCACGGGGGATCGCTCCACCTATCCTGCACACCGTCAGGCCTAATTATGCAGGTTAAGTACATGTTCCACATACATATTCACTAGATTTCTGAGAAAAGTTATACATATTCATTAGTTTTCCAGGAAACTATTAGCATATGCAAATGTCCTTTACACAGGCACATTGAAGGTCTCTGGTGGTCGTCAGGAGTCCTCTGGTGGTCTTCCATAGTCTTCCCCACTTGTCCGCTACTTGACCCTTCTCAGATGATTCTGCGCAGTGTGATCTGCATGTTTGATACATCTTATCCCAAAGAATGCTCGTAAGTGCTTCTGTTATCTATGCTTACATTTTGACGTAATTCATATGGATACTTCTAAGCTAAGTTACCTAAGAGGGCTAAAGTCCTTATCTTCTTCAGAAACTGCAAGGCCATCCAAAAGCAATTTCTCACACATTTTGCAACATACAGAACCCCCATCCACCACTGATCAGCAAACAATCGGGCAAAGAAACGGCAAGGCCATTGTGCTCAGAAGAACATCCTGCATCACTACTTCTCCCCCAGTGTTCATCCATGGACCAAAATTCCATCTTTTAACCCCTTTGTATACAGCTGATAGTAAGAATAAGGGGGGGGGGGATGGGAAATGATCAATGAAGATCACTGCTACAGCCACCCATAGTATTTCAAATGCTCTAGCAGGAGTATTATAAAGCCAATGACATTCAGAATCAAGCTTTAGCCATCAAATGCTTAGATCTGCTCAACGCTGGTTATGAACACAGGGATTTCACCTGCAGAAACAATTCCTGAACATCAGAGTATTGGTTTGATTGCACAGGTGAAGGATGACATGAATATGGAAGCAGGGCTCAGTGACAGACCATCGTGCATTTATATGCACATAGGTGCAAATCTTCAGACTTTCCTGAGTCCAGTGCATGGGTTCAGGGGCACTATATCATGCCCCTTTTGGAAGGAGATACCAAAGTCTCTCGTTCAAATTTGTTGTTGTGCAACCATGGAACAGGCCAGTGTTTACAGACCAATCCACCCTTCCATCCAGGCCTACCACTCTGTCTCCGGGTATTTAGAAGTGCAAAATTTGCCTTTGACCATAGTGAGAGGTCTCGCAGTCTGCAAGCATTTTCTCATTTTTCTCCTCCTCAGTAGCTGTAAACTATACAGGACCTAACATCAATGTGTCAATCAAGTCCTAAAAATAGCAAGAGTCACAATGATTCATCAGGAAAGGGTCCAGGGAAACTTCTACCACATGTTTCTTCCCAAACCTAAATAAACTACCTATCTGAAAATCATTCACCTGCTAGCATTCATACTCCATCAAAAGCTGATGTTGAAGCCCTACGGAAATGACAGAGATGGATAACTGCACCACAGTCTCGCCCCAGATAGATTTCCCTGATCTCTCTGGCTTAGCTAGGACACATGTACAATGGAGAAGCATACATGGATAATATTTTTTCAAATACAAAGTCTCAAATATCATTTCTAGAATCTCTTATAAATTTAAGACAGTGTTTCAGGGTTGTGAGGGTCTGAAGAGGTGTTCCAAATGCTTTAAAAATGTTCTGCTTAGACCTGATAGACTGAGACAGCAAAATAAAAATTAACCTTGAATGAACACATATGCTTTATTATAAAATTTTATGTACATGTGCAGACATAACTAAATAAAGCTGCAGTCTGAAAAAAAAAGATTAAAAAAATCCTGGGTGTCTAGATGACCTCTTGAGCTTTAGCTTGATAAGAAAATGTAAATTCTTGCTTTAAGTGTGACAGAACACTCAAACTATATTCTAATTGGCTTACGTTAAGGTTATATAAATAAATATTTACCCACAGGGAAAAAGTCGTCACAATAATAAGAGAAAACGGCTAGAATTTGTATGGCATTTTAAGTACACATTTACTTAATGCTTTACTTGTTTAAGAGTTGATTCTTGGCCCTTTTAAAGTTCAGGTCATATTTCCACTTGACTGTTATGAAAACTGAACCAGCACTTCAAATATCAAAGAAAAAAACCTGGAGGACAAATAATGAATAAGAACAAACCCAGATTTTTAAAGTTAATGAAGCAAAACCTGAAGTTTTCTTGCACTCAAAAAAGTAGAGAGCTGTATTGCAAAATCTCAGGTAGAATGAAGCACCTATTCCGCTTAATATATTACAGAAATCAGACATTGAAGATAGAGTTCAGTAAAATGTATTAATTTGTTCAGATTTCATGCTGCAAATGTTCAGTAAATGAGTGATCTAATATTTAAAGGAGCCATTCTGTCTCCTTTCAGGGAGGGGAAGGAACTGTTTGAGTATAAATGCAAGTAACAGAACAACATCATCAATTAAATATATTTTGTGTTTCAAGAAACTGAATACTGAAATCTTTATCCTCAACTTCATGAAAGAATAAGAAAACTTTGTGAGCTTGCATACATAATTCAATTCCAGAACTATGCATATGTATTTATTTTTATAATATGCTAGGATACTAATTTGAATATTATAACTCTTGCTGTTTCTATTATAACACCCTCCTTCTTTAAAAGGTTTTCCATGAACTTACATCACTTTGCTAAAGTTTGAAGAGATAATTTTCCCTTCAGAGAAAGAAAACCAAATAGGATATCTCTGGCTCTGACACATCCTGCTCTTACAAACTTTAATCCTCAAAAATTCCTACAAATGTGAGTGTGAATCCTTTTAACACAGAAGTAGGTTCAGTGTAACACTTGGTATATGTCAGGAAGATGCCACTGCCTTCTCAATCATATAGTCCCATGATGAAACATTCACTTTGATGATCCCCAAGAGCAATATTCCTCATTTAGTTAATTTTTCTCTCTGGAGTCACTTCATTTTATTGTCTGAGCCTTTCTAGTTCATGTCCTTTTGTATGTATCAGCATTTAAAGTTGAAAGGAAAAAGTGAATCTCTTTACTTTTCAGGCAATCCACCCCCATTACAAGAAAAGCTTTCGTCTTTTTCATATTCTCCTTCTTTTCCTTTGGATTTGTCTTTTCTTGTTCTTCAAAATTTACCAATTTAAATTTTTTAAGTCTATCACTAGTATTAAAATCAAAGTAAAAATTTATAAGTTAAGTATTATGAGGCCACTTTGAGAATTCTGATTTTTTTTTTTTTTTAAAGAGGTTCTTTATCAGGAAAAAAATATTCATAGCTTTGTCAGTAAATATATATACATATATATATGTTTGTTTGTTTTTTACATACCTTACAGGAGAGCACAGACAGCCATACCAGATCAAAGGTCCATATGACCTAGTACTTCACCTCCATAATGGCAAACAGCAAATGTCTGAGGAAAAGCACAATAATAGTACAAGTCTACCGTGATGCTTCTCCAGAACTGTATCTGATGCTCTTCTGCAGCAGCATCTTTTAAAAGCAGGTATAATTATTTGCTTACTTAGAAAAATGCAGACAATTCTTTTTAAAGTACTTAAATGATCACTGGTTTGTTCAAAAAAAAAAAAAAAAAAAAAGTAATATTACATCCTTACAAATTCTTCCAGTCTGTTTCTCAGAAATAGTAAGAGTCAATTGTTTCCCTCCATTTTTCCTAACTCAGTAAGAGAAAAACAGTCATTATGTCAGTAAGTCACAGGTGTAAACAATGTTTATCTGTTCAAGCATTACAGTCCCGAAATATTTTTTTCAAATCCCAGCCAGACCTGCAGCACTGAGTGCCTACTCCTGCATGGAGTTGGATCCACTGAACTGGCTCATCATGCCCGATTCACACAAACTATTTTTCTTTTAGCTTAAAGTTAAAAAAAAAAAAAACAAAAAACAAACACTTAGCATTTTAGCTGAGCTGCAGCCAACTGTTCTCTACTTTAACAAATTCAAATAGCAGTACTCTACACTGCACTGGTGTGGCCCCACCTCAATTACTCTGTGCAGTTTTGGGTGCCTCAGTATAAGGAGGACATCAAACTACTAGAGTGTATCTAGAGGAGGGCAACCAAGATGGTGAAAGGCCTTGAGGGCAAGACTTAAAAGAATCAGCTGAACTCACTAGGTTTGTTCAGCTTGGAGAAGAGAAGGCTGAGGGGTGCCCTCATTGCAGTCTACTACTTCCTCAGGTGGTAAGGTGCTTATGTCCTCTTTCTGGTGACCAGCAATAGGACACGAGGAAATGTAATGAAGCTGTGTCAGGGGAAGTTCAGATGGGACATTAGGAAAAGGTTCTTCACTGAGAGGGTGGTTGGTCAGTGGAACAGGCTCCCCAGGGAAGTGGTTACAGCATCATGCCTGTCAACATTTCAAGGAGTGTCTAGATGATGCTGTCAGTCATATGCTTTAGTTTCAAGTAGTCCTGCAAGGAGTGGGGAGTTGGACTTGATGATCCTTATGGGTCCCTTCCAACTTGAGATATTTTATAATTCTATACTCTTCATAGATTTTTGCAGTTCACCAGTTAGCACACTCTGACCAAAGCTTTGGAGTTCCTGAAGCATCAGACTGCATGGTAAGATATACAACACAGAGGCTGAAATAAAAGTGATATGTTTGGGGGGTTTTGGTTTGGTTTTTTGTGTTTTGTTTGGTGGTTTTTTTTTAAACTAGTTTTATTTGCAATGTATCTCAAATTCTAAACCACTGATCCTTTAGATCTTTACTATATAAGGAATTTTACAAAGAACATGCTTTGACAGTTCAACAGTTTCAGAAACTAACTGTAATTTTCAACACATAAATCTTGGCTTTTCCAATATTCTTCCTCAAGGAAGTGAAGTGATCAAAAATACTTAGGCATTTAGGACAATGAGACGTAGGCACCTACCCAGCACTGTACTGAACTTCTTCAATCCCACCACGCACACTACTTAATTTTTAGTTCTAGCCTTCTCCCTCAACCTTAAAAATAAAACCTTGTCTATGTCAGTTTTACAGTGATTGTTAACTCCAATACTTTTATTCTTTAATACCTTATTACCTTTGTTAAGTGTCTTTTTAGCTATCAAGAGATGAAACATCCCCCATTAAAATAAGACCACCAAAATAGATAAGGAAATTAAGAAGCACCCAGGTACTGCAATAATCCATGTGGAAGACAATTTATTGAACATTTCCTCTGCGATCTGCTGTGCAGCCTGCACATACCTTCAGCTACTTAAGAAAAATAGTTCAGAAGCACTCTGCCTGGAGCAGCACAGACTTTTACAAGACAGCTTCTCAGACTACTTGGCACAGCTCTGCAACCTAAACTGCAGACACAAAGTTTTGAGCTGTTTTGTTCAACTGATAATTGATCAAAGGATATAATATTCTAAAATAATTTAATCACTGGCCAGACAATTTTACATGAGGACCTGCACAAGGCAGTAGCCACAGGGGCAATAAAGACATACACAGGAAGCATCCAAGTAACAAAACTTTCCATACCAAGGGCAAGATAAGCACAACGGTCTGCCAATAGGCAGCATATCCACTGGGACACAAACGATGACTAACAGGAGGAAAGAAAACAGATATGCAGTATCTAGGCAGAGAAGAGGAGTCTCCCATCCCCTTTTGGAGGGCGACAACAGCATAAAACCAGAAGACGTTAGCATAGAATATCCAAGAAGAAAAAAGACGAGAACACTTCAGTGCCGCCTTCTCTCAAGCAGTTCTCAAGACTATCACCTTAACGTCAGCAGCTATGAACCACCAAAGACCATAAACCATCAGTGCTAACTATACAGGAGCTCCCTATAGTTAGCTCCATTCTACAGCGTACTCACAGCTAACTTAGAATATAATTGTTAAAACAGTTTTGTGGACATTGTGATGATAATTAACATGAAGAATTGACTACTAGCAAGATGTGCTACTAATGAATAAATTTAAAACTGGCACAATTTGTCAGTCTTCTGAACATTCCCATCACAACAATCTCCAATTCCCTGATATTGATATATGTACGTGTAGTGTGTGTATTTTTATATGCACAAATATCTATCTATCTATATGTTATCCCATATATTCTGTTGCAACAGCAGCTTGATGCTCCTCAAAATCCTGAACAAATGGGTATGCTGCTTAACCATGAAAAGACCAGTAAGCAGAGACATAACTCACAACAGAGAGGTCAGCAATAAATGGGAACTTGATTAAAAAAAAAAAAAACAAACCAAACAAAAGAGTTGACCGAGTTAAATGCATCTGTTTCCAGGTATGAACTTTGCTGGACTCCCTCTCTCTTCACTGCAAAGCTCTTGATCTTTACATGGTCTTCTGATTATCTTCAACTCATCATCCTAGGAAGTCTCAGCTGCAGAATGCTCTCTCATTCTTCTCCCATGAGTGGGAAGGTATAGAATAACCAGGTCTCAAGCTATTGACAACAGGAATCTCTCTTTTAGACAATGAAAACACGTCATTTGCATTGGCATTCACATTTTATGATCATAGTAGTCCTTGAACAATAGTTTTAGTGAGGCTCACAAGACCAGAGCTACAGAAAAAAGTGTGGCAAGTTTTCCCTTATTCTCTGAGCTATTTCATAGTTTAATATTTAAATTTTAAGAACATCCCAGCATAATTAATTACTATTGGAGAGATAATTTGCATGCATCACCATATTTACACATCAAAAATAAAACTTAATTAAGCTAAAGGAAGTCTTATACAGTGCATTTTGCAACATTACAGGCACTAGAATTAATTAGATCTTGTTTAAAATCCTCAGAGTTTTTCGTTTGCACCTTTTTGCAAAAAGTTATGCTATTTTTTGTTTTGTCTTCCACTGGGATGAGGAAAATTCTTCAGCACTTTACAATCATTTTGTAGAGTATAAACTAGCAATAGGTGTCAAATGATCATCTGAATATTTATGATGTGATGTATAGAGAACAATTTAGAACATTTACATTGCAAATATTTGAAAACAGAAGTCAAAATAGAAATGATGCTATCTAATTAGACAGGTCTTACAATTAATTCAAACTTTGCTTAGCAGTCTGTGAGCCCTCTTGCAAGGTACCTTGATCAGGTTAATTGGATTCTGAAGAACATGACAGAAACCCCTTGGTAAAACCAGTGTTTGAAAGTTTAAAAGTTGACACACTGTTATGGGACTGGTAAGCAAAGTGGCTACTAAAGTGTACTCTGCAGAGATGGAGCAGTTCAAAACATTCTGCCTAAGCAAAGCTCTTGTTAGAGACAATTGTTAAAAGCACCACTAAAATATACCAGCCCAGTACTACTGCAGCTTACCTAAGATTTGTGTGTGCAAAACCAGAAAAGCTTAAATTAATTGAGAAGTTGTGACCATTCTAACTCTTTCTTGTTAAGCCACTGCGAATTTTTAACGTAAATGCCTTAGAGTTATTGAAATGATTTTTTAAATTAGCCGCCTTTGTGCTAGAAAATTTCAGGTTTTCAGCTATTGCAAGGAAGTCATGATCGTGTCCCAGAACAGCTGAATTATACAGAAGGCTACAATTTCTGTTTGTCATGCCTATTCCAGTCAGAAGCCCTATCCAGGCACAGAAGACTTTCTCCATGTGCTTTAGGGTTAGGGAAAACAAAACTCTCCAGGCCTTGCAAGGAAGCACGAGTAAACAAGAGGAAGAGCCAAATCTGTAAGATCTTGAAGACCTTCCTCAAAGTGCACCCCCATGCTTCCTTCTGTACTTTATTTCTTGTCTTTGGCCTTAGCTCACAATCCCACTACGTATCATTCATGGCTTGCTGAGGACCTTGGTGAGCAAGGTTGCAGGTGACCTTAGCACATGTGGTTGTGCAGCAGACAGGCACAGGTGAGCACACTCCCTTGACAATCCACTGTATGCGTTGATAACCACAGAACTCACATAAGGTAGGAAATGGTAGACCTTGAGAAGCCCTTTCTCTGCCATTATGTTGAGGAAGAAACCATTTTGTTTGTCACTACCCCGCATTTGAAATTTTCCAGTAATTAAAACTACACCTCTCTCCTCACTAACACAAGAAGAAAAGAAAAGCTGAAAAGTTGCAGCTTTTCTGTAGCAGGTGCATGGTGCTCGGCGTAATGAAGGTCACGGTAAAATATAGGTTTACAGTTCCTTAAAAAGAACAACAAACCAACCTCCCCCCCCACCCCCCAAACAACCCAAAAAAGAACTGTAAGTTGTACTCATTTTCCCTCCTTTCAGCCCCCATTCTGTTTTCTGGTGTTCTTTCAAAGCTACTGTCAGTAGCCTGGGCCTTCTTTCCCTATACTTTCAAGCTTTGCCCTCACAAAAACTGGATATTGGTCCACTTCTCTTTCAACATGGAACAGAGGATTTCAAGTTACTTAGACACCTTTGAAAAATTTATTCTTAACACATTTTTTTAAACTTCCTACAATTATAAATGACTTGCTTTTATCTGCAAGAATCAAAGCTCCCTCTAACTCAAGTGTGGCACACACTCCTCCCTACTCCCACCTTGCTTTCTATCCAGAGCTGCACTCAGCACAGAATTCATGGATTGTCTTCTTGTTTTCACTTTGATTCACCTCTATAGAAAGGATTAACAATAATTTACAGGGGAATTTAAATTGCAGTAATTGAAAACTGGATATGGAAACCTGAAAAGTGTAAGACTCCAATACTTTTTCCTTTTTATCTTTAAAAAAGTAAAAAATTCACCTTCATGACATGCTATCACTGGAAAGACATAAAATAAATAATAAGGAATTTACCAAGACTTAAATAGGCTTCCTAAAATCATCTCAAGTTAATGCAATTTTTAAAAATCACAGGCATATATTTTTAAACACTTTAAATAACTTGTATACTCTATTTTCCTTTCAGATATTCTATTTTCCTTTCATAGCATTAGTCACAGCTAAATACTGCATTAAATAATTACGTGGTTTGGGTAAAAAAGAATTTGACATAATCACCAGTGCATATATTAATATTCTAATTTTACAGTTTTGTTTAGGGTATATGCAGTATTATAGTTGTAAATTAATTATGCAATGGTTCATCCTTTGTGTGTTAACTACCTTCACAAGTAATCAGCGAAGAAAACAGAAAAAAACCATTATCCAAAAAATTCATTTCACCACACTATTCTTTCATCTCTTTAATATGTTGCACATTCATTAACTCTTGATTATAATTTCATGATTATATTCTGTGTGTAGCTGAAAACAAATCCAGCTTCCTTCAGGCAAACATATGCAATCTAAGAAAACAAACTTCTATAAACATAATCAATCTTATGCATGAAATTTTAACACACACCCTCCCCTAAAAAAGTAAAAATCCACAATCCAAACCCCCTAAAGTAACATAAATTTCAGTCTCTTTCATTGTTAATTGTTATTCCATTCTGACAACAGAAAATAATTAAGGGTTTCCACTGGACAGCACAATAGCTGAAATCTCTTTTCATCCCTTGGGCAGACTGGACCAACTTCTTTAAGGAAAGAAGTACTGGGTGAAGTTGCCTCTGTATCTCTATGAAACTTCTCAAACGAGGTTTGTGTAGACTTTTTATTATTATTATTTTAGAATATTTAAGCATCTTCCAGCTATAAAGCAATGTGTGGTGTTTTGTTTTTTTTTCTATTAGCTTTTTATTTTGGAAAGGTTTGCTTAAACAATAATTCTTCTGCATGTTGGTTTTGCAATTGAAATAAGTAGTCCTTTATATTAGAATTCCCAAGATAACAATAGAAACAGCATGTCATAATACTGTCATAAGTATATATGCAAATTCGATTAAGAATATCCTTAAGGGATGTCTAAAAATACCTCAAGTGAGGACAAAAATTGGCAAGTTATTCAAGTCTACATTAAACATCAGTATTTCTGGAAAGAATGGTTAAGATTCTAGCTGCCTACATTTCTTCAGCTTCTTTGTAACCACTCCCTAATTTCCTTGTAAGTGTGTTTCTGTATGTTTTTTCACAAGTCTTCAGTTATAAAGCATTTTTGGAGATCATATGTGCAAAATTTCAGGGCTTTCAGGTGAAAAAAATACATGTAGCTTGAACAACAGATTTTGCTTAGACAAAGTTTAGCTATTGGAGAAGTTTCTCTTGCATACATATTTATTTTCAACAGTTGTGCACAATGACAATAAGTGCTTTGAGAAGATTAAGTTATTAAAAAGAAGATCAGACCTTGCAAGAATTTACCCCCTTTAGAAGAAAAAAGAACACCAAAACCAAAACCCCAACCACACACAAAAAAAAAGCCCACGCGGAATTTTTAAACAACTGAAAGTAAGTCCCAACCATCCAAACCATCATACACACTTATGTAAACTTTAATCTTTACTTGAGTAAATGCAGTAAAATCAGAGGTATCTTGTGTCATTTTTTTGCACAGAGGATGAAGGTGGTAGAGAGAATCAGCATCTCTAAGGTGTAACCCAATCAAGGAGATAAGAGTTTGTGACAAATAGTTTTCTCATATGGCTGTTACTGTTAGAAACAAATTGGAGGTCAGTCTTTTCATGCAGCAAGTTAATGTCCAACAAATCATAGAACGGTTTGGGTTGGAAGAGACCTTGAAGATCATCTAGTTCCAACCTGCCTGCCATGGGCAGGGACACCTTCCACTAGACGAGGCTGCTCAAAGCCCCATCCAACCTGGCCTTGAACACTTCCAGGGATGGGGCATCCACAGCCTCTCTGGGCAACCTGTTCCAGTGCCTCACCACCCTCACAGTGAAGATCTTCTTCCTAATACCTAATCTAAATCTAACCCCTTTCATTTTAAAGCCATTACCCCTTGTCCTGTCAATACACGCCCTTGTAAAAAGTCTCTCTCCAGCTTTCCTGTAGGCCCCCTTTAGGTCCTGGAAGGCTGCTATAAGGTCTCCCTGGAGCCTTCTCTTCTCCAGGCTACACTCCACCAACTCTCTCAGCCTGTCTTCACAGGACAGGTGCTCCAGTCAAAGAACCAAAGGACCAAAGAAAAATCTCAGTGTTTCTTGTATGCCTCGTACTGCCAGAGTTAAAAACTGAACTATATGGCATCTGGACTGAGCTCTTGCAGAGACTTTCTCATTCACATTATGCATAGCTGTACTGCAGCCACCTTCCAGAAGGAGGAGAGCAAATAATACACCTTTCCATATGTCAGTATATAGGCTGCTAGCACGTCTAGGGTATAGAGTGTGCCTAATAGGACAGACAGTGAAATCCTGATTTCCTTAACAACTTGAATGAACATTCTGCTAATGTATTCTGTCAAAACTATATTTTACATATGCTTGACAATTATTAGCCATTATCTACCCCAAGCATTGTTTTACCTAAATACAAAGATTCTGAAGTTAATTGGACAAAATGTAGATCCTGTAATCCATACTATTCACCTCATTAGTGTTAATCCTTTCCCCAATCCTCTGATTTAATTGCAAATGTTTGGTTCAGTGAAGCTAATATCCTTTTTGTCATTGTTGTTCAGTTAAAATCAACACAACTCTGAGAAAGATATAGATTACCAATAAAGGTTTATCCTTTTATAATTACTTTAAAGCTCATAGCAGGCAAACAAAAGTCATTATTATGCAGGCTGAACAAAATGACAAAGGATTTTCTGATGCTGAATATTCAACAAATCAATGCGGGTAAGTTGTCTTCATAAACACATTACAAGACTATAATTTTAAGGCATTTTGGAGCGGTATTTAGATGCTTCCAGTGTTCAGAACGTTGCTCAAGTGCAAGTGTAAACAGCTTTTGAAAACCTTACAGCTCATTACATTTTTCCAACCTTTTCAAAAGCCATTGTTTTCAAAGAGACTAAGCCAAAATTAAAATTTTAACTTCTGAACCTATGACATCTTTTGAATTTCTATTTATGATCTTAATAAACCTTGTAATGGTTTATCAGATACAATATTTAATACTTTCACTTCTTAATCTGATTTTTGATACTCTGAACATGTAAAATCACTGAATTAACTCAACTGGTCAACTAATCCGTTATAAAAGCTGCTCCCATTAGGTGAACTCTACAGGGAATAAGAGATTGCTCTAGTAGTAAAAGTAATCACCTGCTGATAATCTTCCTGAAAATGTTATATCTCTAACCATATAACTCCATTCTATTAAGTCCCGAAGCAAATACAAAAAAAAAAAATCGTATTTCTATTCTATTTATTTATTATATGGTCCCATGTACTGCCAGCATGAAAATGAAAGGTACATTAATACATGAGAGGTAATGAAATTATTATTAATTTCAAGCCACTACTCAAGGATGCTCACAATGGAAAGCAAATAATATTATGGATTCCAATTTTCTCTTAGGTTATTGATATTTTCCTGGTAGTAGCTATTGCTATGACAAAGTTTTTTGGGTTGGTTTGTTTTGTTTTTTTTTTAAGTTTCCTGGGAATACTATGGGTTGAATACTGCACAAAAACCTCAGGACCTTATTTTTTAAATCTATAGATGCTATTATTATACTCTCAGCAAGTAGCACAATTTGTACTGAGGTAAGAACATACTTGCCGGCCAAGCAGCTTGTTGTTTTCCAAATGCTATGAAGGAAATAGCAATAAGTTAGCAACAACACTTAAGACTAATACTTAGTATTAGTGATGTGCTTTGTTAATCTTATTTTATATGATGCTGTAACATGTGTCAAGTGTGCTTGGCCCAGTAAGACATGCTGGAAACTACAGTTGCACCCATTCGTTTAACCTATCCTCAAAACTCAACGCAGCCACAAAAATTTACTTTCAGGATCATATGCTACCTCAGCTCTCTGCTCATGTTTCTCAGGATAAATACCAGCACACAGCTGAAGATGTGAGAATTTACTCTCATACCTCGTGTGATGAAAACATGCTACTACGGGAGGGGAGAGAGAAATGAAATCAAAAGGGTTTTGTGAAATAAAAATCAGAGAGGAGCCAGTACTAAAAAATATACCACTGCTATCTTAAATATATGGTCAAAAAGCATTGTACAAAAACCAAAAATTGGACAGACTACCATGTTCAGATGTGAAGTAAACAACTGAAAAGAGCCACAGCTTGGAGATCACACTTCTGTAACCACCTGGCGGTATTGTATTTCTTGGCCCATTCGAAGCCAATTAATCGTTTCTCATAGGGGATGTGACTTGAGCAGACATAAGTCCAGGAAAACTCAGATCATATAGCACTTTGCCAGTAGCTGTGTTGGTATTTGAACTCCAGAAGCAAACTTCAAATGCAAAGTGATGTTTTCAGAGTGATTATTCTGAGCGCATACTATCCTAATGGTTTTATTCAGACATGACTCCCACGCTGACTCCAAAGAACATGTCTACCAAGTGAGGACACAGGTTCTGATTCTACTCAGTCAAGGAACTTCGCATGCATGAGCAATGTAATGAATGCAAAGAGACTGTTCACACATATACAGTGACTCAGGCACTCTGCGGCATTACAACAGTTGCTCACAATCAAGAAGGATAAAGCCACCACACTTAAAGTATTTTGAGGTTTTACTAGATAAAGTTTTGTTTTGTTAGCATAGTAAATGTCACACCAAGCACAGATTTTGCTGTGAAGAGCTAAACAAGGCAACTAACAAAACACAGACAGCATACTTGGGCTGACACTGCAATTCCAAAGGAGTTACACAAGGCACTAGTAAAATGAAATATGCAGTTGAGTCATTATTTTCATGTGGATATCAATATAGAGAGTGCTCTTGCAACTTATAGTGAGACAAATATGTTCTGAAGCATCTGAGCTTCCAGATCAAATGCGAAATCTAGGTATTTTTCTTTGATTTATTGAATTGAATTTGCTCGTATTCAGTTGAATATTCTTGATAAACAAAGGGGTTTCCATTTAATCACTGTTGAAACATACTTGAACTTAGCAAAGCACATTCACAGCACAGCAAAGTTAAGCAACATTCAAAATAAAAGATAACTTTCCACTAGATACATGAAAAAAAATTATCTTGAGAGTTAACTGCAAACAAACTGCAACGTTACCATCAGAATGGTACTTTAATAATATATGTATATTGGAAATTACGCAATCTTACCAGAACAGCTATTGTATTTTGAAAAACATTAATGCTTAAATCAGCCCAGCTTAAACATTATCCAGAAATCTATGCCCTGAATGTTCTTGTTGAACAAAAGGGACAGAGCACTAAGTCAGCTCCAGTACCTGCATCTCAGGACTTCATATCTCATCACTTGCACCATCCAACTTCATCAGAGAAGTCCTTACTGGGGAAAGCGATTTTGGACTCCTCAGGACTGCTTCCAGAGAAGAACTGGGAAAAGTCCCAGACTACTACATTCTCTGCTGCTCTCTTGTCATATTCACTTCCCTAGTCTGATCTCTTCCTTTCCATATGTGGAGTAACTGCCAAAAGAGAGTTTACTAATTCAGCCCACAGAAGATGTAGTGTTTGTTGCACTGACACTCAGGGATAGTCTCTTTGATTTAAAAAAAAGAGTTCTTGGCAAATGGTAACCATCTCATCAGGGATCAGATCAGTTGAACGATACAGTCATCTGCTGTCTGGATGGTAATGGGAGTCTCCATTGCAAAAGTCCTTGCAAAGGCTAAATGGAGTGAGATGCTGTTGTGGTTTAACCCCAGCCAGCAACTAAGCACCACGCAGCTGCTCACTCGCTTCCCTCCCACCCAGTGGGATGGGGGAGAAAATCAGGAAAGAGAAGTAGAACTCATGGGTTGAGATAAGAACGGTTTAATAGAACAGAAGAAACTAATAATGATAATGATAACACCAATAAAATGACAACAGTAATAATAAAAGGATTGGAATATACAAACGATGCACAGTGCAATTGCTCACCACCTGCCGACCGACACCCAGCTAGTCCCCGAGCAGCGATTCCCCCACCCCCACTCCCAAGTTCCTGTACTAGATGGGACGTGACATGGTATGGAATACCCCGTTGGCCACTTTGGGTCAGCTGCCCTGGCTGTGTCCCCTCCCAACTTCTTGTGCCCCTCCAGCTTTCTCGCTGGCTGGGCATGAGAAGCTGAAAAATCCTTGACTTTAGACTAAACATTACTTAGCAACAACTGAAAACATCAGTGTTATCAACATTCTTCTCATACCTAACTCAAAAACATAGCACTATACCAGCTCCTAGGAAGACAGTTAACTCTATCCCAGCTGAAACCAGGGCAGATGCCCTAAACTGCTGTTCTGCTCAGCTCTGCAGGTAGCTGACAGTCCTCGCGACCACTGCAGCACGTGTGCAATACATCACTATTGAACATCCCAAGCTACACACAAAACCTCTCCTGTCTTAACTGCACACATAAATACTGCCCTAGACTACTTCTGTACCTATGGTAACAGTTTCTACTGATTGAAGTACTCTGTGCACAGCTTGACCTATTTTGCAGCAGGAACTGCCTATTGTAGCCTCTGTAAAGCACCAGATTCTCCACCCACAATATTAATCAACACATTGAAACATAGGCATTGGTCTAGACACTGCAGAAGCTGCCTGCGGGAATCTTCAGACAGTCCAAAAGTCCCACCTGGAGGCTGCTTGCAACAATTATTCAAATACCTACTTGTGAAGGTGGCTGGGCTCGGTCACTCACCTTGTCTCAAGTCAGGCCATTACCTCCTTCTGTGCATAGCTAGGGAGTTCCTACACTGCCCAGGGAGTTACTGACTAGGGCATGGGGTGTGCACACAACCACAATCCTGACAACCAGCTAACCACAATTGTAAGATAAGCTTGAGTTTCATACTTCTTAAATTCCATAGCTCTTGCCACATGTCATCTTCTGTTCCTCTATATCACAATTTGTTCAGCAGATCAAAAGAATCTCACCTGCAGTCTTCTGAGTTGCACAATGCAGAAAAGCTTTGCATGCTGCCTTTTAATATGCCACCAACTGCTTGCCAAGGGGGCCTTGCTATAAAGGCCCCAGTAACATGAATCTCTCCCGAATGGTTTTGGGGTTTGGGGTTTTTTTTTTGGTTGATTGGTTTTAGCAGTACTTGCAAAATGCAAGAACAGTCTTGTTTCAGAGTTCTGGTAACAGAGAGGCATTGAGGGAAATTCTTTTTGGCAAAACACAGCAGCCATAGCCATGTCTCAAAGAGACTTAAGTGGAAGTGGTGTAATAGATAGTATATGACAGTTACTAACCAAACAATCTCAAGGACACCCTCCCTATGTATTCTTTAAAAATGTTACTTATCCCCCATATCCCTGAGACACCATAGCTTTTCTGACCTATACATTTGGACCGTATTTTACAGACATTATGTGTTGACTGGAAGAAGTTTACAGTTTAGATTGGTCACATTGGCTGTGCTTCTTTTAAGGAGACTTTTTATTACGTTAAGTGACAGCTGATGGCAAAGAACTTATTTAATTAATATAAGAAAGAGCTTTCAGTGTATGTTACCATATATAATTATGGCTGAATAAATGGACATCTTGATTTGGCATCTGTTTGGTTGACAAGACAACACGAATTATGAAGTACTGAGCTTTTAAGCACCACACTGTCTCTCCTACTTACAAGTTTCAAATAAGTCTCAAGGGATTTAGTGCACTCCAGCAAAGGTCAAACTAGCTGGCACTGTTTGGAAGTGCAATGAAATCCACTGTTTTGGTTATATAATGAGATCTTTCATAAATATTTTTCCTGAGCCAGTCAGAAAACTTTTTTTTTTCTCATAAGCAATCTAACAGGAAAATCTCCCTTTGAAATACTTTGACTGAAAATAAATCCTATTGGGAGAGACAGAAATATTTTGTTTTAAAAAAAAAAATTTTCAGAGCAATTATTTCATTCTTCAAATGAAATCTGCATATTATTTCATTTAGCATTTGCCTACAACGTATCACATGACACCTTCCACTTTTAAATCCAACCTCTATTTCGTGTGCTATATGCTGTTCTGTGCACTCAAAGGAACAACCAGACAACCCTGATGACAATTGGCATTGCAGACATCACTAGCTCAGAGAAAGCTACCCGACAACCTGAACATCTGAATTACGAGAATTCTTATTCCCCTCTAAAGATGGCCTAGTCAATGGAAAATAAATTCTATATAAGGAGTGGTCAGATAGAACAGGTTGGACTTTTCCAGTCACCGCTTATAGTAAAAAAAGTATACCTGTCACACAACCACCTCACAGCTATCTTCCAACACTTAACAAAACACAATGGATATAACTGTGCTCCACACGATCGGCAGTATACAACCTTAGTGTGCTGGAGCTAACGTTTCATTCACATGACAGATCTGTGCCCAGCCACAAACTGTGGGCAGAGCTATGCAGCCTTCCAAAAAATTCCAGCAGCCTATGACTTGTGCCCTCGGCTAAGATGCAGGTGAATCTCAAACACTACATTGGGCTGATGGGACATCGAACAACACACAGCAATACATAGAAAAATCCTCTGATACGCAACTGTCCTGGTTTCAGCTGGGATAGAGCTAACTGTCTTTCTAGTAGCTGGTACAGTGCTATGTTTTGAGTTCAGTATGAGAAGAATGTTGATAACACACTGATGTTTTCAGTTGTTGCTAAGTAGTGTTTAGACTAAAGTCAAGGATTTTTCAGCTTCTCATGCCCAGCCAGCAAGAAGGCTGGAGGGGCACAAGAAGTTGGCACAGGACACAGCCAGGGCAGCTGACCCAAACTGGCCAACGGTGTATTCCATACCATGTGACATCCCATCCAGTATAGGAACTGGGAAGTGGGGGCGGGGAATCGCCGCTCGGGGACTGGCTGGGTGTCGGTCGGCGGGTGGTGAGCAATTGCACTGCGCATCATTTGTACATTCCAATCCTTTCATTATTGCTGTTGTCATTTTATTGGTGTTATCATTATCATTATTAGTTTCTTCTTTTCTGTTCTATTAAACCGTTCTTATCTCAACCCACGGGTTTTGCTTCTTTTCCCGATTTTCTCCCCCATCCCACTGGGTGGGGGGGGAGTGAGTGAGTGGCTGCGTGGTGTTTAGTTGCTGCCTGGGGTTAAACCATGACAGCAACGAAATTTGTTACTTTCTAGATAGCTTTCCCCCAGTTTGTTGTTCATTAGATGTGTTATTCATGTGACACTGAACCACCTGCTTCTCAAGGGTGCCATAGTTGGTCCTTGTTACTTTGCAAGTTGAACCTGACATTTTGTTTTGCCTTACATCTCAATTTCATTGTCACTCAGACCTTTAGAAATGGTTGATGTAATACTGTAAACTATTCTCACAGTGATATTTAAATACTGTGTACTTCATTGAGATCACTCTGATAGTTCCCTTGAAACTCCTTGTCAATATGGATTATCAGTCATACTTTGTTTCCTATTAATCAGCTCCTATTTCTCAATATCATTCTGTAATATAACTGATTGTTGGTCCTGCCTCACTGTAACAGGACATAATTTAAAAATATATCTTAAAAAAAAATCAGCCTGCCTCAATTCTGCACTTTTTTCTTTTGTTAAAGCAGAACTGATGTTGAGGTGGCTATTAGATTTATTTATACACAACTATTTCAGTTCAGCTTTCTTGTTTGTCTGTTACTTAATGAGGTCAAACAAAGGGTTTACTGAAGATGTTCTGTATTAACAAAAGCATCCCCCAAAAATTAATAGCACCACAATGAACAACATAAGAAACAAGGAAAATCAATAAATTGCAAAACACTTTAAGGTAAAAAGCTTGTAAATTGCTATATAAATAAGTAATACATGAACTTGTTGCTACCAGTGGCAACTCTAATGTTTTTAAGCTGGTGGGGATCTCAACTGTACAGCTTATCCATTATCAATAGTATTGATGCTACTATATTTATTTGTGCAGGAAAACAACAAAAATGCCATTAACTTGCAAGAGATTTTGTAACTTCCTCCTACAGGCCTCATTTCACGCTCTGTCTAATTGGCAAATGCTCATTTCCACAACCTTGACATTAAGCAGTGAAATACCTGCCAAAGGCTGGTGCACATGTAAATAAAAGCACAAGAACTCTGTAACAAGTTTTCTCACTATAATAAAATGGGGCAGGGAGTGAAACACACAGTTATACAATCAATCCTTACAGCTCATCTTAGGAATGAAATCACAAGTCAACACTGTCTAAATATTTCTTACATGCTGTCTTTTGCACTTTGCCTGGGCTGCTGCATGGTCATTCTCTGCAAGCTCCGGGACAGCCTTAAAAATTGCCAAGGAGCACTACTATGCAGATACAGTATAATTCCTGTTCCAGGACATTTCATTGCTGGGCTTGGTGCTAGCACATGCATCATCCATGCTCAGCCCAAGATGAAAATTACACTCAGAAGATTTTACAAAGGATTATAAAGCACTGGAGAAGATAGACCTTACTATCCCCAAGTTAAGAGCCACCCCTAGAGGACACCAAAGTGGGGAGGGGTGGGGTGTGGAAATCAGAAGCATATTCATAAGCATGGATTATCACATGCAAGATGTTCATCTGTAGGTAACAACATGCAACAAACATTTAGGAATACTCTGATTATTAGTATTACTACTATTTACACAGAAGGTCTTAGTAAAAAGTCAGGACTGTAAGACAGAACAAGAGTATCATCAGTATGAAACTTTGGAAGTTGCAGACATGAATAGTAACAGAGCTGTTTGTTTCCCTGCTTAACTTTGTTTAGAACTTATTTCTATCAGTTTTCATGGTGAAGACAGCACCGAATGTAGAATCGCCTTTCCTGATAAATATTTATTACATTTCATGTATTTAAGGAAAGTTAGAACAACAATATCTACAGTTCATACTTAGCCCGACCCTTTAAAAAGTCCTACATTCTGCACCAGTGCTCACTCCCACATTCCCTCCAAAAATGAACCTGAGCAAAAAGGAAAAAATGAAACAAATGTACTTTGCAAAATACCTTGGTGGGTGTTTTGTTGCTACACACTATAAAGATTATGTAGTCTCATTAGTTCCATCCCAATGACAGTATATTATGTTCAGAAATACAGTACTACTGCATTAGCACAGTGAAGCATCACAGAGCAATTGGAAAAGCCTCCACACAAAACAGAAAATATGATTTGGTCTTTTTTTTTTTTTCTTTTTTTTCCTAGAAAGAGATGACCACACTATAGGCTTCTGGGATGCTTTAAATATTTGTCAGACAAGTCAGAGAACTTTCTTTCCTAAAAAGAAGTTGAATACTTGGGTTAATTTGCTAATACAATGGATATGATATAACACACGGAACTCTGGTTCCCCAAATCTTATTAATTCTTCCGCAAATTTATATTCAATTTTTAAATCAAAATAGACATTTTAAACATCATAAAATGGAAGAGTGAAGAAAAAAAAACTGCGCACCTGTCATTTACTGTTCATGAGGAAGACTGCAAAATTGTTTCCTTAGGATTCAAACTCTCATGGCAAATTACTGTACTGTCATTTCTAGTGCCATAGTACATAATACTGAGTACACTGCAAAGCAGACAGTAGTTGATCATATACTCAAGCAAAAACACCTGACATGAAAAGAAAACACAAGGAGCTACTGATTTCTCAAGTCATCAGCATTTTTCAGTAGTGCTCCTAATATGTACCATTTTACCTTTCCAGAAACATGGTATAAACTAAAGGATTTTTCTCACACATTTTCCTTGCGCTCTGGCATCCCAAATCTAAAGGAATTTTAAACATGCTATTGAAGGCTTTTCATCAGAAGAATACACGTCTGATAAGATACCTGGCAGTAGTTTCTGTTCAGCACTACTAAAAAGAGATGGTTGACAAGTTGAATATGGAAAAGGCAGCTGGGAAAGCAGCAGTTTTACAGGGTTGTACAGTGCTTCCTCTAATATGTTATTAGATATTTTAATCTATGTAATTGTGCTTGACATTTATAGACCAGGTTAAGAGATACAGATAGGTACGTCCAAAGGGTTCAGCCACCTTGTCTCTCATTTCTTTTTGGAACAGATAACCATTGGAACATGATTTATATATTTTAAATCATGCAAGATTCATGCAATGGTACCTGGATCAGGAACAAATGGACAGACAGACTGCCAAGAAACAAGTCTCAAGATGGTATAAGCTACAACAGCTTTGGGGAGGGGTGGAAGGACATCAAGATTTTGGCACTTGATCCAACAAGGTCTCTTAATAAACCAAGGGATTTTTTAGACTCTCCTGATCATGGGTAAAGATGACTTTTTTTTAACCAAGCACCAGATATGCTTTATCTCTGGGTAGATATAATCCAGTTATAATTGAAAATTTTAGCTAGCTATTCAATTCGGTCATTTCAAACTTTCTCCTGTGTCAGACTCAATGCCAAAGGTATATCAGTACTTGCTAAATGAGCTTATGAAATACAGATACACACTATCAGGTTCAAAAAAAAAAAATCTTAATACAAAACATTTAGAGCCAGATTGTTGATAACCTCGTTCAGACTGAGTGATAATTCACATGTACTCCTTTTATCTGTACTGTTTGACACAGTTTAATCAATCAGAAATTCCATTCTAATATTATGTTAGCACTTGCCAATTACTAAGTGGCCACTAATGTCAGCCTCCTTCAGAGCGTTGACTGAAAACTTACAAAAGCATTAGCAAAGTGACAGTTCGGAAGACAACTGTTCCGCGGAGCAACACAGAACAATCTGCATGGCTGGCCCAAAGCAGCTGCTTTGTAGATTGAGATAAAATTGCCTCTTCTATGTTGCATGAATTCTTGGCTCATACAATATGAAGTCTACAGTATGGAACGGCTATCTAACTGTTGCTGAAACAATGCCAAAACACATTTATTACCCTGGACAACAGTAGGACACCCGGTCTGAACAGTTACCAGCTTAACTTGGAGAAACCAAACAGTATATTTAGGATGGCTGGAATGCACAAGAAACACTCAGTGTTTGTGGCTGTCTTTCTCGATTTTCTCACAAGAACTTTGTGGTACTCAGTGTTCACCTCAAATTCATGGCCTCCAGAGGCATGCAATTTCATCAGGTATCTTTCCTAAGATGAAATAACCTTTAAAATATGATCCAGTTTTCATAGAGACTTTGAAACCGAAAGACAAAGGAAACTAAAAAGCAAACTCTCAGAACTGGCAATAATAGCAGCATTCACGTGTGCCAGTTTGTACAGACACTAATCGGGGGGCTGGGAGAAGAGGATTTCAGGTTTGGTTAGTGCCTGTCTTAATAGCTGTCCATTTATGAAACTGTAATTTATTTTCAATTATTTCAGTGAACAAGCTTTCATAAAGTGTGTTCATTCTTTAGGATATGTAATTAACTAATAATAAGAGATGTTACAAGCAAACAGATAAATACATTTCTTCAACAATTTATCACTTGGATTAATGCTCATCTTTGAAATATTTGCATGACTCTCCAGGCTTCACCTTTTACTCAAATCCTGCAACAAGCTGCACCCTTTCTGAAATCTGGTATTTTCACTTCAGCTTTAAATTTTCCATCTTTCCTAGAATAAACACACAAAAAGCAATACAGAGAAGAGACCAGCAGTGAAACTGCTGGGAACTCTGCAACTGAAAGATGCCAATTCTCAAATTGATTTGTAAACAACCATAACCCAAAGCAGACATTAATTTATTGGTGCACTGTAAACTTCTGGCTAATTTATGAGCCCAGGCACTGTGCTGTGCAGAAAGCACTTGGAAGGAAAGAGTCAGAGAGAGGTCACTGCCTGAGCTGCAGCTCATTTCCACTGCACAATCTGAGGCTCCGCACAACCACTGGTTCTAACCAATGCACATCAGACACTCTGAAAAGCATTCCCCATGTCTGTCTTTCCTAGCCAAATGTGACAAACAACAGGCATTAAGACAGATTTGAAAAGCCTTATAACCAATCTATTAGTTCAACTAATTCACAGTATTTAACTAGACTGTAAATTGTTTTCTGCTGCATCTGCAGACCTGAACTATCACCATTACTGTTGTCAGGCAGGAGAAAATCCCCTCATCCAAATCTGTCTCAGCACCTTTGTTGGGAACACTTACAGACACCTGAGCACTTTTTGTCCATTTTGCAGGCGTGGTGCTGCTTTAATTCCTTCACTTTCTGAAAATCATGATCAAAATATGTCCCTCAGGGACAACAGATATTTTGCCATTTTGAACCAGACACATGAAGGGACGAGGGCATTGTGATACGGTGCAGAAGGGATTGAGACTTCCAGTTACCGTGTTCTCCCCAATGCTTTCTTGCAACCCTCTCCATCCATCTCCACTGCTCAAACATCAGCATCTTAGCAATATAGGCCAACCGGACTCCTTGTTGTACCTCATCTGAAAGCCTGCAAGGCTTCAGTATAATTTGTTCAGAGGCCTTCAGCTACCAAAATCTGAGTAAACCTCACAACACAGCCACTGCAATTGGTAGGGACACACATTCCCTGCGCTCCTCGGGTTCCTGTGCATTCTGTGATAAGCAGTGAGAGCCCTGTCCCCTCACTCCCACACTGGCACACCATGGCTGGAGCTGTTATCCTGATTAACACTTCACTTAAGCAACAAAATTCTTAATATGATGCTATTAATATAGCCTAAGGGCTCTGTACGACAGTCAATTCTCTCAAAAATATTAAATCTGTACAGGCATGGGGGAAAAAGACAACAGAAAATGGACAGGCTGATAAAAGAATTTTCCTGGCCTGAAGATGCCAAGACCACCTGCTTCACTTCAACTTCTGCTCTCCTTGTCCTTTTTGCTACACTACTGCAATCAACTGACTCACTAGGTTCTCTCTTCCACAAATCTACTGTAAAGGGTACATCTTTGTGATTAGAAAAGCTGCAAACCTAGCATTCTCTTAACCCAGCAAGTCTGTTTCTCAGGACAAAGACAGATGCTCATTTCCCAGCTTTGGGAAAAATTTGCTTCTCTCTTTTGATGAAAAGTGTTTTCCATGACCCTCAGAGGTTGCATGGCTAACAGAAGCTATTTTTACACAATCAAGTAGCACAAACAGGTTCCCATTGTGGAGAAAAGAAAACTAGGGAAGTTCAAATAGCATTTACAGCTGCCTCAAGCAGGCACGCAAAGGGGATCTGTAGAAACTTCCACCCCAGCTTTATGCCTCGCTTCCTCAGAAGGTTAAGTAAGGTACAGCCAAGGAGGTTGTACCGGGGTGCCGTGCAGAGCATCCTCACCACAATCCCAGTCCGACGGCATCAGCTAGCATTGCTCAAACGTTTAAGCACAGAAAAGTAGAAAGATTAATATGATTTTTTTCAGCTGATGAATATGATAATGATTAAGACACAAAGAGCATATTACCATTTAGGAACCCAGATGAAGAAGTTTTGGTACTCCCAAATCTATTTCTATATCAGTGTCATGGATTTAAAAAAAAAAAAAAAAAAGCAAGATATTAATATTTGTAAACATATTCAGCTGAAGTTAATTTTCTTTTTAGAATAGCAGAGTATCTTGTATAGCCTGTAAGGTGACAAAAAAGAAATGCATATGTTTTTGACCTGGGGTTTAATTTTACATATTTAAGCACAATATGCTGGCTTACAACACTAGTTGGACTAGAGCAAATATTGCATTTTACAACTTTATG
The DNA here is from genome assembly GCF_026419915.1 of Harpia harpyja. NCBI lineage: Eukaryota > Metazoa > Chordata > Aves > Accipitriformes > Accipitridae > Harpia > Harpia harpyja. Next base: position 22,638,969 of record NC_068950.1, on the reverse strand, counting down.
GAACTAATTTATAGTGTAGGGCAGGCACAGACTTGATCTCCTGGCAGCAAAATTTTATGTTTCCATTTCAGCAATACTGCCTAACACAATAATATCAGACCAGCAAATCTTAAATATAAGTTAAGCTAACATGATCCATTGCCTTATAAAGCAAGAGTACCCTGTGGAGTCATGCTGAATATGCCAAGTGATTTTTCAAAATTTAATCATCCTAAATGTCAGATAAAGGTGCTTTTGCTGTCACTCTTTAAAACCAGGAAAAAAAATCTGAGTGTGCCTTCAAGTTATACAGAAAACTGTTCAAAAATAGCTATGTTAAAATATCAATCTGCTGTTTGCTAAATGTAAGAAAGGAAATATTGAAGTGTTTTATTGCAAAATAAAGGATTGCATATTTTTTCCAATAAAGATCACCAGTTTTCATATCAATATAGATATTGCTGTTTCCTTCCAAGATAAATTTATCTTTTGATGTTGCCTCATGTACAATGACAGCAATGACATTCTGATAAAAAATTTTAGCAGGCTTCAAATCAAACTTTTGTTGTCTCTAACTTTTTAGTTGATCAAATAAACACGTTGGAATGTTTCATAAGCACACTCTTTACCAGGCCCACTCATGGAGTGGGATTGATATGAAGACTGTTCACCAGAAGGTTGCACAAGCATATATGATATCATAGGATCAAGCTCCACATAGCTGAGTAGAAAGTAGGAATTGAATTATACTGACAACTTTGAATATTTGTAAAATAAATTGTAACAGATATTTAAAATGCCTCCCCTAAAGGCCAACTTATTTTGGGGTTGGGGGTGTGGGGGGTAGGGGTGCGTTTCCCAATTATTTTTTACAATTCCACCTTTAGAAAGACTGAAAATCATCATACAAAATTAAGTGAAATAAATAGTCAGCATATCATAACCATTGACACTAGAACATCTCAAAAAGAAAAGAGAAAGAAATGTTATGGCTAGGTAAATGATTAAGTTAACAGCTTGTTTAGACTGTGAAGAATAAGCACAGTTTAGGAACTGCGGATGGTGTCTATGGATTTCAATCCACCCATTCTCTTTCCTATTTTCCTAACAGCAAATGTAAAATACTTCTCCACATTTACAGTTTGTACACTACCACATGGATCAAACTTTTCTTTAAAGTGTCATACATCCTGTAACACATAGGATTTAATTTTAGGAGGATATCAGGCTTGCAATAAGCTTGGAGCTATAATCTGATCTTTTAAAATCTGTAACCTTACTTGTCAATTTGCACACACAAATGAAATATTCATATTGCGACATGGTCAAATCCAGGCAGTACTCCTATAAATAAGACTGTGATGGAAAACCACAGCAGACGTCAGGATTGCTGTATCCTATTTTACACACACTATCTTGCATTCGGGATCAGTGAAATATTTAAAAAAAAAAACCAACCAACCAAACAAACAAAAAAACCCCCAAAACCAAAAAACACCCCAAACCACAACAAACCAAAACCAAAAACCAACCCTACAACCAAAAAAAAAAAACAACCCCAAAAAACAATCAAGCCCCACACACACACCACCAAAACACAGACACACACACACCAAAAAAACCCAACAAAACCTTAAGGGAATAGGGACAATGCCTAAATCTTGAAAGGTGCTCAGAGCACCTATCTATCACTCTGCATGTTGCAATACAAGTTGGAGGTGCCAAGAACCCTGCAAAAAGATATTCCTGGAAATTATCAGTATAAAACATACTTAAATTAAGTTCTAGGAAGAGAGAAATACCTTTTTGTACTTTGAGAACACCAAAACCAAACCTAAGTCTGACTAATTTCACTAGTCTGAAGTCAACACACCTGTGAAACAGACTGGGCCAGTTACTGTAAAGACTTTCCTCTGTTTGCATGAGTAACGAATCTGACACGTATCACTAAACCTGTAGAAAAAAGTACAGTAGAAGCATGATGCCCACGCCTCCTGTGAATGAATGTCCCATCTTCATTTTGCTTACCAGTTAAAAACCAAATAATTTTTTTTTTTTTGTCCATTTGCCAATTCTGTTTTAATTTTGTTCCTGATCTTTGCAATCCACCAATAGCAAATACAGATACCATACTGCCAGGACTACTGTGATGGAGAGCATGAAGGTCTTCACTGGGTCATTAAAATGCACTTTTCTCCCTCACACAAACTCTTTTCTGTGTGTGTGATGCAGCCATGCTTTCTAGGAATATCGCTTATCATTTTTACAGAAAATCACTAGTTATTTAAATCTTTTTCTATACATATTTTATTCTTTGCCCCAAGTGACATAACTAATGCTTATGACAAATCCTAAAGTAGGGTTCTAAACTTGTGAAGGCTAACAAGTCTTCTCAATGAAACTCAACCACAAGACAAGATGCCTCCAGTGAGCAACTAACAAAACCACTGCCATTATTCATCATCTCTATATTCGATGACTCTGAGAAAGATGTAAAAGGCAGCTCTAGACACTTGGTCTTATACACTCTAGACACTCTTTTAGTCATCTTGAAAGAAAGACTCCAAGCTGTCAAATGAACAGCAGCAGGAGTAGCCATTTAATCATATTTACTATTTCAGGTAACTTCAGCTAAGTAGCAAGCAGTGCCTTTGAAGCATTCTGCTACCGCATTATTACTTCAATAGCTCAAGGCAACAGATCAGAGAAAAGGTATAGCCTGGCATAAAAAGCCAAGGAGATACACTGTTTCTACTCTATGTATTTCAGATACTTTGTCTATTTAATAAAACTAATTTAATAAGGTGGTCTGTATACAACAAATACTATCCAAAATATGACTTTACTTTTTCTTAGTGTTATGTTGCATGTATGTTTTAACTTGTTAATTCAAACTTTGTTTGACTATGACATGGTATGTACTAATTTGTAAGGTCAAACATTCATGACCAGTTTACAGCAGCTACTATAACTATGGAGGGAACCACCCTCTTATATGCTGGACTGGAGTGCTCAGAGCCTGGGCAGGATACAACCGCAGTGCTCGGGCAGTGCTGGTTGCTGGAACAGCAGCCCAGGGACTGTCAGTAGCCAGCACAATTTTTGAGTAGCCATACTCAAACCTCCTGTATAAGGGCTAACAATCTTTGAAACAAGTAAATACTACACCAACTTGAAGGTAGTTCATGCTCTTATTCTATCCATTTTTCTTATTTTTCTTTTGCAAAGATGACTAGAATGTTCCCCAACATGCCTAAAGCCATTCCCATTGGTCAATACCCTTTCTTATACACATACACTCTACATTGAAGGCACTGCAATAACGTTTAGAAAATTATTTCTGCATCTTAATGAAACATAGGATAGTTATTTCTGTATTTTCTTTAGCAAAAAAATGTGAAAGTATATAATTGACATGTTGTAAAAGTCACTGCCTTTTTGATAATTCAGCAAGGGAATATAAAAGTTCAGAGGATGAAAAAAAGTCAAGCAACAGACACTTAGAGGCTGTCAATTGTCAGAATAAGCATTTTACTCTGCATGGGCAAGAGAAGAGTTCATGCTTGACTGCATTTTCTACTAAACCAACAAATTACTTGTCAGTTCATCTTTTTAAAAATTACATTCTTAATTTACTTATTGCAGCTATACCACTTCTAATACGGATTTGCTTGTCTTAATCACTTGTGTCCATATAGCTTATAATCTCCATCAATTATATTTTTGTTCTGTTGAAATTCCTCTCATATTTTCTTGTTTAAGACAAGAGAAATCAGAAACATAAAACGGATTAAATACATGTGTATTACGTAACCACATCTCAGTCATTTTGACTTAAGATTTCCAGTGTCACGATCCTATTAGTGTTTTGTTCACATTTGGCCAGTCAGTCCATGCTACTCATCTGGTTTTGGTGACCACCAGACTCTGATCCACAAGTTTCTCATTCTTGTTTGGTTATTGTAAGGTAATGCATGTGCTCACAAGGTAGCAAGCCTATGTGATTACTATTTGTAAGAAAACACTCCTACCAGTCACAAACTGTCGTGGTTTAACCCCAGCCAGCAACTAAGCACCCCGCAGCTGCTCACTCACTCCCCCCCTCACCCAGTGGGATGGGGGAGAAAATCAGGAAAAAGAAGTAAAACTTGTGGGTTGGGATAAGAACGATTTAATAGAACAGAAAAGAAGAAACTAGTAATGATAATGATAACACTAATAAAGTGACAGCAGTAACGATAAAAGGATTGGAATATACAAACGATGCACAGTGCAATTGCTCACCACCCGCCGATCGACACCCAGCCAGTCCCCGAGCAGCGATCCCCCTGCCCCCACTCCCCCCAGTTCCAATACTAGATGGGACGTCACATGGTATGGAATACCCCATTTATGCCACTTTGGGTCAGCTGCCCTGGCTGTGTCCTGTGCCAACTTCTTGTGCCCTTCCAGCTTTCTCGCTGGCTGGGCATGAGAAGCTGGAAAAGCCTTGACTTTAGACTAAACATTACTTAGCAACAACTGAAAACATCAGTGTTATCAACATCCTTCTCATACTGAACTCAAAACATAGCACTGTACCAGCTACTAGGAAGACAATTAACTCTATCCCAGCTGAAACCAGGACACAAACAAAATCGGTTCTTAGCTGACCAGCAACAGGTTTAAAAGCATCAAAAACATAAGAGCAGTCTCAATTTAGAGACAAACGATGCACGAGTGAGCAAGATCGAATAATTTCTACAGTTAAATAATTTTTTACTAATATATACTGGAGATAGAAAGAATAGGAAATATTTCTGAAAAAATAGTTATATTATTAACTCGTCCTGCCAGACATTACCTGAGTTTCACCCGGCCTTTGCCTTAAGTTTGGCAATAGAGGTCTGTGAGCTAAGCAACGGGACACTGAATAAATAATACTGAACAAGACTACAAATGAGTGTCAGTCATTTAGACCCAACTAAGTAAAAGGAAAGGTGAGAGCCTCTAAAGATGGATCACAAAGAAGTGCAAGAGGAAAACACTACAGGAATGCAAGAAATAGAAAAAAAAATGTTCAAAACCTGGAAACAATCACATGTATTTATTCTCTTTTGAGGGTAGAAAGGATACAAAGTATGATTATATTTCAGATTTGTTAAGAAGCACAGCATAAATTAACAGTGATGCTGGAGCCCAATTTTTACCAGAAATTCAAAGCAAGGCCAAAAGTTAGTGAAGGACTGGCAAGAACTTGCCCCACATACACAAAAAACAACATACATGTTAAGTACTTCCTTTACCTTAAAAAATTAAACAAATATTTTCAAAGAGCTAGTGGGAGGGTCTTAAAAACTACAAAAATTTAAAAATAAAATAAAGAAATGGGAGTGACATGTAACAGAAAGAATAAGTCATACCTCATATTTTGATCATCTCTAATGTAAGGAAGATAGAGAGCTAAGAAAAATAAACAGTTAGAAAACCTCTAAACGTTCACAAAAGCAACTAAGATTTGAGATTTTTCTTATATTAAGAACACACAGTTTTCCTTAAACCACGGTATAAAACTTAATTGCTCAAGTTTCATTTTTCTTAACTCAAAGGACCTATTCATATGACAAGTCTATCAGCTTCCTTGATTGGTGCAATCTGCAGCTCAAAGCCAGGGAGAATCATTCCCTCTGGGCTAGGTGATCACATTCTCAACTACTTTATCAAGAAACTTCAGATACCCAGGGCTTTCCAGTTTATAAACCATTCAGAATTCTCAGCCAGGTAATGTTCTGGGATTTCTTACTTATAGCTTAATCAGTGGAATGAAGTCTGTGATGCCAGGATGTAGCTTCACCTGGGACAAATTCCTACAATATTGCAACAAGTGCTTTAGAGAACCAACTAATGCACTTTGGGGAAAAAAAAAAAAAAAAAAAAAATTAAGTACATACTACTGTTATTGCTGCAAAGGAGAATGTAAGTAAAAATTTGTATTATTTGGGGTTTTCTTCCTTAAAGCCAGATAACAAGCCAAGTCCAACAACAAACCACAAGTAGTAGAAGACAGAGAGATTGTAGTCTTCCTCCTTGCAGATATTCAAAAGCTGTGCTCTCTGTGGTCCTGCTTGAGCAGGGGGGGTGGGGGGGTGGACAGGATGACCTCTGGAGGTCCCTTCCAACCTCAACCATTCTGTGATTCTGCAAAAATGTATTATGGAGGACTTTAGAAATTATGGTGTGTAGTTTCTCAGTTCTTAGTTTTATCAGGCTCCACTTCAATGACATAACATAACATGAGTAAAATATTTTTTCTTTTTCTTTCATCATGGAATCCTCATACCTCTTTGTAACTGAATTTCTAACTGGTGAACTGCAAAGAAGTTAATAATCCAAGAATAATCTTAGAGCTGCTGAGACTATATTCCTTCTTTTCTTTCTGATTTGAGTTTTAGGTAAATACAATATAATAGGATCACATTGCTCTTTTGTCTCTACCATATTGCACTTATTTGCATGACCCTTTTAGCACTGATGATGTATCATAAACTACTCCATGAACTTTCCTGCATTATCTCTGCACTCCCCAAGACAAAGCTTTCCTCAGCCATTGGACCACAGAGACCTCCTGACCAAAGGAGACTGAACAGCAGGTTCTGAACAGCTACACTCAGCCTACAGTCCCTCCAGCTGGTACTGGCTCTACAAAAAAGCAGGGGAGTTTGGGCCCAGATAAATATCTATCTTAATATCTCTTTCAGTGTTGTTTGTTGGGTTTTTTTCCTCCTTAGGTTTGTACCATTATGCTTATTGGAACCAAGAGTCAGCCTTCCCATTAAAAGGTAACATTTTCCCAAATATTGAAGTATTCCACCCCCCTCGCCCCCCCATTTTTTTCAATGTTTTAATACAGATTCATATATGTCATCTGAAAAACAGTAGTTTTTTCAATGAACAATTACTGTAAAAGGTATCTCACAACATTTTTTGGTTGAAATGAAGAAATAAACATTCTTAGTTTTGACTACTTCCACAGTCTTTCTCCACATCGTTGGTAAATACAACAGATAACATTTGGCACGTTTTGAAGAGCAGCTCAGGAGCTAACGGTCAGAGAGTCAAGAGAAGATGCAAAATTGAGAGTCCTTACTTATTAGGCAATTTGTGCTGTTGAAACTCATGACCATCTTTTCTGAAGGTTTAAAGCAAGCATCTTAACATCCTGTACTTAAATAATTTTCTAAATAGATTTAACTTGATTCTCCCCTGCTAGCCCCAAAAATGCGAAGTAAAGTAATGGCCTAAAACCATACAAAGAGAATTTCAAGTGTTACAGGCAACTCAAAACTCAAATGAGAACTCCAAGCCAAAGGTAGCACCCCAGGATAGAATTGCCAGTGAAAAATACCGTAACAATGTCCATAATGGTCAAGAAAGGAGATATAAACAAGGCTTTGGGTAGAGTTTAAATGTTCTCCTTTAGGCATTTTGTACTGAATGTGAGGGACATGTCAGAAAGACAGGTTCTTCAAACATAATATGATATTAGGGAATTTATTGCAATAGAGTTTTACCTTCATTTTTTTCTCTGCTAGAGATATGTTTCACACACTGAACTGCTGAAAAATTACTGCTTTTGTTTTCATTATTTCAGAAAGATAGGTATTTTAGAAAAATTGTGAAATCATATTCACACTGGATGTTAGTCCATGATAGACCAAAAATCTATCTTCCCCAGAAAACATGTTTTCATCATTATAAGGAACTATTTAGGTATTACGTATGGAATGCCTCATACTCATACGTGTGTTCATAAACTGGAAGATACGGGATTTTACATCCTATGGAAGGTACTGCAATACTCCTTTTTGATAACGTATTTATTTTCACAGGCACTTGCTCCATGGTTCAGCAAATAATCTGGGTACGGTTTGTGGTATTATCATCTAGCCTATTAAGCAGATGTAATATTAAGCACTGCAGGAGGCTGCCAAACTGGCAATCATTATGAGTAAATCTCATAACGGAAATTAATTTTTCTCAAAGTCTATTAATTTGTATTAAACTCCATTATGTATATATCATATCATACTACAAAAATGTATGTAACAGAAGGAACATATATAAGCCCTTCTTCCCTCTCTCTCAAATCTTCCCTGGGTTAGGAAAAAAAAACAAAGAGAAAAAAGAAAAGCAAGCCAGAGTAGACGCTGCAGATGACATACTTTTTGTATCAGCTTTGTGTCCTTCTCTCTAGTTTTGCCATAGCAACTAAGCTAAATCTTCCTCACTTGGCATCATTAGCTTGATGATTTGGCTGTGGAGGAAAGAAATTGATCTGAGAGGGTTTTGAGGGCATGTGATTCACCTTCAAATTGGAATCTGTAGTGAAATTCTTAGCTTGGGGCCAGTATAACTGTCTCTGGCATGCAGCGGGCATACTCCTTTCAGGCACCAAACACAGGCTGGCCTACCTCCAAACACTAAATTTCAGCACCCTGATAGGCTCTCTCTGCACTTTTCACAATCAGCAGTCTACCTATACAAGAAAGGAAGGATTAAGCTTGTCCTTTCACCCAGGCTAGCATGCATGCTGCACACAGAAACAAGCTCCCGTACCTGGCCGGGATGACAGTGCTGGAAGCAGTGTGGTCCCAGCACAGGAGCAGGGGTTGGATCTCAGGGGTTGGGTTCACTGAGGTTGGACACTCGCCACAGGGTGGAGAGCAGACCAAATCTAGAAAGACCTATAAACATGAGCTCTCACAAGCCCAGGTTATTCTCCTGATAGAATCCCTTTTTACCTCCAGCAGATAATATATTCTGTCAGAGCAGCTGTACAGGCTGGACAAGGATTTCTCAAGGCAGAGCAACGCAAAGCCTAATACTCAGACCACTGAGTACCAGTCTGAATTTAGCCTCGGTGATTAAACTAGATAGCGGCTGCTATCCAATTTTACTCATTTTCTGCCCTAGATTGGAATTGAAAGTCAGAGCAGCTTTGTCTTAACTTCTATCTAAATTCCAATACTTTCAATAAATTCTGTCCACAGACAAATATTTTAAGCATAATATGCCAAACATCTTATATAGATCAAAACAATAGCTGTTCTTCATTCACCCAGAAAAAAAGAGCAAGATTATTTGTTAAAGGATGATTAAAAAGGAACATCATATTAATGGAAATAAACAGAAACCTCATATTTAACTTAAAATAGTTATGATTTCTGACAACATCAATAACACTAAGTGCAGCTTTAAACTATTCAATAAAAATTATGCTGGTTTGAGAGAGCAGTATTTGAGAGAGGAAAGCTACATACTAAACAATAAGATTACACCATTTACACAAATAACCTCTGCATTTCTGTCATCATAGAAATAATGTCATGCATCAATGTGTATAAGCCATAAAAGCAGGATGATGAAGCAGTCCTAATAACAGAAGATAAGACAAACTTGTTAGCCATCTATTGGCAATTTTATCTCAAATAGCCCATTTCACATTCTGACTTCTGTCTATATTTGCACTAATGAATATCAGATTCACTACAAGACAGAGCTGCAACTTCTTGCAAGGGCAAGAATTATCTATTAAAAATGTTGCTTGTTTATATGAAGCTTGTCATCCACTTTCAAATGAAAAATTGTGGAAATGCCAGCAGTTTTATATAATTGCAAGATAAAACTTCACAACTTTCTACTTTCAAATAGCATTTTAATGTCAAATTTAACTTTATAAAAATTAAAGGGTCAAAAATAATTATTTTCAGTCAGATATTTCCAAAATTTTTTCCCCAAGTGGTATTACTCAAAGTGCCTCTAAAAAAACCTGTTTCAGATTGATTCATTTTTCTTAATTTCTCCTTACTTTCCTTTTGTTTCAGCAGTCAAGCAAAAAATCCATTATTTGCCCAGTTCTGCTCTGCTATACTTAATGTTTTTATGGTGCTCTCAGGAACTGAATACAGGACAGAATACCAATCACTATTTGCAACACACTGAATAGTTTGCATGTTTAAGTCAGTGGGACCTCAGATTGCTCCCTGGTTCATAGAGGTCACTGACCCACAGTCGAGACTGTGCCGTATGCTAAGAATTCATAGTAGCAATCCTTCTCAAAGGTATAAATATTGTCTAATTGTGAGCGTAGCTATATTCAGAATGGAGTGTAATATATACCAGATCATCAAGGATTTTCAATGAAAGTTGTTTGCATTATTCTTGGTATTCAACCTTTTTAGCAAGTTTTGCATTATTCTGTCCATGAACGTTGAGATTCTGCAGATAGTGATGAGTACTTATGCCCTATATTCAAAATATTTTGACTTGCTATTTGATCCACCTGCCATGCCCAGATGATATTACTAATGGGCTCATGCTAAATGATTCCAGCAACATTGCTAAGCACTTTTTCCCCACCTCTATACTTGATTGACTTTTTAGCTTCTATATTGCACCAGGTTCCTTGGTTTTGCAGAGACCTGGCTTAAACTAAAGACCTGTCATGTCATCTTGCACGTCTTCAGCAGAAGACTTCCTCCTTGTCATCCTAGGGCAACAGCTGATTAGTTGTACCTCACCTTGGGGAACAGTAAGGATAGGAATTTGGAATAACAATGTGGAATATTGCTTCTGTGCTTAGCATGCATTGAGACTACTTCAAGGTTGGACAATGAATCTTCATGTCGTAATCTACTGCCATCAGTTTGTAAACTAGCTCTCCTCATCCCAAATTTTATAGCAATATAAATAAATCTTTTGTTAATTGTCTATAAAAAACCATCCTTTAAATTTGACCCTTAATATTCAGAAAAGAGCAACACAGCAAGATATAATTTAAATCAACAGTATTCTATAACAAGATATTTTGTTTTTAAAAAGTCAATCTCCATCATGTCAATAGCAAATGCAGCACCATGAGTCTCATGAAAATCTTGGAGAGATTTGCTCACAGGAAGCGTGGTTTCACCTTTTCCTGCCTTTTCTTTGTTGTCCTTATTTTCTGTCTGACTTTATCTAATTCCTTAATCTCATCCTTGAAAATGTGTATTATTTGCATATTACATATATAATACAGTGACAGTTCACTCTTTTTGCTTCTCACTTCAACTTTTCCTCAGCTCAAATTATTTATTACAGTTCAGATTCAATTATGCATTAAAAACTTAGAAGTAGAAAACCCATAACTTTCTCAGGCCTGAATTCTAGCATCTAATTCAACTTTTTTTCACAAATATAGTAGCCATTAATCATCACACAAAGCACATTTTTGCTCTCTCTAGGCAAAATGATTCTGTAGCACCATCTAGTGAGATGACATCAACTATCCGTGATCGAATTTTCAACTCCTAATCAATATTAATTCACCATTTCTGGTTTTGGACAACTTCACAGGTTTCAAGATTGGTCATTTAAATTCAAACAACCCGTTCATGATATGTAGTGATACAAGCTGTCATGTGAATCCTTTTTTGCAAGGCCTATCTTCTGCGCTCAGAATGAAGCAGGTTCACTGCCCACTACAGAGATGGAAGAGTGCCTTGACCATGTCCTTCCCCTCTCCTTGAGATGTGTGTTTGGAAGACACAGTGGTACCTGCTAATTCTTCAGTAGTCCACTGAAGCAGCAGTGCTTCATCTCACTGGATGCAGCGATGATTGGCGTCATGGAAGAAGCAGAGGAGCAGCCCCTCAAACTTCTACACAAAAGGCACTCAGTCTTGCCTGGCATGGCCAGTCCAAAAAGGTATGCTCACAAAAGTTTTTGGAAGGCTGGCATTGCTTCCTGTGTTAACACACAATCAAAGTGCTCAGACTAAAACTCAATAAAAATTCACTTTAAGGTTGTTTATTGTAGTTTTTACTCATGCAACTTTGTGCAGGTTTACAATAAAATTTAAAAAGCCACCTACAGGAATCTTAAATTTGCATACAGAATGAGTACATACAGGATTCACTTTCTACCTTTGTCTTGCTGCAGGTTCTTGGCATTACTCATTAAAAGCCATAGATACATTCTGAACTTCCGTCACTACCAAGGAATGTAAAAGTAAATTGAACAAAGGCCTGAAAATTCCATCCTATTACTCTGTACAGAGCAAAGGACATTAGAAAAAGGGTCCAGGATTTGGTTAATGAGACCCTTCAATTCCAGGAACTTTCCTCTATTAGCAACCTAACATGTGAGGTCTACAAGGAAACTGAAGAATGATAAGTTCTTTAGTGCTTAAAATCTGAAGACAACTTTCTCCTGAACTCCTGTGGTGATTACCTTATTCCATGAAGTATGAAATCTGATTATCCTTCTCTTAGCTTGCATAACTACAAAGTTTTATCAGTAGTCTGGAAATCCTATTTTAATGGAGGTTTGTTTGTTCCAATCACTCTCCAAACTAAGCCAGTGAAAAAAAGGCATGAGCTGATTTTTAATTGCTTAGGATAGACACAATAGCAATACACCTGTTTAGGGAAGACATTTCGAAAAAAGGGTAAACAACATAAAATACTCCAAAAATTTAAATTATTCTAATTACCCGGGAGTGAGTTCCTTGAGAGATCCACAAAATGAAAACTACTGGAACACACCAGGAAAACCCATAGAGATGTGTCTTTCTGAGGCTGCTTACCAACTAAGAGATACATATCTGTGATCAACAGTGAAACAGGTGTCAAGGGAGGTGGTGGAATAGTCATCCTTGGTGATATTCGTAACTCAACCCTGAGCAACCTGACCTAATCTCAAACTTGCCATACTTCAAGGTGGGGGCTGGTACCAGCCTAACAAAAATGGGTACACACTGGTATTCAGTTTCCTCCTTCTCTTTCCCAATCCCAAAGCATCAAAGCAGCAGTCCCTGGGAGAGGTAAAGAAACAGGAAGACATTGTTATGAATGTGGAAATCCAAATATTATCAGAATTTATATCCATCTTTTAACTTTTTAAAGCCAGATATGACTTCAGACCAAAGCAGCATCATGCTTAAACCAAATGCTACTGGTGGCAGAAAGCAGGCTGCATACTTTGTACAAATCATTCAGTAGCTCTCAGGGGAAATGGACTATCCAGCATGCAAATTTAAAGAATCTGGCCCACACCTCACCTTTATATATTGTAATCAGTTCTTTAATCAAAAACTTCTCCTGCTACTGTATTTTCTACAACTTACCACATATGCATCTTTAAATTAATTAATTTTGCTTAGAAGCTGAGCATGCACATGCACACCAGTCATTAAAAACACAATGTTATCAATTCATGCTTAGATTCATATCGTTTTGGATATTTTCTGTGCTGCTTCTCATTTGAGACAATACATGCCTAGTGTAAACCTTTGCTTTCTTTTTGATGGATTTCTGATGTTCTGATCATTAGTCTATTATCTGGCTGCTTATCAGTCACATTCTCAAGCTCCCTGTACTCCCACGGCACAGCTACAAAAACCACCAAACTTATTTTCAGGCCCTTCAGCTACACAAACTGTACAGCCTGCACAGCCCTCTCACCCCATCAGCACCATATTGATTCATTACTATTAAGAATACCCAGTCAATAAAAGGCTCCACAGCATGGTACTTCCTAACTGTATATTAAAGCCTAAACATTACATATTGGTAGGAATCTTGTCTAGGAAAATGAATAAAATACTCCTTATTCAAGAGGGAAAGGAGAACGTGAGTTAATATTTTGGAAGCAGCTAAGTTATCTTTCTCCAATTTTTCTTCCATCTGCTTAAGAATGAGCAGCTCCTAGAAGATTTGCCCCGTATTTAATACTCCTCTTTTCATTTTCAATATTTATGTCATTCTTCCCATTTCTATTTCGTTGTATAGCATCATTCTCTGTTACAGCTGTATGTGTATCTGTACATATCCAAATGTATTAAATGTTTCCAGCATGAAGGATTTGGCTACACGCCAATACAATAACAGGGTAACGTTTTCATGTCTTTGAAATGCTGGTCCATCTATTTACTTGAAATACTTGAAAAGAACGAGAGCACATTTGCAGTTCTTTGTTGCTGTTATTAAAGAATTTTTAAGGAAATGTAATGTCTAATTACTTTATTAGTGAAGCTAGTCTCTACTAGCACCATGATGTGGAAAGTGATCTAGTAAAACACACAAACTGATAGTTAACTTGACATTAGATAACTCTGAGCCAGTGTAAATAGCCCCAGTACTATTGTCTCCTCCCTCCCTGAAAACAGGGAGCATATACACATGACAGTGAAGGACCATGAAAAGTAAAAAAAAAAAATGTCAAAGGAACTGGAAAGTATCTGGGAGGTGGTTTTTGGTCTTGGAAAACTGAAAATGTTGTTCAGATTTTCAGTCTTCCTGTCAAAGCAGTTTACTGGATGCTGAGGGAGTATGAGGAAAATAGCCTGCGGAAAGTGTCCAAGATAACACACTAAACACTTCCTGATGCCACTCCTGCAGACAGCACACTGGGGCACAGGAGTTTACTGGCCCGACCCAGGAACAAATTTCCTATGTTCTTAAAAATCTATGATTGCAGCATGGCAATTATTTCCTGTGAAACAGATAGATGAACCAAATGACTAGTGTAGTTGCATCCACCTTTTGTACTTTTCATTAAGCACATGGAATCCATTCAGTTAAAGTTCCAGCCCTTACTGAAGCAAAGCACATCTTTTAGTTCAAGTATACAGATTGCAGTTAAATTAACATAGAATTTTATTGAAATTTTGTAGATACAGTAAATAAAAAAAAAGCATAAAAGATGTTCCTATGTTTAATGTTCTAAACATTATTCCAACGTGGAAAGCAGAAATATAATCTATTGGTCTACTCTAAATAGTGAGAGGGTCACATTTTTGCATATATTCCTGAATATAGTAGCTAGAAGACTACAAAATGAATAGAGATATGCACTAAAAGTTAGCATTATGTATGGCATGGAACTCTGATATGAAACTGCTGTGATATTCTCTCTGGGAGAATCCCCAAACTCTCTATGTAAACTCATTTTAGACAGAAGTATGTACATCTTGATTCATTTTCTAAAAGAAGCCTGAATTCTTTCAAAAATTGCATTTTACAATTCACACAGTAAGTTGTTTGGAAGTGACACAGGGCTGCAAGTGGTTTATTAAGAGCTCTGACTTATATCAACTACTAAAATGAAATTTTTGTTTTCCTAGATGGTTAAAAATTTTTTAAATGGAAAGAGCTGAAGCTTAGAAAGAGAAAGGCTGATAGCTGTTGATATTCTTGAGACATACACTATACAATATAATCTAATCAGGTCAAACTTTCCCTATCTATCCCATGCTTTTATTTTACATGGCTGTTTGCTTTCTATTTTCCTTTTTGTTTCATGAACAGTAAGAAAAGCCTAAGATATCTACTTAAAATTCAACACTGTGTTATTGTCGGATTTTAACTAAGGCTGGAGTGAATAAGCACAGAAAATAAATGGTTTTGCCAAGCTCTGTCCTTAGTTTCAGATAGCCTAAGTTTTACCAGACTGTAATTTAGGTTATTCCTTTTTTTCAGAAACATTGTTCAACTTTTAAGTGCTAGAAATATAGAGGATGAAAATAAAATTTTAAATCAAATTTACTATGTCCAAAAAGATGAAATTCCATCAGCGCATAAACCTTCTGGCTGAAGTTTTAATAATTACAATTTACAAGCATTTAATTAGGTTTATAAAGCAGTCTAACAGAAAATAAACATCCCTCAACAGTGCAGTGAGCTTTGAGTAGGCAAAGAATCAAGTAAGGGCATATCAGAGTTATACATACAGTCGCTCAGAAACAAGTACAGTCCATCTAATTTATGGTTCCTCATATATATTCATTACTACATGGTTGCTGAAACACAGCACTGAAGATAAGTCAGAAAGCATCATGTATCTTAACTTTGGTAGATTAATAAAAAAAAAATTTATTTCAAAACAACAAAAAAAATTCTTTCAAGCTTTTAACAGCTGTACCTTGACCATCCACAGCAAATGATTTTACAGCAATAGAGCACAGCAGAGAAAGAAGAAGGTTAGTCAGCCATGCTTACAGCACACATTCCCATCACTGCCAAATTAGCACTACTTTGTGTCATTTTTAATACGGTGGAATCTGTCATTCTGAGCACATGCCGTGGTTTCAGCCCAGCCAGTAACAAAGCACCACGCAGCCGCTCGCTCACTCCTACCCCCCCCGCCGGCCACGGTGGGACGAGGAGAAAATAGAAAGGCAGGCTCGTGGGTCGAGATAAGGACTGGGAGGGATCACTCACCTCTTAGGGTCGCGGGCAAAAGACAGGCGCAACTTGGGGAAGAAACAAAACCAATTTAATTTACTACGAGTCAAAACAAACCAAGGCTATTAGGAAGCAAAACCGAACCTGAGAACACCTTCCCCCCACCCCTCCCTCCTTCCCGCCTCAACCCCACTCCCGGTTCTCTCTCCCTCCTCCCCCCGGCGGCGCAGGGGAACAGGGGATGGGGGTTGGGGTCGGCTCGCCACACCTGGTCTCTGCCGCTCCTTCCTCCTCAGGGGGAGGAGGACTCCGCACTCGGCCCCTGCTCCGCCGCGGGGTCCCTCCCGCGGGAGACAGTCAGTCCTCCACGAACTTCTCCAGCGTGGGTCCTTTCTGCGGGCCGCAGCTCTTCGCGAACTTCCCTGGCGTGGGTCCTTTCCGCGGGCCGATCGTCAGTCACACGCTGCTCCAGCGCGGGCTTTCCCATGGAGTCACGGCCATCCTGGGGGGCCTCCGCTCCCCCGCTCCCCTCCGTGGGCCGGGGGGGGACAGCCTGCCGTCTCACCACGGGCTGCGGGGGCATCCACCTCCTCAGGCGCCCCTCCTTCCTCACTGACCTCGGGATCTGCAGAGGGGTTCCTCTCACATTCCAATCCCCCTGCTGACTGCACGTTCCCCTTCTCAAATCTGTTCTCCCAGAGGCGCTACCGCCGTCGCTGGCGGGCTCGGCCTGGGCCAGAGGCGGGTCCGGCTTGGAGCCGGGGAAGCTTCCAGCAGCTTCTCACAGGAGCCACCCCTGCGGCCCCTCCCCCGCCACCAAAAGAATCCCCGCGCCACACAAACCCATAACAAGTATATAACTTGGCGATAAACTGGGGAACCTTGAAGCTGTCTGATTTTTCAGCAGGCAGGTGGTCTTCCTTTGGCAAAAGTTTTGAGTCCCATGCATTACCATGAGGCAATCTAGAAAAATCTTAATCTTTATTTAGAATAACAAGCAATTTACAGTGTTCATGCAGTTATAGCATAAAACCTTGTAAAACCAGGTATGAAAATGGACAGTGTGATATGAAAGAATAAAAATGCTTGTATTCTGCAGTTCAGTTGTCTTCTAATGAGCAACTCAATTGAGTTTGGCCTTGTTAAATAGGTGCTTTAAAATAAGTCAAGTGATGCAGTAATTACGAACACAGAAACCCCAATCCCTCCCTTTTTTAAATAGCAATCAAAATATTTATGTTGAGAAGTTGTTATTGTGGAGCTTTTTGTACATATTCTAAAATCATTAGGCAGCTAAGCCGAGAAGAACTCAATGTGCAAAAACACAGGGTTGAGAGGCTTAAGGAGGTATTCAATGCAAATCCATCAGTATGTCAGTTTCAAGACTCCACAGGAGAATGATTTAAAGAGTATGTAAGTTTATAATAGGAACAAATTATACTTTTACTAAATTGTAAGCAAATTGAGCATAAAAAGTGAATAATGACATTTCACACAGGGTATTTGTTTCCAATTAATACAGAAAACTTACCCAGCTCTAAAGTAATAGATGATACTTAAGTGAGATAATAATGAAAACTGATTTCTGGACAGTGCATTGTACATCTGATCATGAGAACATTGGCTTTAGTTAATTGACAAATTACTGGGTTCCCGCCCTTTTGTTTTACTGTTGGTCAACAGTTTTTCCCTAGGACAGCAACATTAAGTTAAAGAGCAAGAGCAAAATGTAAGAGACACTGTCTACAGCGTTCTATGGTGTGGCATTTGGTTTAACTTAAGCAGTGTCACAAGAGCTGATAGCTCATTTACCCATTGCCATTTGGAATTTGTAAAGCAATCTGTAAACAGCTTCTGTCCATGCAACTTGTCTGTTTTGTGAAATTCCACTTGCTTCAGCAATGAGAAAGAGTTGGTCTTTGTTTTATCTCCCTTTGTCTTTCTCACTGTCAGTAGTGATAACGATGGAGCACGTCATTCAGTTTCCTTCAAACTTATACCTGCTTTTATTTGGCAAGGCACTGGGCTGCATGGTCAAGTGATCCTGGAATGAAACTGAAGAGCTCAGCTGAATGGGGCCCCAATCAAAGCTTGGAGTTTAGACTCAAACTTCACTAGGGAAAATGAAGCATCAGAATGGAGTTGCCTGGAAAAGGAGGGGAGAGAGGAGGTGGGCCAGGCAGCTCTTTCACTGGGGACAGTGGAGCCTGTCCCTGTCAGATCTTTACCGAGTATCACCTGTGAAAAACCTGAAAGCATGGCCTGTGCTTCAGCTAAGAGTTACATGGTAGAGCAAGAACAATTAGCAGCTCTTCATTTGGCATCCTCCTGTCTCGCACTAGGAAAAGTACTGTACTACACCTTTTAATGCTGGTTTAACTCAAGGAGGAAATAGTATGTCCATGTACAAAAATGTCTAGTTGGAAGGGCTTCAGGCAGTAATGCTAGACTGCAGCAGCAGAGTCTACATATTTCAGTAACAAATTTAATTGTGCCACTAAAGGATTTTTGCCCTTCTCTTTTGTATAAAGTAGCATCTCTTTATTGTGAATGCTGTAAACTAACACTCCTAACTTAGAAATCAATTTAGTCAGTGTAGCTGTAGTGCTACTAACTACAATTTTCTTACAGATTAGTTCAGTAGAAAGAAAGAAAAAGTGTTACTACTTTAAAAACAGAAGCCAAGAACTGACATTTCTGAGATATACCATACGCTGTAGTGCCTCTCTCACGTGGTTTATCTGCTTTCTGGCCATGTCCAGCACTTTTGGATGTGCAGAAACCTATTTAGAGAAACCTGCAGTAGATTCTAGTGCTGTCATGCTTGAAAGTCCCAGATGAGAATTGAAAATCTTCAGACTTATTGGTGTAACTTCTCTGCATAGAAGAGAAAGCTATGAAATGCTCAGGAAAACTCTGTTGAACAGCAGCCTTATTCAAGGCTACATTCACTAACTTAATGTCTAAATTATGACTGCTTTTGTCTTTGAAGATACGTGTGTGTGCAGCATACTAGTACCATGTAATTGTACTGTTAATGGAGTCTATTCAAGAACCTCCAAGATAATATTATTATTAATTTGTTGGGCAATAATATCTGAATTTTAGAAAGGAATTAGAGAGTCAGATATGACAAAATCTGTGTTATTCAATCTTATATAAGCACAAATTTCAAATTTGCCCTGTAGTTGTAATTGTGATGTAGGCAAGTATCAGGACTCTGTGTGTGTGCACCTAATAATCAGTTCCATGGCTCTGTGCATAGATGGGATGGTGGACCGACTGGAGGTGGTTCACAACTTCTAGCCAGCTTCCCAGCAAAGCATTTGACTAATGTATGCAGGAGTTTTCCAGATGAAAATATTGGACAGTCCCGGAGACTCCCTCAGGCAGCTCCTGCTGTGCATTGCCGAATTGATTAAGAACTGTTTCTGTGCTTAAATATATTGATTAACATCTTTCGTGGAGAATCTGGCAGTTCCAGTGATTTCTCTGCAGGAGGAACTGCCTAGAATTGACCAGACTGAACATAATAATATTAAGTAGTCAGCAGAAACTGTTCTGTGCAGATGTGGGATAGCGGAGAATCAGAGGTTGGAATTTAAATTAATGGTGACCATTAAAAAAAAAAAAAAAAATCCCCCAACCCCAAAAAGAAACAGATGCAAAACCCACCCAAAACACAACAGCTTGAGATACAGAGAGTGAGGTCTCATTGTTGAATCCCTTTGGGAATTACTATGGCAGTAATTTCAATGAGACAGAAAAACTTGCTTTATGTAGATGAGAGAAACTACTCAAATGGCTTGACTTGGTATGGTACATGTTGTAGGCACTGAACTTTATACGTGAGTTTCACTAACTATCATTTTCTCTGATCTGTACTTATTCTAATCACCCTTAATTATTTTTCCTGTGCAAAGTGTTTCAGATTACTTAGATTTTATGGTGGTTCTCTTCCAAATTTACCTTGTATTACCACTGTGACTGTTGGTTTCTGATCCTTTGGGAAGAAAATTACATAAGGTCTCTTATTACTAACATTTAGTTGACATTTTATTCATATCATTTATTTCAATTGCAGGACTTAAATCACATTTAAACAGCAATTATTTTCCCAATACTGTATGTTACCAGCTACGTAAGCAATACATCCTGCATTACAATGAGTTCATTTAAAGGAAGATGATGCTGATCAGGGAAAGAATGTTTGCAGAATAATTTGGTAGAGAGGGGATACCAAGTGGATTGTGAGGTGGTTTGGGTGTTTCTGATCATGTGAAGTCAATGTTATGTTATTAAAATACTTAAGATAGGATAATCTGCACTAGAAACTTAATACAGAAATAATGTATGACATGGGACTTAAATATAACTGAGTCCCTGACTGCTGTGCCAAAGTGTTTTGACACTACACCGAAGCATCAAATCCATTTGATTCTTGCTCTTTCTTCTGAAATTATTACAAAATACTAGTAGTGATTATTGTACTGTGAGCACTTTGTTGCTAGGCACTGCCTTGAGGCTGATGGTAAGTTCCACATATACCATCAGATAGTTGAGATTTTTTTTAAAAATATAGTTCAATTTGTAAAGCAAAATTACTCTGTAATCAGATCAGACAGTGATCAGGAATTGGAGGTCTCATTGTTATTAGTTATGCTTTGCTGTTTTCTCAGTGGACAAATGTTCACTGGTTCCTTTTCCACTGGGGAAGAAGAAAACTGGTTAATGGAGAAGAACCTGGTTGTAAGGTTCAAACCTCATTGTAAGGGTACTTAAAACATTTGGACAGTGACATAATGGCAACAGCAGCAATGCCAGCAGTGATGTTAGAATAGCTGAAAAAAGTGAATAGATAGTTGCTCCTCTTCTGTTTGCTTATGTGATGGAACGAGTGATGTAATCATCATGCTTCTCAGGAACAAAAGGTGGAGGGTCCCAGGTTTTGCTGTGATGCATCTGCGTAGTTAATAACCCAAAAAAGTAAAGGGAGTGAAGTGTCCTGGAATTGCTGGGATTGGTTCAAGCTGTGTAGGCCTTGTGGAGTAGCCTTTACCTGTGCAGGTGAGGTGGACAGCAGGTAAATAGCATTCTGCTGTCCTCGAAGAACTTGTCTGGTCACATGTAATTCATTTGTGTGTGCGGGCTGGATAATCATAGAGTTACATGTGAGTTATCCTTGGGCACAGCAATTATCTCATAACTCCCTCAAACACGATGGTGCTCAAATGACACATTATTTTTAGATTTTAACACATGTAATTTATGTGCATCATACCTGAGGTTGATTTTTCCCTTTGGCAGTTGGTGAGGTATCTGACCAGACTGCCTTTTTCTGTCAATCCATGTTTTTATTTTTGGACTTTCCTGAGCAAAATATGCTGAACTTTCTAAACTGATCAATTTTTCTCATGAGTTACTACTGGAAGAAGGTGATAATTGTTTTATCAATACAAGACACAGTCAGTTGCATTTCAAATACCTTCAAAACTAGTTATCTGTTCACACTTTCAGGCAGCTGGTTATTGTTTGTGTTTGATTTTGGCACTTAGTGAGTTATTAGTAATAGATGTGTAATACTGAATAACTTCCTCTGCTCAGGAGCGGATGGGCTTTAAGCCCAGCTCCCAGTGTGAGCCAGGCCATGTTTTGGGCAGATATGCAGGAGGATTGCTGGGGAGGAGGATGACTGCCCCACAGTCCACACCTGGCCTTGTAGCCAGCTCTGGGGGTTGTCTCACACAGTTGTCCTCTGAGAAGAAAATGAGAAGGTTGTCAAATAGCTGATGATACCCTGGAGATTTGCACGCTTGGCAGAACCAAGGAGTTTTTTCTTTCCTAAGGTAAAATCTTGATAACTACTCTTGAATTGTTCCTAAAGACTTGTCCCAGCAGGGGTGATGGGCAGGGACCTGTTTCTAAAGGGTTCTCACTAGCTGGCATTTGGGCTTCTAAGGGGTGCCAAAACATTTGTCTCAAGTCGATCCTTGTTTGTTACAGCAGCAAGTGCGCTAGTGAAAGCCAAGCCTTCTGTCCTTTGACCCAAAGTCATGCTTTTTGAGGGCATAATCAATGTATCCATTTGGAAATCTTCCAGGTATTACTCTGTTATCTGTCCGTATGTTTATACAAATGAGACAGTTTCTTGTAAACTCTCAGAGTGTATACTTCATGTAGTAGGATAACAATATGTGTACTCTCATCTAGACAAATACTCTTCTGTGGTGATTCAAAGAGTGATAATGAAAAGTAAACCTGTTCAAAGTAAATGTGAAAGTTTGAAAGCCACTTAGGAAACTTAAGGCACTAGTTTTTAATAGAATTAAGTACCAAAGATTGCTTAAAAGACCAACCTGTTTCCCCAGCAAAAAATAATTTGAGTTAGCGTCAGATAAGGTGACTGGAAGGTACTGGAAGACAATGCCCAAAACAATGCCCATCTTTTAGAAAGATCTAGATTTTGCATTGTTAAATTGCTGATTTGGCCTTCTGGTGGTTGTGTCATTGATTTGGTGGAAGAAACTGCTTAGCATGCTGTTATGGGTTTGTGTGGCGCGGGGATTCTTTTGGTGGCGGGGGAGGGGCCGCAGGGGTGGCTCCTGTGAGAAGCTGCTGGAAGCTTCCCCGGCTCCAAGCCGGACCCGCCTCTGGCCCAGGCCGAGCCCGCCAGCGACGGCGGTAGCGCCTCTGGGAGAACAGATTTGAGAAGGGGAACGTGCAGTCAGCAGGGGGATTGGAATGTGAGAGGAACCCCTCTGCAGATCCCGAGGTCAGTGAGGAAGGAGGGGCGCCTGAGGAGGTGGATGCCCCCGCAGCCCGTGGTGAGACGGCAGGCTGTCCCCCCCCGGCCCACGGAGGGGAGCGGGGGAGCGGAGGCCCCCCAGGATGGCCGTGACTCCATGGGAAAGCCCGCGCTGGAGCAGCGTGTGACTGACGATCGGCCCGCGGAAAGGACCCACGCCAGGGAAGTTCGCGAAGAGCTGCGGCCCGCGGAAAGGACCCACGCCAGGGAAGTTTGTGAGGAACTGCGGCCCGCGGAAAGGACCCACGCTGGAGAAGTTCGTGGAGGACTGACTGTCTCCCGCGGGAGGGACCCCGCGGCGGAGCAGGGGCCGAGTGCGGAGTCCTCCTCCCCCTGAGGAGGAAGGAGCGGCAGAGACCAGGTGTGGCGAGCCGACCCCAACCCCCATCCCCTGTTCCCCTGCGCCGCCGGGGGGAGGAGGGAGAGAGAACCGGGAGTGGGGTTGAGGCGGGAAGGAGGGAGGGGTGGGGGGAAGGTGTTCTCAGGTTCGGTTTTGCTTCCTAATAGCCTTGGTTTGTTTTGACTCGTAGTAAATTAAATTGGTTTTGTTTCTTCCCCAAGTTGCGCCTGTCTTTTGCCCGCGACCCTAAGAGGTGAGTGATCCCTCCCAGTCCTTATCTCGACCCACGAGCCTGCCTTTCTATTTTCTCCTTGTCCCACCGTGGCCGGGGTTGCGGGGGGGGGGGGGGGTAGGGGAGTGAGCGAGCGGCTGCGTGGTGTTTTGTTACCAGAAAAACAGTTTTCAGCGGCTGGGCTGAAACTACGACAATAATATTACTAAAGGTAAGGTGAAAGGAGAGAAATAAGTGTTCTTTAAGTGCTCCTATGAATATCTTGTATTTTAAACGCAGAAAACTAGTTCAAACTAACTGTTCAGGGTGTGGTCTCATTTATATCAACTTTTGTATTTGCATAAGTGTAAGAAAGATTAGAACATAAACCTACCTGAATAAACAATAATACTGATGACAGTCTATCTAAACCTGAGCTCAGAGTGTTCCTGTAAACCATTTAGCCAGCATCCTTCACAGTATTACATAGTCTTATATATAGTACTGATACTATAGACATTCCATGATTTAACATAAATATAGAAATAAAGGGATCTGAGAAATTCCTTCCCATGTACCATTTCAGGTTAGCAGACATGATGTCATTGGTTTTGTACGAAGCATTCTACAAATTCTTTCTGTCCAGCACCCATTAACTAGCTGATATACACTTCCCCTCTGGTGTTTTTCTGTCAATTTAGTAATTCATACAGGTGAAAAAGCATTTAATTGTCTTCCCAGAAGAATGAAGTCTTCTGTTCAACTAATACAGGTAGGAAAATTTGAAGTTGGACCAGCCAGGTCCATCAATGTTTAGAGATTTTTTCCTTTCTGTAGTCTCCAGTTAGCTTATAAAACGACACTCGTGACAGTTTACCACGTTACTTAAGAACAGGTAATTCTAACATAGCTACAAGGGAAATAAAAACAATACAAGTTTAAGAGTCGGGAGCAGAAAACTACATATGCATATATATATGTATTTATATTTATGTGTACACACAAAGATACTACTACAAGTCTCTTGGGCAAGGAAATGTAAACAGCACTACAAATTCTAGTTTTACACGTGCAACTGCTTCCTAATGTGTCTCTCACCTAGAACAGTTTTGAGGAAAGCAGCTGGAAACCACTGCAGTAAACAGGCCTGGACAGAGCTAAGATCCCATTCAGAAAACTAGTACATTCTACATCTTGTGATTAAGATGTTCTGAGCTTTGAGTCTTTGCTTTCCTCCTGTGAAAAATAAAGAAAGGGAAATCTATGAAAGACATTGCTATAGGCAGCTTTCAAGGAAAAAAATTATTTGTTTTTAATCTTTCCCATTCATTTTTTTTAAGGAAAATTAAGTGTGCTACTTTTCAAAGTGGGTTTGGCCAGACAGCCTTACTGGAAATAAAAGACAACACAGGTTGGGAGTAAGAGTCACTCTCTGATTTCTATCTAAAATACCATATTAATGTGATTATTGCAGTAAACGTCTCTATAATGTCAATATAGAAACCTGCAGAACCCAAACCTCTCCCAGCCATAGGCAGTTGGCATTCTTACTTGACTGTAGATGCAAATTTCAAATCTCAGCAATACATCATTAAGGCAGAAGAGACTGATTGTCACCTGATACAAGAGTAAAAATCTTGTTAAAACTAATAGTGTTTAAGCTAATATTAAATAAGGAAAAAAAAAAACCAAAAACCCAAACCCCCATCATTTATTCACAAAAGGATGTTGGAGGATTTTTCTGTGACAGGATGTTTACAAATAAAAGTGGATTTAAAGAAGTGAAATTCACACAGCTGTGACGTTAACCCATTGTACTAAAATGCACTGTGGTTTAAAAAAAGGAGTGCACACACACATTGTTGGGCTTTAGCAAAGAGCAAGTGCTTACAGCTTAAAAAACCCCAACCTGTACTTCATAGCCTGAATCAGAGACCTATCAGTCAAGCTACCTGCTGCAGAATGATGATCACTAAGTTCTTAGATGATGACCTTTCAGAGAGGATGGCATTTGTTATGGAAGAGGAGGGAAACAATTAGGTGGGGAGAATAAAAAAAAAAAAAAAAAAAAAAGAAGAGGAAAAAAGGAATTGGAGTGATCTCTGGTTTATTTCATTCCAGACCAACTGCTTCTGAAATGAAAACTAACATTTGAGACCCTACTGCTAAGATCTGAAGTACCTATCTAGCAGCAAAAGCAAAGGAAATACTAGAAGAGAATGAAACCTCAGAGGGTATAAGAACTTCCTATTAAGGTTTGTTCTTACTTTGTCAAAAGTCAACACCTTAAGTAACAAAAGTCCCCACTATTATCTAAGAAAATTGTCTTAATATCTTTTCCACTATTCATATATACTTTTATGAGACTGACTACATTTACAGTACAGATAAATTTTAAATTTACATTAAATTCTCAGTTGCCTCCAATTCAAATATCTAATATTTCTAACAATTATTATTCATATATCCTCTTGGCATACTTACTTCAGCTATATCAATAGCAGAAATTAGACGCACACAGGATTCCCCATTTTCAGTATTGCACAACAAGAACAAGTCTCCTGCACTGGAGCACCATACGTACAAGTGTAAAGAAAGAACCTCAAACAATCACAGCTTTCATCTTTTAATGAAACAGTAGAACAGTGTTTTCAGCCAGTGAAGCTACTCTGATTTACATAGCCAAAAATATAACCACATGTTTCTACCGCTGTTTCTCACACATTCTACAAAAGGAAAACAAAGAGGTATGCTAAGAGAAACAAAGGTGGACTCCATTTTAAGAAAAAAAACCAGAAAATAAAAGAAAAGTAAGTTTGCAAGAGCCCCTTGCAAATACTTATCCAGCTCAGTGCTAGCGGCACACTTTGGAGAGAAATAATTTTTCAGGGCCACTCACAAGGCCAGCTCAGCTATAATGAATCTCAGAACTAAAACTCATTAAAGCAGCAGAGATCACAGTCTCTTCTACAGACATTCTCACAGATCTTGATCCTGCAATCATTAATCAGAAACAATTCCTGTAAAGGTTCACTTGAGTAATGATTCAGAAATAATGACTAATTACGGTCCTCTTCAACTCAGATGCCAAAAGCATATTATATGGTTGTGATAATACAAGATTTTAGGGTGAGAATTAACTCAGGTTATTTTTTAACATTGAAACATGGGTGTCTAGTTTAGGTTTATTATCTATGTATCTCCATAGTCAAGACAAATAAGTGCCTCCAGAGAGAAACTCAATCCATCCTAAAATAGGTCTTTTGTAGGGAATGAACTGCCCTATAGAGCTGCTTGCCCTCTCTACTGACTAGAGACAGAGCCTAGAGTAGTGGTTCAATTTTTCAGTGAGCGAGATGATCGAGATGAAAGTCACTTGTATCAGAGCATTCAGTTTGTTAAATACTGACTTTGCAGTTGGACCTGACAATGGTGACTACTTTCTCCAAGGGTATTACAAAAGACAGCAAGAGACAACTTCCATGTTTAGATCATTTTGAAAAAGTTAATTTGACGTATTCAAATATGGCTACTTCTTGTGAAAAGTTCAAAGAAATTTCAACAAACTCCAGTTATGGTGAGACTGAAAAACTACTACTAGGATAATTATTCATATAGACTTTGCACTTTAGGAGGAGGAAAAGTGAACAGAATAGATATGTATGTATCTTTGTAAAAATTGTTGCTTTTGGTTTTAATTCTTAAAAACTTCCACCTATCAGGGTCTCAGAAGGAAGTAGGGGGAATCATTTTTAACAGAGACAAATAAGTAGCAGGTACAAAGTGTGGGATGATACAGATACGAAAAACCTTCTCATCTCTGGTGACAGAGAACCATTTCTCTAAATTTTTGAAGAGTAAGTGAAACACAGAAAAAGATGCTACTGGTACAATGCCTGAATAGTAATAATAATTGTACCTGGCACTTCTATAGGCTATAGTGACTTTCATCAGAGAATTGCAAAACACTTCAAGTGCATTCCTCTGTCTGGAATGGTAGGATCTTGCAAGGTATTCAGTGCTTCAAGCAATAGAAATTGAGGGCGTACAGCACAACACAAGAGGTACTTAGCAGCTTGGAGAATCAAGTCCTTTAGCCTTATTACAACCTTACAAGCAAAACAACATAGTGAAGTAAACAGACTTTCAACAGCAAGACGACAGTATAAATGCAGAGACAGCTAGCGAGAGATTCAAGGAGATGTGTTCAAATGGCATAGATCTGACACTGACTTAGATGAGCTTATTTTTCTTGTACCATTACTGCTATCAAAACTAAACAAACTGCATTGTCCTGAACTCCTCATTGCAAGAATTGAAGAAATTGGCTATTTGGGACTCTCCAGTGAAGCTCATCTAGTCTAATACAAAGAAATATCTAAATCCAGTTGAAACATTGCCTATTTAAAAAACTGATAACTCTGAGACTTGTAGGGCTGTAAACAAGAATGTTTTGTCAACGTGAAACAGCATCTCCATGGTCTGATTCTCCAGCTATGTAACTGGAGAAGTTGAAGTCTTGTTATTTTTTATTTATTTACTTTGAAGTGCTGAACGATTAGTTCATGTGACCTATGGATAGCTATTTACTCTGTACATTTACAGAATTAACAAAAATCCAAATAATTTTGTCTGTAATTATCTAATACCCCTAGTCTCATACCAGTATCACTGCCATAAACAGGACATGTAACACCTTATGACTTGTGAAAAATGCAACTGTCTCAGGCTATTTTACGTCAACACCTAGACTCCATTAAACCTAAAACAAAAATGAAAGGTACATGGCAGCCAAAAATAATAGAAAGCCAATCCCCACGGGAAAGAAATCACAGTAGTCCTGGAGCCACACAGGAAAATGGATTCAAAACAACACAGAGAGAGAGAGAAAAAGAGCAAGGGAAAGAAGGTATCACATGGCATGAACCCTATATCTGCTCTTAACAATATTGTATTTGGGTCAGCCCTGTACGCTTCTGTTAATGTTATGACATCTGTGGCTGTATTCCATCCCTTGTATTCATCTCCACTGCTTAGGGACCACCTGGTCTTGTTCTCTGATGGCTAGTGTCCTCTCCTGCTCTTTGACTGCCACCTGTCTTTCTCTTCTGTATTTAAAGCATTACATAATAAAACCAGACGATGAAGAGGAGTTAAATGCCTGGCTTGGCTCACCCTCATAAAAGTTATTTCTGTTATGGGGCTTTCTCCCTTCCTCCCCAGATTCTGGCAAATTCAAAATGACTTGACATTTTGCATTGTGATTCTGCAGGAGCAAATGGTAGTTTCTCAACAGGGAACCAGAAAAGAGTGAAATAGTTCTTTAGATAAAGGCACTAGTTGCAATGTAGTGCCTGTGAAAAACAGTAGCAAACAAGCTGCAGTCAGCAGCGTTACACCACTAGCTAGCACAGCAAGCGCAGCCTGGGTGCAGGCCACTGCTCAGAACCAACTGCTGCTACTGACCGAGGAGTGGGAAACAAAGCAGAATCGGGAACAGATAATGCCACAGAGGGCCAGGGTGCTGGGCAGGGCTCACAGCTTCTCTAAGCCCAGGGAACCCATGTAGCTCCTTATTCAGTTTCACAGTTTCAGGGACCCCCCAAGTAGCACAAATACAGGCTCAGCACAGGGTAGAACTTAGATCTTACTCTTTAGTCATTATTTATTCCTCATTTAGTCAATTTTAGTAACTATTTTTCCTTCTGTCAAATTTAAATAACAGAGGCATTTTTGTCTTGATGGTGTAGCAGCACTGGCATCCGCTGTATGTTTGTAGGGATCAGACAGCAGCAGCATGAGTGTCCCTACTCTTCCTTGTCTATGTCCTTCCTGCACAGAAGGACGGCATCTGCCTCCATTCATAAACATTAACATCTCTGCTGGAAGAGCCATCAACAGCTTTTGCCACTTGCAACATGGAGAATTCTCCTCTGTGAAGCAAACTGAAGCCATTAACTCATTTCACACAGGCCAGTGAAGCCATCACATACAAATAACTTTTGATCTATAGTAAATTGGGCAGCGTTCAGTCAAATGACCTAAAGGTTAAAGTCTCTGTATGCTATTATCTCTCCTGAAGTCAAAGCATCCCACTTCTTAGGTGCTAACTCAGTTGTACATAGACCTGAAACACTGAATTTTCTATTCAATAGAAATAGTTCAACACTACTTAAGTGGAATTAGCAAACACTTCATTAGCTAATTGTATCTGTTTCTGAAAACAGGACATTTATATATATATTTTTTTATATATATATATATGGAAAAAAAAATCAGGATACTCTAGCCAAGATTCAAAAATATTACCCTTCAGCAAGGAAATTAATAAGGTTTACTCTGCAAAAATAGCATACCAGGGTGTCCCTGATGTGACCAAAGTGCTATGTATCTGTAGTTCCCTCTTACCTTACAAGGAGCTGAGGTGCATGGCACACCATGGAGCATCCCTTTAGAAGCTATTCAGCTCCTGAGTTAGAGAAGAGCAGTTTTACTTCAGCACTCATACAAACATCAAAGGTAACTCAGTTGAATTAATTTTATCCAGCTTGTCCTGGTTTCAGCTGGGGTTAAACCACGACACAGCTCTACCAGGATAAAATTAGTATGCAAAACATACAGACTGAATCAACCAAGTATGTCTATGCATAACTTGACTTACAATTCTCAAATATTAAAAAGATGTCACTAAAGAAACCACCCTAACAAAGCTTTTTAAAACCCATTCTTGGTTTTAAAAAGTATATGAGCAGTGAACTTTTCAAACAGGCCAGAAATACTTCACAGCTAGAATTCTGAGAAACAATCACATGGAAACTTGAAGTGATAGCAAATTTTTTATCCTGTTCAGTCTTAAAACATGCTTATCAGTGGACGACCTGCAAAAAAGAAGGTTCCTGACTTTTCATTTCAGTACAAACTTGCAACTCGTGAACCTTAGTAGGTTGACCACAGTTTACAAAACTTTTTTTGTGAGAATACACCAGAGTATATTTGTATGGATGAATCAAAATTATAAGACGCTCAGTGCAACGTGTGCTTGATTGCACAGACTCTTGAACTGTTACCCATCTTGATTTCACACTTCCAGTTAAAAATCTTGAAAAACATTCTCTGATTCTCTTTTATTCTAATATCATAATTCAAATGTAAATTTTAGTGAAACAATCCTAACCAAAACACTTTGGTCAGTTTTTCCAGTTCTTAACTACAATCTGTATTCATTCCTACTAAGTGGTATCTGTAACCAGACTACAGTAAAAGCAGTATCTGGGTCTAGCAAAGACAAAACGCTCTGTGCAAGTACAGGCAGCTTCCCATAGGAGGGCATCAGCCTGGTTTCCTCACACAAAATGACATTTTTAAAAAAAAAAAAAAAAAAAAAAAAAAGAATAGGGAAAAATTCATAGCATTTTGTCAAGCACTTCCATCTCTGTATAGGTCTGAGAAAATAAATATATTGTAAATAGAGTTATGCCCTAGCTCCCTGAGGAACAAAGTAATAAATAAAATAAGAAAATAAAACTGGAAAGGCCTGTTACTATCTGGCTTTTTAAAAAACATTAGGTGTTCACATCCAGGACTTCCCAGTCACTTGGTACCACAAAATGGCACACAAACTTGAAGACTACAGAGGAGTTGAGTAGCCAAAGCTACCTTGCTCTGTTATTTTCTTTAATGAATAACAGTATCAAAGCCAGAAAAATATGACAGCAGCTAACAGTGTGGGTGGTGATATAGAAAAATATGAAGAAAAGTATTCTAAGTCTTTTTTTTTTTTTTTCTTCCCCCTAATGTCCCATAAAACACATCCATATACCGCATTTATTTAAAGGCTGCTGATTAAAATTAGTCAACATCGTAGCTCCCTACAACATAACCGCAATACTTCTAGAGAGTGGTTCCCTGAAGAAACCAAAAACCTGTCCTGGTGCCTTTGCTTTATCGTTAGGCTGCAAAAGTTCTGAGCAGCGTTTAATCAAAACCAATTAGGATAATAGAGCTTACTGCCCAGTGCCTCAGTGGATGCATTACCAACACATAATGGAAAATGAATGAAGAGATAGAACAAGTACAATAGTGAAACAAGGTAAGTCCTGAAGGCTGTCACTGAGGTCTTCTCACCTCCAGTGGCACGGTGATATGCAGTGTGAATTTACTGCCTGCTGCAGTGCACTGCATGACGTTGTGTAACAGCATAACAGCAGCAATAAAGCATCCTCAGTGCAGGTGCTCAGACTCCCATCCCCACCAGAATACTTACCCTGTAATGCTGCACACTGATCTCTAAGTATTCCTGCCTATTTCTTCATACATCCTTCCTTACCTTGTGGATTTGGGGGAGGAAAAAGGAGGAAATGGGCTTAAGTCTTCAAATTTGGCACTGAACTGGTCCACAGTGGAAGCCCCCTTCCAGTTTCTCTTTCTTCTACACAGATTTCAGCTCTTCACCCATCTCTAGAAGCTTTGTGCCTCCACCTACTGTAGCTACTTCAATAACCCAGGAATTATAACCCAACTGATGGTGCAATGCCCAAAAGTAAGATGTCTAACCTTGCCAATAACGCACAGGGAGGCATTGTTGCTCATAACCCATACCTTAATTTTTTTTTTCTCTAAAAGACATTTCATGTACATAGAGGAGAACTAGGAAATGCCTGTGCAGCCTCAGTTTTGCCTTCTCATGAATATGTTTTGTGACATGTAGTTAAAGTTTACTCATGAAATAATCACATTCTGTTGTGCCCTACAAGTCCCCTGCCTCATTTCATGAGATACCAGCACCAAGGTATAATGAAGAATAAATGTTACACTGACAAATGTAAGTATTCCCACAACTGTTCACGTGCATGCAGGTAAATGCATAAACATACATACATGGACACAATAGCGCTTCTGAACCATGGTCAGAAAAGTTGAGCCTTACCAAGAACTATTCGATCTTTAAAGTCATGGATTCATTATGGACCAAGGCCAATTGTATGAAGTTCAACAAGGCCAAGTGCCAGGTCCTGCAACTTGGGTCACAGCAACCCCATGCAGCGCTACAGGCTTGGGGAAGAGTGGCTGGAAAGCTGCCAAGCAGAGAAAGACCTGGGGGTGCTGCTTGACAGCTGGCTGAATATGAGCCAGCAGTGTGCCCAGGTGGCCAAGAAGGCTAACGGCATCCTGGCCTGTATCAGAAATAGTGTGGCCAGCAGGAGCAGGGAGGTGATTGTTCCCCTGTACTCGGCACTGGTGAGG
The DNA here is from genome assembly GCF_026419915.1 of Harpia harpyja. Classification (NCBI taxonomy): domain Eukaryota; kingdom Metazoa; phylum Chordata; class Aves; order Accipitriformes; family Accipitridae; genus Harpia; species Harpia harpyja. Next base: position 22,606,189 of record NC_068950.1, on the reverse strand, counting down.
CCGCACCTCCAGTACTGTGTTCAGTTTTGGGCCCCTCACTACAGGAAAGACATTGAGGTGCTGGAGCGTGTCCAGAGAAGGGCAACCAAGTTGGTGAGGGGCCTGGAGCACAAGTCCTGTGAGGAGTGGCTGAGGGAACTGGGGCTGTTTAGTTTAGAGAAGAGGAGGCTGAGGGGAGACCTTATAGCTCTCTACAACTACCTGAAGGGGGGTTGTAGTGAGGTGGGTGCTGGTCTCTTCTGTCAGGTGTCTGGAGATAGGACGAGAGGAAATGGCCTCAAGTTGCGGCAGGGGAGGTTTAGATTGGATATTAGGAAAAATTTCTTTACTGAAAGCGTTGTCAGGCATTGGAACAGGCTGCCAAGGGAAGTGGTTGAGTCACCATCCCTGGAGGTATTCAAAAAAGCACGTAGACAAGGCACTTCAGGACATGGTTTAGTGGGCATGGTTGATGGTTGGACTCGATGATCTTGAAGGTCTTTTCCAACCTAAATGACTCTATGATTCTATTATTTTTTAGTATCGCTGACTTCTCAACAATTCATGAAATGCTTATCGTGAATCTCTGAATGTAATACTTTTTTTCTTTTATAATGGTGGGCAATAAATACTGACTCCTTTAGAAGAATCTGGTGCTGTGTACACTGCATACAAAGATATTACAGCTGTTTCAGGATTAAAGTCTACAAGTGTTAGGAGCTAACATGCAGGCAGAGCAGGCATTCAAAATGGGAAAACTTTGTCCTAAAGCGTTTTGTTACATGCAAGCAACAATGAAGTTCAGTTATTATCATCAGTGCTTGCAGAGCAAGCTTCCCACAGTTAGAAAGAGTCACCACTTGCTAACAGAAACGTGAAATGGCAACAAATAGTTGCCAACGAGGCTCTTGCCTACCAACTACCACATGTGAGCAACTTCTACTTCTCAAGAGGAAAATCCAATTTGCTCCATCCCATCCACCCACATGTTCTACAACAGAGGCAGCCTATATCTACAGTAATTGTACTTGCTCTTCCAGTAATCTCTTTCAAACTGTACTATCTACGTTGCAACTTGACCCATGTGAAAACAATTGCTAAAATATTTTCAGGTCACTTTTGCGTAAGTTTGATTCCTAGAACTTTTGCACAGTATAAAATGTATCTCAAAATGAAAGATTGCATTTGCAATCTTATTTTTGACAACAAGAAATATTTCAATTGCAATCACACACCAAAAAAAAAAAAATCTGTGATAAGAATAGCAATTCTTTCCTTGGAAAAGTAATATTAGGAAAAAAAAAAAAACATTCAGAACACTTATCCTTCAATTCAGTTTAGCAGCTACATTTTCACCATGTAATCTACCCGCATCATATGCATCACCATCAAATGGACAGCCAGTGGCCCACAAAACTAGAAATAAGAATAACTCTTTCAGAACACTTATTTAGACACCATGAAATAACATGATTATATACAACATCATATTTTTTATGCTAAAGATTGCTTTTTTATAAATACTCAAGGACAAAGCAAGAATCTGATAGAACTCTGCAGCTAGATCTAATATCTTGAACACTCCATTCTATTTTGAACTTTGCTTTTCTTCTTCAAATTAAGTCCTCTGTTTATAAACAAGATCTAAATCCCTCCTGGGGTTAATCAAATAAGCACAAAAATCAAACCCAAAAAAGAGAAAGCACCTTCAAAGCTGATATTTGTTCAAAACCTGGAGCAGTTACCATGGAAATCATATTCTTTGATCCATAAATATCGTCAAAATAGCATGAGTATTTGAACCAGGTCCAGCTAGTTTGAAATCAGAAAATAAGAGGGAAATTAAAGTGACAGAAGGAAAAAAAGGTGTTAAAAATCTCCCCCAAAGTTACATTTACCTCCTCTTTTCAAACTCTCTTCCTAAGTCTGTGTTTTACTAAAAACTTCATTTTAATCATTGTTTAAAGAAAATTTAAAGTGATGAAGAAGGCATAAGATTTAAACAAAGAGACTAAATTAAGGGCAAGATTGTTAAATATTGCATAACATAACTATACTAGCAGTGTGAACGCTGTGTAGTTATTAGTAGTACATAGTCAAGAAAATATTATTGTATTTGAACATGTCTGCATTTAAACTTGTGAATAGATAATTTAATTCAAAAGAATTACTTGTCCACATAATACTCAAGAATCTTTGCCATAAAGTGAAGGTTACATCGAACTGTACCCTTACAGATTAGGCATCATGGAGAAGACTTCACCACACAACTGTATCTACTACTATACTCAACACCAGTAAGTTAGTTTTTCCTACACGCTTAGATTCTACCTGCAGTCTGGAAACACTTCTCCCTCCACCCCACTTTGCGCTTTCACTGCCTTAATTATGACAATGATCCAGTTTAAGAATTGGCTTTTTTTTTTTTTTTTTTTTTTAAAATGAGTAAGATGACAACTGAGGAAAGGCAGTTTAAGTTTATCAATGCTACATATAGTATTATGCTACACTTCCCACGAGTAGCTACAGAACATTCCTCCATAGCCTCAAGGCATAGTAATGTCTGCATCCATGGCTCTGGGTGCGGGGCGGGAAGCACAGTAGCAGCCCTCATGCTTTGTCTTATCCTTACCAGGAGGCACAAACCACTACACTTGCAAACTGGGAGGACTGATTGTAAGTTTAGCTCTGTTCTAGGCTCAGTTCCCCAGAGCCTTGCCTGATAAACCAAGTCCAGGAGACCTAGACTTCCCTTCATGATAACTGTCATTACTTACTGTTTTCCTTCAAGAACAGAAACAACTGAGCTTAGATTTCCTATCTATGGATAGTAGTCTATGTCAGAGATAGCTCAAAAGAGGCAAATTTTTATGGTGTAGGATTATTTTGAAATACACACACTTTTATCTTGTTGTCCTCTTTCACCTCCCTGCACCCCAGCTTCCTGCACAGGAAGAGCTTGAGGATGGCTTCAGAGCTTCCTGGATGCATTCCTGGAGATCACACTACAGAACAGCTACAGCAGCTTCTCTTCCAAGCAAAGTCTAGAGGCAGGAGAATCTATTTTCTCTACTTTAAAACGATACTTAGAAAAATCCTGTTCTGTGAGCTGCTTCATCCTGCAATCTCCCAAGTTTGCTCAGACAGCTCTTGCCAAACAGCTTTGGGAATGAGAGAGTCATCTTTCATTCATTGAACTAGCAATAGCATCAGAGATATTCCTTTTCTAGAGAAAACTGCTGCTTACCAGTCCTTATTTTATCTTGCAAAATGGTGCTTCATTTGGGTCAAATAAGATCAGTAATTGCTGCCTTACAGCATAGCCTCCCAGAGCAAGAAGGGGGTTGTGGAAAGCAAGTATTTTTCGCTGTGCTGTACTGGAAGAGATCTCTAAAAAGCCTTTACCTTCAGTTTTATTATTTCTTTCCTTAAAGGTACTGCTTTCAGTGTCAAAGGGCTATGGTGATGAACACAGTCAAAACAAACCAGGAAAGGAAAAACTTACATTGAAATATGAGTTCAAACTGCTAAACTCACCAGTCAGAGGGGTAAAACAAACAAGCAAACAAACAGAAAACTCACACAGCCTGCTCACCTACAGAATGACTGCACAAAAAAATGTGATAAAACAGGAATTTATAAATATCATAATGAAATAAAATGGGGAAAAAAACCCTGAAACAAACCTGAGAATTGAACTAAAATATAATGTAACTATTGTATTGATGTTGTTGCAATGCAATGGTCAAGTTGCTTAAAACCTCCTGACCTTTGTGAAATATTTTAAATAGTATTTTTAAACAAACAAACAAACAAACAAAAAAAGTCAGCCTTCCAAGACAGATTTGTCAGAAAATGCTGGCTGGTTCTATAAGAATTATTTCACAATATCATTAACTGTTTCTCTTATATCTGAGATCAGTACAACTAGAAAGCTTTCTTACTGTTACCCCTAAAAAAACATACGTAGAAGTAAAGACATCATCATACTTATGTTACTGCATAACACCTACATTCCAAAACAGTTCAGATGCTCCAGTGGAGGCCCAAAGTATGTTAGACACTATGAAATATTTATGAACATGTATTTCTTTGTTGTAAAAAAGTCCTGAGCAAGACCTGAAGGAAAGAAAACTACAATCATCTACACAACTTGCTTTCCTTTTTGTATACCTTTGAAAACTTCTTTTCAGGCAGTCACAAAGATTCAATGGCACCTTCTGCTTCTTGAGTCATCAACAGCTACCCAACATCCTTTTGAGGCAGCACAGACAAGGTAAGGCTGGACAGGTTTGAAGATGACAATAGATACTGGGCTTCTGGCTCAGGTGGGAGAACCCCACATACAGACTGGCTCAAGGGGTCCTTGCGAGCAGATGACAACCACCCATCACTGCCCGTAGAACAGAGGAGAGGGAAGGCAGGCAGTCACACTCTACAAAGAACCATCAGAGTGCCACAAATTGAAGAGTTAACCAATAGCAAAGAACAATACCAGTGATCAATGACTATATCTTTATATATGGACTTCCTATTTTACAAGGCAGCTGAGATATACGATACATGTAAGTGATATATAGTCACTGCTTTGGAGCAAAGATCTTCTGGAGGATTTCTTCACAAACATGCTTAGGTTTCTGCTTACACTAAAATTATATTAGAGATCAGGGAGGAAAAGAAGGAAGGAAAAAAAGACAGGGTTCATATAAAATATTATTTCAGGATTACTCAAAAGAAACGTCCGAGTGCAAATTTAGTGTGATCAAGGACAGGACTTATTGCCTATGTCCATCAGAGGATGAGATGCAACAACTCCAAAACAGCTGGAGAGTGACTGAAGATACAGTATATTTCAAACAGGCAGATGTTTTTCCCATTAGTTAAAGGTGGCAGAATTTTTCTAAAATTCTGAAACCATTTGTCCCCAGATCATACATACTTGCGTCACAATTCTGCAATCCAATATATGTAAGAGCATACATATGGGAATGCATCTTGTGTACAAATGTTTGTACATCAGGATCCTTATTTTCCATTTTTATGCCTATCCTGTGTTATTTTCACCTTCAAAACCACTAAAACTTATGTACTAGTATTCCAGGGCATTAATGATGTCTTTTTTAACTAGAAGGCACTATGTGCAAATATGTCGTAAATAAAATCTATTTGGTGCATTAGTGATAGCTCCTTGTTGCCTTTTCATATTTTGACACTTCTTTTCAAAAAGAAATACAGAAATAAAATATTTTCAAAGGTATGTGCCTCACAGAGTTCCCTGAGGCATGTGTTATCTTACTGCTACATATTCCTTGGCATATGTTTTTTTTTTTTTAATAAAAAGTTCTTGAACAAACACAGTATCTTTTGTTCAGCAGAGGAAAAACAAATTATTCCCATTCCATTTATGCTGTGTGACTATTATGTAGAAAATCAGACTACTGCTTTCTTTCTAAAAAGAGGTAAGCCCAAAAGCAAATCTTTAAGCAAGCTGATTTGTTGTGCTAAGGAACATTATAGGTGGGTGTAAATTAGTCAGAAAATGGTCACAGATGGTAAGGAAATGCAGCTTGTAAGAATTCATACGCTATAACCAAAAATGATGTGTAAGAGTATACATGAAACATAGCTAGAGAAAACAAAGTATAAGTTAAAGGTGGTCTCACTCTTTGTTTGCGGCTTTCTCAAATATACCTACAGCTTCCCCAGCACCCACCATCACAATATGCAGCTGGAGGAGGCTTGGAGCAAGGCACTTAAGAGACACTATTCAGCTGGCCTCCACAAACTCTCCCTTCTCCGAAACCTGACAATCCTGGTACATTTCCACCCTTTAAGCCCTGACCACTTCTCTCTTCCTCTAATAGCCACACTGGGGACAGGAGCGGAGTTCTCGCTGTCCCCGGTACGAGCTGCCATGTCAGAAAGTTTTGGTCCATAAGAAACACTAACCTGAGTAAATCACCCTGTTTTTCTTTTTTGGGAGGAATTTAGAACTCAATTCATTCCCTCTAACAGCCTGCAGCCTACTGCAGCTTCCCAAAACTTATAGGGAGTTCCCTGAATTTCTTTTTGAATGCTTACCTGTACAGTTGTTCACTACCTTCCTCTCTCCATCTTTCAGACATGGGTCACCACTATATCCTTCATCCCATCTGCTTTACACAAAATCCTGATGCTATTTCTTCTAGTAGCTACGAAATTCACCCTTTCCTTTCTACTTGTACATCAAATCACTGGTCCGTAACTGCACCATTAATTACTGAAATCTCATTCTCTACAGGTTTCTTTGGAATTAGCTGTCATCTCCTGCTAGTCCAAAACATCCTCACGAGAAACATCTTTTTAGCAACTAAATTTGAGTTATTGACTTTGTTTATTTTCCTTCCAAAACCATGCTAAGATTTTGCTCTTAGCGCTGCCCATACAATAGACCCCGAACATCATTGCTTGCAAAAATGCATATGGAAGCATTTTTTTTTTAAAGGATCTTTTGTGACAGGAACACAGCTGATCTAAATTGTTCCTGGGATGTTATCTGTAGTCCTGCTTTATTCTCAGTTCACTTTGCTCTTACCCACTCAGTATTGTATTTCAGATCCTAGATGATAAGCTCTCCAGGGAAAGCTACTGCTTCCCTTTACTTTGCAAAGTGTCGAGCATCCCTTTACATAATACACAGGTAAGAATATGCAGACAGCATATACTCTGAAAGTACACAGGAAAAGGTGTTTGCCAGTTAAATGTCCACCTTCATATTTCATTATGTAAAGTCTCAGGAACAGGTTGTTGCCATCAAGGTAAACAGAAGTGCACCCCAAGGAGTGGCACCAGGGGTGACAAGTACAGCAGATTCCCTGGCTCACTCCATAGGATCACAACAGAATAACCAAGGCTGGCAGGGACCTCAGACCAGCCTCCTGCTCAAAGCACAACATAGTTCATACAGTCTTCCCAATGACTGAAACCTATGCCTTGGTAACAGGAAAACGCCAACCATACTATCTCCCACAGAAGCAGACACATACAAACTTCTATACAGTTCTGAGGTTTTCTTTTATTCATTAATTTATGAAGATGGGGAGTATTTGAAAATATTCCGGGGCAAATTCTGCTTTAATTTCTATTAAAGGCAAGCCTAATGATTTCGGTGTTGAATTTCTGTAACTGTAATACTGACAATGAAATTACAGTTTTCTCCTTTTGAACAAAATCTGACACTTCAACTAGTATTATGAAAATAAATTAAACCATAAAAAAAATTCAACACAGCCCCAGCATACCAAAGCAATAAATGTATTCACCCTGTGAACTGGCATCCCCCCTCTCCAAAACTGTATTCAGATTGTGGCCCTAGAAAAATAAGGATTGTGTTAATGGCATTTGTCCTTAGAAAAGGCTTAAGATACATGCCTTTTAGTCGTATGAAAGGGGGCATCCTCCTGATTTAAGTCCACAATCTTACAGAATTATTTTTTAAAATCTGACACAAGATCTTCAGAATTACAAATTTTGTTCTGTCAGAAGTTACTTAACTGAACAGCATCAGTTTGAAACAACATCATTTTGAAACAGATCTTTCAGTTCTATAATTCAGTTCTTTGGAGTACTGCTTAGCAATACAGAAGAGAGAAACAAATCTAGGTAGAAAACATGAATTTAAAAATCAAAATCAGCTCTCAGTGAATGAATCATACAATCATAAAAAAGTTTGTCGGAAGGGACCCCAAAAGATCCCACTTCAAACTAGAGCATAACCATGACTAAATCAGATCTGTCACAGGTTTACATAGCAAAATCTCGAAAACCTCCAAGTACACAGATTCCAGAATGTCTGGGCAACGTCTTCCAGTGCTGCACTACTCTCCTAGCAATTTTTTTTTTCCCCTAAAGTTCTGCCAACACCTCTCAAACCACAGTCTATGGTCATCACTCAACCCTGGTGAGACTGCTTCTGGAATACAGTGCCTAGTTCTGGGTGGCCTAGTTCAAAAAGAATGCTCAGAAGCTTGAGAAGGTACACTGGAGGACTACTACCACTGTAGACAGGGGCCTACAGCACATGATCTAGAAGGAAAGGTTGAAGGAGATGGGCTTACATAGTCTGGCTGAGAAGCAGCTAAGGGGCAATTCAAAAGTGCCTCCAAGTTCTGATGGATAGCATCAAAGATGGAGCTCAAACTTTTCCAGACAATATAACAAGGTCCAGAGGTCTCTTGCAATCAGTATTTCTATGATGCTACAACTCTAAGGAAAAAACTTCATCTCCATATTAACTCCTGGGGCACTCTGCTCATTATTGTCCACCAACACTCTGAGCCTGGCAATACAGACAGTTTTCAGCCCACCATTTATCCAGCCCATACTTCCTAAGTGCCTACCGGAGAACACTACAAAAGATGTGAAAGCCGTACCAAGGTCAAACCATATTACACCTTCGCTGATCTCTCCTCATCCGCATTGCCAGGCACATTGAAATAGAAAACAGTTAAGGCTGGCAAAACACAGCTTTCCTTTGGTAAATCCATGTTGACTACTGCTGACTGCATACTTGTTCTCTATGTGCTTGCAACTGGCACTCCAAAGAGGTTTACCTTGAGCTTTCCATGTTGCTGAAGTAGGCCTGACCAAGCTATAGTTTCGCAGGTCCTCCTTTTAACATTTATTTATTTATTAAGATGGGTATGTTAGCTTTCCTCCAGTTGTCAAGGGCCTCCCTTAGTAACTATGATCTTTCAGCCTGGCAGTCTCTTTCACCACCATTGACTGAATCCCATCTGGCCCATAGATTTGAACACAAAAGTGCAGGAAGGCATATTGCCTTCAAAAGTGAACCTGCCTTATTATACCCTGCTTTGGAACAGGCTTAGAGAAAGATTCCACTCTATAAAATACCAGGAATGTGAAGCTGATTTAAGTTAACCCTCATAGTAGTAGTTTATTCCTCCAATGCATAAATACACACAAGGAGAGCCTTACTGTTTTATTCTGAAGTTAGAAAATTCTTCTGACTACTTAAAAGTCCCAACAGATGAATTAGTACCATGCCTCTACCATCACAAGTGTGCCAATGTAATCACAAGAAACAAATAATGTAAGTAGGCATGATTTAAAAGCTATGAGCTTTTGCAGACCACACTTAAAAGAAAAAAAAAATTCTTTATGCTTTATCAACCTTGCTTTATTATGCCTTGTTATAGAATAGTTAAAACATCACTTTGCATTATGCAAATCCTAGAAAATCCTTAGAAAATCTTAAATAGCTTACTTGCATGATTTCAAAGTTGTATCATAGGAAAAATATCAAAATATCAGTCACACCAACTGCTGCTTTTTTTTTTTTTTTTTTTTTTTGAAATGTGCATGGAATGGTTCGAAGGATTGTTTACTTCTGACAGTTCCAGGAGGGCTTTTGTTAAAATAAGAGATTTAAACTTGTTTAGTAAATCTGTTTTGATTGTCTGAGCATTGTTAAATGATTTATCATACTGGAAATAAACATTTACAGCACACACTATAATGGTTCCATGGGACTTTATAGTGGGATATGCTGAGAATACATATGAGGAATATCACCGAAAGAAAAAAAATCCCATTAGCTTAACAAATTGCTAGGCCAACTAGAAACACTCTTTTTCTGTGTTGACATCATTCATTCGGGTTTTTTCCTAAAAACTAAGCAACTACATCACAAACATTTCCTTTAAACAAACAAAAATATCTAACAGCAAGCAAATTCAGGTATTTGGATGCAGGTCTCTGCACATTGCACCTGTTACTCCTCAGTATGGATGCAGGCTTCAAATCTGGGGTAATATTTCATGCTGTACATGATGGAGAAGAGTGAGTCACAGATGCAGCTTCCCTGCCTGAACTCTCTATTCCCTTTTGATTTCTGGTCAGCATTTTCAGCATAAAGGGAATAGATGAACTTTGTGGGCTCTGAAGTTCTGCAGACTGTACACCTTTACATGTGAGCAAGGGAGGCAGAGGGGAATACGCTAGGAACTACAACAGTTCCTAAAACTAACTTTTTCATATTAATTATTTTTCTCTGGCACTATACACTTCATCTTTCACCTGAGCATTCCAAGGGCAATATGAAAGGGCTGGTCCTATATTCAATGTATCTTTCTTACCTAAAGTTCTTTTTCTGCTATGTTTGTATGGATGGGGTTTTGTTGTTGTTGCTTATTGGCTGGGGGTTTTATGATGTTGTTTACACAGGTGAAATCAATACACTTCTGTTCTCACTTTCTTTTTTTTTTTTACCCCAGTGTTTTTCCTAAGTGTAGTAGGTACTTGATAGCATTAGAACTGAATAAACTTTTGAATCCATAAATGGGTTTAAAATGAAGTATAAGATTTTGTTCCTTAATAGCAAAATGTGTAGAGTGCTACCAAAAGCAAAAGGAAATTCTTGAGTCCCTTGATAAAATTTTCTAAACAGTAGATTTCTTGTTCTGCTTATTTTGCATCTTTCAGGTACTGGGTTAATTCCTGGAACAAGTAATGCTTTTTTTGCCAGAGGAAATCCCCAGCAATAGAAAGCTATCCAGAAAGGTACAGTAATCTTTTGCTCCAGTGACCCTAAACATTTATTTTAAGGAAAGGATTAGAAACAATTGACAAGTAGGTGAAGCAGAAGGCTGCTGCGTATTTATTGTTTATGCCATCAATTACACTGGTTCCAAAGGTTTCATGCACATTTCTGCTTCTCCCACACTGAAAAGACAAAACACACACTAAAACTGGTCTTATATATTGCAGGGTCACACTGGAAACTAATTTCATCTCCACATAGACATAAAAAGAAATTATCCTCCCACATAACAAAGTCAAAGTTGAATCAAGATTCATCAATGCATTTTAAATACTAATAATCTGCAAGCAGTTCATGGCTCAAAAGCAACAACCAGAATGAATGCAAAAGATCAATTAAAACAATAAGTACATCTGAGAAAACACATTATGTTTTCATAGAAGATTTGTTAATAGGAAAAGGAGAAATTAATCATACAGATTATCCATTATAAATTACTTGCTTAACCATTTATCTTCTCAGAAGCACAACAGCTTGGATTCAAACCTCAGCCAGTTACAGTTTATTAATATGCATGGACACACATTTATTTATCTTGAAAGTATCATCTTCTACTTCTTTCCTTAAGATACACAAACTTCTGGCCTTTCACACATAATACTCTTGGATAGCCAAAAGGTATAGAAGAGCTGCCATTCATACACAGTACATGAAATCCACACTATCTACATGAAGGCTGTTTGGTATCCATTCAGGAGGTTATGGAGGGAGAGTGAGAAGAAATAAGCCCTAAATCCTTTGAACAGCAGTTCACAAACAGATATATAATCCCACAGGAACATAAAAAAACCCAGAAAATAGAAACCAAAAATTTTCTATTCTTGGGCCTATGAGATTAAAAAAGATCATTTTTTCAAACCAGGTGAAGATATCTGATGTCCTGTAAAACACAGCTTCCTGGAGAGAAGTCCAATGACGTGTTTTAAGAAACCAAACCTATTATTGCAATAAGCACTGTAAAAGCAGCCTTTGAACTAACAGACTTGTTTTAATTCTTATTTCTAGCATTGGCAAGCATTAAAACCAGCATGCAAGCATCTAGGAGTCCAGCAGCAAGAACATGCTCAGAGCCAAAATCCATCTCTTCTGATCAAAAAAAACGTACCAATAAGCATAAGAGAAGTTGCACAAAGTATACTTTCATTGGTATGTAGATACTAGCAGTTGGTCAGTCAGTGTTTGGAAAAGGGCATTTGTCATAAAACTGCATTTTGCACATTGCATACTCACCCAGTAAAGGCTCTTTTGCATAGTTTTAGGCAAATGCAACCACTTTGCCCTTCACATATGGAGGTGGTATACCCCAGGTATACAGAAAGAAATAAGACCTATAGGAAGAAATGACTGCCTTTGTTGTCTTTACAACTGAACTCTTGTTCCCCAATAGTTGTATTTTGAAGTGCAGATGTCTAAAGTAACAAGAAGCACCACTGTTTTCTAAAGTCATTCAAATACAATCTACGGCACAACTGACAAAAATACTACTTACTGACATAAATTAAGAGAATTTACAAATACTTCATTTATATATTTGAGTATAACCAAATTTCGAACTTCTGGCCATCACTTTAGTGTGATTCCTCTAGCTGAAAAGTTTTGCCTGTCCTAAGGTACACTAGAGATCAAATATTCACTCCAAGCTGAATAATCTTCTAGTCAGCATATTTGCATTTTCTCATAAATAAAGTATGAATTCTTCTTCAACTGACAGGGGACTTAATCTCTCTGTTCTACTTGAAACCACACGTTTTAGTGTCTGAAATAACAAAAGCTCTTTCAAGCCTTAATTTAGTATAAAAAGCTATTATCTTTTTCTTTCTTCGATATATCTAAATTGTAGAAGACAAACTTCTGAACACGGTAGTATTTTTTCACAAAACAGGTACAGAATTGACATAAGACACAAGAGTTTTGTTAAAGCCTTCTAAAAACATGACAGAGAACTAAGAGGAGATCACCCTATAATTAATCCTAGCTGGGTTAAACACATAGGTACTTACTTTAGTTTAGATTTATAACTTTAGTGCTCGTACTGCTTTAAGCACCACTCTACAGACAGAGTGGCAGCTGTGCAAGTCATTTTTGTGCCCTGCATATCTTTGTGCCAGAAAGTACATTGAAATTGGTCCTTTAACAATACAACCACTGGGTTTTCAGATTCAAGCCCAAAACAACTGTTGTGGTAATGTGGCATTAAAAAAAAAAACAAAAACCCCAAAAAACCTAAAAAATTTAAAAAAACATGTACAGAAGCACAGGCTACTTCCAGGACTGTCAGCTTCAAAGTCAACAGCAATAAAGTCCGCATCTTAGAAGCAGTGAAAATGCAGTGCCTTAAGCATTTGTCCTCATTTTTAAACACTTCACACGTTTCATTTAACATCTTAAACAAATAGTTTGCATTTCTGACTCTCTCCCACATATCTTGCAACTGATTTACATGAAGTGTCAGGACATTGCAGCTATGTCTGTTCTTTTAAAAGTTTCAAGGACAGTAAGACATCTTATAGAAATCCAGAACAATTAACAGAAAACGAATTTGGGTGATCAGGTTTTTATTAGAAGATGATGAATCATCTTCTGCTCCTGAACTGCTGCATTCCAGCAGAGAAGACAATGTGGGGTTTTGAGTGTCTTTTTCCCTACCAGTTTTTGAATGCTAGAAATCCTCAAATGGACTACTTTGATGCTTCTAAAGGCTTTCAAATGACCTTACTTTTGGGAGTGTAAACTGATTCTCTGAAAATTATGAGTGATAAGCCATTTGAATTTTGAGATAATCACTTACTGCTTTTGAAACTACTACAACTTTCTGCAAAGTGCTCAAATACATTCCCATGTTTGGCCTGAAGAATAATTTCAAATTTCCCTATCAGTAAATTACAGGATGAAGAAGCAATCAAGTAATATCACAAAAATAAAAAATTCATGAGGCAGTTAACATTCAATCAGAGAGAATCCAATGTAGTGATCTTTAGTTATGTTGTTGGAAATGTAATTAGCTGAATCAAAACAAAATAATCATGTCCGTTCACAAAGCATAGCTAAATATTTAAGGCAATTTTGTTTCAAATTTCCCAGATTGTTTCAAGCCCTCTCCACACACACACATTCTTCTTTTTTTACGGTTAGGTACAAACCAAGATGCTTCAGACTTAGTATAAGAAAATTAGTTCAGCCTAAAAGGCATAACAACAAAGTTCGTTGTCTAAAGTGTCTAAGTAGGAAGCTACCCTAGGCTTGATACACAGCAAATGGAGCAAGACAAGGAACCCCCAGTGGAAGTCAAAGCACACTCTGAATGAACCACTTCCTGCAACAGCTGCTGCTGCTTAATTTACCATTGCCAGCTTGTGGTGGGTTGACCCTGGCTGGATGCCAGGTGCCCACCAAAGCTGCTTTATCACTCCCCCTTCTCAACTGGGCAGGGGAGAGAAAATACAATGAAAAGCCTGTGGGTCAAAATAAGGACAGGGAGAGATCATTCACTAATTACTATCACGGGCAAAACAGATTCAACTTGGGGAAAATTAACTTAGTTTATTACCAATCAAACCAGAGTAGGATAATGAGAAATAAAACCAAGTCTTAAAACACCTTCCCCCCACCCTTCCTTTATTCCAGGGCTTAACTTTACTCCCAATTTTCTCTACCTCCTCCCTCACAGTGGTGCAGGGGGATGGGGAATGGGGGTTGGGGTCAGTTCACCACACATTGTCTCTGCCACTCCTTCCTCCTCAGGGGGAGGAGGACTTGCACTCCTTCCCTGCTCCAGCGTGGGGTCCCTCCCACAGGAGAGAGTCCTCCACAAACTTCTCCAACGCGAGCCCTTCCCACAGGCTGCAGTTCTTCACAAACTGCTCCAGTGTGGGTCCCTTCCACAGGCTGCAGTCCTTCAGGAGCTGACTGTTCCAGCATGGGTCCCCAGCAGGGTCACAAGTCCTGCCAGAAAACCTGCTCCAGCGTGAGCTTCCCGTGGGGTCACAGCCTCCTTCAGGCATCCACCTGCGCTGGCATGGGGTCCTCCACAGGCTGCAGGTGGATATCTGCTCCACCGTGGACCTCCATGGGCTGCAGGGGGACAGCCTGCCTCACCATGGTCTTCCCCACGGGCTGCAGGGGAATCTCTGCTCCGGCGCCTGGAGCACCTCCTCCCCCTCCTTCTTCACTGACCTTGGGGTCTGCAGGGTTGTTTCTCTCACACATTCTCACTCCTCTCTCCAGCTGCAGTTTCTATCGCACAGGGTTTTTTTCCCCTGCTTAAATATGTTACCACAGAGGCACTACCACCATTGCTAATGGGCTCAGCCAGTGGTGGGTCTGACTTGGAGCTGGCTGACGCTGGCTCTATTGGACATAAGGGAAGCTTCTAGCAGCTTCTCACAGAAGCCACCCCTGTAGGCCCCTGGCTACCAAAACCTTGCTACGCAAACCCAATACACAGCTCAAATTAACTTTAAATTAGATGTAGCTCTAAAAAAACACGGCCTAGACAGTCACCCCAAATTAGGGGGGAATAGCTAACTCTTTGCATGTATGCATCCACACATAGATACTGAATATATAGTAATTTGACTTTATTCTAACATCACTTTTCCTAAAAATTAGCTACTGTTCACTTTACCTAGCCTAGTGTAAGCCCTCATCAGCATTCAACATGTAAACCAAGCCAGTATACAGCTTCTAGCTGCAGCTTCCATGAAGAATAAAAAGCTTATCATGTTTGCGGCCTCAAAAATAGAAGCACCAGGAACTGAATTAGAACAGAAGGCAAAAGGAAAAGTAGAAAAATTGCTTAATGTTAGCAAAGATAAGAGCAACATGCTCCAAAATAAACAGTTTTGCAGAAGGATTTCTTGAAGCCAAACAGAAAACTGCAGGGCCCACAGTGTTGCCACCAGAGAATATCTTCAAGAGTAACAATTTAGAATCATGTATCAAGCATCCTTTTGGCTACAGAAGACCAGCCCGACAAGTCACACACCATTACCTCGCTAGGTCCCATAAAATTAAAAACAAAACCCAGGTACAAACCAGGAAGTTCAGCCTTTGCCAAAAATGTTTCCGTGCATCAGCAAAACTAGTAGGAAGTGAGGTGCATTGAATCTGGTACCTGGTAGCCTCTGCATCTTTTGTTGCCGTACCAGCCCATTCAGTAGTGGCCATCCTTCCCCATGCATACTGCTGCTTGTTGTGCCAGTCCTGCTTGTACTTATCCATGACATGGATCAATCTGGATCCATGACTGGACATTTTTTCCCCAAAGGTTCTTCCACTGGGAGTGGTGCTCTTCTGGACACCATTCAGGTGCGCTATGGAACAGCTACACTTCCCTCAAAGGGACATGGTCAACTGCAGCTCAGTTGCAAGCAGCTTTTTTATCCAGAAACAGTGCTCCCAGAGAGAATTTTGGACTGCCTCACAAAAAAGGATTCAGAGGCAACAAAAATAGAGGTTCGGCAGTTTTAGCACATAAAACCTTGAGTGCCAGGTAAAGTATGTCTGAAAAACTCATTAATGGCAGCTTGTTTAATTTATCTTATCCTGTGTGTACTTCCAATGCTGTATATAGTTTAAACAGACAGTACTGTATACACTACTACAATTGATTCACCAGGTAGGCAATTTTTCCTGTCTGCAAGTTCCTACATGCAAGGAGAAAATGAAATGTACAAAAAAATGTGCTGCCATGTATTTCTAATATCACTCCCCCATCACTCAGTATTAAAAGTCCTGCAACTCTGATGTGCTTTTGTTAAGTTTCATATAAAAAAAATTAATTTTTTTAAATAATTCTGGCCTCTAAGATCTCAAGAGCTGAATCCCTTTGAAAATCTGGATGCTTTTTAAAGACAACATAAATAGGGCTTTTGGTACTATAACTTCAGAATTTTATTCTGAAAATAATGACCTTATATTTATAAAATGGATCAAAGGGAGGAGAGTTAAATATTCCGTGTTCTCCTGCAAGGCATTTTAGAGGCTGGTCAGAGCAAGAGCTTCTGCCCTTACCCACACAGATGGAAGAAAGTTTTGCAAACTAAATGGGAGTTGTGTCCTTTATTGAAAACAGGTTGCACTGCACTTTACAGTATTACTGAATAGTATTTGCCCCCCTCAAAACTGGGGTTAGAGACATAACTTTAATTTGCATAGGCTTTTTTTTCTAGCACCTCTACCTATAGGTATTGTTGAACTTATTTAAATGCTTAAAGTTTTAACTCAAAGATATGCAGTGTTAGTTTCTGGTAGTATACGAAACATTGTCAAGCTGTAGATAATGAACAAAATCCTACCCTGTATATGTTTAATTGATCAAATAGTCTTCTTTTTTCAAATTATAATTTGAATTCTACAGATCTTACTTGAGAATTCACCTAAAGCACAGGTCTGCAATAGTACTCTAGAGTTTGTGTTCATCTTTGTTGAGACTTTTCCCGATGGTGAACTGCAGGAAAAAAAGCTTGATGTACATAGATCACGGTAATATTGTTTTAATTAGACTTTCTGCATAGTCTATCTGCATACACATTTGTTAATTTTCAATATTAGTATCCTGTTCTTCCCCAAAACTTAAATACAGTCTAAACAGCATAAGCAGCTACTTAAATCTTTTGGTTAGCTCATTCAAAATGAAAAATATTGCTCCATTCTGTGCAATTAAATTAGGATCAGTAACCTCCCAGGATCATAATTGGGAAAGGGCAGAAAAAATAGCTTCTGGTTAAAATAAATGTTTGTAATTGCTTCTGCTTCCAATCATGATCTGGAAACTTATATATAGTAGACTGGTTGGGGAGAATTTTGCATTCAAATGTTTTTAATCACCTGAAGGCCAAATCTTTACCAACTGCTGATTCCAATAAGATAAAAATTGTACTGGAGCTAAGAAAAAGAGAACATTTTGAACAGATAAGTATGGCTCCAGAAGACACTGAAAGTAAGTTAGAAAAAGTCTTTTATTTGGGGGTAAAAGGAGGAATAAAAACAATCTCAGAAAGCACATTGTCAGAGTCTAAGCAGGTAACCTGTAGCCATGTGGCTGACTTTTGCAGGGCCACTGCAGCCGTATCCTGGGGGTTTAGAGTGTCCCAGAACCTTAGGAAGGCTAGAAAGAAGCAGGAGATCCCTAACAGCCACAGACCTGTTTCTCAACAAAAGATTAATGGTGTATGTGAAGAATGAAAATGCTGCACTACCTCGCAACAGGGAAAAGAGCAGTCACAAGTGACAGAACAGTAATTCATTGTCAACAGGCAAGATATTACTCTGAGCCTCAGAAGCAAGTTTTTTTCTGCTCCTGAAGCAGCAGTTGCAGCTACAGTTATGAAAATGGGGAATACTAACAAGGTAAAAAAAGAAAAGTGAAAGCATAGCTAACAGCAGTTGAAAGAAATATTAGGAAGTTGCCTACAAGCAATGTTTTCTCTTGAAAGGGCCAAATCCTTCTAGCCTCTCACAATCCACTCAAAGTTGCCCAATGCACATTTGAAGCTTCAAATTGGTTTCAGTAATTATGCAATAAGAACAATTAAAGCCACTTCTAATTGCAAATACATTTACAAAATCCAAGGTGTACAGTTACATTTAATATGCATCTACCATAATAAAATAAATTACTAGCAGTCTTGTATAACATCAGAAGTTGCCATTGCTAAAGATGGAGTCTAACACTGTTGTGAGAATATGAATACAGAACTTCAAACATACGTCTGTCAACAGCTACCATTTTATAATTATTTTATTGCAATCATTTAAGTACCCCAAACTCCCACAGAATAAAAAAAGGACACTTAAACACTTACTAAGGTGAGAAACATGACATTCCCAAGTAGCATCTTTTTGTTTTTATATGTTCCTTAAATATTCTATAAATATAAATAGCAAGAAAACCCACTTAAGACACCAGCTGACAATGTTCAGAAGGGCTAAATATTATGATCCCTCCTCGGCTCTTACTCAATCATTATTATTACAATTTTTCAATCAACTTCTTTAAAAGACTCTTATTTTATGAAATAACAGCATAATTTTTTGAATTTTAAAACTATTTAAAAAGTCTATATCCAGAAATCCCAACATATAATAAATTACAACATTTAATCAGTTGTTATAATTTTTATTTAAATTAATGCTTACACTTATTACCCAGCTCTCAGGCATTCCTGCACTAGGTCCTTTATAACAATTTCACCAGCTGTTTACAAGCTCAGAGATGGGCATGCAACAACCCAGGCTTAGCATACAAAAGGACATGTAGTAAAAAGTTACAAATTCTTTTACATGGTAATGTTGACTTTTACTTTTCCAGTGCTTTACAACTAAATATGGTCATCCTGATAACATTATCTTAAAAACAACCCATATTTGCTTTTGTCTTCATGATACTGTTCTCTTAAACATCCTTCATGTTATATGTGTCCATACAGACATGCATACACCTACAGCAAAGCCGAGATCCTAACCACCTAAAAAAAGCATGCCACTGCCATCAGGCAACTAGACATCTGATCCTAATCCCAAATGTTCCACCCAAATTTGCTGTTCAAGCCCCAAAGCAAGTGTTAAGACACCTGCACCAGAGCTACTTAAAAAAGCAGCACTCTAGCGCACACACCACATCAGCATAGACTCAAGTTCACCAAACTCAAATGGCCAGACAAAGCACAAGCTACCAGCTAGCTGTCTGTAAAATATACAGAATTTTTAAGTGTGGTATGAATGCTTTAAGACTGAGTAACAGCCAAGTTAAGGACAGTAATGTGGATGGGAGGATCATTAGTCATTCTGATTAGCACTCCTAGATGGGTCCTATGCAAGAAGCTTCAAAGAAAAGTGAGCTACAGGTGAGACACTGGGCCTCTTTAAATACTTGTACTTTGAAATGGTATTACTCACTCTCACTTGAATTAAAAACTACTTATTGTAATTTTAGATTTATTACCAGGTAGCCTGCTGTAGGTGGCACATAACTGAGCATGCTATTGATGACTGTGGTTAGGGTGGCAACTTCACAATCAGATTTGCCCATCAGTCTTACAGTGAGTTGTATGGTTTGGGCACTTACACAAAACCTCTGATGCAATGAGTTTAGTCTGACTGCACAGGAACATAACAATCAATTATTAGAAAGTTATGTACTCTGGATGAATAGTATATTGGAGAACAGTCAAGCAATTACCAAAACCTGGAGAAGCAATAGATGTTGTTATTAAATTAAATGTGCAAGAGAATATCTATATATTTAATTAGCATTTGACAGAAGTGCTTAAGCAAGGAAGTTACAGCTTTTCAAAATATCAATTAGTATTTTAGTAATAAATTGTTATCTTACCATCTTGCTTTAGTAGCTTCATTAAATGCCATTTAAGAGATTGCCATCTTTAACAACCAGGATAACAGTGGCAGCTCATTTGGAGAAAGAGCAGCCTACTTCTACACCCACATTTAAGAGCCAGTCATTTCTTTAATTGTAATACACCTGCTACTGCAACTGCAATCACAACTTATATTTTTTCAGACTGAATTCTTCAATTCATGAACCTTTCTTCTTCACACAAACTGAGGCAGGAGAAACTACTTAGACGAAATCAAGTTTCAGGTACTTGGAGAGTACTTGCTGCTTCTTTGATTACTAATGTTCCTTGAATTCTCAGTGTGGAAAACGACAGGACAAGGTGTGTTCGAGAGCTTGGATTATGCCCTCTACCTATAATTTCTCAGAGTCTTTAACAGAGTGCTCAGTTAACTGATGGTTGTTAAACTGACTGGCCTAAGTTTGAATACCTTTTTATCATCATTCTATTAAATATGCTTACAGCCTGAGCTTTCTTATCAGACTAGCATGTACAAACATACAAGATGAAAATGGTGAGGTAAAAGCTCAGAAGGAAAACTCTGAGAACTTGAGCCTAAATTCCTACTTCCTTAGTAATGATTTCCCTTCTAGAGCTTCCAGCATTCACTTTTTCTTTGTGAATTTCACAGTATTCCTCAATGTTTTCTAGTTTATCAGTGAACCTAGAGGTGCACGTACAGTAACTTGAACTCCTACCCAATTTGCGCACATCACAAGTACAGTTGAATCTTCAGCTACATTTTTCAGGAAACAAACCCGGAGGAATACAAGAAAATACATGCATCTTTGGACACAAATAGGTAAAACCATCCTCAGTGAGCATCAACCAATGTCATGTGGTGATATCACAATTCCTTTGTTCCTTTAAAATGCAGCAAAAGTATAAGCAGGGAGGTGAAAATAGATAGTTTCAAACACATTTGAGGTGACTTCCGCAGATCACTGCAGATATGACCATTACCTTCCCACACCCTTGAAAGAGAAATATTCACAGCACTAGTTAAGAATAAGTAGGTCTTGGGAGGAGATTTTTTAGCTACATCACTAATTTCAGCACAAAAGGGAAATAGACCTTAAAAATTAAGAGCAGTCTAGAATAATTTAGCAGTTCCTAAACTGTGTTTGCTTTTCCTGTTATCAGCACTGTGTCTTTCTGCTGTATCTCCATGTAACAACAGGATTGTGGAGGAGGAGGAGGTTAGTTTTGCCTGAGGTGAGGGGTGAGGAGGACTGAGAAAAGTATCAAGAACATCATTTCCTCACTAACAAAGTCATAAGTTCGATTCTCTCTTCATTGCAGTTAGACGTACAGTCTTGCACAACATGAGAGAGGAGGTGGTGTCATTTACACATTTGCAGAATGTTGCTTTGGAAGTGGAAAAAGCTGGCAATTTGTTGACTGAAAAACAGACCCAGACGTGAGCACTGAATACAGAATAACATCACTACATTATCTCATTTGCTTCCAACTGAGCAATTTAGTTTAGACTGCAGACATGGTTAGCAGGCATACCAATTATGAAGAGTTGGAAAGCAACAACTCTACCTCACTGAAAATCCTGAACCAAAAGAAAAGTGCCTTAAGGATGGCAATGCAGTGAATTTCTTACAGGGCCCAGCAATCGAACAGCAGTAGACAAACCTAATGGCTTGGTGAAGAAAATAAAAACAGATAAAAGATAAACATAGGGAGTGATTAAGATCCACCTGCTAATTACAGTGCTGTATTTATTTATCTGCTTTAAGTAGGTTGCCTTTTAATTTTCCTATTTAATTTTTCTCGCAGTATGGAAAAAAGAGAAAGATGGAAGAGTGCAAACTGCTGTTTCCAAACGACATGATTTATCTTCCATGCCTTTTCGGTTTTTTGCTTTTCTCCTTTGTTCCTTAAATAGGATCTATCCCTTTCATTTTCCTGAATACCTTTAACTGCTCCACTCTGGTCTGTATGTCTTCTATATCTTTCTTATACAACCTGTAAGGATTAAGAATCACTAGGTCTGCCAGCTGAGCTTAGCAACTTCTCCATTGCCTTTGCATTTCTTTGCCTTAGGGACCAACTAGCATACCAAGTGCCAGACCAGCCTCAAGAGCATTCAGGTTTCCTCTAGCTTCAAAAGCCTCCGTAGGAATTTGATAAGTTGATCAAGCACACTGTTGGCTTGTCGTGAGCTCATTAGCAAGCACCTATGCTCTAACTCAACTTAGCGTTGCTAGACACAATCCTAAAGGACACCTGTCTAGCACCAACAGCTATGAACTGGAACCCACTGTCAGTTTATCGGTTCCCAGCACCCTGGGCTGCATCCTGAGTCTCCCTTCTCCACATCTAAAGTATGTGATCCTTCTCCAGGAGCATACAGTTCAGTTCTTTGGGAAAAATAGCTATGAGCAAGTAGCCACAGATGAGCTTCACAAAGAACTTCTACTCTTCCCTCTTTAAAAAAAAAAAAGCACACAAAAAATAAAGCCTTTGATGATAACAATTTCCTGAATATAAAGTCCTCTCCTCTGGTCCTGCATGCCCTTGTCAATTCACACAGACCATTTGTATTCAGAAAGCCAGGTTTATGAAACTCCTGGAGTAACTCACCTTGAGCTGATGGAAGTCACCGAGAAGTGTGAGGGATTGACCTCCTGCTCTTTCATCATCTTTGAGGCTCTCCCATCACGTGCTGCCCCACCACTTTCCTCACACTGAAGGCCCTACCAGGTGACCTTGTTGCCAAGGTAACCTCTTCCCTGACAACAAAATTTTCCTCAGTAAGAGCTGGGTTATTTTCTCAGATGTTTGTATTAAAATAGGAGACCATCTGCATTTAATGACCTTCTCTCATTAGGGCTTTGTTCTCATTTCATCTCAACACAGAAGCAAACAGACACTGAAGAAGGTAAAAGGTCACACATCCAAAATAAAGTCAGCAGTTTAGCAGGGTTGGATGCAGTTCATCGGGAAGAATGTATTAATTCTTCATGCAGAGACCTTCGCATTGTCAGAGGACTGCTTTGCTAAATGGAAGGGAGCAATAAACCCCTTCCCAAGATATTCTGTGCTGTAAACTGATTAAGTGGCATAGAACTAATTACAGCATATTATGCTTCCCAGGTCTTTCAGAGAAGGGACATCTAAAGGAGTAACATTCACTAATTAACAATTGTTTCAGGCTACCAGGTTTAAAAGAATCTAGAGCAACAAAAAATAAGGGTCTACAAATGTGTTCTGTGCCCATTAGCTTTAAGGTGTCCAAAACAGCATCTTCCTTTCTTTCTTACTACACCTCCTCCATACATATCCAGCAACGTTATAGGAATTCCTCTCACATAAGTATAATCTCAAAAGGTCTGGGAACTAAGTTGCTCCTGGTTTAGTCCACCTCTGCAGCCAATGAAGAGAGACAGCAACCCCGGAGAAATGCAACAGGCTGCCTCCTGAAGGCACCCATTTCTTTCTGTTAAAAAGACAGGAAGGCTGGAAGACAGACTTTAACACTAGACTTCAAAGTTTCAGATCCTAAACTTCAGTGGGATCACACTTTAATCATTAGAAAACAAATGCACGCAGCTCCAGGCCAGATTTCACCTGGAGGAGAGAAGACCATAGGGAAACAAGACAAAAGGTAACTGCCAAGATGAAGGTAGTAAATTGTTTTCACAGACCACCACACACAGAACAGGAAATATTCCAATATTGCAAGAGACTTATATTGGATATCAAGGAAAAAACATTGTGATCTTAGTAAACAGATGAGTAACCAGACAGATTGTCTAGTGATACTATAGCATCCACAGCCTTTGAGGTTTTTAGATATCCATTAGATATAACTGACCCTAGCTTGCTGCAGAGGGGTATCTTCAGTGAGGTTTCATCTTCCATTGATTTTATGACTATCTGTTCTTTACTTTTTTTTTCCTCTGAAAACATTGCTCATTTAAATGCGTACACCAAGTGCTTATTTCATACGGGTCAATGTCCCTAACTGAAGTACAGTATTTGAATGGGCAAGAGACCTGCTGATGATTTGCTGTTCTGAAAATTAATGCTTTGTAAACAAAAGGTGTAATTCCACTCTGCTTTCTACTAAATGAAACTCCATGCATATTGTTAAAAGTAATCCCCAAGAGTCTTTGCTACAATACCATACTTGCCATATAACAACATGTATGTCCAAGAGAATGAAGTAGCAATAAACCCTACAGCACTAAAGAAATGAAAATGCCTTTATTAAATTTAATAACTTCTGGGTATCGACAACTGAAAACCTAACAGAAAAACAGTGTCATTTTAACTGATTGTTGAAACACTTTTTGTATTGATATTTAAAAATATATATATAGCTTGTAGTTTATTAATCTTTGGTCAGTTGTCATCTGCTGAAATGAAGACAAACAGACAGTCCTAAGCCATGCTATTTTGACCTTTTCAAAATTTTCAAATTTTAGTTGTTGGCCATTCCTTTTATTTCCTCTGTCTGTAACCTTAATATTCTGTGAGCAACAGAGAAATGGAATGGTTGCCTACTCCAAACAAATACACTGTAAAGGTTAAAGTAGTGCAATAGATTGCCGCTGTTCTTGTGCTGTCATTTGCAAACTATACCAAAAGCCATGACTGGAAGGTGCTGCTCGGATGAGAACAATGAGTGGAAATAAAAAGTGACAGAACTTCAATTCATTTTCATAATAATAAGCTTTACAAACATTAATTAAAGTCTGCTCTCAGCAATCTATTAATACACGTGATAACTTACAAGTAGTCCAGTTGATGCTAATGCAATGCTTGAATACTTAGTTTAAGTCTTTTTTAACACTGCTATATGTTTAGCTAAACACCAATTCATGCAAGTTTAATACATCTCATTATCATAATTTCACAAAGTGAATGTTGCTGTGCAGTCTTACAAACAGGCACATATTTTGCTGTCATACTGAATCAGGACCTAAGTATTCTCTCATTAGATTTCTTACACAAACATTCTTAACTTTTCTTGGTTCACGCTAAGTGGGAAAGGGGGATTAATTCCCACTGAAAGCTTAAAACATGGCTTGACATGTTAAAAGTTTGCAACATGGCTAAACAAAACATTTGTTATTTTCAGTGTTACATATATTCCTACTGAGTAAGAAACAAGGCTGTAATCTGTTACAAACGTAAAGACTAACAATTTCTAACATTAAAAATGCTCATTGACACAAAAAAACTGCTGTAAATTACAAAAAATATTGCTCAGGTTTTTGGTTGTTTGGTTTGTTTTTTGGTTTTTTTGTGGTTTTTTTCTTACAATAAATAAAAACAAATGGGATATCAGCTTTTATTTTCCAATCTAAATGGAAAGGCACTATAAACAAAAAGTCACTTTTTCAATTTAAAAATACACACGACAACAGGGCAGAGTGACCTTTCAAGTATGGACTAGCTATTCCACATGCCTTTGGAAATGCTGCAAAAGTGAGTCACAAATACTAAGCTTCACTGAGTGCAAGTCAGGAACAACTTTTCTCAGTATGTGGTCTCATACCTCTTGCACTTCGTTACACTCAAAACCATGCAACAGGCAACTCATCATTTAAGCAGAGCCAAGAATGTACTGGTAGTTCAATAGTGTTTTATCAGTCCAACAGTCCAAACTACAGTCTCGTTACAGGAATCTAGCTAACCTCATTGCTAATATGAATATTAAAAAGTCTCATTACAGTTAATCAGAATATACTTGTTTTCTGCTCATTTGTTTTTAGATAACAAGCCCAACATAGAAGTCTTGGCTTCACAAACTGATTTGTATAATTTACTCATACATGAAGTCAACAAGAGTTTTCCACTGCAGAAAATCCCGTTTGGGACCATATTTTGCCACCAAGACAGAGCTCTGCCTTCCTTATTTGCAGGCCTCACAGGGGAGTTTCTAGAGCATTATGCAATTACTACACAATGCTCTCACAGCATTGGTGTCAGCTCTCCTACAGTAATTTCTTAATTTAGAGCTACAGAGTGAATATAATAAGATAACATAGGGAGTAGGAGTACATGACATGGATTGTGCTGCTGTTATCCACTAAAATACAGTTAAAGGATTCATAATCTGAGACAAAATAAAAACATCACTGGAGATTGCTTACAAGTAAAGCTAGATTTCACTACTGAAGCAGTGATTTTTAAGTAAAAACAAAAAAAATCAGTGGCTTGGCAACTTTGCCACATGTCTATGCATGGTACCAGACTCCCCAAATAATATTTATATTTACAGGAAAGTACAAAGAAAGATCAACAATGTAAAGCAGCAGCCAGGACCTACTCTGTACTGTGATTTGAGAGGCCAGAAGTAGTGAAGCAGCAACCAGAGAGGGTTCTTACACAATGACTATTCATAGAAGTGGATTTTGGACATTCTTTCAGTCTATAGGTAATTCTGGCTAACAAACATCACTCCCCAACTTGCACTTTCCTTGCAAGACAGTAAGTGTTGGCTACCATCAAAGCAAGTTCTCATCTGCTTTTTGCATGAGGAGTTATGACTATGTTTTGCTGCACTGACAGTAAATAGTATGTTCAATAACAACTTACTCCCAAATTGTATTTCTACATTGGTGTTGAACTTCTCACAAGGAATAGATGAGCAGAGCATTATTTGCCTATTGCTGACGCTCCCATTTTACTTCTATCCACAGGTTGATATCTAGAAACATGTACATGGGCTGCACAGATTAGGTATGAACATGGAACAAATCTCAATTATCAGACTTGCACATGCACAGGTAAGTCAGCTTCAGAGATATTTTGCAGGTCAATGCTTCCTGGAAGCGTACTCGCTTGGAGTGTGCTTTCACTAAAATGCTAGACCAATATTTCTTGAATGCAAGGGATATACTGCATGAGCAGATCACTAGAGCGCCATACTCAAGTAATGAATGCTTTCCAAAAAGCACCCTTTTCACTGCCTTGTGCTCTGTGTAGAACTGTTCTGCACATGCACGCATGTAAAGGACAACTGGGATGCCATGATGTCTACCAGCCTATCTGGACTTCCTGCTCAAAGCTAGAGGAAGGGTCCTGTTCTGCAAAGGAATCAGCCCTTTGTTTAAAAGATCCATCCATACAATGCAAAACCATGTTTCAAGGCCATGGCTTATTTTCTAATATCCTGTCACTGCAGCTCACTCAAAATTCTTATGCCAATACTTAAAAATGCAGACACCTTTAAATGTTTCAATGGATAGGAAAAGAATAGTTTGTGGGTCTTTCTTTAAATACATTTATTATTATACACTAGCAGAATCTGTTTCACTGCAGGATGTATAAAGTACTTAAAAACAGACTTGGATTAAAAAGCTAAAATGGCAGTTCTTTGTTATTATCCTTAGTATTTGTCACCCTGTCTTTCATCCTTTTGTATTTTGATAATCCAAATCTTTAAATCCTTCAAGAACTCATTTGGGGTTTGGGGTTAAGAAAGATTTAGTTCAACTGGAATGCTAACATTCCTCCCTCAAATATATGCTTTCATGATTATACATGAAATAAAAAATATTTTGAAATACATGTGTATAATTATAAAAAGTTTTAATGAATGATGACGAGTTCAGCATTGTGTAAACATATTTCACAATAAAGCCTGAAGAGACAATGTAGAACTGCTACCCCTCTGATAACTCTTAGCTTTCAATAAAAGCTATTTGAAAGAAAGTTAAACTATATCAAGTTTGTTTCACAAAAGAAAAAAAAAAAAAAAAAAGGAGAAACATGGAAGAATCACCCCTTTATTAGAAACCAGAAAATAATTAGGTGATTAATCAGGTGAAATAATGCAGTTAAACTATTGGTTGTGGTGCCAAAAGACTGGATATGTGCAAAGAATGGACATTGTGAACAGCCTGGCATTATTTAAACAAGACAGCTCTGTTGAGTTTTAGCAGAATTTGGTTTAAGTCACTTCAATTTTTCAGCATTCTGCAATTAAAAAGGAGTTTCTAAAGTTAATCAAAAACTTATTATGGGTAAAAGGGAACAACATTCAAAGGGAGCTAAAAATTTATTGCTAGTCCATGTTATTAAATAAGGAAAGCCTCATTACTTATACAGGTTAGTTTGCTTATGCAAAGACATCCTAGTATGTTCACCATCCCAGTGTGTCCCTTGGTCTATGGCTGACCATTTCGGATTGCCTAAGGCAGAACTAGTGAGCAACATCTCTTCCTGCTCAGTCTTGGCCACATGGGGGTTGTTTTCACACATTTTCTTACCACACTGCTTCCTTCCCACTGGATCCCAGCCACAGCCAGGCAGGTGCCCACATGCCTCCTCCAGCCCCAGCCAACACCAAGCTGTGGGTTGTCACATACCGAACCCCAGGGCTGTGACACACCAACCCCAAGGAGGCCACAGGCACAAGGCCATTGGACACAGGAAAACAAGCCCCAGCCAGCTCAGGCCAACACAAGCCCAGGCAGCTCCCAGGGCCTTGTGCTGCAGGATCACTATGTGTAGCCGCCTACCGGTAACAGGGAAAATACCTAAAAAACTCCAAACATTTAGCAGACCATACCACACACTGCCATCGCAACATGCCTTCAATCTCATGTACAGAGCTAGGAACCAGTTTCTCTGAACTTTTAATCCTTGGCTGCTTTTTAGAGCCTATCAGCAGCAATGCCAAGCATCCTTCAACTGCAAAGATGAAAAAGAAAAGGAAAAACAATTATCAATGCACAGTGTCTACTGCATAAAAAAAAAAAAAGTCCCCTGGTATCAAAAGTCTAATTTATCAATTCTTTGAAATGACAAAGCCCAAAAATTAGAAATATCTGCAGGAAATCTAAGCCAGAAAATAGAGTTAATTTCAGCTCCTGAATAGACACTGCACAGTAAAGGGAGTGTCTAGGAAGGCTTGTGTTCAATGATAGTGGAACAAGTTTCCAAGACACCTCCCAACAACTTAACTAGCTTCTCCAAAGCCATATTTGGCACATCAGACTACTAGTGCTACCTGGGCACTTAAATATCTTTCAGATTGACAAAAGACCCTGCATAATATTGAAAACTACAGCATCCTGGTCTCTATGCTCATGGAACAGTTGTAACAGTGCTGTGGAGAATTTGTGTTAACCCACTTGCATATCCATGCAGCAGCAGACCTCAAAACCCAGCCCTTAATTTTGGTTTTGTAAAGAGTCAGTCTGCAAGATAAACATTTTACAAGAGATCTTCAAAGAGCCTGTGGAAATACTGTAAAGCTTCAAAATGAAATTTAGTACAGAAGATTGGGTTTGGGTTTTTGTTTTGTTGGTTTTTTATTATTTTTATGAAAAAAAAAGTCAATGGCAAAATGACAACAGAGCTATCAGCATGCAGGCAATAATTCTGCTACTGACTAAAATTGAAACAGGTCAAGAAAGAATAGAGAATGAGGGCAATGAATGAATAAGCCTGATTCATATCTGGATAAAACAAAGTATTACTTAGCACAGCTGGAAACAGACTTTGATGTAAGATTACAATAAGTGCAAGGAGAGCTTGAAGCTTTCAAAGTTACCCTGTGGTTAGTAGTAATGGAGGGTGAAATGAGAGTCATCTGCATGGGTTTCTACCCCACTGCAGAACAGGCACTACCAATTTGTTTTCTCCTTGAAAAGTCATACTTAACTAAACCAATACATACTCATGTTCTTAATGATAAAGGAATCACAGATTTCAATTCTTCCCTTTATTTTTTCAGCTAATTATAAAGCAACACAACCCTTTGAGGCAAAACAAGAACATCCAACTTCTCTAGAAGATCAAGCAAAAGAAAAACGATGTTACTACATAGCAAAATTCAGAGGTCGTGATGATACATCACCCTGTAATTGATAGGACACCTCCACTGTTCCAAACTCTGTGCAAAGCAACTGTATCAGCAGGGAAATTCCTCTGTTTCTTCTGGCCATGACCTAGGCACAGCACAACGCAATTACCGTTTTATTACAAGACACCTTCTGGAACAGCATTTGGGAAGCCAACACCTCCCTAACGCACAAACACCTTCAGAGCCTGCCTCTAGTTTTTCTGCAGGTATATTAGGTAAGTAAGACCTGTGCACCTCTTCATAATCCTTCTTTTAGTCTGTTTCTGTAGCATAGTAACTTAGTGTCACACCTTAAACATGACTATTCCAAAAGTACAGTCACAACCCAGAATGAGCTGTGGCCTATAGCCAGCACACCAGCCTCTTACTTGGAAGTGAAATTCAGGTGGAGCATTACTAACTGGTGAAATATCAAGTTTGATATAAGTGGCATCTTCCAACTCTCTTTTCCTAAGATTCACTACATATCTTTAAATCCTGAAGATAGCAGGTGACAAATCAATGATTATGTGTCACAGAGAATATATCAGAAAATGGTAAAAAACCAAAAACCACCACCAAAAACCACCACCAAAAACCACCACCAAAAACCACCACCAAAAACCACCACCAAAAACCACCACCAAAAACCACCACCAAAAACCACCACCAAAAACCACCACCAAAAACCACCACCAAAAACCACCACATCTCACCGAGCATTGTAAATACACAAGCCCAGAGCCTTGACCCAGATTAACTTAATATCTCAGTTTTTGCATAACGTCTTTAACTAGTAGCTTTCCAGAACTGAAGATATCTTCAGTCTGTACCACTTGGGAGAGTTCAAGGTATGCACATGCTGAACAAACTGATTTCTGCAATGTGAATTCTTTTATTGGCATAACAGTAGTAATACAAGTATGTTTGCAAGAGTCAGAAGTTGAAACATGTGAGTCAATGTTCACATGTGCACCCAGCCAGCCACAGCAGATGCCAGTTAACTTGTGTTAGGATTAGCTCTTTATGAAATGTTCACCTTGTCTGTGGGATTGTCAGAAAGACTTCTCTCAAATTCTGTGACACTGAAGCTCATAGCTCCTAATATACTGGTATCATTATAATATGACTTGGAGCAGAGCCAGGGCAAGGTATAATGTCCTATAACAGCTAATCAGCCATCCCAGACTCCCCCCTACAAGAGGGATCTTTTTACTTTAATACCAACAGAGCAAAGTATTCTAATTCCAAAACATCACAGATGATCACAGGCATAACTATTGGCCTGATTTCCCCAAACTACCCAATTAGACTCCCCATGATCCTGGAAATGAAAGTCACTTGCCCTACCAGCCTTATTTCCTTCAGGCTGCCTCTTTTAGCCTTTTTTATTAATAACAGCACATAGCTGCTCATGACACACTGGCTCCCAGAAAACCCAGTCCTGTTTCTTTTGTCACCATGAGTTTAGAAATGAAATTCCCAGGTCCTACGAACTCAGTTGGTTTCCGCTTACAATTCTAAAGTTCACAGCTCTGTCACAGAAAAGGCAACATATTATTCCAAAAGCGCTAAGACGACATTTTTCCAGGGGATTGCCTATCAGATTTCAGAGCTTGCCACAGAAATGCATTTATTCTCTCCTGCATTATAGCTGTTACAGAATAAGCCTCTGTGGAGGATTTAAATTTAGAGAGATTTCAATAAGCAAAACACAACTGTACAAAACCTCTTATTGACATGTATTTGAGGGAAGAGATATGGAACAGAACCCAGCTGCAGGGTAGACAACTAAATACCTCTGACAAGCCGAGACATAACCAACAAACATTAAACAAGAAAAGGATTAGCCCCGAACTCAGGTATGAAGAGGCCAGGTAGCAAAACGCCTGTTGGGACTGAAGGACTGAAAGGTGCCAAAGAAGGAAAAGCCCTGCTTCTGATGGGAAACTAATAGAAGCTACAACAGAAAACTTACACAGGTTTACGATGCATTTCAATAGGATCATCATCGTAGGCTGCTAGCATATTATATACACACAGTGGATCCCTGACTACTTTTTCCTCTCTTTGTTTCCATGAGTCTACAACATATGTCTTCCGCTCTGTCAAATGTCATGCGATACCTTTTAACTTACACCCACCATCTGATCTTTCCTACTGCCATCTCCTTTCTGCCAGCAGAACAATATGGTTTGATCATGGCTCTTGGAACTCATTAATGCCACTTCCTCATTTCCCACAGAGTATTTCTACAGAATGACAGTGAGGTATTCCTTCCCTTCAAATGCTGTGTGTATTTGCCTATGGTCTGCTCAAAGCCACTTTCTGCACTGCAAATCAGACACCAAATTCAAGAACTGCATGCAGTATTTTAGCACGAGAAAGCAGAAAAAAATAGCTAGCCTAAGCACTATGTTGATTTGATTCAGACTGAACCTTGTCAGATTTTCAGCCTAGATAAAGCTTTGATAAGAAAAATTGAAAATAGTTAAACCAGTTTTCTTCAGTACAGTTACATGGGACAGTTAGTAGCTGCAAACCCTTTATTTAAGTTTACCAGGTTAAGAATATTCAGTTAATGAAGCAATTGGATTAGCTAAGAATTAAGTGCTTTCCAGCAACTCGGAAGATCAAACTGACAAAGATGACAGTACCCTGTTGCACCCAAATACAGCAGGATGTAAAATATACTGAATGAAAAGATAAATATGTATTACACAGAGAACTATGCTAGGACAGCAGGAAGACTGCTAACTAACACAAAAACTTGGCAAGGACCAGAATTAGGGCTGCCTATATACCTAGAAAACAGGAAACAAACTTGAGACAACTTTAAAAAAAAAGCTGATCACAAGCTGTTTGGCCAGCATCCTGGGCAAGGGCAAGGATGCAAAGTCACCCTAACTGCAAAGGCAAGCTTAGAGGTTAAAGACAGTCTTAATTCACATTCAGGACTCATCAGATATCTGGTGGTTAGCAAGTATAGTGCTTATAATTACAGTTATACAGACTGATAGGTCCAACAACTGTACGCTAGTAAGCTGGACACCAACAGTATTCAAGGTTTTTGAAAAAAGTTGAAAGAAACAATAAGGCAAAAAGCAAGTCAGTATTACCTGGAACATACATATCTAAGGCTAGTTTCTGATCCAGTGTTGTTACCTTAAGATTCTCCTATCTGTGCTATATCACAGCATATTTAGACAGTCTTTGGTCTCCTTTGAAGGGACCAGAAAGTCCTTTAAAGATTCCAAAATTAACATTGTTTATAAAGCAGAGTCTCACCACCTTTAAATCAATAGAAACATGCCAAGTTACCCTATAACATCACTTATTTGAACATTTAATTAGGTTTGCTCTATATTACAGAATATGTTATATGGAATTTAGTACCAACGTTATCTTCCGTGGTAGCATAGTCTGTTAAGTTAAACTTTCCAAGACAACCAAGCAACACAATGGGCTAAGTAAA
This sequence comes from Harpia harpyja, assembly GCF_026419915.1. Lineage (NCBI taxonomy): Eukaryota > Metazoa > Chordata > Aves > Accipitriformes > Accipitridae > Harpia > Harpia harpyja. The sequence continues at coordinate 22,572,962 of NC_068950.1, read as the reverse complement.
AAATGGAAGAAATAAAAAAACCTGTCACTGAATTTATGTGGCGTTCTTGTAAGTAAAGTTAATTATGTGTGGAAGTATGTTCATTCTAGACCTTTATGGTTAAGTCTACAAGTTTATATTCTACCCCTGAACTTGTGTTTTTTTCTTTTAAGGTAGGTATCAATGACCTTAAAGGTACAATGAAAAGCCATATTTATGATATGGGCATACTCACAGAAGAATTCAGTTTGCACAGTTTTATGCTCACTGAGGAGAAAGATGACATCTATTCCAGAAGCAATTAAACTAACACTGACTGTTAGAATTATGCTCCTCCAAAGAGTAGAAATGCCATACGAAATACATGTGCGCACAAAAAGAGCCATTCTAACCAAGATTTCATCATGCAAACTTTCACCATCTTTATGAAACCAAGGAAAAAAGGAATCAACATATAAAAGGTCTCCATTAGCTGCCATTACAGGGTTATTGAGGCTTTTAAACATGATGTTGTGGGAAATGCATCATACATGCAGAAAGGCAGGGGGAAGAGGAGGCAGGTAGAGAAGGGCACTGATAACTAAACCAGCTATTAGCTGGATTATCTGACAGGTGTTTGTTCTTACCCAGCTGGGTGTTATTTAGTCCTGACTCAGTGAGCCTGAAATGCTTTAGAGACACCTCAGGGAGTCAAGCTCCCTGCTGTTAAAATTATAGTGACTCAGTAGATAGGTTCCTTATGTACATGCCAGCATACTCTGTGTTTGCCTGCATGATTACACCTTAACTCTTTCAAAACAAACAAACAAAAAAATTAAAAATTAGAAGAGACTCTGTTCGAACAGTAAAGAATCATCTGCAGTTCTTACCCCTGAGTTCCTCTATAACTATGCAGGCCCCATCTTGAAAACGTTACTTAAATCAGACCCTTTTTATTACAGGAATGTTAAGCTTAAAAGCTTTTATGTTTACATCTGTACAGTAAGTGGAAGATATGAATAATCCAAGTAACCAAAACCACTCATTGCTAATTAGGTTACTGTCCTGGTTTCGGCTGGGATAGAGTTAACTTTCTTCACAGTAGCTGGTATGGGGCTATGTTTTGGATTTGTGCTGAAAACACAGTTGATAATACAGGGATGTTTTAATTATTGCTGAGCAGTGCTTACACAGAGTCAAGGGCTTTTCTGCTTCTCACACCAGAAACTGGGAAGGGACACAGCCAGGACAGCTGACTGCAACTGACCAAAGGGATATTCCAGACCATATGACATCATGCTTAGCATATAAAGCTGGGGGAAGAAGGAGGTGGGAGGTCGTTTGGAATTATGGCATTTGTCTTCCCAAGTAACCGTTATGCATGATGGAGCCCTGCTTTCCTGGAGATGGCTGAACACCTGCCTGCTGATGGGAAGTAGCGAATGAACTCCTTGTCTTGCTTTGCTTGCGTGTACAGCTTTCACTTTACTTAAACTGTTTTATCTCAACCCAACCCATGATTTTTCTCGCTTTTACTCTTCTGATTCTCTCCCCAATCCCCGGGTGGGGGAGTGGGTAGTGAGCAAGTGGCTCTGTGGTGCTTAATTGCTGGCTGGGGTTAAACCATGACAGTCACCCAGTTTCACTGGTGGCCAAAAAGCATGCTGGAATCTTCCACAGTACTGAAAAAAACCACAACCCACACCAATGAAGAACAAAGACCGAATATTATGCAGAAGTCTATGTGAAAGGTAACAGAGCATAAGTCTGATCTACATTGTGATTTTTTGGGGTAGATTAAGTTTGTTCACATGCTGAATCCATAGGAGGAAGGAAAGCTGCAGAAATAATACCTGTTTATAATTTAAATTATAGAAGAAAGTTACATAGTTTCAAGGAAACATGGTATTACTCTCCCCAATAATAGATGGGTTCACATTTACCACTCTACCACCAGTCCATATTGAAGTAAACGCAAACCAAGAAAACTGGGCTCCTCAGAAGTATGGTGGACTTAGATTTAAGGCTATTACTCATTTCACAAGTAATTATTCCCCTTTAATATATTTCTCATACAATTCAGAAATGTTATTTTAAGATACATACCTCCTGTATGAAACTCATGTCAGCCAATATTACCCATCACTTCCACAAAAAAGTAGGTGGGGAGGAGTGTGATTAACAGACCTCTGATTCTTCTGATGGGTATTGAAACCCAGACACACAGCAGCTAACAAAGAAGAGGGTGCCTGACAGCTTGGCCATTCAGTATATCACCTCCCTTTGCACACTTCAAACACCTCAGCTAACCCATCAAAGGGCAAAGTTGGCATCAGTTTTAATTTTCATAGATTTCGACTTTCAAGGGAAAGAAAAGTAGAATATAAATAATGCCTCACGTATTGGCAACAAAGGTACTACAGATATAAGCAAGGGTACACACTATAGGTTTGATTTAAAGTACAAACTGGGAGAAAACACCTGACAAAGCAACACAATTAAGTGGGTCCCCAGCATAACAGCAAACTGGGCAAGATATCAAAGCAAGTATCATTGTTTAAGGTACGAATAACAACTATTTTAACAAAAAGGAAAAAAAAAAATTAAATCACACTGTGGTTATTCAAAGAAGTCACATTTACTTAAGTTATTCTGTTCGCCTAATGATTCTTCATGTACATGTTGGTCCGTAAAGCCAGGCCAGATTCTGGAGCTCTTTCATTTCTAAACAGGGCATCTATTTTTACTTCTCTGCGACTATCATGCAGGATATCCGGAAAAGAATGTTTTTCATTTTGAGAGTGAGCCTCAGCAAACACATATGTAAAACTGACAGTCAGCTGATTACTTTCTTGACTCCGGGAATTACTAGATTTGAATCCAAGTCAGACTTTGCAGTGAATATGAAGAGCTGCAAGCTTTTAGCAGAGAAAAGGTTAGATAATCTACATATGTCTGCAGCAAGCTCTCTGTAAGAGTCAGCTGTAAGAGAAACAGCATTCTATAGACTGTATTAAAACTGGTGAAAAAAAGGATCCTGAAAAAAGTCACTGCTTTCTAAAAAAGAAACCTATCTATTTTTGTATGCTTTAAATGACTTTTATACACAAGTCAGGTAATGTAAAGCACTACAAAGTTTGTCCATGTAAGGAAACCAGAAAGTTTAGAGAGCTCTTTGAAACATGTGGTTCTTAAACAACAGTAGAAACAATATTCTTACACTATTTCAAGAAATATTACATGCAAGTTTCCAGTGGATGGCTTACTTTCCCCCTGAGATATGGTATTGCAGCTTCAACTCTGATTGCACACTGATTTCACAAATAAAACAATGAGCCAAATTCTCAGCTGAAGTAAACTGGTGTAGTTCCACTGAAATTAATAGATTTAAATAAATCTAAACAAAGTGACTGTCTACTTCTTCATAAACTTCAGAGTTGGTTTTGCAAGCAATATTTTCACTTCGGCATCTGTAAAGTTAACTGGGGCTCACTGTAGATTAACACCCAACAGTAGCAACAAGCAACTAATCATTAAAGACTTGTAGGAACTAAATGTAACAGCCGGTCTTATTGTCCTGCAGCAGCAATGAATTCAATGGGGCAGCTAACTGCATTTAAGTAACAGACTGGTTAACTAACCAAGAAACACGGGTCAAATTCCCCTTCATTCATGCCAGTGCAAATTAGTGGGAAATTCACTGCAGTCAATGGTGACACACTGACATATTGGCAGGACTATCAGTCTTTGGCCAATACCTTTGTGCAATTACAGTCTACAGCAGGATGCAGTGGCAATCTACTCGTACATTCTTGATACCCCTCAATAAAACACAGAATAATCTATCCTATCACAGTTAGGTAGCTTAATTCCCAAATTCTACTTTCTTTACATCCTAAACAAGGTTACAACCTTGAATTGTCTAATATAGTTCAATAGATTAGGACAGGGCAATATGATCTATAATACTTCTGTACCATTGACCTCCAGTCTGGGTAAACATTTTGCTGTCAAAAATTGACTAGCTAACCATTGACTGAGACAGAGTAACACAATCTTTGACCTAAAATAAAGAATCCTCAAAAATCAAAAAATACTGACAATACAGCACAGGGGGGCTTAAAATCTCTACGCACTTTTACAGACACAACTTGTCTCTAATAACACAGCCTATCAGGATTATGTCTACAGAGTGACATTAGGTTAGTAATGCCACTGTGTTCACTGACTGCTAGTTGTCACCTAACCATAAATGATATCGATGTTATATCTCTTAACAGGAGTCTTTAAAGGTATACTGTAGAATTTTCCAGCACAAGGAGTAAGGAAATATGATAAAATAAAAATCCAAGGACATTGAAATATAACTTTAAAGTTATAACATTATACTTTTATAAACATAGTATGCTTTCACAGTATACAATATGGTATTTCTTTTGTGGCCACAGACTTGAAAAGCTACAGTAATTAGTCTGGGAAGACAGGAAAAAAAATCTATCCATTAGAATTTTCCTGCAATAGCATTGGACAGACCCCCTGAATGACACAGGTTTACTGTGCAGAAAAGACAAGAACAGTTAACCTCGCAGAGCAGAAAGCTTAAGATATAGATACACACACACACTTTTGGCTTCGCTCCACACAAACATTTTACTTTGTGTTACTTGCCACTAATTCTCATTCAATATCCACAGCAAAGAGAATAACCACCTCTAGTGCATTTAAAAACCAATAAAAATTGACAGTGAAAAACATTTCTTCCATTCCCAAACTAGTCCTCAGCTTAAAAAGTAAATACATTTTGCCAGAGACCTGTATTTTGCCAATTATCTTTTTGCACATCATGCTTAAAGTACAGGGCATGTGTTTTCAGCCAGTAGACAAGTAGGCATCTTGTCTATTGGTTTGTACCTGTGAAACATCTAAGACTTTGAGGGATATGAAGAATTGAATAATATAACAAAGTTTGAATATACTTAGAAAACTCATACTCTCTTGGTGGCAATGACACTTCTAAATAGAAATGCTGAGTAAATAAGCAACTTCTGACCGTGAGCTGATGTCAGTTTCTCTTATAGACAGCAACTTGAGCTGTTGATTTTCTACTGTAGCACAAATTATGAAAAGCTGACCAAAAAATAATAATAATCTGTGTGATATATGGGGCATGTGAGGCATTGATGAAGGGAGGTCATGAGGAAAGAGTGCTACTGTTTCCAAGACAAAGGTTTTCTTTGTTGTCGACACGTTCATCTAATTACAAAGACAAACAAAAAAGTAATCTACATACCCCTGGTGCAGGATGACTGGCATTACTGCTCAGTGACCAAAGAGTAATTACTCCGAGAAACAGTGCTGCTTCCCCTGGCAATTACAATTTTTATGTTCTTGAATAATTCTGTCTGACTTTTGTTGTCCTTGACTAGTTCTGTCACCTGTTCCTAGCCAGCCATGTTCAGCTGTATTTCCATCCCAGAAAGTACAGAACTGCCATCAGGACCTGTATTGTCCTAGTACATGCTTCTCTCCAAGCTTCCTGCATCTCTCGGCCCTGCTTCTGCCTTTTGGATGTTCTTGCCTGTTAGTTACAGGTCTTAATTTCTCACTCAGTGTAATTCCTTGTAACTGTGCCAAACATAGGTGCTAAAAATACTAAAATTATTGTATTAAGTGACTTTTATATCTCAAAATTATTTTCAACCTTCACATCTTAAGTCCAACAATGACCCTGTGAGAAAGTTATTTCATTCTGATGTTTTAGAGATGCCTATCAAACACAAAACAGCTAAGACTCCTTGTTTCCAATAAATGCCTATTTGCATTCATTGTGATTTGGCTTCATTTTAAACATGACCTCACTTTCCAGTACCATTGTCTTCCCAGCAGTGATGTTTCTATTCTTCATCACATTGAACAATACTTCCTCCTGTTAAAAAGCTCCACTCTGACATTTTACTATGAACTTTTTCAGCAGCAGAAAACAGAGTATGGTCACACACAGTTCACCTCTTATGACAGAAAAATCTCAGAGTCAGTGGTGAAGTCAGATAAAACTGGAAAGCCAAAGCTCAAGTGTCAGAGTGATAGAACCAAAGATTTATTTTGGCATGAAAGACTACTGACAGTAACAATGCTGGCATTTTTGTTTCCTTGGGCAAAGGCCATGCATCCATGGCCTTTCCACATGTCCAGTGTGGAATATTGCTGTGCAATGGCTGTTTATAACTGGTACATTATTTGCAGAGCCCAAAGTAAGAAGTTGAGAGTCAAAGCAACTTCTGAAGTCTAGGCATTGAGTATAGATCATAAGAGTCTTTTGCTTGCCTTTTAACAGCAAGCATTAACCTTCCATCACGAGTATCTTGCCAAAGGAGAAGTTGATGTTGTGCATGTGGGTTTTTTTTTTGGGGGGGGGGGGCGGTGTTTGATTGTTTTTTGTTGGCAGTAGGGGCTTTGGTTGGTTGGTTGGTTTGGTTGTTTGTGGTGTTTGGGTTTCTTTTGGGTGGGGTTTGTTTGTTTGTTTTTCTAAGAGAAGAAAAGAGTTTGCAAGTATGGTGAAGAAGAGGTAGATTTCACAGGGAAAGCCACTTACCCAATATAGGAGGAGGGGAGGAATCATTTTAAGACTGTCAGTGGAGAACCTATCTGGAGGCCTAGAATAGGAAGGTGGTTAGAAGAAAGATTGTTAAAATTGTCCTCTATCAAAGGGCAAGTTCCTCATTATGTGACTTCCCTATAACCCCAATGAATTCACATTTACAGGTTATACCTACGTAGTATGTATCAGAATCTGTGGGCTTTTAGATTGAACTAATGCATAATTGTTCCTGAAACCAAAGAACTGACAAACTGTAAAAAAACCAGAATTCAATTGCTACCGGAGAAGACGGGTCATGAACATTGATTGTCTGAATGCATAAGCTTCTATAAATTTTTCTAAATGTTTGCTAAGAAGAATGGTAAAGCCTTTGGTAAAAGTTAAACGGTTGCACCTTTTAAAAAAAAAAAAGCACCTTTGCTTCATTTTCATACAGACTTCATTATAATGCATAAGAAAGTTCACCATCATTCCAAAGAAATATTGGTGTATTTAGAGCAATGGCATGTAGTTTATAGGCCAAGAAAGCTAAAATTCTTTAAGCACTAGATGAATACTTTAAACCACACTCTTCAATAAAAAGGCATCAGTTCTCAAAGCAAGAGAACAGATTTTTTGCTAAATACCACACTAGCAGAAAGGCTTTTATTATTTTCATAAATTATGATTGTCATGGTTTAACCCCAGCCAGCAACTAAGCACCACGCAGCTGCTCACTCACTCCCCCCCACCCCCCGAGTGGGATGGGGGAGAAAATTGGGAAAAGAAGTAAAACTCGTGGGTTGAGATAAGAACGGTTTAATAGAACAGAAGAAACTAATAATTATAATGATAACACTAATAAAATGACAACAGTAATGATAAAAGGATTGGAATATACCAGTGATGCACAATGCAATTGCTCACCACCCACCGATCAACACCCATTCAGTCCCCAAGTGGCAATCCCCCCACGCCCACTCCCCCCAGCTTATATACTAGACATGATGTCACATGGTATGGAACATTACTTTGGCCACTTTGGGTCAGCTGCCCTGGCTGTGTCCTCTCCCAACTTCTTGTGCCCCTCCAGCCTTCTTGCTGGCTGAGCATCAGAAGCTGAAAAAGCCTTGACTTTAGACTAAACATTACCTAGCAACAACTGAAAACATCAGTGTTATCAACATTCTTCTCATACCCAATTCAAAAACATAGCACTATACCAGCTACTAGGAAGACAATTAACTCTATCCCAGCTGAAACCAGGACAATGATTAAATCATACTTTATGCCAGGTAAATAAGAGACTTGTCCCTATGAGGTTCTCACCATAAATCATCCTAGATGTGCCCCATTTACATATATTCTTAACAGAAGCTGAACTAGACAGAGAAGGATTTGGGGAGAAGTAAAGCATGAGTGTAGTTTTGCTTTTGCATTACTTAAGTGTATAAGCAACTTCTTCTGATCCTGCACTACTTAGGTATAAAAAAGCACTGTAAGAAAGTATTTATTTAATCTCAAGAGTAGTATTAAGGAAATAAAGCAACCTCCAATGCTAAGCTAAAGGAACTTTAATGAGTAAACAATGCCTCATGAACATCAGACAAACTGTCTGAGGAGAAGTATTTCACCTCCAGGAATTTTATTTTGGCTCTCCTGAAATATCCTTGTAGAAAGCTTATTCCTCCACATCTCCACAATTGCAGTTATCATCAGCTATCCTCCAGAAGTGCCTACATTCTGCTAAGAACACATGTATAATAGAGTCTAGCAACAGTCAAATTACTGTGCTTCCTCTGCATAAGAAATTATTATTTATCATTTTCTTATTACTGCTGGGGTTTAGGGGTGCCTGCTTACTAACAGTGGAATATCAACTAATATACTTTGATGAGAAAAGAACAGCCAGCCTTTCTCTCCATGTATGAAGACTGATAATTAGATACATAAGGCAATCCTGTGTTAACTCTTTACACAAGTGTAAATCGTTAGCATACTATAGCAACATTTAAATTAATAAAAATGACATTTTAGAGAAGTCAAAAAAATTAACCCCCCAAAACACCTTGCTGCACTGATTGCAGGTTATGCATATTAATTTTTATAGCCTATCCTGTAAGAAGATACAAACTCCCCAAAACGTATTCAGCTCCTGAGTTCAAAGGAAAGAAGCTAGATTTGAAATAGAGTTTGAAGCCTGAGTAACAGCTAACAACAGTAAATCAAGCAACACCATTACAAGGACAAAGTCATGAGCAATAGAAAAAAAATTAGGAGGTGAAAGTCACACTCAGAGGGATACAATAGATACAGTATATATTGACAGACAAAAGAACTTCTGTAATCAGCAACACTAGAATGAAGCAATAGCAGTGAAGAATAGACACTTCCACAAGAAAAGTGAAAATTGGAAAGCAAGGAAATTGGATGAAACAGAAAGGGTCACAACAAACAAGAAAGGAATCTGGAGAAAACAAAACAAGGTAGTTAGTTAAACACAAACTTGCACAAAAGTACCGGATACCATCCTGTCAAAAAGCTAATTTGAGACCAAAAGATGTCAGCAAAAACAAGGTCATTTGAGGCACAAGAAGCTGCAAGACATCCAGTTTGTTCAGTTTTGGGATCAGAAAAACAGGTAGTTTATACCAAGAAGGAATCATGTTAATTTTGTAATGAATGATATAATCGTCTTTCATGAAATAATAGTTTTGCACTCTCATCAAGGTATTTTTTTCCTAAGTATGGATAGGAATCACATTTCACAGAAGACTAAGGAATAGTTTTATTAAAAAAAAAATAAAATCAAAGTAGCAAGGTGTATCCCAATCTGTAAAGGACTCGCATACTGCCATGTTGACGTATAGGGTTACACAAGTTAAGGCCAAGGGCGAGCATTTACAACATCAGGTACCACAAGCACAAAACACCAGTGCATCCTCATACAAGAGCCAGGATGAGCTCACCGTAACTAGGAATAAACATTAGAATATAGCTTACACACACTACGATCTGAAACATCACACAGCCAGTTCTAACTTTCAAAACCTCTAATGCCATTTTTTTTCCTGAATTTCTTTTAAACAGTATAAAAATTCGACACTTGATTATTCATTAAAACAAGAGCATAGTAAGTTGTACATAAGATGCCCCAACAAACCTGCAAAAATTATTATCCTCTTAATACAGAAGTTGTGCATGCACATATTTTATATGGGTATTCACACAGACTGTAGACAGGGCAATATGAATCAGGTTGTGGCATTAACCCGTTACACAGTATCTCACTCAGAGAGGAGTTTCACAAGTGTTATCAAGAAATCCACATATAAGGGTAGAAAATCAAAATGTATACCTGAAGGATCCCATAGCATTTTCTAAATGCAAATAACTCTGAGAAGGAGCATGATAGCTTTTCTTTTAACACACTGTAAAAATCACTGTATACTAGTCAAAAGAAATTAGAGGCCTGAGCCTGAATCAAACTATACTAGGCAATCATAAGCTTTTGTTTTACTCACATGTTCAAGAACAAAAGAATATCTCCTCCAAAGATGCTCAGTTTTAACATTTGTGAAGCTTCTATTTCAGTTAGGTTAAGAGTTTAAGTTCATAGAAGTGGGTAGAGTTTATTATTAAACACTTCTAAGGAGAAGCTCTAGCTACAGAAGTTTTTGTGTGAAGGTTATATACTGGGTAGTCAGCTCACATCCTACTCTTCCCCTTGATAGGTGACTATCCTTTGGACTTTCAAGATTCTCCTAAACATACTAGTGTCATTGATATTGGCTGCAAGAATGGCTTAACTTTGTTGTGAGTATGTTTACATATTTGTGAAGGTTTTCTTCTCAGAACTCAACAGAAGACAGCAGCATTGAATCTGACGGTTCATATCAGCTGAATTCTAGGGACCTATTGCACAAAGCTTTCCAAAAGAATCAAATCTGATTTAGCAAAATTCAGATATGATACTATGAAGTCTGATAAGAAAAAGAATTCTAGTATTAATGGCCTGGGCCAGAGGGACTTTAACAGAGAGGCACATGAGAAATTTCTCATAGCACATACAGGTTGTTGTTATTTTTTTAATCTTCATCTAAAGGAGCCACTAGTAGTTACAGACCAGACTATGCTTTGGTCATAGAAATGTAAAAAGGGTAATAAATAGATATGTTTTAAAAAAAAAAAGGAGGTGAGAAATAAAATGAGTTGAAAACAGATGCAGAGAAGTGGTATAGTAGGAACACAGAGATTACAGAATGGCGAAAATCTTGCCTGCTGGCAAGCGTGAAATTATGACCCCTTCTTTTGACACAAAGGTCTTCCTGAGGGTCTCTATGCACATGTACTATAGAACACACATTGTGACTAGATATAACCAAACACTGAGTTGGAAGTGTTTGCTATTTGCAAAGCTAAGCACATGGGTTAGGTATGTATACTTTAAGATTTCTGTTTTGATAATAAAGTGACTAGTGCAACAGTTCATGTAATAGCATGTTAAACCTTTTTGTTAGCAAGAGGAAGCTGTAAGTAAAGCAGCATGCGTTCCCTGCATCAAACATGAAGTGTGTATTATACATGGAAATCCTTATGAATATGACACAGTTTTATGTAGTTCGTAACAAAACAGAAATGCTGTTAAGAAGCAAACTGACACATCAATTTCTGGCATCTCGCCGAGATCAGCTAACAAATGTAACAAAGCACTAAGGAAAGGGCCTGCCTTCTTTCTCACTTCCAAAACATCCCTCCTTCTCCAGTGAAAAATTCCTCACTGATTTTTGGCAGACACTAGCTCAGACCTAAATCCCCTTAACTGGCCCTTTGAGTAGTCTAAACTCAGTATCAAAGGAATGCTAGAAAGTTTGGAATATTAATGTAATCCTTGACAGGATAAAACAAGGAGGGAAAGGACGATATAAAGGTGTTTTGAAGTTCACAGCTTATGGGAATACAGCTTTGTTCAAAATCTCAGGGAATGGAGAAAAGGAACCTAAGGAACTACAGTAGGAGGTGCTTAGCCCAAGGTTCTTGGTAGGAAGAACGGATTCTAACTACCAGAAAATTCTGGTGGAAAAGTACAGCTGAACAGAAAGTATCCCTCAACTTTGAATGTGCAGGTCAGGCGTAGAAGATGGAGACAATGATACCAGAAAACCAGTCGAAGAAACTCTCTAAGACTCGTTTTGGAGTTTTAGAAAGCAGGCATTCTTTATTGCAGTACTGGATGCACGGGGGATAGTTCCACCTAGCGTGCACACCACAGCTTTAGCACAAACAGGTTATATAGAATAACTAATTGCATATTCATCAGATTAGTATACATATACATAAAAATTATTTTAACTGATTATCATAGTACTGCCTACATCCGATCATGCGCAGTGAAGGATCCATTTGAGTCGAAGGGCTGCTTTTACAACCACCGACCCATTTGAAGTTCTTGTTGGCTGTCCTTGAAGTCTTTATTCTTGTCCTTGTTCTTTGATCTTGAAGCTTAACGCAATCACATATGGTCAGTTTCAACATTGTTTTCATCTAGCCTACAGGAACATCTAGTCATAAGAGCAAAGAACTGCAAAACTTATGAGTAACTACCTCTACTAGTCAATTGCTCAGCTATACTTTTGTCTATTGTTTCAATCATAGTGTTAGTATAAGCTTTCTAATAATCATTTACCAAATCTCACTTTTACAGTCACCTAGCAGCAAACCAGTTTCCACAGCTGGTACAAAATATTAAAACCATCAAAATATTTAGACATACCATACAGAATGTATGGAAATATGCTATCAACAGCAACTAGAACAAAGTCTTCTAAAAGCAGCAGTGGAGGGCCATAATAGTGAGAACAACTATAACTCATTGGAAGAGAATACACCACCACATACACTTCACACTCACCCCACACATGAACTTCCATAACTGCATTTTAACATTAACCTTGTTTTCAGCTTTGTAGTGGCCTAACGTTGTATTTTGCTAGAACAAGCTTGTACTGTTTTTATCCCAAAGACTGTAAAGCTGGGAAGCCTCAGCAAAGCTGGGAAATACAAGTACTTCATCTCTACAGAAAGTAACAAACCTGAGCAGTGCAGGCAGCAGCTCACCTGACACCCTTAGAAGTAGCATAAGCACTTGAACAACTGCAGCTTCAAAGCTGTGATTTATATACTCTACAAGTGTAATTAATCTGATATCATCTCCTGCTATGCACTGGTGTATTAAGCACTCAACGGTAATATTTCATGACATGTAGCATACATGACAAAGAGGCTGGAAGTATATTACACATGTGGCTATAACGGTGGTAAATCACTTCACTGTAGCACAACTGTGTCATTCCAGCCAGAGCTAACTTACACAACATGACCACCACTTCAGAGGAAAATAAATCATGAGCAATGAAAATATTGCAGCGTCCTACAATACTTTAGTTTACCAATTATCAGGTCCTAATGAAAACCTGGCACACAGCTGAGTTAACTGCAAAGAGCGAGCTCCCAAAGGTTCAGCTAAGCTACTGGGATTCAGCACTCCGGAGTGGCTACCAGTGACACATTAGCAGATGAGGTGCTTTGCAGGAAAAACCTATTTAGGATAAAAGCGCAGTGGAGCTGCAAATTGTAACTATCAGGGAGGTAACCACCAGGCATGAAAGCCATTTGCCTCCAAGAATAAGGCTATGAAGAGCAATTAACAAAGTGAGGAAGCCAGTCTCAATGCCCCCCCCCTTCCCTGCCGGGGCTTGGGGCGCTCCCAGGCCACACGGCAGGCAGCCCCCTCCCCGTCCCTCACTGCCGGCCACTCTTGCCAAGCATTGCGGGCAGCAAAAGCGCCAGAGTCCTGCCCAGAGCTACAGAACCAGCCGTACCTAATCAGAGCTGAGAGATCACGGCCTCTCTGCAGACACCCAACAGGAAAACTGCTCTCATATTTCAGGGGAAAAAAAAAAAAAAACCACACTGAGAAAAGCAAAACACTTCAGAGAAGCATGAAGAATTATTGGAGGGCTGAAGCTCATTCTCTGCAGAGAGCGAGACCTGAGGAGTTTGATCCATAAGCTTACTGTGGCACAGTTTTTAATCACAGCACACATGCACCTGAGAGGGCTCTCCGGCCTTGCAAGGAGACCCAAAGTAGGAAAGTTGAAGGCAGCAGCTCAGGTGAAGAGATCTGTGCTCACATCAGCTTCCCAACAGTTGCAGAGAATTATTCTCCTCTAGGACTAAAATTAAGCAACTCTTTAAAGGACAACAAAAAAATTACCTGAGCATAAGCATAAAACCCACAGAGCCTAAGGAGTAGCACCAACTCCTGACCACACCAGCCCCCTACTCCAGCGATCCCCCTTTGTAAGGAAGGGTCAGGAATTGCCCCACCCCTCCCCACCCCAGCTGTAGGCAATTAAGCAGCCAGTTAATTGTGCTTGGGTGTGGCAGGGCTGCCCCGCTGCCTCAGCTCTGTGCAGGAGCAGGTCCCCATCCCGGCATGGTGTTGAGAGCATGGCCACTGGAGCATTCTGCATCCCTCCCTGCTGCGGCCAAGGGTTAATTCTCCAAAATCCATCGAGTGTCTGGGTACCCGCCACACACCTGAGGCCCAAAACTAAAAGCAGCAGCTGGGTTGCAGCTTAAACTGTGTACCAGCTACCCCTGAGTGAAGGCAAAACCCACACACCTGCACCTCCAGAAGGTGAGTCAGCCATTTTGGAAAGAAAAGAAACAAAACCAAAAAAAAAAAAAGCAAAATAGAAGGATTCTGTCTTCTAATAGTTTCTACTTAGAAACAAAGCACTAAAACAGATTACTTATTTAAAATATTTTGAGATATGACACTTCGCTGTTTTGTTATTGTCAGAACCGCAGAATACATTTCTTCAGTAAATAGCTTCTGGGACTGCAGGCTGGCTTGTTTTCTGCAGCAGTACCACAGAGATTTACAAGGCAAAGAAGAAAAAATTACTATGGCCCATTCCAAATCTGTGAGGGTCTCACAAATTTTCTGACTCATTTAGATCTTCTATAGAAATGAACTTCAAAAACATTTCATAACAGGATTCTGAGAGTTATCAAATGGAGAAAATTATTAATTTCCGTCCTAGTGTACACATTGAGAATTGCCCAGCACAGAGGAATGCAGTCGCTAGAGTGTGAGAATCTCCAAGAACATGGGGGAGATTCCCCTTCAAGAGTAAAAGATTTTGAATATTCTTCAAGATCCCCACATTAATTTCTTCAAACCAAAACAAGCCAGATATTCTGGCACTTGTAATCCTACTGATGCTTTGTCTGCTGTGCTGTCCCAGTAAAATGCCCCTGGGCTAAGAAAGGAGGAGCTAATTTTTAGTGAGTTTTTAATACTGCAGTGCATCCTATGCTTATCTTATACAGCACTACTGCTGGCCTAGGTGAAAAAAGAATTGATTTAAAACCCAGCTGGAGAGGAGGTTGAAGTTTTAAAAGGCTTTTACTGCTTGATCCCTTGCTGCTACTTCTGCTTCAAAGCTTGGGAAAACCTAGGGAATATCATATAAAACAGAATCAGGTCTCTTGAGATGAATGTCTTATGTTTTCTTTTACCAATTGTCCTTTGAAATTCCTTGATGGATGGCATCAATGGCATAGCAGATATGTGGCAGACAAGAGTGGAAGGCAAAAGAACTATTTTCTGTCCTACTCAGATGCCGTTTATGGGTAAATGCTACAAATGGAAGAGTATCCCTGTAACTTGGCAGGTATAGCCATTGATTAGAGCACTGTTAAACATGGTTAAACATTTTTACACTTACATAGATATCTCTTGTATGACACAGTGATAAATGCTTGCTTAATACAAAAGAAGTAAATTAAATGTTAACACTGAAACATTTTCTTCCTAATTTCCCATTCATTTCAAATTTAGGAATACTCATACACGTATAACTAATATATTTTCTCTGCATAAATATGACAGCACATTTAATAAAATACTTCCAATAGAAATAATGGGATCAACTATTAAGCAGTATTTAAATGATACAACTCATGTTTAGTGTAGTAGACCTAAATTACCAGAGGTTTAAGGTCAGTTTGCAGCTATTGGTTATGAGGGATACCTTCATCGGAGAGCCTATTTGGCTCACAAGCCCGTGTCAAAGCCACAGTGATTATTTTGAGAACCTTTCCAAATCCTTTGAGTATTTCCTTCCTAAATAGGAGACATTTTCCTGAAAAATTCATACAGTATACATTTCCATTGTAAGAAAACTTTTGCATCCAGTTAAATAAGCAAAGCAGAGATGAATTTATTGACTCCATGTCAAAGATGTTTAAAAAAATCATTTTTGAATGTCAAATGGTCTTTCATTTCCCCACCTTGAGATTCCTGTCTCTATTCTTTCTCTATATTTCATGTCTACTTGTTCTTTCAACCTCCTTGGAGTGCAGCCAGGCTCTACAGCCTGCAGCATGAATATGCCTGCTGTATTCCTGTTTGATCTTCTTCCCTTGATGTGTCAGTTTCTTTGTGGCCTGCCTACTTGTCAAACCATTTTCACTCTTCAAAACTTTTTATGAATTTTTAAAAAGCAGTGCAGATCTCAGGACTTTTGATGAATTTTTCAAGAGCTAATCACACTCAAATATCACAAACATTGCTGTTTATGTGTTTAATATACTAAGGACAAACATTTATTTACAAATTTCTGCACCTAAACCAGCCAGATAGCAACAAAATACATTGCAGATACACTCAGTGGTAGGTAAAAGACAGAATGCATTCATCTTCTAGGTATAGGTGATTGTTAAACGTGAAAAACAGGGAGAAGCACAATTAAAAGTGTCAATGTATACAAGTAAAATACTGAGGTATAAAATCTTAGGAATATAAAAGACATCCAGAAGAAGAAATAACAAGCCATCTTCACTTAAAATACATATTTTAGAAAAAAACATACAGTGGTGTAATTCCTTAAGTTATGAGATGGCTTTTCCTTCCATATATAACTGAAGGTTTCTTATCAGCCTTACTGATGTGACACAGTTCACATAGATAATGTAGCTAGCCCATCCATATGCATCCATAATGCATGGATCAATAGATTAAAAAATTCTGTTTGCTAATAGCCTTAAGACCTTATTGACAACACATTTTTGGAGGTTATTACACTTTTCAGATGTTAAAATTACTTGTTACTAGTGAGTTCCTCACACAACAGAGGTATACAGTGATCATCAAAACACAGTGTTCCCTGTGTCAGATGGGTAAATAAATCCCTAGAATGCTGTAATAAAGGATGTCTAATCTCTAGCCAGGAAACAATTAAAAATATTATATTAGTGAGATTGTAAATGATGTTGTTTTAAACTAGAGTCAGAGCCACCATCAGACAAAAGGTATCAAATAATCTAAAGTAAAATAACTCATTTTGCCCTTTCCCAGTGAAGGTCACAAAAAGCATACTTAACTGAAATGTGCAATATGAAAAAATAAAGCTAATGGTTTTTAGTGCTTCAGTGATACAGGATAAGAAAGGATAAGTGAATACATAGGAAAAACAGATATATACTAAGTTGCACTAAAGCAGTTTTTAATATAGAGAATAGTCCAGTTAGGAAATGGTCTACCCTTCCAGGTCATTAAAGGGGTTTATCATAAACTGTTACATGCTAACCTGAGGTTAATGCTTATTCTCAGACTACCTCTCACGATTTGTTATATTCTAGTCATAGCATGACATTTTCTAATTGTATATATTCTATAAAACTAAAGGAGTTTGCATAAAGGAGCCTTCAATATATTAGCAGAGTTTGCGTGTAAAAGAATCTCCTTTTTTGCAGTCATATCTCAATGAGATTTCCTGCCCCAATTGTAGAAGACACAACATGGAAATTATATTGGTTTTCAAATAACTTTACCTTTCAATGAGTCCTATGGAATATTGCTTGATTTATTTTATTCAGTCTTTATTTTCTATTTCAAAACGCAGATGCTGGTGCATCAATATGACATCTGTGTTCCCTCATAAGAGACGTATAGTCAGTATAATAATGTGTTGAAAATAGATTTTAGTTTTTAATTAAAGAATAGCTCCTGGAAATGGATTGATAGAATGATCAGTGTGGACGTATGTCGACAACAGGATGTTGGTACAAACTCAATAGCTGTCAAAATTGAAATGTATTAATTCGACTGGTCCACTTTACAAACCACTCTGATATCTGCACCTTGAGGGATCAGATTCTCAAAGGCATTAAAGTTACTAGTCCCCATGGAATAGATATGAAAACAGGTGTAAATAAATTTTTACAGCAAACCAGATCAATGAACACTTACTTTAATATCCCATCAGAGACAATGGCCTCACACAAATATTTCAGAACAAAAAGAAGATTGATTAATCAAATACTTATTAGTTCAATTGTCACAAACCACAACTTTAGCAGCCAGCTTCAGGCATGCGATTCTTTCAAACTCAAAGAATCATCATAAATAAACAAAAGAGAGTTTTAAATTTATTATTACATGTTTACTAAACAAAAAAGTGGTCTATGCCATATTTGACACAGGTGAAGTGTGTCAGGACCCAGAGAGGATACATGGAAGAAGAACAACTTAGCAAACTTAGTGCATTCAGCATTACTGAATCATCCCTTAATGATTCCAAAGATTTGACTTGCTTGCTTATGACGTTAAAAAGTGTTACCTTTAACAGGATTTGTGTGTATATCAACTTACAATAAACTCAATTCAAATTGTCCTGTTACAAAATAGAATACAAAATATTTAGGAGGAAGGAGGTGTAGATTTACATCTGTATTGGCTTAAAGCACTCTGAGAAACAGCTGAAGGAGAAGTACAAGCATGCTGGCCATCAGTATGATAAAGGAGTAAGAAAACTACATACAGAATTTAATTTTAACATAAAATTAAATTTAATGTAAATTATCAATGAGGAGTCACAATAAATGGTGAAAACCACAGGAATTGTGGGAGAACAACTGAGAAGCAACTAAAAATGTGATTACTCCTTCCTAAAATTGTGAACTGACCTTCTGCAGTTTCACCAAATTGAAGCATTCACAAATTTTTGTGAAGCAAAAAAAGAAAAGGCTTCCAGAAAAGTGTCAAATCAAATCAAATATTATGTTGTGTTGGAAAGTCTTGGCATTTGAACCGAAGACAATTATGAAATTTCTTCATCTAACTCTTAGCTTAGAGTTCATGAACTGAATTTTAGTATTAAAAAAATTTTATGATAAAAACAAGTTTGGAATGACCTTGAGAACAAAAGGGGTTTTAGAAAGCTATTGTCTCTTAGAAGGTTATGAAAAATCCAAATCCTAGGAAGTACCTGCCACAATATTAATTTTAGCTACATAGGTTCTAGGACATTCCTTAGCCTTACTTATTGTCAAATAATTTTACTGAAATTCTGTAGTAGTAGTATATCATAGCATGGATATCAACAGTAAAATTATACCGAATATCTATTCCCCTCGCTGTTTCACCCATCACCACAGATTCTACATGCCAACTACATAATTAAACCTTACACTATGATTTTAAAAGCTTAATATTTCCTTGCCATGGTGCTGTTGGCAGAGGCAACATACTGCAGTGGAGAGTTTGTTACTTTTAAAATGTCTATGACAAGAAATCAAGCATTTCAAATGCCTCAGAGATGCATGGGATGTCTAAATAGGGACTTCACATATTCAAGCCATTTTCTCAAAGGGGATCATTTTTGTTGTCAGTCTTAGAAGAGCAATGATGGCAGGTCATTATGGGATAAAACCATCATGAAAGAATTGAATCCTGCACTGTCAGAAATGTCAGGATTGAATTTCATTCATTTGGTAGTAGCTCTCCTTATACGCTCACTATGCCTTGTGATGTGTAAACGTTTGTGTACAAATACTTACTTTTAGGCAACTTGTAAAAGAAATCATTCCTGCAGTTAAAAAAATGATAGTTCGTTCTGATAGTACTATTTGCAGGAATTATTTATTCCAGAGGACAATGCTCGGTATTGATCAAGCAGGATGAAATCAATTGATTGTCATCATATCTCTGAAAGTCATAATCTACAAAAAAGCTGTTTTCAAGCCACAGATGTCAATACAACACAGCTATGTAGTGTTTAGACATAAGCAGCCAGACTGAAAAATCCTGCAGACGGTAGGTTGTGTCTTATCATACTGTATTTTTAGAATATGCAATTTTATTTCATAAACCAGCAGGTTTTGCTGTTACTGTCATTATTTGTATTACTATTATGCAAATATGAGAAGCACTATGCAAACAGGTACTCTTTACCTTTCTGCTGCCTACACTCAACCAGATACAGAACACAAAGGCCTCTAACTTTTAGTTAATTTCCAAGTTTTCTGCTGGATAGGCATAAGAGTCTACACACTGTAGTAAATCAGGGCCAGAGTGTCTTCATACAGGGCTGTGAAAAAATAGATGGGAATGAAACTTTACATTCCCTCTAAGCTATGACAGAAAGAAGATTGTCCTTGCTCTTTTTGTCATTCTGCTTTTACAGAGTAGGCAAGACATCTACTAATTGGATGAAGAGGCTGTGGAAACAGAACCTAGAAGGCTGAAGTATGCAACTAAAGGAAAAGTAAAGTGCAGCAAAAGATACTTAAACAAAAGAAATGCAGAAAAAGTAACCATTATAATAAATGAATACTTCCCTGGGTTGTTAAAAGAAAGCTGAAAGTTTAGGAAATTTGTTCCTGTTTTTCTGTGATTGTATTATTTTTCCTGTATACATATGCACATACGTATAAACAATAAAGAAAGGAAGGGGACATTTCAGTAGGCTTGTATAAAGAATTCGATATTACTATATTATTGAAATTTGGGTGCAAAGGTAGATAAGAATAAAAATCCAGCACACGTGAATATTGCTTTTTTCCTACTTCCAACCACCTTTTCATTATCTTTTTTTTCCAGCCATGAACTGAGGAAAGCAAGCCTATATACCTATACATACTTCCATATGCCATGCACATAAATTAAATCTTAATGTGGCATATCAAAACAACCCACTGTGAATAAGCTGTAGAATGTAGTTTTAAATTATTACAGCATTATGCTCTGTCTGAGCTGAGTAGTGGACAGCTTGCTACACAAAATAAAAAATGTGTAGTTCATTGGAAGAAAAACTTTAAAAAATTTCCATTTGCTTTCACAATGTTTTTATAAAGGGAAGAAAAATTAATGGCCATATACCATTATGGTTTAGATATTAAACATACAAGTTACAAAAATGTTATATAAATGTTAAAGTTAGTTTACAAACTGTAGCCAAAGTGCTACTTAGAGACCTGAACAGAGATGTGATGGGTCTTTGGTTTCTATTAGCTTGTGAAAAGGAATGCACAACTATTATTATTCTTGTACTTGGGAAAACAGAAGGAAAGAGAAAAAGCTTGTATAAAAAAGAAACTCTTCAGCAATTTTAAATCTTTTTATTTTCTTAATCCAAAATGCATGTTGGATGAATCTGTGTATACGTTAATATTAACAAAAGGTCTCTAAAGAGACATCCAAAATAATTAATTTTGACTCATATGATAGTAAATGCAATATTTTTCAATATTGACAGAATGGTCTTCCCAGATTATAGTTACTTACCAATTTTGTGCAGATTACTTGAAAGCTTCAAGTTCTACAGCCACTCCCAAAATGTTTATATCACTGTTGGAAGCTTGTTCTATCCTAGCCATGAGCAAAATTGCCTTTGCCTTCTTATTAGTTAGGATACTACAAAATCTGGAGAATATTCTGTAAGAATTAGAGTCTGCCAAACATTAGATGAAAAATTCATTGGATTATTCTTATCTGGAATACCTTCTCACAATAAAAGGTAATTCTTAGAGGCTAACAGATGAGTTCTTGAACTTCACCCAGATAACTTAGAACATTATGAAGTAAGTAGTTCACTTAAGAAACCGGGAAAAAAAAAAAAAAATCAATCTCTATGGGGTTAAAAGTCACAAAGAAAGAATCCATGTATTATAGTCCTGCTTCTTATCAGGGATCTCTGCATATTTGCAGTCATGGAGGGTCATCTGAGTCAACAAAGTTGTTATGTTCTATAATAAGGTTATTCAAATCACAGACACTGATTGGGACCTAAACTGTGAATAAATTCAGCCTGGATCTTGTCAGATCTTGCTTCTCAATAGCACAACGTCTCGCTAATGAAAATACCTTGTCTTAGACATCCTAATACTTTTTTGTCAAGATGTCTTTTCAGACATCATGTCTTCTAAAAAAGGGAGCAGAGAGGCTATTTTAATTACCACGTGAATTCTAGCAGTTGATCAAATGAGTTATTCCACTGGCTGATTCTGAGGAACAGGCTGAAGGTCAATCAATGGGCAAAGAATTTCCACCTTTGCTTCTCTGTAATCTTTGTATGGATTTTTTGCAGTTGACCTTCCAGCTCTGGCTGCTTGCTCTATGGATTCCAAGATACTGCATTCTTCATAGTTCACCAGAACTGGGTCTATTTCTGTAGTAAATGTTGAAGTCATAATTTTATGAGTAGTAGGCTATTTTTAAGTGCAATTTTAAAATATCTTTCCAAGTGACTTTAGCCTTCTTAATCTTCCAAGTAAACTAAATAAGATGGGACAGTTTTATTTTGTATAATGCAATTGTGATCAGTCAATGAAATCCCTGTCTCAAATTTATTATTATTATTCCTTCCTTATCTCTTTGTTCTAAAAATTCCACACTGTTAAATGTTACTATATATCAAACTAATTTCATCATAAAAAGCCCCCTTATAGCCTGTGCTATGGTAACAGTCTAGAACTTGTATTTTGTTGAACCAGTGTCCTGGTTTTCAGCTGGGATAGAGTTAATTGTCTTCCTGGTAGCTGGTATAGTGCTATGTTTTTGAGTTCAGTATGAGAAGAATGTTGATAACACACTGATGTTTTCAGTTGTTGCTAAGTAGTGTTTAGTCTAAAGTCAAGGATTTTTCAGCTTCTCATGCCCAGCCAGCAAGAAGGCTGGAGGGGCACAAGAAGTTGGCACAGGACACAGCCAGGGCAGCTGACCCAAAGTGGCCAACGGGGTATTCCATACCATGTGACGTCACATCTAGTATAGAAACTGGGGGCGTGGGGGCAGGGGAATCGCTGCTCGGGGACTAGCTGGGTGTCGGTCAGCAGGTGGTGAGCAATTGCACTGTGCATCATTTGTACATTCCAATCCTTTTATTATTGCTGTTGTCATTTTATTAGTGTTATCATTATCATTACTAGTTTCTTCTTTTCTGTTCTATTAAACCATTCTTATCTCAACCCACAAGTTTTACTTCTTTTCCTGATTTTCTCCCCCATCCCACTGGGTGGGGGGGAGTGAGTGAGTGGCTGCGTGGTGCTTAGTTGCTGGCTGGGGTTAAACCACGACAACCAGTTAAGAAGAATCTGCAGAACAAGTTTCTCTATAAACCTCTTCACATGTGCATATTTCCCTACTGACACAGTAGGACAGGGTTTCACAGTGATGTGCCTTTCCAAGTAGACCTTGCAGGCATAATCTTAATGTAACTATAAAGTATTTTGAAACCTTAGAGAGAGAGGGGAAGGAAAAAGAATTTATTATAGATTTAGGGTCAGATAATGTTCTAAGTTATCTTGGTAAAGTTCAAGAATTGATCTGTTAGCTTCTAAGAATTACCTTTTATTGTGAGAAGGTATTCCAAATAAGAATAATCCAATGAACTTTTCATCTGAAGTTTGGCAGACTCCAATTTTCTCTGAGAACTGTACTTAGGAAAAATGGATTACAAAAAGAAGAAAAATCAAGAGTCTTAAATAAGATCAGAGATGGACTATCAAATCAAGTTACAAAAGAGAATAAATCTTCATGCTACTTAATTATGCTACAATAGAATTCCATGGCAAAGCTGTTCCTATCTTTAATTGACTCACAATCCTGTTTGGATATTTCCATGTTACTGTCTGTCATGGTTTAACCCCAGCCAGCAACTAGCACCATGCAGCTGCTGTACTCCCTCCTCCCCGCCCAGCCCCAGGTGGGATGGGGAGGAGAACCGAAAACAATTAAAACTCGTGGGCTGAGATAAGAACAGTTTAATAATTGAAATAATAATAATTTTTAAAAATAGTAATGAAAAGGAAGATAATAAAAAAAGAGTGAAATATAACCCAAGAAAGATGAGTGATGCACAATGCAATCGCTCACCACCCGATGACCAATGCCTGAGCAGCAATTGGCCCCTCCCAGCCAACTCCTCCCAGTTTATATACTGAGCATGACATCCTATGGTGTGGAATATCCCTTTGGCTAGTTCGGGTCAGCTGTCCTGGCTGTGCTCCCTCCCAGCTTCTTGTGCACCTGCTTGCTGGCAGAGCATGGGAAACTGAAAAATCCTTAACTTAGGATAAGCACTAATTAGCAACACCTAAAACATCCGTTTGTTGTCAACATTGTTCTTACACTAAATCCAAAACACACCACCATACCAGCTACTGGGAAGAACATTGACTCTATGCCACCTGAAACCAGGACACTGTCATAAAATACTCAAAAATAACATAAACATTTGTTGCTATTGGTTATGTCCACTGAAGAAAAAATAGACCTTCTCCTGCAACAAATAGTCATCTCAATATGAGTGTTCCTATCATATGACCAGTACAGAAACCTCACAGTACTGCTTTAGCTAAAATAGTCAATAAACTGAGTTTTATTAAGTGTGCTTTTTTATTACTGTTATACTATGAGAATTCATTCTTATTTAAGAGATCTCTTCTATGAGCAATCAAAAATTTTGAAAATGAAAGGAAGGTCTTTGCCAAGGTGTGCTTAGATCAAAACAGCTTTCTGCTTTTAGCTAAATTCCATCAGTCACACATAATGGCAAAACAAATAAGCACCTTTTTTTCAAGAAACCATTTATAAATATTTTTAACAATAAAATGGGGGAACTTCTTCCCCAAGAAAACTGTCAAAAGAGATTCTAGTCACAGAGGTCAGGCTTCCATTCACTGGTCAGCAGCTCGCCGTACTTGACTTGCAATTCAACAGCCATTTGCAAGCAAGAAAATGTTATTTACTTAGAGACTGTGCTAAACTGTAGTTCTAGTTTCAAAAAACAATTCATAAAGCTGTCTGAAAAACTGAAACATTGCTTATATCAAAACAATGCCTTTTTAAGGACATTTTTTGTCCAACTATTTCCATAGGAGAAAAATAACAAGGAATTGAATGAATATGTTGTAAATACAGTTTCTTCTTTTCCTTTAAATGAAAAATGTTCATTTGGAAATGACATCTGGGTTGGGGTTTTTTGGGGGGGGGGGGGATTTTATTTCTCTACTTCAAGGACATAATTTTTAACTTCTTGTATGACACCAAGAAACCTTGTGCTTTTTATCCTGGATGCACCCATCTATCTATCTATCTGTCTGTCTCTGTGGAAAATAAAAATATTAATAGTATCACAAGAATATATTATAAATATTTAAATACTGCAACTATGTATATAGTAATATTAAATGGAAATATTGTGAAAAATAATCCAATCCAGCAAGGAAAATCCTGCAACACCAGATTGACAGGCTACAAATTTGTAAACTCTAATGAAAATAATCACATTTTTAACTTTGAAACACTTCTATTCATACTTACATTTGAACTTGAGAAAAGTTTTATTAACAATAAGGCAGTTATTAATATGTAATGTGCTTTCAGAATTAGGGTTTTGAGATAAAGAATTCCATCTTTTAACATAAAATGAAAGTTGATGAGGATCTCCGAGTTCCTGGTATAACCTCAGATCTCTCAATTATAATTCTAAAATGTGTCTTTTTATATCTTAGCCATATATTAAAATACTGATCACATCAGGTGTCTTGTTGGGGGAAATTGTAAATAATCATGTAAATAGGGACACCATCACTATGTAGACACACAAAGCAGGTAGAAATATGGGGAAATTTTAAAGTTGCAGATTCTGTTTTGGCATTTCCAAGCTTTGAAGTATTTGATTTCATGCCTCCAATAGTGTTTATACTAACTACATAGATTAAAATTGTTCTGGTCCCTGAATCTTTAAATGATACTAGTTCTCTGTGCTGAATAGAACAGATGACACCTGATGCCTCACCCTCAAATCTTTTTTCTAAAAATGTTTAATGAACTTAAAATTCCAGGATTGATCTAGTTTCCACTGAAGAAAATGAGAACACTCATTTTTGCTTAAGTGGTAGAAAAATGAGATCCAACCAAAAATGAGGAAACACATTTGTACACTTCCTGAAATATCATCCAGCTGATAATTACACTTTATATGTTTTCTACTACACCATATTTATTTATTTTTCCTACACTATTAGAAGAAAGGGGAAAAACATCTATCATAGGCAATTTAGAGAACTCCTCTCATCTGCATCTTGTAAAGTTACTTTTGTTTTCTTCTTTTTCTAAATGTTTTTATTCCCCATGCCAAATGTATGCTTCCAATTATTATAATCACGTAATCATAATTCAAAAGATACAGAACTCCTATAGTTAACTATCCAAAGGAAAAAAAAAATCTGCCCAGTCTAAAAAAAAAACCCACCAAAAAAAACCCCAACCTTGATTTTATATTTTCTGAGTCTAAAAATTGAAGGGGTTTTTTTTCCCCTAACCAATTTTTTGATATTCAAAGTTTCCTACATACTGTCATGGACTCAATCTGTATTAAAATACTACAAGAAAAATTATATTACCATATGAACAGTACAATTATCTACACTCAAAAAAAATTCAAATATGATCCACTATCTATGAGACCTGGAAATAGATTATTATCTATCATGGTAATAATAATTACAATTTCTACTATTTCAGTATGTCACATTTTTCCTTGTCAGGCCCAGTCCAAAGTCAATGCAATCCACTGCTGAATTACTGGATGGTTAAATATATTTTATTTATTTTTATATTCTGGGATTTCATTCTACTGCCAGACAGATTTTGCCTTCTGCATAAATGACAGATAATAAAAAGTGGACCTATCTTTTTTTTTTATTGCACAGACTTAGTTCTATGCCAAGCTTCTTGTTAGTAATATTTAGGTATAGTTAACATGCAATTAGTGCAGATTTGAGGAAAGAGGAGATCATGTGTTTGGGTTTTAAGAAGGAATAGCATCATGACTCATGTTTAATGCATGATTTTGGAAATTAAGTCCTCGTCCAAAGCCCAAAATGACTGTTACATTTAAATTCTTTCCATGCCTCAAAGCAAAAGGGACTACAAATTTTATGAGAAAAGCAAAGTACAAGCTATACTTTTTCCATAGTCTCATTAGTGCAGCATCCACCACACGTTGGTGTCCGATCTGTAAACAGTATGAGACAATAAACATTTAAACTGTGCACACCAGTAATCCATAGTTTAATTATCCATAGCTAATGAAGCTAGAGAGTTAAACAGATAGATTACCCTATGCAAGATCCGTATCTATTTTGTGAACAGTGCAACAAAGCATGTACATGTGTGAAACTGATATGGTGCAGTACTTGCCAGAAATACTTCAGAGAGCTTAGATTCTGTATTAAGGTTACACGTCGTACCTAAAATTAAAGTACATTTTGCCCACTGAAGGCCATATGGGAAGAAAGTGTGAGAATCAGCTGTGTAGTCCCTGTCTCTTATTTTGAAGCAGATTGTTACTTTATAATCTGCTTTAAACTGCAGCACTGATATTCTTCACTTTGAACAGGCCAGAAACTGTATGGATTGAGCCACAATTTCTCCACTGTGTCCGTTTGGGCTCAGTGGGAAGAAGCAGGCTTTTCATCTTTTTTCAACAAGGCACCTTCACATAAGCCCCTACCAAGACAGACATGGGAGGGGGAACAGCCGACAGTGGGCCTCTCTCCGCACTTGCGCCAGCAGGACAGAAGCAGCAGCTTCTCCTTCCCCCCAGAGAGACCTGACAGAGGAGCCGTGGGTCCTCCCCCTGGCAGTACTGGAAGACTTTGGAAAGCATAGTAATATACAAAGTATTTCTAGAAACAAACAAACCCCATGAAAAATAGTCATTCAGCCTACCCAGTCCCTCTTCTCTCCTCCCCTGTAGGCCAAATACTCCCCTTCATTTATCATGGATAAATTTCCAATCAGCAAAATGTGAGTTGGCTTTAAATGTATTTAAATGCTCTCTTATTCCTGAGGGAAAGAGCTTTTCTAAGAATATTGCTAAGGAAACTGTAGACATTTTCATGCAAAAGGCAGGCTACTTGGTAAGGCAGAAACCAGCACAACAAAAAAAACCCCTTTGTGTTTTATTTCCTGCTCTTATAGCATCAACAGGCTAAGTACTTAAAAGCATCCAAGTGTTGGGGAACAAAATGTAAAACTAGTTCAATTGAAAATTAAGAGAAAAGTTTTTGGGTTGGTGGGGTTTTTTTGCATATTTTATTTAGCACGTGGATACCACTATAAAGGATTTGATTGTTCAAAATAAGGCAAGGCTGCCACTTTTTCCACTGTAACATTCAGTAATATAAGAAGGTTAAAAATTAGATCCCACTTAATATATGCAGGGAAGATATTTCCAATGCAGTCTGCTATCAAAATTTGCCTGTCTGTAGCTCTTTGAGGGTGCAGATTACGCATTAGAATACTAGAATGTGAGTTAACCAAAACAGTGGGATGATCCCTTGTGCCTTAACTCCAGGTTTGCAAAGGTTACAGACATGTTCAGCATAGATATAACAAGTCTTCTTGATTTTAATACAAAATTCTGGGAGCAACATTTTTGATTATCAGTCTATTTGGATTACTTACATGCAAAATAATAAATTTAGTATCCATTTGTAACACTGTTAGGGGTTTTTTGTGGTTTTTTTTTTTACAGTATAAGCACCATTATTAGATGCAAAAATGTTACTTTGATATATCAGTTTCATTTATCGACACTGAAAAACATGCCATAATTACAGAATCTTCTGAAGAAAAATACAGATTGCCTCTACTACGTCTAATTTGGTCAGTATTACAAGCCTTAACATTAATGCAAGATTAAAGGCAGAAAAGCATGCAGCACAAAGAAAATAATCTCTCCTGGTTTTTTGTACTCATCATTAATACTGAAGAGGCTGACAGATATTAAAGGAACTCCAGAAACATTTCTGAGGCTCTTTAGGTGTAGATTTGTTTCGTGTGTTTGTTTTGCTATATTCAAATATGCTGTCAGGGCTATATTCTGCTCTCAGTTGTGCTGATGTAACTACACATAATTCCCATTGATAAAGCATGATATCGTGCTTAACATCAGTAGAATTCATATAATATCACAGAGCAACAGTTTGTATGGGTTACAATTTCCAAAAAATGCTAAAGAACCTCTGTTCCACTGGTTTTAAGGGCAAAATACAAGAGTACTTTGCCTTGGAAAGAGAAGAAGCAAGCATTTAACACGGGTTGAAAATATGAAGGGAGCTGTTAAGTTGCAATTTTTTTTCAGTATTGGACCTTGAATGTACTTTCCAATTAATTCCCAAAGAATAAATTTTAAACATGAACAGAATCTGTACTCAGTGCTTTACTCTCTGTAAGCCTGGAACTCTAAGGTAGGCTGTTACAGCTTCCTGCTGAGTTGTTGCAGAAATATTTCCTTTAAATTCAATGTCTATGTTAATTTATGATGAAAAATAACAGGATGATTAGGAGCTATTAACAGATTCTTCTGACTTTAAACTAGGATAAATCTCATAATGATATGAAACAAGATCAACATTTCCTGAAATGCTGTTTACCCTAACAAGTCCAATCTTGCACTGGAATTCAGAAAGGTTTATTTATTTATTTATTTATTTATTAGTGGAATGAGGCAGTATCTACCAGATTAGAAAGACAAAATGTTACCAAAATTCAGTGCGCTGTATTTTTTTTGAAAATCAAGAACTGTGAGAGTGCAGTTCTTAGAGCTTGGTACTTCTCAGTAGCCATATTAATGCTGTTTCCCCAGAGTTATTTTTATCATAGACTTCTTATTGTCTGCACTTTTTATTTTCCTTCTTTTTAAAAAACAGCAGTACTCATAGTCATTCAGTCACCTGACTCAGGCAAGTACATGGCCTTCTATGTTCATGTGACCTTGCCAGGTAAGGAGGCCAGAATTAAATCCTAATATGTTTTTTTGAGGTGTCTTTTTTGATTGTCAGGTTACATCTTTGCAAAATTCAAATGAAGGCCACCTGAAAATGCGCATGCCTGTTGTGTATGGGCACTGTCAGGCATTCAGAAGATTTGCCCCTTTGTAACTGATCCTTGTTTGTATTTTAAATCAGACATTGCAGACTATGAAGGAAAAACATTTCAAAGAAAAAGAATTAAGACATGACACATTATATATTCTGTCTCCAAGACCTGATTTGAATCAATGCTCTAACCTTTTTCATAACCTTCTAACTCATAAATATTATCCAATGGGGCAAATTCTTTTCTCATTTCTGCTTTTCTGTTGAACACAAAAACTTATTTTAACTTATCTGAGGTTCTTATTTGCAAATTACATATCACTATTCCACATGCAACATCTTTCTTCTGGAATCACTTTGCTGGATTCTTCCTTTGTGTTCTTTTAATCAAAGTGCATCAACACTGATGTTTCAGGTCAGACCAATACTGTGTTTCTGAAGTGAATTTTTTTTTTTTAAGTCAACATTACCGTTTCTTGGTAATGCTTAAAATGTTTGTCTTTAGCCTCACAGCTTTTCCCAGTTGGATTAAGGTTAGAGTGGACTTTCTGATTTTTAGGTATTACAAAGTATGGAAGAGAAATTTAGGATAAGGTCCAATATGCAAATCAATATAAATACTTCATCTCAGTAAGGATCTCAGTTCTAAAATATTTTCCCTGAAAAACTCTTTAATCTCAAACTACAATTTTACCTTGCTCTGGATAATTGGTTCATGTATTGAACCCTATTTTTATCAGCCCTCAGCTAACAGATGGCAAATGTCAATGCCACTGAGAACTGATACAGTAATAAGCTGTAAAATTTGCCATCATTGTGAACCTTGTCTCATGACTAGCTCTATGTTTAGTATTTGCCACAAGTTTGTGCTGCTGTATGACCAATCTAGAGTGCAAAGACACATGGCAGAGATGAACAACCTTGTATTATGCCCTCTCCAATGCCAGCCTGATTTTTCATTCCAGCTGCAATTCGTGCTGATGACTCCTGCTTTGCTGCAGGGTTTTCCTGCATCCTAATCAGTTCACATGGCAAACCCTTATCAAGCAAAATCTCCTGCATTTGCATATGATAGAGCCATGCCATTTCTGGTAATCAGCGAAGTGCATGTACTGCTTCTTAATCAAATCTCAAGCTTGTTCTATCATTCCTTCAAGGTGAAAAATCTATATTTGATTTTGCTCCTCCTTCATTGCTCTTTAGGTCTCATTTTGATTAAGATCTGTGCCCTTTTTCATAATCATTGTGTGGCAGAGTGTTAAAACATTTACCAATTAATGACTCTTAGAACAATGTATGTGAAAATATGCCAACACATAAAGGAGTCTCATCCTACAAATATTTCTGAAATTATATCCTCAGTTAAATAGTTCCTAATCATATGAGTCCCTTTAAATTATACCTTTTTAAACCTCTCCAGCCGTGGCTAGACCTGATACTGGTCCACACATATCAATGACAATTAAGAGAAAATAAAATCCTCTAAGTAACAGTTTGAAGCCTCCTATTAATTTTAAAAAGTATTTTCAGAAAGAAACATCAGTAAAAAATGTTAGTTGTGTAGATTAATATTGTAGAATGACAATAAAGAAGAGAAATATGTAATGTGGAATAGTGGGGGCATGGCAGGAAGAGGAAGAGGACTCTCAAGAATCTTTTACTCTTCCATCTCAACTTTAAAGGTACTGACTTTCAATAAATGGACAGAAATTAGCATACAATTACTGGTTTTGTAAAAAAAACCCACAGTCATTTAGCCTGCTTAGTATTCTTGTCAAGGAAGAGTGACATTCTAAGTAAATGTAAATAAATTACTCTTATTCAGGTAATACTTTGAAGATCCACAGGCCCAAAGACCAAAGCCTTTGTCACACAACTACATACAGATTTATGGATCTCATCAACTAAGTCCCAAGCAGAGCTCTGAGAGAGAAAACTGTTAGGAGAGAGCCATGAAAACAGGAAGAAATGTTTGGCACTCTGCTGTATTAAATGAGAGGCTATGAAGCTTAAATAAATCTTATCACAGGGAGCACTCAGGGGGCTTGAGAAAGGACTTGACAGCAAAAGAGAAAGAAGGTCCACCAGTTTGACATATAGTAATACTACGTTGCCCTTTTAAAAAATAACCATTAGCTAGATATATTACTATAATGGGGAGACAGAGATGCTGGTGAAATAGGTCTTCATGGTGTGATTTTTAACTTCTGAATCCAGCCAGGCTGGAATGTAGAGCAAGAAAGACTAACATTCCAGGGTCGTAATGAAGGAAGTGAAGAACAGAAATGATTGTGAACACCTTCTCCTCTTCAGAGCAACTGCTTTTTTTCAGATTTTCAGTCATAGTAGCATAGAAGTTTTGCTTTTGTTTTGGCTCCAGGAAAGTGTTTCACTTTCTATGCTAAAATGCATATTTATTACCATAATGTTGTTACCATCTTGGTATCTAACAATAGCTGTAGGATCTACCACCAAGTTAGCATCTTTAAGAGTAGCTGGAAGACTTTTATCACTATCTGTCAAATCTCTGATTGAGGCTGCAAGATTAGAAAATCCCATTTAAAAGAATTTTCACAAAAATGTATAGTATTTTTAGAGATGTGTTCATTATAAGAGAACCAATTATTTGAAAAGATTTCAAAACTGTTTCCAGCATTGCACTGTCTTGAATTAGTTTGAGCTACAGTGGAACTAAAATGGTCTTTGGTCAGACTATGGGCTTAGTAAAAAGTCCTCAGTCTAATTTCACCAAGAAACTCTATTCATAAATAACCTTGTTTTCCATAGATAACGGCAAACTGAGTGTAGTGCCAACAGAGGAAGCCTGAATCTGACTTACTGAAACATTCAAGCACTGTGAAGGAGTGATATAATAATTTCAACAAACTTTCTGCAATCTAGCTAAAATATTCACAGATTGGAGGAAATAGACATATTCAAAAACTGTAATGTGTAATAAAGACATTCTAGAAACAAAAAAGAAGGATCTTAAGTTTAGTATTACCAATGTAGTTACAATGGTTAATGACTGTGCAATTGGTGATAGCCAACCAGTACAAGTTACTCTGAATTATCGATATAGTTTATCTATTTTGGATCCAGAGAAGAGAAGCCAAAGAAAAGACATATTTTTTCTCTGATGAAAGCAAGGAGCCATGAAAAAGCTATTCAGAGCTAAATTTGTTAGTTAATAGCTTATTATGAGGTATTATGTGGTTCTTTTCACAGAAACACTGGAGTAAAACTATTTATAGTGAAAATTAAAACACTAACTTATATTAAATATTTTTCAAAGATCATTGAAACTATGATTATTTGTTGGTATCAGAATAGCTTCTAGAAACTCCAAAGTTCCCTTAAACCAAGGATATTCATATAATAAGCAATCACCCCTTCCCACAAGAACTTGTAAGCTAGCAAATGAAACAAAACAGAAGAGGCAGATAAAATAGTTGTGTTTTGATAACATGGAAATGGGGACAAAAAAGGGAAATTGGGACACAGGAATTAAATAACCTGCTCAAGGTTAGAGGAGAAGTCAATAGCAAACCCAGCAAATAAATCCAAGGTCTTCATTGCCATTACTGAGCACCCATCCTTCCCACTCAAATCTTTTGTCATCTACATTTTTTTAAATGAGTTTGATGGAAAGAGGAATTGTCAGATATCACAGCCTGAAGCTTTTCTCTATCCTTTGATATTTCTATAGTTCGTTATTATTGCCTAACAACAATAAAAATCTGGTGTTTAGTTTAAAGCAAATCTTCACTTAGAAGAATTTTCATATGTATTTATTTTAGATAGAGCCATCTCTGAATAAAAACAACAAACTAAGGGTAAATCACTATTATTTTTTCAAAACTTTTTTTTTTCCTAGTTCTTTTTCCTCAGATGATCTCTTGAGATCATAACCTATGCTATTATAAATCTTTGACAAGTGAAATACTGGAAACTTTTTTCCAAAACAGTCTATTTTGTTTCTTTTTTTTTCCCTCTCAAAACTGAATAACATCTTTGCTCAAAATCTAAAGCAATATGTTTTAGAAAGCCAAGTCATCAGTAGGTCTCCACACAGGTATGTCGTCCATGTTTATCCCATAACAGAATTACAACATCGCTTCTTAAAGATGTTTCCATTGTGTTTATGGGCTTTTACTGTAACCCCTTTTGATGATTTTTCTAGAGGATATTGTCAGATCTTTTACATTTTAAATCAGTGTTTGTTAAATCCAAATAAATTAGATTTGGATTAGTCACAGCAATATCTACTTGTATATTTGTTCCAATGATAAAATCCAACAGATCAAAGACAGTTTTTAAATATTCCTGAGAGAAAATGTGTCCCTTCCTTTTTGTTGTCTTCTCAGTTATCTGTGAAACTATCAACTGAATTAGAACATATTCTTAGAGACAGACAAGTT
Source organism: Harpia harpyja (assembly GCF_026419915.1). Taxonomy (NCBI): domain Eukaryota; kingdom Metazoa; phylum Chordata; class Aves; order Accipitriformes; family Accipitridae; genus Harpia; species Harpia harpyja. The sequence goes on along the minus strand of NC_068950.1, from coordinate 22,538,762 downwards.
TTCAGGCTTATCTACATGTATAAACACGACTAATTTTTACAATGTAAATAGAACCAGGGGAGAGATTGCATTTCTGTGCTTCCTTTTTAGTGAATTATTGTGGTAATACAAACTAAATTTTTTTTACAATCTTAAAAAACAAATAAACAAACAAACCCCACCAAACCTCTCCCCCTCCCCTGAGCCTATGGACATCTTTTTTTTCACCTTTAATACTCAGTTTTGCTCTCACAGCATCTGAGAAGGAGCTGCTGTCCCCAGGTCTTTCTCTTCTGCAGCTCTGGGAGAAGAAAAGTGACTTAAGGTATAGAAAGAGTCAATCATTTTCCTGTAAACACTACTCTAAATGGATTCCATTGCTCTAAAACAACTCAAGAAAATGGCACCATAACATCAAACATCCTGCACCATTGTCCTGTAATATACAACTACAGGGACTCATCAACCACATACAAAATGTGTGGGATGTGCCTTGAAAAACCTCCATTGATCATTGGTCCTTTATTTATTTAAAACTAGATGACCCACCTTTAGCACTTACTAAGCAATTAAGTACATTGTAGTTAAATACTTTCTCTCTCAAGAATGGATATAACTATAAAAGTGACAGTGATTTATGTGTTTCCTGGACTACAGGAATTGTAAGTGAAGATAGAAAGCAGATTAGATAGTGCAACTAGAAGGCCAAGGGAAGCAACTCCATCTCATCAAAAGCACATCTTTTTATGTCTAAAAATATGTATCACAGCAAAAAAACCAATCCTAAATCACATACCTTAATTCAGTCCACCCTGTGTGTCCTAGCACAAAGACATCTGGCCTAGCTTGAATATGAGAAATAATTTTGCCTTCAAACTCTGCATGTACAAAATCAACTTGATTAATTTTTCACCTCAACAAGGTGTTTTATTTCCAACCATCAGTTTTGCTATCTGTACAGCATAGAACCTCCAAGAGTACTCTAAAACCTGAATACATAGATACTAATTTTCTGAATGATCACTTTGGAGGCCAGAGAGAATAGGAGAAAGGACAAGAGAGACATGTCCCAAGTTATTCAGCAGAGAAGCCTCGTCAGAGTTTTGCCCGAAAGCTTAAACAACACCATTTATTTAAAGGTTCTATTACAACAGAAATCGAAATGCCCAAACAGTCCTCGTTACACAGCACAGTGCCCAGACCCTTTGCACTGTACAATTACCAGGAAAGACGGTGTCTCTAGCAAATGGTTCATTTGTTCCAGCAACAGAACCTCAAAGAACAGAGCAAATATTTGGCTCAATGTATAAGAAACACATTAAAAAATCTGCAGCAGTGGTCTGAGAGTAAAATAAAAAAAATATAATTTTAGAGCCCACTCACTCCAGCAAGCTAATCTGAATTGTATTCCACGTCCACAGTATCAAGAGAGCAGAACTTTACCAGTCGTGCTACCATCAGATTAACTTGGCCAATGGTGCTGAATTTACAGGAATCTGAGAAAATGAGTATGATGGGCATGGAAGGTAGTATTCCTACCTTCAGTGTATTTGACAGGTAGCAGAGAAAGACATTTGAATAACATCATAGATGCAGGGAAATTCATATTTAAATATTAATATATCCTTGGCTGTATGTTTTATAAAGTATTTAGGTTACTGAAGGATGATTTAATACCATGAGCTACTCCAAATCTCAAACACAGAACCTATGGTCAGTGAACGTATTTACCAATGAAAAATTAATTTTACCACATGGCCAATAACATATTAGGTAATTAGGTAATGGACTAATTACCATATACTTAAACACCTATGCTGAAAACAAGCTTATTAAAGATTCTAAAAATCAATACTGAAATTTCCAATAGCATACATATGCAGATTTCTGAATATTTAACTAGTATTCTTTTATTTTAGAAGTGCCAATAAATTAGAGGAAATTTTGTTTCACATTAATTTATATGATGAAGCAGTACATACAAAGTCCATCAATTACCGTGATAGAAGTAATTAGGCTTTCAGTTCCTATGAATTAACAATGCATCATATTCTCGGTAATAAGCAACATGCATGATTATCTCTGATTGTATCTGTCTGCTTAATTTTTAATGAATGTCATAGTATGTATGCAAATTTTAATTGACAATAAAAACATGTAGATTTATTAGTTGTTTTCAACTTTATTAGTTAAACTTATTGTGCTATGTTAATGATCCTAATGCATGCTAATGGAGATTTCTTAGCCTATTATTGAATGCACTCACTGTTAGATACTTAGGATAAGTGAGAGCCATGACAGTTAATAGTTAAACTGTCAAATATGGAACAAACCAGTTGCATTCTGACTCTGCATTAAAGTAAATGAGAATCTATAATAAAGTCATAACACAGCAGGTAACATACCCTGTTGCGGACAATGCAAGTGCTAATAGAGTCCCAGAAATGTTGTTTAAGAGTTACCATAAGTAGTTCACCAGTAGTTCAAATGGCTCCTTCTTCTTCTTCTCTCTCTCTCTTTTTTTTTTTTAATAATACAAATATAAGATATCATTTGCTATACTTTTATGCAAAAGCTTTTAGCCTTGGTGTTATGGAGAATCTGGGTGCAAGAAGTGGAGTTTTTACGAAACCTAGCAAATGTCGTAGCTATAATGTCTTAAATATTACGCTTAACTAATAAATTTCATTTTTTATATTCAGAATTATGAGGCTGGGTACAATAAAATAAAATTGGGTCCATTTTGTCCCAATGGGCAGACTACTTTACTCCACCAAATATTTTTTCTCAGAACTAGATAACCTTATTTCATAGAATCATAAACCAAGGAAGACACATTTTAGCAGAGATAGAGCAGATAACTTAAAAATATCAATATTAATGTTGACCTTGATATGCATGAAAACTTCATTATCCATTTTGCTTTATATATTTATTTATATTAATTTACATATTAGAAAATGTCACACAAAAGTTTGTTTTCCAAAACACTTGTACCCTTCCTTTTTTTTAATTAAAAAAAAGGGTATTCCCATACACAGATATACACTGTTATTACCTTCAAAATGCTGTAGTAATCATTTAATCAATATGGTGAATCAATGCAGCCCTTTTTCACAGGCACTGTTGAATGAGGACTATGGCCTCATTGAAAATGTACTAGCAATTCAGTTATGATTGCTATTGAAGAAATGGCATTAGAGAATATCATTAGTCATAACATATGCTTAGGGGTTTTTTATTTATTTAAACACATTTAATTAAAGCATATAGAAGAAGGGACAGATGTGTAAAGGTCTATTTCCAGGGAAAATAATGAGGAAGATATTAACATAATTTTGGTTTTATTTTTGTACTTGTATGCGTGGACTGACACTCATTTAATAGTTTCATGTTCGCTCTGATGTTTTCTTTGCCATCTTTCATTTGCAAGCCTTTTGGCACCTAAAACACCCTGGGCAATAAACAACTTTCTAGCATTTGTCATCTAGAAAAACGCATTGCACTCAAACACTAAAGGACCAGAGGCCACAACCACATGAAAGTCACACTTCATTTAACATCTATTACACCACTCTTACTCCCCCCACTCGTCCTCCCCCTTACTTTCTTTTTCTGCAGTAGGCACAGTGGCAGTCTCCATTGAATTTTTATGCACCCCTTCAGGTAAGTGTTTTCAGCCTCTTCTGCTATGTCATTCTGCAAATTGATGTTTGAAACAACTCATTCTTTTATAATTAATTAATTTAATTAATGTCACATCCTGGTCCCTATTTCACCGGACTTAGAATATTCATTTAGTGTTACTGGCCATAGCTTTTTCCCATTGATAGCAGTAATCAAAAACAAACTGGGGTGGGGGGTGTTCTTTTTTTTTCCCCCTCTTATTTCACATCAAAGAAATGAGTGCAAAAATCAAATTTAACATACTGCCAGATGCATATTTTAGAATTATTTGTTACTGAATATGGGTTTTCAAGGTATTCTACAGAAATAGGTATCTAATCGGTTGTCTTAGGGTATACTGCAGCTGTCATCATTAAGTATTTTCTAGGTAAATTAGACCTACTACAAGGGCAAAGGAATTTCACAAAATTCTCTTTTTTTCATTGATTACCTAATATCTTCCTGAGACATAACTCATCAGAAAAAAACATCAGTTTATTTTCTCCTCTTCTATTTGATTACCCTTTTTCTCATCATATCCTCATTTTCTTTTTTTTTTTTTCTAGAAGATATGGATAATTATAAAATTCTGCACACAGTTGAGCAAAGAGCAAGATTTTTATCAGATGATCCAAGAGTGGAGAGTTTCCAGAGAAGTTATCTCGTCTGGAAACATTTCCACAGTTGCATGCCCAAAGATTAGGTGCGGCAGCTCAGCCACTCTAGTGCTCATGGAAATACAGCTATATGGACACATTACAGGAAATGAGATGCCTTGGCTGGTGTATGGGATCCTTTTGAAGACCTAAGGTCTTGACATGCCAAGGGAAGTGTATGCAGCAGATACACAGTCTCAGCATATCATCCATCTATGGGTACTATAATTCAGTACTGCTGACAGACACAGCGCTGCTGAACTCTTGTCTACAGTTTGCAGTGATGATACAGGAAGGTTGTTGGGACTCAGTGTCACAGCATTCTCGATTTCTTCATAATAAAGTAAAAAATTCAGGAAGTCAAATTATAAAGCAGTATATGCAGGCAAAGGTAGCCTTAATGTTATCAAAATAAGTTTTCTCTCTACAGTGATAACACAACAGAAACATTTAAGGTTAAAGAAAAATGGAAATACAGCTACTACATATTTAACTAAACAGAAAATATGAGGTAGAAGCCCAGTGGAAGATATATTGGAATTTAATCATAGATAACAAGAAAAAGTTCAGAATTTCCCAGAAAAGGTTTTAGAGAGAAGATATAAACAAACCTCATCGAATTAATCTCTTCATTATTCCTAATCTCTTGTGCTGTCATAAGATTACCAACGCTGATCTCATATCAGATATTAAATTTCACCCCTACACAATGGCTTGCTGGAAAAAGGGGTTATTTAGTGGCAGACAAAATAGAACAAATTAGATGAGATTTTTTGGTACTTTCTACTTTGAGATTTTCTCTCCTAGCCCATTATTAAGTAGCCACAGGAGCTTCTATGAAGGAGGAATTGATGCAAAGAGTATCACAGCTGGAAGACACAGGTCACACTAAATAATAATTCATCTTAGGAACATGAACATAAGTGTTACATTCAATGTGGAACAGGTCCAGGAAACAGGTGGTACTTTCACAGATTTACTGTGAAGCTTTTGGATTATAAACATGATGCACGATGGGCAGGATGCATCGTGATTAACAATGCTTAGCAATATTTAACATGATGCAGGAGCAGCATCTTTATGGTCTGTGTTGTTACGCCTCCCATTTGTTTGAACAAATCAGGGTAGGGAAGACCAGATCTGAAGTTCTGTGATGACCTGGAAGATTTTATGATTAACTGAAAATGATAATAGATACACACACACACAATCCCCAGATCTATACTCTCATATACCCTGAAAAAGCCTGCTTTAAACATGGGGTTTAGTTCTCAGTTTCTGGAAACTGTCTATGTTTACATCCATCTCTCTACTGTAACTCCTTATTCTCTTTTTGTTTTAAGTCTACAAAGTTTTTTGTTTAGAAGGAGCATAGTATTTCCATTTCCATTTTTGCAGCAGTGCCCTGGGAGGCTGTCTTTGTGCCTGCAGTTCCTGTGGGTTCTGGGAGAATGAATCCCACTCTTCAGCAGCCAGAGAGAGGTGCAAACAGTATGCAGAAGTGAGCATGATTACCAGAAAACAAAGTAAATTTAAAGAACAAAAATAGGCAAAGATAAGGACCATGGAGTTATATTTTTTGAAATCCATGCAATGATCTCAGGTTTGGATTAAGCATAAATCTTCAGCCTGATGGGACAGGATGACGGCACCACATATAGTATCTCTGCTGTACAACTGGGCTATTCAGCTGCACAGACAGGAGAAATTCAATGCAACTAGATAAGCAGGTTTTAGATGAAGTCTTGCTCTGGCCTGTAGCTGACAACAAATACAGTGCTAATAGATAGGCAGGACTGTCTACAACAAAAATAAGTCTAACACATGTACAGTTTGTGTTTACATACTATACTTTGCAGTGTTTAGTTTATTGTAACAACTGTTTAAGTAATGTGAAACACCCAGATGTACTTTACAAAAGTACTCAGTGGTTTTCAGAATCACTTAAATACCTTAAATTGGTACTTCTGGAAAGTCCCACCTTTCAAAGATTCTCAGATTAGTCATACAAAATTTCAGGTGGTAATATGGAAATAGCATCAGTCTGCTCACTGTAGCTCAGTGGTTCTTAAATGAATTTCAGTTCAAAGAATCCTAAATGTATGATTAAGTCAGACTCCTGTTTACCAACACATATTTTTACAGATCTCTGGACACATTGGTGGTACAATCACTAGCTTTTTCTCTGCTAAAATAGGCAAGGTTGGCTCATTGAGTTCAGCTTTTGTTTCTACTTTACACTTTTTAAACACAAGCTTCTAGTCTGCAATTTGCAGAACTTCAGTTTCAAAGACTGTCAATTAACCACAAATCTTCAGAAAGACTCAAGAAATCTCCTAGCAGGACCAAACAATCCTCAAGTTTCTTCTGCAGTTATGGTCTGACATTTCCCAAAAACGGGAAGCAGAGTAGGATTCTTATATACAATGATGTCCAAATTGTTAGGAGATGAAAGTGTGTCCAACAATGAACTACTAAGATTGCCTGATCATAAGCTGCACAGTGGGATATCAACACTTTGGAATTTTTTTTTTTTTCCAGTTCTGGGCACAAATGGGCTGACCCTATATACAGTATTTCCTTACATCATTCGACTGAAAACATATACACAACAGAGCAACTTCATAAAGTAACCTTTTAAAGTATCACAGCATTTGATAAAGGAGTTGGGTCTGAAATAGAAGAAAATCTAGGATTCTCGTCATAGACACTACTAGAGATTTGCTGTAATGAAATCCCTTAGATAAAATGGGCTCACATGAAAAGCATTAACAATTGCAAAACACCAGGGTACAGACAAAAAAAAGAGAAAGCTAGTGAGGCAGCTTGAAAATTCCCCTACTGTCTGTCTGTCTGGCCTCAGGGCTATTGCTAGCATACAATTATGGTCACCAACACTGTGCTTCCATTTCAAACCTGAACTTTCAAGTCCTGGGCAATGAAAATACTCCTCTGAAGTAATAAATAGTAAATATATTGTTAGGAGAATATTTTTAAGTGTTAATATGAAAATGATTTAAAGGTAGAGGAAATTAAGAATCACTATTTCTAGGCATAGAATGGGAATTTTTTAGAATAACTGCTTAAGCAGTATGAAATACCCAGATACATGTTTTCAAGTACATCAAGTACAAGAAAACGTCAGACAATGAGGGAGAAGGAGGGAGGGAAGGATACCTGAAAGCACCTTGTATGCTGAAATGTATGACTTGTATGTTGATCCTCAAATCAACCTGACTTTAGGCTTGTTCCAAAAACCTACCAACCTAACAGCAAATAGCTATTCAATCAACTGGAGTGAAGGTGTTTACTGGTTGTACCTCTCTGTGCATTTGTTATAGAAAACTGTGGGTTTTAATCACAGGAGTACAATAGGCAGCTAGATTTAGGTGGATCTCTGAGCTAACAGTGAATACATTCCTGCAGAAAAGAACTGCAGAGCCAAGATTAGAGCAGAGACTCTACTCAGATATGTTTTCAATCCACTGACTAGAACAGACATCCACAGACTCATCATTTACTTTGAAGAGATGGTTGACTATTCTCATTGCTGCACTGCTTATTCTGAATGCAGAAGAGTGAACCAGCACAGACTATGGCTCAACATTTTGTGGTATGGGATTCCCTTCTTTATAAACAACATGGTGTGACTACAGCCTTTCTTTAAGTATAACATTATTAAACTTAACACAGTGAAAAACATAATCAGCATTTCAGAGAAATCAGAAACTGGCTAATATCATGAAAAGGAAATAAGGCAAGATATGGTATGATATACAAGCCCTGGATGGTAAAATAGACTAAGCCTGCTCAAATGGAAAGAGCAACACCAGTTAGTATTGGTTGAGGTTCTAGCTCTAGTTGGGGTTTTTTTTTCCTTTTCTTCTTTCTTGCAAGAGGCTATTAAGAAACAAAATTACTGAGAGTATAGTCCAAGGAAGATGGCATAAGTGTTGTTTCCCTCTTCCCTCAACTCCACACTGTGATAGTTTCCAGAGCTAAAAGTGTACTAGCAGCTAATTATTCTTTTGTGACTCAACTTCAGATAAGAGTAAAGTATTTTCTAATGAAATGAATACTGGCTAAGAGTCAGAAAACAGTACAACTGGGCTGGTTGAAGTTTGCAGGTGCCAGGTAATGCATCTGCGAAGCAATAATTGCATCTGGAAAGCAATAATGTGATCCACTTTTACACACTGCTTTGTCCTAAACTAACTGTATTGTAACCACTTAGGAGAGTTGAATGTTGTTATGGACAGCTCATCTCCATGCAACATGCAACAAAAATAAAAATAGTAGGGTGCCAGGCAAAAAATGTGCATCTTTTTTTAGATTGTGCCTATATTATGAATGCAGGTAAGAACAGTAAGAGCCAATAAAATAAAAAGATATCAACAGTGGAGGCAAAGACATGGGAATTCTTCTAGCTGATGACATCTAGTCAACCAAATCCATAGCTTCAAGGTATCTTTAGAAGGGCAAGTGGGCAGATGCCTAAGGTATACTTTCCTTTGCTCCTGATCCCTTATTTATTTTGGTCAGTCATCAATATCTCAGGTATAATTTTGATGATACATCAAGAAGCACCCTCAGTAAGTGAGTAGAGTTTTCCTTACTGCAGTTTAGATGGTAGGCAAATAGGTAACAGGAATAAAGTCATTTGGATTATGGATCTCAAAGAAGGGACACTCCTTGACCAATTATTTAGGAACAATGAATTTACAATACAAACAACTCTGCAAAGAGCAATAAAATATAAGAATGAGCCTCCAAAGGAAAAAAAGAACAAAGAAACCAAAGCGCAAAGAACTTCTACAGGACTTCATCCTCTGTTGAGTAAATCTCTGTCTCCCCCATGGCAACAAATATTTCAGTGTCCTAAAAGATCACACATTTGCTGCTGCTACTGTAAACTGGAAAGACATCTTTAATGTGAAGCAATAACGGACATAAGCCATGTACCCTGATAAGGAGGTTTAAATTTTCCTAAACAGAGATGCTATAATCTGAAACAGAATTAATATTTTATCAGACACATCTTGGTTACCTGTGGGCTCTTTTGTCTTGCTCTTCATCCCTTTTTCAGATTTTTTTCTCCCATATTTCAATACATGGTTAGACCCAGATTTACTGATACGGATTCCTCAGCCTCATCATTTGTGCTTCAAAATCATAAGGAATATAAACCCAATTATATTTTCTTTCATATTCACAATTATTTTCACTTTCTGTGTATTAACTATATCCAAATGTAGGTCTTTGTAGTTAGTATCTGAATCTTTATTTTTTAGACTTACTGCATTAGACCAAATTTTGTTCTGCTAAAATCACCCACAAACGTATCAGTTCAAAATAATAATGAAAGTAATATTTGTTATTTTGTGAATGACTAGACTAAAGTAATTCTAATTCTCTTTGCTTGTTTAGAATTGAATTCCTGGGTATGCTACAAGCTTTCTTCAGTAGCAAGTCAACTAGACAATGATCCCTGACATCAGAAAACACTTCAAATGGGATTTTTCCCTTTAAATAATCCCTCTAAATACAAGGCACTGGAGCCATGGAAACATAACAAATGTGCTTTACAGAGATTTATATGTACTAAAACAAGACTTTCTTTAGGTGAAAATTGTATGATCATTCATTTTTCTTATTTTTATAGAAAATTCATATAGGAATATCAAATTTGTTTACCCCTATAGCAAAAATATCAGATGTATCATTTTGTTCTGTTCAGTTGCATTAAAAATTTACATAAAACAAACAAAGTTTTAAAACATCAAAGAAAACTTTTATAGATGAAACAAATGTATTTTTTATATGTTCAAGTCAAACATATCTTTAGAAATATATGTTTTGCAAGAATAATAAGTAGGGATGAATCCACAACAAAGACTGTAGAACAGTGCTAGAGCTGGGGTCCTTTAAGCTGAAGTTGTCCTTTTAACGTAATATTCACCAAGCACACTTTCCTTTGTATATGAGGAACATCATGAGGATAGAGCTCCACGTCCCTTCCTAAAATTCAGTCAGCGGCGAGGCCAGCAGAGGCAACGGTAAGTCGGCAGCTAAGCGCTATATTCAGGTGGGCTGGGAGGTTCCCGAGGCCCGGGAGCCCAGGGGAAGAGTGGAGGGACCCGCCCGGAGCCGGCGGCTCTCGCGAGAGAGGCTGATGCAGCGTGGGCATTGCCAGGGGCAACCGCGGGAGATTTGAACGGCCCTGAGGAGCGCCAGTGACCAGGAGCGGGGCAAACAGGGCGTGGCGCGTCAGAAAGGGTGTGGCGCGTCAGTTCGCGCAGGCAGGGAGTGCAGGTAGGGCGCAGCCCCCATCTTCCTCTTCCCAGCTCGAGAAGGCTACTCAAGCGGTGGGCGTCAGCCCGGAGGGAGACCCAGGTATGGTTGCCACTTGGGTGAAAGCCATTGTTAGGAAAAATGTGGCGACGCAGACAGAGCTCCCATGTAAACATGCAGCTGTCCAGGTCTCCAGCTGCGGGGAGTGCCTGAGTCTATCACTGACAACGGAGGGCAGCGGGGGCACCTCTTGTGTGAGGTGTGACCAGGTGAATGATCTGCTCAGCCTGGTGGTAGAGCTGAAGGAGGAAGTGGAAAGGTAAAGGAGTATCAGAGAGTGTGAGAGGGACATAGATTGGTGGGCCCACACCCTACCATCCCTGAGGCAGATGGAGGCCCAACAAGAAGCGGAGGTTCCCCTGCCTTCTTGCCACCAGGCAGGAGGGGACCTAAGAGGGGAGGGGAATGGATACAGGTTCCTGCTCGGGGAAGCAGGCGAATCACCTCCCGGTCTCCCTCACCTTCCCAGTTGCCCCTACGCAACAGGTATGGGGCTCTGGAACTTGAGGACCAGGTCAATGAAGATCAGGGTGTAGATGAAGCCCTATCTAGGGAGGTGCCTAGGCTCAGTCAGGCAGCCCTATGCATTCTCACATCCTCTGAAAAAAGAAAAAGGAGGGTAATTGTCGTAGGTGACTTCCTTCTGAGGGGGACAGAGGGCCCAATATGCAGACCTGACCCATCCCACAGGGAAGTCTGCTGCCTCCCTGGGGCCCGGGTAAAAGACATTACCAGGGAACAACCTGGTCTGCTTCGGACCTCTGATTGTTACCCATTGCTGGTTGTGCAGGTTGGCAGTGATGAGATTGCAGAGAGAAATCCAAAGGCAATCAAAACGGACTTCAGGGCACTGGGACGATTAGCGGAAGGATCGGGAGCACAGGTAGTATTTTCCTCAATCCCTTCAGTGGCAGGGAAATACACTGAAAGGAACAGGAAAACACACCTGATTAATACGTGGCTCAGAGGCTGGTGCTGTCAGTGGAATTTTGGGTTTTTTGATCATGGGAGGTTTACATAGCACGGGGCTTGCTAGCAACAGACGGTATCCAGCTATCTCAAAGGGGTAAATGAATCCTCGCTCATGAGATGGTGGGGCTCATAGAGAAGGCTTTAAACTAGGTTTGAAGGGGGTAAGGGATAAAACTAGGCACACCAGAGATGAGCCTGGGGGCAGCATGCCGATGTTAGGGGTGGATTTGATAACCCAGCTCAAGTGCATCTATGCCAATGCACGCAGCATGGGCAATGAAGAGGAGGAGCTGGAAGCCATCGTGCAGCAGGATAGATATGACTTAGTCGCCATCACGGAAACATGGTGGGATGAGTCCCATGACTGGAGTGCTGCAATGGATGGCTACAAGCTCTTCAGAAGGGATAGGCAAGGTAGAAGAGGTGGTGGGGTGGCTCTCTATGTTAGGAAATGATTTGACTGTACAGAGCTACACGATTCTGATGACAAGGTGGAGTGCTTATGGGTGAGGATGAGAAGGAAAGCCAATAAGGCAGATATTGTGCTGGGAGTCTGTTATGGACCACCCAACCAGCTTGAAGAGACAGATGAATCATTCTACAAGCGGCTGGCAGTAGTCTCAGAATCGTGTGCCCTTGTCCTCGTGGGGGACTTTAACTTTCCAGACATCTGCTGGAAATACAACACAGCAGTGAGTAAACAATCTAGGAGGTTCCTGGAGTGTGTGGAAGATAACTTCCTGACACAGCTGGTAGGTGAGCCAACCAGGGCAGGAGCCTTGCTAGATCTATTGTTTATGAACAGGGAAGGACTGGTGGGAGGTGTGATGGTCGGAGGCCGTCTTGGGCTTAGCAACCATGAAATGATAGAGTTTTCAGTTCTTGGTGAGGCAAGGAAGGTGGTCAGCAAAACCACCACTATGGACTTCCGGAGGGCAAACTTTGGCCTCTTCAGGACACTGGTTGAGAGAGTCCCTTGGGAGACAGTCCTGAAGGGCAAAGGGGTCCAGGAGGGATGGACACTCTTTAAGAAGGAAATATTAATGGCTCAGGACCAGGCTATTCCCACGTGCCGCAAGTCGAACCGCCAAGGAAAACGACCGGCCTGGCTGAACAGGGAGCTTTTGCTAGGAGTCAAGAAAAAAAAGGAGAGTTTATCATCTCTGGAAGAAAGGGCGGGCAACTTGGGAGGAGTACAGGGATCTTGTTAGATCATACAGAGAGAAAATTAGAAAGGCAAAAGGTCAGCTAGAACTAAATCTGGCCACTATTGTAACGGACAACAAAAAATGTTTTTACAAATATGTTAACAGCAAAAAGAATCCCAAGGAGAGTATCTATCCTTTAATGGATACAGAAGGGAACGTAGCCACCAGAGATGAGGAAAAGGCCAAGGTACTTAATGCCTTCTTTGCCTCAGTCTTTAATAGGGAGACCAGTTATCCTCAGGGTACTCCGCCCCCTGAGCTGAAAGGTGAGGATGAAGAGCAGAATATACCCCCCTTAATCCAGGAGGCAATAGTTAGTGACCTCCTACGCCATCTGGACACTCACAAATCTATGGGACCCAATGGGATCCATCCAAGAGTACTGAAGGAACTGGCGGAGGTCCTTGCCAAACCACTCTCCATCATCTATCAGCGATCCTGGTCAACAGGGGAGGTCCCAGAGGACTGGAGGCTTGCCAATGTGACTCCCATTTATAAGAAGGGTCGGAGGGAGGATCCGGGGAACTACAGGCCTGTCAGCCTGACCTCGGTACCAGGAAAGATTATGGAACGGTTTGTCTTGAAAGCACTCACGTGGCAAGTCCAGGACAAGCAGGGGATCAGGCCCAGTCAGCATGGGTTTACGAAAGGCAGGTCCTGCTTGACCAACCTGATCTCCTTCTATGACCAGGTGACCTGCCTAGTGGATGAGGGAAAGGCTGTCGATGTTGTCTACCTGGACTTCAGCAAGGCCTTTGACACTGTCTCTCATGGCATACTCCTTGAGAAGCTGGCATCTCATGGCTTGGATAAGTGTACTCTTCACTGGGTGGAAAACTGGCTGGATGGCCGAGCCCAGAGGGTTGTGGTGAATGGGGTGAAATCCAGTTGGCGGCGGGTCACGAGTGGTGTTCCCCAGGGCTCAGTATTGGGCCCTGTTCTGTTTAATATCTTTATCAATGATCTGGATGAGGGGATTGAGTGCCCCCTCAGCAAGTTTGCAGATGACACCAAGTTGGGAGGCAGGGTCGATCTGCTTGAGGGTAGGGAGGCTCTACAAAGAGATCTGGACAGGCTGGATCGATGGGCTGAGGCCAATCGTATGAAGTTTAACAAGGCCAAGTGCCGGGTCCTGCACTTGGGTCACAGCAACCCCATGCAGCGCTACAGGCTTGGGGAAGAGTGGCTGGAAAGCTGCCTGGCAGAGAAAGACCTGGGGGTGCTGGTTGACAGCCGGCTGAATATGAGCCAGCAGTGTGCCCAAGTGGCCAAGAAGGCCATCGGCATCCTGGCCTGTATCAGAAATAGTGTGGCCAGCAGGAGCAGGGAGATGATTGTTCCCCTGTACTCGGCACTGGTGAGGCCGCACCTCCAGTACTGTGTTCAGTTTTGGGCCCCTCACTACAGGAAAGACATTGAGGTGCTGGAGCGTGTCCAGAGAAGGGCAACCAAGTTGGTGAGGGGCCTGGAGCACAAGTCTTATGAGGAACGGCTGAGGGAGCTGGGGCTGTTTAGTCTGGAGAAGAGGAGGCTGAGGGGAGACCTTGTGGCTCTCTACAACTACCTGAAGGGGAGTTGTAGTGAGGTGGGTGCTGGTCTCTTCTGTCAGGTGGCTGGAGATAGGATGAGAGGAAATGGCCTCAAGTTGAGGCAAGGGAGATTTAGGTTAGATATTAGGAAAAATTTTTTTACTGAGAGGGTTGTCAGACATTGGAATTGGCTGCCCAGGGAAGTGATGGAGTCACCATCCCTGGACATATTCAAAAAGCATGTAGACGGGGTACTCCATAACACGGTTTAGTGGGCATGGATGATGGTTGGACTCGATGATCTTGAAGGTCTTTTCCAACCTAAATGATTCTATGATTTTATGATTCTATTCTATGAATTCATACACTAAATTAATACATTAAGTTAACCAAGCCATCTCGGTGTTCGTTTTCATGTCCAGATCAATACAGGGAATCTTATTTAATTATTACTGAAGTAATATCCTGCAAAGTAATAACCTGCTTTCTTCTTTAAATGTCAGACTTGCGCTGTTCAAAGATAGTCATGGGGGTGGAGGGTGCTTGGAGGTGAGGGTGTTATTTCAGTTGTTTTATTTGTCAAGGAAAAGACTTGAGATTTGTTATAGAAAATGTAGATGTTACTCTCTGGATGTCTGCAAGATATTACAACTTGGAAACCACCACCTCTCCCCACCCCTTAGAAGTCATCTTTGTGCACATAATTCTCGTTTTTGACCTTTAAGAAAGTGTGGATCATGGGTCAAGGTCTAAAAATTAAATCAAAAGTCTGACCCAGTTCTAGCATCTGGTTTTCAGTTTTTCAGTTGTTCTTGATTCTAAACAATTATTATTTTTAGATGGCTGCAATTGTTCAATTTAATTTTGCCTTGTTGCTGTTAAGAGGAAAGCAAGAGAAAAAACATAGATCTCCTGCCACTGAGACCACAATGAAAAAAATCTGTTCTGACTCAGATCAACCAAATCTACAGGACCCCAGGTGAAAAAAAATTGTAACAAAATGCAATTGTAGAATGAGAGGAGGGGTGGCAGTTCGCCTATGCTTATGAACATCTCTGGAGCAAACCAGAAATTGATGTGGCACTGTGACTAGGTACTAGGAGGCAAAAAGCATAGGAGAGACTCTTTGTTCACCCTCTTTCTTGAGGTGTTGTTTGTCCTCTGCAGCCTAGCCCTTCTCATAAGCTTTATGAAGAAAAGGGGTCTAAATTTGAATATATAGTCCTGAAAAACAATGTTTCTTTTGTTTGGTGCAATATGAGACAAAAAACCCCCACCACAACCCACAACAAAGAAACCCAGGTCCCAGCAGTAGTAGCGGTTTGAAGAGTAAGGGATTATGACTGATGTTAAATTATTAAGTAAGAAGCAATGAGGAGATCATCCGCATATGGTATTAGATTTAGAATACCAATGAGCCATCATGTAAGAATAGTTTTTGATAACTAATAACCCCTATGTGAAAGGCTCCTTATCCAATTTCAATTCTGTTTTGCCTTCTCTCCTTTCATGTATCCTTTCCTAGTTTAGAAAGCAACTTTCATAAGCAACAGGAAATATTCCAGTGAGTTTCATGTATCTAATGAACGCTGATAACTTATTTTTCTGCCCTACTGGATACCTGGAACTAGGCATCAATCTGAGAGCAAAATAACAGACAAGTTCATTATATTCAAAGATATTAGCATTGAAATTCTAGTTTGCAGTTACAGAGGTCTGTAATAGTTATTTAAAATTTATGTTATTTCTGTTTCAGATATAAACTTTTCCTTTGAGAATTTCTAAAAAGACAGAAAAGGCAGAAAAAGTTTCCAAAGCCGTGGGTCAATCAACCAAACTCTACTGAAGCTAATTCAAAACTCAAACTTGTTTTACTTGAGCGGGAGAACTTTTCTGAGCAATCAGCACAGTAATACACACCTTCAGTACTTGTAGTGAGGAGCAGAGATAGCCACTAGATTTCGGACTTCCATTACCTTTGGCTAAAATAATTTATTTCTCCATACTAGCTGCAAAGAGCTGTGGAAGTGAATTCTGCTGCTGCTAACTGAGCAGTCCACTGTTCTGCCAGCAGACCTCCTGCAGGCTGTCAGCATCACCACAAAGGTAATCAAAATCCACGTGTTTCAGGTATCACTGGGGTGTTTTTATTCAGGAAAAACACATATATGTCTGCATACATTCAATTTTAATGTGGAAGAGAACTTAAAAGGAAGGATATCTAAGAGTTTACTACTTCTCACATCCTTTCCCCCTAAACAATAGAATACAATTTGTTAGCTGCTTTTCAAGCTAAAACTAAGTGCTTGATTTAACAGAAGTTATATGAAAATTTCAGCTAACGTGTTACAGACTAGCAAACAATCTGTACCTATTTCTGAATACAGGATTTAAACAGCGGTTAAATCAAATCTCCCCATTATTGAATCAGGTTGTCAAGCATACATATAAAGAGAAAAAAAACCCCAACAAGTGTGATCATGGCCATTAAATGCGGTACAATTATGAGATTTTATTGACAGAGTATACAATTCTGAGGAGATGAGGTACATTTACATTTATGTCTACTTCCATTTTTGCAATATATTTCAACATAAATATTGATTCAAAAGCAAGATTAGTGAGGCTTTACTCTCATGAAGGATTAAACTACCTTCTGGTGAAAATCTGCAATAAACAAGGCACTTCTGTAGGTGATGCAAGTCAGAGCAGCACAACTGAAATCCGTGGAGCTACAATGATCACACAAGAAAGTGACCCAGACCAAAACCCTTATGAGAACTGTTGAAGAAAGACTGGTAAAGCCTGTATTCTTTTCCTTTTCCTCTCAGAAATTCCCAGGTCAACTGTTATTACCATAAAGTGGAAAAGCTCTGTTGCCAAAGTACCGGAAGACAGTATCAACAAGGTCCCATCAATGTCAATATAATCTTGATAAAAGACTCCAAACACAATTAAAATAATAGTATAAAACTACTTAGTCATTAAAGTCAGAAGGAACACACTCAGGTACTAACATGCAATTATAGTTCAGTCTATGCATTTGTCTGTGAAAGTTTGCAAAGTACATATTTTTGCATGATTGCTGAGAGATTAAAGCAGAAATACATCCTTTGGGATTCTGTTTAAGAGATTTGTATTGAAAATTAGGTGACAGAATCAGTCAATATATGCATGTAATTTCTACCACTAACCCTTACAAAAATCACACTTAAATGTTTTTCTTCCGTGTAAAAGCAGGGGAGAGAAAGAGAAAGAATTGTGTCATTGTTTGGGTACTAAAAAACCCCTGAAACTTTTACAATCTGTGTGACAAAAACTTTCTTATAAAATGTTAGGAAAATTATTTGTGCATGCTTTCCTAGGAAATAAAGAGGCACTCCTTCATCCTGATGTTTAACAGGTGCAAATTGGCACAAGCCATCATGTACAATAGAGTTAAGAGAGGTGATGTGAGCCATAGCTCTGGTCCCAACTGTCTTAGGAGCGAAGCTATAAAAATCTGTAGCCTAGGTCCCAGGGAGGGTATTGACAGATATACTGCAGCACATCCAGTGTCAAGGTGTTCAGGTTTCACTCCCCAGCAGTGTGTTGCCACCCCTGTGTTGAGTCAGCTGTAGGGCCAAGTTGGCACACAGGGATTTCTATGCACACCTCTTTGTAAAGAGCTGCTATTTGATTTCCCTTTCATGTCTTCCTTAATCTCCCTTTTCTTAATCTTGGCCATTTGGCTGAACCCACAAGCACATTCACATACTGCTCCCTCCTTTCCCCTTCAGCACTGCCAGCCTCTGGCTGAAACATGTTTAAGTGCCACAGCTGTTTGCTAAGCAATATGTGTCAATACCAGAGCCTAGACTGGAAAAATGTTTCTTCTACAATGAAGCTATGCACAAGGAAAAAAATTGATATGAAGGACATGTTGGAAACTATGTGTTGTACAGTACTCTTACATCAATTTGATATAATTCTAATATCTCTTAGGGGTTTATCCTGTTACCACAATATCTGAACACTTTCACAAAAAAACCAAAACCCAGCACTACAGGAAAATTCACAGAGCTGCTAACATAGGTTCTTACCAGCATGTTTTTATTATGAGGGAAATGGACGTAAGGCTAGAAGAGAATATTACCATAACAAGAACCACTTGAGGCACTACAACTTTAAAAAGAAATATTTACATTACATATAACAGGAAATACTGCTTTTTTGATGTTTTGGAACAGCACACAAACACAGAGTTGCTGCTCTCACAAAAAACTAAACATGAGAGAAGAACTAACTCAAATATATACTGGATGTCAAGAAGAGTGAATTACGCAGGACCCCTTAAGTCCACCGTGCCATTTCCTGTTCAAGTCAAAATAACAGATTTCCTTTTTTGTGGAAAGAAAAATTGAAGATGGAGGACAAAGGTGTGACTATGTTGCAGCTCTGCAGGCAGAGTTGCATAGAGACATCCTGAAGTGAGGGGAAGACATTACCCTGTCTGAATCCCTTGACCTCTACTACTCCAAGTGCCTCCTCTATCCACGGCAGACGATGCCAAGCTGAACATGGGTTGTAGCATAGCCCAGAATTCTGTTTGAGGCAAGAAATTCCTTCCCCATTTGCGTCCATCTTTTATGTTCCACAATTAAGGTGATGCAATGTATAAAAAGTTAAAGCAAATTATATATGAAGAAATATAAAATAAACCCTCATAACAGAAACAAATGCAGGAACAGTAACAAGTGGGCTCATTTATTAGTTATGTAAAAATTATCATTGCACTGTGTAAATTATTAGTTTTATTAATTTTAGTTATCATTAAAAATAATTTGGCAAGTATTTTGTGTGAACTAAATTAAAACTATGGGTTGTTCAGAAGCTTATCATCACACTTACTGACTGTTTCTGATGTGACATGCACCCCGGTCAGATGTTGTATTTTCTGTTCCTCAGTAAGGTATTGATGTGATGAACAGCCCAGAAAGACAATATATACTTGCTACGATACAAAACCCCTGCTTACCACTGTATACCAAAATACCACTGTAAGGTCTGCTATTCCCCAATAACACCTCTATTTGAAGATACTTGAGTGGTTGACAATGTGAATAGCAAGTCATGAACAGAGCAAGCAGCTATACAAAATTCAAAAAATTATTTGCAAAATCTTGGTTTTGCTTTCTAAAGAGCAGAAAATGAACCCCTATTCCTAGTGCCTCCTTCAGTTTCTTTCCTTTAAAAAAAAAAAAAAGTTTTTATTAGTGTTGTTGCTGTTGTAATTATGATTTCTGTGAGGGTAACTGCAGTTGAAGTTGGAGCAGCTGAACAGATAAATGATGGACTAAATTATATCAATGATTATATCAATGGGGTTTTAGATGCTGTGGCCACATACTCCCTTTTTATAGCCATAGAGAATTCACAGCACTGCAAAGTTTCTTTGATTGAGTAGTCTGGGAATTTTTCAATGTAGACAAATCAACTGTCACCTAAACCTGACTTCCAGTCATTTCATCTTAGCTATTAGGTCTCCAAGCCACATGTAGCTGAATCAAAAAATTCTGGTTTATGACCCTCTAGCACCTCATGGAGAAACATATACCCAGAAAGTAAATTTTTTTTTAATAAACTTTTTTGTCCTCACAAAACCAAACAACATAAGCAGAAATCAAAATAGATCTGTGCATCATTTAGATATCCATGTCTTCTGTTTCAACATGCCACACTTAGCATTTTATTGCCTGTCACTTTTCTGAGTCCTACATAGCTGTCTTTCAAAAAGCATATAAATCACTGAAGAACTTCTCTGTAACTTCAGCTTACTTAGGAGACCTATCATCAGTTATAATTAATAAGTCACTATGAGCAGTACTGTGCCTGCTGACTAGTCTTTTCAGTGCCATAGGCACAGACTAAGTCTGGATATTGAAAGCCAACAGAGAAATTTAAGAGCAGAATGCAGTGAGGAATAGGAAGAAACAGGGAAAACAATAACAATCAGTTAACTTGAGTGATGTCAAGACATTCAGTGCTAATGAATTTTAGGAAATGTTACTCTAATTTTAGCCCTTTGAGACTATACAATGTGAAGATACAAACTTTCTTCAGCCTTAAAAACTTCAGGAACATATGTGAGCTATCTAACACTAGTGATTATGATCTATGGATTATAAAGGATAATTTGCCAATATTGTGATGAGTAACAGTACAGATTGCTGTTATTTATTGTCCTCCTGGATTTGACTACTGATTTGCATTTGCATAAGTTATCTAAAGGTTGTTACAATTTAGTGTGTTAAAAAGTCTAGGAGTGTAAAGATGAAGTATATTTTATTTTCCATAATAAGAAGTCTCAGTTACCCAGGAAGGGAACTACTACATAACAGAGATGACAAGTCAAGTACTAAAATTAACAAAAGTGAACAGATTTCACATAATACATAGAATAACACTCTTTATTTGAAGCACATTATGGTACTAGAATGAACTGAACAATGAAGGAAGGCAAATCGGCTAGAAAGAAAAAAAAGGGTAAATTGTTTTGCTTCTTTTTCTTTGAAACATGTGATGTATTTTTTGAAATATGATGGCTGTATTCCAAAAGCTATAATCAACCCTGCACTACAAGTAAAGTTGGGCAGAAGAGATTTTTTTCCTTTGAAAATATTTTTCCCTTTGAAAAAATCTAATAGAGAAGATAACAACACATTTTTTGAAAGCAACATGTTTTTCTTTAAAATAGTACAAAGTGTTTGATTCCAGCAATCTGAACTCAAGTTTTCTGCTCTAATCCCTGCTATTGTCTTAAGACCCCCCTTATAAAACCACTATAAATACCTGGCAATGGCATTTAGCAAAAAAAAGTAGAAGTTTCTGAATCTGACCTCCCTGGATGCAGGGCCCATTCTCTACCTAGGTGGTGTCCCCCAGAACCCGATGTGGGTTGTGAAGTGGAGAGGCATCGATGTGGTTTTGGATAGCAGCAGGGAGGCTCAGCCTGGCTTCCCTCTTTGTCCATGTTGCCTCTCACATGAGGAAGAGGAAGGGAAAGAGCAGCCCTGGAACAGAGACAAGGGAGATCAGACACACCGAGCGCTGGGGGGAGGGCAGGGGTGGTACAAGGAAAAGGCAGCAGCAGAGATGTTTCAGTACAGAATGATTTGGGTGACCTCTGATGTTCTGTTATAAACTGAGAATCAAACCTCTTCCCTCAGAAAATAAAGCTAATAATGCACCAATGCAACTTTAGCCTCTATCCCAAACAGTGCCAGAGCCAAAACAAAAACTTCACTCTTCAATAGCATAAGGTCAAGAACAATTTTTGAGCCTATTTTCAATTTATAGTTATTCACACTGTAAAAATAACTCATAAAGGAATCTGTAAAGAACAACCACTTGTCCTGATCTGAATTTCTCCTCAATCTGCCACACCTCCTTCATTTCTCCATGAAGAAATTCCAATCCAAATGGGAAAAGATTTCAGGTTATGCAGCAAAGCTCCAGACTATGGTTAAGAGTCCAGAGCAGAGGTCAGAAAAAACCCACCTCTCTGTATCTTCTGTATATACAGTATTTTTATCAGTCAGTGGAATATTTTCACAGTCCTATCGTCTTGAAACTGTACATAAAAAACAGCTTTTTTGAACTGAACTTCAGGTTTTTCCTAGTAGTCTAGGAAGAACAGTTTTCACCCACAAGCACATATTCACTTAAGGTATACTACAGTCACAATTCGTTTTGGAAAAAAAAAGAACTGGCAGGTTGCACATCCATAAATGCCCTTGACCAGCAGTGTGTTTCTTAGATTGTTTGGCTACCACAGCTCAACTTAGTTCTTCAGGCATCTTATATTAGTAGCCTCCAGTCTATCATCACACTGTGGTGCCACCATTAAATGTCCTTTATTGCCCAGTTTATTGTTCTTTTCAGTAGAATAATCATAAGCACAGAAGACAAACAATGAACTGAAAGTACTGCTAGAAAGAACAAATAAAGCCTATTTATGCTATTATACACTCAAAACTTCATGCTAACCACACATCATTGCAACAGCAAAATACACAACAAATACACTGTAACTTTATCTTAGACAAAATACTACACAGCATTGTGAAATGCTATGCTTGTTAAGGTGATAGCATACAGTATATTATTTCAAAACAGTAAATTATGATATGATTAATGATTGAGTCTCTGTTTGGAAGTTGAAATACACAAAAGTTACCTGCTCATATATAGAGAATTTTCTCTCTGCCCTGATCCACCGCCATCAAAATCAGTGTTAACCTTTCCCTGGCTTTGTTAGGAATTGGGATCAACTCCTTATCTGTCATATTTGCTTGCTCAGCCTGAAATTGATTACCACTACATATTATTTCCTTTATGTCTGTAGAACCAATGTTGCTGAGACCTAGCTTCTTTGTGTGTGTGTGTCTGCATGTGTGATCTGTAATTATTATTTTTCCTAAAAAATTATTTTTCCTAAATCCCTGCTAATTACATCTGTGCTTTTTAATTAAAGAGAATAGACTGATAGGAGGTGACTGAGACCAGAAGATAATGTAGCTCCACAGCTAAACAGACATGATGAATATTGATAATAATTAATAAAAAAAAAATATGGACTGAATTTTTTGTCCTAAAGTGACTCTAAAGGACCCGGAAGCTAGAAACTAAAAATATGACTTAATTGTAAATTAAGTACATTGTATATGGGAGTTACTGGTTGAAAATTGGGCAGAGTCAGTTTCCAAAGTTCAATAGCACTTTTAAAAATGTACATTCAGTCTTAATGAGACTAAAATAAATTTAAGATGAATTTATATTACCTTTCAGGTTCTGCTCAGCATGCTAGTCTTGTCTTAGGCTAAAATACAGCTCCCCAGTTATTTTTTTTTAAATATAAATAGCTATCAATATATGCATATACACATATGCATTACTAATATTTAAATTGATTTATCTTAAATTACTGGAAAACAAAATTAAAAACAAAACAAAAACCCACAACCATCAGTAGTGCAGAAAGAGAGGCTCAAAAGATCAGCCCCTGAAATGTTCAGTCTGGAGCCCAGCTCACAAGAAGGGGAATAATAAAGCAAACAGGAAACAGACCAAAGGTCCTCAGAGCTGCATCCTCAGTTGTACTAAACAGGCTTTGCTAAATTAGTACATTCACTGAGTTGGTCTGTATTTTGGCATGTTGCTGTCTGTTACCAAACCACTACACTGAACTTCAATAGGACGTAATGGACAATAAGCAACAAAACAAGAAAACAATTTAAGAGCAATTATGAAGAATCTTATATAAGCTAGTTCTTCTCTCACTTTAAAACCAGTTCACCCATCCTTAACAAGAGATCTCTCAAATGACAAAAAACATAGCCAAAATCTTGCCAGGCACTAACTATCTAAGTCTTTGATTGCACTGTTTACAAATCTGTAATAGCATTTCTTCCATCTGTTCTGCAGTTTCCATCTATACACTCAATTTACAAAATGAAATATTACAGATTTGTTCCAAAGACCTCTTCCAAAGAGGTCTTCCAGCATATTGGCTATTACAGACAATATTCTAAAATTTGGACAAAAATAATAAAGTAAAGCAAAAGGGAGAGTTTGTGTGGGGGAAAAAAGACTCTAGAGAGGAGCTGATAGGGTTCTCAAGGGAAAATTTCAAAGAAACACATACAAATTACAACTCAGCCATTTACTGTCTCTTCAGTATAATGTACAAATAGTTAATGAAGCTGTTTTGTTTAAAACATCAATGTAAAAAACTAGCCAGTTTTCAAAAGCAGAGTTAAGTGGAATTCCACACATTATCTCTGACAATTCTGTGGTAAAATGATAGTAGTTTCTGAAATTAGAGAAAAAAAGTTCCCTGTTACTCTAGGTAGGACACTGCAAAGCAATTGCAAAGTTGATTTCAAGAGGCCCAGATCCTCCTTTGAAGAAGCTCAGAATGATCTCTGTGCTCCATGTGGGTGATGAGTCTTCTCTTGCTCAACATTCCCTAAGTGTGAGCAAAGGTTGAAATGATAGCTGCAAATAAAACTTTTCATATATAAAGCCTAAATTACATGTCAATAGTTTACATTACATCATAACAAATGGCTATCACAGTTACAACTCTTTTTCTGGTGTAAAAAGGAAATGAGATAGCAATCAAGTTTCTTTAGAAAAAAGCTAACATTGGTACTGAAACAAATGGTATTCCTCAGAATGAAAAACATTTACTGTTTGCTCACTGGGTGACTAGTTATGTGTTTCCCTGTTCAAATAGCCAAGCATTCACAATGGCACCAGATTAAAATTATTTTTAAGGTAAGTCTTCTACTAAAACTCTTTTTAATGTTGTGTATGTGCTTCTCTATTTGTTTGAAACCGGTGTAAAGGAGCCATAGATGAGATTTCATTTCTGTTATAATAAACTACTACCTTTGCTATTATTGTTATTATTGCTCAAGCGTGGCACTTGATGCCACAGTTATATCTAAAATACCAGTAACTTTGTTATGTATTACTACTACTAACCAAGGGCCTAAGACTTCAAAGGGCTCAGTAACTGAGCAAATACTCCAGACATTGGGGGAATTAAATAACATGGCACTTATGAATATAGCTCATGTTTCTTTCTTCATTTACAAGATGCAGTGAGTCAGAAAAGTAGCACCCAAGTATGATTAAAAAGAAATGCTTTCTGACAGCCTGCTCTACAGTGACTAGTGAACATTGAGTCACCATTACCACCCCAGCATAGCATCATTTCTACTTGATATTTGCCATTCCATAATTAGAACAAATGACATACTTGGGACACAGCAAAATGTTTTTAGTTAACTTTCTGCTTAAACCCATTTACAGAGTCTTTACTGTTCCTGCCTCAAAAGGTAAGGTACACAATCATGATCTGTGCTGCTTCCATTTTAGAGACAGCCCTATTATTATAAAAGTAAATGCCACCCACTTGCTAACATTGGAGACTAATTAACTCCGCAATTGCTGCTTAGTGAAGAGGGTAAAAATCACACTGCCAGTTCCAGCAGCTATCCTAGAAAATCAAGGTTAGATAATACTTTGTCTTTACAGCCCCCCCCAATTCCTTTTTCTTTCTCTTTTTTCTTTTTTCATTTTTTTAAATTATTATTATTTTTATTCTTAATTTAAGTTTGTTTTGCTTATAACTATTTTTTAAGTACTGCTTTTTGTAAAAGTGTAAAAGGTCTCTGTGGTACCTCTGGTCATGAATCCATTTGCTAAAAAATGGTTTTGAAATTATTTTTGTTCATCCTCTCATTCAGTTTTTGAAGTTTTGTCTTTTAAAAGCAAGTTCTTGTAAGCAGGTCAGCTAGTGAGCTTTGATTTCCATAGCTATACTGAAAACTGACAGCTATATAGATTCATTAACCATATGGTACTGAAAGGAAATCTTTACTTTCTGACTTTTTTAGGCCCAATTTATTAAAAAAAAAAGCTCAGTTTAACTTGTGCTTCACCATCTATATATCTATTTAAATGCAAACGTTCACAATGTGAGAAAAAATTCGTTAAATAAATATGCGAATCATCCAATGAAATAAGACCAAAAAAAGCAATGGCCAAGGCTCACAACACTGAGATATGCATACCTGGAGGGGAAAACATTAGTTATAATAGCATCAATATGAATTTTGCAGTTCAATTAATTGGCATCAGGATTAATAGCATAAACAAGATGCAAAAAAAAAAATCCAACCTAGTTGTAAACCAGCAGGTTTTTTTTAATTTCTTACTTTACATATATTACTTTCTGTCTCCAGCAAATACCAGGCAAATTAGCTTATCCTGATTCTGATGAACAACCAGCAGCAGGGAGGGTATGAATACAAATATTTTAGAAGCTCAGTTCTATGAGCACTTTTAAAGAGAACTCTTTTTTAGATATCTTACTGACCACTTTTTTCATGTCTAATATTGAATGGTTTTGAAGAACAGGAATGGGTTTTATACAGGACAGAATTGCTCAGAAATGGAGCACAGTTGTTGCTGGCTTCAGTGATCCAGTGAAACACACTCCTGTTACTGACTGATCTGGTGGCTGGCTGTAAAGAAATCTTTTTTGTTGGTGGTGCTAGGGGTTTTTTTGGTATTCTATCCCAGCTCTATAATCCATACAGAAACAGAGATTTTAAGGTGTATTATATTACTGGTTTAATAGGACTTGTGCAGTAGAGAAGAATTGCTAAAATTACTCTCTGTTGCTACTTTTACAACCTCTTGCTGTAAGGAGCAAGCAGAAACAGGGAAGGGTGTAGAGGATAACTGGAGCAGTCCAATAGCTGGTATGTGCCACCAGCATCACCCTAGTACAACCATCTTGCCAGCAAAACACAGGAGGTACAGAGCAGCTTAGAGCCACCCTTGCCCAACAGAGTCCTGCAAAAACCACAAAGTGGCTGCAGTGTGGAAAGGGGAATTTAACTATGAGGTTCTATTAGGCATATCAAATGTGGTAGCTGAAGCCATGCAGGAATCACCCACAGATGTCAAGCTCTCTAGAAGACCCTGAGATATAAACAGGAAGAACTTCGCAATTGTTGACATGGTATTTTTTAAAAATGGAAGACATAGCCTCTGAAGGCTTCCTCTTTATTTGCAGCTAGTGCAGTAGTTAGGCGGATGAGTCACAACCTTGCAGCAGGGCATGCCTGCTAGAGAAAAATTTCTAAAACTGCCTCTTTGTTGCTGCTACTACCAGTCTGTCACAACTACACAGCCCTTCCATCTGTGACACATGACCTAGCTCAGGAGCACAGGCTGTCCCTGTCCTGTCCCTACACTCCCCAAGCAATCCAGTGCCTCCTCCGTGCGTCCAGAGGGTCAATGCTTCCTAGTCAGAAATCACACTTCTTTGCTCCTCACACATTTGATATTAATTAATAAGCCACACCAAAGAGATCAACCCACAACACAATCCTTTGATAACAAAAATCAAAGTAGAATCATGTATTTGTTTCCCATTGTGGTAAATTGTGTGGTTAATCGACACATTAATTCATATAGATTATGGGTCCAGGTCTGATGTCCTTCTATGGATTATGTAAATCAGCATATACACACACACACAACAACATTAACCAGAGCAGCATTAGCACATTTGCATTTGAAAAATTAAAGAATTGCTGTTCTATAAGATATTAAAAAGTAAAAGTATTCCTTACTATACCAGTAAAGTGTCATTTTAGTCATCACCTTTTGAAAATTACTTTTTAATGTTCAGAAATATTCCATCTTTACAAGATTTTGATTCCAACCTTGGAAAAAAATATTTTCAAATTATAGAAATTCCTGATATAGAATTGTTCAGGGCCAGAATTTTATTTTGTTACATCCTGGAAAATATACTACAGATTCTCTTCACTCTTGAAATCAGTTGTGAATTAGTCCTGCTCAGTTAGTTATTAGTTAGATGAGAAAGAAATGCTTCTTTTCTGGCAGGGTAGAATTGAAAAATTGCAAGAATCAAAATGCTTATTTAACTAACAATTACAATGACTAGGTTTGTTCTGTCAACTTTAACTTATATGTAATATACACCCTTGAGCTAAGCGGTAGATGCTATTCCCTCTATACATGATTATCTGAGGGCTCATTAGTAATATTAATTAATAAACAGGGACAAATGTTAGTGGTTAACTTATATGATCAGTTCTAGTAAGGAAAAGTAGTTTGTTTAATTTTTCACTGAAGCTTATAAGGAATCAATAACAAATACTTATGTAGGAACTCAATGTTCTAGACAACTTCAGGGATTGCTTGGGCTATAAATAAAATTAATACTACAATATCTTTGGGGCAGTAATTTCATTACATATTTATACAGCACCAAACAAAACAAAGACTCCATCTACATGAGATCTATGGGGAACTAAAAAAATGTATGAATGCATGAAAACTAAAAAATTAGAAACAAGCTACTATTATCTAAGTAATTAATTTAAAATAATTTGTTTACTTAATATAAACTCTGAGTTTCAGATTTTTTTTTTTTCATGGAACATCTGTAACATCTATTAATGTAAATCTTATTTATAATTAAGGAACTTACTTTCTTTCAAGTTTTTCCCCTATAAACTGCAGTCCCATTTTCCTTTCATTGAACATGTGTAAGTTCTATTAATGTTAATGAGAGTTTAGCCTCTACATCAAGGCAAGACAAAACCCTTTTATGCTGAACGTTTAATTAAAGTTCTTTAAAGAGTTTCATGTGTGCTATAATGTGCTAATTATTTTCATACCTAGTAACTTAAAAATTTGGAGGGGACTAACAGAAGTTGTCTGACTAGAAAATAAAAACACTTAAGAGTGTGCATGTAAGTTCACAAGTAGCCCAGATTCATCTAGCTACAAAATCAGGACACAGGGTAACATAATCATAATTAATTTCTAGAGAGCTTTTTGCATTTCATTAGTGCAACACTCATTATAGGTTCTCCAAACCATCAGTTTATGTCTTATTTCCATCTAATAGACAAGCTGTGTTTGGGGCTCTATGCTTTCAGCCTACATCAATGACTTACATACATTATATTTTGTGATGGGCACCTTTAAGTTTTTCTTGTAGAATGTTGTATCCTGGTAAGTGTCACATACCAGAGTTCTTAGCAACGGTGTGTGCACGCTCACTGAATGTTGTAGCAACCAATGATAAAAATAAAATGACAGTGGAAATAAGTATGTAGGACTGAATGACATCCAGAGGGTAATTGAGAAGGGACAGCTTGGTGATTCAGTAGGAGCTGAGCTGTGCTTTGTGTGTTGTTTTTGCAAAGCTGGAATGGCTACTGCTGAGCATGCTGAAATCAGTCTGAGAAACAATTCATCTGACTTAAATCCTACCTTCTGCTATAGCCTCATTTTTGGGCTGCAAGAGGGTTATAAGATGTTTGAGGTTTTCTGGAGTCCATGACCTCCTTGCTGCTTTCATCCAAAGGGCATTAAAGGATCTTCCCAAACGTCTACTCAGATGTACATCTGCGACATTATCTATGTTCAGGTGTCCCCAAACCATGTTAGTAAGAGATGTTGTAGAGTATGTATTGTTAGACTGGCTGTGTAGTCCTCTATGTAGAAGAGAGACATGGATGTTCTTCAGCAGTACATTACAAACTACAATGCACTTCTCATAATTCACGGGAGGCACTGCTATTTGCATAATATTATAGGCCAAAACAATCTGGCCAGACAGTTGATAGGCTAGGAATCGAGACAAAGCTGGCCTGCTAACAAAAGATCTGATACCTGCACCCACTCAGCGATAACATAAACTAGACTGAGGCATTTTGAAAACTGCAATGTGTGGGAGGAAATGCAAAGTGAGGATTAACTCACTTTGCAGATATGCAACTTCATCACACAGACATGGTAAAACCTCTTACTGGATGAAACTAATTCATTCTGCATAATTCCTAGAAGCCTTTAAGAAATGGCTGATGGAGGTATGAGAGCAGAGAATAGAAGATGGCCATGTCTTAACAGCATCCAAGTACAATGGAAGACTGCAGGAAAACAACACAAAGCAATGGGTAAGCAGTCAAAAGGATATCCTCAGTCAGCAGGCTCAGCTGATGACCAGCCCCCACAGCACTATCTAATCAAACATTTGAGCATCATAGTCTTAAAATTTGCACAGACTGTGAAAGACATTTGATATGTTTGTTAAATTTTTTGTATCTACAGCTGACAATTTTTAGCTGTGGATTTACTCTAGAGAACATGTCCCTAAAAGTGAAGTTTGGATGTTGACATTGGCAGGAACAGCACTGGTTCTAAAGCGGCAATAGTAAGGATTATATATATTATTGTTATTTGACCAAGTATTGTTAGACTGAATTCCCACGTGTCTGTTCCAATGGGAAGCCTTTTTCCCTCACTTGTAGTACATCACCTGTTCCCAAGTTGAATCTCCAATTCTTTCTTTTCAGCCCTTTTTGAATCTGTAACTAATCAAAAAGCAAATATATCCTTTAATTTTGTTTCTGTGTGAGAGCTGGGAAGCTAAATGTTGACCAAATTTCTAACTGCCAAAAGTAATAACATTTTAAACATCAACATAAGGGAAAGGAATAGGAAACCATCAGGACATATCTCTTAACCACGCTGTAAAGGACAGAGGAGAAAGATAAAGTGCCTGAGTTGCAGAAAACAGATCCAAATGCACCTCCTCATGGTGTATGAGCCCTTTCTCTTCATGCAGGAAGGGTAAATAACAGGGATATTCGAAGATTACAAGATCTGGGATAGCATGGAAGAAGTTGCTAAAGGGATGCTCAAGCTGATCAGAATTACTAAAATATCTTTTCACATCTAAACAGTTAATGATACTTATACAATTACCTCTGTAACTACTGCATCCACAAAACCATTTGCAAAACAAGGCCTTATTGTCTACAAATTAAATTCAGCCCTGTGCTATATTTTGATAAAATCTCCAGGTAGTCTGAACACTGCTACACAGATAGTCTGCCCAGCCTTCACCATCTGACATAATCTCACAGCCCCTAGACCTCCAGCCTCTATATGGGACTACTGCCATATCGTTCTCTGGAAGACAAGTAGAAAGCAAAACACTCTTCTTTCACCATCATGCATACCATTTCCACTAACAAGGACAGTGTCTTCTTTTGAAGTTTGATTTACAGGTGCTATAGAGCCATTGTGCTGACTACATGTCAGTCTCCAAGGAAACTAGTGGCATATATATTCTAGAAGCATCCCTAGAAGAAAAGAGGTGTTATCAAAAGTGTTCTCAGCATAACCTCTGCTATGAGTAGAAGCAGAGTTCAAGGTCTTCTGTTGAATGGTTGAAGGATGTTGTGTTCAAATAAAAGGCTCCTAAGGAAATAATAGCAGGTCAAGCTGGGGATCTGGCTGTTGTACAGTCTCCAGTTCTGAAAGAGTCAGAAATTGAAAAATAATCTATTTAAAGCTTTAGAAAGGCTTGATATTCTTTTATAATTCAGCCTAATTTTGGATTGGCATCTCCTCTATATACATAAGTATTAGCACTTTCTATAATACATTGCATTTTTGATGCTATTACACTTCTCAGCCCAATCCATATCAGCTTTCACATCTGTATTTTGAAGTTGATGCTCAACCTCCATCTAGATTTTTCTATCTCTCATTTAAAAGGCTAAACAGAAGCACAAGATATTGCATCTCAACCAGGAGGATTGCAGTCCTCTCTGCTCCCAGAAGCCAAGCAGCTGGGTGCCCTATGGCTGGGACAGGTGTTCTGCGTAGTAGAAAGGCTCTGTTGTAGGAAAAGATATCACGTGAAAGTGTGCACTTCCAGGAGCATTAAAACTTGTCTGTGGCATTTTCAGAGTATGTGCAATAAGAGCAATGTTATACTTCAATTTTAAATGAGGAAATAATTTTCCCTTCTTCCCTACATTCCCCTGTAAGTTCCCATCTGAATAAGATATGCTTTCCTTTTTTCTCTTAACAAGTAAGGATATTATTTATTTGATCCTAGTGGAAGCTTCATCCAGAAGAGCTGAACTAATCCCAGTCTAAAGTTTAAGTTACTAAAGCACTTTGGGAACATGTGAAATCAAAGGTATTGCACAATATATGAGATTCTCATTATTGCTGCTGTAGTACTAACTGTTAGAAACATAGCTGCTCAATATTGAAACTCATTTTCCCTTTTAGTGGCACAGTTCAGGATAACCAAACACAAATAAATGGAACAAAAGACTAAATCAAACAAAGCAAATAAAAAGAGCAAAAAAGCACTGCCAATAACGTATAGTTTTGTTCCTGGCTTGGATCCAACTAGACCATAATAATTCAAAGCATTTTCACAAAATAGTTTAATTTCGCTTTATAAAGGAGTTTCATAACCCTCTCTGCCTAAGTGTGTGTCTGAACAGACACATATAGCTACAAGAAAACATTTGAAGACTGAAGAAGGAAGATGTAGGCATTAGCAAAGTTCAAATCTGATACTCAGTAAATTAATGGAACTGGCTGGGAGAAGAAAAAGGTTAAAGAATTTTTTCACAAGAAGAACAATTAAAGTAATTTAAAAAATATTGCTTGCAATTCTTTTTTTTTTTATTTTTCTACTATTTAAATCAGAAAAAAAAGCATGTGATGGAGTTAAGTTCTCATTTGCCCCTGTTGTACTGCTTATCTTCACCTTTCATATCTATGCATCCTTAGGATGCATATAAACAACAACTTCAGTCATTCTAATGGACAGAGAAAATGAAGCATGTTGTTGTAATATAACAACATAGCCAATCTGTAATTTTCTACAGCAGTTCTATCAAAACCAGAAATGAAACAACTGTAAGCTTGGTAGCATGTAATAGAACAAGAGTTATATCCGATTTCCAGAATAGAATTCTTTTACCAAATAACAATCACGCATACATCTTAACCTGGTTTATACTTTCTTCTCAGAACTGGCAGTAGGACAAAATAGTATTGACAAGACAGTCTTGCCAATACTTGTTCCCAAATCACCAGCCCCGTGGGACATCATCTGCAGTTATCATTGCTTTATTCTCTCGTTATGAAATATGATTTAATACGACATTGTGCAACATGAGAATGTTTTCAAATCCTTATGCTCCCCTTTTGCATTTCTTATTGAATTTGTCCTGCATTTGCCATATCAATAGACCTTTGTTATTTGATGTTAAAACATTTTAGGTAAACACAGATATATTTTCCTATTGATTTCCACATCCCACATGAAAACCAGATTAAATTTACAAGACTCTACCAAATGTTAACACTTCATGTGATAGTATATGCCCAAAAGCATGCATCCAAAGTAGACAGCAAAGACACTTTGCCAGAGACATAATAGCATAAAAAAAAAAAACAGCAGCCTTTTCATCATGATTTGCAGTAACTTTTCTACTTTCTTTGAAAAACGTTTTGCAACAGAAGAGACAGCTGATGAGAGTTTGATATTCATATACATAACAGCATCAATGTATAGTATTATCTTTGATGGAAAACACAAGTCTATCTTAGCACCAGAAAACACAGACAGGGAATCTGACATGCTTGCTTAGAATCATGTCCAAGTGGGGAAAGCAAAGAAGATCAGATTTCATAAGGGCCTATCTAGGAAAATAGCAAATACATTCATAGAATTTGCATATTCCTCCTCTATCAGAAAGGTGATTAAGCCACCAAATATCAAAGGAATAAAAGAGTAATGTGCAAACTTACCAAACTCAAATTCTAAGATCTCTAGTGAGGGACACAAACAGGGAGCAAAAAGTAATTTTCACAGCCTGGCAAGGATGCAGATTTAAGTCAATATCACAAAACCTGCTTGTAACAATATGAAGAAATGAAGTAGTAATAGTAGTAGTATGCTCATTATAAGGCACTTACCAAAATGAATGATACAGGTGATCTACAGAATGCAACAATAGTTAATTTTCAAAAAACCCACAAGAAGGGTATACCAAATTACCCCCTTTAAGACCTATTAACATTTTAAAATGCCTGATGGTTTTATGTGGAGAAGCGCAAGAGATGAGCTTTTCAAATAGTAGTGATGAGAACAGAATGAGAACAGATTTCTTCTGCTGCTATCATGTTAGAAAATAGACTGTGCAATACAATACTAGAGGGCTAATTACTGTTCCTTCAGGCATCTGACCATGCCACATCTACCAGCCAGCCTTTCTTTCAAGTGCAAGAGAAAATCCTCTTTGTATAAAAATCTGAAAGATCTGAGAAAAACCCACATCACTTTGTAGGTGAGTTAACTTCTACTTATGCCATTTGGTTAACAATTCCAGCCCTTCTCCATGCACTTGGCAGTTAAAGGAAAATAAATTTCTGTTGCAGTTCTGTTGTTAGTTCAAACAACAAAGCCTTAGTGTTTGACCAGGTATTGACAGAGCACTGACACTGAAACCCTAACAGCAGAGACATTCTGACCAGATAACTTAATCAAATGCTTAAAAACGCTTTTAAAGCTGCCAGTAAAACAAGATATAACAATAAAATAGATTGAACAATGTATCTTGATTAATCATGTAATTTTAATTTTTTTATTGTGGAATTGAAATTAAGGAAGAAAACAGACTTCGCAGCTACAACAGTAATTGTGCACAGCAGTCATAAAACAGGGATTATAAGGTTATGGATAATTTGAGAATAATGTGAAATTACTTCAGGAATTATGCTAAGCTTGTTTTTTCTTGTTTAGATCAGACTATTTAGAGAAGCTTCATACCGGATCCTAAGAACAGAGACATGCATATTACTAATATAAAATTCATTCTCTACTCACTAGAATAGAGGGCAACATTTACATACTACCTGAATATTGAGTATGTGTTTTCTTTTTTATCTTGATTGTACAGTATGTCAAACAATGTAATACTTAAATAAAAGGGGAATAAAAAGATAAATCCTAGGAAAATTAGTGTGGTTGGTATGAACATCTGCTGGGTTCTACATAGATGCTTAGTTTTACTGACACTTCCCACTATAGTTACTCAAAACCTGACACATTAATTATTCAGGTTAAGATTACCACCATTTTGAATATAATTATTTTCCTCATTTTGTGTCTATTTACACAGATTACACATCCTGACCAAAATAATTTGCTAAGTGATAATACTGGCTTCCAGAAAATAGATGTTAATGTGCTGAATGTCTTTCATTTAGTCCCAAGATTTTCAAAGGTTGGAAGGATGATCACAGGATCTTATTAATTTTGAAATTAGCTGTTTATGCTCAAGGTAATCACAATTAAAATCATACCATTGCCTGCTACAAGTATTAATAAATGGAGTTCCTCCTCTCTGACTTTGTGACAGGCAGATTAGGTGCACTGGGCAACCTATACAACTCGAGAACATGATTTCTGCCACACCAAGTCAAAGCCTCACTCACTTAACTAGGATCAGAAGCACTCTTCCATTGGGAAATACACTCTCAGAAAACATTACTCCTTTCTCCTCCTCTTGGACCCTTCAAGCCCATGTATGAAATAGACTTTCTATCTGAGCACAAAATCATTCACTCCAAACAGAACAACTTCTGAGAACCAAACAAACATGTAACACAAATGAAGATCAAACCAAATTTGCTACTACATTTCCTTTCATTTCCAACCATTAACCTTCCCTCTTTCCAATTCATCCTAAAGTATCATCCTTGGTGAGAGGAAAATGTCTGATCCTGCCAGCTTCACTATTCCAATTCAGTTGAAGATGACCGGCTTTTCATTTTTTTCCCCCATGAACAAACGTTTCAGTGATCAGCAAAGTTAGCAAACACTAGACTGTAAGCAGAGGCACAATCTTCCATACATCTCCAAAAATACTCTTCAACCCACACTTGTGTTGTAATCACTTGCCCATACCAACAGGTATAACAAATTTGATTTCCATAGATGAGCAAAGAAAAGAAAGGCTGATATCATCAGCATATAATTTCCACTTGTCAACAGAAACAGGATTGTAATTCACGTTTGCAAGGGGAAACCAATGTACTAACCATTTAAGAAGCTGAGCTACTACTCATGAATAACTGAAAAGTAGATTTCCCATAGGGTTTTTTTCCCCCTACTGTCTGCATTTCAATAACTGGAAATGGGCTCCTTACATATATATTTTTTACCTCTGTTGGGATCTTTTTTAAGTAAACATTTTAAAACATTTCATTCATCAGTTCAAATCTACTATTTCCTGACAAAAAGCATCATATGACAACATAGAACTCTTTATTTGAAAAGACATAGTAGTTAAATTTACAGTGTTACTGTATCTTTGATGTAACATTAAAGCATGTTAAGATCTTTCAGATTAACTGAGATGAAAGTTTAGATCTCCCCATAAGCTTTTAAAGAAATTAAAAAAGAAGAAACCTAAGCAAGTATAATGCTTTAGGATTCAAAAAGGTTGCTTCTTCTAGATCACCACTTATAAGCAATCTAAGGTAGACATGTTCCAACTTTTAATTTTATTTCAATTTCAGTATATTTTTATAAAATTATCTCCACTTCCTATTTACTATTTATTCATCTTCATTCTCATTGCTTAAATACGTTTTACTGCTCCCTTGTTACCTACAAGAAAAAGACAAATAAAAGCTGTCGGTATAAAAACTTCAGCGACCTCTCAATTTACAAACGTTCACATCCTCAATTTTACACTTCATTAATGTTCCAGGTGGTGTTAATAGGTGCTTCTGATGGGTGCACAGATATTGCATGGTTGGCTTTATTCCCTGACCTACACGTGTTTGCAACTGTGGCCCAAGAAACATCTAACACAGATTAAGTACAAAAGAGCCTTTGTTCCCAGATCACAAGCACCAGTCATGAAAAAAGGAGTCGGCTCTAATCCTATCCAACGAATCAGAGTTTTATGACAAATATTTTGTAAAGATCTTCAGTATCTTCCCCACTTGTACAGAGAATGGAGATTTTTATTTTCTCTCCTTAGAACGAAATAAAATACAGTGGTGGCTGAGACAGCTGTGTGACACCTGAGAGACTGGGGTTAACCTGGGAAGTAGAATAGCTCCAAGGATATCAGTGGCTGGTGGGCAGGGTGCTCATTGGGAATTCAGGGAAATGGCAAAAGTCACAGAGCACAGGTCTCCCACATGCCAGGTAAGTACTTCAACTATACCCTATGGGCAAGCTATGGTTCTTTCCTCTGTGAATTTTAGTATGTTGCTAGACATTTAAGAGTTAAGTGATGCAATAAATCCTCATGCCAGCGGTGCACTTCATTAGTTACAAAAAGCTTCAAAAATCTATCCAGAAATCAAATAAATTCGGCTAGAAATATACTAAACTTTTGATGATGATTTATCCATTTTATTGGCATCAAAACCCAAATGTTTAGCTGCAGGGTATTTAAATTTGGTTTGCATTTGCACTCTGTTATTAAGTCTAACTGGATAATTAGATATATCTTTTGCAAATAAAGAAACTGAGACAAAAGCTTTACCTATCCAAGATACACACAAGAGCCGTGAAAGGATTATTAATATAACTCTTACATACTAACGTGTTGTCATTCCTACAGATTTTCACCTCACAAAGTATACTCTTGTATAAAAAAATGTATTTGAGATACCTGTCATGGTTTAAGCCCAACCAGTAACAAAGCACCACACAGCCGCTCACTCCTACCCCCCCGCCGGCCACGGCGGGACAAGGAGAAAATAGAAAGGCAGGCTCATGGGTCGAGATAAGGACTGGGAGGGATCACTCACCTCTTAGGGTCGCAGGCAAAAGACAGGCGCAACTTGGGGAAGAAACAAAACCAATTTAATTTACTACAAGTCAAAACAAACCAAGGCTATTAGGAAGCAAAACCGAACCTGAGAACACCTTCCCCCCACCCCTCCCTCCTTCCCGCCTCAACCCCACTCCCGGTTCTCTCTCCCTCCTCCCCCCGGCGGCGCAGGGGAACAGGGGATGGGCGTTGGGGTCGGCTCGCCACACCTGGTCTCTGCCGCTCCTTCCTCCTCAGGGGGAGGAGGACTCCGCACTCGGCCCCTGCTCCGCCGCGGGGTCCCTCCCGCGGGAGACAGTCAGTCCTCCACGAACTTCTCCAGCGTGGGTCCTTTCCGCGGGCCGCAGTTCCTCACAAACTTCCCTGGCGTGGGTCCTTTCCGCGGGCCGATCGTCAGTCACACGCTGCTCCAGCGCGGGCTTTCCCATGGAGTCACGGC
The DNA here is from genome assembly GCF_026419915.1 of Harpia harpyja. Lineage (NCBI taxonomy): Eukaryota > Metazoa > Chordata > Aves > Accipitriformes > Accipitridae > Harpia > Harpia harpyja. The sequence goes on along the minus strand of NC_068950.1, from coordinate 22,500,680 downwards.
CATCCTGGGGGGCCTCCGCTCCCCCGCTCCCCTCCGTGGGCCGGGGGGGGACAGCCTGCCGTCTCACCACGGGCTGCGGGGGCATCCACCTCCTCAGGCGCCCCTCCTTCCTCACTGACCTCGGGATCTGCAGAGGGGTTCCTCTCACATTCCAATCCCCCTACTGACTGCACGTTCCCCTTCTCAAATCTGTTCTCCCAGAGGCGCTACCGCCGTCGCTGGCGGGCTCGGCCTGGGCCAGAGGCGGGTCCGGCTTGGAGCCGGGGAAGCTTCCAGCAGCTTCTCACAGGAGCCACCCCTGCGGCCCCTCCCCCGCCACCAAAAGAATCCCCGCGCCACACAAACCCATAACAATACCATATGACGATTTCCTCTCTAGCAACAAATATAACATACCCTTTCTGCATCATGCATGAAGTACACCTGTCATTTTATTCAAATTAGCACATCATCATCCAAATTGGATCAATCCATCTGCCACTACAATTTAGGGGTATATTATCTGCATCCTGTATAAGGAGTTGTGCATGTAAATTCCTGCACATCAAAATGATTCAATACCCATAAGAATATTAAAATATTAAGAATTATACTCACTGTGGCAGTCTTATGTACCTAATGTTCCAGAGACTTCTCAGACTTTTTGCTCGAAGCTTGAGAAGTAGGAAGGAAGATACATTTCACAGAGCAGCCAAACAAATGAAAAAAATCACAAATGGGTTTTTTCCAGCGTGAAAGTGTAACTGCCATTCCCACATCCAAAACTTGCTAAATCAGGTAATGAATACAAAAGGTAATAATATTTATAATAGCAGGTACAAAAGTATCTTTTTTAAGAGATCAAGCTCTTGCTGTAGACTGGTCTCTTAAAACACTTAAAACTTTTATTTGGCAACCACCAAAGCACAAGAAAAACCACCCTAAACTTTTACATGTAAAAATGTATGTACTCATAGTTATTTTTACACGTGTATGTATCAGAACATGCATAAATATATTTTAATAGTTCAACATATCAATCCATTGTAATAAAACACCAGTTTTTGCAGGTACTGCATAGGGACCACATCTTCTTAAGAGCTGTGTGCTCTATTTAAGCCCCAAAGGTAGAAGAAAGAAGGCAAAAAAACCTACTCCACATTTACAGTATACATTCAAAGACGTCTGTCTTCTACTCAGAGAAATGTACCTCTGCGTAATGGTATTGTTATACAGATGGAGAACTTTGGTGTTAATAAATGGAGGAATGCACCAGGGGAACGTGACATTTTCCAAATGCATACAAATAGCCAGACAGGAAAGGTGATTTTGTTTCTTTCCCCCCCCATAAGGAAGCAGTAAATGTATGAGATAATTGGCAAATATTTTGGGCCTGACCTCTTCTTAGCAGAATGTAATAGAATTAAGCCCAGGCTTATAACAGGTGACCTAAGCTAAGTAGTACTGTCCAAAGTATACTTCTCTTTTTCTGTTTTTGATGGTGTTACCTGGTTGTCTCTGACAACCAGATACAGGTCCTAGCTGCCAAAACACAAGCATCTAGCATCATTTTGGATGCTGTAGATTAGATTTCCTGCTTCCCACTTCCTCCTCAGAGGGGCACAGCATTGTCTCTGTCCTGTGTTGTATTTGCCAGCCCTCTGCATGTAACCTGGATACCAAAGCCATCTAACAAGGACTAACCCTGAGCTTTAAGCAAGTGACTCTTATCCTGGATGGGTGACTTGTGGAAACCATACCATGCCATCAGGAGCGACTCCTTGTATCTACCTGCCAAACGAGAAGCTGCAGCTGGCAGAGCTGAGTGCAGCCTGACCCCAGCCTCAAGGTGTCCCAGGAAGCACAGCTCGGTGGAAAGGCTGCCATTTCTGCCACTCTGTTCCTCCACAGCTTGTTTTGTAATTGGTCACATGGAATAATATATTTTGTTTATAGTTTTGCTTTAAAAAGACTAAATAAGTCTTTTTCATTTAAAGTTACTGAAAATAACAGCCTGGGAATTTTGTTTAAATTGAATAGCCAAAGATGTCTGACATAATGTACAAGAAATAATTTTCTACAGGGTGTAATCCTCATTTGAATTAAAATCAGCACAAACCTCTCCACACTTCTGTATGGTTATTCAGTGTTTTGAAATTGGGATGTTACCAATTTCAGTAAAATATCAGTTGGTGAGTAAGTGCAGGGCTACTTGTTTCTTCCTCAGCCTGTCTTAGTCACCAGCTGCTGAGGTTTGGAGTTTTAAACTTTAGCTCATTAAACATCAGTATGACATGGCTTCTGGTTCCCTGCCGAAATATATTCCCTGCTTCCCAGAAAATCATTAGATGCCATTGTAGCTCACACTATTATTGTAAGATTTTGCTGTCAACTGCGTAGAAAAAAGGAAATTTAAAAGCTCAGAGCCACCTATTGTTTCTCTAATTTCCATCAGTTGATCCCTGAGACCAAATACTTCTGACCGAATGAATCAGACATCTGCAGAGCAGGTATATTTTCCAAATTTAGGCCCAGCTTTTAATATTTGTAACAAAATGTATAACTTCTGCTCTGTCGCAATAAACACTTAATGGACAGTTACTTTCTAAGGCCCCTGTTGTTAGGGATGATTACAACATAGGGATTAAAGTATAAATGGTATGGACTGGCAGACCAAGGACTCCGTTTTTTAAAAAGCTCTAATAGTCCCTCAATAGGTCCATGTTTTACAATGAAGGACAAATTCAGAGAAAAAAAAATAGGTGTAAAAGATACAGCAGTATGGCTTCCTATATGTATACACTGGCTATCTAGCCTGTTGCCCTTTATGCCACACACTCCAAAATCAAATCAAGCCACTGCTTTGATCACAAGCCCCAGCAGGTTTGTGATGCAGCCTTCAAGTCCCCTAATGCTGATTCATTGCAAATGTGCTCCATTTGCTGCCTGGATGTATCCTTAGACAGAGTGTGAGAGATGAGATCACATTGGCCTACCTTATGCTAGACTGTATTTTACTCTAAAAGTAATCCCAGTGAAATCAGAGCAATATACATGAGATTAAGAGTGTCAGCTATGATAGATGGAAACTTGACAAGGAGAAGTCATCAGTACTACAGCAGAGACATCCACAGCACGCTAGTCCAAATGGCAGAATTTAGTCCACATACAGGTCCTTTATAAAATTTTGAAAGATGTTAATATTTAATTAACAAGTCATAAAAAGTTTTTGCTAGCTCTTTTAGAAGTGTAATGAGCAGATAAAACAAAATTACCCAATGAGCAATAAAAACAAACCTTAGGGATATATAGGAAAAAATTTTAAAGACAAAGGTTAAAAGCAAGGGTTCAGTTACTACTTAGACTAGAATTGAGATGAAATAAATTAAAATTGTAAAACTATTTCTGAGTACACAAATGAAAATGTCTGATGTGTGGATTTTAGCAGCACTGAGAATTATGGTTTTGGCATGTGAGGAAGGCAGAGAAGAAAATTTTGGAAAAGGGATGAAAGGTAGCCATGCACATCAAAGACTATGACCTGTGATTAAAAGAAGCTTTAAAGCCAGCAGACAAATGTGACTGGTTAAGGTAATGACAGATCAAATTTTTCTTACACCTGCAGTTTTATAAAGACTTTCTACAGCACATCAATGTCATCTTAAAACTTCATGTTGCATGTCCTGAGCTCTCTGCTGTAAAGCCCTAAGAAGAGCTTTAATGATGAGCAGTCTTTCAAAAGAAAGAATAAAATACATGTTTTTACATCCTCCATAAAGCCATTGTGCTATCGTTTTTCTCACTACAAACTGGAAAACTTAATGTCCTGGTTTCAGCTGGGGTAGAGTTAATTGTCTTCCTAGTAGCTGGTACAGTGCTATGTTTTGAGTTCAGTTTGAGAAGAATGTTGATAACACTGATGTTTTCAGTTGTTGCTAAGTAATCATAGAATCATAGAATCATTTCAGTTGGAAAAGACCTTCAAGATCATCAAGTCCAACCATTAACCATGCCCCCTAAACCATGCCCTGGAGTACCCTGTCCACTCGCTTTTTGAATACCTCCAGGGATGGTGACTCAACCACTTCCCTGGGCAGCCTATTCCAATGTTTGACAACCCTCTCAGTAAAAAAATTTTTCCTAATATCTAACCTAAATCTCCCTTGCCGCAACTTGAGGCCATTTCCTCTTGTCCTATCTCCAGACACCTGACAGAAGAGACCAACACCCACCTCACTACAACCCCCTTTCAGGTAGTTGTAGAGAGCGATAAGGTCTCCCCTCAGCCTCCTCTTCTCTAGACTAAACAGCCCCAGCTCCCTCAGCTGCTCCTCATAAGACTTGTGCTCCAGGCCCCTCACCAACTTGGTTGCCCTTCTCTGGACACACTCAAGCAGCTCAATGTCTTTCCTGTAGTGAGGGGCCCAAAACTGAACACAGTACTGGAGGTGCGGCCTCACCAGTGCCGAGTACAGGGGAACAACCACCTCCCTGCTCCTGCTGGCCACACTGTTCCTGATACAGGCCAGGATGCGATTGGCCTTCTTGGCCACCTGGGCACACTGCTGGCTCATATTCAGCTGGCTGTCAACCAGCACCCCCAGGTCTTTCTCTGCCAGGCAGCTTTCCAGCCACTCTTCCCCAAGCCTGTAGTGCTGCATGGGGTTGCTGTGACCCAAGTGCAGGACCCGGCACTTGGCCTTGTTAAACTTCATATGATTGGCCTCAGCCCATCGATCCAGCCTGTCCAGATCTCTTTGTAGAGCCTCCCTACCCTCAAGCAGATCGACCCTGCCTCCCAACTTGGTGTCATCTGCAAACTTGCTGAGGGGGCACTCAATCCCCTCATCCAGATCATTGATAAAGATATTAAACAGAACAGGGCCCAACACCGAGCCCTGGGGAACACCACTCGTGACCCGCCGCCAACTGGATTTCACCCCATGCACCACAACCCTCTGGGCTCGGCCATCCAGCCAGTTTTTCACCCAGTGAATAGTGCACTTATCCAGGCCACAAGACGCCAGTTTCTCAAGGAGTATGCCATGAGATACAGTGTCAAAGGCCTTGCTGAAGTCTAGGAAAATAACATGCACAGCCTTTCCCTCATCCACTAGGCGGGTCACCTGGTCATAGAAGGAGATCAGGTCGGTCAAGCAGGACCTGCCTTTCGTAAACCCATGCTGACTGGGCCTGATCCCCCGCTTGTCCTGGAGCTGCCGTGTGAGTGCTCTCAAGACAAACCATTCCATAATCTTTCCCGGTACCGAGGTCAGGCTGACAGGCCTGTAGTTCCCCGGATCCTCCCTCCGACCCTTCTTATAAATGGGAGTCACATTGGCAAGCCTCCAGTCCTCTGGGACCTCCCCTGTTGACCAGGATCGCTGATAGATGATGGAGAGTGGCTTGGCAAGGACCTCTGCCAGTTCCCTCAGTACTCTTGGATGGATCCCATTGGGTCCCATAGATTTGTGAGTGTCCAGATGGCGTAACAGGTCCCTAACTAATGTTTAGTCTAAAGTCAAGAATTTTTCAGCTTCTCAAGCCCAGCCAACAAGAAGGCTGGAGGGACACAAGAAGTTGGCACAGGACACAGCCAGGGCAGCTGACCCAAAATGGCCAACAGGGTATTCCATACCATGGGACGTCACATCTAGTATAGAAACTGAGGGGAGTGGGGGTGCGGGGATTGCCGTTCCAGGACTAACAGGGTGTCGATTGGAGGGTGGTGAGCAATTGCACTGCGCATGATTTTGTAGATTCCAATCCTTTTATCATTACTGTTGTCATTTTATTAGTGTTATCATTATCATTACTAGTTTATTCTGTTCTGTTCTATTAAACCGTTCTTATCTCAACCCACTAATTTTACTACTTTTCCCAATTTTCTCCCCCATCCCACTGTGGGGGCGGGGGAAGTGAGTGAGTGACTGCATGGTGCTTAGTTGCTGGCTGGGGTTAAACCACGACACTTAAGTATCAACCAAATGCACCAAAGTCTGCTCAGACAGAAAGCCAAAGAGCACATCAATATTAGACATTCTTAAAAAAATAAGAATTTCATATTTATATTACATTATAAATGGCACACATTGTAGCAGATATAATCACTTTCTTGTTTCTTTGTCATCTCCTCTCTCCTGACACACTGTGTTTTTCCAGACTATTCAGTTTCATGAAGCAAGGAATCATCTCCATTATACATGTGCATGCAATTACTGCCTTCTATTTTTTCAGTAATAGGTACAGAGGCTCCAGCCCACAGTCTATATCACACACACCTAGGGGGCATGGTTAATGGTTGGACTCGATGATCTCGAAGGTCTTTTCCAACCAAAATGATTCTATGATTCTATGATTCTATGAAGCTATAGACTTCACAGGATCACTCAATGATAATAGATGAGCACATGTGTCAGACTGACGGATTGTGTCTCTACTACTATTTCTATAACACAAGACTATAGTGACTTCTTCCCATGACAAGAAGTTATCCTGTTATTTTGTCATTTAGTTTTTAACAGAGCTCTCTGAATATTTATTGGAAGGGGCTTTTTTTCCCCAAAATTTTCAACCACACACTTTTTAATCAAACACTGTGAGTTAGCATTCTTTTGTGTATTACACTTTTTTGTATGCACAACTGAACATCTGGATCTTATAACTGATTTTGTAGCATTGGTGTGAGACAGGGACAATGGCTGATGATGTCATTAGTGAATTGAATCCATCTGGAGAAAATGGGCATTGCAATCTGCAAAGCATAAGGCCTAAGTAAGGCCTTAAGCAGTCTAAGATATTTGAAGGGTCTTTTTATTCTCCTCTGTGCATGAAATTTATCTGCTTCTAAACACAGACTCTAAATCTGGAAGAAACTGAATGCATACCTGAAGAATCAGAAAAGACCAGTTACAACCAGATACACTACTTGTACAGGCTCACAGAGACTCCTTGAAGTCAAGAGAGTTTAGCCCTTACATGATACGTTTCTGATATTTAGCCAAATTACTGTCTCAGCACACCATCAAAGGAACTGCGCACAAGACTATGGCCTCTGCAGTGCCTGTGGTTTGATCCTCTTTTGGCTCATCAGCCTGCCAGAATGCCAGAGCTTCAGATAAGAGATTTTGGAGACCTGAGAAGTATTTTCTCCTCCCTTGTATAACAGCAAATGCCTGCTATTTGCAGCCAGAATTCACTCATTTCCATTTCAAGCTACACCATTATTCATAAATCACTTGCCACAAAGAGTATATAGTATGGTGTGTGGACAGTGTTTTTCCATTCTTTCTTTCAATCTCATTGTAACAGTGACTTGTGATAAAAATAATAGAAAAAGTGATAACTGAGATGGCTCTGTTTGTGGTTCTCAGGGTACTTTAAGACAAAAATTAAAAATATAGTTCTAAAGATTAAAAATGGTAAACAACTGATGAAGTTATTTTACCAAGGGAGGTAAAAGTTTCAAAGCTCCTCTCCTTTTACGCCCTTGGGTAAAGTCAGTACTTAGAAATTACATGTTTGAAGATATTTTTTTTAATAATTTCCTTTCAACGCATGATAGCATTATCTTTAACAAGTAGTCCCACTAGAGTTTTGCTGTTTTTTCCTTCTGCTTATAGCGTTACTTTTTTTTTTTCCCCAGAAGCTTTTCTTTCCTTTCCTTCAGACAGTATTTTTCCTCTGTCAACTGCGTTTTCATCCAATGAAAATGTTAAAAATCAAGTTTAGATTTGAGGCCTTGACAGCAGGAAAAAATTTCCATCATAGGAAGCCTGGCAATGTAGAAGAAGATACTAAAACTTGATTCATCCATTCTTATTCTCTTCAAAATCTGTAAGTTAGACTGAAGCATGACATGAATTAAAGCAGAACAGTTAAACCCTCCTGTTTAAATCCCCAAAGAACAGACACTAGATCTATTGCAGTAACATCTGCAGATTGATAGTACAATAATATTTCCTACCAAAAAACTCCTATCTCTTAGTATTGCAAGGAATATCCGTTTGCCAGCTCACTAGACCTAGACCTGTAATGCCATTTCACTACTGGTTGATGTTCAGTCATTTAGCATAGGAAGTTGAACAGACCTATTGCAAGCCTCAAACCTGTCGTATGTCTTGTGTCTCTTCAGCTGTACAATTTTATCCATCAGCTCAAATTTAAATTCTGCAGACTGCTTTCAGTAGTCAAGAAACTAAAGACAAAATATAAAAAGCATCATCTAACACTGCTACTACTTTACAAGATCTAGTAGGGCTAAAACTCTACTTAGTAGAGATCTGTCAATTTTCAAAAGACATTGTTTGGAGATGGTGGAAGAACAACAGCAAAACTGGCAATAGTACTACAAAACAGTACTATCACCCCTGCTTAGCTGCACTTCAAAGCATCCACAGAAGCCAAGACAAACAGCACTACAGCTGACCTCATGATCCCTTCTATGCACACTTAGTATGGTTTTGAAAAACACATTAAGTTTTCTAGATCGCCAGATTTTAGAATTTTACTAATTTGGCTAAACATTATGCAAACACTGTGGACTTACAGTATTATATGTTGATAGGAGGTTAATCTCTACTGAGAAGTACATATTTAGCTGTATACACACATACACAATTACAGAATATGTAATCCAAGCACTAAATTACATTGCATAATGAATAGGGAGACTAATTGTTCCCGTACACTTGTTCCGTGCTAGAGAAAAACATAAAGGGAAAAAAATGAAGTCAAAACAGACAGTTCTACTGAAAATATTCAGTGAAAAAAAATGATTCAATAAAATTGATTGCAATGTTTCAGGTGCAGTGAAATTAGCTCTAACAGAAGGCAACAGTCAAAAAACATCTCAGGGCATTTTTGGTATCTTTGTTACTCTATGACAAATAAATAAATAAATTTAAAAAAAAAAGGTAAAAACTGTAGAAATTGTATATCTTGGCTATGCATATCCTGTCAGCCTTTCAGTGTAGCCCTCCATAGCTACCCTAGTAGACACACATTACTTCCTAAAGAGCACGCTGCCATCTCACTTTCACCTGCTTTATCAGAATGAAGCAAAGAGGAGGGCGTGGGGAAGAGGAGTCATTTGAAAAGACTGCCCTGCGGTTCTTGAGCACAAGGATGTATCCCCTACCTCCCCTCTTGCAGCTGCAGGTGCCAAAGGCTTGTCCTTCTGCTCACTTTTGTCCACTGTAGGAGAGAGGACATATCTTAATCCCCATCAGAAATTCTCATCTATTTCCTTCTGCAAATGAAAGTGGGTGCTTTCATGGAAAGGCCCCCACAACTGCAACAGTAAAGACAGGAGATGTGGGACAGCAAGCAGGACATGGGCAGATGAAAATTTGGTGCTAGGAACATAGCAAGATTTATTACTGTCGTGGTTTAACCCCAGCCAGCAACTAAACACCACGCAGCCGCTCACTCACTCCCCCCCACCCAGTGGGATGGGGGAGAAAATCGGGAGAAGAAGCAAAACCCGTGGGTTGAGATAAGAACGGTTTAATAGAACAGAAAAGAAGAAACTAATAATGATAATGATAACACTAATAAAATGACAACAGCAATAATGAAAGGATTGGAATGTACAAATGATACGCAGTGCAATTGCTCACCACCCGCCGACCGACACCCAGCCAGTCCCCCGAGCGGCGAATCCCTGCCCCCCACTTCCCCGTTTCTGTACTGGATGGGACGTCACATGGTATGGAATACACCGTTGGCCAGTTTGGGTCAGGTGCCCTGGCTGTGTCCTGTGCCAACTTCTTGTGCCCCTCCAGCTTTCTCACTGGCTGGGCATGAGAAGCTGAAAAATCCTTGACATTAGTCTAAACACTACTGAGCAACAACTGAAAACATCAGTGTTATCAACATTCTTCGCTCTGAACTCAAAACATAGCACTGTACCAGCTACTAGGAAGACAGTTAACTCTATCCCAGCTGAAACCAGGACAATTACTTATTGGCAACTTTCCCCTTGAAGCTAATGTTTATTTTTAGTCTGTATTGAGGCAAAAAAAAAAGGACATTTGATATCTTGAATCCTAAATATCTACAGGCAGAAAGATGCCACCTGGCTAAAAACTAGTCATTAGGCTACTTAACTGATCGCTAGTGATTGCTCTCAGCCTGCGCACCTATGGAAAGATAGGCAGACAGGTACTAAGAACTCCTCCTTGTTCCCCACCCCCATTTCTTTTTCATATTTTTCACAGGTTTTTCGTTTTCTCTCTAACCATGCTTCTTCTTTCATGGATCTTTCTAAGTGGAAGGTAAACTAAGTAATGTTCGAGTTAGATGTTTGAATCGACCTTGTTAAATTTACTTGTAAATCAGGCAAAACAAGTTTGGCCCACTTAAGTCACTGCTGTTGAACTCATTTCAGAGTGGACAAGCATAGGAGCAAAGAATATTTACTTACAATGAAGTAATCACTTTACAGTTTTCTCCTCCTGGCAATAAGGGGTGTGTATAGCTGGGTAGGCCAATGACCACATAACAAAAACAAACGTAAAAATGACTGTTCTATTCATTTCTGAGAAACAGTATCTAGCAAGCTGCCACTGAGAGTACTTGTTCACCAAGAAATGTCCACCTCCTTTCTGACATGAGGATCACATTCCCTCTGCTTTCAGCTGGAGCCAGCTTTCATTCCACCCACAAGTCATGCATGCAGCTCCAGTTTAGGACTGCTCTCTCTGAGGAAAATGCTCATGCATTTGATATGCTTTTTCCCTTGTTGCCACTTCCCAGGTGCCCTGCACAGAGATGCAAGCCCTTTTGCCAGTCTGGGACAAAATTCAGCAAAGTAAAGCCACTCAGGTGAGAGTCTTAGCATTAGGGCGTTTGACACCTGGCATTTGTGGGAAGAATTCAGCTACCAGCACTTTGTAGGATGCCCAAAATGCTAACAGTGAACAAGCATGCAAATGACAGTAAGCAAACAGGGGAAGCCAAGTGTGCAGCCTTGGCTGAACCCCCAAACGATGGCAGGGAGGGGATTTAGGGCTCCTCCTCAGGTTAACTTCAGCTCCCGAACCAAACCTGGGCCCTACTAATGCCAAACTCAGACCCCTGTGCGGGCACCGTGTACAGCCCCCTGCATCAAGCTGCTGTTCTCTGTCAGAGAAAAGATAATAAAACCACAGGTTAATAACTTGGGGTTCACTTAATGTTTCTGTAGTAGCTGGAATATATCAGGAAAACTCTTGAAGCAGCACCCTCCCTGCTCTGCCAGCTCCCAGGGTGACAGCCCAGAAGGATTATCCTCAATTACTTTAGGTCTTTGTTACCCAGCAAATGGAAAGGATGGAAATTAAAGCTGCACTCCAATTAGATATAAAAGTAATTCAGATTTATTAAATTATTGCAAACCACACAGTTCTTGTGAAGCTACTTCTGAAGAGTGTGTCTTACTAAATCTCTTAAAATATATTGACTTTGCCAGCTTTAACCCACATGGCAGCTCTTCCATTCGGTAACCAAACTGTTTCATGTAGAGATTAACCCAGTGATCCCACACTTGAAAGGGAATGCTGCAGGACTTATTCATATTCTAGCACCAGCATTCTGTTGGGAAAGGCTAATTAGGCCGCAGTAATAGCAAAGTGCTGAAGCCTGAAGCCTGAAGGAAATGCTAAAAGATGACACTGCTAAGGTGCTTCAGCCAAAATAGTAAATTTTATATATGTGCTATAAATAAGTGTTATGTTATCCTATAGGATCAACAAAATTACATGAAATAGTTGACTAAATCATTAGCTGGATATTATATTCATAAGTGGCTGCTAAATGTGCAGCTTTTCACATGGCGTTTGTCATATAACGTTGATCTCTGTGTAAGGCGCAACAGTCCACAACAACTAGCAAGGATTTTTTATGAAATGAAATTGATGAAGAATTTTTTTCTTTACTTTATCCTTGAAAGTAAAAAAATTCTTTTAAAAAACTTCTAAATTGCAAGAGCCATTTCAAGAGAATACAGTCCTCAGACAAGCCTCTATTTTTGATTTACAACTTTACAAAGAAGTATGCAAGTTGTGACTCAACATAATTGTAAACTTGCTCTTTGAACTCATGTAGCAGTGAATAACGGTTGAACTATTTGTTATACAGTGTTTGTGAAATACAATTTAAAATACATGCACACATGTTTAAAATTGCTAATATCACATACTTGGGTCACAAACTTGGAAAGAATTACAAAGGTACTTAATTTTGCACAAATAAATAATCTCAGCAAATGAAAATTTCCACCTGAAAAGGTAATTATTCTTAATTTGGGGACCTAAAGCAACACAAAATGTCTACCTTATTAATCTTAATATTTTAGAAAATTGATTCTGACTGGTTTTATTTGCCATTCTTTTGTCCTTGATAGTAACGATAAGACTTACATAATCTTTGCTAACATTATGTCGAGGCTTGAATGAGACTATCACTGTTGAAATAAGAGCTTTTAGTTTTCTGCCCTGCCAACAAGAATAGATTGCAGTTCAGATTTTCCCTATACCACATTTCCCCCTTGCTAGCATAATGCAGAGAATTAGACCTGAAAGTCATATTCAGACCATCTGCTTTAGAGACAATCAGTTTACATGCCATTGAGAGCACTGTCAAGGAGCCTAATTTCCCAAAATAGCACTGGAAAGAGAGATTTCTCCAGGATACAGTTTGGAGTACCAAGGGCCAGATATTTTAAGTGATACAGTGAGAGTACCCCTAGGTGGTAAATACCCAAGTAACTTGGACACTCACTAGCACAGGTCTTATTAAACTGCATTTCTCGAAGTCAGATTTCTAACTGCCCATAGTAGCAAGAAATTTTAGGAAGCTATAGTGCCACGATCAGGCACTCAAAGAGCATCTGTCCTCAACAGAGTCTCCATTCTGGGCTCATGGACAGGTAGGAAAACAACTTCAAATGCTTTCCTGTATTGAAAAAAATCATCTGCAATTTTATTCTGCAGTGGCTAATTGAATATTTGAGTATAATTCATTAGAATTAAGCAATACCATGTCTCTAAAATCGTCCACAGGAGAACCAGGAAAAACATGTTTACACCCCTTACTTCTTGTCAAGAGCTGCTGCAAATAACTGTGTCAGGACCTGTGCCACAGAGCAACTTGCAGGATGCATCTTGGTAGGAAACTGGGTTTTTAAATTCCCTTTAAATTACGTGTAACTTTCTGATGAGTGACAAATATTTGTCAGAGAAATAGGCTGCCTAAAACTCACTTCACCTCTCTTCCCTCTCTCTCACATTTTCTTCCCTGTTCAGGAGAGTTTCAGTTTAAGATCTAAAAGTTCAGTCTGAAAATGAAACTTACTGTAAGACTGAGAAGATGAGAATGAATGTGACCGAAGCCAGAGAGACTGTTTGCCAAATCAGTGATGTTCACACAGCTCTGAACAAGCGCATGCAGCTTGTCCAGTGGCACATATTGTTGTCTTTACTTGAGCGGAAATCATTTGACTGTCTGAAATAACAGTACAAACCAGATGAAACAGCTTCCTGTGAATAATTTCAGTTTAGACATTCTTCTTTTCACCAGGTCAGACTGGAAAGATCATTCCAACTTATTCTTGCATTTGAAAAACTAGTACGAATGATTAGAAGCAGCAGTTAAGTTATTGGATTGGAAGAACTATATGGGACCCAAAAATACAAAGGGACGATGAGGTGAGGAGCAGCAACGTGGAATGGGAATTGGTTTTCCAAAAACCAAAACAAAACCAGCACTTGGGAAATGACACTGTGTACTTGCTATAAGCCTGACAAGATTTGACTTTACACTGGAAAATAATTAAGATTATTGCAGTCTTCCAGCTTATTAAAGTAAGGCTAGGAAGCTGAAGCTGCTGACAAGGTTGTAGAAAAAGAGCTCATCAAAATCTTATCCTCTGTAGAATGCCCCAGATCAGCCTGGCCAAGTTCATAAAATTAGGGAATAATAAATAAATGCCTCGATAAATAGATAATTGCCTCATTCCTGTTCTGAGACAGTGCATGTAGCCCTCAGCTACACTATCTTTAAAACAACATTTAAATAATCCTTCTAGAACCCCTGAAAATAAACAAATACTATTTATCTTTTCTCCAAAGCAGGAAATTGAAGTAATGAGATTAAAACATTTTTCCAAAGCTACAATTCAAGCCATTTGCAAATAGGATTAGATCTCAAGATCCTAGACCAGCCTTCTGCCCACTAGAATATATGAAGTCTTTATTAAGCTTTGGGGAATACTTTCTTAAAATAAGAATAAAAAAAATCACCTTACTTTAACTAAATCTGTGTATTAGAATGTAAATGTAGTAGTAAAAACAATCAATACAGCTTACTGATTAGGAAAGGATTATATGTTGATAAAAATTTGATTAGGTGGCTGCACACACTGAGGACCAAAGAAATGTTTCATGAAAATGAGGGTGCAGGGACAGGTGCACAGATTATTCTGCATAGCATCAAATGCAGCATTTGGTTTCACTGGCACAGGCTGTGATTCTGTGGGTAACCTTAAAACAGTACAAAGATGTTTTTTCCCTTCCAGTTCTTCTTGATTTGTAGTTCTTGTTCACTGTAATCCAGAAATTAATATTAGTTACAGGGAGAAAATGAGAGGAAGAGAGATGCTTATCAGGGTGTTCTGAGGCTTAATTAATATTTGCAAAGCTCTTTGAGCTTCTCTGATGGAAGAAGTCATAGAGGGCAAACTGTTATTTTTTTTAATTATTATTATTAATTAGTTTTCCATTGAATTCATTGTGTCAATATATGAATCGTTGAACCCACATGCTTCATCAATTGTTGTACTGTGCTCTTTACAAGTGCTCTTTACAAGCTGCATTGTGGTGATTGAGAATACAGGAAGAAATAAAACAGGCGATAAATAAGTCTACTTACAAGTTACAGACACAAGTTTGAAACCAGCATTTTATCCACTGATCTGGAAAAAATTGTTGCCATAGCAATGATTACATCCTATTGTACTGAATACTTCCTTAGATACTGATATAACTGTCCCTTTAAACATTGAGCTTCTGTATGCTTGACCATAGTTTACAAAAAAAAAAAAAAAAGTTTCTTTTGGAGGTTTACTTATGTATTACAGTTTTTACTCTCTAGCCTCACTATGAAACACACCCATGGTCAAGCATGATTAGGTGCTGCTTGTTGGGTGGTCCAGCAGCACAAATTCAAGCTCTGGTCAGAGGGATGCCAAAAGTGGCACTACAGGTGGCATGGCCCAGCATCCCTTCCCATCCCTTTGCCCATTCACAGTGCAATTGTGAACCACTTATTGTCCCTGTCTGCAAAGTGGGTACCTGCCTACTTTCATAAGAGCATCTATGGAAGCAATACAAATTTTTACTACTAATCGCTATCTAAACACCCATGAATAAAATTAATCTGGGAGAAAAAGATCCATAGAATTCATCCGCAATTCAGTCAGCTTTGACTTCATATTTAAATGCTAGTGTTACTTGTTTGGGTGCCCACACACCTCATTTTTAACACTTCTCCACACCCTCCCTCTTTTGAGACAGAAATATTAATTAAAAATATTCATTTAGAAAATGCTGCCACATTATTTCTCTTTTCCATTCAAAATATAAACCAACCTCACCACATCTAAGCGCATTTTGAAGTCTACGGGAAATAAATATTTTTAGCTCACTTATTTTATGTACTTGCTTTAACTTCAGCTAGCAAATTTGAAATTACTATGATTCTTTATCATTGCAGAGGAACATCCAAACATTTTTTGACACATCTATTACTGTTTTCTAATGCTGCAGAAGTTAAAGTACTGATTGTCAGCTCATGTAAATCAACATAGTTCCAGCTAAAGTCCACCTTCCACCACCTAAGAATCAGGTTTGCAGATTTTTCTGCCATGTGATTCACTAGCAAGAGAAATCTTCTACCTACTGTGCGTAAGGGATATTCAAAAGCTGAGTTCCCATTTAGAAAAACTGTGGTTATACATTTTAGGAGATGTGCATTGATTTATTTCCTCAGTCAAGGATACTGAAGAGCATAGACTCAAAAGAAGAAAACTGTGCTTTTCAAGGGTCACCACAGCAGCCTCTCTTCTGCCAATCATTCACTTCTATCAGTCACTACTCTTGCAGTCCTTCCCTTACACAAGACAGTTATCCTGTTAGACACTAAGCTTGCCTCCATTGCACAGATTTGTTTATAGCTCACACTTTCCCCCCCCCATTCATGCCAGAAACAAGCTGCATTGTTTCTCTCTTTGTAAGGACATCATTTAGTTTTCACTCAGCCTTTAACAAGGTTATACTCCCATTAAGAATAAGTATGTTTTGCCACCAACAGATTTGACCGCTGGAACATATTCATTTTTTAATTTAATGTGTTTTAAAAAAGGAAGGGAGAGCTAAAATCGTTATTATGAAAATTAGACTAGTATTTGGAAGGAAAAGACAAGCTCTTTCACAGCAAAGAGATTTGTAATAACACATCCCAATAGCCAGCCAAGTGCTTTGATTTTTTTTAAGCAGTCATTTTCTTTTATTTATAAATTTTGGATTACAATAAAAGATAGCAATTGAGTAGGTTACATTTTTAAAAAGAGCTGGCAAGAGGAATGGCAGTGAGAGTAGTGGAAGCTACTATGTGAAATGAATAAACACTGTGGAAAATATATAACACATTTTATGCTTTGGAATTTTGTGTAATACTTGGAAACCAAGGGCATATCTGTCATTGCAGGCTGGAGAGGTGCGTGGTGATGTCCAGGCTAGTCTGTCCCCAAACCTAATGTGCAGATTCCTATAGAGATACTAGCTGATGTCCTGCACTTAACTGCTTTCTTTAGCAAAATGTGGCACCTGACTTAATGGCATCTCTTTCAGTGGGCTGGTTAGCTTAGACACAGTGATATGCTAATACACAGCTCACACATTCAAGAGCTTACTTTGCCAGTTTTACCTCAGAAATGCTTGCAATTATCTGCATTGCATTATAGACATGTTAAGAGGCTTAATGCTGTTATGTGCCCTGTTCACACTGATTTTGTAACTCACTTTGGCTTCCTTGATTTTCAAGGAAAATCCATTAGGACCAATCTCATTTGTTTTTTTCCACTGACTACCAAAGGTGCTAAATCATTCTATAAAATACTTCTCAGTTTTATTACATAGCATGTTTTATGACTGTAATAATTGCAAGATTTAGTTCTTTAATCTTCAACACATCATCTCAATGAATTCACTTTATTAGATACATTGAGGGACTAAACTGCTTTTGTATCAAAAAAACCTGAAAGGTATCTGAATAGACCTGAAATATCAAATCTCATTACATACTTGGAGATAACATAATAATAGCTACATCATTCAAGATGTACATCCAATTAGAATGTTTTCATTCTCTAAATGAAGGATGAGAGCAAACATATGTCTTAATTAACCATTTGATCATGTCTTTATAGGTCTTATTGCTTTGAAGCCCAACACCAGTATTTCTAACTGTTGGAAACCTGGGCAAACAGGATTCTTGAGACTGCTGGTGCTTTTAACCCCTGAAAGCTGGATGGTACAATCTTCAAAGATACTTATCAAATGGAAATGGAAATAGTGTACTTAGAACTTAAAGAAAAATTTTTCACCAAATTGCAGACTTGTGGCTCCTGTCCAAGTAATGTTCCTTCTTTTCATCCTACTTCTCAAACCCTGTAGCTGTTCTTAGCAACGCTAATGATATCATCTGACCTTTCCCTCTATTCTCACTCTCTGAGGGTATGTTCATATTTGGAATTGAATATACTATTGAACTGGATCTGATATTTAATTCTGAAATATTAGCCTTAAAAGAAGCAAATCTGCACTGACTGGCCCAGAATAGATGAGCATGTCTCACTAAGGTGGCTTATGTGTAAAAAATACCCAAATCTGCTGAAAACACAGACAGGAGGTCAGTTACTCTAACTAAAGTAATATAATCTTGTCCTTCATGTCTTTGCTTTGTCAGAGGCATTAAGCGCATGTCTAGCTTTATGTACAGGAATAATATTTAGTGTGATGGAATTTCCTAGTGCTTAATTGTTTTGCTGAAATTATTGCAAGCTTAGAGCTTGATATTCCCAGCAATACAAGACGCTGACATAGGAGTCACCCCTCAGGATTAGGCCAGTTGCCTGCATAGTCTGTCCTGTCTTGGAAGATGGTCAACGAATGATGTCAGAGGAAAATTTTAAGAACAGAGCAGACCTAGAGGTTACTTTCCTAGTGTGTTTCCCCAGTTTCGAAATTTGCATCTCAGAGACTGCCTCGGGCAGAAGTGATACCTCTACATTAAAGAACTTGATGACTTTCTATATCTATTATAGCATATATATTTTGCATCTTGTTGCTGTTTGCTATATTACTATTCAATTTACTGTAAGGTTTTCTTTCATACTGATGTCTTAGATAATGCCACTTTTGCAATTACTCACAAAATACTTAGATGGCATAAGTATAAACATTTCACTCTCCCCCACCGATTCCTGCATTTTAAATGCTTTGAAACAAATCTGAGCTTAGTAATAAAAGCAAGCACAAAAGAAAATGAAATAACTTAATTGTGCAAACTTAAAGCCCACTGAATTTTATTTTTTTTTTTACTTTCAGAGAAGCATTTATACCACTTCCATATTTAGACACTCAGAAATCCCAACTTTCATTGCTGTGTGAATTTTGTTAGTTATTTGTATTACACCAAATATTGGCTGGCT
Organism: Harpia harpyja; assembly: GCF_026419915.1. Taxonomy (NCBI): domain Eukaryota; kingdom Metazoa; phylum Chordata; class Aves; order Accipitriformes; family Accipitridae; genus Harpia; species Harpia harpyja. The sequence goes on along the minus strand of NC_068950.1, from coordinate 22,481,950 downwards.
TGGTCAAGTGGAGTTTTTTTCACTGCCTTTAATTCAAGTAATTAAAATGCATATTTCGCTCTCCCCGCCTCCCCCTTCATCTTTCTAATGGGCTTCTTATCTAACTGAATAACAGCTTTCCTGTAGAAAAAAATAACTTCATAGACATCACATTCTCTAAAGTAAGTCTTATGTTGACAGATTTACTCTTATTTCATTGGGTCTCTAAACACATTATTCCTTTAAAGATGCTAAGCACATGGTTTCATAGGCCATTTACCTTTATAGTTATGGACATTTTAGGACTATTGAAGTATTAAAAATACTAGATCTTAAGCTTTATGCCCTGTAAGTCTAAAGATAAATAAATAAGCTGAATGAATGTGTGTATATGCATCTACCTCTCTACATACTATATAAGGCACGTACTGCAGGATGAGGTGGCATAAAGATTTTATCAGAGCAAATTTAGAACAACCTCATTAATTCTGAGTGGTGAAGTCCAAAAATGAATTATGTCTGTCACACTATGAAGATCCCTACAATGCCAGTAAAAAGTATTATAGGAAAGTTTTGCAGAACCAGATAACTTGATTAATACTGTTTTCTTGATAACCCTTTGTGCTGAAGCTGACACCTTACATAATAGCAATAAATTTCATACATCCAGTCTAGATGGGCACATGTCTGTCTACATGGCAAAGTCTGACTTCTTTACTTTTTTAATAGCATTTTTATGCATGACTGAGATGCTAGTTTTCTAACAGCGGCATCTTACTAAAAAACAGGTAAGTATATTTTATGTCTAGATCAGCAAAATTTCTCAGTACTGTTGCAAAGCAGATGTATGGACCTTGCATAATTCTGTCCATATATTGTGCACCAAGGAAAACCCAAAAGACTTATCAACACTGCAGTCACAGATACAACTTAGCAGATACATCAGAGCTGCTAGTTGAGACCTTCATTAAATTTTCCTGTGACAACACAACTTGCTCTAGATACACAATTTTAAAGTCAACTTTGAAATATCTACAAAAGTGCAGGGCATCACTTCAGACTTGTAATTCTTGGTTGGTAACAGAAGATGGTAACAGAAGCCAAAACTTTATAACCATCCAAAACCAGAATCATTTCTCTACCACGTTATCTCTCACATGACAACAACTCCATGATGGTGATCTACATTTCTGTCTTCACCAAGACGCATTATATATAGGAAATTCTACTTCCACAGAAGCTACAGGACACCTAGCTGCAAGCCCTTCTGGTAAAAATCACAGCAGACCTGTATTCCATTTTCTACACAGCAGAGTAAAAAAAAAAAAAAAAATATCCAACTGTAAGTTTATAGTAAGGTCAGCAATTTTAAAGCCTTCAAACTGACATGGGTCAAACTATCCCACCGTTTGCTTTGTCATCCATTACGCTTTCTGGAAGTGGTTATCATCTAAAGTACTATGGTGAACATTCCCCTGAGAGGCATTCTCTGGCACAGAGGGCAGGCTGCTCTCTATCAAAGCCCATAGCTATGAAATATACTACTATTGCAGAGCACAATGAGCCAGAGTCTTCACTGAAGTCCCAGGGTAAAATTAATCTTTTTAAACAGAAATTCATCCATTAAATCGCAAGCCTGATAGCCCAGAAGAGTTTTCTTATAGAAACAAATTAAATTAATCCTATTTGAAATAGCATTTTAAGATTAAAAAAAAAAGAGAATGAAATTTCCATTTTTACTTATGTTATTTTCAATATAGATAGAGCTCACAGCAATATCCATAGTTAATATTACAAAGAACTTCTCAATGTAACTATCTTGCAGTTGTTCTCATTATACTACACTTTAAATATTTGAGATTAAATTCTCCCTCCATATGTAATTTTAAAAATAGTTTTAGAAAAATAATTCATCCATTTTTGAGAAAGGGGCATTTTTCAAATGTAAAAAATAAATAGGTTATGAGAAAGTTTAACAACTTCATGATTTGCAACTGGATTTTGCAAAGTTCAGTAGCACCTTGATTTTTAGAAAACTGTGTTGGAGGTAGGATATGCTTTCTACCAACCAGACCTAACTGGACTGCAAGGCTCTGAATTATTATCTCTGCATGCTCTTAAAAGGGGACATCAAAATCCCCTAAAAATTTAATCTGTACTGAACAACCTCTTTCCTTTAATAAAGGTTGCTAACTGTAATTTCTTCATCTTTTTGTTTAGCATAAAAAAAATTACGAACCTGGTAAGCAGCCACTGTATAATAGTATAGGAGGAATAATACTTCTAAATCTCTTAGAGAGAAAACCTTACGTGAATAAGTAATGTAACTTATTTAGATTACATTTGTAGTCTAGCTTGTTAAAAACAGACCAGAGGTTTTCCCTGATTCAGAGCAAACCAGGTAATAAAAATAGGTACTGACACTTTTCACTTACCTAGCAATATGATTTACCTCTCCAAACCCTCAAAGCTATTTTCATTATTAACAAACTAGCTTAATGTTACTGCAGATGTACAGGTGCTGTATAAATTTTTATTTATTTATTTATTTATTTTACATTTGGCTTCAGATGCAGAGCTGATATTAAACTATTACTTATTTAAAAGATAGGACCAGAATACAGAAATTGAAGATTAATCTGAATTTCTCTCTATTCCCAGGTTTTACGACTACTGTTTTGATTTAAGTCAGCTACTAGTTTGTTATTATAAAAAAAAAAAAATCCCACTGTAACCATAAAATTAAACCTTTATTAATAATAGCATCTTTCCTCTTTATTTTGTAGCGGAGAGAAACTCCATCCAGTGACACAAAACACAGCTCTAGTGCCCATAGCAGGATGGATTTTAAGGGCACTTCTGAGAGTTATGAATATTTGTGTGGAATGTAAGTCTGGGTCACCTAGTCCAGAGAAGGATTTGTGTGGTGGACAGGGCCACCATCAAGCATATCCCCAGTCATCCTTTCCCTCAAAGGGGAAGTGAGGGAATCCTGATCTATTGCAGTCCCTGGATTATTCAGTGGGGCAAGAGAGGATTCTCCTCTCCATAAGCATTTTATTTACTGCCCTGGGAAAAAGGTTTTCCCGTCAGATATTGATTTAAACGCATACCAGGAGATTTTAAAGAGAAAGAGCTGCAAAGATCTCACTGGTGTTACAAGCTTTATTGTGAGCTACATTGTAGTGCTACAATTCAATAATAGTTTGAGATACTATGATGGTTTGAGGCATAAATTTTCTGTAGTCATCTCCTGTTCAGTGCTTAGGTCAGGATCATGAAGTCAGACATTCAATAAACAGTTATTATAAAAGTATTAGCCTTCCTGGGTCCCAAAAAGAATAGAAAAGCAAGTCTAAACTATAAGTTATTTTCCTAGCTTAGTAAATCAAAGACAGGGTTTTGGTTTCAGTGAGCTGTAGCTCAGCAAGGTATTCCACACTTAATCTACTCCAGTCTTGTCATTACTTGTCTTTTTGTCACTACTTCTGTAAAAGTTGCACCACACACATTTGCTAGAGCAGGTATATGCAAAGCTATGCCATCTATCTTTGAACACAATAGCATTGATTTACCCTGTCAACAGCAGGCAGCATAGACTATAACTGAGGGAATTACAGTCTCACTTTGGGGAAAGTTTAATAATGTTTTTCCCACTGTCACCTTCAAAATACACCAAAGGGAAAGAAGCTTGTTGTATAAGATAGATCTATATTGGAGGCCCTTCTTTGGGGTGCAGGGCTGACCTGCTGGGTTGGGGTAACTGGTGCTCCTGGTGTCCCACTTCTTGGTAGATGGGCAGGTCAGTCTCTGCTCTGTGGTGTACACGGAGTCTGAGCCAGCCCCCTGCTGCCACGCTCACTGGTTGATGCTGGAGCCGCTGGGCTGGTGCAGAGACATCTCCTGACACCCTTTCATAAAAGAGATGTCTGGAGCCTATGAAAGGTATGGGCCTTCCTGCACCATTTGGGAAGCCAGAAGCAGGATCACGGTAGAGCTAGAAGCCATGTAATCCCGTCATTGTGATTCTGCTCCCAAGCGATTTCATACTGTCTGCCTGAGTGGCTGCTCAGTGGTTTCAGTTTAAACTATGGCTGTCTGGGTCTGTGTATTAGGTGCTAGATGGGGACTAAGAAGCAATAGGTACATTTCTGGTTCAGCTGACTAGCTCTATGACCTTGGCAGGAAACTTTACTTCCTTTCGCATCTGTTTTTTCCCCTACATTTTTGTCCATTTGGCCTCTTCAGACTATTAACTCTTTAAGCAGGGGCTGTTCCAGTAAGCTGAATGTTTTTTAACATGTGGTACTATGTATAAAGGGCTTCCTAGAGGTTTGCTGAATTAATAGATAACCAAGCAATTGATAGCATTATATCATAATCACTAAAATACTTTAAGGCAGAAAATGTTTACATTTTATGAATCCACTCTAATCTTTCATATTAGTTTCAAACCCTCCCACTCAATAATAAGGAAATGTCCATGGCTCTTAAATGGCACCTTTTACTGTTTCTGAACATTGACAATGGTTGTTCTATCCTCGAATACACTGAAAATCTACACAGAAGGGTAAATATTTACTCCAGTGCATGGGGATTTCGCTGTGTGATTTCCATTTGCATTAATAAATACAAATATTTACAGTGTATTGCTCCCAGAATGTTTATGCTGAGATTTGGTGGAATAAGAGAATCGTGGGGAATAAAGCACCAAAAAAGCACTCTTCCATCAAGAATGTTGTCCAATATCTAATGCAAATAAATGTCCCACATGAAAGATATTAGCCTAAGAGTGCCCTACAGTGATTTACAATAAAAGTATTTCTCAGATTAAACCAGTAATATCAGAGGTAATGCACGGAGGAAAGTAGAACTTTTTGCTGCTTTGGAACCAACACTTCTGTACCATACAAGATCCTTATTCTATTCACTTTCAGACTAGACTAAAACTTTGCAGAAACTGCAATATGACTGTGCTGGGTTTTGGTGGGGTAGAATTAATTTTCTTCATAGTAGTTGGTATGGTGCTGGTTTGGATTTGTGTTGGAAACAGTGTTGATAACACAGGGATGTTTTAGTTATTGCTGAGCAGTGCTTACACAGAGTCAAGGCCTCTTCTGCTTCTCACCCCACCCTACCAGTGAGTAGGCTGGGGGGGCACAAGAAGTTGGGAGGGGACACAGCCGGGACAGCTGACCCCAACTGACAAAAGGGATAGTCCGGACCATATGACTTAATGCTCAGCATATACAGCTGGGGGAAAGAGGAGGAAAGGGGGGGATGTTCAGAGTGATGGTGTTTGTCTTCCCAAGTAACCGTTACACATGATAGAGCCCTGCTTTCCTGGAGATGGCTGAACATCTGCCTGCCAATGGGAAGTAGTGAATGAATTCCTTGTTTTGCTTTGCTTGCTCACACAGATTTTCCTTTACTTATTAAACTGTCTTTAGCTCAGCTCAGAATTTTTCTCACTTTTACTCTTCTGATTCTCTCCCCCATCCTACCGAGTAAGTGCGTGGCTGTGTGGTGCTTAGTTGCTGGCTGGGGTTAAACCACAATGACTGACATAACTAAGCTAGTTTTAAACTAGCTCACTAGGGTACCAATGGCAATGTATCCATGACAACACAGAAAGGACACAGCCTACTATCATACTGATAATATCCAGTTTTCTTAGGAGTTTCTGTAGTCACATACATGACTGCACTGTAGCACAAGTTAAACCTCCTTAGCAGGAAATCTCCTTAGCACATTCTAGGTGTCCATGTTTCAAGAGTTGCCTTTTTATTGGGAAAGACAATAAATAGCATTAGTAGAAAAATATGTATGACTTAACTAACTGCATAGTAGTGAAAAAGCTCAAATACTTCAAAGATCAGTTCAACATTTTAACACAGCCAACAGTGACAACATTATCTGAATTCTGTATAAGTACATTGACTGGTGGCTCTGGTGCTTCTTCACTGGTGGAGATACTTCTGCCCTAATGTGTTGTGGTGTTGGGTTTGGTGGCAGCACATTTATATTTAGTGCTGAGCCAAACAGGACTCATTTATGTAGAGTTACAAAGTCCTGGTGAGGATGGACCCTCTATCCCAAGATGAGAACTGCTCCTGGTTATACTAGTCAGGTGAACTTGGTTAGTTAGCACCACACTCTATATACTAACACCACAAGAATTACTATTTTGCTTCTGCAGGCCACACCCTTTGAAAAGGGTCTGTCACCCTCACCACAGTCTCTCATCAGCACTTGACAAAGTCACCCAGACCTACTTTAATCTTACATGCATTTTTCTTTTAAAGACTTTCTATGACAGAGACCCTTGGGAAATAATTTCTTCTTCCCAGTGGAATTCATCTATTCAACATACCACTATAATTTCTAACAGTTAGTTCCTTTTTCATTAAATTTTAAAGGTGGTGGGATTATTTTCACTTGCAATCTGAACTAAAATGCTAACTGAATTAAGAATATTTATGGTAAAATCTCAATTCATTGTTAGAAAAATTAACAGTAAGTTAAGAAATTCCCCACATGACCCCAATTCCATCCATCAGCCAGAGTTTCACAGTGTCTGCTGTATGTTGCCTCTCTTGCTTGCTGTCCTGACATCAGATGCAGTCAGTGGCCATTAGAACTGCATTTAAAATAAAATGCTCACTTTGCCAGCTGTGAACAACACTCGCTGTCCAGCATCCCTCCTAATCCACCTTTCTCGACTCTCAATTCTCCACTAGGATCAAGGATCGTATAAAGCCAGCTGTACAGATAACACAGTTGTAGCCAGCATGAATTCCCACAAGTCTTAAAGCTAAATTTCCATTTAACAGTTTAACAGCAAAAATCTAGAATTACAAGGATAGAGCTAATAAGCAGCTCCAAAGCACTGTTTGGAAAAGAACCAATAAAAGATTAAAACTGAGCCTGGTGATTAAATAGAAATATATATAATAAAACAAACACAGTCAAGCTCTTGAACTCACAGCAGATAGGTAGAGCAGCTCTTCTCTGAACAGAAGAACAGACCTTTTTTTCATTGGTCATCTATGCACTGTTTCCCCTAAGAAGAAAACTAAAAACAAAAGCCACAACCTTAAGCCAACAGATAATTCCCATCTAAATGGTGTTTTAAAATCAAACCCTTCAGGTGTCTATTCTACTGGGAAATGACACACATGGGCAGACTGCAAATGGCTTAACGGTTTTTGTTCGCATCAACATAAGAATAAAAACAACTACAGTACTGATATGGATGTCCTTGATTTTGTTCATTTGTCACCAATTTATACTTTATAGGAACTGAATTATCTCAACTTTTTCCAAACTAATATCAAAAGATCAGTTTTCATGCATACCAAGAGTATCTTTGATGCTGTACAACTTTATCATCAGCTTTTTTCTAAAAATCAGGCATCTCCCACATCATTCTGTGCCCTCTCATTTCAGGAGATGTTTGAAATGCTAAGCTGGTCTTTCTCGTATTTTTTTTTTTGTGAATCCTCAAACAGTCTGGGATGTAAGACTGCAGTTGGTCTGCAACATTTCTGCAGTTATTGTACAGATAGCACTTTTATTCAAAAAATCAGTAATAATTTTTCCAGAGTTCATTAGTTAACCCATACAGCCTGCTGTATAAAACAGATATTATGATGCCCATTTTACAGATTGGAAATTGAGGTACAGAGAATTATTGTCTTGCATAGCACCAAACTGAAACAAAAGTATTATAAGTATTTCCAGGCCTATTCCTTTAAAATATATTATCAAAAAAGCAGGGAGATAGACCAAGTGCAATCCAGTTTGAAATCTTGGGTGTTTCTCAAATGAGAATGGATCATGGAACCACACTTAAGAAGACCATGTAAAAATTACCTAAAGTAGGAAATGGAATGAAAATATAAATACAGATTTTTTCATTGTGCTCCCCCCCTACTGCTATCTGACAGTATCACCCTGACTTCTCAGTGGGAAATAAAGGACACTTCAGCACACATGACTTAGAGGACAATTACATCTCAGATTTTAAAGCTGACCATTAGTAATGTGAAATTCTGAAGACGGAGATGTCAGACAGAACAATTAACCGATGATTAGCATTAACTGTTAAATATTAAGATTTGTTGTCTTTCTTCCAGAACTGGTTATTTAAAAAGAAGAAAATCAAACATATTTCAGCCACAGAGCTTCTTTGGAGTTTTCTCTTGGTAGCAGCAGTATTGCTGCCTCCAGTGCAGTTATAGATCAGCCTTGGAGCTGAACACCTGGTGGGGTGTACTGTTTGGTCTCTGGGGTACCTGAAGTCCTCAACAAAATACTTCATCAAGAAGTTATTGTACATGCATGGGCTCAAGTCTGGGAAGGAGAATAAGGAACTGTGAAAGCATGGGAATTAAAGCCCCTAAATTAAACCTTATCCTTTTTTTCCTAGCCATTAATTTTCTTTCTTCCTAGTGGTTCGCTGCTGCATACCCTCCAATAGAGGGTACAGTCCCATCTTACTACACACATAATAATAATAAACAGCTTTTTCAACTGATGAAGCTTGCTACACTAGAGATAGGAAAGTTAATAATTTCCTCCTAGTCAAGCAAAATAGGCACAGCGAGTGTCAGCAATTTACCCACAATCAACCACTGGGAAATTCTGAAATTATTTATGCATCTTCAAGGTCCCACTTTACTACCAAGAGCAAAAGACCACCCTTTTCATTTTCCACAAACATTAGTTCCAGACAAGACTCTAGTGTCTCTGACTTCAAAAGAGTCATAATTTCATTCAAGCAAAAAGAAATTCTTTCAAAAATAATGAAATCATTTTTCTAGCATAATTTTTCCTTCAATTTGAGCAAAATGCACAACAATTCTCACATTTGTTCAATGTCTCCAATTTTTTCAGTGTATCCAATTAAATGTGTCTGCAATAAACATAAATAGACCTTCCACGGTATGGCACCCTTGTAGCCAACAATCTCACAGTGCACTATGTTTCCTACCATCACAAAACACCTAGAAAAGTGTGATGTTTACAGCTGCTTCTGTACTTCAAACCTTGACTTTTTGCACCTCTGATGCATAACACACTTTTTGTGATTTTTTCACATGACGTGAAGATGACTGATTGCTCAACACTTGGCATACAACACTGGACATAATCCTTTAACAGATCATGGCACTGACACATAGGTTAATTAACCTAGAACAACAGTAACCAAGCGAATGAAACAGAGGAGGTTTCAGTTTTGTTTCTGATAGAGTTCTATGAGAGAAAAAAGAATATTTTTTTTCCAGAGTGTCAAGGAGTCTTGGTCCCAGTACTAAAACCTCCAAACTGCCTATCTTGAGATTTAGTGCCAAAAATGTTTGCCAGCTGGATTGATTATTCTCTTCGATAGGGTTTACTGAACATTTAGAATCCAAGTCCATGCTAATCTATACATTGTTAGCAATGAAGACTTCCTGTATTGGTATGGACTGCCTACCCAAAACATTCAACATTTTAAACAGAGAAAAAAGAAAAGACAAGTATCATGCAGTGTACAAGGATGGACAAAAATCCTCACGTGCAATAGACCCTCCTATGTCCGATAGTGAAACTAATAGTGTCACATAGTGATTCTCTATGAACATTTCAGTTAATTTCTAATGATGAATGAAGGTCCAAATTCTGCGCATACACCTAGTGCAATCCCATTGATTGCAGAAGTGTGTACCAGAACTGCACTTCTGGTACAAAGTATATACCCAGAATTCAGTTCTAAATGTTTGTAATTATTTTTGTGTGTGTTTTACTGATAGCCTATTACTCTAAACCAAAAACAGATTGCTGACAAGTGACATCCCTGAAAATCAGCAAACATTTTGTATTTGGTAGTCAAGGCCAGGGAGGCAGATTGATGAATAGTGTAGAACACTAATAAATGAGCCTGATTCATATCAGGAGGAGTGTATTTGATGGGAAGTGTTGTGTTTATGTCACACTAACAAGTATGTAGATTGAGTAGATAGCATTAGCATCTTCATCATTCAGTCTTATCAACTCTAATAAACAATACCGTTTTGTGTTTGACGGGACTCTTATTGCAGTATCTCAAATGAGTATATAAACATTTACACATATAGCCACACTGCTTTCCTTTGTAAGAGGAAATTAGGTTCAATCCCATTATTTTTTTGCCGTGAACTTGCCCAAGTCACTGAAAAGACTTCTGGGAGACCCTGGAAAAGAGCCTAGGTTTATTGCACGTAGATCACCAAAACATTTAACCCTCAAAAACTGCTGAGTAGAGCAATATAAAATATAAATAACTTTAAAAGATTTTTCCCCATACAAGCTGATAAACCACAGACTGCCTTTGTCTTAGATTTGGCCTTTTTCAGTTTTATCATTTAAATAGCTAAATCTTTCCTTCTAATAAATAATGAGTAGAGTGTTTCCTACTGTAGTTGGGCAGTATATATTATCTATAACTAGATAAAAGATACACCAAAAAATGAGATTAGAATTATGAAAGTAGGCTAAGTGACATAGGAACTCCATTTCTTTGGAAATGCAAGAGTAGTCTGGTGCCCAAATATATTAGGCCCTACTAAAAATATCTCAGACAAATACCAAAATAGCTTTCCTCTTCAATTATGTATCTACTTTAAAACAAAGGTAGTGGTTCTGCTGTACTTCTCTGGAGTTCCAGACAGGTAATATCTGGCAGATCTGAAAGTAGGCCTCAATTTGCATAGTTTTGGGAATCTCTTTTCTGCTTAATCCTAGTGCAAATAAAACTACTGATGTCTATAAATATTGGAAATTAATGTAAAGAAATAATTTGTGTCAAAAGTAAAAATGCAGAGGTAAGCACTGCTAAGGTTTGAAATTTCATTTCACAAAGTTTGGGGACCTTCTGTCCGGACCCTTCATTTGAAGAATCATGTCTGTAAGTTGAAGTTACAAAACAAAACTGAACTCTGAAAAACTCAGCTAAAATCCGTTAAACTTGCAATAGTTAAAATGCTCCTACTTACTAATTAGGAATAAAAAAACCCAAAAGATAAGCTGGAGAGAGTGGGAAATCAGACAGAATAGAGACTGGGAGCCAGAAGAGATGTTAATAATAGAAGGGTTAAATCAAAGTTTCAAAGAGGTTAATATAAATCATTTTTAAAGAAACAAAAGGACATGCTGCTGGCATCAATAGATGTCAGCTCTCCAGTAGGATTAGTATCTCTCTGCAGGAGAACTTTTCTCTGCCTCTGTTTTATGGTTGAGAGCCAAACACGTTAGCTGAGATCTCCAGTGGAATGGGGCAGAGCTCACAGAGGCTTAAGCTGGAGTTTTGTCAACAAAGCCAGTAGTCCTGTGCTAAAGAGAGTCCCTTAAATCAAGTAAGATTTGGGCAGTAGATTAGATTGGACAAGGATATGAAAGGAGGCCTGCAGAGCTGGCACTAGCCTTGATGGCAACTGTGAACTGAGAGGTGTCTCCAGCCCCTGCTATACCACAAGTTCAAACTCTTCATTTGTTGAAAAGGTGACGCATGAGGAAATTTTCCTGACCAAAGCCCAGATCTCAGTCTCACCTTACACATTCAGGGAAGACAGTCTGATCTGGACAGACTCCTAAGTCACACCCTTACTGCAAATGATTATTTTATTGATAATTTTGGATGAACAAGGAAATAATATACCAAGTTTTTCATGCAAATAATAGTTCTTCTCTTATTGCACAAAGTTCCTTTTGGCACTCTTGATCTTTAGCTGCTGCCTAAAGACTATAAGAGCTGTATTTGAGTCTCAGCTGCTGTCGTTCACAGGACTGCCCCACCAGACTGGGGGCTTTGTTAATTGTTTGTCTGCTCTAGAGCCGACCAGTTGGCAGACCTAAAGGCAGCACATTGCACAGTTCATGCTTGACACTGTCCTATAAAATAAAAATATGGACATTCATAGCTCCAAGCAAACTAATGTGTTGCACTCAGAATAGAAAGAAAACATCATAACTGCTTCAGAAGAGCTGAAATCTGTCTCAATGACTTTTGCAAAAGAAAAAATATACATATAGCAAGTTTGTAGTTCATGCTGCAAAAATTGAAATACAAAATACATATAAACTACCAAAGGATATCCAAGAGCAATATTTTGAAAACAAGTTATTTATATGCTGACTCCTCCAAATTGAAATTGGTGATGGAAAATGGTCATTACACAAATAATTTTAAATATACCTCCTCCAAAGACACACTGGCTGGCTGCCCTGTGGCACCCAGAGCAAAATATTCCACAGGGTTAACAGATAGCGTCTCAGGAAATGAACCAAGAATGAGATGTAAGGGAGCCATTCTCCATTCCACCTTCATTTGTTATTTAATTACAGAGAGTTTTTCCCCCACTGTATTTTTCATGTTTCTGAAATAGAGCAGGAATTTCTTTTCATCGATGTAGGAACAGGTGGCTTTTTTAAATTAAATGGTTCTTTAATAAAAATGCTAAGAAAAAATAATAGAAGAGTGGCAGTTTGTAGGAAAAATGAACAGTTCAATGAAGAAAATGAGGATTGGCAGCAATATATTGAAACTCTGGGCCAACGTTTTTTCACATATAAGATTACAGAGAACAAATAAATCAATTTTCCTAAATGTATAAAGTGCTAAACTTACCCTGTCTTAAGCAGTTCGTAGCAGTCTCAGAAACCAGGAGATAAAACCTCAGAAGATCTGCAAAGGATTGTAAAAGAGCAGTACATATCAAAAACAACATTGTTGTAAAATATTTCATGGTAGGAAGAGGCAACATGATATTATAGCTGTATAATACTATAACTATGTATGTGACAGCCTAAAAGACTAATGGAATATTGCCCATTTAGAAATGTCCTAGAGGACATACTGAGAGAGAATGAATGCTCTGCTAATAATGAGAGATTTCAAAGATGATTCCTGGCAAAAGCAAATTTAACATGGCCCAAAGCAGTAGAATTAACAAGAGCAATGGAAACAGCAGAGAAAAAAACACCAGATCTGCTCTTAGAATGCAAATAGTCAAACTAACTCAAATAAAATGACAAGCTAGGTGGGAGGGGTCTAAACGGTTAATTTTCTTTAACTTTACACATTAAAAATGGTCCCATGATTTAAATATCTCAAGATGACATGCTTAGCAAAAAAAAAGCAAAGATTAAAAGCAGTCACTAGCCTTGAAAAAGCAGAGTCTCCAAAAGAATAGAGGAAAGGAGAGCAATTGCCTTGTGATTAAAGAATAACAGCAACTATATTGCGTCAAAAATAGAAGAAAATGAGACTTTACCACAGTAAGCAACAAGGAGGCACAATAGTATACTGGTGTGTCAGTTTCTCTAACTAATGTATATATCAGCTGGACAAAACCAAAGTTATAATATTCAAACCTTTTTCTTCCCTACTTCTAGTGATTCATGGACTAATAAAAAATATTGGTTATAAGAACAAGTCCTCAGCTGAATTAAGCTGTAGCTAATATGAATTAGTTATGATCTTAGCTATATTTCTCAGTTAAGATCTAGCAATTGGCAATCATTCTGGAGTACCCATCACTTTGCACTCACCCTTATTTAAAGAAAGCTTGGAGGCCTTAGAGGAGATAACAATATTTATAACCAAGATCAGAAGCAGAATGACTTATATGAGTTCTTATGCCCCAGGAGATAAGGCACAAGAAGTGGGGTCAGGTGAACATGGTTTCACTATTGTCACTATTTTAGGAACACCACAAATTAATGCTAAGGATGTCTGCAGGAATTGTAAGCCATGGTGGAGCAGGTCCCCAAGTCAGAAATTAACATGTCCCATGAATAGACAACATTAGGTGAGCCTTAACATGATAGTAAGCTAGACATATTATAATGCCAGAAAAATTAGATAAATAAAGAAAAAAATAACCCACCAAACTATAAAAAGTGTGCTGCTACAAACATTTGCAAGGGGTCTGTATCAGTGTATTAGGTTGCCATATGGAATATTGTCTAGAGTTTTTCAAAGACACTGAAAATTTGTTAAAAGATACCCTGCATCTTGGAGTCAGAATCGGCAACTGTTTTGCCATTTTGACCTATGATACTAAATATCTGTCAATACAAAGAATGCATTTCAATCCCTGGAGGTAGTAGGACTTTGTTTAAGACAAAACGCATACTTCCATTGCTACTGGAAAAAAACAAAGCTGAGCTAAATGACAGCAAAGGAGGAGATTCATCCTTCAGATGAACAAATCCAGTTCTTCAGAACTTGCTCAGACTATAGGCATATTAGGCATGCTACTCATGCTATTAGCCCAGGAGTTTTCCCAAGAGCATCAGCTCTTAGAAGATGGTAACTGGCAGCTAATTTTCTGGTGGCATTCCTCAGTGGTCACCCCTGAGTTAGACACTGTATAATGTCTTTATAACTAACTGGACACTGAGACAGAATACACCCTGAGCAATTTCAAGGATTACACCAGCCTGAGGGAGCGCTCAGTGTGGTAGAGGACAGGCAGGGCTGCCATTCACAGGGACCTCAGTAGACTGGAGAGATGGGCTGACAGGACTTTCATGAAGTCCAGAAAAAGCAAATGCAAAGCCCTGCGCCAAGGACTAAAAAACTCCATACAACAGGATAGGCTGGGGAAGACAGGCATTTTTCAGAAAAGGACCTGGGGAATTTGGTGGACAACAAATTGAACACGAGCTGGCAGCATGCCACTGCGGCAAATGTGGCCGACCACATACACTATGACCAAGACTGTAGCCAGATGGTCAAGGGAAGAGACTGTTTCCTTCTATTTAGCACTCATGAAACTGCATCTGGAGAACTGTGTTCAGTTTTGGACTCCCCACTACAAAGATGACATTGATGTACAGCAGCAAGCCCAGCAGAGGACCATCAAGATGATTAGGGGCTGGAACATGTGACAGATGAGGAGAGGGTGAGACAAATGGGTTTGTGCCGTCTTAAGAAGAGCCTATGGGGAGATCTCATTTCTGTTTTCAACTAACCAATGAAAGGTGTAGAAAAGATGGATCCAGACTCATCACAAAAGTGCACATCGCTAGGATGAGAGACAATGGACATAAGTTACAACACAGGAAATTTTCATTTTTATTATAAGAAAACATTTTCACAATGAGGATGGCCAAACACTGGGAACACATTCCTTAGAAAGGCAATGCATCCAGTAGGTACCCAAAGCCTGGCTGGACAAAGCCTGGACCTGCTTCGAGCAGGAGGTTGGACTAGAGATGTCTAAAGGTCCCTTCTAACCTGCATGGTTCTGTGGTAAGGGACAGACCTTTTCAGGAGTGTGAAAAGCCACTTCAGTCCACAACACCCATTTCCTCATTTTGATATAAGGAAAAATTAATAAATCATGAGAACAGTTCAGCAGGGATGTCTCCTGATTAACGTGGCTGAGAATACATCCATTCACCCATAGTTATAGGCAGGAAGACAATTACATTTGGCATAAAATTCTCTCTCTACCCTTCTAAAAGCCTTTTACCATTGTGACAGGTTACAAAAAGAGTTACAGAACTCTTCAAAACAAAGGCACACTGACCACAGCAGATGTCTGGCTACAGTGCTGAGCCTAGTGACACGTGGATGTATAATAGTCTATAAAGCAGGCCATTCAGCAGATGTCTCAGTCAATTGTTGCATCTTGAATCTGCCTCTGCGGAGTGCCCAAAAGAGCTTTGCGCTACTCTTGAAAAACGTGTGCCAGGTACAAAAGCACCCTTCTCAAAAAGAGCTGCAGAAAATCTTTTCCATTCCTGTATGCAGCAGCAAATATCACAAGAGCTGAACGAAAGATTAGAAATGGTAAGCAGTTGTTTTCAGAACAATCTGATCTTATCAAAACAAGTAGACCTTCTGTTAAAGATAATGGAAATTCCTTGACAGTTCAGTGCAGAGGAAAAGAAAATACAGCGTAGCAGCTATTTGTTTCACTGAGGTTTCCACCAGTTTGGGCTGATGCCTCTCCTGCACATAACAACATGCGCATAGCAATCCATGGCTGTCATGAGGATCTACCTAAGTGACAGGGCTCTCTGCACGGAGCTTCCCTGCTTCTGTATGGCTTTGGGAGCCTATTTTGACCTCCTGATTTCCAGGTTCTCTTTCAAGGGAAAGAAAGGATTTCTTAGCACTAGGTGGGACAAGATGAGATGAAAGTATAGTAACCAACAACAATTCAGTTTATTCTAGGGTCTCTGTTGCCACAGACTCCAGAAAGTGGGGGACTGGTTGTTCATACATATGTAACAGGGTATTTTGTGAACCACTGATACTAGAAAGCCCAGGTTACAGAAGGATGAAAATGCGGTGAGAGGTAAATTTTTTAATTATACTTTAATCTGTATGGCTTAGGTTTTAGGAATGAATGAAGGCTTATTACAGTCCAGCCACACACAGCCACATCCAGGCAGCTACGCAGGTATACAGATTGAAGTTTGATTCTGAAACGCAAATCCTAAATTCTTATATTATACGTAGGTAAATGTTTTTTTCAAGTTAGTTTGTTATAACTTACCTGATTCTTAAGCTATACCATTTATAAATTATGTATTTGTGTTAAGTTAATGAGATGCTTTGTAACTGCTCTCCTTACACCGACTCAGTAAAAACCAAGATGTAAAATAAGAATTCACTTGTTAAATATGATGACCTTGCTCCAGGCACTCAGAAGAGCACCTTACACCCTATGCAGCAGCCACTAGTTGCCTTCCCTAAAGTCCTCACTATTGATTTTAAATCTGTGAAAAGTAAACTTCTTTATCAATTCTATCCCACAGTTCCTAATGCATTCCCGAAGAGACTGATGTTTTCTGAGTGTTCAGGTCCAGACATATTGCAAGGAAAAAAAAGAAATCAACATTTCAGAAGCAGCCAAAATACTATTTTGATAACATTGTTTAGCTTAAATATTTTTCATTTATTCTTTTATTGTTTCTATCATGCACAGCCATATGTGATAAGCAATTACAAGAGATCCTTTATGAAACTGCATTATGTCGTGTTATGCTTTGTGCTATATGCAACCCAAGACATTTCTCTCCAAAAAGTCAGATCAATTAAAATATGTGATGGTTGGTGGATAATAAGACCTAGTCATACAACTATTTGACATTTAAATCGTTAGGCCTGATTTTCAAGGTAATATGAAATTTAATAGATACTTTGCTTGTTTGCTTGCCTTTTTTTTTTTTTTTTTTTTAGTTCAAAACCCTAGAAAATCAATTGTGAAAAATACAACAGTGGTGTTCATTACATTCATCTAAATCTAGTCTAGAAGTGGCTGACTCACACACCAGTTATGCAGCAATTTTCTGAAGTTTACCTGAAGTGTGCCCCAATTAAATACATTTGATAGGTTTCCTGTGTATTGTATTAACCATTGCTACTAGCATAATGTATCATGCTGAATTTTATAACCTGACAGCATGAAGGCAAATCAGGAAGAGGGGAGGTCAAAAAGAATTCACTTAAATAAAATGGACATTTCCATTCCTGAGATTAAAATATCACTAAATATCCCAGCATTTTGCCTGAAAAATTACATAACTTTTCACATTATCCCAGTTATTTGAAAAACACAAATTCCAGGTAGAGTCTACAGTTCTAGAATTCAAGTAAGATAAACATCAAATGGCACTAAGGAATATTTGAATACTTTGGGATATTTTCACAAGTCTGCTAGGACTGATGCATTTCTATACCACCTTCCTGCCTTAGCAAGAGAGAAATTAACAGCTGGCCCATTTGCTTATCTTTTTTATAAATGACACCCTCCCTCCTCCTTAATAGATGTTTTTTCCAGGAATGCCATAGCCTTTTACACAATGAAATACATAAAATATCTTTGCAATAGGCAAGAAACCCATCAGAATATTCATTCACAAGTATTTAAGGTCTGGTCCACTTATTCCCATAAGGCTCACAAATATCACTCATAACATTCTCCTTAAGCAAACTTTTTCCTTGCTGTCATTCAGCTTGAGAGGCCTATCCTGTGAATTATGTCTCAAGAGTGTCAGCAGTCCTCTACCTTCCAAACTTTTTCTGCAGTTCTCTTTTTTATCCTTAAAAGTGCAAGAAGTTCCTTTGCCGTCCTCCCACATGGGCAGAGTGACTTCATAATTCGCTCAACATCATTACTGAACTGCCACTGTTTCAGAGGACTGGGAAATAATGAATACTGTGTTCTAGTTTTTAAAAACTGTGCAAATCATCCACAGAATTATGGAATTATATGTGACATACAACACATGTCAATATGAAACATGAGAGTTTTACATATGAGCATAGCAAACAGTTATATAGCTTATTAAGAGAAATAAAATATCTGGCATAACATGATCAAGTAGCGTACAACTAGTAAAATAGTTTCCGTAACCTTAAGATTTCTTAGGGCATGAAATACAACATGAAACAAGGTGATCTTCCAGACTGAGCCTTCCAGAAAATGTGACAGGTTCATAGGTTTTACCTGAAAGCTAGTTTTCATTAAACAAGAAAAAAACCTGTTCTCTTTACAGAAAGATTTAAACTGCTTGCAAATAGTTTTCTACTCCAGACCCGAAACAGGCCAATGAAAACACTTCCAAACGGCACATCCTCCCACCAACTGAGTAAGTGTACTGCAGTGGTGTTGAAGACCTGCTTTTTTCAAAGGGCTAATTGTTTAGCACCTTGAAGTGGTTGGTGTCTTTTGCTTCAAAAAATCCCTTAGAAACCTGTCAGCAATTTACTGTGGAGATGGGAGAGAAAGGAGTGAATTGCTGGTGTTGGAATATTGCTTGTTGGACACACTGTAAGATGAAGTGTTTGGCGGGCACAAAGTCAGGCAGCCCGGTAGCCACTCTCCACCGTATAGCAGCATAAGATGCAGGCCCATAAGGGAGCTGTCAGCTCAGCTTGCAGCTGGGACAGCCAAACTGGGAGACCTGGGAGAGCAGAACTTGCAACATCCAGTCTCCCAAAAGAAAGGTTTGTAAGATCAAAACAGCCTGAAAAGTCTGGGAAGAGCTACATGGCAGCTCACTAACCTGGCACTGTCACAGCTGAAAAGACTGGCTAGAAACTATGCAATCTGGCCAGCTTTCCTGCCAGACCTGGTTTCCACCAAATGTTTTGATATAATCTCTGTAATCTTGAGAAATGTTTTGATGTCATAGACTCCTCATTTTCCAGGGAAAGGCCACAAAATGGAAGTGAAAGCTGAAAGTCCAGAAATGCAGAATAAGAGAGAGAAAAATTTAAATCCGTTTTACACCAATTAGAATTCTCTGGCCACAAAAATCAACACAAGAAAGAGACAGAAGTATCACTGTGGACAGCTCAGTGAAAACTTCTCTCCAATGCGTAAAGAAATGATAGAACAAAGAAATGTTAGATTGACCAAAGAATAGAACAGAATATAATATCAAAACTTATGCATATCTTTTCATACATCAGCGATTTTTGTAGTGTCTTAAACACTGTTCTGGTCACTTTATCTAAGAAAGGTTATTGCAAAACTGAAAGGGCTTTGAGAATAATCAAAGGTTTGAAAAGACATTCATATAGTCAGACATTAAGTATTTAAAATGATTTCCTATAGAAAGCAAAGGAAGCAGAAGGAGCAATAATCAGTGCCTGTAAAATACTGAGTTTCATAGAGAATACAGATAACTTCTGTCTTCCAGGCCTTACCTAAACCACTCATTAAATGAAATTAAACAGTGGTAAATTCTGTTAAAAGCTGGTAAGTGACAGATGAGGAAAGAGCAGCCTAGCGAATACCACCAAAAGTTTGTTCTCTTTGTAGTTCCACCCTCTTCAGACTGAAAGTTTTGAGGCTGCTATGAGAGAAATCATTTGGATCTAGGCCTCAAATCTAAAATTAAATCTAATCTTAAATAAACAAACAAATAAGCAAGCAAAAATAACCACCAACAGCCACCGGATAGAGGCATTTGGGAGTTAAAACTAAGTTTTCCAAAATCTCTAATGCTGTTTCTTATTTGATTTATGCCAACGTTTCATCTTTACATGAGCTTCCAAAAAAAGTCTGATTCAATGAAAAATCCCTAACAACTGGACAGGTAACAAATATTGCATGGTTTCTTGAATGCAAGGCAAAATAGAAAAATTCACACATAATCTTAAATACTCATCCAAATCCAATAAGTTATAAAAATAGAAAAGCTGATAAGAAACTAAACTGGCATTGACCAGCTAGAGGAAGCCAAGATTGAATACTGACATTCACTACTACTGAAAATGATAGTAAAAGCAGTCTTTTAAAACTTTCAGTCAGGAAATTTCCTATTTCACAGCCTATGGATTATAGGGGATGCTCCAAAGACCATTTAAACCATATTTTCAGAAGAACTCAGCATGTATGAAAGCAGTAAAATAAGTAGTAAGATATGTAAAATAACTCTGAGGCAGGGGAAATTCTCTGTCTTGAAATTTGACCTTCCATTTATATACTTTTATGGGAATTATGGGTCACTGCTTCTGAAAATTTGTTCCTATTCATTGTGCTGAACATTTAAAACTTTGAATTTGAGATAGTTTGCCCTTCCTCAATTTTTTACTTACATTAACATCAGTGCCAAATCTTCTGACGTGACTGTAGTCTATACATCCAATATTCCATTTCATTAAAAATATTAAAAACATACTATGACCTCTCTTCCTTTTTCTATGCTTGCACACGTGGTAGTTCAAAGAGGCTAACAGGTTAGAAATAGAGAACTGAATACCTTACATGTCTGGGTAGTGATAGTCAGCACCTGGCTGGTGTTCAGTTGGGGCTGTGGGCAGGTGACAGGGATGCTGCCTATGCCCTGGCCTGAGGTGCACCTAACTGAGCATAATGTGAGAAGATACTGGACATGACATGAGAAATTATTAGACGTGATAGATAAAAGGACAAGAAACTGACAAAATTTAAAGACAGTGCCATGAGGATAGCAGCATTTCACTGGTGGTTTAGGTGGAGTTACATAGAAATGGCCAAATTTACAGGTAACTGAAAGGGAGTACTGGTGACCCTTTGGGGAGCAAAATCTTGCATGGCAAAAAGCACCTGCATAACTGTATCAGTAATACTGTATGAAGCCAAGATTACCTACATAATGATATCAGAAGCACCAAACTTGGATACAGATGTAGCAAACTGAGACTAATGAGGAATTAGGTGCAGGATGTTTGTACGGGAAGAGATCAGGGCAGAGAAATGGTGGTACAAGGGTGGCAAAAAATGTGTCAAGAAATAGGACAAGGGATAGCAAGGTACATCAATGATACAATCAGCACTGCCCAGGAGTACCTGTTGGACCAGGATAATAATCCCAACCTGTTGTTGTGACTGTACCTCATAGCCAAACCTGCTTCTGTGACCAGAAGGATCAGCAAGGCAGGCATTCTTCCCTTGTGGGTATGGGTACATCTGAGATGGAGGCATTGAGCATCCAGGTACCAGTGTGGCAGCACCCATTCCAGACCTGATAGTAGTATCAGGGTCTTCCTGGGCACTTCCTGGCATGCTCAGCTTGCTGGAATTTTCTGTAGAGGACCAATGGTTTTCACCAAAAAGATGAAATAACTGTAAAGTGAGAAATATTAAGTTATACCCAAAATGTTCTGATTCAGGGGAAAAATAAAATAAAATAAAATAAAATCTACTGTTGAACCTTGTAGTCTGCGTGATTCTTATTTTCCTTAGACAGAAATTCTCTGAGGAGTGGTAACTATGGTAAATACTCCTCAGCTAGTGAACTCAATCTACAGGTGAAAACAGAGACACAAAGCCCAAATTGTCTCATGGAACACAGCAGTGACACTTCTCAAAATTTTTTCTTTCTTTTTCCTAATGGATGGCGGGGGGGGGGGGGGGGCAAAAAGTGGGGGAAAAAACCCAATACCCAACACTGAAAATAAATCCCATTTATATGATGACCACTGAAACAGACAGAAGTTTCAAGCAGTAAAGCAGCTGCCAGTGCTATTAGTTACCTCCTTATGCTGACACAAAGGTCTTGGTAAAGGATTTGAGAAAATGAAACATCTAATAGCAGCACTGGTATTAGCTGAGACAACTGCAATGTACAGTATGGTGGGTTGACCTTCGCTGGCTGCCAGATCACCACGCAGTCACTCTCTCACTCCCCCTCCTCAACAGGACAGGGACATGAAAAACTCATGGATCAAGATAGAGACAGAGAGATCGCTTGCCAATTACTGTCATAGGCAAAACAGCCTTGACTTGGGGAAAATTAATTGAATTTATTGACAATTAAAATAAATTTAGGTGGTGAGAATCAAAGACCAAAATTAAAACAGCACCTCCCTACCCTGTTTCCCAGTCTCAACTTCACTCCTTTCATTCCTGACTCCTCTACCTGCTCCCCCCACTCCCCGAGTGGTGCAGGGGTATGGAGAATGGGGGATCATGGTCAGTTCATAACAGTTTCTCTCTTCTTCCTCACACTTTTCCCCTGCTCCAGCGTGGGTCCTCCGTGGGCCACAGTTCCTGTCAGGAGAACCTGCTCCTGTGTGGGCTCTCCACAGGCTGCAGGGGAATCTGCTCCGGCACCCAGAGCGCCTATGCCTATGTGGCATTTTGCACTTTCTTAAATACGCTCTCACAGAGGCACCACCAGTTTTCACAGATGGGCTCAGCTGTGCCCTGTTGTGGGGCCCTCGTGGAACTGGCTGGAACCGGCTGTGCCTGGCACGGGGCAGCCTCCGGCCTCATCTCACAGAGGCCGCCCTGCAGCCCCCCACTGCCAGCACCTGGGCACCTGCGCCCAATACACATGGCTATTTTCCTTCACAAACACTGTGTCATGAATATAATAATTTATACAGGAGGAGTAAAACGGTTGGTTTTAAGGAAAGTGGGAAAGTCCTCTGGACATGTGACAGTAGGACTGGTCTGTCTGCTCTGATACCACAGAAAGATCAAGAGTGAAATGTCACCGGGTTAAATGAAGCTCTATTACCATAAAACCTCCTTACCTCATAAACTGTCACACATTAAACTGTTTGCTCTTGAACTGCTCAGTAGTTACTGCCTTTAAGATGAAGAATTTCTGATTTTGTTTCTAAGTAATGAAGTACTGACTGCTACCATCATCCTGTCAGTTCTTTTACATGACCGAGACTGCCCTCCTTGACACCATTCAATTAACCCATCATCAAAGTATGCAATCAGAGCAGACACACAGCAATACACATTATAAATGGCTCTCATGTATGCTCACTCAACTGTTGTAGAAGTAATAGGCAGACCTCATGTACTAAGGGCTCACATAAGGACTTTATTTTTTATTCTTTTCTCTGTGCTTAAAACCCTCTCTGTAGTAACATTCATTATGCCCTCTCAGCTCTGGCAATTCCTCTTCAATCAAAACAAGTGACCATAAGAAAGCTTATTAGAGTTTTACACAACAGACAGCAGTCACATTTGTTGCTATTGCTTCGAGAAAAAACCTGAAAATGATCCTTCACTTAACATGAATACAAATTATTTATGTGCCTCTTTCTTACCATAAAAAGAATGTTTGCTAACCACTTTCTTCATATAGCATCATGCAGTTTACACATTGATTTCTAAATAATAAGGAAATTGGATTTACCCACTGCAAGGGTACAATTTACAGTAATAAAACATTTGAACCTACTAATGATCTTGGCATTCAATATCTTTCTAACTTGCCACTGTGAAAGGAAAAACATTGTTCAGGTTAGATTTTAGGACTGTCAACCCCACCAGGTATCAAAATTATTTGCCAGATACAGACTGTTCAAAAAGAATAAGGACACAGTCCCAGCTGGCTTCAGGGTTGTTTGTGTGTCCATCTTCCTTGCTCCGTAACAGCGATATTAGAGATGATACCACTCAGGCACAATGCCCTGTGAGTATTTGGAGCTAACAAAACCATTAATAATCTAATTGCAGAAGACATCTACATCCTGAATTTGGAGAAACACGCATCTGTTTATCCTGTTGAAAGGACCATATACCTTTTCTTTCACCAAGACAACACCTGCCCCTGTGCAACAGCAGATATATTAGTATTTAGAAAGTTCCACTGATATCCGGCAACACAGAAAACAGTGAATTGTATTACTGAGATTTCTTGAATATATTATGAATATTTTGTCACATACTAGACTAAGATAACTGTCCCTGCCATGAGCCTCCTCATTTTTCTATGCTACCCACTCAAAAATACTAAGTTCATCATTCCTTCCCTTTAGAAAGTATTTAGACAGAACAATAGAGAGGACAAAAAAAAAAAAAAATGGTAATGAACTCTAGGTGCATTAGTCTCAAATGCCACCACAGTTTCCTATTTTGATGATGCTGATCTTTGACTCTGCAATGCTATATTCACTACTTTCTTCTAAAGATATTCTCTACATTTAAATTTCTTAAATATCAGCACATAACAATTGCTTGTCCTTTAATAGAACACTGTACATCTTCATTTAAGGAGTTATAGTTAGTTTTTCTTACTGATCTTCTATAAAAAACTGGCTGCTCCTAATTGGATTTTACAGGAAGGGAAGTAAGGCAGAGAGGAAGAGAAAGGAGGTTCATGCAACAGGATTGCATGGCTAATGGGAACGCTGACCAAGCATCTAATATCTCAGGTGATATCATAGTCAAAGCAAATTTGTACAATTGCCCTTGAAGTTGATACTCTGTGATTACGGTCCAAATCCTCCTAAAAGGTTCATAGAAGGCTTTATGGTCACAAAAGAAAGCTCTGAAAGTCACTGCCTCTCCTCGTCCTTGTCCTCTTTATTTCTCAAGGCTAGACACAAACAATGCTGAAAACTCTGTTCCCAAAGGGCATCATCAGTTTTGTAGAAACCTGTAGGCTGCTGAAATGATTTCACCAAAACACTGTCACAAGAAAATTCCCCAAAAGTCTTTTCCCAAAGGAGTTATGCTCAACAAGAAAGTTAAAAAGTACAGTCTTCTATGCACTCAACTGAGACTCCCCTAATTAATGCCAGTCTTCCAGAGACCTATAGGAGTGATTGCAAACAGGCAGGAATGTGGAGCAGGGTTTCAGTAACACACCCCATCAATGTCTTCACATGTATCCCATGTTCAGACTTAAAAGCAAAGTTATCATAGACAGAAATTAGAAACCTATAATTAGAACACACACATGCCCCCCATGAGTTTAGGAGATTAAACTGATATAGTGCAACAATAAATCAAGATTCCTTTTTTCCCCTCCTTCTATTTTCATGGGTATTACATCACTTAATTAGGTTAACTTCTAATACAATCCATTTCATATACATATGGCACAGTAAGACTGGTACAATACCCATATATATTTTATATCTACCAATTATATTCAAAAGTGAGAATGGTTGAATTAACACAGTAAATAAGAACTTTTATTAAATAAGCTAGACTCCATTTGTAAAATATGTTAAAATTCCAGGATTCTAAAGAGTTTATAATTTCTAGTTCTTCATAATGTATTGCTATGTGGAGCCCACTGCCATTTCAGCCAGTAACATCTGTAGGCTACAAATGGTGATGTATTGCTGTTTCTTCTCTGTGATAGTCAACAGACAATATAATTGTTTCTCACTTCTAGTAGTAGATCTTAATTGTAAGACTTTATTGCAGTAGTTCATGATTGTCAGTTCTGAGTTTGTGCAAGGTGGTTTCCATCAGATGATTACATAAAAAGTTCATAGATAGGAGCAGAAAAAATAGAATATGTTAAATCTCAAGGATTTTCAAGGAAATAGAGCACCTAATTTAGCCAAGAGAGATCATTCATTAGTGAATGGGGAAAAAAACCCCCACACCTTGGATTTTTTTTTTTTTCCTTAGTCACCACATGAAAAGAATCACCAGCAACAAAACCAAAGATACTCAAGGGCAAAGAGAAGTTTTGGACTAACAGAGCCTGACAGCTGCACATACCTATAAAGATTTTTATAATTACTGAGAGCGAGCTGTGAGTGTTAGGCCACTCTGGGGCTATCAAGAGACACAGTTTTAGTATTAATAATCACAGACATATAATGACCAGAACTAATTTGATACTCTGAATTTTCTTAGAAAGTAAAACTTTGGTGAAATTGTCTAACCTGTAGTACACTTTCTACAAATGTATAATTTTCCTTTGAAATATTTTAATTCTGTCTAGCCAACACTTTCTGGCAGAGAACAGTCCCATCTATCAGAAATTCCGTATGCCATTACGTTCCTTCTGAATGCAATACAACGTGATTGTGTAAATGATGTCAATGTATTTATAATCATGCCTCATGAATGTCCTCTACTATCTGATTAGGCTACAACCATTCTCCCAGCTGTAGCAGAGAGGAAACACCTTCACCATATTATTCCATTTGATGCAAAAAGGCTGGGAACAAAAGTCACCCGCAGAGTTTTTAAAAGTGCTTCAGATCTTTTATTACTGATGATCACTAAAATATTCCAGTTTAACAGATTTGTAGTTTTGACGTACTTACATAAGCTCACACAATATTAGGAAGCTGACATCATTCAATGTAGACTAAATCTGAGGCCCTATAAAAATCTGGTTTTGTATACCAAAAGGTTATGCAAATGCCTAAATGTATGTGGAAAACACACTAGGTTTACAGGAGAATTTTCAAGGAGAATGTCAGGATGTTAGGAACATTATTAATGTGGTAAGATGGATTCAGAAGTAAAATGTTGATGTCACTATGAGAAGGACATCCTGACTGAGCCTGTGGGCAAAAATGAACATGACTACCAAAATGACCTGATACTATAGTCACAGTTGTTCAAATGCGGTTTATTTGCTAAAAAACCCCATAATTGTGAATATATTGAAATTATTCACCTAATTCAGCAAATACTCAAATTCACTAATAAGCTTTATCAGAAGAAGGGAAAATTTTTAAGAAGTCTACTTTCAAAACGTGTAATTCTAAAAAGTCATTTTAGATCAAAATTCTGGGTTTGTTTTTGTTTTTGGTTTTTTTTTTTTTTCAAATATGAAAAAGAGAAAACTCTTCCCTACTCCAGAAATTAAACAATTTTATTTTATTTCATGGTGAAACCATGAAACCAAAACAATAATTATTCATACAGGAATTATTCTATTATTCTATTCTATTATTTTATAGCAGAAAGAAAAAACTATGGCAAGAAAATAGGCTTGAATTCCATGCAACAAAACCAGGGAGAACCCCTAAAGTGATTCCAGACCTTTAATCTATTATTTGAGAGGCACTGAAAAGAGTAAGTCTTCTATAATAGATTGCAGTTGAAACAAACTTTCTATTTGATCCATAACTTTTCCAAATTGAATTAGTATCAGAAAAACACTTGATAAAATGTATAGCAGTGCTACAATGTTACATTTCAGATGCAGGACATTGTAAACCTATAATTTTTACCCTGAAATCCATGAAATCTTTGCTTGTTCCTTGCAGCAAGTGACTAGCATGAGGAAATAACGCAGAGAAATTAATGTGAATTAACACCATCTATAGTGTAGAATGATCATTAATCTCAGCTGACACTAGCCAGAAATTCACATGTTCACCAAAAGTGGAACAAGTCCCCAGGCACAGTAGGGAACCTACAGGCATTGCTGAAATTTTTAACTTCAAACATTTTAATTAGAAAGTGGTGCCTTTACCATAAAGATATAGAAACATTGCACCAGAAACAACTTCCTGCTTTAAAATAAGCATATTTTAATTATTAGCATTTATCCTTGAAATTTAACTGCCTTCATTTGACTTCCATTTCTATAATCCAAGCACTTTTCATTTTCCCTCCAAATTCTCAAATATATGGGAAAAGGCAAAGTTAACTGCAGCTGAACTTACAATTTTAAATCTAATTCCATGTTGTTCCTAAGAAAAAGCTTCCAATGGCTTCCCTTTGAACTGCATTTGGCTCCTCAGCCTCATGTACTACAACTGCATTAACTAAGAGTAGCACAGAATTTGGTCCTTTGTCTTTTCTATAGCCTGAATAGATGTAGATGTAATAAAATACCACCAAATCATTGTAAAAAGAGATCAATTTATTTTTTACAGCTTCAGTGTACAAATGTACTTACAGCCCATTACAACACTAAAGATAAAAAAAAAAATCTCTATATACATAACAACCAATATCGCAAGTGCAAGTTCAATCCATAAACCACATTTTTATCTTTGCATGGTATTTTATTTTCTATTCTTTAAGTATTTTCACAGTGACTGCAGATCATTGAAAAAAATGAACATCAATTCACAGCCTCCAGGCTCCAAATGAAAGAGGGTCTCCTGCTATTTCCCTAGATGATTAATAAATTGTCCTAGGGGTCTGCCAAGGTTTAGGAAGAAACATTAAAATGTGTAGTGTTACAAGTTCGTAGACATGTAAAACTTACCTATCACAGCTGAGATGTGGGATTGGCCTGCTCTGAAATTTAGGAGAGAGACATTCTTCCTCTATAAAAATTACTAAAGGATAATGGTTGTCAGAAAGTTTCAGGCCACCAAACCTGAGCCATCAAAAAAGGTTTAAGATACCGGCTTGGACTGGAAATGATACCTTGTAAAAAGACTGAGCTGATACTCACTGCTAAACATTTTACAAAGCATCACTAGCAACAGTGTGGCCAGAAGACTGCTTCCAGAAAGCCGCAACTTTGGATTTCATCAGTCCTGTAGTTTTAATGCCTAGCATCAGCTGTGATTGTGACTCACTTAAGGCATAATCCTCTTCCCCCATATACACACACTAGAATACCTGGCATGTGTATCTAATCCTCTGATGAATAAAAATAAAAGATCACAATTGTTTTCATATTAGACTGACAATTTGATGAAAAAATGGATGCATGTTATTCTCTGAAATCTGTTCTAAAGTGATAACCTTGTAAATGGGATACTGGCAATACTATAGGTGACATGCCATTCCTTTTCTTTTCTAGGCTCCTAAGTTTTAGATGGATAGAAGTAGGATTATCCTATATTAACTTTCATGTGATACAATTTCTCTTTATTAATAACATTTCATCATCCCAGGACAGACTTATTGAAGCATATTGTTTGATCCCATATTCAGATCAAATCTGAAATTTTAAGATTGGGATTACCCTAATAACTGTCCTTTGAAATGGATTTCTGCTATGGCAGATTTTACCCCAAAACAACTACAAGATCCAAAAAATGCCTAAAAATATTTAACAAGATGCTGCTTGAGACTGAGTTAAAACTGAATCCATCTGGAAACTGCCGAGTTCTAATGCTTGAAATATGCCAGTGCATTA
The DNA here is from genome assembly GCF_026419915.1 of Harpia harpyja. NCBI lineage: Eukaryota > Metazoa > Chordata > Aves > Accipitriformes > Accipitridae > Harpia > Harpia harpyja. The sequence goes on along the minus strand of NC_068950.1, from coordinate 22,452,664 downwards.
AACAGCTTGCAGGAAAAATGTTCTATATTTTCATTAAATATATACTTTTATTAAATATATACTTCTATTTCATAAGGAAAAAAAAGCCTAATAAAAGATTTCAAAAGTTTTTTTAAATGAAGTATTCTACAAAGTATTTAAGAAATACAGAGTTTGTAATATATATGTAAATAACCAACCCAAATGCAATCATAATTTGAAATAAAAGGAAAAAGATATGGGAGTGCTCCCTCTACTAACAGCACTTAGGTACCAAGGAACTATTTCTCCTCCTCTTTCTCCTCCTCCTCATGGCTGGGAGACTGAGCATGCCTGAGGCAGAAGACCATGCTCTTTGCTTCCCTTGCTCCATGATCTAAGTGCCTGTGCGCATATAACACGACCACTGGAAACAAGCTCCATTTTGATATAGCCAATAGCAATAACATTTTCTGCTCCATATCATCACAGGGATTGGGAGCATTTGTGTATGAATCTCCCTGTCTTTCAGAGACCACAGAGGATCGTACCGGCCACATTAAGACAGGGAAGTCAAAGGCAGATTAAAAAGGGGAATGAAAGAGGGTCTGAGTGCACTCTCAGCTGTTTTCAGGACCACAAGGAGTGTTTTGAAAACAGCATTTAGACTGAGGCTGAGGGAACTTGTGTAGCGGTACACAACAACTGCAGCCACCAACGATTTCCTTCATACAACCTCAACATCACGATTATTACCATCAGGCTCACTAATACAGCTCTGTATAGCTAAAAATACCTGTTTTCTGGGGAGCTGGTATAATTATTTTTGGCCCTTTTCCCCAGTTTTGTTGCAGTTTATGGTTTTGTGGTAGGGAATTTGTTTGTTTGTTTTTTGCGGGGGTGGGGTGTGTTTGGGGTTTTTTTTTACATGTTTCCAGTCATACCTCTAAATATCATTTACAATTTGAGATTTGTTTTCAGTCCATGCCACCTGCACATATCTTTCTATGTCTTATATGTAATACAGCCACGTAGTCACTAGTGAGCTAGAATTGTTTTCAAGACTCACAAACTAATGCCATGGTGTATCAGTGTGATGCAAAAGAGCATCTGAAGATAAAAAAACCTTAGTGAGAGTATAATGACGATCATGCGCAACATAAAATTAACTCTTCACAAGCACAGAATCTCAGAACTACACTAATGGCCAGATTTTAAGTCAGAATATTGGCCTTTTGCACTATGCAGGTTACAATATGAGTTTACCCAAGTCACCTGTATAAAAATTCCCTGTGACACAACACAACTTCTTATTGTAATAGCATTTTGTGTGAACTAGGGGCCTTGCCCTTCTTCCCGTCCAACAAGATTGACACGCATCACATTCAGCGGAATATAAAGGTCATAGCAATGCTTTACTGTAGCACAGCTGATACACCTGTGTTAGATCAACTAAACTATGGGCACAAATGAGAAACTCCAGCAAGGCTGGACACTGACTCGACAAGCAGGCGACCAAAAGCAGCTCCATAACAACTCTCATCCTGCATCAGAGAAGACTAAAGATTTTGGTATTTTATTGGGTCTCTCAAGGAAGAGAATTGCTAAACAAGTTACTAAGTTGCATATAAAAGTTTTCAACCTAATCAGACTGGCATGATGCAGAAGGAAACCAGTGCAGTAGGAGGACCATACAGTGTATTACTTTAAAACCTCCCATAGGCTTCTGCTAATCATGCCAGACTACTGCTCATAACTTAAATTATTCATTAAGGAAGAATAAAAGTTTAATCAATAAAACCAGGGCCAAGTCACCCATACTAGAGGTTCAGAAAAAGATGATGCCTTGAAACTCAGCTGTAAAATATTATATGTTTTGAATGAAACCTTAATATCTCCTCTTGTTCCTATATTCATTAATAATAATAAACGACAACCTCACCTGACCTTTGCCTTCACAGATTTGAAAGGCAGTTTATGAAAATTCTTAGCATTACTGGATTTCTTTACCACTACTGCAATACTTACGTTACCTTCAAGAATACTTAGTGCTACAAAGACAGCTCTTGATCTTCCTCCAGAGCTATTTGTAAAACAGCAGTTATAAGAGAAAGGCTTCAAAAGAGAGCAAGGTATACATAAAGATGGTCACCATTGTTTACTTTTCGTCTCCTGTATTGATACTTAAATGGTACAGCACCAGATTGCAGTATGTATTGGTACTACGTCCTTTCATAATTGACAGGGCCATAGGCATGTGTTAAGTTATTCTATGTTGCTGTAATTGTAGTGCAGACCAATCACTCTCCAAGTCTGCGGGAAAAGCTGGCAGTTAAAGTCACTGCATACAGCAATCATAACAGCACTGACAGGCTGCTGTCAAGCAGGCAGGGGCATTCTGGAGATAGATAGCAGAAATGCCAAATCTAAGACAAATGCTCATGGAATATGTAATAAATCATATTAGCTGTCTGATGCCTCTCCTTGGTGTAACGATCATGATTAAAATAAACTAATTAGAATCCTAATCATGATGTGCTGAAACAGGAAACAATGATGTGAGCTATTCAACATGAAGTGCTTTTTAGCAGTCAAGTCAGACCAAGTCCTGGCTTCTCCACCTATTAACCATTTACAGGAACTAGTACACTCTGCCTCAGGTTATGGAAGTGTCAAACAGAAGCGTGGATATATAGCCCTCATCTAAGCAACTGTATGTAGATGCTATATTAAGACCTCCAGTTGGGCTGCAGTTCCAGGGAGCTACAGCAGCCATTTTGAGGTGAAGTGAAGAAAGCGGATTACACCTGCAGCTGTGCCACGGCACAGGCATGAGACATGTACATGGTCATGGCCTCCCTGTATCCCACAGGCCAGTAGCCAGAGATGAGGATGACCTATAACCAGCCACACATGCAGAGGAGGCACAGGGGAGTCCTCTGCAGCAGGAGGAACCTGCAGGAAGTTAGAGCCTTGCAACAGAGGTTTTGCTTCTGTGAGTTGACCAGATATATATCTCTAGCCATTTAAAGCTAGCCAGGATAAAAAAGCACCAATTATGCAGTTGGATATGCAGGAGCTTGTCCTTTCTTACCTTAAAAATCTATTAATTCGTATCTTACTATATTGAGATGCATTTGCCAGTTTTGTGACTTCCTATATCCATCCCTACAATCTGAAGGATTTAACACTTTCCCATGCCATGTCATGTACAAGACAATAGAGCATAGTCATATTAAACCGCCATGTATAGCTGGCTAACTAGATATACTTATGCATGCTAGGATACCATGATAAGTTTAGACGGCCTTTCAGAACTCCTGAGATAACTCCTAAGAACTGCTAACACTTTTGAATCTCTAGCACTCAAATATTTTCAGTCTCCTGATATGAATATTCAAGATACACAAAATACAAGAGTGTCCCAATGGTTGGTTTGAACAGAACCAGAGGAATAACTTGCATCTGGAAGCAGGTACGTACCATGCAACAGCCATGAGAATTTTTGCATTTAACAGGGTTTGTATTTTGCTCTGAACCAGTGACTGAATATTATATCTTCATCTTCTTTTCATGCCAATTTTACACTGACTTAACTCTATTAATATACCCCTTACCTTTAAATGGGTTATTTCGGATTCATATTAAAGTAGATGAGACAGAAATCAGTCCTTCCTGGGGTTGGTTCCTAATACATTGTTGATACTGTCACCAACAGCTTAGAATAAATATTTTATTATTTTATTTAACCTGACACTTCATTTTATCTACTAAAAGTAGATTATGAAAAACATCTAGATTAACATGCAGATTTGCAAAAACATTTTAGAAGAGCTAGAATAAATTTAATCTGTGTTAAATGTACATGCAGAGAAATGGTAGTATCAATGTTAATCCATTCATACAGTTTTAGTTATGCAATTCTACAAAAATTTCATGTATGCTAATTTCCAGCAATGGTATTTGCCTGTTTTTAAAAGGTCACAGGATTTCATCTCCCGTCTCTCTTAGCATCGTTGCACCACCAAGGAAGACAACATGGCATTGGGTTTTTATATGCTTGGCCGAAATACTCTAACTCATCTACCTTCAGGAAGAAAGATTCTATCTGCCATCCATATTCAGACACCCTGAAAAGATGCTGATTAATCAAGTGATTAACGTTAATAGTCACTTCTCTAGGTAGCTAAATTGGATCTAAGTGACTAAGTGAAGACATTTGTATTTGAACTGATTGGACCCAAATCTAACTACAAAGTAATTGACAACAGAGTGGAAGATAGCTGCAACTAAAGAAACTGGTCTGCGGCAAAATTAAGCTAGTGGTAGCATTTCAAATAACTTGTCTTCACACTACGTGCAGATAAAATTGAACCTTAAGGGTTCGATTATGGATCCTGAGACTGCATAACACTAGGCAGGAGTACAAGTAATCCTACCTGATTAGAGGCACAGAAAGAGCCTGACAACCCTCAAGAAAGGATGCCCTTCACTATGCTTTCGATCTGCTACTGATCACAGCCTTCCTAGAATACAGCCTCGCAGGCTCATAGCCACATCCTCACTCTTGTCTCTCTCACCGAGACCTTGTAGTGCAACATGTTTATGCTCCCCATGCTGAAAGGCTAGATGCTTTCGTGTGTCAGAGGAGAATAAAGGAGTTTCCTACATAAGTATAATTTAACCCTAAAAATAATGGTACTGATGCTGATCTTTGTGGTGGTTAGTGATAGTTCAACTGACATAAGGAAAATGTGTGGCAAGGGTAATGAGGTTGGTTAACTCAGTGGAAAATGAGTCTATATGAGATAAACATAGTTTTATCTATATTGCAATTGCAATTTGCTCATTTAGTATCAAGATCATAAAATGAGCTGTTCTGCATGTCATAGGAACCAGCACCCTAGAAATACTCTCCATGATTTTATAATGGCATAGCTAGACATATAACACAGAAATCAGTTCAGTATGGATAACTTATTAAGATTGTGTAATTAATTTAATTAAGGTAAAGACCTTTGATTTTCATCAGTTGTATGGCAAATAAAAACTGGGAAGAAAAGAAGAAATGAGAAAATGAAATTAAATGTGTATCTGCTTATTTAGAACTTAAAAGGCATATTTTTACTGGCATGCTTTCCTTTTGCAACTGCAAACTTTATATTGGGTAACAGATTCATAGGTGGCAAAGTTGAGGTCGGTGAAGCTATACTGGTTTTTACCTACCAAATTGGTCAAGATGACCACAAAGGCAGAAGTACACAAAAAATTAAAATGGAACTTAAACCAATAAAAATATAGAACTTAAACCTTGAACCTTCAAGGTTTGGGGTTTTGGTTTGTTTGTTTCCTCCTTCGCCCTCTCAAACATATGAAAGGCCAGCATTCAACTAATCGATTTCAATGAACAGATAAAGTTTCCAAAATACAACAAAAAACCCCCTTCATAAGTCCAAAAATCTTCCAATCTATTTTGGAAATAAATGAACTAAAATACAGAAGATATTTCCCTTAGTATAATGAACATTAATTTTGGTTTTCTTCAAGTCACATTATTTCACAGAAATGGAAAGCTGAGAAACTTGCTATCTTCTTTCCTTCCCTCTCTTTGCTTCATATGGGCATAACCTTTTCTGGCAGTAATGGGAATGCCAACATTATGTGTTTCTAATAAAAGAAAGAACCTTTTTCAGATTGTACACCAGCTGCTGAGCAATTCTACAAAGTTTCATTTGAGAATGAATGTGCTTTCTTGAACATGTTCTGTAGCTTTTTTTTTTTTTTGCATAAGAGTCCTTTTAACATGATGAAACAGCAGTTTCAAAGAGTGATCAGGAAGATCTCTACAAACTCTGCTAAGGCTTCTCCAATTACATATTGAAGTGGACTAGAACTCCTCTTGTGGTGAGGAGGACAATATCGCTTTGGAAAAACTGTCAGTGAAGCTCAATGATTTTGTATGAAGATTGGAACACTGGTCATTACAAGAAACAGAATTATTATGCCAAAAAAACCCCCCCAAACATTTCCCCAAGGTTGGCAAGTTAACTGGCTTTAAAAAAAGGTCTTGGCAGATGGTTTATTTGGCAGTGCATAAGCAAACATGTCAGGTGTCAGAAATCAACTGCAAATTGATACATATGTACAGCCAAAATATGGTTTTAATTTCTCATTTATGACCTTTATTTCTATTTGTTGAATTGTAAACCTAGTGTTTAATTTTCTGTTTCGTTTTTTCAAGTGTGTTAAGCACTGATACTATAAGGCAGAAGGTGAATGGATTTCCTTGCAACTCAATCGTTTTATCTTGCTCTTTTTTCCTCTTTTAACCCTTCCCTTCACCTTTCTTTCCTCAGCCTTTAATATTCTTTTCATACAAAATTTCTAAGAAGCCAATGACATTACCCTCACCATATCTTTCTTTTTTCTCTTATCATTTACAAAACAGTTGTGTTAAAAATAAGTAATGCCTACCAGTGCATGAGAAAAATGCACCAGTTGCCAACAGCCATGCTCTAAAATGCCTTTTAAGACTCAAGAGTCTTCACTGCTAGCTACATATTCCAAATAAATGCAGGTACCCCCAACTTCAAAATCACCATGAACTGTATCAGCTGGCTACAGAGACACTCTACTTCAAAGACTGGAGGTGGGGGAGGAAGAGCAAGCATTAAAAAAAGTAATGATACAAACAGCAGCAAGGCAATACAAAATTTTCACTTCAAATATCCTGGCAGAGTATGTTTCAAAATATTTGAACTGAAAATCTGACATGTGCATGAGTTCTCAGATCACATGTTCCAACTGCATACACAGCACCCAAATCAGCTTTATTTAAGTGTCAGCATTTTTGATTGAGAAAAAACATGTAGCCACTGTGAGAAGACTGTTCTCACTATAATTTTTTACTACTGAATTATTATATAGTGACAATTTAACAAAAGAATCCTGGATTACACAAGAAGATTTTTTTCCCCTCCCTCTCAGCAATTATGAGAGTTTCTGGCAGAGAAGCTGGATCTATGATCAGACAGTGGATGAGCAAAAATATATCCCTACCTCTAACTCAACTTCCTGTCTCCCAGTGGGAAAAATCTTATATGTGTACAACCACAACCACTGTATTTGGAGGCTTTTAGAGTCTTTTTCCTGTTGCTTAGTGTGCAGGCTAAGTGATTATTGCTAATTTATTTTCCAATGGAAAACTGAAGAATTACAAGAATATTTATCAATAGAATGTACCAGGATCCAGGTAAATGCTGGTGGAAATAAAATCTATATGGGAAAACACCCATTTTTGCCCATTAGTGGGCTAATTGCATGGTCAAGGCAGTAAATTGTACAGGGCTGTTTTCAATAAAATATTAATATATTTTCATAAAAGTCCATTCACAGCTGAAATAAAATGCAGCACAGGAGGGAGCTGACAAATGCTCTTTACATATGCAATATTTCTCTTTCATCAGTGTAGATTTTTACCTAATTTTTCTTTTAAAACATTTTAATAACCTTTCAAATAGAAAAATTACGGGACAGAACAGAGGTTGCATGTAGAGGATGGGTGAAGTGGGTCATGTTCTTCAGCCAGTCTCCAACAAGACCTCATAATAATGATAGTTTGCAAGTATAGATCATTACAGATGTAAATTTGCACCAGCAATGATACATATGCATGATTTATGGCATTTAAGTTTCATACACTTTATGTGTAAATGACATAAATTGTTTTCAAAATAGTTACAGATGCAAAATAATGAAAATAACAGGCACAAAAGGGAATATCTACTGATAGCTAAGCTCATGTTTTTGAAGAAGTGGCACTTGCTGGCAGGAATATCGCATTTGAAAAAACTTCCTCTCTTTAACATGGAAATTAGATAACGTGGAAAACAATCTTGTTGTTAAGTAAACTTAATCAACTAAAGTGACTAAATATTTATATCCAAATATTCAATATGGTGCACATATGAGATCAGCTTCAAAGAAAAAACATTTCAGAATGACCTAGATTTGCAGATTCCCACACTGTTCCCTTCAATTCAATACAATTCTTCTGCATACAGTTATATTAAACACCTATCTTAATGTTTTTTAAGACAAAGTTTTTATAAAAAGGAAGGGAGCTCAGAGAGACAGAGAACCTAGTTTGCCCCCTGGCTGGGATTTTCAAAGCCAGGTGACCAAGTTTCATTAGTATTCCTCAGCAGTAGAGTATCTGCCTGCTCTTTGTGCCTCAGAATGTGAGCAGAAAGAACAGAAAGTTACTTTTACCAAGAGCATAGATATTTATTTTAGTAAATATGTGTCTGAAGGTAATCCTTGAAGATTAAAATGAGTTTGAAAATTCATAAGCACAGGCTAACAAATTAGTCTGCCTTTTGCAGACTAATTTACATGTTCACAGCATAAGTAATACTATTAAAAAAGCATATATAAAAACTATGGTAGAACCAATCACCCAATACTTTTGTTTGCTTTCTTTTCAGTGGTTTCAATTGTTTTTTGTTTTGGTTTGGTGGTTTGGTTTTTTGGTTTGGGGTTTGTTTTTTTTTTTATAAAGAACCATTTCCTTCTATCAGCAGGTCTGGAATCTATTACTTGTTGTGGTTCCAGTGTAACCCACCTGCCCCTCACCTCCTAAAAGATGGCAGAGCAAGAAAAAAAGAAATTAGTAGTGCTACTTTGCAGTGTTACACTGATTATCTGAATACAATAAAAATAAACTATTATTTTTTCGAGTGATCTCAAAAGTACATCATTCTGCACTTCTTGAGAGTGCAGAGAAATGTTAGCTTGCTGCAAATGAAAAGATCTGGCATTTTCACTCAGCCATGGAAATGTTACATGAACAACCAGAAACATACATTCTGGAAAAAGCAAGGCATTATGAATAGTCTTTATGTTGCAATATGTCCATAAATAATATACCATAAGTTACTATGGTAACTATATTGGATTTGAGATCATTGGGGTTTTTTTTCCAATACATGAAAAAATAAATATTCACAAGAAATATATTTTTTTGGCATTATCAGGTAGGCTTGATTCAAACCTGACTGCTATTTTAGGTTTTGTTCCCTTCTCAGGAACGAGACTGGGATAAAGCACTTTTGACTCAGCAGGCTTTTCTTAGGTCACTTACTTCACAGTGTATAAATAAACAAGTAACATTTAGGAAAAAAAAAAAAAAAAGCTGAATTTAGGAATCACTAAAGCAGATCCTTTACCTGGGAAATGCTCAAATTGGGCAAGTTCTGTTGAATAAAATATTTCTTCAGGAACAGGTCTTGCTTCCAACCACAGTATATTCTGTAAAATCATTACATATTTGCAAGTATGAAATACAAGATGGTTCCTAACATACTGGTTGGAGAGGTAGTAGCAACAGTGTTCCAACATTAATTTGTAAGTGTGCAAAATATAAATAACATCACATAACCTATTGCCTTAGCTAAAGAAAACAGCAAAGAATTGCTAATTTGTTTTGAGTTTAAGGAAAGAAAAGGCAGCAGCAAAATGTTAAAATAAATAAATAAATTTCCTCATTATGCAATTATGGTTTTGTATTGGTCTTTATAATTGAAATTTATTTTTAAAGATCAGCCATAGGAAGGAAGGGAATCCACAACAATGACATTTAAGTATCATTACTATTCAAAAATTGTATTTTCAAGGTAATAGTTAACTGTGTTTGAAAACTTCTCTTAGAACAGTAATTCAGTAAGGTTGTTTCCATTACACAGTACCACACAAGGTAGACATTTCTGAAGCTATTTGTGGAGGGCAGAAATAATATGGATACGAGGAAATAATATTCTAAGGAAACCAGTAAAGATATTGGTCAAAGTTAACAAACAGTACCTGCTCTATGCTTGAATGCATTTGCATATAGCAGGTACACACATATATATGTATGTGTATACACATAAAATAAAACAAGACTGAAGACATGCAAACAACCCATGTCATTCAGCAAATATTTTCCCATCTTACTCTTAGGCAATTTTATAAAAACCACTGTGTCCAAACATAGAAAAACACCTAACATTACAATTAACTTCTCTCCCTGTTCTCTGATGAATACCTTGAGTTTCACCTGCATCCTTTTAAGCTGACTAAACAGAAATAAAAGTGACTGAACAAAAAAATTATTAAAGCAGTGTGGTGGGTTTAGAGCTCCCATGTGGTTTTAGTCCTTGTAATCTACCTTTTTTAAAAAATAAAGCAAATAGTTAAACAGGGACTGGTTTTGTACAAAGCTGACTGGTAATTTTTGTAGTACATTTTTTTTCTAGCTGAGTTTCTCACTCTTCTATAACAGCCCAAGAACACACAGGCCCAGAAGCCACAATCATTTAGTGCATTACAGACATATTTTTCAAGGCAAAATTGACCAGGTCTCATGTACATGAAAACTATTATTCACGACTCCACAATCCACAGCCTCAATGGTTTAGGGCATAAGTGGTGTGTCAAACCACCCCTCAGCACAAGGTGGAAATTTGCCCACACAAGATTTAATATATTTCTGCAATGGATATTGATCAGTGAAACAGTTTGCATTCTGTCTTTTGCAGAATATACAAGCCTTTTTTGATATTTTAATTTATCATCGATATGCACAATAGAGGGCAGTTATTCCTAAGATTTTTTAGGAGAATTATCAGAGGTTGTGATGCCTCATTTGCTGGATAATAAATGTTCCATCATGGTAATAACTGCAGGGAAGGGTATGTTTCTGAAACACTGTTCTAGCTGGAGCAATGGATTAGAGAGATTACCATTTCATCAAAGTGGCAGAACAGTTGAGAGGAAATATGGAAGGAAATTTCTGTATAATTTCTGTAGAGTTGCTATTTGTCAAACCCCACTGGCATCAATCATACTATATCTTTTCTTCTGATGCAATCACATCAAAAAATGTGAAGTTTCTGTTTAATATGCATGTGTTATAGTCAAAGAAGAGGAGGCATAGCATGGGAAGAAGTGGATGTTTCTTTGAATTGTACTATCATCTAGATAAGAAAGGTACAGATGATACTATAGTTTTAATTTCAGTTTATAAGCAAGTAGTGGGTGAGTCTTTGACAACATTAAAGAGATTTCTTTATCTTTATTAAATTTTCTATAGCACATTTTTAAGCTAACAATGTACCATAATTTCCAGTAAGGTACCTGATCCTGTATATAAATAAGGAACACATTGATTCTTAGGCATGAAATTCACATATAGAAAACTTGAGTAGCCTGACATCCTTGAAGAATAATGGTGATTAACATGCCTGGACTGCATTCAGTCAAGAACCACGTTAATGGATTTTGGAGAAGGCATTCTTATCGACCCATGCAACCCTGTAGTGAAGTCATTAAAGAACAAGAAATATCCAATAAAAGGATTTGCTGCATGTAAAAAAATAGTTGCTGAATTAGAACAGGGAAGCATAGAAGCCAGATCACAAGGTTTTTTGATAAGTGTCTTTCCCTATGTTTTATTATACTCTGTTTCTTCTTATCTCCCCTTGCCCCTAAGTTTCAAACAGAACACTTCATTTTCTTTAGAAATTCATATCCAAAAAATATAGCTAGTTGTAGGATGATTTCCATATGTTGTTCAAGTGAGATTTGAGAGGCATCCAGAAGCTTAAACTGGTGGAAATGTTGCCTACTGCCAGTGGTGCTGTGTCTATTAGAACATGTAATGTTTGTGCTTGGGATATAGCATAAGTATAGCAGAGAAGATTAATGTACGAGAGGGAAAAACTGAAAAGAAAAAAAAACATATAGAAAATCAAATAGCTTATCACTAAAAGTTTTGAAAATCAACATATGTAACAGCTTACCTGAATAATCACAGATCTCATGTGCATTTTGGATTGGCCATGCAGAAATTTATATAGAGGCTTCTGAAAACTAGACATCAGAGAAGACAGACTGCAGTTCCTTTGAAATTTTCCTGATAACAAAAAGGATTAAAAAAATTATAGCATAAAGGCACAATCACTTCTAAACAGTGTTTGCCAGAATTTGCTATGAGGTGTCATAGGTCTTTAACTCCTCGCTAAAAGGCTACAGCATGTTTGTATTTTGTTTAGTTATTTGCACAATTTAAAATTATTACCTAGCAATTAACATATGTAGATTATATCATAGTGACACTTCTCTGCAGTGAATCCTGTGTTTCCCTGCAGATGTGTGTGTTATTGTGTCTATATAATTAAGCAGTTATTCTTCCCCGCCCCCAAGGTATCTAGGTGTCTCTGTAGACAGTGTTTAGATCTGTATTCTCTCATTACAGAGGATGTTCCATATTCTGCAGCTGTAGTTTTCCAATTGTGTCCATGACTTGGAGCATAAACCTGGAAAAATATAACCCAAACTAACCACACTACAGTGAATTGTCCCTGGGTAACCCTGTGGGATATTTACTTTCCCACATCCTCAGCAAGATTCCACTGGAGATGTCAGATGTCATGCAATATTATCATGTGGTACATGGTTAAGATTGAGAATTACGCCTGATACATGAACAGAATAGATTCCCATCCTTAATCCATGCATCACCTTCAATGCCAGACCCACATCAGTTATAAGATAGGGCTAGCCTGGAACGTGGTATGGTTTTGCCTGCTGATAAAGTCAATCAGATGCTTAATTTGGTTAAATTAATATTTAACCAAAGTTAGATGGTTAACAACAAAATTCATACCACTGTACCTGATCTCCCCCCAGCATTACCGGAGGACACCAGAGATTAAACCCCGCAAACTTTCAGAAGGTCTTCTCTGTATAAGTACATGTTTTCTCTCAAAACGTTGTTTGAGTGAACTCATAAGAGGACAGTAATTTTTTCTTCCACATGTTATACAGGAGACTAGTATTTTCAGTGATGACATCAGAGTAATGTGATAGTATGGTTGACTGTACTATAAAATATACCTATATTTTTAACTATTTCATTTCCCCCTAAAAAATACCCCAAAACAGGAAATTACATCGTGTTACATTCTTGAGATAGTTTTACAACGTTACACTCAACTCAAAAAATTTGCGTGGATATGTGTCAATTGGTCCCTTTGACTTGTGAGGCAAGAGTGGAAAAGATGAAGCCTTTACCCATGTGTGGAAAATTCAGCCTCAGTTCTTTGGTCAGACTTCTTGTTTAGTGCCCAGGAGTCTCAACCCAGATGAGAGAGATCTGGTTATTGAAATAATTGCTGCTTTTGGACTTTCAGTGCAGACTTTGCTGTGAAATCAGTTGTAACATATCAGTGGTTTACACTTTTTTCTATGCCAGGAGCAATGCACCTTGATGGTTCCAGTTTCATTGTCTAATTTTTTTTTTTTGTCAAATTGCCTTAAGTTTTTAAACTACAAAACCATACAAAACTACAAACCATAATCTGAAATCAGAAAAAAAAAAGATTAGTTGAATATAATGTATCATTCAAGATTTTAATGTTCTAAGGAAGGACTTTTGTAATTTCCTTTATAAACAGCTGTAGTAACAGCTACCACATTTTCAGATCTCTTTAAAAAGGAAACCAGCTCTAAGAAAATTAAGAGAGCGCACTATTAGAAAAAGGTAGGTCAAAAATCAAGCTTTTTTAGATAGTTTTGAGACTATAATTCTTCATAGCTTTTGAAAAGCATGTTTCATTATTTAATTTTCATAACTTGCCAGCTTTACATATTTACTATCTTTTCCCTTCAATTCTTCTGAAGCCATAGAATTACACAAAAATGTCTAGAAAAACTGGCAGTTTTGTTCTTAATAAACCAATGCTGGTTTTCATTAGCATTAATGTTTAGTTGGAAAATGACATTTCTGCCTCCATTAATGAGCTGTTTGTTCTAACAAGATAAGTTTTACAGGCAGGGAACGCACTGTGCCAGGCATATGTAGAAAGTGTTTCTGCACACGTACAGCTTTTGGCAAGATATATTTTCTGTGGTGTGGTTTTGTTCTGGTTTTTTTTCCTGTGCTTTGCTTCCTATAGCACTATCCAGAAAACTCAAACTGATTTCAGACCGTATTCAGTTGAAAGACTTCATGTTTCTGTGCTGAATGCAGCATCTCCAGATCCCCAGTTGTTCACAAGTGCAAAAGACAATTGCAACACGATTTTTTCAGATCACCTGAAGATGAGCTGTCAACAGCTTGGAGTGAGAGGAACAGGGAGCACACACAGGGAGTCTTAGCACATCCAAGGGGTTATGGCTCAAGATATTTTTCCAGGCAACAGAAAAACTCCATTGGGAGAATGGTCATGCAAAAACTGCCAGGCCATCCCTTGGCTCCCTCCACTGTAGGTACGAGCTGCCTGCCTTGAGACCAGCATATACACACTGAACTACCAGAGTGGATTCAAGCAGCAATCTCATTTTCCAGCATGGTACCTATGAAATATGACTGCAGTGCAGAAAAACACATTTACTGTTGCTACATATCATTAGTCTATCACTGGTCCACTGAGGCATGCAAACACTTTTGAATTCTTTGCCAAGACAACAAAATCACAATAAATATAACAGCCTGCATGCTAGAAAAAGGAAAAAGAGCAAAGCTTGAAATTTTACAATGCATTCCCTGGAAAAAAAGACTGTATTTAGAAAGACCAACAGCACATGTCCTGATGGCCGGCAGCTGTCTGTCCAGAGAGCTCCTGTCAGCTCCACTGCCTCCCTCTTGGCAGAAAATGACACTGATTAGGGCCTCCTAGCTTGTCTAGCAGGGAGACAGAACTTCTAGTTTCTTAGTGCAGAGTCACTGTTTGCCATGGAAAATGTTTCACATTTTCCTGGGTGAAATTTCTATTCTTCAGCACGGTATTTGCAGGCAGCATGTTATTCAGCAGAGTTGCTCACTCCTTAAACTACTACTTTTAATAATTAATCCCTCCTCCAGAACCCATTTAGACAACGGCAGTCTCAAAAAGAGACAACATCTTGTTGAATGGAAGTATTTTTAATCAAGGGCCACAGATTTTGGAAAATCTTTCCTTCTCCAAATTTGCCTCTCAGAAGACAATTTTAGTAGATGTTTGCCGAAAGAATGTCACCGCCCCCAAGGCCACAGTTACTCTCTCAGTGACGGACCTGGTGTAACAGGTTAATACATTCAACTCTTTATTACTGTCCTCCCCCAGCGATGGTGGCGATTGAACTATGCACATGGCAACACTTCAAAGGTATGAAATGATGTAATTAAAAACAATCAAACCAAAGACAACTTTGCTTTTATTAAATTATTTTTAAAGCCAGATCATTTCACGATCTAGATTATAGAGCAGCTGAGAAGATATGATGTTTTCTAAGAAGCTGGGGACTTTTACTTAAATTGGACCTACTGCCAGCAAAGTAGTAGAATGATGTGTAAACATGGCCTCTTCTAAAATCTTCTAGTTCTGATAATTTGCTTTCTGTCTGTGAAGAGATTTCCAAGCCCTCATTAAAGTTATAGACTACCCTCCTTTAACTGGAGATGTGTGTGGTTTATGGGACCAGTCACAACAAAGCCATGCAGAATGACATGTTGAGTTCATATTTACTGACAGAAAAAGTAAATTTGAAGTGAAAAGTCCTTCAATTACTGCCTCTGTAATTAGCTAAAAATTCACCATATTTTTATGGCTAGCAACCACTCAGGAAGGACTGAACACCAGCCGAGATAATAAAAGGAAAGCAAATTTGCCCAAAGGGATTATCAGGACCTCGCCCTCTAACACAAACTATGAATAGGATTAAAGGATTAGTTAAGCAAACTAACAATGGTTGCAAAATGGTTGAACCAGCTTTTAAACAGCACTATAAGGAAAGGCGGGATAAATTGGCCAGAAATATCACAGCTGTAAGCCAAGGGCCGAAACCCAGAGCACTGCTGTCTGCCAGGAGAGAGACCTGAGGAGGATATCTAGGGAAGGATAACTACAAATGTTCCAGTCTTGTTTTTATGCACAAATAAAATGCTTGAATGATCAATTGAGACTGCTTTAATAATGCGGTGACTGACTGTAATCTCTTGCTGCATACACATGCAGAGCTAATAAGTGGTTAACTACCTGCTTCTCGCTTTTAGGGCATATCAGGTCATGGACATAACATTATAAAAGTATCTGTGAAGAACACCTCGACCTCATTACATGATCAAACACATGGACTTTTCAAAAGAAATCATAATGCACAGTTTTTTCCACAGTGCAGCCAGAGAGGCACATGCATTGTTGTGAAACTGAGTATTCCCTGGAGCGTCTATAGACTGAGGAAAATGTAAAGGAGCTTGGTATTAGGGCAGCCGGAAAAGAAGTTCACAAAATAACTACAAGAACATCTGAAATATCATCAGAAAACAAACTCTCTCTTTCACAAAAACATAAAAGCACAAAGACTACACTGATTTTTAACATATTATTTCCTTCTTTTCCTCAATATGTAATTGTTGAGGAATGCGCCATGAATTCAGTAATTTTTCTGATAGGCTTTCCTTTATGCATTAAAAGCCAAATAATTCTGCCTGTAGTTCCACCCATCTGGATGATTGCACAACATAACATGACCCTAAAGTACAGTAATAAAAAGAGCAACCCTAACATACAATACTTAAACCAGCATTCTAGCAGAAAGCCAGACTTAAAAAAAAGATTAAAAAATATCATAAATAATACCAATGTTAATGCTTCACACAAATTAATACACTAAACTAGTAACATGGCTAGTTAAAAGTGCCCTTGCTGTGCCAAGTATTCACACTGTGACCCCAGCGCCCTTTGATCCTGTCAGTAGTAGTTCAAAGCCTGTCAGCATATTTTCCATCTGACTGATGATGACAGAATTAAATCATGCCCAACATGCTAAAACCAGACATTCTTCTGATTTCATCTTCTGGCAGCCCAAATAGTACCTTGCTCATCTTCTCCAGGAAAAACTTCAGATCACAGTTGCCCTTTGTGTTCCTTTCCTGTTCCTTCTCTTCCTGCCCCAGTTTAATGACAAGGATGCTTAAAGATAGCAATGTTGCAGGATTTTGCAGAAGTAAAACGTAGGCTCTTGAAAGGTAACAATGCATTCAGCCGGATTTCCTGACTTCCATTCCACAACAAAGTTGGAAAACCACAAACTTTATGGAAGTATCATCAAACATTACAGCTACACAGCTCTTGTTCAATTTTGCAAAGTTACCAAAGCCGAGAAGATTTAAGTAAGAGATGAAATATTGTTTCCCCACACATACTATCCACATCTTACAGCATAAGATCTGACCATCTTGCATAGTATCTCAAGCTATTAAAATAGTAATGAAAGACCCTTGAAGGAAGTAATCTCACTCTTTTTTAAACAGATATCATGCTGGTTCATTTCCCCAAATATTAATAAAAGAAGTTTTACAATGCAAATGTATATAGCATACTCTAACAGTACACCAGACTAGCTCACTGCCAGAGGATTTATGCTACTGCCCATCTCTGTAATATCTTAACATTTGCCATCTAAACATGACAAGTATGTGAAAACTAAACCAGGCTGCATGAATGAGCTTCCTTGTACAAAAATCTATGAAGTCTAACTGCAAAATGAAGAGTGTAACAGGAAAACTTTTTGCTAGGCTATAGTATGGATTTTTCTTAGAGTGAGTTCAGTACCTCCGTAAAAGCACACATGTGAAACATATGGCTCCAAAACCTATAGGCCAATGTGCATCAAAATGAAGCTTCTTTATTTCATGCTGATGAGTGGTGGCTCAATTTCTCCTTTATAATTACTTAATGTTTCTGAAAGCTGTCTAGGACACTTGACAGACTCCAAACCCAGGTATGGGGAATTGTTGTCAGATCTGACTAGTATGAGACACTGTCCTGACTTCCACCCTCTTCTTTTCTAATACCTTCCACTTTCAGATTTCTTTTCTAAGCAGAGACAAGAAAATTACACTTTTAAAATAAAAACATATTAATTAATATAATTACGTTAGACAATTGGAAATTTTGCTCTGCCTTGATTGGCTTATTTGATATTTTACATATAACCATAAAAATAGAAAAAGATATGCTTATATTTCAACTCTGTATTTTTTTAATTGGGAAGTGCAAATGGACTAAGTGCATTGGAAAAGTTACTTCCTTGTTATCCAAGGGAATATCCCCAGTCTTACCATCAAAAAACAATATAATTACTCAGAAAAAAAAGGTATTTATTCAGAGTCTTAAGAGAGAATGTAGAGTTTATAACTCCATCTTGTTTTTGAAAATAGAGATGAACACCGATTGCTGGAGTTTGTAACAATACAATTTGTAATTGTGTAACATATTTAACAGGTGTCTCTAGTTCCAAGTTTCTAGTTCCATGTTTCGGTCACGGCAACCCCATGCAGCGCTACAGGCTTGGGGAAGAGTGGCTGGAAAGCTGCCCGGCAGAGAAAGACCTGGGGGTGCTGGTTGACAGCCGGCTGGATATGAGCCAGCAGTGTGCCCAGGTGGCCGAGAAGGCCATCGGCATCCTGGCCTGTATCAGGAACAGTGTGGCCAGCAGGAGCAGGGAGGTGATTGTTCCCCTGTACTCGGCACTGGTGAGGCCGCACCTCCAGTACTGTGTTCAGTTTTGGGCCCCTCACTACAGGAAAGACATTGAGGTGCTGGAGCGTGTCCAGAGAAGGGCAACCAAGTTGGTGAGGGGCCTGGAGCACAAGTCTTATGAGGAACGGCTGAGGGAGCTGGGGCTGTTCAGTCTAGAAAAGAGGAGGCTGAGGGGAGACCTTGTGGCTCTCTACAACTACCTGAAGGGGGGTTGTAGTGAGGTGGGTGTTGGTCTCTTCTGTCAGGTGGCTGGAGATAGGACGAGAGGAAATGGCCTCAAGTTGCGGCAAGGGAGGTTTAGGTTAGATATTAGGAAAAATTTTTTTACTGAGAGGGTTGTCAAACATTGGAATAGGCTGCCCAGGGAAGTGGTTGAGTCACCATCCCTGGAGATATTAAAAAAGCGAGTGGACAGGCTACTTCAGAACATGGTTTAGTGGGCATGGTTAATGGTTGGACTCGATGATCTTGAAGGTCTTTTCCAACCGAAATGATTCTATGATTCTGTGTTGCAAACATAGTACACATTGGAATTTGTCAGAGAAATAATAAACTGTTAAATAGCACATTTTATCTAAAAATCTTATAACAAGAAAATAGACCTTAAATTTTTTTTTGTCTTAATAGTTCTCCATGTAGAAGAATATAGATACCTTTTGAATTTGGTACCTTGTCGTGGTTTAACCCCAGCCAGCAACTAAACACCACGCAGCTGCTCATTCACTCGCTTCCCCCACCCAGTGGGATGGGGGAGAAAATCAGGAAAAGAAGCAAAACCTGTGGGTTGAGATAAGAATGGTTTAATAGAACAGAAAAGAAGAAACTAATAATGATAATGATAACACTAATAATATGACAACAGAGATAATGAAAGGATTGGAATATACAAATGATGCGCAGTGCAATTGCTCACCACCCGCCGACCGACACCCAGCCAGTCCCCGAGCGGCGATTCCCCACCCCCACTTCCCAGTTCCTATACTACATGGGACGTCACAGGGTATGGAATACCACTGTTGGCCACTTTGGGTCAGCTGCCCTGGCTGTGTCCTGTGCCAGCTTCTTGTGCCCCTCCAGCTTTCTTGCTGGCTGGGTATGAGAAGCTGAAAAATCCTTGACTTTAGTCTAAACACTACTTAGCAACAACTGAAAACATCAGTGTTATCAACATTCTTCGCATACTGAACTCAAAACATAGCACCGTACCAGCTACTAGGAAGACAGTTAACTCTATCCCAGCTGAAACCAGGACATACCTAAAAAAAAAAAAAGTATGGCTCAGAAAATACCTATAAAGTCAGTCATAATGTGGACATTTTCCCTTTTCCACTCCTTTAACAGGGAAGATGTTTTAGCTTAAAGCTACTCTGAAAATGTTGAAGATATTCTTACTACAAGCAAGTACTCTGGAGGTTATCAGGTAAAGAAAAACATTCCCAACTGGTAAACAATATCTTGTGCATCTTCCATCCATATCACCTTTAACCAAGCAGAATGACAATTCTATTAAGAGATACAGTCAGTGCAAAAATTGCATACCCTTAACTCAAACTTTGAATGACAAAAGATTCTGTATGAGCAGAATTCATCTCTCCAAAACTATTTCAAGATATGTATTTATTACAGTTGGTCCATCATTTCTTTAACTTAAAAATATTGGAACTTCACCACTATCATGGTTTAACCCCAGCCAGCAACTAAGCACCACGGAGCTGCTCACTCACTTCCCCCCCACCAGAGGGATGGGGGAGAGAATTGGGGGGGGGGGAGGGGGAAGTGAAACTCATGGGTTGAGATAAGAACAGTTTAATAGGACAGAAAGGAAGAAAATAATAATGAGAATAATAATTACAATAATAATAATTAAAAAAAGAATTGGAATATACAAAAAAAGTGATGCACAATGCAGTTGCTCACCACTCGCCGACAGATGCCTAGCTCCCAAGCAGTGATCGGCCCCCCCAGGCCAACTGTCCCCAGTTTATATACTGGGCATGACATCACATGGTATGGAATACCCCTTTGGCCAGTTTGGGTCAGCTGCCCTGGCTGTGTCCGCTCCCAATTCCCTGTGCCCCTCCAGCCTTCTTGCTGGCTGGGCATGAGAAGCTGAAAAATCCTTGACTTAGTCTAAACACTACTTAGCAACAACTAAAAACATTGGTGTGTTATCAACATTATTCTCATACTAAATCCAAAACATAACACCATACCAGCTACTAGAAAGAAAATTAACTCTATCCCAGCCAAAACCAGGACAACCACTAAAACAAAATAACTTCTTGTGAACTGGAAATACCTCTTTTCCATAGTTATTCATGTAGCACACAGGACTTCACAAATCATTATGCTTTCCTGTTTGTTTATAACCATAAAAGCAAACCTTTGTCCATTGCATTTTGGGGAATTTTTCATGTTGATTGAAAGATGGGAAAAAATGATCTGAGGATTCAGGATTTGTCAGGTGATGTCTACCTTTGAGGTGCAGCCACAAAGCCACAAGAAAGCATGAACAGAAGATACTTGGACTTGCCATGCACTACTCTTCTGTCAAATGCTGGCAATTTGTTGCTCCCATTAGGCTCCAATGGGAGGTCTCATCAGTTTAATGGATTAGCCTACAAAACAGTTTTCAGATGCAGTTCACCTGAACAGCTGTTTCTGTCAGCATTTCAATCTTCTGTGGAGTAGGATGATTAATCCCATTCTGAACATGTCTAAGGCTGTTATCTTTTCAGAAGCATTTCCTGTCCTCTGATTCACTCAGCCCAGGAGTTGCAGCTTTTATAGGTTTCAAAACAATTTTTGTTGTTGCTGGCCAAAGACACTAAAACTAAGTTCACATGTTCAGGCTGGTTTTATTCCCATTAGATGAATCAGTAGAAAACCCTTTCTGATAGCTACCTTCCTAATTTTGCCATGTTCCAATGGAAGTTAGCTAGTTAGAGTTTTCTGAAACACAAGCAGAAGTCTGAGGGACATAGAAGGGCACATAAGCACTTTCTGAAAGGAAGACAGATGGGGACAAATGCACCCCAGTAACATGAATGGTTCTAATTCCACCTCTTTACTCTGCCTACCAAAAAAACCTACTTTCTTGTCTGTATTTTTATCTCAGATCTTTTGCTGCAAAAGATCTAAAAGTGGTGATACTGGTTGGTTCCAACACATTAAAAAAATCATCCAAAAGTTTTAACAATAAAACAAAATAAAAGTATAGTTAATATATGTTCAACTCCTGAAACACTTTGGATTAACCTTATTTCTTAACTTAAGTCTTCCCATTTTTCAATGTTCTTTTTGTGTGTCGTCGACCTGTAGAGTCTCAAAGGACAACTAACACCCTTGCAGATATTTTCAGGTAACCTTGTTTAATTCCTAGAGATGGGAAGAGCTTGACTCTATCAGAATCAGAGACTATACTCTCTTCCAAAGAAATTTCAAGTTTTCAACATTTCAACATTTTCTTCAGGAGTCAAAAAATCAGATATATAGAAAGCTCTTTGTTGAATCATTGAAACTTAGTAATATAAGGTTTAAAGGACAAGTTGGACAATGGACTCAGTTTGTCCTCTATCTACGGTGATGTAAATCAAGAGAAACCCCAAATGGAAGTAACCCTCAGGTTTCATTCACGTGTAACTAATAACAGTTTACAATCAGCAAACCTTTAAGAAAAATTGAGACATGTTATATTGAGCTGTTTGATGAATCTCCTCTTCAGCCTGTTCTATTCCATAACAAAGGTCAGGGAAGCCTCCGTACCACACAGTTTCCTATATGTCTAATAGCTATGTGTGTTTAGAGCTATATAGCACACAGCTATTATCTAGATTAAAATTAGAGAAAAGGTTCTTCAGCCACACGCTACTGATACCCATAAGGCTTCATTTCCCTCTTTCTTTGGGATTCATAATGCTGGTAGTTACAGTGCATTTGACCTGAAGCAACTTTGTATTTGGAGTAGGCTTGCTCTACATTTGTGTCCGTAAGCCCATTTAGCTGACTCTACAGTTACTTTATCAGTGAAATCAAAACTTCTGTTACTGACATACAGCAAACATCGTCTCAGCTCCGTCTCTCCTCCGCTAATCAGACTCCTCCTCTTAGGCTGATCCTTCTGTAGAGAGTGTCTGTGTTCCCTAAGCTCATCTCACTCACCCAGCACATGCAAACTCTTACTTGTATTGCTAGTTCATCCCTCTCCTTTATTACATGCTTCAGTTTCAGAAAAGTGTTCATCCATTGGTATCTCCAGTCCTTGGATCTTTTTTCTGTTTCCATCAGGCAGCCCTGCTGGCACACAAACACGCCTTCCACCCTAAACTAGTCATGCTCACCCACAGCTCCTGCATCTAGTCACCTCCACTACCTCTATCATTCCTTGGAACCTCTCCCTTATTTTCACAGTTGCCATCTTCCTTATTGTTTCCAGACTCCCTCTGAAATTACAGAACAACTCCCTTGTTTGCTCCTTCCTGCTCCAATGCCCAGAGGTTGGTGACTGCTTTTAAAGGATTTTACTGCAAGTTGGCACTAATTGTCTAATTAATCTCTACTGTGATCAGAAGAAGGATGAGACCCTTAGCCTCTGAGCAGTAAAACTTTTGTTTCTCAATAAGAATGTAGACAAGAGTGACATACAGACACAAATTTACCAACCCCTAACACACAGAATTTTCCTTTCTCACTAGAGGACTGAGAGGTCTCAGTACTCAGTAAAAAAGAGTGTCTTATACTTTCAGCTTTCACCAGTGTCAGTTCAAGTTTAAAGAACAAATATGAAGGAATCCCCAAAAGTCATCTTCATTTTCTTAAAGCACACAGACAAATCAGAAACTGTATGTTAAAGAAAACAAATTAAAAGAACCATCTGTTCCCACAGGAAAAAACAAGATATATTTAATGCATAGCATACAAGACATAACATGCTTCTTAATGGAAATATAATGAAAAAATTATCATATGTAAGGCATAGAGAGCAAATACATCAAAGCTTTTATTGTATTCAGAATACGAATACCCTTAGTTGTACAGTAGGTACCTTAAAGAAAGGTCAAAAATGGGTAATAATTTTAAATACTAACCAGAGCTACATGTATTAAGGACTACAAAAAAAGAACGAGAACGTATATTTTGTCTAGCTAAATATTTTGTAATGAGAATAATAGGAAGAGCACAAGAAAATTAATTGCTTCATAGTGCAAGCCAGGAATTAGTAGCCATCTCAGCCCTAAACAAATCCCTACCCTGCATCTGTATGTGATATCTTTGCTTCTCCTAGGCTGTGATGTTACAGTTTATATTTTCTGCGTATTTATATAGTCATTTGAGAAGAGGGGAGATTTTGGAAATTTCACTACTAGTTTATTATGGGACATGACAGTACCCCATCACAGTATGCCATAAAAAAAAAAAAAAAAAAAAAAAAGTATTTCAAGAAACAGTGATTTGGCTTGCTTGTGGTTTTGGATGGGTTGGACTAGAAGACAACATGAAGGGTGGCGGGGCTGGGGGGGAGGAGAAAGAAATCTCTTAATACTTTTCCAATATTTTTTGCTTTGATAAAGGTATACTTTTATACTTTGAGGGACAGATTCTTAAGCGCTTGGCACATAAAATCCAGCACTCCATTGTTCCTATTTATAGAACTTACAGATTTTCAGATTTCAAAATAGCTCACATATTTGTTCATCAGTGAAAGCTGTTCACATTTCTGACCCTAACAAACATCAAATTTCAGATGAAAAATTTATTTGTGCTGTTTGAAAAACAATGGGGAAGGGAAGCTGCAAGTTAGACACATTTTCTCTTCCCTAGTTATTTACTGAAACTTAATTTTAGCTAGAAATTTCAGACCAGATCTCATTATTTTTGGTGCGGAAAGACATAACGCTATTCACCTAAGTTTCAAGTGTATTCTTTGGACATAACAGACTGCTAATTCAAAATTATCATCCCATTCATTTTACTTTATACTGAAAGCATATCTACATTTTCAGAATGAAATATGTGACTACACTTTATTTGACATTTGTGGGCATTAGATGAGATCATAAACAAGTGATGAGTGCATGGCATAATAGCTAATAAAGTAATATTATAAGGTAAAGGAACAGTCTTAATATTTTCAATTTCAAAGCACTTCATGAAAAAAAATTAAGTAAGTAACATAGGCTGGAATACTGAAGAGTTGAGAAAATATTTAAATGGAATGTACTTAAATGCACAGAACACAGTCCTAAAGTAATCATGTTAATTTCATTGCATTACAGTATAAATGAACTTAGCCTCTTTCATTTTTGGTCAATTTAATACCTGAGCCTCCTCAGTCAAAAAAACAATTCTCATTGGTTACTTGGTTCATAAATATGAAAATCACTCTATGACATCCTCCTATGACATAAAATCAAATAAAGGTTCTGGTACGATTTTATAGGTTCTGTTACATGCAAAGTAAGGCCCTAGATCCTGGAAATATTTGTATCAAATATTAAACTTGTAAATGTTCCAACTGACATTGGAAAGAGTGAGTTAAAGTTCATTCCTGCCTCTATTGAAGCCAGTGCCAGAATTTTAAATTTTCTACAATGAAAGTAAGATCTGGAAGTGAATAAATGTAAGTGTTTTGTTTCTTTGTTTTTAAATCAAAGATAATCAAAATTTCTGTGTAGCAAGAAAAGTGAAGTGGCTCTGATGGAAAATTTTGAAGCAGTGGAGAAAAGTGTTTTATCTACCAAATGGTTTGGCTGGAAACATTATTTAAGTCTTTTACAGTGCACTCCCTTTTTCAGCATTCACCTGTGCCCACTAAACTTTCATTGTATGGTATTTTCTTCTAATATCACTCATCACTGTAGAATTTAAAAAGCATTTGTTACAAAAGTAAGAGGGGAAAAAAAGTGCTGGATGCTTTTCTTACTGTTTTGATTGGTTCACTAATGATTGTATTTGTTTTGACAATTTACTTCTACAGCACAAGCAGAGATTAGGTCTGAAAAAGAATTTCAAAATCTTTGCTGTAAGTCTGTCATTGGATCTAGACAATGTTGGATAAATTTTGCTCTTTTCTTGCATACCCTGCCATAACCTCGGACTCCACATACTTATTGCTAAAGTTCATCTTTACTACAAATCACCTTCCTCCATCTGGTGAGATGTCTCAACAGAATCCATACCCTGATAACCTTCCCTACGTTCCAGACCTTCACCAAACCCCTCAGTGCACTGTGCATGTAAATGTACACCATAAAATAGGCCCTGACTGCCTGAGTGAAATTTCTGTTTGCCACCCCAAAACCCAATATACCAATAAAATTTACAAAAGAGGATGCAAGTATTACTGAAAGTCATACATGCTTCTGCCAGACTT
The DNA here is from genome assembly GCF_026419915.1 of Harpia harpyja. NCBI lineage: Eukaryota > Metazoa > Chordata > Aves > Accipitriformes > Accipitridae > Harpia > Harpia harpyja. The sequence goes on along the minus strand of NC_068950.1, from coordinate 22,426,768 downwards.
TTTTGCACACAGGTGAGTTTCATCTGCCTTTCATGGCTTTTTCTTTTTCCCCCTTCATCCTTGATCTTAGCTGTAGCCTGTCTAGCCTACTTATATCTCAGCTTGTACCCAAGCAGTCTATTCAAAAAGCTGCTGCTAAAATTATCCCTTTTATGCTGCTCAGACCCTGCCAAACATTCATATTCAAATCAAACCCTTCATCCTCTGCTTTAAGTTCAGAGGTCTTCTCTTAAATCCAAGGCCCAGAAAAACACAACATATACCTACAGCTTTGCTCTCAATTTGCTCCATTCATTTTAAAACTTCCCTTCTCCCCTTTATGCTCTTCAGACTTTCATGTCTATTTTATTTTCTGTACTGTCCCTTAAGTTTAGTAGTCTCTCTTGCCATCTGGATTCAAAACTCATCAGTTCCCAAATTTAGGTCCTTCCATAAAATACACTTATTTGAAGGGGTGGAGGTAGGCTGGGGAGAAAGGAAGTTTAACCACTACCTCTGAGCCCACAACAAAATCTAGAGAATGAGTCACAATTGTGTCGTCTCAGACTTCATTACACTTCTGAACATTTTAACTTGGTAAGAGAGACTTTTACCTTCAATCAGGATAACAGCCACTTAGACACTCAAACTGCAAGTCATCTTACTTAAAAATAGAGAAAATCCATGCAACTTCAGTCTAACATGGTTCTCAAACTATTATTTTTCTAAAATACTGCAAATCTTTTGCAAAGATGTTTTGTTTTTATAACAAAACAGGAGAGTGACTCTTTGTCTTGCACTGTGTGTTCTTTGTTTTATTTTCATTTCTAACTGACTGAAAGAGTCCTGACTCTGGCTATCCAAAGACAACACTGATAAAAGGTAAAGTAACAATCCCCATTTTAGGCCCAATTTTATACTGCTCTGATTTCATCTCCTATATCACTGAATTCAATTAGCTTGCATCTATTTTCATTTAATCTATTTAATCTCTCAGCACTCAGCTGAGACTGGCACAAGGCACTGCTGCCATTACCCTGCAACCGCCGCTTGCTCACCCACGCTTTTTATTGCCAAGGGAGTGCATCCTTTCCATTTCATACCCATCAACAGCCCAGACACAAAGACAGAGATAGAAAAAGAAAAAGATCAATTAAAGAACCAGTTTTATGAAACTCCCCACCTGCTAATGTTTGTTCTCAGGCACAAACTTGTGTGTCACTGAGGCTCTCACTGCAGCTTCCCAGGGTTATCACAACAGCACTAAGAGTCTATAGGTGCTACCCATCATGATTTTCTCGCTGAAAGCTGGAAGGATATCGGTTCCTTGACTATGCTTCACTTTAATTATCAGGTCTCAATTAACACCCTGCTACTCTTTTCTGCTTGCTCTGCTTTGCTCCATTTCCTGCAAACTGATAAAAAAAAAAAAAAGTGAGAGAGTAAGACTTTCAGAACCTTAGTTTATCTAATAACATGATTTTATATCTGAAAGGACATTTTCATCTTTTAATTCTTTTTCTAATTAGTTTCTGTGCCCAGCATTCAGCATTTTCCCACAATTTGCCTATCAATGACATAAAAAGTTTATCTTTTTCATGTTGCTAGCTCAGAGTTAAATCCAATCTCCATCTCATTTCCCCCACCCTTATTTCTTCCTCTTACTCCCCAATTCCTCTGTGAAACATTGTTATTAAATGCCTAGTGTGAATAGTTAGCTCCAGATATTGAAAGTAGTTTAATACTTAAGTAAAATTATGATATATTATTAGGTTTTTACTGTAGAAAAAAGAGAAAATTTTTAAAGATCTTACGCTGAAATCTTTAAAGTGTTAACAAAAGTTTTATCTAAGGATCAAACATCTTTTGAAGAATGATAGGTAAAGCACAGCAGAAGCTCTGCTGGTTTCAGCTTGCGGAATATCTCTTTATTTAATGTGTCTTCCCCCCCACCCGTGTAGCGGAATATCTCTTTATTTAACGTGTCTTCCCCCCCCCCCCCCCCCCGTGTAGAATGAAGGCTTACAAACTGTCAAAACCACAGACATTGGGGCAATTTAATTCACTAAGTTTCTACAGTAGGATTCAGAAATCTACAAATCCCTGGGAATTGTTCCATAATTCTTAGCTTTATAGATCATAGGCAAGATGCAACAGACAGTTTGAAGAAGGCTGTTACACAGCAAAAAGTCCATGTTAAAAAATAAAAAAAAAGCAGAGATATAGCTGTGTGCATGTACAATAGATTAAATAAACATATATTCTCTGTATATGAGAAAAATCTTATTTAATATTAATATATATTCTATCTCTATAGAAGAACAGAGTAGACCTCTTAAACTAGCATGATACATCTGCTGACTCCCAGTATAGCAAGACCTATTTCCCAACAAGGTAGGGATTACACCCCTATATGGACAATGGCACCCTGGTTCACTTCACACCTGTGTGGTCTGTTTCCTACATATGGTCTAAAATTTGGTCCAGAATTACTGACCCTAAATGACAAAGCATACAATGAAACTTCAAGCAGGCAGAAATAGTGCATCAGGATAATAAATTAACAGATACAGGATGGAAGAGGATAAGAAATTAACAGATACAGAATGGAAGATGACACAGGGGGAGCAGGATTGGTTTAGAGGTTTTTTGGTGTTTGCTTGGGTTTCTTAGTTTGCGGAGGGTTTTGTTTGGTTTGAGGGGGGTGTTGGTTTGGTTTTGGTTTGAGTTTTGGGGTTTTTTTTAAAGGCTCTTGTCATGGTTTAACCCCAGCCAGCAACTAAGCACCACGCAGTCACTCATTCACTCCCCCCCCCCCAGTGGGATGGAGGAGAAAATCGGGAAAAGAAGTAAAACTCGTGGGTTGAGATAAGAATGGTTTAATAGAACAGAAAAGAAGAAACTAATAATGATAATGATAACACTAATAAAATGACAACAGCAATAATAAAAAGATTGGAATGTACAAATGATGCGCAGTGCAATTGCTCACCACCCGCCAACCGACACCCAGCTAGTCCCCAAGCAGCGATTCCCCACCCCCACGCCCCAGTTTCTATACTAGATGGGACGTCACATGGTATGGAATACCACTGTTGGCCACTTTGAGTCAGCTGCCCTGGCTGTGTCCCCTCCCAACTTCTTGTGCCCCTCCAGCCTTCTTGCTGGTTGAGCATGAGAAGCTGAAAAATCCTTGACTTTAGACTAAACACTACTTAGCAACAACTGAAAACATCAGTTATCAACATTCTTCTCATACCTAGCTCAAAAACATAGCACTATACCAGCTACTAGGAAGACAGTTAACTCTATCCCAGCTGAAACCAGGACAGCTCTATTTGTAGCACCGACTCAGAGAAAAGGCTCCCTTTTTTAGGTCAGTAATTCCTCTCCTGACACATTTAAAGACTTTATTGGATGTAAATAATCAGCTCAATAACCAAAAGCATGGGTGGAATTTTCCACCCATAAAATATACACCTTCCTTGAATGTGTTTTTAAAATCTAATTGTCTATACATATTTGACCAAAACTTGTAAAACCAAGCTTAATAGCCCTTAGTCTTTCAGCTACATTTAATGCTCAGACTAACTGAACAAGGCATAAAGCCAGCAGCCCCCAGCTTTTCACAGGCCAGGACACTGCTGAGACAGCAACCTTTGGGCTCAAACACCCACGTTCAGTTTCTCTCAGTACACATCTCCACTGAAATACCTTCCTCAAGCACTGCACCTTCCCCATTCTCAAAGCTGCCTGCGCAGCAGCACATCTGCCATGTCCTCCCGCTGAAGTACTTTGTCCATCTTCCCCAGTCCTCACAGAGCCCTACCACCCCACAAGGGGCATTGTGCGAAACCCCTTAGGAGACAAACAGCACCGGGAGAGGGGCTGGACCCCAGTCCTTGTAAAAGCAAAACCTGCATTTGTAAGTCATTCTGGTTTTAAGGTCTCAAACTCTGGCTACAAGCTGTTCTATAGAGGGGTTAAGACTAAAACCGGTTTGACAGCCCAAGTTACCTTTGCAATGTAGACGTCCCCTGTGACTCAAGGTTCATTGCATGCATCATTTCCTCATCTCATCACTCCTATTCACTTCAGAACTGATTTTTGACATGATTAACATTTTTTGGAAGTGTTTTTATGTACAATTTCATTTGCACAGCATCTCATGAGAATTCTTGCCATTTAAAGAAAAGGTACTAATCATGTTTCTTTTGACAAGTCAGATTTTTATGATAATGAATAAAGTGAATAATAACTATACTGTTCCCTTTAGAAATAGCTAAAGGCAAGTCAGATGGCCAGAAGGGGAAGCTGTACTTTTTTTAAGGGTGTGATTCATTCCTAGAAGGAGGTAGCAAGAGGGCATCGTTTGCAACTGCAATCTTCAGAGAAATTACGGTGAAAGGACCACTAGCATAACAATACTTTTCATGGTCACTGACTACAACAAATGGCAACAGGAAGACTGTCCTACAGCATTATGGGGACACAATAGAAAGGGCAGGAAATAATTGCAAAGGCCAAATGAGGACATAGTTTTTCTACTTCCTCCCTGGGGGAACACTACACCAAAGTATGATATGAAGTTATAGTCATTATTTAAAGAATTGCATCACCTCAATCAAAATTAATTAAAACCAACTATTGTTTTGAACAGTCTGTCTCACATTTAATCTATACCCATTAAGAATAAAAAAATTACACAAGTTATTCAGTTGTTTGGAAAGTCACTTATTCTCAGTTAAAAAGAAAAAGTGAAAGTTTCTGTAAATACAAAACGTGTAATTCTAGAATGGCATCTCACTTACCTTTCCTACTTCAGGATTCATGGTCTGAAAAGTGATACATCCACAGAGAAAACACAGCATATTTTCCACAAAGGTTAGGGATTGCAGACTCAGATCTAAAGACCAGTGTCCAACGTGATCACGTAGATGTTACTTAGCTACACTGGTTTATATCTTCCAGCACAGCTAACCAAAATATCTGCTCTTCACGCACAAAATGCTTTCCTTTAATGTATCATTACTTCAGGTAGCAGCCTTTTCCTTGCTCTAAACTGAAATAGAGAATGGCTGAAGACCAGATTTATCTCCTAAAGTGTTCCTTAATCATTACCCTCCAAATGCCCATTAGAAGCTCCTCATCAGCAGTTTATGACCTTTCCATGCTGAATGGTTCAGAAAGAGAGTCATAGCAGGTAAGAAGAGCTGTGCCTCCCATGGAAAGTCTGGGAGAGCAAAGCTGGCCTCAGGAGACTGCAGGGCAATGATGGAGGATAGTCTTCTTGCACCCCAGGGCTTGGCTGGGGAACCCACACAGTGCCTGCTGTCCACCCTGCTGCAGTTGGGCCTCCTGCATCAGGATCTGAGAGGGCAGGTTTCACTCTGTTTTGTCAGTTTGGAGGAACTTGTTGCTCCCTTGTGCCATCTAATCAGGGCCTGGCCTGGCCCTCTGTGCTGAAGGTTTTCCATCATACACAGAAGACTGGGACACACACAGGATCCAAATTTTTATTTCTTTCATAAATCAGGCTGACAGTTTTCATCCCACATTGTCAGGTAACTCCCCAGTATCCATACTCATAAACATGGAGTAGTTGGTATGCCCAAACCTTGATGGACGTGATAATGTAATTGATGTTTCAGCTGATGAGAAAGGCTGTCTGCTTCTGTACTCCCAGAAACATGCTGCACTGATGAGAGAAGTGGTTATCAGAGCACCAGCAACAGGAACCTCACAGGTTGCAGTGATTGTACTATAAGTAGATGACTTCCCAAGTAGAGTCTCGGAGCACAAGGAACCAAGAGTGGCCCCAGTCTCTACAAGTCACTGTATTGTAAATTGGAAAACTCCTACTTCACTTAAAATCATAGAATCATTTAGGTTAGAAAAGACCTTCAAGATCATTGAGTCCAATCATCATCCATGCCCACTAAACCATGTTCTGGAGTACCCCATCTACTCGCTTTTTGAATACCTCCAGGGATGGTGACTCCACCACTTCCCTGGGCAGCCTATTCCAATGTTTGACAACCCTCTCAGTAAAAAAATTTTTCCTAATATCTAACCTAAATCTCCCTTGCCTCAACTTGAGGCCATTTCCTCTCATCCTATCTCCAGCCACCTGACAGAAGAGACCAGCACCCACCTCACTACAACCCCCCTTCAGGTAGTTGTAGAGAGCCACAAGGTCTCCCCTCAGCCTCCTCTTCTCTAAACTAAACAGCCCCAGTTCCCTCAGCTGCTCCTCATAAGACTTGTGCTCCAGGCCCCTCACCAACTTGGTTGCCCTTCTCTGGACACGCTCCAGCACCTCAATGTCTTTCTTGTAGTGAGGGGCCCAAAACTGAACACAGTACTCGAGGTGCGGCCTCACCAGTGCCGAGTACAGGGGAACAATCACCTCCCTGCTCCTGCTGGCCACGCTATTTCTGATACAGGTCAGGATGCCGATGGCCTTCTCGGCCACCTGGGCACACTGCTGGCTCATATCCAGCCGGCTGTCAACCAGCACCCCCAGGTCTTTTTCTGCCAGGCAGCTTTCCAGCCACTCTTCCCCAAGCCTGTAGCGCTGCATGGGGTTGCTGTGACCCAAGTGCAGGACCCGGCACTTGGCCTTGTTGAACTTCATATGATTGGCCTCAGCCCATCAATCCAGCCTGTCCAGATCTCTTTGTAGAGCCTCCCTACCCTCAAGCAGATCGACCCTGCCTCCCAACTTGGTGTCATCTGCAAACTTGCTGAGGGGGCACTCAATCCCCTCATCCAAATCATTGATAAAGATATTAAACAGAACAGGGCCCAACACCGAGCCCTGGGGAACACCACTCGTGACCCGCCGCCAACTGGATTTCACCCCATTCACCACAACCCTCTGGGCTCGTCCATCCAGCCAGTTTTTCACCCAACGAAGAGTACGCTTGTTCAAGCCATGAGACGCCAGCTTCTCAAAGAGTATGCCATGAGAGACAGTGTCAAAGGCCTTGCTGAAGTCAAGGTAGATAACATGCACAGCCTTTCCCTCATCCACTAGGCAGGTCACCTGGTCATAGAAGGAGATCAGGTTGGTCAAGCAGGACCTGCCTTTCGTAAACCCATGCTGACTGGGCCTGATCCCCTGCTTGTCCTGGACTTGCCACGTGAGTGCTTTCAAGACAAACTGTTCCATAATCTTCCCCGGTACTGAGGTCAGGCTGACAGGCCTGTAGTTCCCCGGATCCTCCCTCCAACCCTTCTTGTAAATGGGAGTCACATTGGCAAGCCTCCAGTCCTCTGGGACCTCCCCTGTTGACCAGGATCGCTGATAGATGATGGAGAGTGGCTTGGCAAGGACCTCTGCCAGTTCCCTCAGTACTCTTGGATGGATCCCATTGGGTCCCATAGATTTGTGAGTGTCCAGATGGCGTAGCAGGTCCCTAACTATTTCCTCCTGGATTAAGGGGGGTATATTCTGCTCTTCATCCTCACCTTTCAGCTCAGGGGGCGGAGTACCCTGAGGATAACTGGTCTCCCTATTAAAGACTGAGGCAAAGAAGGCATTAAGTACCTCGGCCTTTTCCTCATCTCTGGTGGCTACGTTCCCTTCTGTATCCATTAAAGGATAGATACTCTCCTTGGGATTCTTTTTGCTGTTAACATATTTGTAAAAACATTTTTTGTTGTCCGTTACAATAGTGGCCAGATTTAGTTCTAGCTGACCTTTTGCCTTTCTAATTTTCTCTCTGTATGATCTAACAAGATCCCTGTACTCCTCCCAAGTTGCCCGCCCTTTCTTCCAGAGATGATAAACTCTCCTTTTTTATCTTGACTCCTAGCAAAAGCTCCCTGTTCAGCCAGGCCGGTCGTTTTCCTCGGCGGTTCGACTTGCGGCACGTGGGAATAGCCTGGTCCTGAGCCATTAATATTTCCTTCTTAAAGAGTGTCCATCCCTCCTGGACCCCTTTGCCCTTCAGGACTGTCTCCCAAGGGACTCTCTCAACCAGTGTCCTGAAGAGGCCAAAGTTTGCCCTCCGGAAGTCCATAGTGGTGGTTTTGCTGACCACTTTCCTTGCCTCACCAAGAACTGAAAACTCTATCATTTCATGGTTGCTAAGCCCAAGACAGCCTCCAACCATCACACCTCCTAACATCACACCAGTCCTTCCCTGTTCGTAAACAATAGATCTAGCAAGGCTCCTCCCCCGGTTGGCTCACCTACCAGCTGTGTCAGGAAGTTATCTTCCACATACTCCAGGAACCTCCTAGATTGTTTACTCACTGCTGTGTTGTATTTCCAGCAGACGTCTGGAAAGTTAAAAGTCCCCCACGAGGACAAGGGCACACGATTCTGAGACTACTGCCAGCCGCTTGTAGAATGATTCATCTGTCTCTTCAAGCTGGTTGGGTGGTCCATAACAGACTCCCAGCACAATATCTGCCTTATTGGCTTTCCCTCTCATCCTCACCCATAAGCACTCCACCTTGTCATCAGAATCGTGTAGCTCTGTACAGTCAAATCATTTCCTAACATAGAGAGCCACCCCACCACCTCTTCTACCTTGCCTATCCCTTCTGAAGAGCTTGTAGCCATCCATTGCAGCACTCCAGTCATGGGACTCATCCCACCATGTTTCCGTGATGGCGACTAAGTCATATCTATCCTGCTGCACGATGGCTTCCAGCTCCTCCTCTTTATTGCCCATGCTGCGTGCATTGGCATAGATGCACTTGAGCTGGGTTATCAAATCCACCCCTAACATCGGCATGCTGCCCCCAGGCTCATCTCTGGTGCACCTAGTTTTATCCCTTACCCCCTTCAAACCTAGTTTAAAGCCCTCTCTATGAGCCCCACCATCTCATGAGCGAGGATTCATTTACGCCTTTGAGATAGCTGGATACTGTCTGTTGCTAGCAAGCCCGGTGCCGTGGAAACCTCCCCATGATGAAAAAAACCAAAATTCCACCGACAGCACCAGCCTCTGAGCCACGTATTAATCAGGTGTGTTTTCCTGTTCCTTTCAGTGTATTTCCCTGCCACTGAAGGGATTGAGGAAAATACTACCTGTGCTCCCGATCCTTCCGCTAATCGTCCCAGTGCCCTGAAGTCCCTTTTGATTGCCTTTGGATTTCTCTCTGCAATCTCATCACTGCCAACCTGCACAACCAGCAATGGGTAATAAACAGAGGTCTGAACCAGACCAGGGAGTTCCCTGGTATGTCTTTTACCTGGGCCCCAGGGAAGCAGCAGACTTGACCATTGGACTTTCCCTCCCTCAGAACCTCTCTTTAAATTAGATCATCTCTTCTGTTGCAATATTCAAGATGCATATTAAATAGGAAAAAAAGCAGGAGTCATAGTGCTGTGTTTGATCTGCACTGTAATTTTTGTCACACATTGGGTGAAATGTGCTAATAGATAATTTAAATTTTGTATTAGAAGCCCTTCTTCAGTAGTTTATGACCTTTCCATGGTGAATAGCTTAGGTAAAATTCAGTTAATATAGTTTGTTATCAAGAATAAGGCTTAGGAGAAACACATTTGTTTTGTCTATCCTCAGTTGAACTTTGAATAGCACCAGCTTCCCACTGTTTTGGAATAGGAAATTTTACACTGGGTGGGGAGGTAAAAGGCCTTCCCTTCTGCCCTGAATTCACCTCTTGCCATTTCCATAAAAGTGCATCCAACTGCAGTCACACAAGCTTCCAAATGCAATCCCATCTGCACAGAACTGCTACAACTCTGCACTCCAGCAAAAGCAAGGTTCCTCCTGTTCTTTTTCTGCTCCATGCAGGCATGGGCACCCGTGGCAGTGCCCTGCGCTCCTCCAGCCACGTTACTGATTCACAGCAAGGTAGTAAGAGAAAGAAGCGGCTAACTGCCTGGAATAAGAGGATAAAGGTAATGGAGCAGAAACAGAATAGGAAATATGAGACATTTTAATGTTGTTGTAACTGCCTGTTCCTAGCATTTTTTGGCCCCATGACTGTGTCACCTAAGATTCAGACTTCTTCTAAGTTAAGAGCTGCATGACCAAGCCCCTGCAAGTTTTCAGGGTGTTTGTGTTTGCTTCCCTCTAGAGAGCACTGTTCTCTTTCTGAGAAAGACAAAGATAACCTCATGTCAGTGTGACAGAAACTTGGGAACTCAGCTGCATTTTAGCCAAATCCCCAGCTGAGATTAGAACCAAGTTTGAACCTCAAAGCAAGGGTAAATCTGAATTTGTATCCTCAGTTTATGCTGGAGCTCAGTGCAGGCAGCCAAAAATCAATGCACTAAAGCTAAAAGCTTCAGTATACTGAGTCCCCCCACCAGCTTGCTCCTGATTTTTTCACCTCTTTTCTTTGGCTCTGAGCAGTACTTTTCAATCAGTAACATACTGGTGTCACAGGAGGCTGTATATCCTCACAAACAACCCTGAGGACCCTCATTAACCCAAGGAATTCATTTTAGATCTTGTCCATTATGCAAATGAGAGGTACAATTTGTTCTTTTTTTCTGTGTAATATTATTGATTTATGCAACTCCAGGTTAGTCTCAACAACATACTTTTCAATTAGCAAAAAAACAAGAGGTTGCAGAGTTTCAAAAAAAAAAAAAAAAAAAGAAAACTGAACCACTGTTTTTAATAAATAAAAAAAGTAGGTGCAACTGCACCTAAAAGTGTGATATGGTAATTGACCATACAACTTCTATTCGATGCTAATTACTGAAGTAAATTGGATGGAATAGATGACAAAGTATTTATTGCCCTAGGATTGATTACATAAGCAAAATATACTGATATCCCAAAAATGGATTGTTCACTGGGGATTTTATTCAATGATAGAGTTTTTAAATACCTCAAGCCGTACCTTTTCTAAAATCCATAGTGACAGGTCTTTCCAAACAGATTAGTTCTCACCAGCCCGTTCATACACCTCAGACCCAGCTGTGACTCGGCTGCCGCAGGGGAGAGGGAGTGAATTTTCCAGCCACCCCCACCAAGGCAGGCTGCTGCCAGGTCTGCCAGGGTGGCTCCAGGGCTCTGCACATACCTTGGTACCTGCTGCTGTACTTCTTGGCACTTGTCCCATTTCCTTCAGATAACATGGATAACAGGCTGAGGAACGTGTTAAAAAATACATATATAAAATCAGTTTTCTTTGCAGCTCATGGAAAAGCTTGCAGCAAGCCAAGAGCAAAAATAAATCAGTTGAGATGCCATTGCTGCAACAATGGTAAACCTGTGGCACAGACGCTGGCGTTTGAACATGATGCTTCATGAATGGCACACATACAAGAGTTGGGACTTCTCCCTGCTGCTGCCTAAATAGCAGGATATTCAGGTAGGGACAGAAGGGAGACCAGAAAATATGGGAAGGTGGAGGAAGGAAGAATCCTTCAATATAAAAGAGTTGGAGGGCCTCATCAAGGAGAGGACAGGGCTCAGTATTAGCAGGAAACGAGTTTTTCCTCCATTGAACACGAAAAATGTATTCAAGCTTCCCCTTGGATTTTTACCCTCACAGAAACGCAGTTCACAAGAGTGTGCTTTGTGTAAGTGATTACACAGATTTTACTCTACATTCTCATAAAGTTTTTACACTCTGGCTGTTAAGCACAGAGTGCCCAGGATCACAGTTACCATGAAGTTTCCTCAGAAACTAGACAGAAAAATAAGAAAGTAAATTAAGGCTACCAACCAAAACAGAAAAAAATGTATATTCATCTAAGAGCCATGAAGGATTTCATATATTTACTCTAATAGGAATGACTCCCCTTGAAAAAGCTGGGAGTAAGCAGAAGAGACATGTTTTGACAAAGATGATAGTTAAAAAAAAATAAAAATCATCTAATCATGAAAAAAGTAATTTTATACAAATCTGGTAGAAAAGATCATATTTCAGTCTGAATTTCAAGCAACATGAGAGTGTCCATTGCCAATGTGCAGACCTGTCTCTCCCCTCCTGCTCCAAGTAACTTTTCTTGCCTGCTTCCCTTGCACCACCTCTCCACAGCACAGCCAGGGTTGGCATCCAGGGCAGGCTGGCAAAAGGAGAGTGATGATCATGGCTAGGGCTGCAGCTTGTCTTCAGTGCCAGAAGGGGACCATGGCAAGTCTATGTCAGAGAGGCAGAGGAGGTCACCAAAGAATGGAGTGGGTAAGGGTATGTCCTATAACAACAGGCACCATCCTGCCTGATGAACCCTTTTGCTACCAGTAGAAACAAACATGGTGGGCATTGCTCCTGTGGTCAAACCAGCTGGTTCCTGTCTCCTTTGCTATAGACCAGAGAGGCAGTCTTCAACACAAGCCACTGCCTGCCTTCTTTGATCAGGTTTCATTTGGAAACCTTTAATGCTATTTCAGCCTTTCAGGAAAATCATCCAGATCTCTGCAAGTCTCTGTAGATCATCCATTTAGTTCAGCAAATGGGAAGGCCTGCATGCACAGTAACTCCAGTGAGTCTGTTGCAGGGGCTAACACCATTACTTTGATGCATACTGTGTATTAATCCACCAAAATTCATAAATCCCAGGTGCATTCAATTTCAGTTTGCCAAAAAGCCTCGAAGTAGTCATATGAATGGCAATTGTGGGCACAAAAGTTAGATGTTTGCACTTGCGCCTCCATATTCTGGTTATCATAAAAAAAAAAAAAAAAAAAAAAAAAGCTGCTTGTTTTCCAGATGGGGCTTCAGACTCATTCGTAACCTCCGTATCTCATCACACACTTCAGTAAATGTGGGTGGCTTCCTTTTCAAGTACATTGATTGATGTTGTTACTGAGCTTACACAACTGGTTTGAAAATTATTACACACTCACCAAGAGAGAAACAGTTGTCATGAGACACCTCCTATTTCTGACCAGAAATGAAAACTCTGGAGAAGAGGTGTTTCTTGGTTGCCTTGCAATATTAAGTCAAATTTCCATGCCTTTTAGCAACACATAACAGGTTCAAAGGCATCACATTTTCTAGTGAGACAAACAACACCATTCTAGGTTTTCATCCCTAGAATCAAGTCTTCCCCTCCCCAAAATCTGAATGTTCTCTGAGGACTTCAATACTTCATTTTTGACCCCTCAGCAGCAAGAATGGAAACGTTGAATTGGCTAAGATAAAGCCCTAACACTTTGCATAATTAAGCTTTTAAGAAAATAATAGAGTTGTTTCTTGTAGTTAATTTATTCTAGCCAATATTATTTTACTTAATCACTGCAAAAAGTGTTTGACACTTACCTATAACTGTATAGAATTGTCAAGTGGGTACATCAACCATCTTACTAGGGAAAAAAGTCTTTAATTAACCTCGTTAAGCTAAATAGATGAAATAAAAAAGAGCTAAAACTGCATAAATCATTTAAGAGCTGGTCATATTTCCCATTGTTATCTCAGATATTCTGCACACTATACTGCCTGTTCTGGAGTCATCCTATGCTTTCTGACAAAGGCATTCCAGACCTTTAGCAAATAAATATGGTTGGAGTCAACTTGGTCACTTAAATTCAGCTGCTGATATTGCATTGTTCTAATGGAACGTTATGCAAATAATGCTACATGTATACATGTGTAAGTTCTTCATTTTTTTTAGTGTGTTTGCCAGATTCTCACCACTAAAAATATGGCTTTCAAGATTTTTTTTAAAAATATGTATAGAATCCCTAATACTTACTAAGATATTTAAAAAGTAATCACTTCAAAATCAAATTATTTTGCCTTCTTAAAAAAATACTTTTTTCCCCCCTCCAATGCAGAATAGATTTTTTTTTTTTTTAATGGAGAATTTAGGAATTTTGATGCAACTATGGGAGATTCACTTACAGAGGCTTAAATAAGAAAATGCAAACACCTAATGTGGAGCTATATGAAATAAAAAATATCCTGTACTGAAATAAGAAAGAGATACTGCATATGATCTAATATCCTCCTGAGTCCAGGTTACAGTCACATTGCAAGGCTCCTTTACTCACTGTTAGCTTTCCTGCTTAACTTCTCGGGTGACAGGGAAGGGCACTAGAATGGATAAATGTGGGAATGCTGCACTTTTGTGGTGATGCAACTCTGGTTTAACTAAATATTTCATAATAAGGTAAGCAATGGAAAAGACCTGAGGTGTTGTGAAATATCTGCCTTTGGAGATGCTCAGAATTTGACTGGAAAATGAGCCAGGTGACCTCCAGAGACCCTTCCTCACTAAATTATTCTGTGAATCTATGAACTCTGGGGTTTACAATCTGCTAAAACAGCTGATTGGAAGATTAGTATTTGCCTGTAGTTTTGGACAATTATACTTTAGACCAAGCAAATCTGAATGTGATCAGCCACACTTAACTGGGAGCACCTCTCGGACATGGTCTGGCTCAAGGCAGAAGCCTCTTCACCTGCCAGCAAAAGGGCTCCCACCACCAACAGGAGTATTGCCAAGGCATCCAGAACTGCTTTTCAAAGTCTGCCTGCCGCCTGCTCTCCTCCTGCATGTTCTTTCAAGTTTAAGCATCTCTTCAAGTATAATTTTTCACCACAAGAATAAAAAAATACTATATTCCCCTCCAGTGCAGCTTTCAAAATGCATAGATTGCTTTTTAACTCATTGGGGCTCTGAAATGTTTTCCAAAGCATTTTCTGTATAACATCAGTGGGAGTTCACTCAACCCACTAGTTTAACAGTTCCTTTTAAGGGGGTTCACATGTTAAGTGGTTGCTGTTGGATCAGTTAGCTAATGAGCATGGCAGCACAGAAGGATGATGTGCAAGACACTGCTACCCACCCATCTGGAAATTATTTGGACAAGTAAAACTGCTCTACATGTATGCCTCCATCCATGATGTGCATAGAGATGTATGTATCGCTTGGGCTGATCTCCAGCAGCGATCTCAGAAAGCACCAGCCAGAGAGGAGGAAAAGGGCCAAATGCATGAAGCAGTTCCCTTTGGCAGCTTCCCCAGAAATGTTTTACTGACGTTTCATGCACCAAGATGCTGGCAGGTTTCCAAATGGCAGATACTGAAAAACACACCATTGTGATACAGTGCGATAGCAAAGAGCTGGACTAATAAGCTCACCATCTGATTACTTTGGCTATCAGAGTTATCTCCACAAGCTCCAGGAATCCAAATCTCAGCTTCTCAAAATGTACATGTCAAACTACTTTAAATAAATAAACTAAAAAAATAATAAAAAAAACCCAAAACCACTGAAACCAAGCCTTTCCTATAATTCATGAAAGGGATGAAGACTGTCTTTGCTGAAGAAGACTGCCCAGCTCTTGAGCACTTTGATTATCGATGATGTCAGGAATTTGCTTACCTATGTTGGATGTATACTGTTCTCTAACATGTAAATATCCTATCACAAGATTCTTACGAGGGAAAGCTATTCAATCACAGCAAGAATCTGCTTGTGTTTAAAGAAGGCAGCTCAAAGTTCAAAAATAGTTGTAAGGTACATCAAACACAGCCAATGCATTAACCAGTCACTTGCCTTACTCTCTTGATGGTTGTGAAATATTCAGTTTTACTGCAGGAAAAAGAGACTAGCAATACAATCTTTTCATCTGCCTGTTCTTTCTGTCTGGGATTTACTCCTGCATATAGATACACAGTATTATTCCCAAGCAAGCTATCTGTTTTGCATCACAAAATGAACCATTCCCTATTTGAAGGGGCTGTCAGTTATCTGTGTTTTGTTAAGCATAAAGCAGTACTTGCTATTTCAAATCCCAGACTGCTGACAGTCACTTCTTAGGAATCTGAATAAAGTGACTTGAATTATTTAGAATAGCGAGTAGATTGGATTATCCCATTGTTCCACTTCTACAATTATATCAAGATAAGAAATGAGCTTTCAGTTAAGTAGATGCTAATGATTGACCCTGATTGAGACTCATGTAGACTCAACCCTTGCTTCTTTCAGGAATGAATTATGATACTCCAAAATAAGGGAGGTGAAAAATAGAGTAATCTGAAAAGCATTTTAGGAGCAAGAGATGAGATACTCCAAGCAGATGGGACACGTTTAAGCAGAATATAAAACTTAGTTGAAGCAGAGTTTTATTGGTACAGGCCTGCCAGAGAATACATCTCTTGGATAAAACTGATGATGAAGGCTAATAACTGCTACTTACATAGCCCAGAATTACTGTAAGTGTTTCCAGAAAGCAATTCAGTTGGCTGAGAGGTATACTCTTTTTTTTAATCAGATGTTTACTCTTTTAATTCAGAAGTTTAGACAGAAGATATCCCTGTATTCTTCTTCAGCATAATACTTTATTTTGTGTTAAATTTCTCATTCCCCCATAATCAGCGTGGCTATTTCACAGCACTGTGTCTACTCTATACATGCTCCAAGTACAAGTAATCATTTATGAGTGTTTTTTCTGTAGCCTTTGAATCTTATTCTTTAAAAGCACAATATATTGCATTTTTTCAGGGAAAAAAAAAACTTTTCTAGAGACATGTGCCCCATTATAAATATATGGTAGAATTAGTAATTCAATATAAAGAGATTAAGCAAGCTGGAATAAGACCTATCCATACCTGCCCAGAGATGCATAGTAACAAAGCCTTAAGAGAAAACATCATGGCACTAGAAAATGAAACTTTAAAGCAGTTCTGAAATTCTCCATCATAAATTGATATTCTGCTTAAAAGGAATGATACTGTGAATAAGAAAGCTGTGTACAACTTGTACTTTATGAAACTGTTAATATTTGAGACACATTTATCTCTAAAGCACCCTTTTTTTCTGAAAGCAAAAAGCAGGTTTGCTTTATGCGTTACCATCAAAGATGAGGAAAATATGTAACATAACTGTCTCAAAAGCTAGAATACAGATTTCAAAAAATAAACATGGCACCTGGAGTCAAATTTGATGGGCAACATTTCCCTAATTGTTTTGATGCACTCAAAGCATTACACTGATAGATCTTGAGTTTGCTGAAGCCACTTCTACTGAGTAACTTAACTGACTTTTTGACTACCTTTAGACAATTACATTACTAGTCAAGACCAGTCTTTAACTTGCCATTTGCTATTGTCCATGGTCCATTGCGCATGGTGTTCCAGCAAAGATCCATGGAAACACCAAACTATCCAAAAGTTGTCAGACCTTATCTTGAAAACATCCATTGGACCTGGATCTTAAAAT
Source organism: Harpia harpyja (assembly GCF_026419915.1). Taxonomy (NCBI): domain Eukaryota; kingdom Metazoa; phylum Chordata; class Aves; order Accipitriformes; family Accipitridae; genus Harpia; species Harpia harpyja. Next base: position 22,409,676 of record NC_068950.1, on the reverse strand, counting down.
ACGTTTTAAAAGAATCTCTAAAAGCACAAACAACTGTATTCTGTAATGTCAGTAACTATGTTCAGTAATAAAGATTACTTGGGTAGCAAATGAGGTTCCTCAGAGGATAACAATAGCAGCCCTGGAATGAATTCCCAGAACAACCAAGGAAGCAAGCCAGCTCTCTTCTCAAAGCCACCTTTTCTAACACACCCATAAATAACAAACATTCACAAACATAAACAACATCTTGCCACAGGAAAGCATTGCAATGTTTATATGAATTTCCCATGGGGAGAACATGATAGAACAAACTACAGAACAAACTATACGTAACAGATTAGTCACATTGTTAAGTGCTCTGCCGGGGAACAATCTGGGCCACTGGTAGAACTAGTTGGAACAGTCCAGGTTCAAAGCTTATCAATTATCAAACAAAACAGAGTCCCATGATTTTTATAACATAACTTTCCTGAATGCAGAAAAAATAGAAATCCCCTTTAGACAAAAAAAGATGATATAGAGAGAGTGTAAGTAAATATAGTACAATAACAGTCAAATGAAGTAAGTCTTTACCACCAGGGAGTTGAGGAGGAAGTTGAGTGGCAATGAATACCAAATTTCCCTAACTTACCCCAATTACAGAGATAAAAATAAACTCCACCAGTCCAGAAGACTGCAGTGCATCCTGTGTTATTACTTTTTGTACACAGGTGTGACAGTTTGGAGACTATGCCCATGTCAACTTCCCAATTCCACAATTCCATTCGATTTGGAAAATAATCTTTAGTATGGATTGGAGCATTCATTCTCTAGCAGCAGCTTGACGCTTAGGCAGACACCATGTCTGGAAAACCCTGACAGAGAGATCAGTGCCCACAGTTACTGAATGGTTTAACCCCTGAGAAAGAACAGATTTATTACCAGAAAAAGCCATTAGCTTTTCAGTGAGTTTCTTCATAGAAACTTGTCTGAGTAAGAGTCTGGGACTCCTGCTGCACGAGCACAAATATAAAATCTGCAGTTTCTCTTGCTGCCAGTCCAAAACAGACACTGTAGAGTCAGTTTTACAGGTAATTCCTTCTGAGTCAAAGAATTCAGTTCACTGCTAATAACAAGAACCTGGCAGGAGGAAATGTGGAGAGACCAGACCCAGGAATCAGCTTCTGGGAAACCTACAGCCCTCCTGAGAGCGCAGAGAGCAAAGCCAGTGCTCAGCACAACTCGGGGCATCACAACCAAGCAGGCGGGTGGCCTCTGAAGGAGCCATCCCAGCCATGAGGAAACCCAGAGTTCCAGCAGCCACGTGCCAAGGCCAAGAAAGGGACAGCAGACATTAAAGGCTGGTCTGTCCATGCATAACACATCTTGGAGAACCAGACCTGGAAACAGTGACTGGGAGCACGTGCTTGGATACTGGATCTGTCCATTGCTGTCCAGACAGTGCCATGGCTGGTCTTGTAAAAAACATCCTGCCAGTTAGGTTTTGGAAGAAGTGCCTCATGAGGCACACACATAGGGAAGAAGTTCCCTGAAACCCATTTTCACTTAAGTTTTCACCATCTTTATACAAGTATCTAGTTTCAACTAGGATGTACATTTGCCTTCATTTTCTCCATCTTCCTCAATGCAAATGGTGTCCTACTTAGTGTCTCCAAGGAACTAGGGTCTACAAAAACAATTAGCTTTTGTCTTGCTGATTAGCTACAGTAGGAGGAACTGTTTAGTATTTTAACATGATCTTGTTTCTTCTCTTTTTCAGAGGAGGTTCAAAATGATACATTTACGATCTTATGCTCTTTGCATATTTCAAAACTCTCATTTGAAATGGTATGCAAATGAAGTTTCAGTGTCTGGAGTGCCCAGTCTAAGTATCCTATTTTAACAATTTCAAAAGTTAATGCTCTGTGCTTTACCACATATTAAGTAAATCTGTCTGCTATATATCCCTTATAAAAATTTAAGCTCATGCTCTTGAAAAGTACAAGTGCTAAGAAAAGAGGGGACACCTACAGGATAAAAAATGATTAGAGCTGTAAGAGTTCAGGCAATCCTTATTCTCTCTAGGCTTTTTCAATTATGCCAGGTTTGGGAGGGAGGGATTCAACCATTCCTCCAGCCATCCACTCTGCATATAAGGCAGACACAGCAAGCCATTAATAATGAGAAGAAGAGATTTTATATCTACAACACTGATACACTTGGAAAAGAACTATTTTTGCTTAATATTTAACCTCCTATGCAACTATGCATTGCTTACAAAAAAAAAAGTCCCAACCTTGTTCTCAGTGCTGTACAAACATGAAAAGGCTTGTCAAGTCCACGGCCGGGTCCTGGCTTGGATGCTTACTGTGAAAATTACAGTAATAATTATAAAAAATACATATCTAATAACCATGTTTTCCCCTTACCCTAATTTACAGAGTACAGTTTCCCAGGCAACAGACTAGTCCAGAGAGTCTGTAGACCTCTGAAAATTTTTCACTGAAAATATGAACTATTGTAAACTGACCTTACATCAGCTGACACAGGCTTGCTTTCCGTAGCCACCTGGCGTGTACTGCTCAGTAGTAATCTCTGTACTTACTGCGATGTACACTTTCTATGTTCAAACCCAGTATACTAGTTAACTTTAATTTTGCAAGGCAGTAGAAAACTTTCTCTGGTTAAAAAAAAAAAATATAAAAATGGGTGCACACAGGTTTGTGAGCCCCCCTTCACTTCCTCCTTCCCCACTGCTTTCCTAAGCACACACGGGAAGGAAGAACCTTTCACAAACCTCAGGTTTGATGTCTCTTAAGAAACTTTTGGACTGAACTGAATCCTTTCTTCTGTCCCATAACATCAAAGCCTACCTATAATGCTGGTGAAAGAAAAAAGCCGACAAAATGGGTATTTCTGGCATTCAGAATCTTTGTAAGGCTTAGGCTTTCCTAAGCATCACAAATATGTGGAAGAAATAATTTAGTTACTCTAGGACTACTACTTTTAATTAGGACCAATAGCAATATCAAAAAGTGAAACATACTAATTCTGTTAATCATGCCTTAATTGCTGTAAAGCATACCTGAGGAGAAAGCAATCTGTGACCTGGAAACACGTGCACAAACATCTCTCTGCTTCCAAGTTGTCCTTTCTGGAGAGTCTGAGAGAATAAACCAGGTCTACAGTAAGGAGTTTCACTGCTATATGCCCATTCCCTAGCTGAGCTAAATGCACATCATAGATAAAAATAAGGAGCAACATAAGAGCCAGTTATGTCTTCCTATTTTTGGATTATTTTTTTTTAAATCTCTCAGGACTGATGTAAACTATGCCCCTTGAAGCCTGACGCATGTAATAACCTGTTTTTTCTTACATTGGTCATGTATCTTCTTCATAGTCTTGCCAATGAGGGAGAGCAAGAATCAGCATGTCAGAGACTCCTCACAGCAGTGAAATTCCCATTTGGCTCCATAGGCTGCTGCTTGTCTCCAAGCACTACACAGATGGAAGACAAGTTCACAAATTGAAGACAATTTACCAAGATCTAACAGTTCAGCTGAACACTAAACATGGATTTCTCTTACAGATCACTCACACATGCAGTCTTTGACATAAAATTTCTCCATGGAAAATTGTCATATACGGCATGACTGAATACTTACTTTTAGGTTCTAAGTCATACATACAAACTCACTTATTTTGTGTTAGCCACTACTGCCTATTTAAAAATAGTGATTTACAATAAAACAGAAACCCAGGAAAAGACAGTATGAAATAGATTAAATATCTTTTTCTGATTTGTTCAGTTTGCCATCATAAAAATAAGGGGTTTTAGCTTCACTATTATTATTTTTTTCTCCAGATCACCGTAAATACAAGCTAAGATCTGATACCTGGGATCATATCTGCATTCACCATCACCATCCCAGTGTAAAACTTTTAAGCCTGGCCTGAAAATATATTAAGATTCCTGGAGCTACAATCTGATGAGAAACTTTGTGCATCTCAACATAAGTCTGTACGATTTTACTTGGTGTAAGTCAGAGTGCTTTTTTTTTTTTAATTTAACAATTCTGATTATGTTGTATGAACTGGAGCAATACCCAGCTAATGTTCTTGTTTCTTCTGGCTATAAAAGGATAACAGAAATCAAAACTTTCCCTTCTTACCAGCCTCCCCTCCAAGTCAGTCACACTGTATATACTGTAGGAGTTTTGTTTAGAAGGAAGGTATCATAGGGACATAGTCACTTTTTAAAAGTGGCTGCTGTTCAACTAAACTGAAAATCCAATATGAGAGAGAATTTTTAGGAAAGCACAATGTCTATTTTTTTGTGTATAAAGAGACACTGGCAATAAAAGACAATAAAATATCCCCCTCACTCCTTTTAGACTAAGCAGTGGATTTTCCCAGTGTAATAGACACCTTAAAAAATGATTGCCAAAGAGTTAAAGGCACAAGAGCATTTAACAGTTCAAATCAGAAGTGTTAGCACACCAAGATGGAAAGAATGTGAACTTATGCTGTGCATCCTGAGTTTCTACTGCTGCAGAGTTTCAGTTTTCCCATTTCCTCTTTTTTCTCACTTTCAGGTTTCCACTGCTAGGAATTATAGGGAGATAATATGAAAAATTTAGCATATGATGGCACCACACTGTTTCTAATCAGAGCACTTGTGTACGTCATGTCTACCTATGTTTTCCAACAGCCATTTTAATTTTAGGAACATCTATTTGGATTACCAATAACCAAATGTATTTTAAATTCAGATTGCAATGTAGATTCAACTTTATTGTCAAGAGGCATTTTACAAAAGAGAAAAAAACAAATGATTAAGAATTTGTGGAAGAGCTCTCAAGTCTGATAATGTCCTCTACTGAATTGCCAAGTAGCCCAGGAGTATAAAGCAATATTGAAATGAAAGGGGAGGGAATTCTACCTACAGGTGCAATTGCATATAACATCTATTACTCTCTACAAAAGTAGGAACTACTGACAAATACTCTCCTTGGAGAAAATGGCAGAAAATATGTGCAAAAGCAAGGCTTTTGGGAACCAATACAGGAATGGTGAGAGGCAACACTGGAAAGCCACTGAGGTTAAAGAGCTAAGAAAAAATGCAAAAAAATGCAAATCAAGAAACAAACAGTTTATGCAGTCAAAAGACCTCACTGTGGCCATATTCTGCTAACCCAGGAACTGCAGGATATGGATCAATGGGAAACATGGAGCAAGTCCATGATATGAGCAGCTTGGCTGCCAAGTACATAAAAGCTCTCAATAGCCACAAAATTCAAAATTCAGCAATTATTTCTCTTTCTTTCCTTCTAGCTGTTGTCATATCATGAGAAGGACTTTGTGGATTTCAGCTGTCCTCCAAGGAGGAGGTTAATACCCTCATTAATTATGATGGGCTCTCTTTTAAACCCTATTCAGATCAGTGTTACCTTCTGCAGGGTGTGAGATCACACTAACTGTGACAATCTCAATATGACACCGAGCTGTTAATGCACCATTCCTGTTTCAACATGTTCACGTCCTGTGACAAACGCTAACATAGCGAACACCATCGTGATTGCTCAGCACTCTCAGAGCAACTTCACGGGCACCAGTGTCCTGAGAATTTGGCAGGCAGGGAGGCAATCTGGTGTTTATAGCACATGGCACATGTATGAAACACTTCTATACTGGTGATGAAGCTAGCAAAGAAGGTCCCAGCTGTTAAGCAAACAAGTATCAGCTGTCATACTCATCAAAATCTGCATGTGTCTGCACGTCCTTGGATGAATGTACTAATGCACCTTCCCCGGGCACCCACAAACTCCAGTGGCTTGTCTGCGACACTGCTTAATGTCTTCAGACTTTCTCCCCTCATTCTGTCAAGCAGGCAACCACTCTTCTGCAGGGAAATAATACTTGTGAACTAGGCAGAGGAACTGTAGAAAACAGTTTCATGATTTCAAGACATACATACAAATACAATAGCCAGTGCATCAGGGATAACCCTGACCTCACCGCCTAGGCACTGCAACCTGTCACCCCCATACTGTTTCTGCTTCCCATGCACCCGGCACAGACCGCACAGTGTCAGTCTGCTTCCCATATGTCATGCATTTCAGCAGTACAGTGATGTAAATGATAACAGTCATATCTGATTGTGAGAAATAAAGGTTCTATCCATAAATACTGAAGAATTTTTTTGTTACTGTTCCGTGATTCTCTTAATTTATTTCTTTTGATTTAAGAGTGAAAACAAATTTTAGTAAGTCCGTTGAAAATTCTCTGAAGAGTTGTATGTTAGTAGTTGCAATTTCTATTTAGGCTTCTAATAAAAGCATTTTGGAAGAGCGAGACAAAGACCAGGCAGCCAGAGAAGTAGAGAGCGTGTTTGGAGAGGCAAAAGTAGTCTAATAGAGCACTGGGCACCCAAATTTCTCTCTGTAAAGTATCAAAATCTCAATATTTATTAGGAAAGTACACAGAAGATTTCTGATCAAAACCAGAATATTCCTCAAAATACCAAGAGCTACTTTGCATGTTAGTCAGTACCCCTGTGGCCCTCTGTATTCATGTGAGAGATGAACAATCTAGCTGATCTCTCCAACTCTCAGTCTAATTTCTATTTCATTGTCCAATATTAAGCAAAACTATTACAACAGGATAAATGAGGCAGAGCCCAATGTTGAAACAAGGTGTATAAAGCCCATCTGGGACACAGAAGAATGGTAGAGCAGAGAACTGAACTTGGCTCATCCATGTCCTGAGAAGCAGCCTTAGTCACTTAGCTGAGGTCTAAGAGGAAAGCATTGTAACTCCAAGCTAGCAAATGAGACAGCCCCACTATAGGAATGTGAATCTTAAACTCCACATCTTTCCCAATAAGTGCATTGCCGGGAAATAATCCAGATTCATTTTCTCCATTTTTACGGAGGGAGGGAGGAAAGGTTCAAATTCAATTTCACAGCAAGGTAGAAAAGAAAGAATCTTTATACCTTGAAGATTTTTAATAAGAAAACCGTTATCATCCATTTATAATAATCAGCATTCCTAAAGCTAATTCATGATAAAGAACTAAAAATTACCAACTTTGCCAAGGCCACTTAGCGTTCTTCACATAAACAACTATCCTGAAATACGGGGTAATCTTAATTTTGCATTTGCAGTTCATTTACTCTCAATTTGTTAAACTGTTCATACCACTACTTCAGTCATTTCACTGGTGATTCAAAGTGCTACTTTAAGCTGGTACATTATCAGATGACTTAAGAAGGAAGGCATCTTTCCTTCCCCAGACTACTTTTGCCTCTCCAAACACGCTCTCTACTTCTCTGGCTGCCTGGTCTTTGTCTCGCTCTTCCAAAATGTTCACTCTTCTTGGGAGTTTGCAAAGTAAAAATAACAAGCTACAGTCTGCTAATAGTCTTGGCCACCCAGCTCCTAACAACCACTCCTGGCTCTCCTCGCACCCGCTCTCCCTGCTGCTTGTGAGATCCAGTGAGTCATCACTGGGAAACACAGCCTCTTCCTCTAACACTGGCTGCTCTCGAAATCAACAATCTGCAAACTGGAAATAATATCATCTCTCTTTCATAGGACGGAACAGTATTTTCTGACCAGCCTCACTGGTTTTTTCAGCTCTCAGTTTTGACTGTGTCATTCCCTCTCCCTCAACCTTGAAAATTACAAACACAATTATACCTCATTTTCAACTAACAGCGAGGAAAATTTCATTTTTATAGTATCAACATGCAAGTTTTATAGTTGGAGCAAAATAAAGCAAAAAATCCCCCAAACCTCATCAGTTTCTCCTAAATCCATGTATTCTCATAGCACTACATACCTTACAAATGTAAGTTATGTTCTTAATGTTTTGGTAGAAATAATTGCCTCTCCACTGACAATTTGTCAAGTGTCAGGATGATGCAATATGAGAAGACAGAGATACAATCTTCCAGATTTATAACAGAAATACTCCTCACAGACCCTTAACTAGTGCAGTGGTACTGAGTGCCGCTGCAACATACACTGATAGTAAAAGTTATGCTATCTGAAGTAAAAGGCTTCCCCACCACCCCAATAACTTTAAAAATTATCCATAACAGAAATAACTGTTTCCCACAGTGGTCTTTCCTATTTACACATGAGTCTTTGGTTTCCTGGATCAGTTTTTTTGTAGTTTTGTTTTGGTTTTGGGGGGAGGGTTGGTTGTTTTTTTACTGTTATCTGTCTCCATTCCTGGGCTTCATCAGGGCTTCTCTACAAGCCTTTCATCCTTACGATATCAAGTACATAAGCAGGCCACTAAAAAGGGAAGGAATTAAAAAAAAAGTAATGGGGAGGTATGCATGCATGTATATACACACATATCTGATAGTTCCTAAAGTGTGCTTCTAATTGTATGTGTGTAAGCAGAGTATCCACCAAGTTCCCATAAGCCTTTGTAAGGAACTGAGGGAATATAGAACTGAATATATGCAACTGATGTTTCCTACATGAAATACTCTGTTCATCTCAAAGGGACCTTGTTTGTTGTCAAGGGACAAAGAGCTGGTAAGAAAATGGCCAGATAAAAGCAAATGGAAAAAGAGACTTCCAGTTCATAATTAGAGGCATGACATATTGTTTTTAGATTTGATACACACACAGAAACCCTTGAGACACTTTTCATATACTGCTCCGTAATGGGAATAGCCAGAGGTCTGAGAATGAGCTTCCAATGAGTAAAGAAAATAATAAACAGGGCACTCTCCTCCAGTGTCACAGCACCCATGTGAAATAGGTTGCTGGCAGAGGTGACTGCTGTGCGCTGCGCAGCCAGACCCGTCAGCTTTCTGCCGAGTGGAGGGTGAATGTGCAGCCTGATCGGACACCATTAGCAAGCGGCACAACAAGCTGCTGCTGAGTGCATCCAAGTGATTACAGTGTGTGTTATTGAGCTTCCAGTGTTACACAGTGCAGAAAACATTCTGCCCAAGAAAATCACCGCTAGAGACAATGACACTGAGATGGGGACATCTTCCAGGGCACGGCACAGATTGGTCTGTGCAACAGGAGGGAGAAAGGAGGTGCTCTGCACCTCTGATGGCAGACTTCACACAGTTCAGCAAAGCCTTTTACCAGCAGAAGAAGTGATTCATATACCATGGCTAGCTAGATCAAAAATGCCACCAAAGGTTAATCCCTGTTTCCAGGAGAAGGCCAAGAGATGTGCACAAAGGGATTAGGCAGTAATCACAGCAGATTTCTAAAATAATGTAATGAAACAGACTCAGGTATTGAAGCATGCTGGAGACAAACCTAGGACCAGTGCCCAGTTTAAAAAAAAATACATGGTACAGGAGGAGACACGCAAATGATACAGTGTTTGGCAGTTGGGGAAAATGCTGCAAACCTTAAAATCCGAGGTAAGCCTCAGAAAATACTGAATCAGAGCTGCACATTTTTAATGCTAGAGATGATATAACAACAACCTGGTTTTACTTCAGTTACTGAGGCATAGACTATGTGGTTGATCAAGAAAGTGAAAGACCATTTTTCCCAAGCCAGCCAATTTAAGAGATTAAGCACAGATGTCCAAGGGACAGTGCAGAAGAATTCAAGTGACTGACTAATAAACAGGAATTTGAACATCTTTTCCTGCCTACCCACAAAGCAGCAGTAAGGGACAGCTGACAGAGTGCACCAGGAAAATGTAATTAAATTCACAACATTTTTCTCATAAAAATACCCTTTCATTAAATATCAAAACCAAAACTCTTTCTAAAACATGGTCAATTCTGAATATCTCACAGCTGAAGTACTTAGTGGATAAAAAAACTAAAACATCTCAACCAACTTTTTCATGCTTATTAACTAAATACAAAGACAACACCTTTCATTTGGGAAATGCCTGACCCCTCGTTGCTGGATGATGGGAGAATATTGAGGACAAATGTGTATGTCTTGTCTTTTGCTTTTTCCAAAGTGCCTGATCCTGACCTCTGCTAGAGAGAGAAAGCTTTGATCTAAGCAAGCATCGACTCAAGTTAGTTGGACATGCCTTCGGAAGTCTTGTAGTCTAACCTCTTACTTGCAGGAAGACCACAAACACTGGACCTGGCCAGCCCTAGTGCTATCTAAACAAGTCCCGAAAAATTCCAGGGGCGAAGAAATATTCCACAACCTCCATGAACAACCTCCCCTAGTGCTGTACTACCCTCCTTGCAAGGAAGCTTTTCCTAATGTCCAACCTGAACCTCCCGGGTTGTCCCTTGTGTCCCTCATCCCTTGTTTTACCAGCAAGATTAACTTGCCTTCATCTTCTCCCTAACTCTCTTCATGCTTAGCCCAAGCCAAGCTCCTGTTGCTGGAGCGGTGTGAACAATGAGTATATGCTATAGGCTGCCTATATTAAGAGTATGATATACTCATGTTCTTTGAACTCTCAGCCTGTAGGAAATACATCACTTGGGTATGGCAGAAGGCTAGCACCCCTGTGCAGTTCCAGGTTCAGACACAGTTCCAGTCCAGCTGACTTGGTACAAGGGCAAAAGATGCACATATGCGCTTATAAAATACTTCATGGGGAAATCCTGACAGGCACTTTGCCCTTTGGCTTTTCTGTCAGGAGTCTTCAGACATAGCCTGGACCTAGCTTTGGGATGCTGCATGGTTACAGTTCTAAGCTGTAGCCCAGCATACACACAGAGCACAGTGGTGACAAAGAGGGAAATACAGTCCTCTTATCTTCCGATAAAACTGCACCTGCTAAGGGTTATACTGAACAGTAAAATAAATCTTCAACAACTATATAGCTGTACCACAATGTAAAAACTGTTTCTTTCAAATAACGTGCTTAGTGTTAGGTTTATGTGCAAGTAAGTCAAGAATGGGGTTACTCACATGCTTATAGTCAAACACAAAGACTTGCTGGACCAGACCCCAAGTGCCTCCTTTATTATCTCCATATCTCAAAATTATGATTACCAATTCAGTTTCTCCGTGCTATTGTATTTCCTGCTATGCCGAATAGAACATTTTTCCTATTACTTTTAGCAGATGTTTTAATTTATTCTTTATATTATATTTTATTAATGCCTATCACACTGGCATCTAGGCAGATGGCCAACTTCAAACCAAACTTTTATAGAGGAATTAAAAGAACAGTCAGGCAAATGGGTTCTTCACAGCTGGGAAGCTGTTACTGTACTATATATTTATAGTATATAAAAGATATTTGTGAACAGAACAGATGGTAACTTAAGAATTTACCTGAACTTGGATTTTGTCCTAAATTTCAGTAGGTCCTTGCAAGTTTGACATTTAGCACTTTCATTCTTTCAATCTTCATTTTCTCTTCTAACATCACACATTCAGGTTTTCTGAAAGGAGACACATTTATAAACTCTTCCAAAAAATCTTTTAGAAAGGTTAAGCAATAACTCTAAACTGTTAATGAATCCAGCAGGTCAGCAGATTTCTTATAGTCAAAGTTATGAGCAGCTGCAGTCTCTCCCACAGATGTGATACAACACTTTATAAACACATGGCTTCCTAAATATACAAGTGTGACAAACATATCAGCTCATCACCTTCATAAGCTATTTGAAACTAAACTCTTAATTTAAAATCCGTTCAAGTTTTAAAGTTCAAGTCTAGCTGGGAAACTTTGGAAAATGAGAGCAGCTTTTAGAGCAGTTTCCTTATCAACTGTACCCAAGACACAGCTTACTCTTCCTTTCTGACGTGACTAATAGGTTTCTACAGGAACTCAAAGCCTTTGGGGGTTTGCATCATGATTTTTATACATACATAGTAAGTACAAGTTCTTTACACCGAATGATGTACTTTACACTTGCAACATCCAAGTCTGTCAGCTGAATTCAAAGGGGAGATTTCCAGTGTCCAGATGGGCACAAGACCCTCATCTCCAGTTGATTTACAAGTAAAAGGATGTTTGTACTTAAACCTGAAAATCTGCTTTTCAACAATTAAGCTGTGGCCTGGTGACCACTCGCTGGAGTGCTCTGTGCTGTAAGGTCTCTTCACTTGGCACAGCATCACTTGCAGATTGCTAGATTACCTTTAACAGCATTTTAAAGGGCCACATTGTGGATATTTCAGGTTGATGTAAACAATTTATTACATGTGATGTTTAGCGAAGTGTGCTATATTACAGAACACAAAAAAAAATTTTAAAAGTGTTAGGCTCAAAATCAGCTTTAAACAAAAAGGTAAAATGCTTTTATCAAAATTATCTTGGTTACACTGAAAATTTCTAGTCTACCATCTTTGGTTGATTCAGTAGTTAAGCTTTATGGCTCAATATCCTAAATGAGCCTACCTTGGGCTTTTACAGAAGCATAAATACATGTCAGTGTACTGGAGATCACATAACAGTTGTTTGTTCTGTTTTGTGTATAGTCACAATCCTTTGTATTAATAAACTAAAATATTCATTATAAATTTGCTCCAGAGGGAACCATGAGCCTGGAGCCACAGAGTCTGATTAAATGTAAGAAAGTACATTGTATTTATCTCTTGATTCTCATATGGCTACAAACCCAGCAGGCTTCCCCTGACAGGATAGCTCTGAACTATGATTCAGCCCTGGCTTGCTTGGATCCACGACAGACCTGTTCAACCCATTGCATACCTCAATCAGCTAACCTGCACAAGAAAGCTACCATCTATATACAGATAATATATACAATATAACCTTTCACTAGGCTTGGGTTTTTTTGGTCATAAAATCTGATTATATGTTAGGATTTAAGGAAAAAACTATTAGTATTGTTATCACATAATTACTCAAATTTACTTTTCCATAGTGGCAAATTGCATTTTTCTTGTACTGGGGAGACAGGGATGGGTTGTCTGTCACATGCAGCAAGTTCTCCTTGAGACATCTACTTCCTCCCAAAAGCTTTACAAGGAGCCTACATATCTTTGTGTTCATAGTCTCCCAAAGTACCACATTTTCTTTCCAGTCAAATAAGTATTCTACCAGGCTTGACTATACTGTATTGCACTGAAAATATATCAAGGCAGTTGCATGAATTTTTGTTCCCGATAAGTTTTCTTGAAGTTCATATATATATATATATATATTCGACAACCTAGGTACAAACACTATACAGAAATGCAGCCCTTTTCTTAATGCTTTTTGTTACAGATCATTCTAGAAATACCTTGTTTGCTCTATGTAATTATTTCAACATTGCTGCTAAGATAGCTAGTATGCATTATTAGTCAAATTTGGTTTAAATATACAGCAGTTGAAATACAGTCTTTAATTGTGAAACATCTCATATATGCGAGCATGGGAGAGAATGCAAAGCAACCAGAAAGACATAACTCACTAACTTTTCCCCAAAATTAAGCTTTATTTTACAATGAAGTTGGGATCAGAATGCAGTTGAGACCTGGAGCTGAATTCTCCCTTAAGTTTAGCATTATTTAAACTCTAAATTAATTTCAGATTTTTCCTTTATCGCATAAAGATTAGCCTTCTAAATCCTGATGTTTTCAGAATTCATCAATTCTACTTTACTAAACAGGAAATTGCTATCTGGAAAAGCTGTGAAACCATCTCAACACTTCTCCCTTCCCCTGGCTCAATTATTAAGGGGGGTTTGTGTTTTGTTTGGTTTTTTTAAGCATCCATGAAAAAAATTTCTTCTTAGCACTGATGAAAATGAAGAAGAAAACCACCTAAGAAATAAAAAAACCCATGCACCTCAAGAAAAAAAAAAAAAACAACCAACACCCCCACACACCCCAAAACAAAAAACCCAAGAACACTGAAATCACTTTGGGCCAGATTCAACAAAGGATTGAAGGACTTAAAAGATAAGTGCTTCAGGGCTTTTCTTTTCAGCATCTGACAGTGATGTGAAGGTAGCAGGTCACATTATGGGCTGCGCAAATCCTGTGCAGAGCAGTAGGAGAGAGCAGGTGCCTCAGCAGGCGGCTGAGCAGGAAGCTGCCGAAAACCTGCCTACTGCTAATCATTGGGAAACAAAGGGGTGAGCGCTTTCAACCCTTTAGCTGATCTGCCCAGGACCACAACAAATGCAACCAGCTTCTCTTCCCACACTTGGAAGAAGTGCAAGAGCTGGGGTCTTGCCTGCGAAGCCCTCGGTCCAATTGCCTGCATTCCTCTCCCCGGCCGGCACCCTGCAGCCCAGCCCTGCCGCAGCCCAGCTTGGGCTGAGCAGGGACGCAAAGACGTGATGTGGCACCAGCCTCATCAGCCTGTGGATCAGCCGACACGGTGTGCAAAGAAGCCTCCTGGGGCTTCAGTCCTCTCAAACTCAGACGTAACCCATAGTGCAAGCTGCAACCTCTGCCCAGGACAGGGGTGCTCTGGGGTGTGCACAGACACACAACTACCGAATACCCTTGAGAACACCACAGCTCAACCAGGAGAGCTCAGTGAAGTCTAGGGATTTCAGAACAGGGAGCAGCTAGGGCCTAAGTTCAAACTTAGAGTCCTGAAAACCACTTTTCAGTTACTCCCTCATCTCCAAATTCAGTCCCAGAAATGGCTGCTCAGGTCTTTCCTGGCACTGGTCCCAAGGGCCAGAGCCTAATTGCCTTTACTCACCTTGGCAATGTCTTTCACAAGGGGAGTTCACTAATATTTAGACTATCTACAGTAGAAAGTATTGCTCAAAGTGAGCAATGGTGGCAGAACCTATTCCAGGGGAAGAAAAAAAAAAAAGAAAAGAAAGAAAAAAAAACAAAGAGTGCAAACAGGGTAGAAAACTTAACATGGGCATTTTTTAGCATCAGAAAATTCTGGAGGCTTCCAAATAAACTCATAATTCAGAAGAATTTGAGAGACAACAATGCATCAATAATAGATTTTTAGTAGGTTGTATCCTTGAAAGAAGGTAGATGGTATAGCGGACAAAATAAAGTTGTTGGTGGTCTAATACATTGCAAGTGGTTTGTCACCTACAGCACTGCATTCTTCAAAGGTATCTAACACACACACACAAAAATCTCTCAAGTGAATTTATTGACCAAAACCAGTTCCACAGAACCAATTAGTATCTTACACAGGCTCCCCTGCAAGGCTTATGAGGCCATCCATCACTTGTCCATTTAACTATTTAGCATTTGTTCCAGCAATTTGTCACACTGTCAGAATGGTAACATTTCAGAATAGGAGTTTTTGGTTGAAAGAAATCTAACTCAGATAGTGCAGATATTTCTTTTTTAATAAGACTTACACAAGATTTATGTTTCTCTTTTTTTTAACCTTAAGCATCTTGTCTGCAAGGTGAGGTTAGTTCTTTGTACTTCAAAGGTTCCACATTTAAATCAATTGTTTTATATGAGAATTTTAAAATATCATGCAAAATGGAATTACTTCAAACTTCATCAAAAAATCACAGTTCTGACATCATAGAATACCTTATCTTACAGCTGCAGTGCTTACATTTTTATCATTTTTCTCATCTAGTCATTTGCTTTTACATTCACTTCTGGTGACTTTCTTAATTTCACAGCACCAAATGAATCACAAAAAAATTACCTGTCCATTGAATTAAAGGCGAAGTATCAACATAACATTAGCATGTCTACTCCTAAGGTATTTTAGAATTTTCAGGCTCTACATCTAAAGGGAAAGAAAATTCAGGCTCTATACATTTAAAGGGAAAGAAAAAAAATTGCTGCAGAGCTTCAATTACCCACCTCCAGATATTTATTAATATAAATTAACATGAATGTATAAAAAATAAAATGCAAAAGAAATATTTCAAGCTCGGCTATCTCTAACAGACTATTTGATATCTATAATGCAGGTACTGGGAACAGTTTCAAAAGGCTGGCACTCACTTTAAAACACACCCAGAACATTTTGCCTGAACAACATGTAGGAATGAGACTAACACAATTTCTACATTAAATGAAAACACCTACAATGAGTATGTCAGGCAACCTGTTAACACCTTGTCAGAGCACTCTTGCAGTCCTATCGCATGCGGTTGTATGTCCACGCACCTGCTATTCTGCCACTTCACAGTTTCCACTGAAATGAATAGGAGTTATTCAATAACCTTTAGATTTGTTCATTGTTTCAAAAGCAGGACTCAGTTTTTAATGGCGAGAGCACACAGATCAGAGGTCTGCTTTCCTGATACCCTGTAGAGTTTCCTGATTTAGATTTCTTATAAAGCGGCTGCAGCAAAGCAGCCTGGGAATCAAATGCCATCTCTGCATCTGAATGCTGTTAAGCAGCTCCCATGGCATTTCTCCCCGACTCTCAGTGTGTGCCTGTCACTGAGCTCACTCCCAGAGATAAAGCAGCAAATGTGTACTCCTGCGGGAAAGAGTGTTGAGTAAAAACCCTTCTTGAAGCCCTAAGAACGCTACAGCTCAGTCGATCATTGGGCCTTCAATCAGTGTGCCCATCTCACCTTGTATACAGAAGGTTTTGCAGTGTATGAGTGTTTGGTAGGGATAACCAAATGTTTAATATACACAGAGCAAAATGAATATCTATGTGTAAAAGGCTTAGCAAATTTCACTAGATAACACAGATTGCCACTGCTCAAAACCCCAAAACAATCCCCCCTCTGCTTTGGTGAGTAATCTTAGTGTTAAATGCCTGACAGTTTTGAAGTATGTATTTTATTTTTCTCTACCCATTTGTGTCTATAATTAAATAGCTTCAGCCAATTATATTGGTATCTGCTAAATATCACTGGTTTATTAGTCTGTTTGTAGAGGATGCACCTACCTTAGATCTAGGTTACTCTGCCTACACAAAAAATATTATTTCCAGTTACAGTCAGAATATCATAGCAATTCTTTCAATACTATGGAAGTAAATGGGTAGAAGGAAAGAACCTGAAGGACAGGCCATCAGTTAACAAAAGCCAAGGAGTCAGTGCCGGGCAGACACAGCCAAAAGGCCCAGTTAGAAGAGGAGAAGGTACACACAGACGAAGGGATGCTGAGCCCAGCAAGCAAGAATGTCCACCTGCAGGTCTTGGGTCTGTGTAACAGCTATTAACTTATCTTTGGAAGAGGGTTTGCTTGTTTGCTTTTTTGAATATACACCCAATATTAAAGAGCATAATATAAACATGGAAAATTATTCCAGCCACAGACACTGACATGGAAAAAAAAAACCCAAAACCCTGAAAACAAAACGTTCCTGGTGTTAAACACAAGCCTGTGGGGAGAACTACCCAAAACCAGCAATCCGTCAGTTTGTCTAACCTCTGTCTTTAGGGAGAACTTCAAAAACCTATCAGTAACAGGACTGCCAAAAGAGAGCCAGCAACAAATATCATGGGCTGCCTTGGGCCTAAAGACAGTGGCAATTCCTTCTGCCAGAAACCTGAGGAAGTTAAAAATGAACCAGAAGGCAGGATATTACAATAGTCACATTCTCCACTCTCCTCCCCCCCCCCCCCCCAAAAAAAGGCCACAAAAATCCTCTGCAGCTTCCAAGTTGCTTTTCATCGCCTTTTGTAAAGGAAGTTCCAGGTCAGCTCCCAGAAGTTGCAGAAAAGCTTTTTGGAGTTTAATAGTCCAGAGTTAATTGCCATTCATTTGGCAGGTTTGGTACAGAAGGCAGGTCAGAATTAATTTCTCGCTTAACCAAGGCTGAAATTCACATTTAAAGTATAAAAAGTTATAGCTGCTACTGAAGTCTCATTCAGAGCGAGATGATCGCAGCAAGAACTTGTCCTGAATATAAAAAGCATCTGGGAACATGTACTGTCTCAAACAAAGATGAAAGCTGAAAAAGAAAAATAAGAAATAACCTGAATTCATCATGAAGGGCCAAACCCACCTCTGCCTGCCTGTGTGTAGCTGCTGTCAGTGACAAGAGAATTGAGCTCTAAACCACAGCTTCTCCATCAGCTGGCACTCTGGGCCGCTTGGTGCACAGCTGATTAGAATCATATAATCAGGTCAAAAAGGTTTCACAATGGCTCTAAATGTGGTTGCTATCAGAAAGAGGCTCAGAGGTATAAAGATCAATTACTATTTAAGTAACATTCAGTGAGATACGTTAATACTTCCATCAAGATAGGGAGAGGAAAGTAAGTCTGAGGAAGCAGAGGCAGGATTTAAAAAATGAATACAGCAGCGCTTTCCATGATAAACTTTTCTGGAGAAAGAAAACACTGGAAATAAAATAAGACAGCATCTGCAAATAATTGCATTAAGTATTAAGCTTTCCTGAAAAGAGAACACGGAACTATGAAAGTTTAAATAAACAACACAAAACAAAAATATTGGACACAAAAATGCCTTGTCCTAGGATGCCCTACTTCAATGAAAATATTCTTCCACACTTTTTTTTTATTGTGCCACCTGCCTGTTGCCATCTGTTTTTTCTTGTCCCAATACTATATTTTTAAGGTCACTGGGCAGAAGAGGACACTTTTTTCATTGTGTGTATCATGTCAGATTTAAAAAAAATTTAAAAAAAAAAAAAAAAAAAGAGACACAAGTGTCCAAAGTAGACTTGTTGATTAGGCACTTCCATCCTAAAAATGCAATGTAAAAAATCATCGCTTTCTGCCTGAATCTAAAGATACACGATATAGACATGTTGCTTTGACTTTCAAATTCTCTAGACATTTTGCATTATCTAATCCTTGTTGGGATTAGGTATTTTGGCATTGCTTTGCCTGTTTCTCCAAGAGGGCCTACTTAATAATGTTCTTGGAGTGCACGTGCTACAAAGTCAGGCATATATAAATTACCATTTTGTGAATTCAGGCAATGATTCATATTTTCATTCCTTTCAGGTATGGAAAAATAAGTAGAAAAGGTAGTTCTGAAGGCAATAGTGGCATATTTACCTACGGGCACCTTTCATGTAAACAGGTCCTCAAATTTAGGCTCAGAGGAATGTCTAAAAAGGACCAATGTGCAAGAGTGATGCTGCTTGTTGCATGCATCAAGAATAACGTTGAGAATGTTCTGCTACACCATATGGACGGGACAGATGCTCTGGTAAAGGAAATGCCAGAGGCCACATTACCATTCCTCCGTTTTCTTCCCCTACTCTTCCTCTCACACTTGCTCTCTACTCCCAAAATATCTAGAACTCATTGACTTCTTGAGATATGATGGAAGGCAAAATTCTGGGTGCAACTGTAAAAGCCACAAAACTAGTATTTTAGGTAGCAACAGAAGCAGCTAACTGGAGTTCACACTATTTCCAAGGGCTTGTTAAAGCCATACAACCCTGCTTAGTTTGGAAGCAGATAAACTATATGAATATGTGGCTATAATAGTCATGTTCACCCAGGAAGCAAAATATACTGCTAAAGGCATTCTTAGACTGGTTTAATTGCGTCCATACTCAGAACTGGATTTGTAAAAATATTTCTACATAGCAGTAGGAAAAAAAAAAAATTTACAGACAAATACTTTGTACTGGCATCACTTCAGAACAAATCAAGCCTCCGCATACATAGAGTCTATCTGCCACCTCATTGATAGGAAAAAGATTGTCCTATACTGAAAGGTCACTGGATGTCAGCAAAGATCTCAAAGCTGCAAAGTCCAGCATTACCATTTCTCCACACACTGTTGTTCTCCTATTCTCAGGGCACCAGTGGCATTGTTACTACCAGACTGATCTTTCTGACTATCTACCACTGAATTTTCCAAACTGTAATGCTTGCCTTTACAACACAGGACCAGGCAGGTCACAAAATAATGCTAGAATACATAATATATTCTAACACAAATAAAAATGTCATATACAGGTGTCCAGTAAACGCAGTCAGTTTAGAGACTATCAGAAAAGTGCCAAACGTGTATATATTTAGAAGTCAAGCGTGTGTCTGACCTCAAAGGTTACCTTACAATTTGAATCACAATTCCAATGAAATAAATGGCATTATTCCAAAATCATCATGGTTTATCAGATAAGCGGATGGTTACCCAACACAACATGGGATGAGATGTTTACTGAAGATGTGTATTGGTCTCAAAGAAAAACCTAGGGGAAGTACAAAAGCCTATAAAATACTTTTTCTTTTAAAGTAGTTTTTGCTTTCTGGCAGACAAAAGTGGATGAAGGTATGTGATAGGACAGCTATATCTTTTATTATATCAAAAAAATTATTCTTCTCTATTCTGCTTTTCCCTAGAAAACTCAAGAGAGGTAGTCAAATTATAACATCCAGCATAACGTGACATTAGCTAGAATTTCAAAATTGTGTTGAAATTGTTGAAGGTGCTTGGACTTTTATTCGACAGTTCTTTAACTGAAAATCAAACATGTTATTCTAAGCAAAAGTCTTTTTTTAAAAAAAGATTAATCATCCTTGTTTCTCATTTAAAGTCTAGGGATGTAGCCAATCTTTTCTCTGTGTTCTCAAAGGGAGATATCTCATATTAAAAAGAAATAACAAAATTGCTCTCATCTTCTTTATACGTTGTCATGGAAGACAAGTCATCACAAGAAAAAAATTTAATGTTTCACATTTCTTTGGGTTACTTTTCAGCAATAACAGTAATGCTAAAATTTTTCTGGAGCCAATACAGAGTCTGATCTTTTGATGGTTTAACCATGCAAAGTGCATCCTACAAAGGTGTTCTTGTAATGCTACTTGGGGGGAAGAAGAAATTGAAAAGAAATTGTACAGCAAATGAGAGGGAAAAAAAAGTATTTTATTACCTCTGCATTTTCTGATTTCCTTTGCAACCTAACATCTCTAATTAAACTCATTGCAAGTTTGGAAGCCTAGTAAATCCAGGAACTTGCTTGTGAAGTGGCATATCAAACCTCTGAGCAGCTCCTGTTCCATAGCTCTGGATTTAATAGTTTCCTTTAATAGCCTGTGTAGCTAGAAGCATTTTTGCCAATATGACTGATTTAGTACTAGCCTCAGAGCCTCCCTTCAAGCCTCACTCAAAGCTCATGATTAGTTGATGCTGGTAGTAATATAAGTGGTCTCCATGGATTCTTGAAATAAAACATTTTACGAGCCTCATCTTTACATTTAATTGGTATCAAATCTTCTCTTACATAAACCACTAAAATTTATAAGGGAATTTGCCCCATTAAGGGTTACTGGATTTGGAAAAGAAAAAACAAAACAAAACAAAAAAACACAACAAAAAAAGAGGCTCAGTAGATATAAAGAACCCTGTGGGTTAGGTGTGGATGTACCGCTCATTGCAAATGTTGCCTGACACGCTTCATTCTTTTGTAGATGGGCTGTAGGAATATGTTTGGGTTTTGTAAGCAAAACAAACTGAAACAGTGGATTCCTTATAAGTTATGTGCATTATTTGTTGATGTATTTGTTAAACCTGTGGAGAGATTATAAGATTTCAAAATAGGACTGTCCTCTTGCTGTACGTTTGTACAGTGCCTAGTTCAAAGGAATGGTGTTCGGATGACACTAATGCACAAATATTTGTATTGTTTCTTTTTCCTTGACTACATAAGAAACTCTGATAAAGAAGGTGGTAGAATGATTCACTTAGTAGCTGAGTAGAGGACTCTTTTGTAAAGTAAAGAATAGTTAGATGTTTGGGATGAAGATATGTTAAAAAAAATTTCCTCAGGAAATATAATTGAATAAAATGTTCCCTACAACTTAAGTTATTTTTCTACCCATGGCAAGACCTTCTGTCTTAAATTTAGTTTTCACTAATTACATTCACATGAACTGTACACATATGCTGCAAAGTATGCCACCAAATCATTCTATTTAATAGCCTCAGTACTTGGGCTCTAAAAGAAGTTTTGCAGGCTCCTTGACAGGAAAGAGACAATAATCCAATAGCTTCATCACTTTGAACTATATAACTAGGGATTTGGGAAAAAGCCCATATTAAAGCTTAAAAATAAAGTACTAAGACTGCAAGTTAAAAATACATTTACTGACAGTGCTGCTCTCCAGCCAATGCCTTTTCCCAAAATATTGTAAATTAACAGTACCTTTGTGCATCTCCCTGGCAAGTCCTGCTTGGAAAAGATTCTCAAAATAATAAGGTTTTGGTCTTATGTCATAAGTCTGCTTATTCTTTTTTTGTCTTGCAGCTGCGCGTGGAAACCAAAGCTTGCAATGAGGAATAGGTAGCCATGAGGAAGGAGGGGAAACTAAGCACCAGCCCCACATGCTCTTACAGCTCATTCACACAGAGAAGCAAAGGAAAGACCTGGCCGAAGCAGCTCCATTTGTCATCCCAGCCTACCACTTCTGCCAGATCACAATGACAACTTAAATGCCTCTATGCAAATGCACATAGCATGGGAAATAAACAAGAGGAGTTAGAGACATGCACATGCCCGCAGGGCTATGATCTTATCGGCACCATGGAGATGTGGTGGGATGGCTCCTATGACTGGAGTGTTGGAATGGAAGGATACAGACTCTTTAGGAAGGACAGACAGGGGAGACAAGGAGGGGGTGTCACCGTCTATGTCAATGTCCAGCTGGAGCGTATGGAGCTCCGCCTGGCGATGGATGAGGAGCCAACTGAGAGTCTATGGGTCAGGATTAAAGGGAGGGCAGGGACAGGTGACATTACAGCTGGGGTCTGCTACAGACCACCCGACCAGGAAGACTGAGTGGATGAGGCCCTCTATAGACAGATAGGGGCAGCCTTACGTTCACAAGTCCTAATCCTCATGGGGGACTTCAACCACCCTGATATCTGTTGGAGGGACAACACAGCAGGGCATAAGGAATCCAGGAGGTTCCTGCAGTGCGTTGATGATAATTTACTTCTCCAAGTGATAGAGGAGACAACAAGGAGGGGATGGTAGGGAATGTGAAGCTCAAGGGCAGCCTTGGCTGCAGTGACTATGAAATCATGGAGTTCAAGATCCTTAGGGCAGCAAGGAGGGTGCACACCAAGCTCGCTACCCTGGATTTCAGGAGAACAGGCTTTGGCCTCTTCAGGGATCTAATTGGTAGAATACCATGGGATAAAGACCTGGAGGGAAGAGGGGCCCAAGAAAGCTGGTTAATATCCAAGGATCACCTTCTTCAGGCTCAGGAGCGATGCATCCCAACAAAGAGGAAGTCGGGAAAAACACCAGGAGCTCCTCCTGAACAAGGAGCTCCTGGACAAACTCAAACACAAAGAGGAAGCCTACAGAGGGTGGAAGCAAGGACAGGTAGCCTTGGAGGAATACAGAGAAATTGTCCAAGCAGCCAGGGATCAGGTTTGGAAAGCCAAAGCCCTGACAGAATTAAATCTGGCCAGGGACATCAAGCACAAGAAGAAAAAGCTTCTATAGGTATGCTGGCGATAAAAGGAAGACTAGGGAAAATGTGGGCCCTCTCCAGAAGGAAACAGGAGACTTGATTACTCAGGATATGGAGAAAGCTGAGGTACTCAACGACTTTTTTCCCCCCTCAGTCTTCACCAGCAAGTGCTCCAGCCATGCCACCCAAGTCACAGAAGACAAAGGCAGGGGCTGGGAGAATGAAGAACCACCTGCTGTAGGAGAAGATCAGGTTTGAGACCATCTAAGGAACCTGGCAGTGGACAAGTCCATGGGACCTGATGAGATTCATCCTCAGGTCCCAAGTGAATTGGTGGATGAAGTGGCTAAGGCACTATCCATCATATCTGAGAAGTTGTGGCAGTCCAGTGAAGTTCCCACTGACTGGAAAAGGTGAAACATAACCCCCATTTTTAAAAAAGGAAGACCCAGGGAACTACAGGCCAGTCAGTCTCACCTCTGTGCCCGGTAACAGTTTTAAACTGAAAAAGGGTAGATTTAGATTAGATATTAGGAAGTTCTTCACTGTGAGGGTGGTGAGGCACTGGAACAGGTTGCCCAGAGAGGCTGTGGATGCCCCATCCCTGGAAGTGTTCAAGGCCAGGTTGGATGGGGCTTTGAGCAGCCTCGTCTAGTGGAAGGTGTCCCTGCCCGTGGCAGGGGGTTGGAACTAGATGATCTTTAATGTCCCTTTCAGCCCAAACCATTCTATGATTCTATGACATGCTAGGCTACTTCATTAGCCTACTCTGCATAGTGTAACTGGGAAGAGCTATCTGTCACAGGCCAGTTGTACTGGCCTTCCTATCAAATACTCCTGTCATTCTTCATACGCTGAGCTGGGCTGCCTCTCAGCTATGTTTTGTTTGGAGAGCCAGTGAGCACACACACATGGTGGGGAGGGACTGTGGTGACCGGACAGCCCTCTAACTTCTGGTAGATGAGAGAGAGGAGCAGCAGAATGGAATTTCGTTTCCATCTATTCCTGTGGCATTTCCACTTCCCTGAAAGGAAAGATTGCACAGCCTGTCCACAACTTGATGTAAGGCCCATAATAAAAGGATCCAGCATGGAATTTTTTAAAAAATTTTTTTATAAAAGATTTTTCTTTACAGCTGAAATGTCCTTGTTTTAAGAAAGAGGTCACATGTATCAAATAAGCAGCATAGCAAAAAATATGAAGCTAGATGTCTACACAAATACATTTTTCCACTTTAAACCACATTTGCCTTCTCCACCTATTTTTAATAATTTTAGTATGTATTAAATTATACATTAACTAGCAATGTTGAAGTGCAACAGTTACTGAATTGCCAGCTCATTTTGGTATCTAGGGGCACGGACAGGAAATTAGCCAGGGGACACAAGACCAACCTCAGCTGACCAAGACAGCCATAATCTCTCTTAACCTCGTAAAATATACCTGGTTTTGCCAACATTTTCCTCTACCTATAATATATCAGAGACATCCCTAAAGGAAGGAGAGCTGCCAGCACCTATGTGGAGACTTGAAGCTAGTTTTCTCCCACTCCTGACAAGCATGAAACCATACTCTACCAAGAAACTTCAGAGGTCTATCCCCACTAGTGCAGGGACCTGCTGCACAAGTGAACCAGTAGCCATTTCATTTCTGCAGAAAACTGATGAAGTACCATACCAACATTACTTCATTTTCAAAAGCTTCTCACTACATGCTGAAACACCTTTCTTCATGCAATATTTAAAACACGCTCTAATCTTTGTGAAATGCCAATAAGCCTGCTGAGAGGCCTAAACTCTTTCATAAGGTAAAGAGTGATTCTGTTTATCTGCTTCTCCTCTCTTCACTCTTATTTTACCTTTTCTTTCACCTTTTCTTTCCTTTTTCTGTTTCCCCTTCACCTCATTCTTTGCTAAAGTTTTCTTTCCTCACCAAACCCACAGATGAAATTCAAAGGTAGCTTGTTGCAGTCCTTTCTATTAACAAGGTTTGACTATGAGTGCAAAACGTGGTTTCTACAAATATTCACATGAACTAAACCTTCACTTTCTATGTGTATTTATGTAAGCACATATAGACCACTCAAATTATTTTTTTTTCTGCACTATCATAGTTACATTTCAAAAACTAAGGAAACCCAAGAAGAATATATGAGATCATAAAAGATATTAAAAAACAATAATAAACTTAGGTAGCAATGCGGCAAGGGAAGAAAAAGGAGTACAAAAGACTCCCTTTAAGAAGCACAAACACAGTTTATGAGAAATTATACTACATACTTACCTAACCAAAGTGAAAAATCTTGAGAATATTTTTTAAATGAAATAACATTTCTATAAAACGAAGACTATTTACTACAGTGGTAAGTGCAGAATTGAAGTGATTCTCAATTAACGTGATTAACCAAATGAGTACATGCTGGACTACTGTATTTCTCCACCCAAACCAAATATAGGATTCTCTTCAAATATATCACCAAGCAGACAGCTTACAGATAATTACTGTAATAATTACTGTTAATTAATAATTACTGTTGTGATTTCCAATGATTCCATGAATTTGCTTGCCTTAATAGAGATAAGGCTCCAGTCCTCAAAAAAAATGAAAAAGCAGATACCCTTACTGTTTAATTCTGTAAACATTTATGTACATCAGGAACTTTATTAATGTTAGTAGCATCTCTGAGGCAAGAGGAACTTTCAATTTGACATTACTAATACAGAGGTTTTTACAGTACACAGACCTCCAAAAGCTGTTGTCTAATAGCACTTGCTAACCACTTTAATACTTTAACTTTCAAGTTTCCCAGGCATGGAACCAGGAACACAACACTGTGTACCTCAGTCTCATTCCTCTCCCCACAACTTGACAGGCTCCACATCATTTGAAGTAACAATGTTTTTCCAAGAAGCCTAGCATGTCAGCTAGCATAGCTTCCTCCTCCTCTTAAAAGCAATGCTCCAAAGACAAGCAAATAAACTGTCCCCTTAAACAGAATGTCTCTTCTCCCTTTGACCATATAAAGGATGCAATCCATCTTTGTCCGCCAAAAATCTAAAAAGCAAATCTGCTTTCCTATGTAGACCCCAGGGTTTAGGAACAAGCTGGCTGATAAAATGCAGATGGTTGGCTGCCAGCTTCCTCCTCAAGATCGCAAAAGTCTAAACGTGCTTTGCACTACTCTGTTTTCTCAGGATTTGTTTAAGTATGGAAAGAAAACAAAGACTCCTTTAAAACTACCAAATAAAAAAAAATACTAGTGGCTTCCTATGCTGTTTAAAAAGGCTTTACCTAACATCACCTAATCCAAACTTCTTTGATGCACCTCCTCCTTGCCAGCATCCTTTTCTTGCCATTAATTTCCTCTGACTGCATTTGAGAATCTATGCCAAGCACACATACCAATTCATGCGTGAAAGTTTTAAAACAGCTTTTCATTGATTTTTAGCCATTCCTCCTTATTACAGAAGTCATCACGCACAGCCAGGAGTCAAAGAAATAGAAAAGGGTAGATTCATATTGAGAACTACACAAGTAAGACATCAAGTTTTCTATTAAGCAGCAGTTTAGCATCTTGGAGCAAGCAGGGATTCGGCACTATGTAATTCCAACTTGTCCCTACCTATACAGTCAAAGGAAGGCTCGTGGCTAGCAGGGAGATCCAGACATAAGTACAAACAAAAAAATTATTCTTTGACTGTAGGCAAAAAGAAATAGTTACTGTCTTAATTGATAATTTCTCCTAGGAAGCAGGTCTCCAAATAAAAAAGAAACCATGAAAATAAAAGCCTGATGTTCACTTAGCTGGCTGATTCCTGTGCTGACTTTATTTGTCCCTTATTTCTGACACAATTCTATAGTAATTTTAAAATTCAGTTCATTGAATAATTAGAATTATTTGCTCATCACCACCCCACCAGGACTTAATTCCCCTTTGACAGCTAGCCTTCCCATATTACCTCTCAAGACGGCCTGCAACCAGTAACTTCAGGCTCAATGCTAAAATGCCTGGGACTTTTGAGCTTGGACCTCAGCTAGAGTGAACAGATGTCTACAAAAATTAACATTCAGTCAGGAAATACTGAACAAAACAAATTCCTTAAATGCATTTCTTTTAACAAGCTTCTAAGTCCTTATAGAAATCTTGCTTGTTTTCCCAAAAGATCATACACTAAAACCTGAATTTCTGGTCTTCCAGGGTCCACGGCCTGCTGCTACATTGTAGAGGCAAGCATGGCAACACACCTCTTCCATGGCTACCGCTGTCCTTGCTCCCCATCAGTGCTGCTGGGCACTTGGACCTCAAAGTCCAAGGCTCAGCTTGCTTAAAATTTGCAAAGGAAAAATGTAAATACTTTCAAAGATATTACTATTAACTCTCCACTTCAAAACTGCTATTTTTCCTCTTCTCACAACAGAATGTTTTTTTCCCAGCCAAAATCTTCATCTTTTTAGCAGCTTCAGGCTCAGCTCAACCTGACTAGTACCTCATAGCAATGGTTTTCGTGATGTAGTCTGCAAAGCACTCAAGGTTTGTGGATATCTGTAAGGATACCTTGAAAAGAAAATATTAAAAATTCAAGCTAATTGTCAGTGGGGCTTCAACTCACTATACAGAGGTCTGTATCTTCAGTGGAAAAGCTTGAGAGGTTCACAGATCAAAAAAGGTTGAAAACTACAAGCCTATAAAGTAAAATACAAGAAGGTTGAAGTGACTTGATAATTTTAGACTCAGATCTAAATATGTCTTTCTAGCTGCAGACGCAATAAGCTTCTCTCTCATTTTCCTTCATTGAGCTGTACAAACAGCTACCCCACAGCAAAGGAATGACTGCAGTCATATACAACTAACACTGCCTGTAATGACTTGGGCTGGGGAGTGTTGTCATTTGGACTCCTTGTCCTGACAGGGTTACCCAATCTGTCAGCATGCCTTTGTTTCTGCACTGTCTTGCTGCTTATGTCTAGAAACAAAAATAACACGAGAGAAGCTGAAATCCCCTTTTTTTCTCTTTCAGGATGAACTCTTGAAACCACAAGCACAGTCTCAGCAGACCATTCTCTCTAATTGCTATGTTAATCAATATATCAAGAGGGGAAGCTCACCTCACCCATTCACACACACACACACCCCCAAGCCCCATACCCCCAATAAACCTCTGGCTCTGTCTGTTCTAGGAAACAAAATACTTATAGCCCAGGTGTGCACTATTTCTCTCCAGATAACTAGTTCCCAAGTGTCTATTTCTGTGTATTAAACCATGCACAGGGTAGGGGAAAAAAGTGAATTGGGGAAAAAAAATTCTGTTGCACCATTAAAATGAAAGCTACCTTCCTCTCATTAACAACCCTCATTAAGGCACCCTCTGCCCATTTCACTGCTGTGTTTATCTCCTTCCCCTGATGGCAGGGATGCTGAATCATGATGAGCCATAAGGACTCAAGCCCAGTCCCAAGCTGTCATCTTGATTTAGGTGACAGGTTCCTAGTATCTGGCTCCACATTTCAGACGTAAATGGCACCAATAGTCAGGCAACATTTGGGGACCAGTGTGTAGCTATAGGGATTGCAATGTCAGGTATGGACTTTAATAAACACATTAGAGATGGCAATGGTAACTTTCCCTGCCAACAGAAAATGGAAGATTTTGGAATAACTTAAAGAAAAACACAAGAAACCTACAAAGAATCAGAATCTAAGAATTACATATATATTTGAAATAAATATTGCAGAAGTTTATAGAAAGCAGTTCACAGATATTCCCCTGATAACATTATTTTTCTCTATAATTTAAATGGCTTTTTTTTTTGATGATGCAGGACTGTGTAGCAGAGAGTCTGCAGAGAAAACTTTCTGCTGGAATGAGGTTTTGCGTCACTATTCAATAATAGAACCTTACATTGCAATAAATATTGAAGTGAGTTTTCAGCATATAGGGAAGTGAGCCTTCATCAAAAACTGTAAGGCATTTCTCTAGCGTGAAGATATAACAGAGATTTAACAAGATGTTTCCCTTCTCCCCCTGCACATAGTTACCTGGAAATAGTGAAGTATTATGGGTTTTATTACCTTTTTAAGGCTGTTTTTAGTGCTAATTCTATATATATATAAAAATCTGCTTTCTAAAGCATTTTGCAACCACTCCCCCCTCTCTGCTTTTTAATACACCAAGGAAACAATAACAACAGCCACTAGAGGATTGTGCTATATAGATTGAGCCACACAATGATCTGGCACTGTCATCTCCCTGGGTCATCACCTTCCTTCTAGTGACTGGCATATCTGATCCAACACAGCTCTGCTCATCTCCTCAATGGCCACTTCCCTCCCTTGGGCCTCTCAAAGGCAAACCCTAGGACTCTGTGCTTTGTCTGACACTTGCGCTCCTCAGGAGTGGCTAAGCATTTTCATGAGGAGAGGACAGAGAGGTGAAAGAAAACGTCAGTCATCACAAGAAATATTGCAGTCCCAGCTGCACTGGTGATGAAGGAAGAGTATCATTTATGTGACTTGTGCATAAATACTTTTATTTTCAGCTTGCAATATTCTGGGGGGAATGAAAGAAACGCAGAAGGGTTTGGACATATTCATGAAGTTTACTCATTGCTCCAGTGACGCAATTTTCCGGTATTTAATAGATTGGGAAAAAAAAACCAAACAAACATGATTTCTCAAAAAAAAAAATCCAACAAAAAAAAGACCCCAACATATAGAAAAGAAACATATGCAATATATTATCAAGTCACTTAGAAAAACATACTTCACACTCTGCATATTAGCAACTCATCTTTACATTTTTAAGTGTTCAAGAAAAACTGCAAGAAATTCTCTTGACATAAAAATCTTTTTTCTCCTGAACCCAAGGTATATAGTATCCACTGTATTCCCTGGTAGCCAAACTAGACGAAGGAGCACTCCCATAACCACAGGGAGCAATGGCAGAGCTTTTCTGAGGGGAATATTTCAGTCAAAAAGAAAGCAGAGGAGAAATGCAGAGAAGAGATCTCTTCCCACATCCTGTCCTTTTGCATACCAGTAGACAAAAGAGAGAAAAAAATGCTCTGAGCAACTGGATGCTGCCACCAAAATGACATCTACAAAATTTGTCTCCCTATTCTGTGACTATGCAGTTGTTCTGCCAAAAGGAGATCCTGTAAACCAGTGATGGACAGGAAAGAATTTGCCACTTAAAACCCCTGTTAGGCCTTTCAAATGTTAATGTTATCAATGAAAAAAGACCAGAAACATCTCTGCACACATGAGAAAATTTAATTCTTCCATGGTACAGCAACCAGCTCTATGAGCACCAATCTGCAAAGACAATGACACTTGTTCTGCCACATGATTGTATTCATTGTCTGTTAGAAGCTTGGTGTGTTTTATGAAATGGTTTGATGCCCTAGACTAACTCTGACCATACTACAAAATACATATGCTATGAAATACCTTTATTTTTTAATCAACATTATCAAAATTAGGAAGTAACAACTAAGGAAAGAGAAGGAAACACATTACATTTGTTGCATATGTTTCTCCATGTTGTTGCTTGTCTGTGTTATTTTGAGCATTATCTATTTAAAGAAATTGTATGATATGTACAAGACAGCAGGTGAAGTGATTGACTGAAAGAGTCAGATGTTAAATTGCCATATAGCTGTGGAAAGGATAAAAATATTTCTCTACCTCAATTCATTCCATAGGAAAAATCCTCTTGGATCTTACATCCTGTATCATTTTTACACTTAAAGGTTTCAAACTGAAAAAAAGGTATAAAGGGTAGTGTTTAAAAATAAAAGTACACATTTTCACAGCTTCGTTTTCTTTTTCTTTTTTTAAGAAGAGTATAATATTGAAGGAGAAAAAGCCTGCTTGCTCTCAGTTAGGTTTACTAAATCAGTCATGAAGGCAGCTGATCTAAAATGCATCAGCTGTCACCTGCTCAGTCTCAGTTTGACACTTCAATACCTCCTCATCTTCTGAGAATGGCAGTGCTGAGACCTGAGTAAATGGTGTCTGTATGCAAACTGTCACAGAGTTTTTGGCATATCATTAGGCCTGACCTCCATGGCTGCAGTGACAACAGGGAACATTACAGCCAATTGTCATCAGAGTTAAAATTAATGTACGGGTCTCCAAATTCAGCAATGGGTGAGGTCAGCCCCACAAGTGGTGGCCAATTGATGAACTACCTAATTACAGTGTGATAATCTTAGTCCTTTGGAGAATGCAAACGTATGTCACAAATTCAAGGCACGTCTCTCTACACATCTATAGGCATATTTTTCCCCCTCAGCATTTATCTGGACCAAATATGACATATAAATGTCAGTATATCCTAGTTATCAGCTTCAGCAACATTATTCAGGGCAATGAAAGGACAATCTAAGACACATTCCCAAGCAGTGACCGTCAGGGTCACACTCACAATGGTTAGAAAAGTTGTACCTGATCATTTCAGTAGCCCAGGCACACAGACCAACACAGCATCTCTTCTCACTTTGAGATGCTGCTTTCTGCCCTGCTGCAGCTGGCGGCAGGAGCCTGCATGACCGTAGCTTGATGCTTCCAGCAGCAAAGGAGCCCCACGAGGGCTGAGGGCAGCCAGCAACGTACCCCTAGGTTCCTAGGCCTAACTTGGCTAGATAGGCTTCTTCAGAGCTGTTCAACTCCTACAAAAACACGTTCTGAATAAACATAAGATGGGCTTTAAAAGATCAAATTTCATATTCAGACCCCTTCTCAATTTTTATGGTATTACTTACAACATTAACCATGTTTGTGAGCTCTAGCAAAGCTTGACTGGTTTGCATTACCCAGTGAATCTCACATCCCCTCTGTATGACTTTATTCAGATTGCAACCTCTCGATTTGTTTTAAATTGCCAAGTCTAAAAGTGCTAGAGACCCTGATTCTCCAATACTGTTGAAGTGTCTATAATCTTTCACCAACCTACCAATATTCTCTTCAAGTGTCAGATATAAATAGCTTGACTGAACACACTAATTTTAGAGTTTCTTTGGCTAAAGCAATCATGAAAAGCAACATGACATCAAAACCCGATCAACCAGAAAAGCTACTAGACATATTTCCATCCTGGAAGAACCTGGACTGAGGGACAGTGTCTGTATTGACATCTGCCAAATACTCAAGAGCCACCAACGAGGTGTGGGATATTCAACAGGAGGACCATTACACTTATCTTTAGGCCCTAGTATTGACCCCTTTATCCAGTTATCTTTTTGCCATGATCATAAAACCAATATGACAGTGTAAAGAGTTATACAATCTTTGCCATTCTTTTGCCATTGTCTCCAGCCATCCATGGCATTGGCGCTGCCTGGTCCAAGAGCAGTTTGATCTCTTATCTTAATAAATATTGCTGGTGCTTATCTGACACTCTGCCTTGAGGTTTTCACGAAAGAAGTGTGCACTTCATGAAATTATGCTAGAGAGCAAATAACTTCAAATAAAACACTGCATATTTCTAGACTAAATTTGCAAGGAGCTTTCATTGTCTTTATCAGGAGGGAAAGCTACATTTATATAACAGTTTTTCTTTACACTGCATCACTGGGTACATGACTGGTAAAAATAAAATTTTGCTGTGAAAATACTGCAGTTCTTCTTCCAGCCTACATGGAGGGACTTGTAGAAGTAGTCATGTCAGAGTTCACTACAAGCTTCAAATTAAGCAAGTTTTGCTTACCTTAGGTTTCCTTTCCACAGTGGAGGTATTTTGCTATAAAAGTGACAAATTCAAATTTGCATTTGTATTCCTATAGCCTTTTGAAGAAGAAATTTTGAGCATGATTCAAACTGATTGGTTGTATGAGTTAATAAGAGTCACAGGTAACAAAACCTCCTTATATCACCCATGAGGAAAAGAACAGTAATAAAGGTTGGATTTTATGAAATCACTTCTTTTACATAAGCAGTTTCAAGGTACTTACATCCATTTCAGTGTAAGAACCATGCTGCAGAGACCTGACAGAACTGCAAAAAGTGCTGTACTCTCATCTCCACAGAGCTCTCCCCAGAAGATAACACCTTGCGGATCATCTGAGAAAAGTTCTCCCTTACTAATATTTTTTATATATTTTATGTCCATTAGTCATGTAGCTTGTATATAAACAGTCCTTAAAGGTCTCTTTTCAGAAGGCAAACCTCAGCTAAGCAATCATTTAGCTAAAAATCTTACACATTTCTTAACAGTGATTCAGGTCTGACTCCTGTTGGCTTAATCAGGTCTATGAAAACGTAATTGGGGAAAAAGAAAATAAAAATCAACAGGGCTAAATATAGATGTATTAAAAAACCCAAGCCTTATCTGCAAGAAATGAACATATGTTTTACAGCAGT
Source organism: Harpia harpyja (assembly GCF_026419915.1). Taxonomy (NCBI): domain Eukaryota; kingdom Metazoa; phylum Chordata; class Aves; order Accipitriformes; family Accipitridae; genus Harpia; species Harpia harpyja. The sequence goes on along the minus strand of NC_068950.1, from coordinate 22,376,155 downwards.
TTATGACCTAAAGTTATAGCAAGGACAAAGTGTGAATGGTCATGAGCATTACCTGAACATTTGAATGCCATGATGGAATTCAATCCCATTTGCCAAAAATCACTACTATCTCATGGATAAATAAATAAAACAACCTGTAGCTCCACCTATAAAAGCTTCCTCAATTTTTGTTTTCATGTAGTAAATTACAATATGAAATACATTTTTTCTAAGCTTAGAAGTTCTGTAGTGGATAGAACGTGATCAAAACCAACTCCTACTCATTAGGATGTCCCCACATAATTCATTCGTAGTCCCACTCCATACCGCCATTTATGAATTATGAGGTCGTTCCTAACTGAAAAAATATTTCATCTCATGTCATCTCACTGTCATATTTCTCTACACTAGACTTCTCCACCGGTCAATCAATAGTAAAAGCAGACACAAAGTCCAGCAGTTCAGCAGATATTTGAGCTTTTCTAAATCTCTGATTCCCTTATGAGTTTGGTCATTTTCCATTGAAGAGAACATCGGTAATAGCCCTGCAACCAAACCACTTGTGTAGTTGGCAGAGTGTAAAAATATTACACTTCCAGTAGAGGGCACTTTAAGCCCCTTCAGAAGTTATTACTCATTTAGAAAAACAGAAAAACAGCTTCTCACCCCCCCACCCCCACTCCATTTCATATTTCATTTTTACTGAATTTCCAACCACATTTCCCCAGGCTTGATATTTTCTTATTGACACACCACCACATAGAAGGCTATAGGTGTTGGGTAGCAAACAATCAAAGAACGAGAGACTCAAGAGAGTAGAAATTTTTTTTTTAAAGGAAAAAGAATCTTGACATGCATATGTATTAAAAAAGTTGAGTTAAGGCAATGAAGGTTATTCTTTTAACTTTGGTTTGATTTGCAGTGAAGTAGGTTGTGAAAATTCAAACTGGTTAGAAGCGTGTATTGGTAACTGTATTTTGGAAATGTTTTTATCCCATTCCTAAGAGAAATAACTGCCAAGGTGAACACTCTCTGAGTGCTACAATATCCATTTCTGGTTGAGTTACAGCCCTTTGGCTGTTAGCAGTTTTCAATTTATGTAACCATACACTGATATGTCTTCTCTCTTTGTTTTTTCCCCAAACAAGAAACAGGTTTTCTTAGTACTATAGTAAGATGATGGATCCTACAAAGTATTAAACCTACATATAATAATGACCACAAAAAGAGCCAAACATGCAAGACTTAACAGCTTACAATTTTCTCTGTTCTCTTGTAAAGTATCCTTCTCAACTTTTGGGAGGGGGAAAAGGAGAGAACCTCTGAAAAACTACCATAAATCTTATTTAACATCAGCATGAGGAGACTCAGACATATTTTACATTAATGCCACAAGCAGTTATTAAGAGATTAATGATTTCTTAATAGATGGTGTACTAAAAAGCAAAGCAGTGGACTGTTTAACAGATTGCTTACAGGCACAGTAAGTCTAAATGATTTTAACACTTTTTACTGGCATTAATGAGTGCTATTTACCACACAATACTCCTGTATGGCTGTAATGTATATACATCTGTTAATCATTTATAATCCTTTTATCAAGCAGTATCTATTAATAATGACTTAGAGTTCTTACAGAATTTAAACTCATCTCAGACTCCACTGAAGTTTTCTTGGTTTTCTCCACATTTTATCTGCTCTTCTGGTTCCTACTACTGTTTACTTTGCTAGGTCTCTCTGTGTTTATTCAGTCTCCTTCAAATGAACAAATACTTTTGTGACATTAAAATGTTACCATTTTCCTATCTCCTTCTTAAAGATCATTGGAAACAACAGACCTAGAACACAACTTCACCTTTTCCTTTCTGTAACAGGTACAACAATTACAAATGCAACCACTGTATATAGAGAGAGGATATCATATAAGTTTCACCATTAGAATAAAGAGAAAAATTCGCAGCCATTGACTCTTACCAGGCCTAAAGTACAGTCCTTTCTCATCACTGTGCTGTTTTGGATAACTTGTGATGACTGATCACTGCATAGATAGTTTTTATTATTGTGAATATTTACCAGAGCTAAGAAGTTTAGGTCACTGAAGGAAGACTATTCTAAGTATGTCACAACTTCACTTAATTTTCAGACACGAACAACTTTGAAAAGTATCACACACCTATAGAAAAGATAATTACAGGGTAGTGAAATGAAGTTAAATGCAGTAACTTAAAGGTATGCATTGAGGAATTATTGTTCTTATGCTTCATCTGATTACAAAATTACCACTTGAGGCAGCTGTACAAATGTGACTTATATCACCTCCATGGTGCTCAGACACACAGAAATCCAAAAAGTGTTCAGCTCAGTTTCTGATGTATGCCAGTTTCTACTGCAAAGCCTCTGTAATATTTTCAGTGCTGCAAGATCTTCAGTAGAAGGAATCCAGTACTATACAAAATAGGTGTACATATAGAGCTATCAATACTTTGCATTTACAGTGCAATGGATGTAGTTTTCTTTGTTACATCCAGCACCTTCTGAAGTCAGGATGTCACACCTCCTAGTTCTTCACACCAGCTCTTTCTGAAGGGCTGGGTGATGGAGCTGCTATGGCAAAACCCTGGCTCACGTACTGCCCCAGACCCTCAGAGCCCAGCTGCAGCTCTGCTTGTCAGGAGTGCGAACACCATACAACATTCCCATCTTTCTTTTTTCCATATTTCAAACCAGACTTATCAAGCTACAGAATTCTACTGGTGCTGATTACACCTCCTTTTTCATATCAATACCTTATTTCATTCCTGTCTGTTTTTCCTGGGATTCATTAAGTAGCCGGCCATCCACTAAACACTTTTTTCATTTTGCAGACACTTTAGTGAATTTATTCTACTTCAATTCAAAGATTCCACTCAAAGTTTTAGGAATAATTGGTAAATAAATTGTAGCACGTGTGTTTATGTACTTATAAAGACAGTTTAAAAATACAGATTAGAAAATATGTTTGGAAGATAGCTTTCAGTTCTGTAGGAGTATTTGATACTGGAAAATATTTTAAATTAGATTTTTGTAAGGAAAAAAAAAAGAGAATAAACTACACAACATAAAATTCCTCAATAGCCTGACGGGGTTTTTTAAAGCAATGCTTCTTTCATCGAGAATGCTACAGGGACATTTTTGACCCCATTGTGAATATCACTGCATGCCCTCAGCTGAACGCAAACGTTTATATTGTTACTACTGCCAATAACAAAATTTCACTGTAGAACTGTTAACAAATGGATCTATTTCATTATAATGATGTGCTGTCATTTTCTGTTTTGTTTTAGATTTTTCATAAGAGAAGTAGCAGGGAGCCTGTCTGCAGTTTGTTTTTTACAGATTTTCTCAATGAATCTAGATTTCAGCCTACACAAAACAATTGTTTTGAATACCAATTGCCTTGGTATTCAAATAATTTTTTAACAATTGCATATGTTACTTACAGACATGTATCCAATTGTAAAATTTTGATCTGAATTAGATTTTGAAAACAGCTTATTAAATAATTAATAACTACTAACAAATCAAAAGATGCTCAAAGAACTTTGTGATGGAAAATATTATAAGCCTTTCACCAAACAGAAAAGCACGTGGTGCTTGGAGCCAAGGCTCAGGTTACTGCATGGGAGTGGACACAACTCTAGCTGAGACCCTACCAGCAATGAGTGGAAAAGAGCGAGTGCTTTCATGTTTCTTACCATCTATATTTCCATTGATACATAGCAGGAGGAGACTGGTTTTTTTCACAAGAACATGACACCACTGAAGCTCACCAAGAAAACAGGAAACCCAGAGGGATCCACTGCCAACCTGTGTGCTCCAAGCCCACAAGGAACAGCAATACAGCACAACTTCAATTTAAAGAGCTACTACAATATCAGAAGTCTTTAATGCTACCATTAATTGAAAAAATTGCAATGGTGGGATGAGTTGCATCTCTGTCCAGATCCATGTCCTCCCAAATTTCATGTAATAAATGAAGACTATGCCTCCAGTGTTTTTGTTCATCCATCACCACATCGATGATTATTACAGCGTTACAAAACAAACAACAGAAAAGCTTAATTTCAAGGAAGATTTATGGCAAGTGAAACACATTCAAACTTGACTAGATGAGGAACCAAATAAATCCGACGTTTGCTCATACAAAAATTTTTTTTAAAAATACAGGTTTAAATTATCAGTGCTGAAGTAAAGGAGTATAATTGCCAGCATAGGAAGGAATAAACACTGGTTAATAAAATCAGAATCAGATACCTTACCTAGATAAAAAGACTATCATGCAGACTATCCAACTGTCATTATAGGTTAGTTCACTATAATGTGACCTTCAGTACTGCCCAAGCTAATTATACATGCCTGCAGTGCCTTAAATATTCTGCAATTTAAAAGCAATAAGCTTAAAATAACCTGCAGTTTAAGAACAGTGGGCTGAGGGGGAAAAAAACAATCAACCAAACAAACAAATAAAAAACCCCACCACACCACAGTAAAAAATCTGAAGGCTAATGCTGAATCAGGCAGGGTCACTGTCCCTTAAAGACACGAAAACTGCAACAACTAAAGTTTTTTTTTTTCTTTGTCTGAGGTTTCTGATTTATCTTTTCCTGCTTTGATACTTAACTAAAATGAACTATTTTATATAATACCGGCATGATGATGAAAGGGTGCCAAATATATAGAAAAGCCTGAAACAGGAATCCATGCTTTTACAGTGCTGAGGGCATCCACCCCGCAGCCACAGTTCAGCATCTCTGTGTGTTTTAGCCCACTCTCATATGAAGCTTGGTCATTCCTGCAGCCTCTCTGTGTTCCAGCAAGGACACAGACAAGGCTATGCGAGTGTTGATCTTTTTTTTAAATTTTTTTTTTTTAAGTGTTTTTTTTTTTAATTCTTCTAAGAGAAATATACTCTCCCGCAAGCAAGTAGCATGACAGGACCAGGGAGAGGTCCCAGGTACACAGGACAACCACAGCACCGCTGAGAGCTTCGCAATGGAGGATGCACACCTGGCATGGACCAACTGTGCGATTAGATCCAGCTCTCAGTCATTATATTAGCTGCCAAGCAAATATATGCTATTAGTAGCATAATGCAGTGACAATACAGACCAAGTTGTACCAGAATTAATAAATACATGTTAGCAGCCATGAAAACAAGATTTCCCAAACTATGAATTGTAGTGATAGTGGTCACATCTGTGCTTCCTATAGCACAAAATGTATTTAAAGTGGCCTGAGATTTAATGTTTGCTATGAAGAGATCCAACTTTGTAAAAACTAGCTCAACTGTCTGCTTTGCCTTTCTTTCTCAAAGTGAAGTCAAAGGGATAGCAGAGCAAGACAAGCTATCTTCTACATAGTAAAAAGACACTTCTGAAAGCAAGAGCATACGCTTTTTGTCACCAACATGACTGCAATCGCCTGAAGGTCAAGAAAAGACCACAAATTATTCCTCCCAGGTCCTATCTCCACCAAGTGCAGGAAAGGTAAAGGTGCTATTTGAAGAACTAAGCCCCTAACTGAGAGTCATTAATCCTTATTTAGATTGTGACAAGTATACACATTGTAAAACAGGCAAAAAAGCTTTAGGAAACCACAAAAAAAAAAAAATATTAAAAAATCAACCACTGCACAGGCTGTCCAAGTGCAGCAACCCATGCACTGCGCATTCATCTGTGTTAGAATTCATCTGCAGCCTCACTTTAATTTAATAATTTGTCAATTATTTGCCATAACTGAACAACGTCTCAGTCAGGATCCTGAACCTCTTACAGACTAAGCAATGTCAAAAATCCCTTTTCACAGACACAAAGCCAACATTCCATCATCTCTGCAATCAGTTAACCTGCGTAGTTTACCATTCCATTGTAGGGGGTCTTAAATCTAACTGCAAATTCCCTCGAGCAGGAAACCTCCTTGGGCTGAGAAGCAAAGAGCAAGACTTTAGCCCAACAGGGTTTTCTTTGTAAGCTCTCTGTGCCATGCATTTTGCAAGTTCTCTATACCATAAAATTAAATGCAGAAAAGATGAGTGGGAGAAGCGTGTAAGAGAGCTGGAGAGCTACATTACTTATTTTTCTTCTGTACGATTCAGACCCTGACTTGCATCAGGCACACAGTGCAATGGAGAAACACAGAAAAAGCTGGGGGCTGTAAGAGGTCCTGTATGGCTTCAGCAGGACTGACATTACATGGCTCTAAATACAAAGAATTGTAAACCAACATATACAAACTGTAGAAAACACTCTTCTCTATTTTCCTCTATTGTGTGGACATGTAAAAGCCAGCCTGGATCTTGCTCTGTTTTGAAAATTCATTACTGTTCATGGGATATTATAGGATTTGCTTTAACTCTACATACATCTTTCCTAACTGCAGTGAGGCTGAAGAGGTATGAGAGATGCTCCATCTAGAATGCTGTCATTTTGAAAAAAAAATTATTCAAATTTTTCGGGACTGAATTATCTGCATTTACTTAATAGACTGTCAGAGAGCTTTGAAGGGTGATGATCCATGAACTAAAACTTTAAGACCTTAATATATTATATGATAATGAATCCAAAGGTACAATAATGGACCATTGAGCAGATAATTACACATTCATAATGGGCAGTAATGGGGATTATGGTCTATGTTATGGACTATTATGCCTATTCTGAAATTTATATAACAGATTTTAACAGAGAATACAACAGGTCCCATGGTACATTCGGCTTCCACAAGGAAGCAAGACAACACAGTGGACGCACGTGACACCATCACCACACTCACAGCAGTCCTCCTTTTTCCAGCACCCAAAACAGCCCTTTCAGAGATCATAAACATGAGCAGTTATGAACAAAAGGCAGCAGTACCCAAGATCATTACTCCCAAATCTTCCCATGATTAACTAAATGATGATGCATCATGTAACATGCTTCACTCAAATATGACCCTACTTTGAGAAAACATCCTGGGAATCATAAGATTCACAAGTTTCAACAAAAGACAACCGTACTTGTGACTTCTGTACTTGGCAACACCACAGGTAAATCTGCAGAGTCTCCATTTCAGGAGGTCGCAATGTTTAATAAATCTAGCCTTACCTTTCCCTCCATAATATAGTAATAAAGCAATGTAATGTTTCAAACACATTAAATAATACTCCACCCTCACTGCAGGACTGACCTCAATGTTTAAATTTCAAGATTCATTTAAGCCCCACTATTTCATTCCAAAAAGGGGAAAAATAGGCAAGCATAAGAAAATTTAGACAATTCATATTAATATAATCTGTCATTCATTGAAACTGCCTTCTTTTATTTGGTTAGTTTGCTTTCTATGAACTCAAGAAAACAATAGGAAATTCATAGAAAAGATCAAACATACAGCAACACATGGTTTTTTTCAACTTTAGAAAACCAGCCACAGGAAAAACATAGTAGAGCAAAAAAAAAAGTCTTATTCATTAAAAATACCCATACTAAACAGGGTTAGCTGATAGGACAATCTCAAACAAGTAAATGATATGAGAGAGTTGCTGCATGTGTTCTATTCACATAATACATTCATTAGTAAGAAGGTAAAGACAGCCCGATTTTAAAACCTGAATTATTTTGCATTTCTGTTTGTGAGGGGAGGATCAACAGCAGTTTTCTACCATCTTAGAATTAATCACACTGCTATATAAATCCTCTATATTTTAAGAACTCTGAAAGTGTGATTTCAGAAAAGCTAAATAATGTATGAAATTGAAAAATGTCATTCTTTTAATATCTTTCTCCTTGTGGAAAAAAAAATTGCAATTACAACTATAAAAAACAATTGTAACCTCCTTTTAAAGCATTATAGAAGTTGTCATTGTTTAGTTAACCAATTCAGATTCAGCAAACGTGACCTACCATATCCTGAGGGAGAAACCTATTGTAGCAGTAAGCAATACATCTCTACACACTTGTAATTCAAAGGCACTGAGGCAAAAACTGTCAAAACATTACTAAAGTCGACAAGGATGTATGGTTCATTAGTCTAGGAACTGATGTGTTATGGACCTGTTTGCAAGCAGCCTGATAATTTAAATCAAGTTGCAAGTTTATGTAAACCTACTAGAACTCTATTACTAAATTTCAGATTGTGCCTTCAAAGGCACCCATAATTGTAGACATTCATCACAAAGCCATAACTAACCCCCTATCATGACAACTTAATCAATAATCAATTTATAAAATATCTTATCTTTAACTGAAAATCTCTAGCCGTTTCCCTTGTGTTGACTTTGAGGGCCAACTGCAGCGTAACATCAGTAAGCCAGTCTTTGTTCATTAACACAGAATTAGACTGTAAATGATTCAGTATTTACAAGTGGTTACAGGTGCAGAAAAGAGTGATGTGCAGCTGCAAATCTAGCTGACCCCTTCCCCATGCTGCCGTAAGCCTGTCCAAGCATGTCTGATGCTTGCAGCAGCACACACCTGACAGCGCTGCTCTTGGGCCCCACTGGAGAATACTACCTAAGCCTGAAGTCTCTTCATCTCCCATGGCTTTACACCCCTCAGAGTGATATTTAAAATATGCAGCCACTCCCCACACATTACTGATCTACAGCCCATCCTGTTGTTGAAGCAGGACAAAGACTTTTCTGCAATTAAAGAGAAGATGAGGGATTGCAGAGTTGGACTTGCGATCACTGTCTCAATATTTCATTCATTGCAACAGGTTAGTGCAAGATAGATCAAGTTCAACTCCAATGACAGTGTTTGCATATGTGATTTCAAGCGTTAAAGATTTTCCCTAAAAGACAATTTCCCTTCTTCAATGATAGTATGTACCAATACCTTTTTATACAAGGTGAGCTTTCTATCTAGAGAAAAAAAAAAAAAAAAAAAAAGGAAAAGAAACCAGAGATTATGACATGCTGGAGGACTGTAAACAACCAATGCTACCAAACAAAGAGACAGTTGATAAGATACCCTTGACCCCCAGGATAAACCTGCAGCTGTCCTATAGGTAATTGCTTGATTATCATTTGATATTAAGTTTTTCTGCATATCAAGAATTATTCTATTAATATTGTATCCTGTATTTTGGGCATCTAGGACTATAATTTCAAAGTTTGGTTTATCAAGTTTGCACACTCTAGTGAAAGAAGTTATTGCTGCCATTCTGCAGCCCCGAGAAGATAAAAAGGAGGTGCTAAGTATCGAACCTGTAAAAGTCTACCCAATTCATTTCTTCCTTGTCATGATACACTAGAGCTCATTTTATTAATCACAAGTTTCTGGTTTTATACAGCTTTTTATTCATTTATGAAACTTACTGCATGAAGATGGGAAGGAAGGTTAACCTGAAAATATGTTTACCTTTGAAAGTAATTTTTTTCAGGTAATTTATACTGAAGTACTGTATAAAGTCACACTAGATTTAGCTATTTTACATTTGTGTGATCTTTCCAAGTCGTCATTAATTTAAACATCTATTTCTAAAAGTGCCAGAACAAACATTTTGCAAGAACTACCATCCTATATTACTCTGTAACCTAATACTCTCTATCACAAAACCAATTTCTGCAGATCAGAGTATGCCTAATGACAGAGTGCATGGCAGGCGTGTGCTGCTTCTGCCAAAGGCCTAGTTTTCTCTCCATCCCTTCAAATACACAAGCTTCTGGGAGCCTTTTTGTCAACAAATTCAGAACCTGACAAACAAATCGGTTTAAATACCTCAACTGGATTTCACCATTGCTGTGAATGTGGAAGGGTGAGGAACCTGACCTCCTTTTACAGGCTGGGTGGATTCTAACCTTTGTGGGCAGGTGGAAGGGGGACAAAGCAGCGACACCATGCAGACAGATACAAGAAATTAAGAAATGGCAGCACACTCCAACCTTTCAGAAAAAAGAACTTGCTTCAGGACACATTCTTGTCAGACCACAACACTAAAGGGCTAGCAGTGCATCAACACAAGATGTCCCAAATTCCAAAAGGCTTATTTCTACTGCATATAATGTCAAACTATCAATAAATAAATAAAAACAAAAAACTCCCACAAAAAAAACCCCAAAAAACAAAAAACAACCAAACCAAGAAAAAGCAAAAACTATTTTCCTACTCAATAACAAAATACTACACTTACAACTTAGCCATAATGTGAAAAGCTCAGGGGCCAACATTGCTTTTCCAGGTGCCAGGTCCATTAGCTGTGGCTCAGACACTGCTAGTATCTGAGAGGTTGCCAGATTGCTCCAAAAGTGCCCTGGGAACAAATCAGATATTGTCTGGAATATCTCATTTTGCTGAGGGATGAAACTGTCTCGTAACTGCACTACTTCACAGTACTATTGCACAAATTGCAAAAAGGGTGTTTCCCTCCAGGCCATGATCAGAAATCACTGATGCAGAAGGACTTCCAGAAGACTCCGGAGAAGGCAAGGAAGTAAAACATCTGCTTTCTCCGAAGGGTTTCCATCTATTAACAGCACTTGCATTTCTGTCTCTTTCTACCAAATGAAATTACTATTCCTGAACAGCATTAATGCCAGCACTTTTTCTTCTTTTAGAGATGCTCCTTTGAACATCAGTTATTGTGGAAAACAGAGGCATGCACGCACAGAGCAGGAGACTAACTAGGATTTGTTTTAAGAGGTATCATCGTTTCAGAAGACAATAAAAAAAGCTTGGTAACTTTAAAGTTCTTCTATAGTCTGTGTACCCATATTGGTCTTCAATGTCATTCCCTAGAAGTAGTGTATAAGTAAACACTAAAAATAATAATAAAAGAGTTCATGGCATGCCTAACCCCTTTCCATAACACAGTGACAAGGCTACAATGATACAGGCTCAAGCAAAATGCATACCTGCACTGAAGCACAGCAGTAGAGGGAAGGTATGATTTAATAACACAGCTCCAGAAATAGAAAATATATACATTTATGAGAATTTTCATATCCTCTAATGGATGGAAGTTTTTAACTTGAAACTTCATGAGAAAAATCTCTTGTAACATGTAGCTACAAGTTTTTATACCAGATTTTGATTTGAGCTCAGGGTTAAAATGAGATCAGCTTTCAAAGCAAAACAGCTTAGCTGCTTCTCTCTCTCTCTCTCTCGAAACCAGATGACACAATAAAGGGTAAAAGAAAGCTTGTCTTAGTTTCCCCAGAAGATTTGTGTAATTTCTTGCATACACTTCTGTTTTTCAAAATGAGAGTCATATCACAGTTGTGGCAATGCAGCATACTTGCTGAATTTTACTTGTTTGCTGTTTTGAAGTAAAAATTTCCACATGGATCAAACTTTATCTAAATTTTAAAATGAATGCCAGTATGGAAAGACTAAAGGAGTTAAGATTATATTATTAAACGTGTCACATTGCAAGGTAGCTTAATAATTAAACAACATCACTTTCTTGATGGAGAGAATTCCTGGCTGAAATTTATATGTAGGTACCCCAAACAGAAATATACATGAGTAAACATTTACTGCAATTAACTGAAGACCACAAAATCACCAGTAAAGATTTCCTTTTAATATATTTTTCTTCTGCAGCTTGGATAAAATCTACAAATTTTCTCATTGACCAATATCAAAGCAGAATACTGGAGAAATTAAATCTTAACAACAAGCAAAGCATAACTTTGGTTTTAAACCATAGGTTTCCACTTTTTTTACCCAGGTCTATTCTCCTCTTTCTGCTTCCCCCCCTCACAGACCAAAACATTTAAAAGAAGATGGAGGTGATCGTTTTCACAAGACTCCATTTGAAACTACATGGGATCTTTTTGCTCAAAATCCCTTTCAGGGCTCCTCTGACTTCCTGCTAATTTAATTATTTGCATTATCTCTTTTGTACGAACCACAATATAGTGAATACGTATACACCAATTAAAATTGCCTACCTGCCTGCTGTATATAATTGTATAAATGTTTACAGGAGTCTTATTTCTCTCACCAGCAAGCAGACTCATGCTAGAAATAAGTAACACATTCAAATTAGTATAATTTACTGACTCAATGAAGTTGTCATAATTTTAATTCAAAATGCAAGGGAAAAAAGCCCATAATAATACCAGTAAGAAAAGTATATTTCCAATTCTATTCTCTGGGACTTGGTCTTCAGCTGGTGGGTTTAATTCGTAAAGATACCTCCAAGGCCATGAATCTTAAGGCAAGTTTAAGAAAGAAATTTTTTGTGCCCCGATACACCAGTTGGAATCCTGGCATTAAGAGACCTTACTTAAGTCTCTCCTACGCCTAATTTATCTCAGTTGACACCTTCATTTCTAACCACCATGCTGCCTGGTTTGTCTGATAGCTGAAATAATCACTGGGCAAAGGTGTTTGTGGGAAACTGAATGATAGTGTCTAACCTCCCAGGTGAATGCTGCAATCACTGAACTATTTATGGGAAGGGGTCCTTGAAGAGCCTCACTTACTCTTTCTATGCTTATGTAGGAACCAGTCCCACAGCAAGCAGCAGCAGAAGGAACACACTTAGTCAGCTCTCAGGTGCCCTGGTTTTGCCAGCACAGAAACCACTCAGAGCTTAGGAAAGCAGAAATTCGGACTTCTAAAGAAGTTTTGGAAACTGAGAAATATCCTAGTCTGGGTATAAGCCAAGCTGAGGCAAAAGGAATCCAGTTTTAGGTTTAGATACTTAAAGTGGCTGACAGGTGCCCGAGTCCTGTGAGGAATGAAGGTTTATGTCTTTACCACAGGTCTAACTTATGCTATTCCCATTTGATGGATACCGCTAAATACAGCATAGCTGTAGTGAGCACACAGTGAAATAGTACTTGAACTGGACAGAAGGAGCTGTGCATTTTAAGACTCTTTCCAAGGACATATTTAGCATCAGAGATTTTTATTTGCAACACTGAAACATACAACAAAATTATGCTTGTTCCAGGCTGTAGACCAATGTAACCGGCTCCCCAGAGCCCTGACATGTAGCCAGCTGGGGGGAGACTGCATTAAGAAAACATGATGAAGAGTTGCAAGTGTTCACACTAAGTTGTCATGTGCAGTTTTTAAATCAAACTTGTTTCAACAGGGAAAAGGTCAGGACACCACTTCTCACCAATGCTCCCAATACCAACAGACAACTGTAGTTCACAGCCCTGGAAAGAGCAACCAGGAGCAACCCTTCTCCTGCTACTGAGCTGCAGGGGAACTGACCATTGCCCTGGATGCAGTAATGCCCACTGCCATATCAGGCCAGAGGATGCCCAGGGAACCCAGCAGCTTTACCTGCATATTAACTCAGTGCAGCAAAGAATACCCAAAGCTCAAAGTCTTGTTACAGGCAAAGACGAAAGCATATCTCAGGTGTAAAGCCAAGGAATTTCTATTAGAATAATTAGAATCTTCACAGCCTAGTCAAAGAGCTTAGTCCCATTTAGTTGTTACACAAAAAGAAGATGTTATTATGCAATAATATATTATCGTATAACATGATATTATACAGTTAAAACTGATATAGGCACACTTCCTAGTATCCACCCCTTTCTCTGGTATCATGCTTACCTTTCTACTGCCGCTTGGGCTCGTAATGCCAACAGCTCCCATCTGGCAGGGGGAATGCAGCCAATGCCACCTGTACCCCAACTCCTTCACTGCAAGGAGCGTAATGTTGACAATGATCTCTCTAGGATGTACTCAAGGTCATTTTTATGTGTCTTCTAATACTCTTTTAAACCTTGCTCTTTCTTCAGTGGTTCAGATTTACTGCATGTAGTGGATTTTGCATACAAGCTGCTTGTTCTTTACTCTCTTTGCTGCCCCAACATTGTGTTCACCCAACTTCTAAGTCTGCATTTCTTTAACTGACCACTGGCGAGTCATTTAAAGCCGTGGGGTCTCTGGTGCCCACTTGTGTGCCACCTCTCATCATCCCATGCCTGTACTCCTCTGTGGGGCATCCTGTGTCCCCACCTTCAAGACCTGTGCTGTCTCACCAGGCTGTGTTTCTCTACGCTACACCATTACGTCAGAAATATGAATACCTTGGTCTATGCAGAATTACTACTTGTCACCACTACCTTTGTGAAAACATTGTTGTTGTGTGATACAGACATTAATAAAATTAAATTTGTGCTATTAGAAAAGTTGCAGTTATAGCAAATCCAAGCATAAAAAAGGCTCGACAGGTCTTGACAAGCTGATTCAAAGTAAATGCGACAAGCCTCAGCCCAGAGGCCTTGCAAACTCAGTACAAAGCCTGGGGCCTCTTGCTACACTGCATGCAAGAATGTACTTTCTGGGCTAGAGAGCTATATCCTCCCTTCCTTCCTACACAGCCCCTCTGAGCAGCCCTGCAGAAGCTGATCCCATATTCCCAAACCAGCTCATTGCCACAGAACAGTACTCTGGCAGGATCCACACAGGCATGCTCACTCACAGGCACAATCTTTCTGTACAGGTGCTTGATAATAATCTTGATTTGAATGGAGGGCTCATTTTCTTCAAGGATATATCCATCACACAACATACATACTAAATTTTTGCATAACTGTTCAAATGGATGAACTTGTGTTCAGATATGAGATTTTTTCCTGTTGTAGACACTTAACCACACATTGTCCCCAAATTATTCTTCAAACTACACCTTAGAGAAAACAGTACATAGATGAGGCCTTCATTTTTTTCCTAAGAGTTTCATATATGTGAGATTGGACAAACATTTAAATATGTTTATACATTTACAGACACTGAGGTTCTTTTATGAGCCACTTCAAAGTGTCACTTAGGTTAACATTTACAAAAGGAAAAAAAAAAACACACAAAAAAACCCAAACTAAAAACCCCACGAATGACACTCACAAAAATCACCATCCCACTTCATTACCTAGTACTGAATGTTTTAGGATATAATTTATATTATATTGGAAAAAGCCAGAAAGGTGGGTTCACATGTAAAAGACCTCTTGGGCAATAACAACTGTATATGATAGTGTTTAGGAGAAAAACCTACATTGAAAACCATTACTTCTAATATCTTAGTTTCTTGAAATGATTATTTGATATTTTAGAATTTTTGTCTTAAGAGCTGCATTTCTAAAAACCAATATATAAGTGCAGCTAGATACACCTCATAGTGTTTCAGATGCATTTATTCATTTAACCTGCTTCATCAGGGAAAAAGAAAAAAGCAAAAATAAAGTAATGTATCTGTAACTAACCTAAGAAGGCTTATGAGGTGTTACAGTTTTCTGTGTAAATTTTAAACTGCTTGTTGCTTCCTACTGAGAACATGTGTTTACTGGTTAGGGTTGTACTGTAGTATTTGCAAGGGTAATGAGCTATTCAGTGTCTATTTTGAGCTATTTGTGTCTAGTTAATGCATTTCAAATGTAATTGACAAATTAATATCTCTAACTTTTCCCATTAGCAGTATTAAATAAGGAAATTGCTGTCCCAGAATTGTAACCTTTTTATTTATTATACCAAACTTGTCTTGTAACATATTAGTTGGTCTAAGTTTTCTTCCAATAAATCAAAGTGAAAGAAAGAAAACCAACTTTTTCTTTCTGTTTATGATCTTCCATTTCTGCATATTTCTTAAGCCCGACAATGAAAATTAATAAAATTAATTCCACTGTTTATATTCAGGTTCTCAATATTGCAGTGCTCAGTTTATCACTGGTAATGGTTAATTATGTATTTTTAAAAAAGTCCGAATCATTAAAAATAAAATAACACAATGTGAAACACGTGTTTGTCTTGTTGATTTCAATACTGACTTCCTTTATTAAAGGGCCATGCTTGAAACTTTTTTTGAACTAAAGCTTTTCCACAAAAAAACCTGTAAAAGCCTCTAAACTACTAAATATCACTATAGCACCCTGACTATCAAGCTGTTATAGGTAATAACTGAGGTGACCAAGAAGGGGTCAGGTTTTCCTCCATTTTTAATACTTGAGTATCTAAACAACAAACAGTGAGCAAAGATCAGATCCTCCCTCTGACTCAAATATCTGCTCCTTGAAGGACCATAGATTAGACTTTTTGGATTTCATTTGGACACACATTTGCACATGGCTGTTTCTACTGGCCAGCTGCTCAACTCAGAGGGTGGCAAAATGAGGTTTTCAGCATCCCTTTACAGATTAGGTATTCCCAATCTTTATATGATTCAAGGCTACTTACTTTCAAGGCAGAACAGAATTACAAGACTGGCATCTTAGTAGTGCACTACCAACAATCTTATTGGTATTTCTCTACTGCAAAGCTTGTGGTATTAAGAATACATTTAAGATTAATTCATATTTTATAGTACTGAAATAAAGCAAATCCCAGTCTGTGCTTCTAGTGGAGAAATTAACTTCAGGTTTCCCCCTGAGTAGACAACAAAATAGATCTCACAACACTTTTGGTCCTTCCTAGGACTTCAGAGCCAAGAACTTCATCATTTGGCGATAACATTTACACCTTTAGCTATTTACTGCCAATAAATAAATAAATAAACAGTCTAGATAATCTAGAAGTCAGTTGGGTAACAACAACTCTGATAAAAGTAAACATACCACTATCATTTTGGAAACAATCTAACTTAAACAACAAACCCAAACCAATTGTATTCATCACTTGCAATTAAGATCATTTATACAAAGTATTTACAATGTGTATAATTTCATAGAGAGGAAAAAACAACGTACAGTTCACCAAAATACAACTGCAAATTGATTTTAAATTAAAGATTTGAATTACACACCATGCAGCTAAATTAAAATGGTTGATTTCAGAAGAATTGATATCCTCTAGAGAAATATATTCCATACACAAAAACATGTTAGATGAAAGGAAAACAATGTTATGGGACATCTACTTTTGCTTATGCTCTTCAGGTAAAAGGAGAACAGAGTGGTATTTAAGAATCAAGGAGTATATTTGTTTTATCTACTGTATAGTCCCTGCTCAAAGGCCGAAGGTAACAGTTGTACATCTGCTTGTTGTTAATAAGAAAGTTTTAGCTTGCTGTGCAACAGTCTACAACAACTGGAAGAATCCTCTGCCCTAGGTAAGTGAACTTTCCCATTAATAAAATATAATTCCTTAACCTGGAAATGCTCGTCTTCCAATCCTACAGATCAGCAAATGCAATATGACGGAGCTACTGGAGTAATTCCTATGAATTCCAAGTCAAGCATATAGAGAGAGGAACGCAAACACATCCTCATGTCTGTAGAAAAAACACACAGAAAAGACTGCTGCTGTGATGCCTGTGTCCTTTGTCCTAAGAAGGGGCTGTGTTAGATGTCTCAGCTCTATAAACAAAACTGTAGTTTACATCTCATTTCCCAAAGTCACTGAAACATCTTTTTGTGGCACCAGGTGGACAAGCTGGAATAGCAGACACGAACATGATTAAGCAAGCCCAGTAAGCAGCATGATCTCAAACTTCTCCTATGCCACAGATATTGTTTTGTTAAGTGATAGTTGAGTATCTCTGCTTTAAAATGCTTGAACCAGCACAAGTGCCACTTCATTCCTATGTGATGTTTTCATTTGGCAGGACAGGTGCTCTTGCCACAGAATATCCCAAAAAAGAACATCTAAAATATGTATTCACCAACATCTGTCTTGCTTTGACTTGAATGCATACTTGAGTAGCTTCTTTAAGTATAAGCAAAAAGTTTTCCACTTACTTTGACCTTCTAAAGAAGCTTCATGAGGCTGTAAGCCAAAAAACACTTTTATAGAGAAGTAACCTTGACTACACAAAATGCAGGCATTGGAACTTGAGTTGGGGCGGGGGGCAACAAAACCCATAACAAAAAAACTCTCAAGCATGTCTAAATATATAGAGCTTAAAACAATATATTTTTCAACTGACAACATTTTGGAAGCTTTTTAAAAAGCAGGTATTACCAATATGTTGAATATATTCATTTTTTCAGCTGTAGATATTTACATGTAATGCTTGCATTTTATTTTAGGCTATGTCAGAAATACCAATAGCTTCATTTGAGAAAACTAATTTGATTTGGTGTTTTGGAAGTTTTGGCATTTGTTTTTTTTCCCCATGTATCTAGTACAGCTTAACTTGTGTAGCAGTGTGTCACATGCTATGTAAAAGGTACTATTGGAGGTAGGGAAATAACTTGCTTACTTATCTGCATCCCCAATGAGATGAGGAAAAAGAACTGCATGGGGAAACATAATACTACAAACATGAAACATGGAAGGAAAATGAGGAAAGGCTGTTTGAAACTGAAGGGGAGGTTAGTATCATAGATGGTTGTATATTAAGATTACATACAGTTTTTGTAATTGGAAACTTGGATTACAAAACTTGGATTAAAAAACTTGCTTTCACTCCTTAAAAGCATGTTAGTGTCATAAAGAATCAGATGTACAGTATGAATTTCTGCATTCTACTGTATGTGTTCCTGGAAGACTTTATTTATATATCTATATAGTGAGGCTGACCTACAGAAATATGTGCTTAACGAGAAAAGCACATCCAGCCCAGCCTTACTTTGTATCTTCAGTCTGGCAGAATCACAGCAGTTGATGGTATAGCAACATCATTACACAGCTGGTGATGCCAAGTCAATTAACAAAAAACTAGAATCTCTAGAAATAAGAAGTATTTCTTTTCTCCAAAGTAAATTGATCTCTCCGATGCAGAGTGAAAATAAGAGCATTTCTCAGCTTCTATGTTTTTTTCAGTTGTTTTACTAAGGCAAGTGCTGGGAGTGGGTACTGAAGAGCTATTAATTCCTAACAAAGGCCGCATTTTTATATTTCTGTTTATTCATAAACCTAAACGTCAGCTTGAGAAAGAGATGTGTTGTATCTGAGTATCAATGTGAGGCAACTGTTGTGGTAACAGCAATTCAAAGTGTAAAAAAAAAAAAAAAAATTATTTTACCATTAATTTTTCAGTGGGAACATCAGTAGTCCCATAATTTACTTAAAGCTCTGCAAAAATACCACATCATCATACCACAAACACAATGGAAGTAGAGTCATAAAGCAGAAAAAGAATTAAAGTCATGCCAAACTGATAATACTAAATTTAAGTAAAAAACCCCATTTCATCAGCTACAATAGTCTTTCTCAATCCATTAATGTAATATTCAGGAAGTTTTTTAGTGGTAGGATATTGTAATGCAGAAAGGAAATGCTAAACTGCTGATGTTACCAACCTTTGGATAAAGAAATGCAAATGTAAGGACTCTGCTCTCTTGGGAGGCTTGCTGGAAGATACAGCTTTGTTTCTATTATTTGATTATTCATCCTACTTTACAGTGGGAATGAGGGTTAATTTATCAGTGAACTTACTGCATTTTTAGTAGGAAAAATTAGTAGCAAAAAAATTAAGTCTTTTCTCAGAGTGCAACAATAAAATTTAGTCTGAGAGTTAGAAAAGAGATGTAAAGACATCCAGAGCTAAAAAGCTTTCCCCCAAAATACTATTAGACATCAACATGCCATCAGCCTAGATTAGATGTACCTCAGAATTACACGCAAAAGATTACATAATATATTTAATGAACCTGAGGGCTATTGGCCTTGTTCTAAATTCTTCATTATTTTCGAGCAATTGTAAAAAATCTGTTAATTAAATTTGCAAATGTTTTTGTATTAAGAAGTGATTACAGAAATAATGATGTGTAGCGATAACTTATTTCTGTCATCATGGACAGAAATCAAACAGAAATTGAGAAATTAGAAATGTGGACAGACAATAATAAGTGGTATTCAATGAGGAAAAACATGAGCTAGACCATTTAATGGAAAACCAGGTATACAATGTGAAGGAAGTTATACAGATAATTTTACTGAAAGATGTTTAAAAGCAATAATGGAGAGAAAACAGACATGTTCACAATGAAATATGACAATAACAAAGACCTATATAAAATTGTGTGTGATTTTTTTAAATCATGTTGAAGTATACATATCTGAAAATAGACCGTTAAAGTCTACATATCTGAAAATGCCCAAAAAGAGAGGAAATACTTGCATTCTTAAAGATTATTCTGCAGAATGTATTTCCATTATTTCTGCAGAAAAAAGGTAGATTAAGCATTAGGAATGACAAGCTATTAGCTAGATCTATTAATCTACTCAATCTTTCAAAGAATTGGTAGGAATTTCATAGCTTGGATAATTTTAAATTAGATTAGGCAGAGCACTAGAATCTGCACATTATTGTAAACCCCTATTTTGGAAGGACAAGCATCAGAAAACCTAAGCAGTCTTTATCCCTCACTAATTTTTAAATAAATTATTCAAACAATACTATCAATGCTACAAGAACAGGAAAAAAAGCTATTTAAACAAGTACTTGCCTTTACATAGTCAGGTTTTTTTAATTTAACTTCCACAAAAAAATTAGCAAGTATTGGTACGCAGTATATAGATTAATTTTTAATACTGCTGTAGGTGTTTGAATATTTAAGGAGAACATTTTCATTAATGACTACGACAATAAAACAATTTCTTACAGATCAATCTTGAACATCTCATCCCGTTACTTGATCCCTCAATCTCCAATTTGAATGAAAATAGATATTCCATAAAGGGTTTTCTCACTAAAATTCTTTTCTGACATGCTCATATTCATTATATCAATTCCCAGAGCCAGTGGGTTATCATGGCAAAGACAGACAATGGCTTTTGTAACATGAACAAGGTAATATTTGTTCTTGTTTCCACTTTCGTGGCTCATTTTATCCATTTTCATTGTCAGGGATAATGATAATCGCTGTTTTGGGGATCACTGTATTTTGCTGACCCTTGTTCACATCCACAGTTAGGTTTGTTACCAGTAGGGCACGCACATCACAAGTCAACTTTTTTGATACCAGTCAGAAAATTCCCTTTGTGACTGATATGGCCCAGCCTCTCATAGGACATGGAATTTGCAGGAATTAATGTGATATATATCTCTTAATGTAAAATTTACACAGTTGATTCACCACTTATTATGCACAACAAATAAAACCCCAGCTCTTTTCCCCAAGATCTTAAAATTTTCAAAACAAGAACAACAACAACAAAAAGATATTCAGGAAGCACTAGTTTGGGGCGGGGGGGGGGGGGTGTAATCAGAATGTCTTGAAACACTGAAAGTAATTTCAGCTGACTGCAGCTAATATTTCACTTTTTTCAGTGTTTTCCACAAAATGAGATTTTTTATTTTTTAATGGAAGCCACCCAGAGTTTTCTATTGACTCCAGTGCAATACTTTGAATCAGCCCTATAAGAAGCACTTGATATTTTCAATCTGACACACAAACTACGCATTTTCTTTCTCTCTTCCTTTTAATAGACATTCATGAATAAAACCACAAACAATTCATGTAGCAATCATAACCAAGATAATAAACATTTTCAGTCCAAAAGCAATACCCTTAGGATTATAAAATGACATGGCTTTTCTCTGAACAACAAATGCAAGTTCTTCTCTGAACTAAACCAGCCTTGTACTATAAATTAAAAGGTCCCATCCCACATTTGTTTTAAAAATCTTGATAGCAATGGGCTTATTGGGTGTTATTAAAAATCGGAGCTCCTTTGCTGTGTTTCCTCCCCTCTTGCCTCCAGGACAGATGCTTTTTAGAAATGCTTGGACAGCAGAATTTGAACCCTCTTATCCCCCTCCTGAAAGCTGTTGTGCGAGGAAGGGGCAAGTCATCATGCTGCTCAGCTGACATTGTCTCTCTAGAAGTCTTCTGACTACATCAATATTTCAGTCACCATCTGGGCATGAGCCATTTGATAATTTGGTGGTGAGCAGCTTACCACCCATTTGTTCTCCTAATGGCAATTGAGCTGGTATTAGGAATGCATTTGCTACCAGAAAATGGAAGAGGTTCTGGGGAATATGGACTTTATAAGAGAAAGAACTTTTAAAGGTATCATATAAAGGCATAATGAGACTTGTTAGATATTATCTATAATGCACTACCATATATAGTGTGCCAATACCCTCTAGTGGAATCACTTGCCTGTGTTTGTCACCCTGTATTAGCTAGCATACAAAGTCCTAGAGATCTATAAGCCTTCTTATAAAAGATTCTCCCAGCTCATGTGGCAAATGACAGAAGTTTTAGAGCAAACGCCTCCTTAATTTGCATTCTGCACTCTAGTGTGCATGAGGTTTAGTTAACATGGTCCCTACAACAGCTTCTCCCTCTCCCAACACATGTAACAATTAAAATCTTGGTGGAGTTTTATGAAATACTGTGTGCATTCATATGGGATAATAAATAGATATAACTGAAGGCAGCTTGACACTTCTGTATTTATTCCTTTCTGCTTATCAGCCACAACTATGTCAAGTTCAGAACGTGTTGAAGAGGCAGCTCGCATGAGCCAGACGGGTGAGACAGAAGCTTCCATTACCAGCAGAGAGGGAGAGGTAAAATTGATTGCCATACATAGAGAGCTTCCTGTACTGGTAACGTTTCTTTCAGCTGCAAGACAAAGTCCTTGTGAATAAATGGATATCCCTACAGCCTATCTGTAATCATTTGCCATCAAACAGCAAAGAGGAACACCACCCATCTTACTGGCTTGCAAGAGGGTACTTATTTGTCAGCTAATGTTGTAAAGTAAGGATTTTATGTAGCATTTCCTGGAACAGTTGTATATATTTCTAAATTTAGCAAATGTGTCTGCATAAAGGCAACAGACTGTACTCAGTTTAAGAAATTTATGGTCTTCAGCCCGAAATTCAAGTGCAAGGTTTTTGAAGGGCAACTAGACTACACGCACGTGTGTGTTAAGGACAAAAGGAAAGATATTTGGCGTGCAAAATTGTTTCAGCAAACTTAAAAAAATTAATTCTACACTAAAAAAAAAATAATTTGCAAGTTATGTATTTATATGAAAATGTTGCTAGAAGAAATAAATGGTGCCATTGTACTAGGTGTTTTTCAAAAGCATGATTAAAAAAGCAGCCGTGCTCACAAATAACACACCATCTGAATGACATCCAAGCCTCTACTAGCATTTTCTTGCAAAACACACTGAGGAAAATGTTCTGTATTACACTAATAGGTCTTCATAAAGCACCTCAGTTTCTTAGGAAAATAGACCTTATGTTTACATCTTATAAAACCATTGTTGCACACACGGTGTTACAAACCGTTATTTATACTGCATCAGCTTTTCTACAGCAAATAAAAAACAGTAGCCTTTTAGTAATTAATTTGTAGCCTATGTCGTGGTTTAACCCCAGCCAGCAACTAAACACCACGCAGCCGCTCACTCACTCCCCCCCACCCAGTGGGATGGGGGAGAAAATCAGGAAAAGAAGCAAAACCCGTGGGTTGAGATAAGAACGGTTTAATAGAACAGAAAAAGAAGAAACTAATAATGATAATGATAACACTAATAAAATGACAACAGCAATAATGAAAGGATTGGAATGTATAAATGATGTGCAGTGCAATTGCTCACCACCCACCGACCGACACCCCGCCAGTCCCCGAGCGGCGAATCCCTGCCCCCACTTCCCCGTTCCTATACTGGATGGGACGTCACATGGTATGGAATACACCGTTGGCCAGTTTGGGTCAGGTGCCCTGGCTGTGTCCTGTGCCAACTTCTTGTGCCCCTCCAGCTTTCTCACTGGCTGGGCATGAGAAGCTGAAAAATCCTTGACATTAGTCTAAACACTACTGAGCAACAACTGAAAACATCAGTGTTATCAACATTCTTCACATACTGAACTCAAAACACAGCACTGTACCAGCTACTAGGAAGACAGTTAACTCTATCCCAGCTGAAACCAGGACAGCCTAGCTAGTAGAGCTCAGATAAAGGTTGGGTTATCATGGGGGCGGGGGGGGGGGGGGGGGTGGAATTAAAGCATTGAATGGTAAAGTTAAATACAATACTATATACTCCAGATATTGCCAGACCTAAGCGAATAATCTGTAATTTGAAATTGCTCACATCGTTCTGCTCTAAGGGGCTAACACCCTCCACAGACAAGCAAGGATATTTCTTGGTGACACAACCCAATACAGCATCAGATAATTTTCCATTTCAGGGTTAAAGTTAAGCCAGAGAGAACCTGAGTAGGTCCTGGTGGGAGAGCCAAGGAAGAAGAATAAGGTAAGGACTTGACTTGTGCTGTGCTTTAGAACAGATGGGAAAACACAGCACTTAGAATTTGTTAGTAAGTGGCTTTTTACTCTTTGTCCTGGTTTCAGCTGGGATAGAGTTAACTGTCTTCCTAGTAGCTGGTACAGTGTTATGTTTTGAGTTCAGAGCGAAGAATGTTGATAACACTGATGTTTTCAGTTGTTGCTCAGTAGTGTTTAGACTAATGTCAAGGATTTTTCAGCTTCTCATGCCCAGCCAGTGAGAAAGCTGGAGGGGCACAAGAAGTTGGCACAGGACACAGCCAGGGCACCTGACCCAAACTGGCCAATGGTGTATTCCATACCATGTGATGTCCCATCCAGTATAGGAACGGGGAAGTGGGGGCAGGGATTCGCCGCTCGGGGACTGGCGGGGTGTCGGTCGGTGGGTGGTGAGCAATTGCACTGCACATCATTTATACATTCCAATCCTTTCATTATTGCTGTTGTCATTTTATTAGTGTTATCATTATCATTATTAGTTTCTTCTTTTCTGTTCTATTAAACCGTTCTTATCTCAACCCACGGGTTTTGCTTCTTTTCCCGATTTTCTCCCCCATCCCACTGGGTGGGGGGGAGTGAGTGAGTGGCTGCGTGGTGTTTAGTTGCTGGCTGGGGTTAAACCACGACACTCTTTAATCACCATTTTACTCTTAAATACATGGGGAGTCTGCAAAAATTTCTAATTAATCACTACTACTAAAGCAAAATTAAAAACATTTATAATTTTAAAAGTAATATTATTCTGGATTGGTGTTTTGTTTTCTTGATTATAATTGCTTTCCCAATCAGATATGGGGCCAAAACTGAAGCAGGGGAGAGTATAAATAAAGAAGCAGCAAACAAATTTTCAAGACACGAACAGCTGCCTGTACCACAAGACAACACAAAATTTGGAGTGTTAACAGAACTGACCACAATCAATGCTGAGATTTAATCTGCTGTTTCAATGATCAAAACTAACTTGTTTAAAAATTGCCCATAATTAAAAGGCCAAATTCCCAAATGAACGTTTTCATTTTATCCCCTTGGAAACAAGCAGTGTTTGGATCTACCCTCTATAGTAAAAATCTCCTGTCAAACAAATAGAATGACATTTAAGTAAGCTTCACAACATGAAAAAAAGGTAGGGACATAGATGAACAAGGATGAAATAGCATGGAATATTTAACCAATCTATTAAACAGCACTGTTCTATTTTAGCGCTTGCTTCTCTAACAATTCAGCAGTCACAGTTATCTGTGTGTGGGTATTTAAATTTTAAAGAAAAGGCACCCTTAGCTAAGTGTTTATTATACGTGCAATAGAATGAAGAAAAACATATTCCTATCAGATTTATTTTCTCTCCTACAGGAGTGTATTAATAACAATATACTAGGAGCTAGCTCAAGTCAAGAGGAAGGATCCTACGTGATTTAAGACCAGGTCAGTCTCTGTACATCTGTCACCAGCAGACTGTAGATCACTTTTTCAGACAAGTTTTTCTCTTGCCAGAAATTTCTCTTTGCCAAGGTTCCTCTGAGGAAGTAGGGAAATAAACCCATTGCAAACATGTTAAATTGGGCACTCCTAAATACATAAGAGAAACTAGTACTGGCACACCCCCTTGCAGGAGGAGGAAGAGGAGGAGCAGTGACTAAGTACTAAGCAATTCCCCTTTTAGGTTGCCGCTTCAAGTGAGACCCATGAACAAGAGCTGCTACCCCAGCCTGATTGATAGCTGCTTTATGGCCCATTTTTAGCCCCTAATCAGTTTTCACTAGAACAGAAAGCACAGAAACACTACTAACAGCTTTCCTTGGCAGCATCTGGATCAGAGTTTGGCCAGAAACTGAAGGAGGCTTGAATCCTTAGAGTTTCTCCCTGCACTGCCGTGAGGTTTGTCCCTGGCTCCTGCCCATGACACCCAGAGTGACCCTGGGGGAGAGCTGCAGCCCCCACGGCTGTGGCTGCTACTGCTCTGGGGGCAAGCACAGGGCTGTCAATCTGGGCGACAAGTGACACTAACAAGTCACTCAAAATTAATTCAGAGAGATAAAAAAAGGAAAGTTTGCCATACATGGTGGTTCAAGCCATCACCTCATGTGTCGGATTCTTAATTTTGTGTTTTAGAATGGCCTTACAGGAGACGCAAGAGGGGAGATAAGCAAAGACAAGGCAAGAATTCTGAAGGGAAATTCAAAGGATTCATTTTGTTCCCCCAATAAAGCCAGAGTCACAACAGCACACAGCCACTCTGAACCCTACATCCCAGCTCCAGGCATACTGCTTTGCAGCCATGAATATGGACACGAAGGCGGGGGTGGGGGGGAATAAAAAAATCTTTTCCTTCCTACATCCTGGCAGCAGACCAAAAATCAATACCAGTTTCCTAAGTAAAATCTCACCCTGACAGGGCCTCCCTGCTGGCTACACAGCAATACTAATGGTCTTGTAGTGGTCTTTAGACAACACGAGGATGTCAATATAATTTTGTTCCACTTTTCTTGCTTGCCAGCTCCCATCTGCAACCAATCCATAACCTCGGTTACTCATACCTTTGCACAAATGGACCAACTCTCCACCTACACATTTAGCTGTCCCTTTCCTCACTCCAGTGCTTCTCTGATCACTGTGACAGCCTTTGCAGTGTGTCCCTCCAAATCTACTTTGCCTTTAATATTTCACTAAAATGCCGATGAAAACTGCCTTCGCCTCCTGGGAGCACAAAAATCTTCTTTTCTTCTTCAAGCACAGTAGACAAAGCCTATTCCCATCAGACTAAACAAATAAGCAATAAAGTCAGAAAATCAGGGACATATATTGAAGACTTCTCAAATCTTAACCTCAGAATGCTTCAGAGATATTAGTTAACTCCTTAGGGAAAATATTCTACTTTACAGGAAAAAAAAAGTTAAAGTGCTGGAAAAATACAGCACATACCTTTTGGTGAGCAACAACATAAAACATTTTAAAGCCTTGTATCTAAAATATTTACGTTTTCTAAGCAGGCAACTGGCTATAGAGAAACACAAACAGAAACAGCCATGTATAAACAGACAATGTATAACTGGATGCTAAACACACCTGTGAGGAAGGATGACCACTTTCAGGCAGCACAGCAGCCCTGTCCTTTAGGAGCACTGGGGGTTTGGGAGCCATTGAGCCCAAGCCAGCGTCCACACCCCAATCTAGCCGGCCTGGCACCCGGGCAGAGCAGCACCTGGTCAGCAAGCTCCCTGCGGGCACAGCCTGCTAAGGAACAGCCAGCTGCTGTAAAACCACCTTAGTTAATGCAGATAAGCATGTGAGAGAAATCAAGAACTAATACATAATTTACATAATTCATTGGCCTCACAAGGCCACTGTGAGAGTTAAACGGGGGGGGGGGGGGGGGGGGGGTGATAAAAAAAAAAAATCTCTGTTGCTTTTGCTGGGTTTTCACATGGTGCCCAAGGCAGGTGCAGTTCCAGGCGGCTGGGGCCTGGCTCTCCCACAGGCAGCAGGCCAGGCCCCACAGGCCGCAACCTCCACAGCCGCCACCACTTACAAGCTGAGAACAACTGGAAGTGGTAACAAAACTTGTGGTAACAGAAGTATTGCATTCTGACCTCATATAAATGTTGTCTTTAAACAAAGAAAAGCCCCACAGCATGGATGACAGTTCCAGAATAGAGTCCAGCAGGTCCATCACTACCATCGGTGTCAACACTCCACCAGGCTTCGCTCTTCCTGCCTTAACTTGAAAGGCAAATGCAAACTTTGTAACAGAATATTTCCTCTGGTATGATACCAACACACACCACAATACAGCATTTGTTTTTTAAAAGAACAGTACAGTAAACAAAGCAAAGAACACGTTATCAGACAGTGCTTTCTTAGCCGAGATTCAAAGTTAAACAGCCTTCTTTTGGTAGGCAACCATAAGGATATGCAAGATCAACGGTGGTCCATGGCAGAAAAGTCTGGGAGCAGCTGCTTTGAAGATTTGGAATAACAGGCTCAGTTCCTCATCTCCATTCCTCCAACCTTCTCTTTTCCCTCCCTACTTCTGTGCACCCACCCTGACCTCCAGCTATGCCAGCTTCTCAGAGTAGACATGCTCAGACTTTCGAGCCTTGACATTCAGCTACTAATCCACAGTGAATCAACACCTCCCTGTATTCCAGAATTCATTAGCAAGAACTGTAACTGCATTGGATGGAAACCTGATGCAAGTCCAGCTGCATTCAAGGGCTGTAGGAATTGGGTACTGTATTCTGCAACTATTGGTAACTATTGTTTTGGACCAGGTGAGGTACACCAGAGTAAAAAAAAAAAAAAAAAAAAAAAAAAACCAAAAAAAAAAACAAATCCAGATTACAGGTGTTGGTTTCAAGGACATTACCCTGAATTCACAATGCAGTAAGAATCAGTCTGGTAGAAAGCGAGCAGATTGAGAAGACTCTTTCCCCCCCTCACTAAATTCTCACTAAAAGTCATTTTTTTTGTACTCCTTAAATTTGAAACATCTTGAACATTTCTTACAAGAATTAATATACTGTTTGTGGAGGGTGAGGATTTGGCCATGGTACCCAGAAATCTGCAGCAGTTGCTCATACATTCAGGCACAGTATATAAGAGTGGTTCACGTTATTTCCATAACCATGGCCACTTAAAGAGTTTTATTGCCTTTTTTGCTTCCTACAAGGCATTTTGACAAAAAAAAAAGAAGTATTAACAATTTCAGAATACCATTGCTACATAAAGATATGGATTTTTTAAAAGCATTTTAAGAAATCATGGAAAGTGAAAATTAGCATGTAAACTTCTTATGTGAAGTAGAAGCACAGCAAAAGATTAACACCTTGCAGGAAAGAAGTGGGAGGCAAATGCACTATAAGAAATGAGAAGACTTTCAAGAAGATCGCAAAAGGAGCTAGAAATACTGGGAATCATGAACAAGAGCCAGGAAAAAAAAAAAATTGGGGCAGATGATAGTCTTTGAGAATTCTTATTGCATGGATGGAAGTGACAGATACACACCACTCACAAATGAAATTCAAGATTAAAATATATGTTTGTTTTGTTAGGATGCACCATCTTATTTGCTACTTTACATTATTCATGGGGAGCATATCTTTCACTTCAAAGCCCCTGCTAATAATAGTCATTGCAGGCCTCCTGGCAAAACTAATGATACAGCCATTTATATACAGTACTTCTTTTAGCATGTCAGCATACAATTAAATAATTTTTAATTTTATTTCCACTACAAATGTTATTTATCTTTAAAGAAGATGCTTCAGAGCAATTAGTAGACATCCCATTATATTAGTGTAGGATGACAGGATTCAAAAAATTGTTTATTCTATTTAAGCTTGATACTATAAAATACAACTAACTGTGAATTATCACCAAGATAAATGTAAAATGTTTCACATTTGGCTAATTTAGAACCAACGTTAGTTTTCTTTCTCATAGCCAAAATAATTGGGCCAAATCCCTGGCAAGTACAAGTTAGTCAAGTCTGTTTACTCCAGCCTACGCTGTTTGCAGTTCAGATCTTAGATTATGACCTGGCCCAGTACTTACACTCACAGCGAGCCCTATCAACAATTGATAGGATGAACTTCTTACTAAAAATTCTTGTGTCATCACTTAAGATTAACTTATTGACCAAAAAAAAAAAAAAAAAAAACAAAAAAGAGAGAGAAAAAAAAGGCACAGGGGGGAAACATCATCAATAAACCAGAGCTAACAGATAGGAAGAAAGAAAAAAAAAAAAAGAAAAAAGAAAAAGATCATTCTACTTGGGGGAAAAAAGAAACTTCCACAGAAAACCAAAATTTTATGCTGAATTTTCACTGGTTTTCTTACGAAAGTAAAATATTTGCAAAGATTGACAACTGCTATTTCACAAGATAATAAACCAAGTATGATTCACACTGAAAATAGGGACATTTCTTAGTGAAAATAGTATTAAATTCTCACTGAGACAAATTTGCTCAAAATTTGTTATTTTGCCTAGGGCAAAAATGTCACATTGAATTCACGTGGTAAGTGTTAGAACTGCAACCTCTGTCAGATTTGGACAAACTCTCCTCAAAAACCCATGTGTAAAAACACTTGGCAAACCAGCTTTCACAGATCTATGGATAAAATAAAACATACAATCTTCAAATATGCTCTAATTAATATGGCCAGCTTCATTACTGAAAAAGCCAGCTTTTCCAGAATGCTTATGAAAGATGAAGTGAAGAACATTATGAGCTCCTCCTTGTACTTAACCTAAGACCAACAAGTGAAGCACACGTTCTTCAGTTAAACTGTGGTGATCTCTCTCCACACACAGAGATATGAAATAGGAAAGCTGACAAAATATTTATACTGTGCATTTGCATTATAGGCAATTCTTCAGGAAAATGGTGTGGTTTTTTAGATGACGAGCTCCTGAGTTTAAAAATAATTATGAGGCTTAGGTAAAAGGAATAATATAAAGCATGGTGATCAGCTCAGAACAATCCAAAACATAGGACTGCAAGCACAGGAAAGAGGTTTTTCTCACCAGACCAGTACAGGGCAGCAGGTACAAGGTCTAATTCAGTATAGTAGCACCTGGCCTATCTCAGAGGCAGAAATGTACAATACAGTCCCAACTCAAAGCCTAGAAAAATCCAGTTCCTCCACAGTAGGAACTCAGAAATCCAGGATGTACAATAACAGGCCTAGGGGATTTCATTGACAAGAATGCAGATTTCAGATTTGCATTTTTAAATTAGCTGGATATGGTATAAAAAGAAAACAACATGATTTGTATTAATTACAGTTCAGGGAAAGTTATATTTAATCTTCTGCAGAGTCCATCTGCCACAAGTACAAACTCCTTAGCCAGGTATGTGCATGGTCTAAGTAAGGCCAAAAACCCCTCGACTTCCCAGCAATGAGTAGATCAAGGAGTCGCGCATGCAGCTACAAGCTCTGCATTCCTAAGTATGTTACTAAGGTGTCCCTGCTTAATGTCTCAACATCCATTACACAGCTTTGAACTGCTGCTGGTATAATGCATGAAGCAGGAATCTAGGAACAGATGGAATTTCCCCAGTTTAATATTTAGTCATATTTTAATTCACTTATTTTTTTAACTCCTACAAGGAACCAAGCCAGACTATCAAATGCAATGACACTTATACATTCCCACTACCTTTATAGTAAAATCGGTATTCAGAACTTAATAGCCCTGATGTATAGTAGTAGCCATTAGTATTATGATACTATTTCTTAGTGTACTGTATTCTTAGATTGTTTTAATTTTAGGAGACTGAAAGTTTGAATATTTCCCATTATTATTTATATTATGCCCTTACAAATCTTCACCAAAAAAATATTTTATAGAATAATCACATATAGAAGGCTTTATTGTCTAGTATGTTAATTTAGTTTTAAGTTAGTGCAGTTCCAGCTACAATGTCCTGGAGTATGAGGCTTTCAGTCTTCCCAGTAAATAAGTCAGTAGCTTCAATTCAGTGGTTTCAATCAAAACAGAAAAGAACAAGAACTTTTTATTACAACTTGATCCCTGACAATTTTTTTTTTTACTTCAAAATTATTGCATTGAAAAGACAGACTACTGTGATTTTTAAGTCTTAAAAACACTCCAAAATGAAAAGCAAATGCAGGGATTTCTCCTTCAGCTTTGCTCCATATACAAACACACAGACTCATACAATAAAAACAGGATAAGATGTACAGAAGAAGAAAGCAAAGCAGAAGAGCAGCCAAAATGAAGCAAAATTTTAACTTCAAAAGCTTCAAGGAAATGTTTTCTTCTCAATTGAATTTCAACCAGGGCAGGGGGGAACAGGCAGAGGGGAAGGAAGCAAAACATCAGTTATCCAGCCCACAACCAAGATGCTGCTTTCAGAAGGATCAAATGGTACATATGCCCCAGAAGCAGTTAGGATCTGGTTCTGGTGGGATTACGGATCATGCTTGGAGAGCTCACCCACAAGTCTTTCTCAATGAAGGGAGAAAAGCAGCCTGTATGCCTCACAGAAGGTCCCAGTGCAGCTTTTGCCCCAACAGCTAGCAGAGCAGAGCAGTTGCGTGAGAGTTAAAACAAAAAAGACATGAGAACGTGGACTTGCCTACACAAAGTAAGCAGAATATCAACTCACTGTAATCCTGAGTGAGGGATCACAGAGAAAGCAGCACTCCTGGGCAGAACCTAGTTTTATCTGACTCCAAAGGAAATTATCCAATACTCCCTATTTTAACATTGTAAAGAATATTCACATTTTCTATTAGAAAGCACTGTCTTGCTCTTTTCCTGGTTGTTGGCCACCACTGAGACTTAAATCAGCCATTACAGAAGTAGAAATAACATCTTGCAAAGAATCATGAGAGGCTGTTTCCTCAGTTTTCCTATTAAAAGATACTTTACTACCTCAGGAGTGACTATGTGGTGCCCAACCATCAGAAAAGAAAGCATTCCCATGACAGAGAATCTGAAGCTGAACCAAAAAAAAGAAAAAAAAAAGTCAGTGAAATGTGAAAAATCAAGAGTTTTCACTTTCTAGTGTATATGGAGATACATTTCTATTTTACTTGAACAAAGATCATTAAGGTCATCAGCCTATCTCTGGGTATGTGGGTACCCTGGAATAACTGTCCTATTAAGTCAACACCTGCACAAGCATCTCAACTGCTTGCTTTTTAGCCCAGTCTTTTGAAGAAAAGAGAGTAGTTCTTCTATCTCCTCCTTCCTCCATACCTAATCTTTAACAATGTAAAGCTAGGAGAAAGAGAATGGGTTAAAACTACATGGACCGGCTCTTTTGGAGGCCCTGGGCAATGAGAAGGCTTGCAGTAATGGTGGAAAATCACCAAGGGAAGACTTGCTGCCTGCCTGCAGGAGGACAGCTGACATGCCTGGGGCAGCTGCAAGGACTGGGAAACACGATACTTATTAACCTCAGTCAGTCAGTCAGTCTTGTAAGAGTTAAGGCAAAATAAACAAACAAAATCAGCCAAATTTGTTTTCTTAAGTGTGCTACAACAACAACCACCAAAAGAAATCACCTGCCTGCCCTGGCTCCCTCTCTCCAACAATAAAAAAACCAAGAATTAGAAATCAGCTCAAACCCTGCAGTACTTCCAACTCTCATGACTTCTGGTCCAATCTCCTTCTTTTTGATCATCCAGCTGACAATTTTTTGCACACTTTTAAACAATTCCAACTCTGCTGACTTTAAATCAGTTGCATCAATGTATACAGGTGTGAACAGGGCCCTGAAACTCTACAACTTCATATATTCAGGTGAAGGGCTGAGAAAAACGCCAGGACAGGCTGAGAAGCTACATGGCCATACCACACCCTGCCCCCAGAGGCTCAAGCACCATTCCCACGCTGCCAGGACACATTGCTACCTTCGCAGCAGTGGCTGTGCCCCACATCAGAGTGGAACGCATCTGCCTCATGCCCTGCTCTGCTGCCCGCAGCACTGCCAGGCACCATCCCACAGCTGGGCAGTGGCAAAAGGCTTCAACAGTGTAGTGGGTTGACCCTGGCTGGATGCCAGTTGCCCACCAAAGCCGCTCTATCACTCCCCCTTCTCAGCTGGACAGGGGGGAGAAAATATAACAAAAGGCTCATGGGTCAAGATAAGGACAGTTTAATAAAGTGAAAGCCAAGGTCGCGCGCGAAAGCAAAGAAAAACAAATGATGTTATTCTCTACTTCCCATCAGCAGGCGATGTCTAGCCACTTCCTGGGAAGCAGGGCTTCAGTACGCGTAGGGGTTGCTCCAGAAGACCAAAAATGCCCCCCTTCAGTCTCCCTCTGCTTAGCTTTTTTATATCTGAGCTGATGTCATATGGTATGGAATATCTGTTTGGTTAGTTTAGGTCAGCTGTCCTGGTTATGTCCCCTCCCGAGATCTTGCCCTCCCCCAGCCTGCCATTGAGGGGGGGGGCAAAAATGTTGGAGAGACAGCCTTGATGCTGTGCCAGCACTGCTCAGCAGTAGCCAAAACACTGGTTGTTATCAACACCTTTCTAGCTACTGATGCAGAGCACAGTGCTATGAGGGCTGCTATGGGGAGTATTAACTCCATCTCAGCCAGACCCAATACAAACAGACAATAATTTTTTCCTGGATTTGCCTCAGAAACTCTTTCACATCAAAGAAACTACTGATGTGTGAATCTCTAAAGGTTCAGAGTTTGCTCAATTTGGACAAGCCCTGAAGCATTCACAATTTTATTCAAGTCACCCTGCCCAGGATCTCATGGCAGGAGGAGACTTCCTTGGGAGATTTTTGGTATTGCAACTTTCTGTTCTGGTTGGGAGCATTGGGATATGCTCCTATCCTTACAAATGAAAAACTTCATTGAATATTTCAGTGCCTTTTAAAAAAAAAAAAAAAAAAAAGTCTGTGTGGCCAATTGTCAAAATTTGTGCTATGTAAGAGGCAGCCCTAGTTTTGGATTTCTTCAATCACTTTTAGTTATCAAAGTTTCAAGGATATATTTTTCCTGTATTTTGTTAACAGCCCATTCCCCCAGAATTAGAATTTCCTGAATTTATCTAGTTCCATCAGAAACAAGGTTCGTAATTTTTCTTTTTTCCCCAGAGTAACAAATATAAGCCAAAAAGCTCACTGTTTCAAGAAAAGCCTGATTAAAGTCACTAAAGTCTTAAGGCTTCGCTTTATATTTCACTGTGATGGACTGTCATGGTTTAACCCCAGCCAGCAACTAAGCACCATGCAGCCGCTCACTCACTCCCCAACATGCCCCCAAACCAAAAAAGCTATTTTAAGAATTTTGAGTCTCCCTCTTCCATTCTCTCTACATCTTCAATCTTTTCTTTCTTAAGAAAACCTTCCTCCTTTCATTTAAAGGCCATGCTACTTTTGTTTCCCTGAGAGATAAGCCTTCATTATACACAAATACACAAAAAATATTGTGCATGACCACAGGCAGCAGCATCCTACACAGGTCTCCCAAACTACACTTCATTTTACTGGGTCTCCCAGGTTGCTTGTAAGTAACAAGAAGTAAATTCAGACTGATTCTCATTTTCACAAGTGCGTAATCACTTGCATTTCCTCAGGCACACATTCTCTTTATTATTATTTGTGTGTTAGTTCTGCATGTCTTTAAGTATAATCTGGAATACCTATGTACTTATGACATCACACTGTCCATGCTTACTGCATTAAATACACAATTTACCCAAAAAACCTCCTAAAACAAAACAAAAAAATCATGACCCAAATCAGAATTTTTGTTCCCCTTGAAATTCCTCTATCACCACTTGTTTAAATTCCATATATAAATTCCATAACTGTATTTCCCTGTTTCACAGATTATAAATTTTCTGTAGATTTGTAATAAATACAACATATCAAACCCAAACATTTCAAGAGGCCAGGATTAAAAACATTTAATTCCTGGTCAGAATACAATTGAGGTTCAGTCACCTGAACTGCTGTTCTTACTCTTAAGCTCTTTATTCATCAGCTCCTGTAGATTCCCAGTTTATATCACTCTCATGATAGACCACAACTCCAAAATACAGTGCAGCAATTTGTGCAGAAGAGAAAAACCACAGACTATTTCAGGAAATACAGGCTGCACTGTCTTTGTGGACTACAAGAGAAAAATAAGAACCCAGAAGCATGGGAACTTCGTTTTCCTAAAAATGTAATTTTTTTTTTTCTTTAAGATATTTTGACAGATGATTCTTAAAAATATTTATGGCGCAGCTTGAAGGAAACAATATAGATACCATCTCATTACACACACACTGTAAAAAACAGTCTTTTACTGGTAAGAGTTCACAAACCAAAACAATGGGATGGATAAGAGGAGAGAAGAAGGGCTATTATCCCTACAGGTACAAGCAGTTACAAGATCCCTACAGAGATACACAGAGACTAAGTGACATGCTATAAGGCCAGAAAAGTATTTGACAGAGATAAGAACAAAGCCTTTATTCCCCCCCCTCTGCTCTTCCCCCCACCAGTCTTAGCCACAAGAACATCCATCTTTTCAAAACAACAAGGCTGGGCATCATTTTATAACTTCCCAATTCCAGATGCATAGACAGACTTAGAGAAGTTGAAAAATTGAATTTGAATAGTCTTGTTACACCAGCAAGTGTTTAACAACCACAGCAAGATCTGAAAACACTCAGGGATTTGCAAAGTGAGACCCAGTTAGTATTATTAGACAGATCCACACCATAGCATTATATTGCTGTGAGAAGCCTTGTGAAAATTTAGATTTGAAAGGAAACCAAAAATCCACAGACAGGTGAGGGAGAGAAGAAACCGTGTTAGCAGTCAGAACCTCAGAGAAGAAAGGGGAAATACATATGGGGGGGTTATTGTTGTTTTCCTCACAAGGGGAAAAAAAAAAAAAAAAAAAAAAAAAAGAGTTATTTCCTCTTCCCTCAGATCAGCTTTTCCAAGATCGCTTATACATAGATAACTTCAGTCAATTAAGAAATCCCAGACTGCTTGCCTGATATTCCCAATGTCTCTGCTGTTCACAGGTGCAGGTCTAACTCAAGCCAGAGCCAATTTCAAGTTCCTTTGTAGTTTAAGTCTACCAAGCTGCACAGCTGTAGCAATGGCCTCATTATGTATATTACCTACTGGTTTCACACTTGAATCCATTTTAAAGTCCTCCATGTGCCTCTCTATTAGCTTAATAATGAAGAGAGCATCAAAGAGTATGTTGCTAAGTTGACTGAAAAATTCAAAGCACTCCCAGCAAGACAGAGCTGCTGAAACCATGAAATAACAGAGGTCATTGAATTCTGCTCTCATTGTGATATTGCTAGTTATTATATTCATAACCAAAACCTGAACATCTGATACAGGCAGAAAAGGATGAGGTTTTGCATCTTTGCTGATGACAGATTTGCCACTGAACATAAGAATCAAAAAGTTAATCTAGGTAATTAGCAGGCTGAACATCATTTGTCTCAGCTGTTTCGTACTCCATCCTAAAATCTAATAAGTGCTTATTGTACATTACTTTAAACAAGTCGCCTATGACTAAGGGAGAGGAGTATCTAGGGATTAGAGCACAGTCCCATGGCTATTACTGCTGTAGCTACAAAGCAAAATTTCATTATAGCACATGCTTGGCATGCAAAGAATCTCTATTTCATTACCATCTGTAACAAAAGCTGTGATTTTTTTTTTTTAATTTAATAAAAAAGCAGTAGTCCAGACTTCCATCAAATGAAAAAGAAAAATTGAGTCAGTATCTGGAGAAAAGTTAAAATTTCTATACCAAAGTGCAAACATGAATAGTTTCTGACTAGAGTTCTGGCTGCTGCTTATCTTCAATACTGCTCTTACCCCCATTAGCTAGATGATGCTGGTATCAAAGTTTGATTTTTCTAGCGTATGTCTGCCCTCATATTCTAGTTTTATTTCTCTTATAGTGATACTTGTTTTATAAGAAACGTAGCAAGCTAGAAATCAGGCAACATGCGAGAGCAATAAGATAACACCGCACAAAGGAGATGAGGCAGTCTGAATCATTTCAACAAACTATTTGTCTAAATGGTCGAAGAACTGCACTACAAGAGAAAGCAACAGACTGATTTAGTTTTAGAATTTACATTTCCATCGCTTACTGGCTCTGAAAAAAATCAAAGACAGCACAAGTTCAGAGTAGATGTATAACCAGAATTGGAAGTATACAGTAGGAAACTGTTGTTCTGTGAAAGGCCTCACATGCCAGGGTGAGCATGCCAAGACTGAAAGAAAAGTTGCTGAAAGATGACACTTCAGAGAAGCACATGGTTTAAGAGATGAAATAAACCTGCAGGAGTTTGGATGAGTTGTCACTGAGCGGGATAAAATAGAAGCTAGTAGACCCATGTAAAGGCTATTTCAGTGTCATGGTTCCTCTGAGCTACTCTCAATGAAGATACACAACTGACGCTAAAAAGGACCCAACTGAGGTTGTGCAAAACTAAAAAAAATTAAAAAATAAAAAATTTTAAAAAACAGTCCGCCTTTCTAGCTACCTCAAAGTTTGTCATGCTGATGGGGTTTGTAGGACTCGGTGCTTAAGATTCAAAAGTATATTAATTAGCCAACAGACGAATACCTAATCAAATGGTCTTCCACCTTCCATTCTTCCACTTGCTATCCTTGGCCCAGCATCATGCCTCAGCTGAGTCTGTCCTCTTGCACACAAAGAGAAATGTAAGTAAAATTCCTCACTATGGTTGTTGCTTTGAGAGAGGTATGGCTCAACATGAATAGTGACATTATTTTTAAAGAACTACTGCGCACAGCATAGAGTCAACACAATTGGGTATGGCTAAAGAGAATCCTAAGATAACAAAAAAGCACAGATAATACAGTATCTCATTTGAAAGAATTTATATCATCAGTTAAGTAAGATTTTTAAGCAGGAGAAGGAAATATCTTACTGCCAGCATCCTAACAATACAAACTGAAGTGTAATCATTGGGACCACCCATATGTTACTTGTCATTCATAAACTTTGCACCAGACAATTTAATTGATGGTATCTATATAACCTGTAAGTTCCCAAACGATGTGCAGGCACAGAAAGAATTTTGTTTTAGTGTCTCATGACTTGGATTTTTTTTTTTTTTTTTAAAATGTCTGCACCAACTTATGAGAACCACTGAGCTGCATACAGATGAAATTTTTTGTGTAGCATATGGAGATGGTTGGCATCTGTTTGTCATGGAAACTCAGACTCCCCAAGTTTGAGAAGAGAACAACAGAAAATAAGTAGAAAAAAAATTACAGATTTGGTGGTAAGCAAGCTACTGATGCGGAACGTTAAAGAAAGGCACAGCATAGTTTAATACAGTTTCAGGGAACACATCGCCTGCTGAGGGAAATATTGCATCTCACAATTTGCCACAAGATTGCCATCTCTCACGCAAATAGCCAAGGTTGGTGAGAGTAACTAAATAAAAATACTGACAAACACACTTAATCTCTTACCATAGCAAATGGGACTTCTCCCAGCTGAAACAATGTCATTCCACTTCCGTATTGAGGCAGATATAAGGCAGGAATGTCCCAGAGTTTCTTTTGGGGAGAAAAAAAAAAAGAAGCACTAAAAGATTTCAATGCATAATGTACAGTAGCAGGAAGAATTTTGAGACCAAAAAAATACCTTTTTATTACAGCTGATGACATCTCCCTGCTCAGTACTTACTACTTATAGAGCTCTGTTCTCATCATCAGGTCTCCCTGCTTCCCTGGAGTAGCAGATTCAAGAAGGAAATGGAGACATTACTGTGCAAAGAGGAAGAAACTATTTCCAAGATGCAACAGCTCAAGGAGTGTCGTGGTTTAACCCCAGCCAGCAACTAAACACCACGCAGCCGCTCACTCACCCCCCCCACCCAGTGGGATGGGGGAGAAAATCAGGAAAAGAAGCAAAACCCGTGGGTTGAGATAAGAATAGTTTAATAGAAAAGAAAAGAAGAAACTAATAATGATAATGATAACACTAATAAAATGACAACAGTAATAATGAAAGGATTGGAATGTACAAATGATGCGCAGTGCAACTGCTCACCACCCGCCGACTGACACCCAGCCAGTCCCCGAGCGGTGATTCCCTGCCCCCTCTTCCCAGTTCCTATACTAGATGGGATGTCACATGGTATGGAATACCCCGTTGGCCACTTTGGGTCAGCTGCCCTGGCTGTGTCCTGTGCCAACTTCTTGTGCCCCTCCAGCTTTTCTCGCTGGCTGGGCATGAGAAGCTGAAAAATCCTTGACATTAGTCTAAACACTACTGAGCAACAACTGAAAACATCAGTGTTATCAATATTCTTCTCATACAGAACTCAAAACATAGCACTGTACCAGCTACTAGGAAGACAGTTAACTCTATCCCAGCTGAAACCAGGACAAGGAGAAATGGCTGTC
Source organism: Harpia harpyja (assembly GCF_026419915.1). Classification (NCBI taxonomy): domain Eukaryota; kingdom Metazoa; phylum Chordata; class Aves; order Accipitriformes; family Accipitridae; genus Harpia; species Harpia harpyja. Next base: position 22,336,143 of record NC_068950.1, on the reverse strand, counting down.
CCTGTACTGCCAATGACATGTTCTTTTATTTTATTTGTTAATTTTAAATACTTGAGTTCTTATGGTGTATGGCTGTGGAGAGAACCTTTACGTGCACTCCAAAGATTCAAAACCCAGAAGGTGACAAAATAATCATAATTAAAAATATTTAAGGCCTTATTCCCTCCGCCCCCTTGATTTGCACATTTTAGTTGGTGATGTTGCTGGTTCCAGCTGCCCTAAAATGCTGAATACCTCCAGTATCCCCACAGAACCCAAACCGTCATAACAGGAACGGGTGATCAGACATCCGATATTTGCCCATATAATAAGCAAGGGGAAAATATTAACTTCGGCATAATTATTGTGCCAAAGACTGAATTTCAGTGACAGTGTTTCCCGAGTAGAGACGAAGGGGTAGAAGAAAAGAATCCTATCATAGTCCAGGTACCTGAACATGAACTTTGGATCTGATAATAAAGGAAGGATCCCATTTCTACATCGTATATTATTGGTTGGAGAAATACAAATGGGAAAGCTTTTGTGGATAAGAGCAACACGCATAACTTCAGATTCTAAAGGACATGAAAATATTTTTAAGTACACACACACAAGTTCCTTGTAACGTTGCCCAATAAGTAGTTAATAGATTCATATTTCCCTTTCCGATATAGATATAGTAACAGTAAAAATATAAATTGCATCATCTCCTTAAGAACAGCAACATTTAATGCCCAATTCCCATAGTCAAGAGGAGGCTTGTAAATATTTTTATATACTTTAATAGCATCAGATTATAATTTTGTGCTAATTGCTTTAATCAGCCCAACCTGAAGTGTTATAGTATTTTTCCATAATTAAGCAATACCACATGACAAGCAGTGCTTTTCTGAGCTATTATAGTACTTTCTAATGCTATAATAAACAAAGATCATGCATCTTAATTATAACCAATAAAAATTCCATACACATTTAATTATATGCTACAGTGAAATTCCCATAACTTTAAAAAAAGCTCTGTCATGATTATTAAGATGTTGTTAATATGAGCTCACACTAATGGGCTGTGCCCACTATTAATGTCATTGCAAATAGTTTACATCAGGAATCTGTATCTCCAATTTAAATGTTAATGGACTGAGTCTTTTTCATTTATAGTGCAAGAAAAGGATAAAGCCACTGAAGTCAATGAGATTATGTAAAACTGCTAACTAGAATATTACTGGCTCAATCTCCAAATGCATAGTATGGAGCACAACAAATTCTCACATACTTTTACCCCTAGGTGCTGTCAATACAAAGAAAAAAAAAAAATCCCTAGTACCACCAGCACACAACACATTTGAATCAGAGTAAAATTATAGGTCTTTCGCATGAATGAGGCTGATAAAGACCATAGGTATCTTAACTTCTGTAAATCATGGATTACCTTTAGGCAAAAAGTTAACAAGGCAGCTCCAGTTTAGCATGTGAAAGATGACAAGACCCCAAGATGGTAGTGCCATATTCCTCATCTCTACTGGAGTTTCCAAAGCAGTAGCTCTTTCTCCAAGGTGTCTCTATGGAGGAAGAGGAGTGATGTGCAAGCACTGAGCCAGAGTTCAGTCTGGAGGTCACTAGTGAATACCTCCACCACCACAAAGCTAAAAGTTTGAACAGATAATCACTCTTGCTTTTAAAAGATGAGTTTAAATGTTATTGCATGAACAAACCCCACTTCTGAAGTTTGGTTTTCCCTCCCAGTGTGTATATGACATGATACCTACTAGATAAATGCCCTGAAGTCCTTGGTTTACAAAGGTTACACATCGACTCTACTACAGTGACGAGTAGCGTTCCTCAGGGGTCAGTATTGGGACCGGCGCCATTTAGCATCTTTGTTGGTGACATGGACAGTGGGATGAGTGCACCCTCAGCAAGTTTGCTGATGACACCGAACCGTGTGGTGTGGTCAACGTGCTGGAGGGAAGGGATGCCATACAGAGGGACCTTGACAGGCTTGAGAGGTGGACCTGTGTGAACCTCATGAAGTTCAACAAGGCCAAGCGCAAGGTCCTGCACATGGGTCAGAGCAATCCCAAGCACAAATACAGGCTGTGTATTGAGTGGATTGAAAGCAGCCCTGCAGAGAAGGACTTGGGGGTGTGGGTTGACAAGAAGCTCAACATAACCCAGCAATGTGCGCTTGCAGCCCAGAAAGCCAACCGTATCCTGGGCTGCACCAAAAGAAGTGTGACCAACAGGTCACGGGAAGCAATTCTCCCCCTCTACTCCACTCTTGTGAGACCCCAGCTGGAGTACTGCATTCAGCTCTGGGGCCCCCAGCATAAGAAGGACATGGACCTGTTGGAGTGAGTTCAGAGGAGGGTCACAAAGATGATGAGAGGGCTGGAGCACCTCTCCTGTGAAAACAGGCTGAGAGAGTTGAGGTTGTTCAGCCTGGAGACAGATCTTATAGCAGCCTTCCAGTACCTAAAGGGGGCCTACAAGAAAACCAGAGAGGGACTTTTTACAAGGGTATGTAGTGACAGGACAAGGGGTAATAGCTTTAAAATGAAAGGGGTTAGATTTAGATTAGGTATTAGGAAGAAGTTCTTCACTGTGAGGGTGGTGAGGCACTGGACCAGGTTGCCCAGAGAGGCTGTGGATGCCCCATCCCTGGAAGTGTTCAAGGCCAGGTTGGATGGGGCTTTGAGCAGCCTGGTCTAGTGGAAGGTGTCCCTGCCCATGGCAGGCAGGTTGGAACTAGGTGATCTTTAATGTCCCTTTCAGCCCAAACCATTCTGTGATTGTATGATTATTCAGACAGATCCGAGACTATTCTCTCACACTTGGTTATGTACCGAGATAAGCTCACAGCAACGAATCAGATGACAAAAACAACCACAGAAAAATAAATCTGTCTGTAAAACAATACCTAGAAAAATAATTTGTAATATTATCGATTGTAACTAAAATCTGAATAATCTTCTAGTACACAAACCCTGAAATATTCCTAAAATAATTTTTTCCCTGAAAGTGGATAGTTTTGCATAAAAACAATGCTTAGCTGAACAGTGAACGGCTGCTCCATTTCAGGTACTTCCTATTTTATTTCAGTCCTGAACCTTCACATAGCCAGAGAAACCAGGCTCCTTTCTACTTTCCTCCTCGGCCTCAGTGAAATCCAGACATCAGCATGTTCTCTTGAAACCTATTACCAGATCCCACAACTTAGATCAGCTTGTAATAAATCCATGGCAATGCTACCATGGGACAAATATCACAAGAAAATACAAAGATATTCTGTCCTTCCCCACCCCAACACTTTTGTACCCCAATTTACAACCACTGTCATGATACAGCCATAGCTCATATTTGCAGTCTGTTTCCAAGAAGTTCCTACAGACTTGAGCAGGATTATGACTGTCTCAATAGGAGATATTTGTGTTGCATTTCCTGCACTTCCCTTCCATCATTGCATTCTTCCTCTCATTGTCTCTCTGCTTCTTACTAACAGTTTTAGTACAAGTCTTTAGTATTAAAGTGGCAAGTAACAGGCAACCCACCGGTGTGCTGTTCTGCACAAACATATACCAGGAATCCTTCCTGGCCACAAACAGCTTATAGAATATTATCCCCTCTTTTTTCTTGCTCCACTGCCCTTTTTCCTTACTGCCTTCTGCCCCATTTTTCTTTCCTACCATTTAAATTTTAAGACAGATTTTAGCAATACCACTTTATTAGAACTGCAAAAGCTTAGAAAAATATTTGTATGAAATTCTCTGTTCTTTTATTTAAGACTCCTCAAGACTGAAGAAAGCATTATTAAAGTCATGGGAGAAATATCCGAGTCCCAACCAGCAAAGTTAAGAGCAAAGTTCCGGACTTGAATGTCAATGTTGAGTAAGGAGAAGCAGTCAACATCTCTCCTGTTCGGGTTACATGCTTAAACAACACAACTGGAAACTGTAATAATTTAGTGACTTCTTTGCTAATCAGTGTTAATGCCCCAGGGAGATTATGGTATTTAAAAGAAGATCTTAGACTACTTCATATTCAGGCCACTTCTTGGAGCAGACCTACTTTCCTGGCCAGCAGTGCTCTCAAACTGCCAGCCACAAGCCAGCAGGTTCCCTTGTGTGACCATCCTACTGCGTTATGCATCAAAGTAGGACAGTTCTAAGGAGAAAAGATGTAAAGAATTCTGCTATGCTTGGTTATGTCTATGAAATTGTAATATTTACTTCTCCCTGACTATAGAAGCTTATGAGTCCCCTATCTCGCTCTTTCTTAGAAGCTATATCAAACTTTCCAGTTCATTTCAAAATTCAAGGCTGGCCTTTGCAGTCCTGCTTCCCCTCTTTCCATTTCAGAACAGTAAAGGTCAAATTTCCTGCAAAAAGGTACCAGAAAAGAAAGACATTACATTGCAAAACAGCCAAGTGCTTGATATCTTTATTTTAATTGGCAAGATGAAAAAGAACTGTTTCTGAAGGTTCTGTAAGTCCCTAAAACAACTAGCAAAGCATAGCTGCCTGAAAATTAATGGATTCTTCCCTAATCCCCTTTATAACAGAGGGACCACCATGGACTATCAGTGATCCATGCACTACAGCTGGCCCATCTCACTTTAGACAATCAGGGATTAATACTGTTGAATTGTCAGCCTCCTAAGAGACTGAGACTTACTATAAAAGAATGAGCTTTCGCCATGGTATTATTTAAGTGTTACTAACCAAACATTGGAATGGGCTGCCCAGGGAAGTGGTTGATTCACCATCCCTGGAGGTATTCAAAAAGCGAGTGGACAGGGTACTCCAGGGCATGGTTTAGGGGGCATGGTTAATGGTTGGACTTGATGATCTTGAAGGTCTTTTCCAACCGAAATGATTCTATGATTCTAACCTGATCTTAAGGTTTTCTGGAAAAAGAGCTTTTCCCACCTTACTACATTCAGCCACTGTTGTATCACCATTTGAACTGTGAATGCCCAATTTGGCCCTTACAAACTTACATGTAGTTTAGATTACCTTTAGTGCGAGATAACTCCAAGTATACATGTACCAAAGCGGAGTTAGTGATAGTTTTACTACTCTGAGAAAAACAGATTAACAATAGGTACTGAATGCATTCATTGAACGTTGCACTGGTCCACACATCAAGGAATTAAGAATCCAAGGCACTTTAACAGAGAACAAAGTACGAGTAGATAATTTTCTTCCTCACAAGCTAAATCACAGTGTTTCTGCTCCCCCTACAACAGCTGAGCACATCACCCTTCATTAAAGGATTTCAACTCAGAAATCCTCTGAAGTATGATAAGATCATATTGGATACCTTTAGGTCGGTATACAGAGTTTTTGGAGGGCCTCATAAGCAGGTCAGCAGCTTCTGTTCTCAGCCAGGGATTTATTTGCCAGGGAGTGAAATGCAGTGTCCACTTTTTCACTGGTTCCTTAATACTGACATTGCCCCCGGTGTGGTCAGTCATCTTAGTGCTCCTGCTCCAATTTAATTTCTCCTTTTCAGTCCCAGTACCCAGCCCCAGACACCAGAGGACATCCAAAATCTTCTTGCAGTAAATCAAGATTTGAAGAATAATCTGCAGGTATAAGAGCAGTTAAAGAAAACAACTGTGTCATATAATTGAACACATGGCATACCTGGAATATATTACTGGCATAAGAAAAGGTGAGAAATTTATAACAGGCAAAGAGAGGCCTTACTTTCCCTCCTTCTTATTTCAATGTCTTTCCCTGGATTGCACTTGGGAGACTTGTTATTTAAAGTACTTGCTAGCATCACTGAGGGAGTTTGGCAGAATTCATACGTGATCAAGATTTGTACAATGAGGGCCATAATGGATCTCCCTGTCCTTGTAATGAATGTTCTATTCCTGGGCTCCAGTACCCATTATTCGACTATCTGTCAGCAGAGTTGTTATAAACTTTTTACGGAGTTTGTAACTGTCATTTCAATTGCTTTGGGATGAAATGTGACCTGTTTTCATCAGAGCGGAAGTCTTTCAGGCTGTCTTTGGGAAACGGACCAGAAATAGAAGTGTCGTCTTCATTGTAGATGCAGTTTCTCACACCAATCCTAATTTAAACCAGAAATATCACAAACAAATCTAAAAGGTACAGACTTCAGGTCAAGATAAGTAGTTTTACACTTGTCAGTCAGATGCTGAGTTAATGTTCTCTATTACAGAAGAGAGAGGAAACACATCAGCATTTTGGGGAAGGGACATTGTTCAGACATGCGCTCCAGAACAACAGTAACAGACCTGGCTTTGGAAGCAAGCTCATTATGGCAGGGCTTGCCTGAGTTTGAATGGCAGCGTTTGGCTGATATGAACCATCCGAATCACAAGTCCCTAACAGGGCTTGTCACGGTCCTACGCTGCAAACTCTTTGGCACAGCTTGCCCCAGCTACCTTTGTTTACTCTTGGAGTGAGCTTCAAGAGACACAGCTCCACACCCACCGTCTCCCAAACTGCCTAAAATTTTGTCTTGGTTTCAGCTGGGATAGAGTTGATTGTCTTCCTAATAGCTGGTGCAGTGCTATGTTTTTGAGTTCAGTATAAGAAGAATGTTGATAACACTGATGTTTTCAGTTGTTGCTAAGTAATGTTTAGTCTAAAGTCAAGGATTTTTCAGCTTCTCATGCCCAGCCAGCAAGAAAGCTGGAGGGGCACAAGAAGTTGGGAGGGGACACAGCCAGGGCACCTGACCCAAACTAGCCAAAGGAATGTTCCATATCATGTGACATCATATCTAGTATAGAAATGGGGGGGGGGGCAGGGGATCACCGCTGGGAGATTAACTGGGCATCGATCAGTGGGTGGTGAGCAATTGCACTGTGCATCATTTATATATTCCAATCCTTTTATTATTACTGCTGTCATTTCATTAGTGTTATCATTACCATTATTAGTTTCTTCTTTTCTGTTCTATTAAACCATTCTTATCTCAACCCACGAGTTTTACTTCTTTTCCTGATTTTCTCCCCCATCCCACTGGGTGGGGGGGGAGTGAGTGAGTGGCTGCGTGGTGCTTAGTTGCTGGCTAAACCATGACAGTCCATTTTGGCGCCCAACGTGGGGCACGAAGGGTTGAGATAACGACAAACCTGACCAGAGCTTGTTAAAACAAATTTGTTATAAGCATTCATTATGTTGGTCTAATAGTCTCTAGTCACTATGTTGATTTATGTGTTCTTAGAGTTTTTGCTCTGGTTTTTAAAGTTCTGTTTTGTATCACCTCACTTGCTGTATGTAGTCCCTCTTCTGCTGCTTATCACCCATGGGAAGTGGATTAAGGTTTTCGCTTTGATGTATTGTGTAACACTGGTTTATGGTATGATAAAGTTATCGGTTGTGGGATTAATCCAGTATTTGCACTCAGCACTGTCACCTCTATACTTTGGGAGCCATCTGTGGGAAACTATTAATAATTACACCATTTACCTTTCCTTCTCGGAGATCCAATCTATGGGTGGGGTACCTTTCTTCCCTTTTCCCTTCTCCTTCAGTCCAGTTACAATAGTGTTTGAGAATTTAGAAAAATTTGAATACCTTGGGATGTTGAGACCAGCATGGTCCTAGCCCTTCTGCTAGGAAGTAGCATGCTCCTGAATGTGGTTCAGCTCTTGTTTAAGGTTAAACAACTATTTAAGAAGATCACCCAGAGATCTGCCCCGAGGCTGGATAATTATGAGTGGCAGGGTGTGGGGGGTAGTATGGGCAAGTACCTAGAGCTGTGGACACCCCCAATGTTCTGGAAATTCACCTCTGAACAAGTGCAGAATCCAGAAGAACTAGTAAAATATTTGGAAAAGGTATGCTGTCACCCTGGCAACTCCAGAGAGATGCAAATTGCTGCAACGTGCTGGGGCCTAGCCTATGCCTATAGAGCCCTGATCAACACCATTCAGTACCCTCAAGGGGAAGAGAAGGTCTCTAGATCTAATAAGACAACAGGCACTGCGGCTACCCAAACCTCAGCAATGGGCATTGCGGTCCTGCCAGCCCCGGCAACGAGCACTGTAGCTACCCAAACCTCGGCAATGGGCACTGTGGTCCCTCCAGCACTGGCGACGAGCACTGTGGCTACCCAAACCTCAGCAATGGGCACTGTGGTCCCTCCAGCCCCGGCAACGAGCACAGCAGCTACCCAAACCTCGGCAAGCGGTACTGCAACTGAACCAGTGGACCAACCCGCACCAGTATCAGTTGCCCCCATACAGAAGAAGAAATATACAAAAAAATCAGTTCACTTAGCAAAGGATGAAGATGAGCCAGGGTCATCACGGGAACAGGAGGAAGAGGCAGAACCAGAAGTAATCACCCAATCCCTATCCTTGAGTGAGCTGTGGGATATGCAAAAAGATTTCGGCCGCTGTATAGGTGAGCATATTATCACCTGGCTCCTCCGATGCTGGGACAATGGGGCTAATAGCTTGGAATTAGAAGGTAGGGAAGCCAAGCAGCTGGGAGTGCTTGCCAGGTGTTTTAGAGTGGTTTCGAGGATTACCAAGGCAAACACGCACACACTGACTATAAGGGAAAAAGCAAGCATTTATTAACTACAGACATGTGTTATGCTAAGGGTATCTTGTAAAGCAAATTAACATACCAACCCGAGGACCGTGAGGAAGATGGACCATCCCTACATTCTTGTGCCGTCTTGCACCACAAGCTCAGCCCAGCAATCGGTAGGTGCCAGCTTTACATGGGCATCCCCACGGAGGCAACAGTGGCCTCGCCGTACACCAGCCCAACGCTCTTCGGAAAAATCCCGGTGTTTATACATTTGCAGAGGAACGGGTTTCAGCACATGTGGCCAGCAGGTGCCAAAACATGCCTCAGTTGCAACATAGGGAGCCTATGACGCATGCGCTCGCTGGCCAGGCACACTGCACGCGCCATAGCTATCCTATCTATTGGTTCATGGGCTTTGTACACGCGGCATATTGTCATAATGCAGCAGTCACTCGCTGACCATGCTCACAGCTGTACCATGCAACAGCCCGCTGCCTGTCCTCCCCCAGTATTGCTCAGCTTTCTTATCTCCATGGTCAGCATTCCAAACGACAAGCAAGAAACCATCCGTTTTCTGTGCTGACTGCATTTTTCTCAGCTAACTACTTCTCCCCCAGTGTTCATCCATGGACCAAAATTCCATCTTTTAACCCCTCCATATACACCAGGGAAGGTGGCATTGACAAGGCAATTGGAAAAGGGGCACAAGCCATCAGCCTCTGGAGGCAACTCCTGTCAAACGTGAAGGAAAGGTACCCCTTTAAGGAAGACATCATATGTCAATCAAGCAAGTGGACCACCATGGAAAAAGGTATCCAATATCTGAGGGAATTAGCCATGCTAGAGATGATTCATTATGACCCGGACAACCCACAATTACCCAAAGATCCAGACGAAGTCCCATGCACACAAGCCATGTGGCAGAAGTTTGTACAGAGCGCACCATTGTCTTACGCCAACTCACTGACGATAACAACCTGGAAAGAAGAAGAGGCACTGACAGTGGATGAAGTGGCTCACCAACTCTGGCAATATGAAGAAAATCTCTCCTCTTCCCTACAAGCCTGCATTTCGGCTGTGGAGGAGCTGTCCGAGGTTTTCCAGCAATTCAAAAAGGATATGTCCTACTCCCCACCTGTAAGGGCCAATGTCTCAGCTATTAGGAGTGAGCGCTCCTCTGCCCAAGAGAGAGTATAGAAGGTACACACCGCGAGGCACCCTGTGGTTTTACCTATGCAATCATGGAGAGGACACGAGGAAATGGGATGGAAAACCCACCTCGGTCCTAAATGCACTGGTACGTAAGTTGCGAGGAAAAACCACCACAAAAGGGGATTCTACCAGGAAAAATGCTGCTCCAGTTTCCAAACAGCATAGAAGGGCTGATCTTATTTCTGATCCTCTTGAAAGGACTTGTGAGCCAATTTTACAAGAAGTGAGTACTGGATACTCTGACCAGAATTAGAGGGGCCCTGCCTCCAGCCAGGGGAGGAAAGGGATAACTGGGTCTATTGGACTGTGTGGATACGATGGCCTGGCACGTTAGACCCACAGGAATATAAGGCTCTAGTAGACACCGGTGCACAGTGCACCTAATGCCATCAAGTTATAAAGGGGCAGAACCCATCTATATTTCTGGTGTGACAGGGGGATCCCAAGAGTTAATTGTATTGGAAGCTGAAGTAAGCCTAACTGGGAATGAATGGCAGAAACACCCCCTTGTGACTGCTCCAGAAGCTCTGTGTATCCTTGGCATAGACTATCTCAGGAGAGGGTATTTTAAGGACCCAAAGGGGTACCAATGGGCTTTTGGTATAGCTGCCTCGGACATGGCAGAAATTGAACAGCTGTCTACCCTGCAGGGTCTCTCTCAAGACCCTTCGATTGTGGGGTTGCTGAGGGTTGAAGAACAACGAGTGCCAACTGCTACCACAACGGTGCACTGGCGGCAATATCGCACCAACCGAGACTCTCTGATTCCCATCTATAAGTTGATTTGTCAACTGGAGAGCCAAGGAGTGATCAGCAAAACTCGCTCACCTTTTAATAGTCCCATATGGCTAGTGCGAAAGTCTAATGGGGAGTGGAGAATAACAGTAGACTATCACGGCCTGAATGAAGTTACGCCACTGCTGAGCGCTGCCGTTCCAGATGTGCTAGAACTTCAATACGAACTAGAGTCAAAGGCAGTCAAGTGGTATGCCACAATTGACATTGCTAATGCATTTTTCTCAATCCCTCTAGCAGCAGAGTGTCGTCCACAATTTGCCTTCACTTGGAGGGGCATCCAGTACACTTGGAATCGATTGCCCCAGGGGTGGAAACACAGCCCCACCATTTGCCATGGACTAATCCAGACTGCACTGGAAAAAGGTGAAGCTCTGGAACACCTGCAATACATCGATGACATCATCGTATGGGGTAACACAGCAGAAGTCTTTGAGAAAGGGAAGAAAATAATCCAAATCCTTCCGACAGCCGGTTTTGCCATAAAAGAAAGTAAGGTCAAGGGACCTGCACAGGATATCCAGTTTTTAGGAATAAAATGGCAAGATGGATGTCGTCAGATCCCAATAGATGTGATCAACAAAATAGCGGCTATGTCTCCACTGACTAATAAAAAGGAAACACAGACCTTCTTAGGTGTTGTGGGTTTTTGGAGAATGCATATTCCAAATTACTGTCAAATTGTAAGCCCTCTCTATCAAGTGACCCTGAAGGACGATTTTAAATGGGGCCCTGAGCAACAACAAGCCTTTGAACAAATTAAATGGGAGATTGTTCATGCAGTAGCCCTTGGACCAGTCCGAGCAGGACAAGATGTTAAAAATGTGCTCTATACTGCAGCTGGGGAGAATGGCCCCACCTGGAGTCTCTGGCAGAAAGCACCTGGAGAGACCCAAGGCCGCTCCCTGGGGTTTTGGAGTCAAGGATATCGAGGATTCAAGGCTCACTATACTCCAACTGAAAAAGAGATATTGGCAGCATATGAAGGAGTTCGAGCTGCCTCAGAAGTGGTTGGTACTGAAACACAGCTCCTCTTAGCACCCCGACTGCCAGTGCTGGGCTGGATGTTCAAAGGGAAAGTCTCCTCTACACATCACACGGCTGATGCCACGTGGAGTAAGTGGATTGCACTGATCACACAACAGGCTCGCATAGGAAACCCCAGTTGCCCCGGAATTTTGGAAGTGATCACGGACTGGCCAGAAGGCAAAGATTTTGGAATGTCGCCAGAGGAGGAGGTGGCACGTGCTGAAGAAGCCCCACTGTATAATAAACTGCCAGAAAATGAGAGGCAATATGCTCTGTTCACTGATGGATCTTGTCGCATTGTGGGAAAGCGTTGGAGGTGGAAGGCTGCTGTATGGAGTCCTACACGACAAGTCGCAGAAACTGCTGAAGGAGAAGGTGAATCGAGTCAGTTTGCAGAAGTGAAAGCCATCCAGCTAGCGTTAGACATTGCTGAAAAAGTGGCCAGTGCTCTATCTCTATACTGACCTATGGATGGTGGCAAATGCCCTGTAGGGGTGGTTACGCAATGGAAGAAGAGCAACTGGCAGCGCAGAGGTAAACCCATTTGGGCTGCCACACTGTGGCAAGATATTGCGTCCCAGCTAGAGAATCTGGTTGTAAAAGTACGTCATGTAGATGCTCACATACCCAAGAGTCGGGCCACTGAAGAACATCAAAACAACCAACAGGTGGATCAGGCTGCCAAGACTGAAGTGGCTCAGGTGGACCTGGACTGGCAACATAAGGGTGAGCTATTTATGGCTCAGTGGGCCCATGATGCTTCAGGCCATCAGGGAAGAGATGCAACATATAGATGGGCTCGTGACCGAGGGGTGGACTTGACCATGGACACTATTGCACAGGTTATCCATGAATGTGAAACATGTGCTGCAATTAAGCAAGCCAAGCGGTTAAAGCCCCTGTGGTATGGAGGGCGATGGCTAAAATATAAATATGGAGAAGCCTGGCAGTTTGACTATATCACACTCCCACAAACTCGCCAAGGCAAGCGCTATGTGCTCACGATGGTGGAAGCAACCACTGGGTGGCTGGAAACATATTCTGTGCCCCATGCCACCGCCCGGAACACTATCCTGGGCCTAGAAAAGCAAGTCTTGTGGCAACACGGCACCCCAGAACGAATTGAGTCAGACAACGGGACTCATTTCCGAAACAACCTCATAGACACCTGGGCCAAAGAGCATGGCATTGAGTGGGTGTATCATATCCCCTATCATGCACCAGCCTCTGGGAAAATCAAGCGATACAATGGACTGTTAAAGACTATATTGAGAGCAATGGGGAGTGGAACTTTCAAACATTGGGATACACATTTAGCAAAAGCCACCTGGTTAGTCAACACCAGAGGATCTGCCAATCGGGGTGGCCCTGCCCAGTCAGAACTTTTACGTACTGTAGAAGGGGATAAAGTCCCTGTAGTGCACATAAAAAATATGTTAGGGAAGACAGTCTGGGTTACTCCTGCCTCAGGCAAAGGTAAACCCATTCGTGGGATTGCTTTTTCTCAAGGACCTGGGTGCACTTGGTGGGTAATGCGAAAAGATGGGGAAGTCCGATGTGTGCCTCAAGGGGATTTAATTTTAGGTGAGAATAGCCAGAAGTAAACTGTATGACATTAGTTGCTATATAACCCTTCTACTGTATGTTATCATTACTATAATTGTTATATGCTATATCCATAGTACTATGGTAAGGACCACTTAGATCAAGCAAGAATGAACTGTGATAAAACTGAGCGAAGTGCAGTAGTAATGGAACCAGAACTGACTCCAGCATGCAACAATCCAACGGTGCACACCATCCTCCTGCAGCCTCCAATGTCACCTGTTCGTCACACCACACTGAAGCCCAATCCTGCTTTGCCGACCGAGAGGACTTTACACCATCCCTCTTGCCCAGAAAGACTGGTATGAGAGATGGAACACAGAGTCGGGAACTAAATGAACTCAACAAACATTTTATGAACAAGACCCATAAACTAAAGGAATGATATCTCTGTGTGTGTATACATATATACATATCTATATATATGTGTCATTGTTTATATGTCTCTAAGGGACGGAAAAGTTGATGATGGTCAACTGGGATGTAACTGAAGGTATGGGAACTGAGCATGATGTCAATGGTATAGAATAAGGGGTGGATACAGTCCTGGTTTCGGATGGGACAAAGTTTATTGTCTTCCTAGTAGCTGGTACAGTGCCATGTTTTTGAGTTCAGTATGAGAAGAATGTTGATAACACACTGATGTTTTCAGTTGTTGCTAAGTAATGTTTAGTCTAAAGTCAAGGATTTTTCAGCTTCTCATGCCCAGCCAGCGAGAAAGCTGGAGGGGCACAAGAAGTTGGGAAGGGACACAGCCAGGGCACCTGACCCAAACTAGCCAAAGGAATGTTCCATACCATGTGACATCATATCTAGTATAGAAGGGGGGGGGGGGAGCAGGGGATCGCCGCTGGGAGATTAACTGGGCATCAATCGGTGGGTGGTGAGCAATTGCACTGTGCATCATTTATACATTCCAATCCTTTTATTATTACTGCTGTCATTTTATTAGTGTTATCATTACCATTATTAGTTTCTTCTTTTCTGTTCTATTAAACCATCCTTATCTCAACCCATGAGTTTTACTTCTTTTCCCGATTTTCTCCCCCATCCCACTCGGGGGGTGGGGGGGAGTGAGTGAGCAGCTGCGTGGTGCTTAGTTGCTGGCTGGGGTTAAACCATGACAGATTTGCAACAGCACCTTCTGACCTAGGGAGTGTTTTTTCCTATGGGAGTAAGAAAATGTGTAAATATGTCTTCAAAAAGCCTAGATTTTATTGTCCAGTTAAGCTAATAATGACATTTTTTATTACACAACAATAAAAAAAACTTTTCATTTGCATATGTTCTCTAGAATTTGCCTCATCTTTGTATAGTATCATAAATTACTTTTATAGGACCATAAATAAAGATTGGAATCAGATCCACTAAGTAATTAATCATATTTTAGGATTTCTATTAGACTAGAAGATGGTCCAAACTTCCCAGCTGCATTTTCACAGGACTGTTGCATAACAATTTGCTGCAAATTTTTGACTTTTTGTAAGCCTGTATGCAATGCACAAATTCCAATTCTTTCTGAAAGCTGCAGTTTGGTTATAGGCATCTAGTTAGGAACTAATCAGAAACACTTCACAATAAGTACAATTACTACAGCAAAATCTGTTCAAATAACTTAATGCATTCCTATTTAGACAAGAGAATTCATCATGGCTGCTGTTGACACAATGAACACCAAAATGTTATAAACCAGTATCTTCAGTTTTAGTGAGCAGTAGGTTTTTGGATCATTAGGCAGTTAACAAAAAAGATTTCTTTGCAACATTCCTCTTTTCTTGCTCTCAACACTTCAGCCTTTGGTGACAAACAGACCATATTGGACCAACCTTACTCTATGTTCCCTTTTCATCATTCAGCAAATTATGGCTTACATGCTTCCAGGCTTCTGCAAACTCTATATTTGTGCCACTTACTCATACAAGCAGTAACACTTTTCAGTGTGAATGCCAGTGCCAGGAACCCGTAAGATGAGACAGTTAAACAGGGAAAGATGAATAGAAGCTACTCTCATAGTATTTTAATGTGACCTAGAAACTGGAAATTGAAACAGTTGCTGACAGTGGGAACTCAAGATTTTGCAATCAGAGGGTTTGTAATAGGCTCTGAACACGAGGCAAGGAGTGACTGGTTATTTTGTAGGATAGAAGTGGTTACAAGAAAATTTTGCAGAGAAAAAAAAGTTGGAAACACAATGGAAGAACCATTTTACTGAGCTTTGGGCCAAGCTTTTTTAGATGGGTTTCATAATCAGAAAATATTTCCAAAAAATCCACTAGGGTCTGGCAACGAGAGCTTATTCTGTGCTAAGGAAGAAGTAGCACACCTTACTGGAACATACTTCAACATGTTTAACATCGGCGTTTCTTCACTGTACATAAAATATAGCTGAGCTCTATCACGTAGTATTTACATATACCGATATACAAATAGATACTCCCTGCTTTTGATTTTGAAAGAGACTTACCAGCTTAAGAATGGTCTCTCTCAGATTTAAACTCTGCACACTCCCCTTGTCTTGAACATATAAAAGTTTAAAAGTATTTTAAAGGTTGTGTATTTAATTTTTTTTTTTTAAATCAGTAGGACCGAGACTTTATTTTCAAGTCATCAAAAAAGAATTTGGAACACAAAACTCAGAAATGTCCACAGCTTGATAAATTTAATAATCACAATGACAATGAAGCTCTTCAGTTCCTTTGCCATGCCTGAAAAAACTGATATGCCAAATTCTGCCAGAGGAAAAAAAACGAACTGAAAAACTCCAACAACACCGTCCCACTAATTCACCTTAAACAGCTCTCACAGCACCACAGTGAGGTAAGCCATAAATAATCAACTTTTGATGCCTCTTCCCTGCCCAACCAATATCAGCTAAAGGGATTTCAGCAGCAGCCAGTCCAGAAATGCAGCATGTGAAACAGTTTCAGAACCAAACCACACAAAGCTTTGCAAATAGTTTCCATATTCTGAGCTTAATTTCAAAGGCCAGTTCTACTCTGAATGCAAATTAAGATGACTGCAAGAAAAAAAAAAGTGTATGAACATGTCACAGTTTAGGGAAACATCAGTACTTAAACTTATTGCTAATAGCTTAGACTAGTCTGTTTGATTAGGCAGTGATTTTATAACACAGAAGTAGGAGTTTGGGTTGGATATATCTTTAGCCAGAAATTAATTCTAACAAATGTAGTTTTGACACTCTCCATGGAAAGCAAATACAGGCAATGCTTAGCTATCAGCATGAAATTCTTGATCAATCCATACCAACAGACTCTTTTAGGAAAACTGAATAATGAATACATTGAACAAGTTGAAGTCAGCTCTTAAATGATGCAATAATACGCTAAGAAGAAGAAATTTTGATCTGAAGTGTTCACTAAGTTATTAACCACCTATACAGAGACTACAGTCATTTGTAATTGGCCTGCAAAAACACTTCATAACAGCAATGAACAGATTTAAAGTCCATCCTTGGTTTAGGTAGAAATTTCATTGCAAGTGTCTGAGACAGTCTCTCAAAACATGAATACTGTGTGTCTGTCATGTATTGCACACCTGATAACCTCTACTAAGAGAATCTGTACAGTTCTGGTGACAACCGAGGAGGTTGCTCTTTCAGTTATTAAGAGAGTTCTCATTTCAGAAACTCCTAAGTTGGACCTTTTCTGGATAAGTGATCTCTTGTGTTCAAGAGACTATTTTCTTTTCAGTCTAATAGTATCTTGCACTGTATTGCTTTACTTTGGAATTATATTTAAAAAAAAGGAAGAAAAAAAAAAAAAAAGCCAGCAGCACAAGAAGCTTACTTCTCACTTGGTTTTGTCTCCCAATCAATCACCCACTAGTTGAAGAACTAGGGTCAGCTGTTTTCTATCACTGTGGAAGAGTTCAATTTCATAGTACTAAAACTCACCACTTCACAGCAACAGTTTTGATGACACACCAGGGTAAAGCCTGTGTAATATAAAGCAGAGGGTACCAGGAACAAATACTCTTCTGAGGTCAAGGGAATTGAATTACATAGAAAAATAAGACTTCAAAAGCAGTATAATAAAGGTATTCAAGATGATGGAAGTGCTCAATAAAATAGAGCTTTAGATATTTTTATACTGATGAAATAAAAAATTTAAAGGATCACAACTTAAGAAAGGAGTAATAGCAAAAGTAAAAAGCAGAACTATTAGGCTAGGTAGTTAAAATATAATATGGTACTCGTTTCATTTATTTTCACAAGAAATATAAGCACATACACTACAACTATCTAAAGAGAGACTCCAAAAGATGACTTCCTGAATGGTTCAGATAGCCAATATTACAGTTCCTCGAGGTAGAATTTTATGTGTTTAAAAAAAAAGGTAGTAAAGATTCACTGAAGTCACTGCAGCTACAGAGATCCATCAGGGTGGATGTGACCCTCCTATAGCAACAGAGTTACCCCACCTCCATCAGGCAGCACATCGCTTTGGCATTCTTAAGTCTATCATTTTTTCTGATTAATATCAGAATTGCTGCTTGCTTATCACTTTAGTAAAGGGGATTTTGTGTTGTGCAAAGGGCTGAGAAAGATCTGATGTTACGGCACAACGAAACAGAAAGAGACAAACGTAGAGAGTTCCATTTTTGAGAGAATACCCTTTCAAGACATTTTCCCCCGGGGCTGCTGTAACAGAATGCTGTATTTAAATCAGCAGGTCATGCACTAGAAGACGGTTTAACTGCTAATTAACACTAGATGATATACTGAAAATTACATGCTAATTAATTCTCTGTAGATCTAAGTGCCCTTCCTTTTATGTCATTTTCAATGAACATATTAACATGAGGAATAAGATGGCATTAATTACTAATTCATATGACAAACATGTGAAGCTATATTAAATAGTTGATGGAGGTTAACTGAAAAGGAAGATGTGGGTCAAAGTTGTCAACCACAGGCCATGGTATCATAAAGATACCACACATTAAAAAGAAGAGAGCATATATTACCCATCCAATCTTCCTGTCAGATTGATGTTGTCCTCTTATATTAGATTTTCTTGCAAGATGATCATTATTCAGAAAATAAGATTCGTCTGTTCAGAATACAATAGTGGAAATCCCACAAAATGAGAGCACATAAATTGAAAGGAAATAATATTGTTCTTTTAGAAAGTGACAGTGATTACAGTTTTTTTATAAATGAACTCTTCTCTTAACTATCCACACATCAAAACAGTTTGAAAATGGCAAAGAAACTGGGCAAGCATAAGTTACAGAAGTAGTTAAAGAATCAATATTCCAAATATTGGTTCTGCACCATTCCAGCTCTAGAATAAGAGAAGCATTTTAACTCGCACATGTACAACATCAGTACCCAAAACTACTGGTTTAGTATCTTTTAATTTTGAGGTCCGGAACTACCTCAAATAAAGTAAAATCCCATCATTAAAAACAAAGATCAAGCAACTAAATGCCAGACGTTGACCATGCTTCTGAAGGATCTCAAATTCCAAGTAGTGACTATAGGTCAGCCCAATTGGAGCTTTCAAAAAACATACAGAAGTAGTGGTTATAATGCTAAAATTATATTTTGTGTTTGTCATACAATGATATACCTACATGCACAGCTATTTCCATAGTTTAAAAAATTGAGTTTCTCCCTTCCAGTACCTTCTAGCGAAAGTACTGGTAATTTGTCATTAGAGGAACATTTAGCTGCTAAAGCCTATCCAGCAATTTTTTTTTTTTCTTTTTTAAATACACAGACCTCATCTGTGCTCATGGTCCATACAATCTGATGTACACACACATATATATTTAAATGCTTTTATACGAGGGATCATGGAAGTATTTTGAAAAGCTACATTCCAACTTTGTTTCTGATGTCAGAGCTACTGTAGCCTTCTAACACCAGGGAAGCAGCTGACTGTACTGGATTGCAGGGCCAGAACGGGCAAGGAGTTGTGCTGAAAAAGGTGACCATAGCTTTCATAAAGGACACATAAAATGGAAGGTAAGATAGTTCACAGATGATGGTGCTAGAGCAAAAGGAAGATCATCCCAGCTGTCTCTTAATACATTTCCCATTTAGCAAGGAAACAGTTTTGTTTTTCTGTGCCTCCAGTTAACATTACCTCTGCAAATGTGTCCATTACCTCCCCTATGAGAGTAAGATGTAGCTAGTCTTTCCTTCAGTATTTTGCTTAGTATTTGGACCACCACTGACAGTTTCCTACTGCAAGCCAAGTAGCCAATCCCCCAACATAACTTGAGAAAGTATTTTCCTTTTTTTGAAAAATAATCAGCTGATCTTTGTTTTAAAAGTTCCATTATCCATCTATTTGTTATTTCTATGCATTATTCTATTTGGTCTCCTACATTTAAATTCTAAATATTTAACAACCATTTAAGTCAACAGAATGTCTTTGAAAGCATTTATAAAAAGGAGCTTCCAGAAGAATATCCTTTCTTTGATTCTCTACCATTAGATATGTATGCAAATAATAACTTTTTCGATAAAAAGTCATCTTTTCAGTAAACATGATGTCTGAATTAAAAGAGACCAGTGTGCAAATCATCTTAAAAATGAAAGTCATACCTCCATAATACATAATTTTCTACTAGAGTTGAGAATTCCTGCTTTATACATTCACAGTAATAAAGTCATTTGGGGCATCTGCATTAGAAATAATGCTCATTTGTAGGTACGAGATACAGGAAAGAATGTTAAGGGATTTTTTGGTTTATTTTAGTAGTACAATAGATATCATAGAATCAGGGAATTTGGTGCAGGGAGGCCAGTAACCAAGCCTTGTGCCTTAGAGAACTAGAGTTAAACTCTTATTTGTTCATGGTCTCCAGGGAAAATAGTTGACATTGAGTCATCTTACAGAATCCACACTAAGAAACAGAACTTGCCCACGCGTGTAAATCACTATTCAAAATGACCAGAACCATCTTTCATAAGAGATGCAAACACACAACTTGGAATATACCTTTTCTGCCTAGCATAGAGTAGTACCAAAACTTTAGGACACGTTCAAAGTTTTTCTTGTTGTAGACTTCTAAGTAGCTGAACAACACACTTCAGCTCTGCAATATGACACAGGATACAAAAGCTGGAAAAACAATACAGCCAAAACTTTTTACCATGCTAGAGATAACTGCACAACACATGCTAGACAATTTCAGGCAGATCCAGAGGAAGCAGAAAGGAGATGACTTACCGCATCTTCTCAAAGCTTTATAGTTCTGTGACCAAAGTAAACATCCAGTATTGAAAAACCTTTTCCAAAGACATTAGCAAATGCCTGCCCACAGTTAGGACTAATTAGCCCTTATGGCTGAAAGAAAAACACTAGACAGTCTAGTAAGATACTGAATACATAGAGGATGAGAGAGGAAGTGGGTGGTGGGGTGGGATAGAAAGCAGAAGATAATTCAGATTCAGCTGAATCCAATTTAGGCTGACCATCCACCTCTAATTCAGTTCTAACCACCACACCCAATCTCGCTTGAGAAGTGCTTATTACATTAACTTCATTTTACATTTTCTGTCCAAGATACTCAGAGCAAAAAGGAAAAATAAATTGTAGGTAGTATCTAGTTGGCCATAAGCCCTTGTGGTTAGAACAATAACTTTTGTAGAGATTGCTTATCTTGGCAGGGTAGTCCTCTAAAGCACTGATGGATTTTGAATAGAGCTTTTAAGTTTGTAATGACAACTCCTGCACAGCTGGGTGAGTTGACAGGTAGGTTGAGGAAGTCAAAAAGTTTTGTGAAGTAGTTAAGTAACTGCAGACAGGTGGAACTCGCCATTAGCAGAGCAAGGTTCCCATGCTCACTAACAGCTACATGCCTCACCTGTTTGTCTCAAATACATTGTGGCTTCTGCTGATGAACTATGGATTACATTTACTAAGGAGTTGAGCATAATCTTAGAATAGATAAGTAAAAGCAATTGTTCCCAGGTGCATCTTTTACATGCCTCCCCTTCTTCCATCACACCTTTTGACTTAGGGGTCCTCATGTATGAGGCCTAAGCTCTGTTCACAAAGACTTTCATGTAAACTCTGTATTTGTAGACACAGAAGGCATTTGAACTCTGCTTCTCACACACTGAAGCTTGCATCACATCTGCTACTGAGGGAGACTTAGGTATTGCCTAACCATCCACCCCATGTAAGATAGAAAAAGAGAACATTTAGCATAAACTGATGAGGCTCACTCATTGACTCCTTCACTACTAGTGGATATTGAACCCTGCACAATTTACCTTCTAATGAGGAGACAACACAAGACATCCAATATGCCCTCCCCAGGGGTGCTAAGATGGGGTCACCATTTTTACCCTTAGGCCTTTTTAACTAACAATCAGGCTGCACTATTTTTCAGGTATGAGTAATTCTAGTAGGATCTATTGTTTCTTGAACAGACTTTATTCTCTGAGAAGGACCTACTGAGATACTTAAGCGGGATTTCTATGGCTTTTTTTAGCAATTAAAGTAATTCTTGATTTCAGTGAGGCTCTTTTAATCACAAATAAGCCAGTTTATAATCCAGAATTCAAGAAAGTCAAGAGGGTTTAATTCTGATACAGAATTTTAATAGATCTTGTGTGAATGCATATTTGGCACTACAAAACAAAAAAGATGTGGCTTAAGTTCTGTTAAGAAACCTTTCACTAAGGGATGGAGGGAGAAGTCCAGCACGCACACTTAAAACAAGGATTTAAGACGGGAATCATTAACAGAAACATAATACATCATAACTGATCACACGGAGGAACCATCTGAGCCTCTTTTGGCCCCAACTGCCCTGAGAGGACGACTGCAGACCATCATACATGACATTTCTTACATAGTTTGTACCACTTAAGGAGTGGGGGGTTCACCTTGAATAGGTAACATTACTCCATTAGGGGGTTTTTTGTGCAGTTTCACCTGTATGAGATCTAGTCTTAATCATCTTTTCACCCCAACCTTTTCTTTTTTTTTTTTTTTTTAAAGTAATGCAGCTGTGAGAACACATCTATATGGAAATTAGTTCTAAAGATTGTTGTAGTAAATACCTGCCAAGTATATAGTACTGGTAGAATTTATATTTCTTAAATAGGAAGAATAGGATTAAGATATGGAAACTTAAAAACTATTTCACATTTTGCACTTTTACACTACTAAGCAGAGTACCAGCATGCTTTCTTTATTTAATGAAAATTATTATCTAAACATCAAGTAAGCAAGATGCTTCAGCCACAGCACACAAAGTGATTAATATATCCACTACCTTTTTAATATTAATTATTGTTTACCACAAAACAAGTACCAGTGAAGCTAGGACTCCCATGAGATGCTTATGCATGTATTTTTTATTTAAACAGTATTTTACATTGATTGTTTCTCCAGTACTTATGGTTATCTTCTTAGATCAAATTAGAGAAGCACTCAAGTTTCTGTTAACAGCTTATCCCATCAACACTACAGCAGGCTGTAGCAGTTTTTCAGATCATGGAATTTTCTTGAGAAGTTCTGTAAATGAGATAGCTAAGAGTAAAAGAAGGGATTAGTTTCTCAACTTGAAGACTGACAAAAAGACTGTATTTAGATATATATGAATGAGTATTGTCTAAAACATGCGAACATACATTGACTGCTGAGTTAGATAGTAAAAATTGAAGTTACTCAGTCTACTCTGACGAGGATAACACTAGTACATAAAATGAAGTTGAACCAAGCACAGTTACAGTCCTATCCAATGGCTTTATTTCACCAAACTCAGAGCCAACAGCTAAGAAATCCAGTGTCTCTTCTAATCAAGGAAAACAGATTTCCTAGCAAAATCAGTTCAGTTCACATTTCTTTCTGAACTTTAAGATGTAGGAAAAAACTTTTAAGCACTCACAGAACCAGCACCTCAGGATACACTTAGCTTTGAGGCCAGGTAGTAATTCTCCAGGTAGAACCTATGTGGCCAGGGCTTATGCATCCATCCTTCTACCACAGTCGCTGTGCAGTGCATGGGTTGGCTCTCCTTCCCACAAGTTCAAGGATGCCCAGAGCCCTTCCCAGACCATGCTTGTAGCCCTGCTGCTTCCCAGGCCAAACTGGGGTCAGGGAGGAACTAAACACTCCAGTGTTCCTTTCCGGCAAGGAAAGGCTTTTACAAAACCCACTGCTCCTCAGAATTACCTCCTGCAATTGTTAATATCAACACGATGCTTTTCTCTCTCCCATCACCTTCCTGCTCTTGCTCTGGTCCCCGCTGGGGTGTTGCGAGCAGCTGACATCCGACCCAGAGGTGAGGTGCAGCCAGGGCCCGTGCCCCTCGCGGGCACTGCCACGGGGCTGAGTTCGCTCTGCTGCCTTTCCAGTGGCATCCCGGGGCTCGGTGAGACAGACGGGGGTTTGCGACTCCTCAACTCACAGAAAATCTGAAAAACTGCAGAAATATCAAAGCTATCAGTGTAACACAGGATGAAGCTTTTGTGCTCTTTAACTGAGCAGACCTCTCAGCATGAGCAGCAGTTTTGCTCACCTAAGGGCTAAAGAATTTGGCTTGCAATATATAAAACTTAAAGTCCCTCATGAAAAAAAGACATGAATTTACACTATAGTGACCAATTAGAGAGTTCTTATATACTAGCAGTTATTTTAGGGTATTTGGCTGCTGCTTCTCCTTTCATTTTTGCCCTGGAGCGTGGAGACATATTTTCCAGTGTGGAATAACACGGAAAAAAGCACCATAATCTTCACTGGTCTCTATTTTTTGCATAAAAACCAGGAGCATAGCTGTCACTAAGCTGTTTATTCAGGCCAAATCCCCAGGGGCCCTGCAGCAGCCCCCCGCCCCCCCCACAGGTGGTTTCTCTGGGCACAGTCGCACCCCAGCAGAGACTGTCTCCCCTGTGCAGCGTTTGATCTCCTCTGTTGAGTTTCGCTCCATCTCTACTATAACTTCTTAAACTTTGATTCCAGCAGGAATCAAATTTAATCTGTTTTAGTATATTTGATGCTCCACTGATTTATTCAAAGCTGAATAAAAGCATTGCAGTACTTATGTTTCCTATTTTATTTTGGGAACTATATTATTAGTAGCCCCATTCAGGAACTAGATTAACTTGAGTCAAGCAGATTAAAAACCCAAGCTACACCTGTGGTATTCAGCTTGCACTTTAATCTTATCCACTAAATTAAAAAAGGTCTGGATAAAAATGAGACATATTAACCTATCACTTGTCTCATAGAAGGGTCTTTATTGTAAAAGAAGATTCAGTTCTCCTCCAAGTCTGGTAAATTTTCCCCTTCTTTGCTGGAAAACACCACCGCTGTACCAAACTATTCCATTTCATTGAACAAAACAAAACAGCCCTTTCAAACCATACACGCAAAAACCTGGTTTTAATATATACCCAAATGAAAGGAAAAACACTATATTTCTTCTGTTTGATTGATACTACAAGAAAAATTAAAATGCTTTCTCTTTTTACTTAATTTTTATTCTATAACTGATAGATATATTATTTGATACTCCTTTTTTTAATGAGATTCCTCTATTTCTTTTTCTAGTCACACTCAGGTGTTATGTGAGTGAGCTTTCCATTTTTAATATAAACTAAAATTGAGTAAAGGATGAAAATAATAAATATATATGTAAGAATGGTTTTAATATAACGTGTATTTGTATATATACATATATGAGATGATCAGCTAGTAAATATTTTATTTTGCTCTGTATAGGGTAGAATATATCTACATGAGCTCAGACAGA
This sequence comes from Harpia harpyja, assembly GCF_026419915.1. NCBI lineage: Eukaryota > Metazoa > Chordata > Aves > Accipitriformes > Accipitridae > Harpia > Harpia harpyja. The sequence goes on along the minus strand of NC_068950.1, from coordinate 22,311,253 downwards.
TTGAACAATAAAATGAACATGACAAAATGGGTTTTAAGTCAGGAAACAGAACAGTAAAGCAATTTCCTGAGTTATTTAAATGCTTTCATTGGAGAAATGTCATTACCTACTTGAATTACACTGGAATATAATTATATAAACACCACAAATAACAATGTTTTACCAAGAAAAACAGAAGTTAAGAGAGGGGAATTTTTTCCTGCCATATTTCTTCATTTTAAGATCAGGTTCTGGTTGTTACAAGAAATAAATCAAAAGACAGGTTCTAAATTTATTTTAGGAGTCCATGTCCTTTACATGCACATACTTAAAGTATCTGATATGCAAATAGCTCCACATATTTGGTCCCCTGCAGGTTTAAGATGCAGCCCTTTCTCAAAAGCCCTCCCTTTGAACTATTTTGGTGACCTTAATCAGAATTTTAACCTCAAAATTTAGCATCACTGAGGATGCTTATGAAAAGACTGCTTATGAGCAATTAATTCTACTCTTTGCTTTTCATAGGCAAAGTCAGAGGAGGGTTTTTTTCTTCTCGTGCTCTTCTTAATTTTGGTATTACATGTGTTACAAATTCATCACAAGTATCTGCCTGGTGTGTCTAGCCGAAATGAAAGATTGCAGAACAATATTATCCAAAAATAGAGACTGAATGAACAATCTGAGAAGTTGTGTTTACTTAAGAATTTGGAATTTAAGTGGTCAGATGAGAAAATAATTGTAAAATGTGTATTGTGGAATGTTTGTTGTCACTTAGAAATTTTAATATCAAAGTTGTAATTGAGCACAAACTTACACATATTACCATTCATATAATCCCACTGATTTTAGGGATTCCCACAAAAATGCCTGTAAGTAGAATTTGAGCCTTATCCAGCCACAAAATATTTGTTAAAATATGAAAGCCAGATGTGGTTCTTCCCACTTGCTTTCTCAACAACCCAAACAACCCCAATTCAAACCAGGTGTACACATTTCGGGTAAAGGTTGATGCCTACTCATAGAGACAGTATATTTCTAGAAAGACTTTAACCTATATGCTATCACATTGTGAATTAAAAAGGAGGCCTGTATGGAGATAATTTTAGTTTAAATACATGTACTTCTTCATTAATTGTTCCATAAAACTATATGTTATGACCAAGCAGCTCACCTTCTCAAAATAATTTTTGTCTTAAATTTAGGTTTTGGGAAAGATTACTTGCAAGTAAATGACAAAGAACCTTCTCCCCAAACGAATATGGCAGCAAACTAAAACTGATGCACTCCTCCTCTCCCTCCTTCCATAGTCCTTACTGATAACATTTATATCCAGGGAATGAGCTGGAAACAAGAAAGACTAAATCACGGTGGATTCCTTTTACACTCCAGCCTCTGTTACAAATTCCCACGTAAGTCAGTCATTTAGGCTTTTTTTCCAGAGGCAGCAAACATTGTTTCCCAGTGTTCAGCTAGACCCATAACCGGTCAGCAGCTTTACAAACGGACATTCTTGCCTTCCTCTGTGCTTCAGTTTCCCCATTTGCAAAGAGTGGTAATAATAACACCCATCTATTTTAAAGTAATATTATCTTTGAACAATGTTTGAATGATAATTCTGTTTTATGAAAAGATAACTATTCTAAATGGACAACTCATTAAAGCTAATGCAACAGAATAATGTTAGCAAAATGCAATGGGTAAGTTATCTGTGTCATTGTAAGACAGGTAGTAAGGGAATTAACTCTAACCTGTAATATTCAGACTGAGAACAGACAGCAGCTGTACGACTTAAAATATTTAAAATATTTATGAAGTTTTTATCCAAAATTTAAGAGTATAATATTTTTAAATCATCAACAATGGTTTAGGGAACTGGTCTTGTTTTATTTATTAACACAAATTTACTGGTCAGCAAAAAACTAGTGCTTTTCCATAAGCAAGCTGAAATTTCTACGTTTTAGGAATTACTTACTGTTTATTGGACATATTGTTCTTACATTTAGGAGCTCTTTCAGTGCCACAGTACCACGCCCAATAGCTTTGTGTCTTATATTCTAACGTCTATCTGAATCTGATGCTTATCTTGTTTCTGAGACCCTTTTTTTGTAAACATACTGGAAGCTGATAGTGACATTCTATGCATGAAATGTTTTGGGGTTGTAAAATAAAATAGGAAAAAAGTGTCTAGTTGTGTTTCAAATTTTTGTTAATAAAAAATGAATTGTTTTTAAAAAGTTACCTTGAGTATTTAAAATGCTGTTAATCTAGCAAAAGTCTTCAAGAGTTTTATTCCCTCTTATACAGACATGAAACACTGACATTAAAAGAAATGAAAAGAAAGTCAAGTTTGGCTACCATAATCCCTCAGGATAGGGAGAATTGCTGTCGAAGATAAATAAACCAAGTACAAAGTGAAGTGAGGTGAAGTATAATACCATTTGGGGGAAAAAATTAAGGCAATAATATTCTTTCCCAAGCAATGTCATATACTCTTGACCATCAATAGAAAGAGCTTTTCCTTCATAGTACATTTATTTATATCCCAGTACAAAAGCTATGCCTGCACAGCAGGGAACAGAAAAATCTGATGTGTTTCTATTATGAAGAGAATCTATATGTACTATTTTTTCAGATTAAGGTTGTGCCTGTTTTAAAATACAGCCTGTCCTTAAATAAACCAGTCCACTCAATCAAATCAATAAATGTTAAATCAACTAAAGGCAGAATGTTTGGAAACTCAAAATATGGACTTTGGAGGTAATGTGTTCAACACCAACAACATAGTTGTCACTGTAGTATGTCCCAGCTACAATCTGACTTGTGTAAGAGACAACAAGGCCACATAGGGTCCCTGCACACATGCTAAGAAAACTGTTCAGTTGAACCAGTGTGCAGAAAGAGAACCTAAAGGATACAGAAAAACTTGGAAGAACGAACTTACACACATAATGCACTTTTTATTAATTCTGTATCCTGTTTGTGTCAAGAAATATCCTGTCAGAAGGGGTGAGGACCTGGCATACAAAAACAGTAGAACATTCCAGGCACAGCGGACAAAATTCAGAGAAGTCATAGGAGTACAAAGAAACTAAAGTAATTTTTGTGTTTGAGGATACTAGAGAATGGAGATCTGGATACAAAAGAAAAATATTTGTTCTTCTTGTTGAACAGTCTGTTAAAGTAATATGACATGTTTCCATAGTAATAGTATTGGAAGGTACACAATTCTTTATATGTAGGGACTGTCTTCAGTAAATGGCAGTGGAACACTATAGGATTTTATTATTTAAATTGGTTAATGACAGTGTTTCTCATTTCTAATTCTTACATGGCCTTGATTTAGTACAGTCTGTCCATAAGTTCCTCAGAGGTTTTTATGTTAGCCACATTGAGACAACTGCAAGTGGGACTACATGACAATGGGGTGGGAAGCGGGAGCGGGAAAGCCATATAAAGACAGGAAAGAGGTGGTGGAAAATCACATCAGAGTCAGGGGGTTAAGGACAAGTCTCCTGAGAGAATTTGTTCAACTTGCAAGGGCCACAGGGACTCATGTGAACATTGCAGAGATGATTATAGTGGAGCATATTCACAATTCCAGCTTTTGGTCAAATTGAAGTTAAGGCTGTAAACATCCAGGTTTCCTGAGGATTTTCTGCAGGAGGAAAGGAGAAGACAGCTAAAGTCACCCCAGCAGTGTGTCTGCATGTGGCTCCATAAGTATATTTCAACCACTTAGACAAAAGTCTCCCTAATCTGCTATTCTTATATATTCACGCCCACCCACCTTTAAGGAGTGAACTAGGTTTATTTATTTGTTCAGACTAACACCATTAGGGCTATAATGTAATCTCTCTTCTCTAGAGGGAACAAGCTCAAGGCTAACAGTGCCTTGTATTTCAGACAGAACAAATGACCGCATATTTGACTTCTCATCAAAATAAGAGGGATTTTCCCCCCCCCCAAAAAAATACAACTATTTTTTTGTCTTCCTGCTTTCTTTAGTTCACAGAATGATATATGAGAAAGCCAATTAAATGAGACATAAAGAAAAAGAGAAGAATGAAGAGCAAGATAATTTTTTTAATTGCTTTTGTACACATTCTGATTTTTGTTAACAGATTCCGATGACCAGAGATACAATCAGATTATAAAAAAAATGGCAGACGCATCATATAGTGAATTAATGTGCTGGCAGATTTGCAGAACTTCCATTTCAAGCAGAGAACCTAAGAAGAATCTTTTTGCAAGTGCTTATGCTACATCTTCTTTGTAAACTTACTCCTCTCAGCTATGTTCAGGAACTGCAAAAAGATAGCATACAGTGTCACGCAAAAATGCCTATGCACTTCAGAGATACGGCATGTAACGCATGTACAAAAAAAGGATCATCCCTAGCTGACAATACATATTGCTCATGCTGTTAATAGAAAATAAAGCATTATTACAAGAGCTAACAACAGAAGAATATGCTCACTTCTCTTTCAACCATGGTAATAGCATTAACATTATCCATGCCTTTTTCAAAAGCTCTTGGCTTCAAGGGATGTCCCTCTCTAGTTGTGGGTACCCACGTAGAGGTTGCAGTCTTGTATTGCTTTTAACATGCAGCTTAGGCAAGATGGTAAAATAAGTGCTTGTCTAAGCCCCCTTCAGCCACTCCTTACTCTAAATATCAAGTAGAATATTTTCAGTCAACAGGAATGGCTCACGCTGCTGTCAGGCACTATAGCTTAAAGCACGTGCAGTTCAGGATTACAGGGTTGTACTTAGCTGTGGATATAACATGTAGAGTTCTCTATGTGACACAGTTGTTGGAGACAGCACCTTGTAGAGATCCAGTATTAGAAGGCAGGTTACATCCATATTACTGAGGAAAAGATGGTGAGGGACCCTACAAGAAGTTCCTATGGTCATAAACAAACAACAGAATGGATAGAAAAGCACATAAGAGATTTTTTTGTAGCAATTCAGCACTCTTGTTGAGCCTTTCACTCATTCTAAACATGTTGGTAATCTCATTAATATGTTTGAAGCCAGTCAAAGTACCTGTCTCCACACCTGCACCACTTCCAGAGAAGCACTGGCTTTTCATGATGACATTCTCAAGCAAACATAAATACCAGTAAGAGTGTACCTATGGCATCACAGGCTGGCCTGAGACCATACCCTTTGAATATATATAATGACCCACTAAAGGCTTTCCCTGTTAGCTTCATTTTTCCTTTAACTCAGATCTGCTTCCTTCACGAAATTCTCTGGCTTGAGCTGGCTGGGCTAGTCTAGGGCACTGTTGGAGTCTCATGCTCATCCACTAACAAGGATGCAACAGTTTTAACTCCTTCCCAATGCTAAACCAAAATTCTGTTTTTTAAGAGTAGATTCCATCACATTAGCAAGCTTGAACAGAGTAACTCAATATACTGATTTCAAATACCTGCTTTTCTAAAGATGGTCTTGTACTATGGCTGTCTTTTCTCCTCCTAGCTGCAAAGTTCCTTCTGACCTTCCCTATCCCTATTTGTTTCTATCTCCAGAACTGCTTCTTCACTGTTCAACTGCCTATTGTTGTATTTATCCTTCCCTCAGGAAAGAGTTAAAGGAGAAAGGAGGAAAACATCTACAATTAAATTGCTCTAAGTTGTTCCTGCCTCTTGGCAACTGCAGGTTGTAATTCAGAGGTTTACAACTCTCCCTTGTCACTTTAGAAAGAATAAATAATGTAGGGTCTTACATTCATATTTGCAGTAGAAAAGGAATGCTAGGAGTTACATATTGCTACTGAAAAGACAGCCACATTCAAGGGGGTAAAAGCTGGAAGGTTAAATCTCTCAAAGGGGTCTCTAAGACAAGAAACACTAACGAAAAGTGTCAAGTCTCTAATGGCTTGAAGAAACTCTTAATTCTAGTATGGTGGGTTTAGAAGCAGATTGTGTGTCTGTCTAAAGGTGTAAGTAGAAAGCAAACTTATCTTGTAGAATTTTAAGAATAGGTTCAGGACATACCTATAAGGAATTTCTCTCCAGTAAACTTCTTGCAAAACTGCCAGCTTGTGACCTGCACAAAGGACTATTTTTGTTACCTCTTTATTAGCCCAACAATTTTGTTAGCAATTATGTTTAGCAAACAATTGTCCATTAGTGTATTTTGCATGTCTTATTCCATTGACAGCCAAACAAAACTAAAGCAACTCAGCAAACAAAGTTGAAAGCACAATTGTCTTCAGGTCTAGTGACTCAGGAGCCTGATGGGTGAGCTTTGGGATTACAGACTTTCAGACTGGCTGAGGTGGGAAGGCACCTCTGGAGATTGCCTAGTCCAACCGCATGGTCAGAGCAGGGCCAGCTAGAGCAGGTTGCTCAGGGCCATGTACAGTCAGGTTTTGAATATCTCTAAAGACAGAGACTTCACAATCTCTCCAGACAACCTGTTCCTGTGTTTCACCATCCTTACTGTAAAAAAGTTTTGCCCTATATTTAAATGGAATTTCCTGTATTTCAGTTGTGCCCATTTCCTCTTGGTGTTGTCACTGAACACCACTGAAAAGAGCCTAGATCCATCTTCTTTACGCTCTCTCTTCAGTGCTTATACACACTGATAAGATCCTGCCTGAGCCTTCTCTTCTCCAGGGTAAACAACCCCATCCGTCTCAGCCTCTCCTCATACAACAGACACTCAAGTCTCTTGACCTTGATGGCCCTTCACTGGACTCACTCCAGTAGGTCCATGTATATCTTGTCCTGGGGAGCTGTCCTGGTTTCAGCTGGGATAGAGTTAATTGTCTTCCTAGTAGCTGGTACAGTGCTATGTTTTTGAGCTAGGTATGAGAAGAATGTTGATAACACTGATGTTTTCAGTTGTTGCTAAGTAATGTTTAGTCTAAAGTCAAGGATTTTTCAGCTTCTCATGCCCAGCCAGTGAGAAAGCTGGAGGGGCACAAGAAGTTGGCACAGGACACAGCCAGGGCACCTGACCCAAAGTGGCCAACGGGGTATTCCATACCATGTGACGTCCCATCTAGTATAGGAACTGGGGAGTGGGGGCGGGGAATCGCCGCTCGGGGACTAACTGGGTGTCGATCGGTGGGTGGTGAGCAGTTGCACTGTGCATCATTTATATATTCCAATCCTTTTATTATTGCTGTTGTCATTTTATTAGTATTATCATTATCGTTATTAGTTTCTTCTTTTCTGTTCTATTAAACCGTTCTTATCTCAACCCACGAGTTTTACTTCTTTTCCCGATTTTCTCCCCCATCCCACTGCGGGGCCGGGGGGGAGTGAGTGAGTGGCTGCGTGGTCCTTAGTTGCTGGCTGGGGTTAAACCACGACAGGAGCCCAGAACTGGACACAGCAACCAGCTGTGTTTCACCAGTGCTGAGTTGAGGGGGAAGATCCTGTCCCTGGACGTGCTGGAAATGTTCTTGTCCACCAGGACCCCAAGGTCCTCCACTGCAGGGCTGCTTTCCAGCTGGTTGACCCCCAGAATATACTGCCGCATAGCATTACACCTCCTCAGGTGCAGCACTTTGCTTTTCCCTTTGTTGATCTTCATGAGACTTCTGTCAGCCCGTTTCTCTCAAGGTCCCTTTGAATGACAGCACAACCGAACACTCCTCCGAGTCTTGTATCAACTGCAAAGCTGCACAGGAAGCACTCTCCCCCATTGTCCATGTCATTAAGGAAGATGTTAAACAGTAGTGGACTCAGTATTCTTAAAGGTCAGTCTTATCAGTAAAGTCTGAGACCAAAAAGGCATTGAGTATCTTGGCCTTTCCCACATCCTTCACCAGATCCCCTGCGCCCTTCAGCAGCAGGTCCACATTTGCATCAAGCATTTAGCTGTTGTGATTTAAAATATTCTTTCCACCCAGCTCTATCCCAGTACGATAAAATGGGATGCTTGTTCACAGCTTGGGAGTTCTACCTTCATCAGCAGTTTAAGCTACGCCACTGGACTTCAAGTTACATGATGCATCCAGTCTGTTGCCTCTGCATTTCAGGTAGTTACTTCCAGGTGAGAAGCAAGGTGTAAAGGGTTAGCATTCTATCACCGCATCTAAATCTGCCAGAGCTAATCTGTCAGAGCCCTAACTTACATTTATAAAATGCCCAGCTGGTGACTACTTCCAATATGCAGCAGCTTCTCTCCAAAGGACAAAGGATGGAATATTGTACCAAACAGGTGCACAACATGTGCTTACTGGACTAGAATTAACTGGTAACAGAAAGCAACCAACAAGTGGGAGTCTTTTCTCTTTTCTCCTCTAATACAGTTTTCTCCCTACTCTTTCACCATTTACTGTGCAAACATGGACCAAACTTGAATTTTTCATCCAGTGTCTGAGAAGGTTTCAGTACTACAGGGCATACTCTGTACATGACAGTGAGGTGAGTGACAGCATGTTACTCACCATGCTGCTTAGGATGTAGCGTGTTATAAAATGGCAGTAACATATCACAAAGAAGATATGTGACATGACAGTCACTTCAGTGATAGGCATGCAGGTTACTCCAAAAATCTGCAGTCTTTTCTTGCTTGTTCTCAGTTCCTCCTCACTTTGAACAAATGCTTGTGCCAAATGTAAAATGTTTCAAAAACACTGCTTGGAATATATAATTACACAGTAACCTTTCAGGATAATTTATCTAGCTTAATTTTTTCGCACAATTACAAGTACTGTCCAGAGAACACAATCTCCATCTACAATGATACTGTTGGTGGACTCAGAGATCACTACTCAGAGGATAGAGTATACACTCTTGCACAGCTCATCCTGCTGGAATAAATACAGAAGAAAGCAGGAATTCACGGTCCCCCTTACCTCCTTGACAGGATCTAACATGTGGAGGAGATTTCAGAAAAAAAGAGCATAGACTGGTAATTTTCCACCAAAGTCAGCATTCACTGACTCCCATGTCTTCTCACAGGTGTCTTCTTCCCAGCAAAGGAAAGGTGTTGCAGAATGGGAAGATCCCTTTCCTGCAGGGAAGAGGGCTTGAAGATGGCCTTTAGTAGGGAAAGAATTTGACTGAAAAAGGTGAAGGCTTTTTTTGGCATGTTGAAATACCTGCTCAAGTCTGGGAGTTTAAACACAATATCAGTAGAGAGAAACAGCATTGATCTAAAATCCCTTCCTATGTTTAGAGGAAGCAAGATGCCTATCATAGACAAATGATAGTTCAGAATTATTTCTCTAACTCTAATGCAAAGACCCAGAGCCAATGAAGGGAGTACCTTTCACAGCTCACTGATTGCAGATTTTTTAAATCAATTTTCAAGGAAAGATTATGATATAGTTTTTCTATTTAAAAAAAAGTGGAGGAATGTTTTTAGAGCATGCAATGACAGAATTGAAATAAGTAATTAAAGAGCAAATACAACCATTTGCACCTCCTATAAATTGATGCTTGATTAGATGCTGACAAAAAGTGGAAAAAAAAAAAAGAATCTCTCGTCAATGAGTTTGGACAGTGAAAACTAAATAAACAGTGCAAATAATGACAAATACACAAGATTAAAATTTTTTTGATCTCTAAATCCCCTAAGATGTTATGAGAAACAAAAGTGAAACAATGAAGCCTGAAATAAATGCAGCTTGGTTTCCTGTGGATTTGTATCTCATGATTTAAGCTCTGATTTGAGCTTTTCCTCTGGTATGGGAATTTATAACCTCTCCCGCAAAACATGAGCTCTCTCTGCCGCCTTTCCTTCAGACAAAATGCTTATGGGGTCTTATTTTTACAATACTACAGAGAACTCAATTATCTTTGATACTTCTGCCCTTCTGTCAAATTTGGTTGACACTGGCCAGTGGGTTCAAAAGTTATTTGACAAGACATTTAGACAGTCACACACAGACCAAACAAATGAAAAAATATTATTTCTATTAAAAAACAGACTAAAAATATTTTTACAATAATCTTTTATCTTTTTATGTTCAGCTTCATGCACAGGGAAATATGTGACACCGGGATCCTTTATTATAAGGAAATCCTAAGGAACAAGTCAGATTGCTGTTTAAGGCTAAAGAATTTCAGAGGAAAGAATAACAATACAAGATTTCCTAGCAGCTGAAATTGTTTTGGCAAACATTGACCCTTGAAATCTTTACAAAATAACACCAAATGATACTCATGCTAATGAAAATCAGCTTCTCACTAAAATAAATGGGAAGTGAAGGTAGCAGGCTGAGCTCACAAGATCAGATAAGGACTACAGGGCTCAGCCTGGCAGCATCTAAACTGATCTCCACTTTCAAGACACTGGTAATCTGTACGATTCACTAACTTATTTTTTTCCACCTATTTAGGTCAGATAGAATAACACGTAATTTTGGATTAAACGTAAAAGTGCAGATAAGCTGCCCTATTTTTATTTATCCTTCTACACTTTTTACATCTAAACAACCTAGAAGTACCCAGAGTTTATATTTCACTAAATAAAGCACTTGAAGTAAGATTTTTTGTAATGAATGTCATGGTTTTTAATGCATAGGTTAGTCTCTTATTAGAAAATAGACTACCATGACATTTAAATACACAAAGATTACTTTTGTAACACAGGCAATGTCTTTCTATGTATTCATCTATGGAAAAAAATCACAAATGAAAAGATTAACCTGAGCACTGAGGACACATTTAACATAAGCTTACCTTAGGCTTATCATTACCTGTATGGCATTGCTGACCTTGAAAAGCTTTCATGTTAACCAGAAAAGGCGGTATAGACCTAGGACACAGAACTCAAAAAAATGCATTGCCATCCAGACTGTGTTCCTTACTTTGTAGTGTAATAATTATCACATTTCTGCCTTAAAATGACATTTTTCGTTTTGCTCTCAATAATTAATTTATTCAGTAGCCTTAATCAGAACAAATAAACAGAACATTTATATGAATTCCAGGAGTACTTCTATAACAAGTGTCGTTGAGATAAAAATATCACAGTACCTGACGTCTTTTGACAGACACAGTCAAAGACAGAAGGGCACCTTCCAGCACCCATTTTTGAAGATAAGTTAGTCCAGCAGAAACAGACTGCAAAAAGAGGCCCAGTGGAATGATCACGAAGGGACAGGTTGAGGCTCTCATCGTGAGCAGGCAGGGGTTGGCTTTTTCAGCATGGGGCACCCACAATGCCACAGTGCCAAATCTATGCGATGCCAGAGCTGGTCATTTGACAAATCAGTGCCTGCAAGAGGGAAGCAGCCTTCTGACAGGAGAGTTTCCATGCTTCTGAAAACTCTTACAGCTGACTTCTTTCACAAACTTCTGGGTACAGGTCAAGGTCTTACTTTCTGTTAAGCTGCCTAAGTAAGCACTGGAGCATTTTTAGCAGCAGAATAAATACATTTTATAAGTCTCTTTAATATCACAGAGACAGAACCTGATGGTTTTGATTATTTTGCGGGTTAAAAGTGGTTTCAGTGCTGTGACAGTGGGTACCATTAAAAATCAGTCAATCAGCCAATACAATTCTTACCGCAACATCTGTAAAATTTCGTGTACTTGGGATTAGGCTCCACTTGCATTGAATCACTGGAGTGTACAGTGCCTCTGTGGCTTGCACCTCTGAAAAACTACCTTTTAGAAAACAAAACCATTAGAAAGATAAATAGGAAATGCAAAATAAAATAAACATAGATTGCACAGGATGACATAATTTTAATGAGATGAATAAGCAAACTCGGCAAATTCAGGCATAACTTGTCAGTAGCTAACATTTCCCTGTGATCTTCATGGTTCATTTTTCTTGTACAACAACAATCATAAGACATCTCATTTTTTTTTTATTTAAAGGTCATTATTCATGTGCCTTCATTTATAATATATTGCTTGAATTTATTTCACTCTGGTTAAAATGGAAGGGTATGCTTTCAAAAGACCAGCAAGATTTGCACTTTGTCTTCTAAAACTCTCCGTTTAGCTGTGTCCACAACAGTTTGGGATGACTCAGGTCAGAGGCTGCAGTTAATTCTGCAATTCAGATAGTGAAAAGCAGAAACATTTGAGAATTCTTTCTCCAACCTCATTATGACAAGACAATCAAAACATATTCTCCCTGGAGATGGTGGAGGGAAAAATGATCACATTGAAGACTTTTTTTTATCAGTCTAAGCTGTGAAATACACAACAAAAAGGTTAGAGCACCAAATGACAGAAAAGGCAAAAATGGCAGCACATGTAGCACTCTCCCAGGGTACTTTTATCACAGAGCTGCCTGAGCTAGGCTCTTCTCAGCAGCCAGCAGTTACCCTCAGTTCATGCTGGTCAGGTCTTTTACCGAGATAGTTTTTCTTTCAGTATTTATGTAGTGCAGCATGCAACTGTTTACCTCAGAGGCATAAAAGTAAATCCAGATGTGTTTGATCCATAGTGCCACAGCGGCTCTGTTGCCTATGGAAACAAAGGCTCCTTTTCAGGGAGTTCACACAACAGGCCCTGCGATGCTAGAGAGAGCCATCAATTTCAGCCACTGTACTATTTGTAGGTATTTTGCAGATACACACACACACATATATATAATAAAATATTGTCTTTGTAATATTCCAATATGACCAAATGAGACAGTTCCCGAGTCTCATATTATTACATGTTACCTTATTTAAAAAACATAACCCTTTTAAACCCCTTTTAAACAAATTGATAGTTGAAATCTAATAAATGTTCAAGCTATAAACATCTGTTTTGGTCCTCCACCTTTCACTGTGTAGGTTGTTAAGTACTTTGTGGACAGCAGCTTGACAAATCTCTCTCATGCTTACTCACAAATTTGGCTTTTGAAGATGACCCTGAGCATGGGGTTTTAAGATGCTGCAGAGAATGGATGACATAGCAGGAGCACCCTTCTTAAAGGTTTCTTTTGAAAAATCACTTATTTGTGAATATGCTGTAACTTCCTAAGTTCCATTCATGTGTAGACCTCTGTACATTTTACAGATAACTGATCAAGTATGACACATTTCGACAGATCTCAGTGCAGTGTTTGTTACAGCCCTTTTCCCAATGAGAATCTGAGGTGATACAGAAGGAACGTGGTCAGATCCAGGACTTGAATGCAAAGTGCATGATATCTTGCTCCACGTATATCGTGGTTTAACCCCAGCCAGCAACTAAGCACCACACACCCACATCCCCAGTGGGATGGGGAAGAAAATCGGGAAAAGAAGTAAAACTCGTGGGTTGAAATAAGAATGGTTTAATAGAACAGAAAAGAAGAAACTAGTAATGGTAATGATAACACTAATAAAATGACAGCAGTAATAATAAAAGGATTGGAATATACAAATGATGCACAGTGCGACTGCTCACCACCTGCCAATCGACGCCCAGTTAATCTCCCAGCGGTGATCCCCTGCCCCCCCCCCCCCCCAGTTCCTATACTAGACTTGACATCACATGATATGGAATACCCCGTTGGCCACTTTGGGTCAGGTGCCCTGGCTGTGTCCTGTGCCAATTTCTTGTGCCCCTCCAGCTTTCTCACTGGCTGGGCATGAGAAGCTGAAAAATCCTTGACTTTAGACTAAACACTACTTAGCAACAACTGAAAACATCAGTGTTATCAACATTCTTCTCATACCTAGCTCAACAACATAGCACTGTACCAGCTACTAGGAAGACAATTAACTCTATCCCAGCTGAAATGAGGACAACATACAATGCAATAATGAGGTAAATCTTCAACTGTAGACATCAGCAGCTCCAGTGTTGTAAAGAATATAGCTCAATGCTTCCTCCCTCTTTACTGACATCATTAAAGAATACCCTCACAAAATTTATACCTTACGTGACTTTGCTTAAAGACATCTTGCATGACTCTTCAGATTTCAATTTAAGGTGGCAACTAGCAGCTAAGAGCACCTTATTAAATCTGCTTTTATTCACAATTCACCAATGTTTATAACTTGCTTATAATTTTTGCATTTTGGCATATGATTACATTACTAGGTGTCAAACCAAATCAATAATTCTCAACATCTTCAGCTAAAATGAGCATCCTCAGTTTTACCTTTCTGTGCAAGCATTAGTTTATATGCAGTGATAACGTTTCATACTAAATTAAAAGAAAATAATTGTAACTGATTTAAACTGGAATATTATTCTCCATTAAGAATCTAGGGCCAAAGAAGCCTTGAAAATGTCATCTGTATAAATATTCATGTACCTGTGAACAGATAACTTTAGAAGCAGATTTGACAGTGGAGGCAAAGAATAGCTTCTTCACATTGCTGTAGATGACTAAGATCATTTGAATGATTTGTTGATAAGCCAATGTACAGAATAAGTACAAAGAGTACAGGCTGGACTTGTTATTACCAAAAAAAAATTGATTACAAGAATGCCTAACATATGAATTCATAAACATAAGAGTACCGAGTAGGTTTGCTTTGTCCCACGTAATAAGAGAAAGATATCAATGATCTGAAATTTCCATGACTTTTCTACTTTTTTTTGTTTGGGGATTTTATTTGCTTAGGGTTTTGGTTTGGTTTTTTTTTTTTTTATAACTGGAAGGATGTTGGAATTCAAACAAGAGCAAATTCTTTTTTTTTTTTTAAATCTTTCTATCAAGCCTGAATTATGCCACAATTTGGAATAATATAGTTGTGGGTAAATCCAAGACAGTAAAAGCTAATGTCATAACAACCAGGCTGTGGGCAATTTAGATGCCAATTCTGTCACCTTTCCTATATAAAGCGGTACTCACATGAGTAATCCCATTGAAAACAGAAGGATGACTTGTCCACTAAGTGCTATTTAATGGAAGGGTAGCAGGCTGGAGGTAGACAAAGCAAGACTTATTAGTTGATAAACCATTGCTTCCTGAGGAAGGGCAAGGGGAACTTCTGGGTAGCATCTAACCTCATTTCCCAGAGGTACCAACAATTTCCAACTGTAAAAGGCTAAATACTCCAGAAGTTATATGAACGGTCAAAAGCTACACAGGATCAGCAGCAGCTGCTCAAGATGTCATAGGATCAGCTTTAAGAAATACATGTCAAACCTTATTCTCTAGCTTTTCTGAGACATTTTGAGGCCTTTTTCTTTTGGGGCTTTGTCTGTAGCTATGTCATCTTTGGATCTGCCCTGTAGCTGGGTTGCTGGTCAGTGTACAAAACACAGAGACATCCTGCAGTGAAGAGGAGTAAACATAGAATGGTGCATCAAGGAGAGACATTTTTTCCTAAAGCCTTGTGCACAGGACTATGCTGATTTCTTTTCTTAGCTTAGTATAATTTGGTATACCCTTTCTGCTCCATGACCCAGCAAGACCCTTGTTCAGCATCAGAATCTTATTGATCTCCGGAGTTGGATATACTTATAAAAAGCTCCTTTAATCCTTTTTCTTCCGGCATACACAATAAACCAAAACATAATCTGGCTACCAAGTATTCATGCTGATTAACAGCTGGCAAGATGTGGGCCTTCTAATAGATATGGTTAGCAAAGCAAGGAAGACTAAAATTCTGGAGTAAACCCTAGCCTATTTTCTCATAAAATATAGCTCCTAGATTGTTAGTCTACTTAAACTCTTGGAATTTTTCTCACTATGTAGACAATAGAGCATAAGACAGAACATTGCTTTCTAAAGGGGCAAACTATGTCCTATACTTCATTGCAACAACCACAGCTATTCTTAACATTATTCAAATTATGTTCAGGATACCTGACACAGTAATAATTGTGTAATAAATACATCATCCTATAGACCTAAGAAATGGGAAACAGCAGCCATAAATAAAGGATAAATGTTAGCTGAACACTTTCAAACAGATGGAAGCACTAAACTTCTGGATTACAAACTTAAAAGAGTTAGAATAAGAGAAGAAATATAAAACAAAGTCCAGCATTAGCTTCAAAGCTAAATATTATTCTGTGTCATGTTCTTTTTTTTAATTTCAGCCTTTAACAAGAGGAGGTTGAAAAAGAGCCAAAATTCAGGTGCAGAAGCAGGCCTTTTGACAAGTTTGGTAATACATGAATAGAACTTAAAGTATTATATGCAGATTAAAAGATTAAAAGATAAAAAAATAAAAGTGTTCTTCTTAATTAGAGAAGCCATATGCTCTATGAAATAAATCCCGGTAGTAGGATAGCTTGTAATTGCAACCTTATTTTTAAACAGATCCTGTTAATTCTGTTATATTCTGTATTTCTGATTTATCTACTAAAACATTAAGATTACAGGATTATGATGAAAAAGTGCACTTCACAGTTGAAAGACTATCACAGAAATAAGTTTGCTACTTCTCCTCCTACAAACGAGATAATAAACATGGCTTTACATGTTAAAGATTATTTTCTTCTCTACAGTGAAAACTAAGGAAATAAAACTAAGCGAAAAAAAAAGAATGAACTGCCATAGTGAGTTTGTCTTGCTTAGTATACTGCCTGTATGGATACAATATTCTAACAGTGTTCAAATGAAAATAAGCCTGCAGTACTGCCTACATATTCTAAAACCAGAAGGGTCATAGGGGACATCTAATCCAAGCACCTGTCTCACCTTAGTCTTAGGACTGCTCTGAATTCTTTTTTCAAATGGGAATGGACCTCTTTTTTTTTTTTTTTTTTTTTCTAACTGATAATCAGTGTTTATCTGAATGGTATAAATTTTTTGCTTATGTTTTTCAGAATAAATTTCCATCCAGTAAAATTTACCCATACTTCTCCCTTTTAAATGGAAATATCTTTAATATAACATTCATGCAGAGACTCCAAAAGATCACTGCCATCCTTATTACTTCTATTAGAAAAACTCAAAATAAGGTGGTTTCATATAAGGAGCTATCAGTCAGTTTCACAGAGATGCAGGTATGTTTTTATAACTATATAACAGGTATTATTTACAAGCATAAATTACAGTTTTTTCTAGATGCCAGACTTCCAACACTATCGAGATCAGTCTGCCTATATAAAAACATGAATCAGCCCATACACATCACAAACACAATTAACCTGAGAACAAAACTTCTTCCAAAGAAATTTAATGCAACATAATTAAATTCAGGATAGCAATTTGACTGTATTTTCAGTCCTGTGAGGCCCAGGTCCCCTTCCATACCAAGCTCTCAGGTTAGGGTTCTAAATTTCTGTGGTTCATTGGTGCTGGTACTTACCTGTATTCACTGCCACCATTCTACAGGCATGAATACTGTGCAGCTCACATTCCTTCAAGCATTAACATCAAGCAGCTGAAACAGGCTTATGCCAGTTCTGCTGTTCTGATTCCTGAGCAAAAAGGACAGGAAATCATTATAGTCAAAACATTTCTAAAAAAGGTCAGTTTAATTCAAAATTACATCAATCACCTTGAAGAAAAAAAGTACATTTCAATTGATGTCATTCGTTCATGGGCTATTATCAGCTTTAGTTTTAAAAAGTTAGGCTGGTCCTGGAGAAAAATCATTAAAAATTAACTATGTCTTTCAAGAGAGATTTAAGTCTTGTGTGAGAAGGTAAAATAACATGACTTGTTTCATATGATAATCCAAATGGTTGGTTGACAACATTTTTCTGAAGACATTACTGTGAAAGTAGTTTTAATGTAAAAGAATCAGCTAGAGAAGACAACTATGGATAAAGCATTTCTCAGTATTTACCCTGGTCTGGTTACACACACCATAGAATCCAGGCCTTTAGCTCACATACATAGCATTATACAAGTGAAATAAGCCAGAATTATTATGACTATGATTCATAATACATACACATATTCTGAACTGTTAGACACACTAGATGAGGTATCTGACTTTATACAAAGCTTCAGGAGTTGATTTTGACATGGCCACATTTTAAGATCATATTTTAGAATTGCAGATAAAGCTTTTTATATCTAAAACTTTTTGGTGGGAAACACTAACTGAATTTGCAGGTATAAATGAGGTCCCACCTTTCAACCATTAATACTCATTGACTGCTAAAGTCAATAATTAAACTTCAGTGCTACAGCATCACACCCATATATCTTAATTCAGACTATAAACCACTTTTATCTATATCAGAGTACATAAACATGTGCTTAGAAGTATGCATTTAAATGGAACTGAAAGACTTAACCACTTGTTAAGTGATTTGCTGAAGAAGGACGGATGGATAGTTTGGAGACAGTGATATTGTCTATGGTGATATTGTGGAATGGGTTTCTACATGCACACAAATTTCCTATTTAAATGTTACGTATTTAATCTTTACATGCATGTAATTCACAGACATACAAAAACATGAACAAACAACATAATTGTACATATTTTTACAATACAGGATAAACATCCAATCTCAGCAATTTTATCCTATGTATCATAAAAAGGTCCATATTCTGCAACATTAAAAATTATCTAGTATCTGCAGGGTATCTGCTAGTGGGATTAGTCAACTGCAATTTTAATTCCAGTGAAGGATTTTCAAGGCTAAGGGCTATCCTTGTAAATTCATATGCATGTTGCAATTTTAAAAACAATTCCTCAAATGTTTTAATTTTGATTTATCTGTAACATCTGTGTATGGATTTGTAGATAGTATATTCAAGCTGCTTAATTTCAAATCAGCTGGAACACTCTGTTTTGAAAAGATTTGTACAAAACCGAACGTCACTTGATTGTTATTCTGCTTAGGAGAGACTACGAATGAACGATCAGTGAGGGAGCAGAGAGAAACTCCAATGAGATATAGGATGAAAATGGAGCCAAGAATGTGAAGAATGAACAGGTGAGTGCAAAAAAAAGAAGCACAGAGGGAGAATAAAAAATTCTCATACCTTGTCATTTAAGGGACAACAAGCTTACACAGGCCACTGAGCTGTGCCATCGTCATTTTTTAAGGGTTGGTATACTCACACAGTGATACTGGCATAACACTTGCTTCAGGAGAAGGTTCACTGAAGAAAAGTTTACTACATCAAAACAATCATTCACAGGCTGTAACTAATATCTAAAATACAATTTTGCAGGCTCTGCAACCCCCCCCCCCGCCGCCACTCCATCCTTCTGTATCCTCTTGTCACGTGTATGCAATTTGGTATGCATGAATAAAAGGGAGATTTCAGTCCCTTTTAAAAGCAACCAGTTCTTTCTAACTTGCCCCCCTCCCCAGAAGAGGCACATGAGATGGTAAGCTTGCCACTTTGGTGAGCTCAGGATCGTGAGCTCGTGGTGAGGTTTCTGTCATGCTGTGCTGGGGTCATTCTCTTCGAAGATATGGAGCCATCCTGAAGAGCTGCAGACACTCTGTTGCTCCCTGGCCCTAGAGAAGTCATTGCCACATAACTGCAATGGCAGGACCTGAACTGTTCTTTTTCCAGTTTTCCAAGCCATGGTTTCTAAAGGCAACAGCAGTAATCAGTCCTAAAATGCTTTATGTGCCATAGAGAAACATAGCAGAAAATGTCCAGCAGGCAATGTTTTTTAAAAGTCTCTGCCAACACTTTGATCACAGAATGAGTTGTCTGGAATACTGTGAACTCTTTACTTATTAAAAATGAAACTGGGGTGTTGTATCAATGAAGTATATTTTATTGTGTTCTGTCAATGAGACATATGCTATTATATTATCAAGGTACAGATTCAGACTATAAAACCAGCTTTCCATTTCTCTTAATGAGAGACTGTACCAAAAGTAAATTACATGAGTTTTCATCACTGTATTCTTAATAAGAATAGGACATTTTGATTTTTTTTGTTAGAGAAAGCTAATATAGTATTTATAAAGTCTGTGCACCAAGCAGTTAAGGACTAATACTGGATATCCAAAACGCTACAGGATCTTTAGTCAAAAGGGAACATGATTGCATAAAACACAAAGCATTTTGTCAAGAAAATAAAAAGTAATGGAAAAAGAGGCGTGTTCAATATTGGAAGAAAGGAAGGGTATAGACGGAGAAAGAAAACTTGCATTTCCAGAAATTAAAATAGGGTGTATTTTTTAAAAAAGAAGATGCCTTCTAGACTTCAGTTGTGTTTTCAGGAGATGAAAGAAACAAACTTGTAATTCTCCAAAGAGACAGCAAATGTAGACACTGAAAAATGACCACAGCATTTGAAAAGAAATGGGTTCTTATTTTATAACCATAAAACTATGGACTGCCTCTTTTATTATTTAAGGGGTCTTGCTTTTCTGTTCTATCAAGAAGACTTCAAGGTCAAAATGTCTGTGTGCTTAATGCCACTTTAGATGCCAATGAAAGGAGATTACAAGAAAAATGAGAACCCTCGGGCTTGCCAGGCCTTTCTGGGATAAATGCACCTGGTGAAGGCAAGGTTATATAAATGAAGAGAATCCATCATCTGATATTGTTGTGAGGGATTTATTTACATTTAAAGAAAAAAAAACGGAAATTAATAATATAAAATAGCAAAATGTTTAATGATAGTCTGTAGTCTGTGAAAAAGACAATTTAACAGTATAATATGTGAAATAATAAGTCACAAATTCTTCTTTCATTTCATCAAGTGAGGGGGAAGAAATTGTTAGGGGAACAGAGGAAGGCATAGTTTGATAAAGAACTTCAAATGAGGCTAAACCCTTCTCAGATTGGCATAGTCTGTTCCCTGGAAACATAAGGACATGCTGAAGGTAAACCAAGATTGAAGGGAATTTGGTTGGAGTCCAAGAATGTAGAAGAAACTTGCCCACATCTAAAAACATAAAGTTTAAGTCTATTAACATCAGAAAAATGTACTAAACTGTACAACCCAAAGAATTGTTTTGAGGGCAATATTTCAAATGTTTACCATGAAGGCAGACACAGATGTGGAAGGAAGTTTCCCTGCCATGGAGTTTGAGCATTTTGTAATAGCTGTGATCAGAAATCTTGTCCTGAAAGACCCAGTAACAGTTGCTTGTCTTGCCTCACTGTAGAGTGGCGAAATGGATTTTCAAGGTCTCCACAAGGCCCATTTTCCTCAAGGATAGAGGCGTTTGGGGTTTTTTTTTCCTATCTCAGTCCTACCACATTGTTGGAGTTGTAGCTTCATGTCTTACTGGTTATTGTCCTATCTTATTGTAATCAGAAGCTCAACATGCTGCACAGCTGATTTATTCTGTTAGGCATAAATGCTACATTAAACTCAGCAACTACAGTTCAGTAAAGAGAGTGCAGACGTTAAGCCATTTCATTTCCTTTTCTCAATATCCTGATGGAAGTAAATGAGGGTTTCCTGGGAAGTTCAAGGGCTAGACGGCATTCTTTCCATCCATTTAGTATCCTCGGTGTTCAGATTTAGAGCAACGTCCCTCTTTGGTACACAGATCTAACTGATGCTGACATCAAGTACATCAAAGAGGGAATTACTCCTCTAGAATTTATAGCAAATTTCACTGTTAATTGAAAAGATTATGCCTTTGCTTAGAGACTATATACTGCTGTAATAGAGGCTACACATTTAGCAAGGCAAAGAAAGGGCTGATGCAGGTGTCAGGGAACAGTTTGCACACAGTTTCCAGGAGTAAAAGCTGTCAGGAAAGGGAGAAGAGGAAGGAAGAGGCCTTTACAAGGGGGCTTAAGTGAGGAAACAGACTGAGACGAGTGAGAAAGAAAAGAGAAGCAGTGGACAGAGAGGGGCTGGGCAGAAGGTTAAGGGACCAGAGTTTCACTGCTGGCCCAGAGGGAAAAATGGCTTTAGTTACAAAACTTTCTCTGCCAGGAGAGACACACACACACTAGTGGAAAATGAGGCCTCTGCAAGAACATGCACAAAGAAATGAAACTGCCAATTTCTCATATGCTACTGTGGCAGTCATCTTCCACTACAGGAATATGGCAGCCCTCTTGTCCACAAAACTCCCTTGAAATCTTTCGACCTTCGTGCATCTTTCATGCAGGAAAAAGTGCAGGCAGAGTAGTTCCTGGCGGAGTATTATCCTCTGGTGTTTGCTGTCTTAACCATGGGACATCAGAAAAGCAGAATCAGCAGCAGCAGGTGTTAAAATACATATTTTAGGAACAGAATGCTACATACAGGAATGGAAACACCCTTCAATTCCAAAAGGCACCTCATCATTAGGCAGGGACTCTGGCACAGTACTGCACCTACTTTGGCCTGAGTCTCATTCCTTTCCATTATGCAGCTTGTAGATCACCCTGTTCTTTACTAATCTCTTAGACTGAGCACTTCACTAATGACAAAAGACAAGAGAGAGGCTCAGCAGCAACATAAGGCCTATAACCAACTTAAGTTGCACATAAACTCTGCAAGATTTCCAGCTACAAACTTATTTGTTGAAGCTTAATATGTGCTCTCTTATATAAGTTCTGGAGGATCAAGCTGGTATTTTGATTTCAAAGTGCTCCGGAAATGTGGACCTCCCAAGGCATAAAAGGAGCCAGAGAAGTAAGTGCCAGTGACATGCTGAGATTGAGCCCACCAAAGTCAATGAAAATACTTTTTTTAACACCACAGGATTTGGGATCAAACTTTAAATAAGTTTTCTGATTTAGCCCTGGGGATGCCTGATGTGATTCATTATACACAAGCAGACATGGAACATGATTGTTGTACAAGTTCCCAGGATAAAGAGGAAGGTACTCACAGCTGAAAGCTGCAGTCTCACTATCAGCTCTGGGGATACTAATCAGCAGAGCCAATGGTTCCCCATCCTGTCTATGGCTTGCTTCTTGCTATAGCTTGATTTATATCAATACTCTTGAAGCATTATTAATGTCACAAGAGGCACACCTGTCAGCTGGAATAAGACTCTTGGCAAATTTGCTCCCACCTACTTTCACTTTGAGGTTCATCAGATACGGCACTTGTTTCTGTCATTGCCCAATCGTAGATACAAAACATGAGAAAAAAACATTGTCATTAATTACAAAGGCAAAATAAGAATATTTAAACAGAAGGAGGTTGGGTAAAAGCAACAATACTTTATACAAGCCCACTGTACTCATGTTTTAACTCCAATCACAGCTGAAAGCAGATTGCAGTGCCTTTGTATTACATTGAAAAGGCAAAATATTTAGCAGAATATAATTTGTATCCTAACATTATTCCATCTGCAAAATCAGTTCTCCCGTATATGGTTTCAGATAGTATCCAAGGGAGATGCAGGGAGTCCTACAGGGAAAGCTTGGCACACGCAGTAACGTTTGCAAGGTCAAGACCCTGTTCTTTTAACATATTCCACCAAGGTTAATGTGCTCTTGTACAAGATCCAGGACAAGGCCTACGAATCACTGGAGTCCTTCTCAAACCTCAGCTGCACGGAAGAGAACATTTAAGGCCATAGATGCACAAACTGGTTATGACAATATGTCTTCTAGCACAGGAAATATAAATGTTTGCATTGTGGTTTTTTTATGGTGAAAAGCTCAAACCCATATATACAAACATCCAAGTAATCTGCAAGTACTACATTTGGGGAAAAGCTAGAAGATCTACACTGAATATTAGTGATAAAATATCTGAGATATTTTTAGAGACAAAGCCACTTGCTGGAATGTCGACTTCTCTGCCACCTTGAGCTTCTGTAAACCTGTTTTGCTGGGCGTGTTTTATCATGGCAGAGGTGGTGCTTTCCATTCCTTGCACTTGCCTCCCTATGAAAACCTTAAAGACAAATTATTCAATTGATTTTAACAGCACTGCAATTAGATATTGATTTATTGGCACTCAAGGGTAGTTACAAACCTGATATTTAGAAAATGTCCTTCCATGCAACTAACTTGAAGCAGGAAGACTGAACTAGAAATAATCCAGATCCCATGACATGGAAACCTATGCTCTAACTCTTTAGGTTTAGACAGCAACAAGATAGAGGTTCTAGATCTTTATTTTGGTATTATTATTATTATTATTATTATTATTATGATATAGAGACACCTTGGATACAGTTTCCTCCAAGAGAAAAAACTTAAGAGAGGAAAAGTAAATGAGTCATGAGGGCATGATTTAGTTTGGAAGAGGTCATGTAAGATTAGTACCCTGGGTTGCCTAGAGCTAAAATTTAACTATCATAACTGTGAGCATCAGATTTGAAAAGGATGAATGGGTGAGAAAGCTCAGGAGGGGGTTCTTTCATTTTTCTCTGCTTTTGGGAAGAGGGATAATGTGAGAAGAATACAAATCTACTGATTCATACCTATCTATTAGTCATACCTCTGTTGTGCTGGTTGCTTATTCTGTAGACATTCTCTGTTGTATAAATAAGGTGCGCTGCCTCAGGGCTTAATATAGTATGTCTTTATACCTTTGTTTTCTAGTTTTCTTTCTAACCCCTGATCATTCTGCACTTTCCTTCACATATTTTGTAATTCAGCTAAAGAATTTTTGTAACACAAAAAGTTTGTGCCATTCACTAGTAGAATTGCTGGATTTTTAACTAGTGGATGGCCATCCATTTCCTAAAGAAAAACAGCTGGGGGGTTTATTATTTTTTAGAGAAAATATATTTTCACTGAATGTAACAATAGTAGAAATACAGACATACTGCTAGCTTTTTAAAAATATATTATGAGGACAGAGGTTTATTTCAAAACTACTTCACAAAAAGGTCATTTGAAATTTCTTAATGTACACATTCAGGGTTGGTTTTCTTTTTAAAAAAAGCAAGCAACAAGGAAGAAAAAAAAAAAAGTAGTGTTGCACCTTGACTAACATGAACCAGTATGGTTTTAAACAACAAATTTTAACATTTTTTTCCCTTTGAACAACCAGGTTAAGAAAAAGTATTGGCTTGGCTACAGTTTTTGATGTAAAAACCCCATTTTGAATTAGACTAAAAGATATGTCATGCTATAAATTTGAGCAAGCTCCAAAGAAAATATTGGGGAGGGACATATAGGACAAAATTCAAAACTTGCTTGCCAGGGATTTCTAATCTCTCTGCATATATTATTTAAGGCTTTGCAAAAGACTAGTCTGCAGTGCTGAATAATTATTTTGCATGTACTTGTTCAAATATTCCATCTTCCATTTTCTTCTGTTTGCTCGTGTTTTCTTTTTTTATTTACTAGCAGTGATTTTTTAGTAAAAAGGAAAATTATATGCATTTATTTAACCTAAGGTGCAGAAGTTACCATAACATTTGTATTTTTACCCCAATATCTGTTCTTACTGTATGAATGCAGAAGAAATCTGACAATTTACATAGCCAAACTTGCAGTCAAAAACTCATTAGCGATATGTGATTTGACAAGGATGAGGTTTAACAGTATTAAGTGATTGTTTCTGCATTAACCTTTACATTAAGGTTTACATCAAGTCAAGGGTACAATAACCTTAGGTGATATGTTTTTGAACTTGTGATTGGTGCAGAAATGTTATGCTGGTGTACTTTACCTTGTGCCAACACTGAGGTTTCCTAACTCCAGTATGCTCTACTCTTTTAACCTTGACATGAAAATAAGTAAACAAAAAACTTAACATGATAATTTGCTTCTGGAAATTATTTTTTTCTAGTGAAAACATGAGGGACAGGCATTGCTTTTTTCCCAAATTCTCATGAAACCTCAAAAGAGCCCTTGTATAAATATTGCCAAATCAGTATTTCTCCAAAGCAAAACAGACAAAATTCAGAAGTGGTTATTCAAGGGAAATATGTCCTAGCTTCATTTGGAGATTTGTCCAAGTACAACTCAACAAGCATTCTTTAGGATTTAGCTCAATGAACATTCACCCACGCAAGAGCTTCCCGATGACCAGGCAGACCAGTTTTGTGCATCAGGTTTATGGAACACAACGTTTACAACCATGCTGATAACAGTATCATTGTGTTCTTGGTTCTACCTAGTTAAAAGGAAAAATTAATACAATGCCAACCTGAAAGTGAGTTTCCTGGCTGGGAGACTCATACGTAAATCCTCCTCTGTCCTATGAATACTGCACAGTTGCAGTCTCCCAGATCTGGAAGCAAGCGTAACCACCTAAACATCAGTGATATTCAACACAGACCCTTACAGTGACTAACTGAAACCAGCGAATCTTCCAACATTATCCAATTATCCATTAGAGAAGGGGATGTCACAAATTTGACCAGACCATTACTCCATCAGCAGCATTCAAGTCAATGTAAGCTTTTCCACTTCAATAGACACTGGATCAATTATATAGAAAGACACTGAGTGTAAGCCAAAATCTTAGACTTAAAGAAAGCATCTTCTCTCTTCATCTGGTCACTTTTTCCTTTGACCCTTTGCCAGGCACCAAGCTGCTGTTTCCAGATTCTCTTTATGAAAAAAAGACACACCTCTGTTGTGTTTGCCTGGCTTCTTTGATGTCTTTAATTATTACTACAGAAATTGGTTAGTCATTCATCCGTCATGGCTCTGTCTGGTTATGTCCATTGTATGTAAACCTAGTCATCTTTTACTGCAGTTCCCATTCTTGTGGGAGAGGGGAAAGTGTCATTTTTAGTTTAGTTTTCCTGGCTTTATTTATATTTTTTTCCAAATAAATTCCTCTCCCTCACGGCAAGAGCACCTGATCTTTGGATTTAGCTTAAGGAACATTCTTTGATATATTAATTGTCTTGGCTAAAGGTTTTCAACTCCCTGCCTGTTTTGCGTCCTGAGTTTTAAAGAGAAAAGCTTTGCCTATTCTTTTAATTCTCTTAACGTTAATTCAAGTCTGTGTCAAACAGGAATCATTGACAGATTAAAGTAAATCTGTCACAGTGAGACTACCATGAGCATAAAAAGTTGCTCAGCATGTGCCATTTTCCTTTGCTGTGGGCTCACATGAAAGTATAGAAATCATAAAGATAGGCTTAGCTTGATACAAGATACAGGGCCTCTTTTATTTATCTAATGCAAACTAATAGGAAAAAACGTGAAGTCATATTTAATGTTTTCTGTAATTCATTTAAATTCTATTTAAAGATCCCGTGCCTTTGCCCAAGATAGACAGGTTTAGTTTTAGAAGGTTGTAGGGTACATGGGAGGAAGGCTTAAGGAGGGTTTCTGGAATACTATTGACACTGAACTGATATACACCAATCCGATCTGAACTGGCATATCACTCAGGAAATATTTTAGCCTAATGAAAGCAAGTGGTAATATTTTATATTTATCTGATACAATATAAGAATAAAATTTGAATAAAATGAAAATGTGACTGGTATTAAGTAATATTTAACCAGGCATTAAATAGTAGGGAAATTCTAATTTTGAGTCTTTGAGCAGAAAAGTTATGAAATAAATCTTGAACCAAGAAAAGTGAACAATGATGAAATACCTTACCATAATTTTTATTTAATAAATATGGAGGTTTCCTTTTAAGTCTTTTCAAACAATATGGTTTTTCCTTTGTGCAGGTTTTGTTGTTGTTTGGTTGTTTTTTTTAATACTTCTTTGTGAGATTATTGAAGTCAGCAGACATACTTGCAATAATTACAATGAGTTTGGAATTAATTTGATCAGCTGGGATTTCAAAGTAATCAAACTAATCAAGAAAGTTCTGAAACTAGTACTCTAGCGCACTGGAACAGCCACATCTCCTTCTACATCCCATCAAACATCTATTAATCAAACTGTTTGCCTCCAACAAAATCACTTTCATTCAAAGGAATTATTCATATAGTTAGAGCAAGAAACCTCATAGACAAACAGTAATCTTCATTATCAGCTCATCATATTTTATACTGCCAGCAACATGTCAGGTCATTTTGACATTAACTGTAAACTACTAGTCCAGGGATAATAGCTATTAACACTGGAACTATGAGTCAGGATGAAAAGGCTTTTGGTGTCACTCATTTGCATCTGCAATTCACTCTGTGGTACCTTCCTTCCACAGAGAAAACATTATTGGATACATTTGACCTTCCTCCATTCCTAATGCACAGAAGATAAATCAGAGAGACATTATAATTCAATCTGGCTCTAATCCATACACAATGAGGAGAAAAAATCCATTATAATTACAACCTATACAAGTTATTTTCACTGCTCTGAATTTGCAGGTTATAATGTGATAAAAACCAATTCCTATCATCATCAAACAATGCACTGATAAGAAATGTGCCATAAGACAGAGGATTACCTGTGACTCTGAACTTTGTCATTTACATGATTAAGTTGCCTTGCAGTTAATATGTTAGCAAAATACCTACACCTTTGAAAGTAAGCATATTAGAACACAAAAGCCCACTGAGAAGTAAGATGAAAGTTTGCATGTGGCAAAACATTTCATGGAAAGGAGACACTGAATAACCCCATACTGTGATTTGGCAGGTTGGTGGGAGGAATTTGATATATATCCCCAGGCCATCTATGGAAAACAACAGAAAAGCATGATTGTAAGAATTCATTCTATATCATCCCATTTTGGATCTAGTTCTCCCTCAATATAATAACTTCTTTATGAAACATCTACATTGCCTACATGAGAGGCTTTAGGCAGTTTTTGGACATTACATGATGTTGTTCCAAACTGCAGAGAAGTAGCTAATGAAAAATGACCAGTCATGCTCCAATCTTTGTGCCTCACTTCTATCCTTTAAAGGTTTTCTTAACTGACTTCGGTACAGGACACGATGGATCTTAGGAAGGAATGACCTCATGTCACAAGAGACTGTGACTGTTCATTAACTGCTTAGGTCATTATGGAGGATTCCCTGTGCTGCCAAAAGAGAAATCTACATAGACTAATCTGTTTTTTTCACCTAACTATAGGAAAGAGGAAATTCAATTTAACTACTAAAATTGAAAAATTACTTTATTTTAAAAATGTATTTTCCCCTATTTTATTTGTACGTAGGAACGAACAACACTTTTAATTTAAATTTATTAGAAAAGGTATGGAAAAAGCAGTTACTTTTTACAGCTTCCTAACACATATGGGATGATAATATGCTGTATTACTGATACCACTTAAGACCAAGGGGATTGAAAGAACTAAGAACACCAAAAGATAAACCATAATCTTTGGCTATAAATAAAGGCATTTTCCCTCATGCCCTTAGAGACTATTCTAGTTTTGTGGGTTTTTTCTTTTCATTCTCTCACATGTTTACAATTTTTTACTTCTCTAAGTATATATAAATTTTCAAAGATGTCAAGTCATAGCATGGCACCTTTCAAAATACAGAAGTTTTGTGGAAAGTATCAGGCAGGGAGTAAAGTTCCTATTTTTTTCTAATCAAACTCAGTGGCAGACCTCTCACTGACTTCGAATGATCAAGCTCCATTTCCTTACATGCTAGTCAATATGAGTGGTAGACTGATCCAAGCAGTAAAAGTTTTAGCACCATATGGTTCCCTGAATAGTACAGCATATTCACTTTAAAGTTCGTTATTTCCAGCAACAGGTTTAGACCCATATTCTTAAATAAATATGCATAGGCTGTGCTTATCCTGCCATTGTGTCCATTTTCTCACTTATTTTTCCACTAGGTTCTTCGTTAACCCAAGTTTTTGCAAGACTTATTTCTTTCGACAAAAATCTGAACCAATTAAACCCCAAGTTTTTAGGACTTGGGATTCTGAATTTGTGAGAATGAGTTTTGATGAAAAAAAAATATGCTTGTTACACTCATAGAAATGAGAAGCAGAAATATATCGTGACCTCTACGCTTAATCAAAATAGTCATATTTTGGTTTTTAAATGCCAAATACTGAAAATATTCACTATTGCACATTATTTTATCACCCATTCCATCCCATATTAACATAAAATTCAGTACTCAAACTATTGTACAATCTGAACAAAGGATATACAATGGAAGATGAGAGCATTACCATATTCAGTAGTTTTTCTTGCACAATATTTGATTAAATAAAATTTTCTGTGATCATTTTTATTTTTTAATCACTTAATATAGTCTGAATTACTCCCTTGTTCCAACACTGAAATATCTAGAAACTTTCAGAGAGTAAAAACAACATACTACATAAATCATCAAACAGTGATGTTTGCAAACTTGATTTGTATTAGTAACATTTCTCTTCCCCACGTATGTGGAAAGGCTGGACCTTCATGAGACAATTACCCTAAAAGAGAATATGTTTCAATAAGGCAGCAGGGCAAGGGTAGATATCCTTTGGATATCATCATTTGATCAAACCTATAATTTGGTGACCCAGATAGGGCTCTATATAAATGTGAAAATCTGTCACCTAGTTGGACTGGAGCTGTAATGCCCATAGCGAAAGCTGTCACAGTCAAAGAAACTCAAAAAAGCTAGGAAATTCCACATTAATCTGGTCTTATTTTAGACTACTGTGAAAAAAAGTAATTCACACAAAGGAACATTCTTCTAGCCAAATTCAAATCAGTGCTGCTCAAAAACATAGAAGACACAGAAGGTCAAAAAATGGTGACAAAGTGTGCATATGTATTTATTACAAAATTCTTTGCTTGCTTAGTCTTATATAAGATCAAATATTGAATACTACTTTTAAATAAACATGAAATATTGCAGGTGACAACAAATACAGAAGCATTATCATATAGCCCAGTAATATTTATCATTTTAAGTATTCGACTAGCTCATTTAAAGTCTGGAGGTAGTCAAAATACAATCTTCACCTGAGGTGAGCATAAGTGCCCTGGCCCTGTGTTAATTCACAAGAATGAAGCCTTATTCCTGGATGATTGCTTTGTTTACCATAATAAGTTATAGCTGACCTGGGGTCCACTGGGGTTGTACAACGTAAGAAGGGGACTGGTTAGCAAAGAGTAACCAGACCACACTGCTTCCTTAGCTGGAGGAAGAGCACTGCAAGTCTGACTGCCAGAAACCCCACACCAGCAAGGATAAATTCTTTCATAGTGAAAAGTTTTGAAGGAAAGTAGAGGATAACAAATTTATAGGAATTAATAATTTAAAACCTAGGATGCTGTGAATTCTCTTCTTCAGCTGCGGAATGTTACAGCTTTCTGTATACTCAGAGCAATTCTTTTTAAATTCAGATTATATATTTCCACAAGGGTCCAGATTCTGAAGTGCTTATTCAGAAATTGGTTTAGGTAAAAGTCCTACTAAAGCTGCTGGGAATTTTATTTCAATTGAGACTGCATAAATATTGAGTGCAGATTTCTGGATTTCACCCTCTAGAGTAATAGACTATGTAAACTAGAATGAATGATTGGAGGGTCTAGTAAGTAACCAGGCTCTTTTAAGTAATTAATATTATTCTTATGAAAACACATCATTGTGCTTCCTACAACAATTATTGTCAGAGAAAAATAAAAGATAATATCTTTTTCATGTCTAAATACCTTGAAATTGAAATCTTAACTCATAAGACTGTCTTGCTGTTGTACCAACAGCTGCCCACTGTATAGTCTTTTCTTATTACATTTGTGGGTAATCCAACTTAGTATTCCAACACTTCTGTAATTCACGTATAATCATTGATTGACTATAGTCCTAAAACTTTTAGATACAGATAAATATGCAAACAATTTCACTAATGATGAAATTTAATGTACAAAGCCCATTTTGTTTCCTTGGAAAACAACCTTAAAAAAAAATAAATCTGTGGCTGAGACAGGACCTGAACTGAAAAGTTGTTGATCCCTGCCATGTGTTCATCACCATAACACACAAACACACATTTGAAAATGACTTAGGCTGCCTACAGGCTGACTTACAGTACTAGTAGGATGGCGATCTGTGAGGTATTAGTTCAGCAGAAAAAGTCTGCAAGTTATGACTCTTTAATCCCATTTACCCCTTTGTCATAAAGCAAGAGGAAATCAAAATGCCCTTAACAATTTCCCATCAGCCTGCACCCAAGAAGAGAGTAACCTTCACATATCCACGAGCAGGTGTGGTCTGTGAGGCATTGCTGCAGCCATCCCCTCCCCAGGTTACTAGAAGGCACCAAGAGATTTAGATTCTCTTCCTAGCTCTGCCAGAGATTCCTGTGTCACTTTGGGCAAGTCACACAGGGCTCATGATGGAGTCATGGGTTAGTATGAATTAATATTCACAATACAGTTTTCAAAAATACTAATATGTCCTCCTGGTACTCTGGCATGCTCCATGCTAACTGTAAAAGTGTTAGAAAAAGGCCATGTTATACAAAAGTTATTCACATGGATAGCAACTGCAAACACAACGTCTTTAGTAAGGTTATTAGTGTAAGTATGAGCTATTTATCAAGGCTAGAAAATAACATTCTGACCCTCTCCATGTACTAGTACGCAGTAAGGTATGTTACAATATATTTACATAAAGCATAGTAGCTCTGGCAAATTGTTAGGCAGTAGGTGGGATGATTGCTCTAGATGATTGCCATATAAAGGGTATGAAACTCAGGGACATATGTTGCCCCATGCTTCAATAAAACACGGCAAAGTCAAAACTATAGAATGAGACCTTGAATGTGAAGATTTCTCCTTAATGTTCAAAATTCTCAATACAAAATATTTCTCAATTCAATTTTTTTCATTATCAATTATCATCTTGTCCTATAGAAATTTTTAAAATGCTTCTGCAGACATAGAAAATTGAAATTAACATAAAAAGAGAAGCTCGTTTCCATTTATTTCCACAACAGAATGCTGACATTCTTTTCAAATTAATGTGAATTTCCTATTTGCTTATCAACTATGGAAATATTGTTGAAATTTATAAACTGGCTTTATATTAAAGCAGTTCAATGCTTTAAATTTAATCATGGATTTGTATGCTCTACCTCCATACTAGCTGTATAGAAATTAGGATAAATTCCTCTTTTCATCTGCTCCCCTGATTATAGCTTTAGGATTCCCAAAACTAGTGCTTCCCAATGAACAACTGTAACTTCAAGGAAAATGATTTGGTGGGAACCATGTGATATCACAGATAATGAATTTCCTTTGCTTTCCTTGGTTCTTCTTAAATCCCTTCTTCCTATGGAAAGATTTGCCCCAAGAGGAGGACAGGGGAAAAGCATGAACAAGAAGCTCAGAGTTCTTCCTGGAACCTCTTAGCTCACCAGTGGTCACCTTCCCACCTCCTGCATTACATTATATGCAATCTATATACTCTCTATTCTGTTTTGTGTCTATCCAAACCACAGCAGAGAAGCAGCATTCTACCCATCTCAAAGTGCATTTTTATTCTCACAGAGGCCTGGCACTGCTGTTGGCCTAGCCATGTCTGATGGAAGTTGTGTTTGAATTAAGCAACTCTGCTTACCGTAAGCAAAACTTAACTGCCTCTTACACGTGCTCATTTATTAAATGTTAAATCAAGGAATGTTTTCCAAAGTCATTGCAGGGTTTTGTTGGTTCCCCTCCTCCCCATATAATTTATCTTGAAATCTAGTCAAAATGTAAATATATGTCAGCATAAGGCCAGAGATGTAAACATTCGTAGAGCAATTATAGTGTCTTCTCTCAGCAGTTGCTCAACTGTCTGCAGTCACTCATTAGCCTGAGTGGAAAAAAAAAAGTCCTAAAGAGTTTGATGTGAGTGTTCAAAAAGTTGTGAAACTTGTCAAACAGCATTACATCATTAGAAAAAAATAACTAAACAGTCAATGCAACCTTACAGGGCAAAAACCATAATTCCCAGATCTTTGTTGTAACAGTGGGCTGCTTTTACCTTTCTTTTATCCTGAAGATTTAGGAATACAGACAAGCATAGATTTTGAATGGTATCTCAATAACACAGTTAAATCTAGGATCAGACATCAACAAGAGGATTGCTTTGTGTAAGTCTTTAAACAAAATTAGTCTTTTTTGCTCACATCCAAATATTGTAAAGTTTTCAAAGTCTTTTATTAACATACAACATGACTTGCTAGCATGCTACCACATATCATATTTTAAAGATTATTTCACAGCCATAACAAATGTAAGAAAAATTCTGCTTGCTTGCTTTCTGGAAAGGATGAGCTTCAAAAATCTCTCTGCTGTAAGTACAATAGTTGTAATTTTTTTCTGTATCTTTCATTGATCCATGGGTATGAGTAAAAAAAAGCTGTTTTAAAAAGACAGTGTGACCAAATATATGTTTGCTTTTTTTTAATTTGTCAATAAATCAGAAATGTAATTCCAATAATTTTCATTAACAAGAAATACCCACTTTCCAGCAGGAAAGTACTTTTATAATTTAGGTTGCTCAGCTCTGGCAACTACATAGTTTTGAGTCCTGTATATTCATTCACAGATATGCTTACCAAAGCAATATTGAGCTTGCCTGTGCATGCACATTTGAGACCAAAGCCACTATAACTATCTTTTATTTAAGAATACTTTGTTGGGGAACAGAACTAAGAACATTTTTCTCAGGTCTTTATAAAGGATTTATGTGGTAAAATAATAGCCGAATCATTTCCACCCAGCTGCCAATATGACTCTTTAAAACTTCCTGTAAAAATATTGTTATGCAAGAAACTGCTTAGTAAAAAATTCTCCTTAGTGTTGAGATCATCTCAGCAGAGCAAGTGGGAGAGCCAACACAAACACATTCACAATTACATCCGCTGTGACCTCAAAGTTGTGGTCTGTAAGGAGCTGGGTATAGGCTGGAGAGCATCAGAACATTTTCTTGTCCAATCACCCCTTCTCTACTCCTCTCCAGCTCACCATGCTCTAGGCTACCATAGGATTTGATATTACTTTCGTGACATGAATGAAGAAAAGATATTGTTATAAGTATCTATAAATTAAGAAATACTATCAGATTTGATTACTGAGCTAAGTATTTTGAAGTATTAGTATTTTACAAGATGTTAAAATATTGCTCACATAAAATGCAACAAAGACAGCTATCAACTGTAACAAGCATTTGTTGTTTGGACGTTCTTGTTTATTTCTCAGGAATACACTGGTTCACCTTATCTTGAAAGCATTGTAAATATTTGAAGGAAAGTTAGCATGCAAAAATATAGCACAAAGATGTCTGATTCTAAACTAAATGGTACTTCCCTAAAATCATACAGTATTGAAGCATTTAAACTCCAACTCCTCTTGAAGCAATTACAGTATTTTGATTTAGTTTAACAGTAACTCCATTAGGCCTTTTTCTGGTTCATTAAGCAGCAAAAGACTAATCACAGGCTGTCTGGATTTGAACCAAAGCTTCCCAAAATATGGGGGCTGTTTCAAAAACAGAACATAAACCCATTTAATCAGAGATGTCTTTCAGGTTACTTAACACTAGCCTCCCCTACACATCCTTACATCAATATCTTCACTCATTTTAACTGTGTGAAAGCTTAAGGACCTGACACTTTGTGACAGGACCCCAGCTTGGCCCAAGATTTCAATTAGACCTGCCTGGACTTTCTGCCTTTACAGCAGATGACCACAAAACTTCTAAATTCAGAATAGCAAGATGTTTTTAAAATATATTTTTAGACAGAAAAAACCCAAAGTGGCTGGACTGGACAGAATAGAGAAAGGTCAAAGTGACCAGGGACCAAGCAGAACAGAAGCAGAAGGGGGTTGAACAGCTCCGTCTGCCAGAGTTTCATGGCTCTGGGCTGGTTCCAGGTGCTCTCCCCCATTACAGCAGGCTGCATGGACCCTCAGTGCATTCTCACAGAAGCTGCAGGTTCCCAGCTCCTTGCTGCCACCTCCCTGCTGATAACTGTGGGCTGAGAGCTTCCCCTAGCCAAGGCCATCTCTCAGCCACCTGTGTCTCCTGAAACAAAGACGACAGCCAGGAGAAAAATATGTAACACGATGATGTGCATTTGAGTGTTGATTTGGCACCCAGAAGAGAAACATCAGCTACAAAGACTGCTTACGTGCCGTTGGCAGGTCATGTCACTGGCCCAGGCCTATGTCTTTCTGGCTGCTGAATTTGGCATCAGGTGGCCACCTGAGCTTGGGCAGGAAGGTGGTAGACACCCCAGTGCCACCCTTCGCAAAGTCCCATACCCTTTCTCTAACCAGCCCTGAGAGGTGTGCAGGTGAGCCCCTGCGATGCAGGATGGGTGAGGAACATGGGCAAGGCACCAGGAGCACCCAGGCCATCGGGTACACCAGGCCAATGGGGTGCTGCAGCACCAGCCAAGCAGACTCCCTATGCACAGGCATCAGGTTGATCGGCATGGGGCATCTCACTGACATGCACTCACAGATAGCTTGAAAAAAGCCGTTTAACACAGCCATGGATACTAGGTGGTTTCTTCCCATAGCGTATGTGGGGAGCCTATGCGACACTCTCACCAAACTGCTGCCACTGAAAACCTGAGGAAGAAGCTGGGGAGGTGAACCAGGGTACCTGAGCTGGAGCCAGGGTGATCGTCAGGTGTCCCTTGGTACCAAGTCCTCTAAGAGATGGAAACACTCAGCAGCGCTGATCTAAAGCTGACCCACCTGAACTGTATTAAAAGAGGCAGTCCCAAAATTTACTGCAGAATCAAAGTGATACTAAAATCTTTCATAGGAATATACTTTTTTCGTTCGTATCATTCAGTTTACAGTGCATCCACATACCCTTTCCAGAAAAAGACTAATCTTTTTATCCTTCGAATAAAGCTAGTCATTGCTGTCTAATTGTAATAATAAATTTTGAATTACTTTTTGTGTTATGTGCCTATAATGTAACTATGCTGAAGATTTCAGACCAGACCAAACTAGACAGGTGGATGATTTTTTTGTGCTGTATATTTTCAAACGTTAATAGTATCATTTGCATGCTAAAGAAATGAAATTTTGATTTTACAGAGGCCACTAAGGATTAATTTAATGATTTGGAGAGAGTTTAGACTGCTTCACAGGGGCAGTGAAGGTTAAAAGGCACATGTTGCTAAATATTTAAAATCTTCAACGTTTTTGGTGTAGAGCCAACTGAAGTCCATCGTTCTGTTACTTATATAGCAAAGTTTTAACTTTCTCAAAATTTATACTTCTGATCTATAAATCCTGAGGTGTTGTACAAGTGACTTTTTATGTAGTGATTTATAATAACATATTAAACCTTCACTTGATGCATTTTCAACATCCTTATCAAATTCCCCAACTCTGTTCCCATTGAGAAGAGACAAGACTTCTCTCTCCAGTAGTATCTTTTCCCTTTCAGTTCAAAATACAGCCCCAGTCATAACCAAATGTATCTGTTGAACAGCTCATTCCAGCAGCTCACAGAAAAAAATGGATAACTTCTTATTGGTAAACACGCATTCTTGGAGCTTCTGTATACATTGATTAGTTGACATTTGGTATTCCCCTCACATACTGTCAAGACACAGAGCCAGTCCATATGCATTAAGTTTCTGGCAGCAAAGCACACTTCATAAAGCACCAGGTTTCTTCTTCTATCAGATGAATTCTCCTTTTACTATAAATGATATATTACAAGAAATCTGTCAAAAATACAACTAAACTGAGTCATCTTTGTAAATATCTCTGTAGGACGTCTTTAGATTAGTTTATAAGGAATATAAAAGTAAGTTACATGTACAAGCAAGAAATTATGTTCTTGAATATATGCAATGATCTCATAAAACAAGTAGCAAGGATATTTGGTCATTCAGGAAAAACATTGAAAGGACAACAGCCCAAAGAGAAAAGCTGCCTGCTACAGCTGATTTGTACCACAGAAGGACATTACCATGTAATGCCTAGTATTGATGCTCATGCACTCCAGGTGTATAGATCTGGTGTTTGCTCAGTAAGTCTTAGTTCTTTTCAAGTGGTACCTTTCTTGACCCTTAGTATGTCAGACACAGCCAGTTTTTCAGACTTTGAGGCTTTCATGACTTCTTAGAAGGTTTTTTTGATAATAAGCTAAAAGTCTACAATTTAATCTACTATGTTTTAATCTTTGTGCAGAATTTCAAGATAATTCTCTTCTGACAACTTGTAGCTCTGTGAAGTACTTGGGATTTGCACCTATTCAATTAAATGGGTGAACACTGCAGGGCACCATGTTGAGTAAGGTACAGATGAAGTAAGTAAGTAAGTAAGAAGTAAGGTCCTTCCTCTATTTGTAGAGGAAGGAGCCTCTTCAGCAATAACATCATAAATGCAATCTGTCCCTTAGAACATATTATCCTATGTGATTTAACACATATGAAGATATCCCCTACAAAAGTTCCAAAATCAAGAAAATTTGGCACAGTGCAAAGGTAAGACTTTGCTCTTTTTCAGATGCTTTAGAAAACCCAGCTGGGTGCATACCTACCTCTTCTAAAAATAGTTCTCTGCTCTTACCACTTCCAAAGTAGCATAAAAATATACTGTCATATGAAACTGAAGTACGAGTACATGAGATTGTATATAATATTATTATGAATATTCTATGTGTAATATTATATATTTAATACATAACAACATAATTCTAGTGTGCTGACCTTAAACATTGATCAAATGTAACACAGTATTTGAAACACAGACATTGTTATTGAATTCTGTGGCACAATGAGTCCATGTAAATTCCCAACTACTGATTTCCATAAATTTCTGCTTATAGCAACAGCCAAAGACAAAGGTGAGGAACCATCCTTCTATGGCTGAAACACATGGGGAGCCATGCCTTTGGCATAAACTTAACAGGAACA
Organism: Harpia harpyja; assembly: GCF_026419915.1. Classification (NCBI taxonomy): domain Eukaryota; kingdom Metazoa; phylum Chordata; class Aves; order Accipitriformes; family Accipitridae; genus Harpia; species Harpia harpyja. Next base: position 22,272,883 of record NC_068950.1, on the reverse strand, counting down.
ATCATGATGCTTCTGAATCATCTTTAAAATCTGTCAGAAATTAAGATGATTGAATTTTACTATTTTCATTCTTACTAAGACTTCAATTTTACTTCTGGAAATATATTCTGGGAGTCACTTTTATGAAAAAAGGTTTTGATGATGCAGTTTACCATATCAAGGAAATTCAGGACATAATCACAGTAAGTAATTAGTAGTAATTAATTTTAAATAGTTTAAGGTTCTTTGGTAAAGAGATATTGTTGTTATACTATATGCTTCCTCCTTCTGATGCAATAGATTTTAATTCTCTTTGTCTTGTCATTAAAATGCATATTTCTAGAATTATTAAAAAAAAAATCAAGATTCTTTTTCTTTAAAAGGAAAAAATGCACACATCCATTCTGATTGCCAGAATTTGAGTCAGCTACAATATGCTGTATGTTATACCTTGATAAAGTCCATGAGCCAGGAACTGCAACAAATAGAATCACAAGTTGAGTCATGAGAGAGGGCTGAAGTAAATGGTTTAAGAATCTTTTACTTTCCAAAAGAATTAAGCCTGCTTCTAATTTCGTGACTAAAGTCATTGTGATTTGTAGATGGATGGTAGAGCTGGCTTGTAAAGCCAAGGTGATTTGTAGATGGATGGCAGATCTGGCTTGATATTAAGTACAGCAGGGAGGAAATTAGGTTAGAAAAATCAATGGCTGCTTATGGATAGTAAAATAAAAAGAAAACTTTGGGGGAATAGAGACATGAGGCAAGCTTCCAAAACTGCCCTATTAAGAACTTCTGGACCTAGAGCTGCCTTTATTTAAACAGCCAGAGAAATACGCCTGCTCCTGTCTTTGGCAGAGGCAACAGCAACGTCCACTGGTCATTTAAATTAATCCCAAATGTGCAATTCCTTTAAAATATAAATTTACTTTAAAAAATAAATAAACAAATTGGATCTGATTGTCTCTCTACTTATAGCAATGGAAACTAGGATAGTTTTGTTAAATGCGGGTAGATTATAGCAGATGAAAGCCTGGCACAGTCAAATTTACTATCTGATCAGTAACACTGGAAAAAAATATGAAAAAACAGAACCCCAAAAGATCTACCAAACAACTTCATGTGCACAAAAGCAAAGTATTATTGCTTTGTGTTGAGATTGCGAGAAATAACTCTGCAAACCTAGAAACGATTTCGTAATAGTTGCTCTAATCTAAATTTGGTTATCGGCACTTTCATTTTTAAAGTGCTATCTGTGGTCAGCAACTGGTAGAGCTGCACTCACCTGATCCTAAAAGGCACACAGAGTAAACCAGAGTTTGCACTCCATGAGCTAAAACTGTGACTGGCTCCAGGAGGGTAAGTCCCAGCTTTATTCCAATTTGTCCTCGCCTGCTTTAGAAAATGAAGTAAAACCATCCTAATTGCTGGTAATGAATACTTGAGATATGAGGGTGCGCATAAGCTTCCAGCAGCAAACTAGACTCAGGATTAGTGGGGGAAAACCCTCCTTTTTTTCCCTCCCCAATTTTTTTTCCACAGAAACTGAAGCTTTTCTGTCTTTTAAACTCTGTCTTTCTGGACATGTATTCCCTCCTCCTGATTTTATCATTCACCCTGCTCCAGATGTACTGAAAAGAGCGAACCCTAAATTTAATCAACTTCTAATCACTTCCAGTATTTAAAGAACATCAAGAAACCAACTCTCAATTCTGTGCTACTCAACTTCTTTAAATGCAGAAGAACATTGCAGAAACTGTATGCTCCATGACAAGGATTCAGAATTACTGAGAGCTCAGCCACACATGACAACTCATAACAATAATGTTAGCAACTGAGAATGGAAAATGTAATCTGTCATATTTGAAATACTGTGTCTATATTCAGCATTTGCATTTCATTTCAGTTGCAAAACTATGTTTTGCAAATTTGCTTTTAAATGTCTGTATACTGTGGATATTTCCATTAAAATATGCTCAAAACTGTATCATTTATGATCAATGCATTTCTGCCTCCATGAGAACAGAAAAGCATGCATTTTGTGAATGAATAGAAATATTAAACAATATTTAGCAAATTCAAATTAAATGTTGATTTGAAAAGCATGGGGGAATAAAATGTCATAAAGATCAAGACCTGCTGCTTTTATGAAATAATCCTTCCATAAAAACGTGGATTTACTGTTCTGCAAGACATAGATTTCATCAGTGCCTCCATACCAGATAACACCTGCACATTTAACATCACTTGTTTGTATAAAAAGATTTTGTCAAGCTTTTGAATTAATTTGACAGATTTATTGTCCAATGATGTATTCTTCAACTGAAATTGATTAGCAAATATATCAGATTCATAGAATCATTTAATCAGCTCAAATGATCAGTCTTTTCCACAGCCTTCTATCATAATGCTCGACAAAAAAACTGTTGCTAAGCTAGAACTGGACCAGAAATGGGGTAATATAAGTGATTTTTAGAAACTCCAAATCTAAAAAACCTGAACAGATGTATATAAATCCCAGACACTTAAGCTGCACAATGGTTAATATCCCAAATTGGATATGGCAAGTTCTGCTTATCCTACTCCTGAATCTATGTGTAAAGGAAACATAGAAACACTGTAAAGTAAATTCAAAGTTTCTGATTCCAAGATTCCTTGTGTAAAGAAAAGTAGTCATTGTAGGGAAGCTGACTCTTAGGTCAAATGTGAATGAAAAAAATTTATGAGATTCCATTTCCATCACTAACAGCTACAGCACCAACTCAGTAAAATCAGCCTATTGGGTAAGTTAGCACCTAACAGACTAGAATACTGAGAAGCAATGAAACAGGGTAGCTTGGGCCTTGCAAAACCTCTTCATTTTGATTTTTTGTGCTTTCTTTCATAGAATCATAAAAACATAAAGGAACACTTAAAAAAAGATGCCTGGAAGACATCTCAAGCAGTCATCTACTGTACTGCTGGGCCCCACCATCCGGCCTGACAGGTTTCTGTTCTGAAAGTCTCCATCACTGAAATTCTACAACCTACAAAGGCAATCATTTCCCATATCAAAACTGTCTAGTTTTGACACTAACAGGATTAGTCCCCATGCCTAATGTCAGTCTTTCTTGCTACAATATAAGATGATTATTTCCTGTGCTATTCACTGTGGACATGTAGAATGGATTGTTCCCTTCTGCTTTGCAGCAGCACTTTATATCTTTGAAGATATGTCCTTCTTCAGTCTTCTCTTCCCCAATTCATTCATTTTAATTTGTAAAGCTGTATTTCTATATACTCAATAGTTCTCTTTTCTCTTCTATAGTAGCTCCCTTTTTGTCTGTATGTATCTTGAATTGTAGTGTGCAAACAACGGCACTGGAGCTGAGGCTTGCTTAGTAACTCAGAAAGATTACCTTATACATCTGGCAGGGTGCATTTCTGTTTATACCAGTTTCACAGCCTTATCTGGATCATGTCTCCCTAGACTCCTTATGACAATTCTTTCCAGCCACTGCAAAAGTAGCAAGTTTGCCTTTTTAGACAAACTAGAGCCATGTTCAGCTCATGATCCACTGGAAACCCCTGGTCACTTCCTGCAGAACTTGGTAGCCAGCTGTTCCTGCTCCAGCTTTCACTCCCACAGAGCATAACCATCAGATTTCATCCATCTTCTTCACAGTATTTCTCCAATTTTTCAAGATCATTTTTGGATTGTATTTCCATCCTCCAACACATCCAAATTCTCTCCCAGATGTGCTCCAAATTTGAAAAGCTGGAACACTATTCTATCCTCTAGCTCATTCATTAAAAACTAAATAAATGCACACAGAAAAGAATCAGACCCAAGACAAGTAACTGAACAGCCCTGTTCAACATTGCCTTCCATTTTGACTCTGGACCACCAAGTGAAACTATGGATATGGATTTCCAACCAGTTTTGCACCTGTCTGTACTAACTTCATCTACATTGTTCTTCCCTAGATTATCCTGAAATTATTTTCCTTAAAAGATCTGCTACACCATTGCAACTGCTTTTTCAATTGGACCAGCCTTTAAGAAAAAAAGTCATTTAGGAGTTCTCTGTGGCAGTTGAAAACTATCTTTGTGAAATGCCTTGGTTCCTTTAGTGCACTTTGGGGAGTTTTTTTGTTTGCTTGGGAGGACCAGATTGTTTCTGCTCTTAAAGGTAAGAACCTTTCCAGAGATCCCAGACTCTATCATTTCTTGGCTGTCCTTATTCAAACTACCTCCAACTGTAATATTAATCAGCCAGAACCTGTCTAGCAGGTATGATCAAGTCTACAAAAGTATCTCTCTCTAAATCTTTCTTCTCTATTAGGAAGTAAAAGAAGAGACACCATCTGATTTAAGGAATCTGATTGATTTGTACTCTACTATACTCCTTTCCCAGCTCAGTCAGTTAAACCTCCCCCTTATCACACCATCACATGCCTTGGGCTACTCTGTCCATTGGTCACCAAGAGCTTCACTCTGATCTTTCTGGTTTGGAAGTTCACAGCGAACAACTAGCACCCCAATAGTACTCACATTGTTCTTCCCTCTACTTCTTTTTATGTTGTCACCCTAAGACCACTTTCACAGGTTTTTTGTCCTCCTTGATATCTGCCTTAGAACAGACATACACATATTGGATACACAAAGCAATGCCTCTTTCCTTGCAGGCCTCTTTTTTTCTTCAAGGTTTGTCTTTGTTGAATAAGCTCATCAGGTATTAGTATACCTGTCACATAAATTACTCCATAAAACCAAATATTCTCTACTTTCTATATGTCTTAACAAAGACATCGAATGTGATCTGAAGACTGGCCCCACTATCATTCTCTGTCTCTTCTTTGAGATTGTCATAAAAAATATAAAACTTCTAATTTTTAATCCTGGTCCACCGGCAATCCCACTTACTTGCATATTTTTATCATCCTCCCCCCACAGATCCTAATTCAAAGCCCTGCACTGAGTCGAGGAAGCTCATGAACATTAGTGTAATTTCCAAGCTGAACCAAGGGATGGTGCTGCAGCAGAAGAGCAAACAAAAATAAGGTTTCAAGATGAAGCACTGCCACTTTACCTGGTTATTCGCCATCTGCTACTTCTTTCTGCTTTATCACACCTGACATATGAATGAAAGAAAAATGCAGTAACACACAGAAATGAGAGAAAATTAGAAGAACATTAGAAGGAACTCAGTGGTCACAATCCCCTAGTTTCACATGCATTATAGGATTCCATTAAAAGTTACACCAGCATGATATTATTTACACCACTTCTGCATTTAGTTAATCACTGTAGGAACATGAGGTTTATAGTAGTCATTTTCAAATTAATGAAATTCCTTTCTTGTTAAAGACAGAGGAAGAAAAAGAAATTTTATATTCAGGAAATACTTTGCAAAATGCATGTATAGATATTTACTAGATATTGGTTTATTGACTAAAAAAATGGGGTGTTCATATGTAAGGCATATGAAAAGATTTATTGACACTAAGTAGTTAGGACAAAAATATTGATTCTGTACACTGCAAGCAAGTTTAACCTCCTGCTACATTATACTTCCACAATGCCTGTGAAGGCATATGTGATAAGCTCTGTGCTCAAATTCTTTTCCCATTACTTTTGTTGGGTTTTTTTAAGGGAAGATCATAATGGAATAATTATGTTATTGGTTGAAACAACACTTTCACCTAGTTCAGAGACTCCACAGATGGAGTCAAGATTGAAGTCAGACTTTTAATAGAAACTCATGGACAGAAAACCCCATTTTAAAAGACTGCAAGCAGAAACTCCTCTTCTTTTCAGAAATTGTGAAGTTCAAGACAGGAATACCACCCACACACGTATTTCCAGATCTCAAAAGCATCAAAATAAGCTTATGCATCAGCCTTCAAATCTTGCAACAGAAAAACTTTAAATTCTTGCCTTTCATTGACTTGAATCAAAGAAAATTTTGAAGAGCAACAGCTTATTCAAATTTAGCTTCTGCCACACAAAATTCTCTACTATATTTCTAAGTCCATTAATGCTGTAGGACAGAATCCACAATATATGCAAAAATATTGCAAAACAAACAGCATATAAAATGAAGGAGCAGATGCAAAAGAGAACAATAATTTTATAGTAAAATAACCCTGAAAGTCTGCACACAGGCAGGGCAAATGGAAAAACAGACAGAACTTTCTCTTTACCTCTATTTTCATTCAAGTCAGAGATTTTTTTTATAGGATCAGCATTACCTTATGTATTGCTTTTTCCTTACATAGGAAACTAGCCTGGGGCTGATAGAGACATTATTTATGCATGAGATTGAGGAGTGAAGCCACCGGTCCCCCATGAAGCCCCCTGGACAGGCCCTCCCTGGCCCCAGCTACTGGAGTGGGCTGACAGGAATGCCTCCCAGGGCCCCCAAAAGCCCAGCCACAGCTCAGAGCCCTCATTCTCACATCAGGGTGTTCGTGCTGCGCAAAATCAACTTGAGAAGTTTTAAAATTGTGTTTCTTGTGGAATTATACTTGCTTGGCAACCAGGAGAGAACAAGACCACCATCATCGTTTTATGGGATTTTTTTTTTTTTTTAGGTAATCATATTAAAAACAAGCAAATGGGTTATTTAACAAACAAACAAAACAACCCTTATTACAGTGACTGCTCCACAGCTATAGAGCACAAAGAGTCCACATTCGTTTTTTGCTTCTTGTCCTGCTTTGATTAAAAGCTACAACCACTAAATCTGATGATGAAAATCAGAGTAAACCAACACTCCTTACTTAAGCCAATTAAGCCAACCTAATTTTCACCAGCTGAGGATATAGCCTCAATAATTTTTATTCCTTTAAATTATCAGAGAAGTGATTCATTTATATCCACATATTTATCACCCACTTTGTCTGTATTCCATGACCTCAGGCTGTTTTATGAAATCCATTTTTTTATATTATTCTGGTACCATCACTAATGATGAAAAGTACGATCACTGTTTCCTTGTCTGCTTAAAAGCCCATTTAGACAGGTAGTCCTCCTGAGTAGAAAAATCATTTATCTGGTAAAACTATTAATTTCTTTTCATCTTGCTCTACCTGTGAAAGACAATGTGTGAATCATATGTACAAACAGTGATAATTTTTCAGTACCATCACAGCTGGTATTGTGCCATTTTAACCACACCCCTCATGGTGGGGTAGAGTGGTTTCCCAGAGTGCCATTATAAAGGAAAATAAGATTATGTTACTGAATAAATTTCTGTAAAACAGAAAACATTTTGTATTTCAGTGATCTGAAGGACATGGAAGTTTATGAATACTACAGCCTGCTGTGGCTTGCTCTATCACTTCTTCAAAAATACAATTACTGCCCATCAAAATAGAAATATGCAGGAGCCTAGGATCTCTACAATGTCTTAATCTGAAGTACTTTATGCAACACTTTGCAGTGCTTTGCATTTGATGTTTTCCAAGTCAGGTGTTTGTGTCTGTAGTTTTGCCTTTTAATTACTCATCATTACCCTTTCCTGGGTAGGTCATAGGGGACTAGTGGCTTTATCTGACCTTATTGCAGGGCCAGATAAAGGTTCTGAAACTAAGGCAGGATGATCTTCACAAGAAACCTTGGTATTTCACAAGAGGTAGATTTCTCCAGTTTAGAGGCACACAGCAGCATCTAGAAGAAGAATAGAAGAAAACTGGGAAGCTGTCATTCTTTTGAAGTTTCACAGACAACCTACTTCCTTGATTTCCTACTACAACAACGCAGCAGGGTGACTTGTCTTCCTGTCACCAGCCTGTTCCACTATTTCACCTCTTCTATCTTAAAAACACAGCATGTCCCCAATGCTTCCAACGGTAGCTCTGGTGTCCCCAACAGTCATCTTTTGGTACATGATGTACTCTCACACAAGCCCCAAGATTTGCAAGAAAAGGACACTGCGGAGGAAGGAGGTGAGGGCTCTTCTCAAAGACAGGGAGAACTAAAGAGCCCACATGCAGAGTCACACTGTGGCTGAGAAAAGCAGCACCTGAAAGCTCTGCAAATCACTAAATGGAGGACCCTGGGAAAATAAATTGAAGCAGTGCTTAAACAAAAGCTTACATGCAGGAAAAATTTTGTGCTGGTTCTTAGGTACAAGATATCTGTTCCTTGCGGCCAACAACATATCTGAGGTAAGCTATTAGATAGGGCAAATTACACCTTTCATCTCCGAATTTGTCACTTTCTTTTCCCCTTGCTTCAGTTCCCTCTTTCTGCTTTGGCTTATTTGCTTTTAATTCCTATGGATTTCCAGCTAATAGTGCCCAGTCTCTCAGTTTTACAACATTCAGTATTTCATAACTCTGAGCAAAGTTTTAAATGTTAGAATCTGGTGATTTTGTGAGGTCAACTTTTAGTTTACAGGAAAAATCCTCATTACTACAGAGAGAAGCTGACAATACATCCCCTAAAAAGCTCAAAAACACCGTTAGAAAGAACAGGAAGTTTCTTAAACATCCTACAAATTATGGGCTCAATTTTGAGGTCCTTGTAGCTACTGACAAACATTGAAAAATTAACATTTTCCCTGCATGATTTTCTGCCTCATTTCTAGCTCACCCAGCTGCATTCCAAAAAGCAGATTAAAAGCAGTAAAAACACAGGTTGTTTGCAGTTTCTTTCCTGTCCTACCCTCTTCTCTATTATTCAGGTTTGACTGCTTCAAATGTAAGCCCATGTGATACTTTTGCACGCTCTCCCTAGTACTATGAAAATAATGTGTTGTAACGTAAGTCACAAATAATTGTTACTTTGATCAGAAACAAACATCCAGTCATGCCCCCATTTTCTTCCAAAAGGGGGGGGGCAACAGGACCTTGCAATCATAATAAATGTTATGATGTTTCTGTGATAAGAACACATACTTGCAGGGATGTTCATTTCACTGGAGAGTAGAGGATAATTCCTGCCCAGGACTGCAGCACGTGCTGGACTGCCTCTGTCGGCTTTCATTTTATGACCTCTACAGTACATAGTTACCCTAACACTCAGGAACCTAAGTTTCAGCTACTAAAACTATGGAACTTTTTTTGCATTCCCCTAGATACAAGGATAAACCAATGATACTGCTTGTTAAAGTCACTGGAATCCTCTCTTTATATGAAAAATATTAATTCTTCTCTAAATTATACTTTATATGCAGAAGAATTTTCACAGCAGAGTTCATTAATGAGGATGCTTTTTTTTTAAGCAGTTACTGTCAATTGCAAAGCTTCTGAAATTACAGTTAACAACAATTTTGCATTTTTATTCCTAACATTTTATATTGGCTGTATGCTATTTTGGCAGTCATAAAGCATGGGTTCAGGTTTCATAATCTCTTTGTAACCACTGACTATTAAAGTCATGATAGGTGTGTTCAAAACAAGTGTATTCATACGTGCACTGAGTGCATGATTCTGCAAATTCTCTCCTTTAATACATTTGGAGAGAGGGGTGTTGGTCCACCTTCAGGTAGAATAACTACTGCTTCCAGAAGAGACATGCTCAGTTTTGCAGAAATGTCGTCACCTCTGTAATGATTCAGAAGGTCAGCCCTGTAACGTCATCTTGCACCCTGGTACATCACAGCACTAATGAGTTCCACATAATAATTGCTGAGTCTTCAGGCTAAAAAAACTACTTATCACTTTTCTTTCAGCTCATTCCCTTCTTATGCTTGAATCCACTTTTGTGCAGAACAGGCTCATTTATGTTTGGAGTTCATTCCCCTTTGTTTTATTACCTACCTCAATAGCACCTGGGTCATTCTTGGTGCCATACAAACAAGAGATAATAATGCATCATATTCATTTTCTTTGGTGGAAGGCATGATTCATCCCCCTCATCCCAGATGCAATGATGTGTCCCTGAACAGATGAAATCATGTGGGTTTGGTTAGGTAAATTCTATCAAAGAAAGCCAATTAGTTCGAGATATATTTGTGGGAAGAATGCTTTTAATCACAGCTTTTAGAAACCTAAACTATGGCGTTAAATAATAGACAGAGGAAAAGCAATATTGATTGCGTGGGCTGATGTAAAAAAACATTAATCCGTTTGAGAATCTGAAGGTCATTTTACATTGTTACATATTATACTCCTATATTCATGTTGTTTTGCATGTTCAAAATTTCCTTTTCCAGAATCTGTCAATAGCTATTCTTCCTTCAGTCAGTGGGATGATATATGTTAAAGTATAACTCAGATTGTCTACACTATGGATGGAATTTACATACATTTTTCTTCCATAATCTGATAAAGTCTTGGTTTGATACATGAGTTTTCAGTAACAGCAAAACAGAGGATGAGAAAAAGAAAACAAGAAACCAGACCAAAAGACTTTCACATGATGAAAATTAGCAGCAACTCTGATTCAGTGGAGTTCAGTGGTGCTGCTATAGAGCTGCAGTAAGAAAGATCAGAACATGAGTAGAGTCATCTGTGATCCAAACTTAGTTCTTATGAAAATAGGTATATTTTACTCACCAATCTTTACAAATTCTGTCACAAATAGATACAACCTTAACTGATTTTTTTTTTCCAAATCCTAACTAGGCTTAGTCAAAAATTAGTTTCTATTCTATAGTGCATTCTGAGATTTGAGTCTGTAACCAACCGATGCATGAAAATATCAGACCTATGTCATTTTACCTTTTTCTAAACATTTTAGATGTGACCACGTTGATATTTATTACAAAAATAATAGAAGAGCTGAAAGGAACCTTATTTATGCCTTGAAACTTGATACAAGGTCAAGTATAACTACGCTGTCCATGCAAGATATTTGTCTAACTTATAATTAAAATTCTGCAGTAAAGGGCATTTCACAGCCTCCACAAGCAGCCTTTTTTGGTTCTTAAATATCTGTATAATTAACACATTTTCACTTACTCTAAATCAGCTTTCCTTAAAATTAAGGTAATTACCCCCTTTTTCATAGCCTTTTAATTCTTAGAAACTACTGAAACTTCTCCCTCCAGCCTCTCTTTTCTGGGCTAAACAAATACAGTATCTTCACTCTTACTTTTCAAGTATTTTATAAATCTTGCATATATTGTGTGGTGCATTTCATATTTATATACACACACATATATATTTAGTATCAACCCTGAAATTATAACAGTGCAATAAAGTGTTTTGAACTTGCTGAAACAAAACAACTTTATAATATTCCATGAAAATTTTTATTACTTAGGTATGTTCCTGCAAAAACCTGCAAATAGTTGGCATTTCTGAGTCAGCATTTTCCAATGAAAAACAAAGCACCAGAAGAAAATAAAATCCACAGGACTTGCTCTCTATTGGCAACATGTAAAAGGCCCAAGCATATCCTCAAACATAGATTATTTACTAAAACTAGGTATTATTTGTTGCAAACATTAAAAGTTTGGCCTTGCATCAGGCAATAATCTATACAGATTCATATGTTGCTAAAACTGTTTGCAATAACAGTCCTAAAATCCTGGTTCCACTAGTGCTAAATCACATAACTCTTTCTAAAGGAAATTACCTTTTCTTCCTAACCAGACTCTTACAAAAGACAGTACTGCTGAAAGAAAACTTTGTAGGAATGCCCTCAGACTCAAATTGTTTAGTCATATCTTTCACCAAAATCAAAGGGTTTTGACTAAAACAAAAGCCTGCCTCTGAACAGTTTTCTTTCACAAACCTGAACTCTGGCTAATAGAATTTTACCAAGATGAAAGCCATCACTACTCCAAACTTCTGGTCTGTTATGCCATAAACCCTACATATATATAGTGACCCTCTTTCTTTGTGGGTTCAAAGAGGAAAACAGAGGAACTGGACAATTTTAGATGAATTGGCTTAACGTCGATGTACAGAAAAAGTCTGGAAATTCTATTAAAACGCATTTGTAAGCACTTGGACAGTAACAAGGAGGTTCACAGCAGCCAGTGTGTTTGTCAAGAACAAATGTCAAATCAGTCCGCTTTCCTTTCAAGACAGACTGCGTGAACAGGAAAGAAGGAGTAGGTGTCATATACCTCGTTTTTAGTAAAGCTTTTGACACAGTTTTGCATTGCATTCTCATAGGGAAGCTTTAGAAATATGATACAAGTGAAATTACGATTAGAAAGATGCAAAATTAAGTAGATAACTGACACAGAGTCGAGAGGGACTGCAGGTAACATTGACAAGCGGGATTCAAGTTTGGAATAATCCTGACAGAGGAAATAATCTTAAAAAGACAACAAAATTCCAAAGTGACAAATACAAGTTGCTGCACGTGGGCAGGAAAGATGAGCTGCGAGAATCGAACCTGCCCAGGGAACCGTATTGCAGGGAAGTGTCTGGGAGCTGGTGCAAGTTCCTAAACCAAAGGGGAGCCAATAACAGCACAAATGCTGTTTCAGGATGTATCAGGATAAACAGAGCCTGCAAAACACACAACCTGGGATTCCTCCCACCTAACCTGATATAATTAATAGTTGGATGTCTACGCTATTCACACAGGTTCTCATCATCATATAAAAAAATGACAAGGCCTTTCTTTTTTACCGGCAGCTGGCGGTTCCAATGGGGCAATCCTCTCTTCAAAGTCAAGGAAGAGAAACAGTCCTGCAGTGGCTTGGAAATGTATCAGTTATATGAGTGACTGAAACCCTTTCAATATTTATTCATGTGCCCTAATTTTTATCATCATTATGAAGTCCAGAGTAATAAAAAATTGATCACAGAGCTAATACAATAAAATTACTCTGTGTTGTTTGTCTAAGTTGGTCATAAAATCTGACCAAGGGAATTAGGCCCCAGATGTGGGGTAATTAAGTAAAAAATGGATGTCCTGCTTGGCATCAGAATTAAGTGAGCAAGGTACGAAGGTAAGCTCGTGGCTCACGTCAGGTTAGGAGAAAAAGGTTAAAATTCAAGCTTTTCCTGGAAAGATTATGTAGCTCCTTTGACCTATTGTGTAAAGTGAACTGACTTAAGTGAAAAAGCACTGAAAAATTTAGTATAGGTCAGACTATTAGCTCTTTTTTTTTTTCCTCTCATTTGCCATATTTCAGTCATCTTCCTTTTAAATCTGCTCTTTTCAAGTGGGTCAGATAAAGTGTATCTGTTGCACTCAAGTTCTTGTTGGCTGATCCAACCGGACCCTAAATCAACAAGTCTGAGTCACTGCCTATGCAATCCTTTTAAATCTACGTTACAGGGCCAGCTTCATTGAAGGTGGTACAGAAAGCAAGAAACCGGGGCTCTAAACTCTGCAGGCTGTGTTTCTACTCTTGCCTTCACCAGGGAGGCTTCTTCTGGGGCAGAAAGGGGCATCCCTTCTTCAGTGTGCTCAGGAGGGAATGCACGTGGGTGTGATGATGTTTGCCTGCAGCCACCAAAATCTGCTGCTGAGCTGTACTCTGTGTCTCCTGCAAGAGAAAAGCTCTGACTCAGCTTCCCTGTTTATTCTCTTCTAGGTACTCAATATATTGTTGTATGACTTGAACTTGGCTGTCTGCTGAGGCAGAGAAGAGGAACAGTTTTAGAGGTGAGACTCAAATACATGTGGTCCTTAAAGAAAAAAAAAATAAAAATTACATCTGAAGAGTGGGGTTGAGCAGAACAATCTTTCATTTCATACCCACTGAGCTGGAGCCACCAGCGTTTCACTATGTGCCAACACACACAAAAAAACACCCTTGCCCCAGGCACCATGCAGGGGCTGTTGGAGTAAGACACCTGAACAGTGTGAGTTTGCCCCTGTCCAGTCATCTTAACACACATTTGCAGCTTGCTTGGGTTTTTGAATATGTTTCCAAGGATGATTTGGCTGCTTGCTGAATACTCCCAACACAGAAAAGAATTTAAGATATGCTTTTTTCTTTTCTTTTTAATGACATCCTGATTTTACCTGATATGCAGATGAAATTGGCTCATATTGTATAGCATGTCTCTACCATCTTTCTTCACACCACTAATGTCTTATTCTTTAAGCAAACACTGTTGAACTCATGTTATCAGTATTCTTTAACATTGATAAAGCAGGAGAATTTAGCTCTTAGTCAAGATACTTTCAAAAAACACCAGACCAAAAATCAATCCCAGCATAGACAGTGGTCAAGTACTATCCTGTTCACAGCTACTCTGCTCCTTGGAAGTCACATAAATTGTCAGGTCATATAATTTGGCTAAATAATTATCTGAGAGTGACTTGGTCTAAAATACGAATGATACTCAGCAACTCCACAGTTATTTTCAGCTGCTGAAAAAGCTGACTGTCAATGGCAGTTGTCTTACTCTACCTCATTTGAATGAAGACCTTGGACAGTAAAAATAAAAATAAATAAATAAATAAAAAATTTAAAAAAAAAACCAAACTATACTGCATTATTTCCTCTGGAAAGCTCCAGAGTTTTAAGGTTTGCTGATGCTATACATTTAATTGAATAGAATTTGGTGATAGAAAAGATGAAATATTTTGTAAATTGTGTTGACATTTTGCAGTTCATGGGGAGGATGCTTCAATAAAACAGGATTCAAGCACTAGAAATCAATAAAGAATGTGAGCAGAATGAAAATTCTACATTGCAGAGAAGTACCTCTGATTTCTACTGAAACTGGAAGAGGGGTCATTATTCTGAGCATGATACAGTTATACCGCAACTTCATCCACCATGGTCTCCTCAAGGTGGCCTTTGACTTGCTTTGAGTTTGTGCAGGTAAAAGATTCCCCTGCAAGGACCAAATGAATGTCATAAAAGACCTCACAAATGCAAAGTGGAAACATTTTGTAGGTAAGAACAGAATACTGAAAGAAAGTAAAAGAACTTTCAAAAAAAATTTCCAGTACTTAACACAAAACCTCAGAATACATTTCTCAAAGCAAAAAAGATTTTTACACTGTGACAATTTTGCTGTCTCAATAGGGCAGCTGGACGTAGTCACAATACCAGGGCAAAAGTACCACCTCAAGTCTTCCGCACCCTGGGAGAATAACGAGTTGTCATATCTGGGATAGGGTCATATATACTTGCTTACAATGGAGGAAGCATGACAACGTTATAGCTCCTAACATACTTCCTGATGCCCAATCTGCACACAGCACCAAGAGCAAGACTTTCTGCTCTCTTTGCTGGAGGAGGGCAGCGTGCCACTGGGGCAACAGCTGTTACTACTGGAATAAAACTAGAAGAGTACAAAAAGAAATATAAAAAGATAAAAATATTTACATCAAACAAAAATGAGGCAGAAAAAAAGACCTCCTACTACTTTATGAGGACCCAGGCTGTCAAAGTGGGTAGCTCTCCATGCCACAAGAGATTGTAAAAGCAGCAAAAGCCAGCTTGCAAATATGAACAATCACCAGTAATAACAGTTTCCTGTTAAAACTGGCAGGAAGGATCCATTTAATCCTTTTAGTATTTCACATGGAACAAACAAAGTTAATAAAAGAATCAGAAAAATTTCATCTTGTTTATTCTGTAAAATAGGCTACAGCCAGCATTATTTTGCTGCGCTCTAATATTCTGCTCCCCCTTCTTTAAAAGGTATATTTTAGTGAAATAATAATTGAAATAGAAATAATAGTAATATGTCTCCTGATGGACTCTGCAAGAAGGAACAGTATTCCTTGGGACTTTAAAATTTCTGATATGGTATATGTGAGGTTTGTAAAAGGATCTTTGTCATTTTGCACTCCTTTCAAAACTGGGCTATGTTTGAGGTGTCATAGCTGGTTCCAGTGAGCTAAATAAATGTCTAATAACACAAGAAAGTTTCAGCTACTCAGAATAAATAACTCAAATTCTCCACAATCCATCAAATACAGAGTTTGTAAGTATGGATAAACTAAAATGTGGACACAAAGACTGGTGAGATCTTTCTTTATTTCAAGCATGCAAGAACTTGAATGTGAACCATGATATTTCACTCTTTTACCTAAAAGAAAGGATTCTCAGTGATATTCAATTGCCATTTAATCCACTGGAATGATCAAAGACCAAACAGTGCTATCATGCATTCAAATATGAAAAAATAAGAGGAACACATACAATAAAACAGCAAAACCCCATCTGCTGTAAGGTATCATTTTTTCCCACAAAGCTTCTGAAGAGCCTTTTTGGTTTTAAATGGCTTCCACCAGTGAAATACAACTTTTGACCTTTATGTGTATGCTGCCTATTTTTCAAGGCACAAACACAAAGTAGCATTAAAAACATTAATAGCATCAAGCTCATTTTCAGCAAAGCACGGGTATGTTTCTATGAGCAAGCTTAAGCACAGCTACTAAATTCTACAAGTTAAGCATGTGTCAGCATGTTTTGCTAAAGCAGAACCTGTGTGCATACTAAAATTCACATGCTTAAAGCTCTGATTCAACCCGCATAATACCAATTTAATCTGGATCTAATTGAAGTGGATCAACACCAAATCAAGACGACTTGTAATTATATGGGACCCAGAAAGTATTTCCTTAAACTTTCCATTTCCAGACTGAGATTACAGGGATAACTATGAGGGAAAATCTCTTTTTATTTTATAATGTGAGATGGCCTAATAAGAAAAGGGGGGACACTAACAAATGTGGAAATTCAGGCTACGTTTTTTAAACAAGCAATTTGCACCGAACTTTTTGTTCTCCAAATACTCTATATCTGAGTATACTTCCCACTTTTCAGCTCTGCAGTACTTTAGGTATTCACATCCAGTTCCCTCCACATGCTTTAACACCTGCAGAAAGGGGACTGGCCTTTCCTCCACCATGTTGTGGCTTGCCACCTACCCTCTGGAACTGTCTCACCTTCTCTGCAGACCACTAATGACTATTTCCAGATTCCACTAAACCCTTAAGACTTTATTAACTCATTGGGAGGTTTAATGCCTGTTTGTACAAAGGAAATACTCAAAACTGCCTGTTATATGAATTCCTATTTTTCATGTGAAATTTGAAGTGGCATCATACTTAGTCAGCAATAGAACACATGTACATGTGATCAGTCCTGACAGAGATCAGCCATGACAGTGACTTTGTGGTGATAATGGTCTCAAGAAAATGAGCGTCCCAATCCCAGGCTTACCTACCAAATAGCAGTTAAATGGTGTTCATTGTAAATATAGTAGCATATAATACCCTTCCTATGACTAACAAGGGTTTTAAAACATGAGAAGGGTTATATAGTTTTCATTTCACTGCAATCCAGCTAGTATGAAAATAACAGTATTAAACCTTCCTTGTTGAAACTGCACTCTCTTTAAAACAGTCTCACCTAAGAACCTCTGAAAAGATCCATTGAAGCATGAGCCATGCTCCAGCGCCAGTTGCTCTCCTCCACTTCTATTATCTTTCCAGCTTACATCAATGAGGAAAGTGTAAGTTTGATACCAGTCCTTTATAAAATACAGACCACTTGGTAATACTTGACTGAGTCAGGTTCTTCTGCCAGTAATTTTTGTGCAAGTCCATGTAGATTTCACTGACTGGAGCGGTTATTCTGGATTTCCAGCAGTTCAACTGAGAGCTAAATTTGACCAAATTCTCAGCAGGAATCTGAGCAGAACTGGACCCTTTTTGCTAGATATAGGATCAAGAACAAACATGTTGGAACATAACCCTACAGGTTGAAAAGCTTTCTCTCTTTCCTATCACAATTAAGCAAATACTATAATATTTGCCCTACATCGCCTATAAATCATGGATACTTCAGGTCTTTTAAGAAAGATTGGATAGATTCAAATCTGCTAACAGTGTATCAGATACTGTTCTTACCATATCCTTGTTCTCAAAGGACCTGTCAGATGATTCTTAGAGAATATTTTCTGCAGCCAATTTTACCTCAGGGATTATAGTCTTCTGTCAACACATTACATAATTTGTTTTCAGAACTGTCCTATTCAAGGGCAGAACCAGAGCATATGCTGTAGCATACCTCCCCCATGCACTGCTTCTGCTGCTTCTTCCAGTTGGTGGCTTTCACAGAGATTAATTTAGCAAGTGTATAGTAAAAATCTGGATAAAATAAGATTTTACTGGATTTGGGCCAAATAACTAGATATAGCACTGCTTCATCCTTATTCAGTAACTAACATATACTTGACAATCAATCTGATATTTACTACTGTCTAGAATTTATGAAGGCCAAACTTTTAAAAATTTTTGGATGCAAAGTATCTGAAGTCTGCCTGATTTCTGCCCCAAACATCTGGAAACAGCACCTTTCTTAGTATAAAAGTTACTAAGTCTGGTGGCTTATCTGAAAGGAAAAAACCCTTTAAAATTGTAATGTTTTTTCTTTACATTCTAGCAAACCAATACGCAAATTTTACATTGAAAACAGATGCATCTTGAAATTCAGATATCTACACGTGAAAACATGGATTTTTTTTACTTCGTCCATTTTTCTTTAAAACCTGTCCTTCCAAGGCAAAAGTCTCTAAAGATCACCCCTATCACAGATACTACTCTATTCACATTTTCTTTAATACATCAGCTAGTCATCTGATAGCTCCAACCCAACAAACTAAAATCTGAAACGCTATCATATCACGGTTTCCCTTAGTCCTGCCTATCTGGATTATCTCCTCTCTCCATTTATTCCTTCGTAGTCTTGTCTCTATTTGTCTCCAAATTTCTGTGGTAGTTCCACAAGGCTCTTTTTGTCTTCATCCTTTTCCCTGCTGGTTTGATCACAAGCACTAATTTAGTTATTGTCTTGATATTGACAATCCAAAGCTATGGATATAAGGGGTCCATGGTACAAAAGGCAAGCTAAAATCTTAATCACTAAAATCTTAACCAAGTTCTAGCTGTCAGATAAAGCTCCTGTGGGAAATTCACACTGAGCAGGTACAACAACAGATGATGCTGAAATGCATAACTATTGGGAAAATAACAACAAAATCTATGGAAATTAAGTTCCCATTTGTAAAAAATTATGACATATTGCAACTTGATACCTGGTGGAGATTTCTCTTTGTTCTCTTAACCTCTGTTTTGTTATGCCACCACTGCATATCCTTATTAAGACAAAATATAAAAAATTATTTCAGCAAATTTAATAAAGTTCTGGTGGGACCCACTATGCTTTAGCTGAGAGCCATCCTCTCTCTAGAATCGCTGTGTTCTCCAAGCAGTTCTGGACACAGTTTGGTCCTCTCGATTTCCAATTACTCTGACACCCTTTTCTTTGGGCTTGTATCCTACTTACAACCAGCCAGAACGCTCCTGTGAAAATAAGTCCATGTCTGGCACTGTACCCATTGCTCTTTGCACAGTAACAACTATCTCTCTATTCAGAAATGTATTTGAAAACAACGTATCTGGCAAGGCTATATAATTCATTTAGTGCCTGAGCTCTATTAAGTAAGTGCCATTTAACATGATATAATTATATAATGTATATAACACAGCAAGATCTAACTAGCAGGTACCTAATCCTGCAAAAGCACAGTTCTTCCCCTCCACCCCCGCATCTGTCATTCCAGACATAACAGTTGGGTGTTTCTTCTTTTGGGGCTCTGTCTCTTTCACAACAGAATCTAGATCACTCTTACCAGGGTTGGCTGGTCATCCTCTAGCCAATTTCACCTTCCTGGACTCTAAGGGATATCTCCAGGTTTAATAGTCCCTAGGAGATTTTTAATTACATGAATTTGCTCCATCATCTGTAGCACCCACAATATCCTGCAGAAAGAGTTCAAGAGCTTAATTCCCTTCATAATGTATAATTTTTAAAGTGCCACTTGATAGGGGCCCATGGCTATTTAGCAATCACTAGCTCAAACAAGAAAGCACAGTTTATATAGTAGGGTCTATCCATCCAACAGCCCAGCACAAGTATCTGTGACATAAAGCTCGTCTTTGTATATACTGTAACACATACAGTATGTTTTTCTGTTGGTTATTATCTTGTATGTCACTTAGCCCTTTCTTAATAATAATGTTATCCACAAGTTAAAGTAAATTCAATTTCCAGTTTCCGTCCATGTCATCAGATTGTTTGTATGTTGTCATGTATATGAACATCCTCACACCCATATATCTTCGTTGTGCAATACCTTGTTCATGCAGACATACAGCAAGACCACAAATGTCCAGTCCTGGACATGTCTTATAGTTCAACAGAAGGCTTGGTGCATGTGATGGTGTATCCTGATTAATGTATGCTCAGCTACCTGCTTCCATTCCTCCCTCAAAATTTCCATCATTCCATCATAGAGATAAAACCCTGTAATCCTCGTACCTCAGTTCTACCTATCAGAGTACAACTTCACCTCTGAAACAGTCAGTTACAGGCTTGCAATGGTGATGTATCATTTGAAGAATACACCAAAACTTTCAGAGTACTACTGGACATTTACCTTCATGTCATTTCTTTAGTCTAAACTCCATTTCTTCCTCTTTGTGAAGACTTTGCCATATCAAGCATCACACTAGGTGTCCCAGATCATCAGGGCCATGTCCCTAGATCCCTTTGCAAGGGAAGGAATTACATGGGTCCCCACTGCTCGCAGGGAGCCAGGAGCTGCCAAGGGCCTTCATATTCCTCCTTCCTTGAAAGCTTGCTCATTGCCTTCCATTGCTATTATACACTTCTCCCCATGACTTTAATTTTGCACAAAGGTATGTCATTACAATCAGACACAATGCACAGTTAAGCTATGAACTGTAGAAGCCACTTATGGCATATCCTGTAATACTTTGGGTCTCTCAAATGATCATTACTGAAGTTTTTACCTGCCTATGCCACTCCTTATAAGCTTCTTATTTTGCGAGCTTATTGTTAAGATGATATCACCAGTTTCTTACTGTAGCCTATGCAACAAGTTTATTATCTCTCTATAACTTTCTACAGCTGGTTTCACAGCTGATGTTTCTGTCAAAAAAGACACTGATGACAGAAGCAGTTTCTTAGTTAAAAAAAAAATCTCTGTTCAGTATTTCTTCCCAAATGAGATTACTTGCTATGCTACTCATTCTGGCTCCTCACTGAGGAAGCCTTGGGAAAGTACTTGTAAACACTACTTACATAGGGAAACTTTGGTATCTGTTGGGGGGATTTTTGTTTTGTTTTGGAGACAGGGGTTTGGGGGTGGGGGTGGGGTTTGTTTTGCAGGGGGTTTTGTTTGGTTTTTACTTTTCAGGCTAATACTCTTTGACACTGCATTTAATATTTAAATGTTTCATTTGATGATAGTAATAGGAAAACATGGCCAGCCACAGCTGAATGAATTCACCTTGAACTTTCCCTTCTTAAATGCCTGTCACAAATGTTAGTTTGTAACGTGGCAGTGAGCACAAGGACTGCTTTCCATCCCTGAACTGAAATTTGTTTTGAGCATGCCTTAGTCCCACTATAAGGACTTGTTTATAAACCACTGAGCATTTGTAATTATTGGGATTTTATTCAGGTTTTTCTGTGAAGCAGTCCTTCCTTTGAGATAACAGGATGCTCAAAAAGGATTTAATTCTCTGCAGCTCAATAGGTGCAGCAGAGGGATCTTCTCTCTCTGTTTTGCTTTAGCTTTGCATTTTGAACCACACAGTGTGAAGCAGACTTAATTACCAGCTTACATGCCTTCTTCTTGGATTTCTTTTACAGAAGGAGAAAGGTTGGAGGACAGTTGTCCTTGCAATCCCATGAGGAAAAAAAAAAAACAAAAACAAAGCAATCTCTTTGCTCGCTTTTTGGAAACTAAAGTTTAGTTACTCTTAACTTTTTAGTTTTCTTTTTTCTCCTCCCCAAGATAGGAACTTTAGTTGGCATTGTTGACGCGGAAGTCACGGACACTGCACACAATCAATATGATCAAGCAGATGCCACTTTATTGCCAAGATAGCTCGGTTTATATGTTCATTCTAGTTACTGTTCACGCATAAGCAAATTAGAGATTGGTTAGCATGAGCTGTCCATGCGCCTAGTTACACCTAATGATTGGTTATATCAACACTGTACACGCGCATAAACATAAGGCATAATTGGTTGTATTAACTAAAACATGCGAAACTTGTCTCAGTCTAATTGGTCAAGATAAGCTGCCGAATTGAGGTTCTTTGTGCCAAGTTCCCTTTATCGTGGAATGCGCACCTGTGTTCTTCTAATTGGTATCTTTCTTTTTTTGTCTTCTTGTTTATTCTGTTCAAGGCCTTCTAAAGGCGTCTGGAATGCTCTTACTACCGTTAGCTAAATATGTGTCCACAAGCAAAGCATCCTTGAAGTCTGCTGCCTACAAAACATCCTTGGCTCACAAATTGATCAGTTCTATGGAGTCTGGATTGTTCACTGTGTGCCCATTACTTTCCAAGTATCCCACAGGCATAATATGAAAACACACCTCCAAACATGCCATGTATTTTATTTACATCTTTAGTAACAAAAAAAAAAAAAAAAAAAAATCAGTCATGCTTTAAATTTTAGGAAATAAAAAAAAAAAAAACCAAAAGAGAGACCTTCTTTCTTTTATTAACTGGACAATTTAAAATAATTTAATTTCCGCCAAGCTCTCATCTCCTTTCTTCATATATCCAGGACAGTTTTTAAAATCTTACGTTATATTCATATAGACCATTACCACACTCTCCTTCAGACCCTTAATCCATTAAAGCTCCCGTTGCTTCAGCACACTCATAGTTTGATTCCCTCATTTATGCACCCACAGTACTATTTCTTACTAACTCTTTACTCTCAACCCCATTTGGTGTCTGTCATGGTTAGATGCTGTTAATGAAACCTGAATCTGAGTGGGTATAAGGCACTATTTCCTTCTCTTAGATCCCCTTAGGGGTAATTCTGGTCAGAGTGAATTAATGAATAATGATTTGTATTATCACAACATTTATGCATCAGAAGGGAAGAACAGAGTACAATAAAAACATGCCAACTCTATCATGTCAAATTCTAACACGGAAATACTTTGCACTGATCTGTTACTCTGTATTCTTTGATTTTTTTTTGTTGTGACCACTAATAGTGGTTAGAGTTCCAGTCATACTGCTAGCTTGCCTTAGTATCACATTATTACTATCCTTCTATTTCTAGGATAAGTTTTAGTGCTTGATGGGGGGGGGGTGTCTTTTTTGGATTTATACACAACAGCAAAATCCTTTACAGAGCTGTCCCTTTTTAGTTTTTCATCTTCTGACTTACAGAGACTGTAGGTCTGAGTCTCATTTTGTAGTTTGGCATGGAAAGGAGTCAATTCATTTCTTGCTTTTTAAATGTAATAATTAAAGCCATTTACACTACAAGTGTTCTATCATTTGAGACTTTAAAAAAAAAAATTCCCTTTATTTTTTGCCAGTTTTCTCACTTCTCTTACTCTGCTTATCTTTGCATATTTAAATCTGCAGAGTCATGTATTGGCTATTGCCATGCCCATCAATCTCAGAATTCCCAGGGCACCTGAGAGTGTTAGTTATTTATTTCACACAAGTTTGTTTTCAGGTCTTACTGAGAATTAGTAGCAATAGTGCTAGGAGATTCAAGACAATTCCATAAAAGCAACACAAACATGGTATCCCAAAGATGGGGTTGGCTGTATAAATATTCTGAGACTGACTTGTAGACTTTTCACAGACTGAAAATTTTGTAATTTTCAATGGTGGGATTATGATAGGACCATTGAAAAAAGAAAAAGTAGTGGACCATTTACTTTTGGAACAATCCAAAACATCCAAAAACAGCAAAAGGAATGTGAGAAGTAGTAGCGTCAAAGAGTCATATAGGTGAAAAATGGGGGAAAAGTAGTAGGCCTACATCTTTGATGGGATGTGGTATATACTGTGTGCAGTTTTGGGTTCCACAATAAGGATATAAAAAGATTAGAATGTGTCCAAAGGAGGGCAACAAAAATTATGAAAGGACTAGAGGGCATGACTGACACAGAGAAGCTGAGGATACTAGGTTTCTCCAGCTTCAAGAAGAGGAGACTGAGGGGTGACCTCATTGCTGTGTATGACTTTCTCATGAGAGGGAACAGAGAAGGAGATGCTCATCTCTTCTCTCTGGCATCCAGTGATAGGATACAAGGGAATGGATTAAACCTGTGTCAGGGAGTATAGGGTTTGCATGGCAAGGTTTTGGTAGCCAGGGGGATACAGGAGTGGCTTCTGTGAGAAGCTGCTAGAAGCTTCCCCTATGTCCACTAGAGCCAATACCAGTCGGCTCCAAGTCAGCCCCACCACTGGCCAAGGTTGAGCCAATTGGCAAAGGTGGTAGCACTTCTGTGGTAACATATTTTAGAAGGGGAAAATAAAAACTATGCAATAGAAACTGCAGCTGGAGAAATGAGAATCTGTGAGAGAAACAACTCTGCAGACCCCAAGGTCAGTGAAGAAGGAGGGGGAGGAGGTGCTCCAGGTGCCGGAGCAGAGATTCCCCTGCAGCCCGTGGGGAAGACCATGGTGACACAGGCTGTCCCCCTGCAGCCCATGGAGGTCCACGGTGGAGCGGATATCCACCTGCAGCCCGTGGAGGACCCCATGCCGGAGCAGAAGGATGTCCAAAGGAGTCTGTGACCCCTTGGGAAGCCCACACTGGAGCAGGATCCTGGCAGGACCTGCGGCCCCATGGAGAGAGAAGAGCCCACACTGGAGCAGGTTTGCTGGCAGGAATTGTGACCCCATGGGGGACCCACACTGCAGCAGTGTGCTCCTGAAGGACTGCACGCCGTGGATGGGACCCATGCTGGAGCAGTTCGTGAAGAACTGCAGCCCGTGGGAAGGACCATGTTGGAGAAGTTTGTGGAGGACTGTCTCCCATGAGAGGGACCCCGCGCTGGAGCAGGGGAAGAGTGTGAGGAGTCCTCCTGCTGAGGAGGAAGGAGCGCATAGACAGCGTGTGAGGAACTGGCCATAACCCCCATTCCCCATCCCCCTGAGCTGCTGCGGGGAGGAAGTAGAGAAAATTGGGAGTGAAGTTGTGCCCGGGAAGAACGAGGGGTGGGGGGAGGGTGTTTTTAAGATTTAGTTTTTATTTCTCATTGTCCTGCTCTGATTTGATTGGTAATAAATTAAATTAATATTTTTTCCCACATCGAGTCTGTTTTGCCCATGATGGGAATTGTTAAGTGATCTCTCCCTGTCCTTATCTCGACCCACAAGCCTTTTATTATATTTTCTCTCCCCTGTCCAATTGAGGAGAGGAGTGATAGCGTGGCTTTGGTGGGCACTTGGCATCCAGCCAGGGTCAACCCACCACTCAGGGGAAGTTCAGAGTGGATATTATGAAAAAGTTCTTCACTGAGAGGGTGGTCGAGCACTGGAAAAAGCTCCTCTGGGAAGTGGTCGTGGCCCCAAGCCTATCAGTGCTCAAGAAGCATTTAGACAATGCTTTTAGATATATGGTTTAACATGTTGCCCTGTGTGGATTAAGGAGTTAGACTCAGTGATCCTCAGGAGTCCCTTACATCTCAGGATGTTCTATGATTCTATGAAGAGACCACTGCTAGTTTGGGCTTTATATGCAAATAAAAGTACCATAAGCACAGAGTTGACAGTCCATTTCTTGACGACTAGTCACACTACACAAACCAGACAAGGTCAGAAAGCAAAAATACTAAACACCAGCACAGAAAGTGTTAAAAAAAAATATAATCCCCAAACCACACTAAAGTGTAAATTACTAGTTGGGAGATTTTCTTAAGTGATTAAATAGCAAATCTCTAAATACCCTAGTTAAGCACTGTTCATGGCAGAAGTACCTCAGCATGTTCAAAGATGTAATCCTAAGCGCCTATCAACATATGGTGATGGTGTTTTTGTTGGGGGTTTTGTTTGGGTTTTTTTAATCCTTTAAGCATTTTGTTTCCTGTTTCAAACCCAGCTCATTATTTTGAAATTCAGTTTACAGATAGGAGCCCAATGACTAGGCTCAGCGAGGATGTTTTTTGTCATATGTCTAAACAAACACAAGACTAGACAAAAAAAATGCAATGACATGAATGTGACATATGACACAAGTTCAAGTTGGATCAAATTAAGAATATGATAAAAATAGCTGAATACCTGGCAAAATGTCCTGATATAGAAGGAAATATGTCATCTAGATCCCCTGCATAAAACTAAACAAACTCTAGAGAAACCTAGAGATACCAGGGAAGGGAAGAGATAAACTGATTGATTTCTTACACCCTCTCTTTCCATCTCTAAAATTTTTAATTCAGTATTTTCCACAGAAACAAATTCTGAAAATGGGTGTCCTGTTTCCAAATCAGTTATAGTTATTTGACTGTACTGTATTTCTATTTGAATTAACTACTTTGAGTGAAGCTGGTGAAAAGCCAGTCAGAATCAGGATGGGATTCCTAGAGTTGTGAATTTGTAATGTTGTATTTCTCCCCTCATGCCAAATTTCAAGATCCATGACTTTGGCTCAGAAAAAAAAAACAACAACAACAAAAAAAAACCAACTCAGAATTAATATTTTGGAGGCAAATGAAAGCATTCCCATTAGTTTTAACAAACTTCTTAAGCTACTCCAGATTTCTTTTATGAAGTTCTCTTAAGGTTAGAGCTACAGAGAGAAGACAAATAATGCACTATAGCATGGGAGAAGTGAATTAGTTAGGAATTGCTTGAAACAGTTCAAATTCTGTTCATTGAAGGAAGATTCAGAGAAGGAATGCACAAATATATACACATTTGGTGGAGACCTATTTAATAGGGGTACTTGCTCATAAGTGTATACAGATGAAGAACCCTGAAAAAAGTTCCCAAAAACTTTTTTTGCCATAGTTCAGAAAAAAAAAAAGAGGAGCATTCTGCAATTGCTTAGGCATACCTCAAAGTCTTTTTGAATGCAATTGATCACCATCCTTCCAAGGCATGGTTTGCAGTAAAAGATAAGCAATCAGTAATAGTGACTACCAGCAACTTTCTGGAAGCCCCAACTTAGAGATTCTCTGGGAGTTATGTGATAGTGCCAGAAATTCTAAGAGTCTGGCAAGAAAACCTAATTAGTAGAGCAGTATTGCAGTAGTTCATACTGCTATGGTTCGATTTGGCCAACAACAGAGTGCATAAGGGAAGAATTCAAAACGGATCTGGGTAGGAGTAAGCAGCAACTTTTTGTTATTACATTGGATTTCAAAAGGGTAGGTATAAAAATGTATATCTTGTCATAAATATTCTTGAGTGGCAATATCATGTAGAGAAATAGATATTTTAATGCTATAACTTGAAAATACCCATATTTTATGAGTAAATATTTTTAAACATAAACATTCCTGATTTTTAGTCCTTAAACATGTCACAAACATACTTTCATATTTTTAGAATTTTTACTTTGACAAAACAACTCTGATTATTAATAGCATGGTGCACATCTAATATTCACCAAACTCTTACATTCACTGCTTTAGAAAGAATTTTAAATACAGATTATGTGGTCTCTGCCTTGTAATAATTTCTGCATAATGCCCTTGTACTGCAGGGAATTTCATTAGCATGTGCCCTGATCTTGTCCTCCAAACCCTCATTGCTTTAGACAAGCATGGATTTAATTGAGAGAAAACCAAGCTGTGACTGTGGCTCAGGTGCGAAGGCTGTTTCCCTCAGCAAATTAAATCCAATGTAATGATTGAGCTTTCTTTTCCTTACTGTCCGCTTATGAGAGATTTAATACAGCATATTAATTATTATGTTGGGCTGTCTTACTATGATGTTGTTTTTCCCATCCTTTTGTGGGAGATTCATGCACAGATAAAATTGACTGGTTTATGTACTGTGAGGATAATTAACACTGTGAGGATGGATCACAAGATTATTATAAGTCATCAATTTTTATATGAATTTACTTTAAACCATGAAACCTAGATGGTAGGCCCTGCTGATACCATGTTGTATTTGGCTGAGCCCTGTAGCCCTTGCACCAGAAGTTTTTGCAGAAAGGCCTGACATTCTCTTGTCCTCCTTACTCGTGGGGAGCTCTCAAAGTACCATGAACTCCTACATTCATATTCAACAGCTAATCCCTATTTGTTGGCAGTACCGATCCGAATACTCAGGGGTAATAGCCTCAATCAAAACTCAATTTATGGTACCTCTAACCCCAGAATAAACTATACAGGTATGAACCAGCTGTCCACCTTTGAAAAACTGTGAAAGGATGCAGCCCACTGGATATATTGCCCCAGCAGAATGGATATGAGAAGTCTGAAAAACAGGGGTGTGCTTTCTGTATGGGAAGTGTTTCAGTAACATGAATCTGAACTGCCGGGGCTGACCCACCCAAGATATGCATTACAATCACTAAATGTAAATGAAAGAGCTAAACATCTCTAATATACCATATGATGAGTATATTCTACACAGGCATATGTGTACAGACACATGCACACCAAATTCATGAATCTAAAAGGTGGAACACTATTTCTCACTTCCAATCATCTGGAGTGAAGCAATATAATCTTTCTGCTGGGAATGTAAGCAGTAGCTATACCTGCATGCAAATCCTGTTTATCACTATTGCTGTCAAGTTTACGAGCACATAAATTTCTTTTCATGATACTTTTTCATCAGAGATCTATAGGCAGCCAGTAGCAAATCACAAAAAAAAGAAAAAAAGGAGAATTTATATAATTGACTTGCCGTATTACATTCAGGAAATCATTCTGAAGAATTTCCTATACAGCATGCAAAGTCTCAATTCTAAGGAATTTAGTAAATGACAGGAATTTAAGGAAGATCAGCTGTAGTAAATCTACTGAGCCTTTTATCTCTAATCCCAAACACATTATTTATCTTACATTGTAAGATCTTCAGTCCATGGACCATATCATTAAGCATGTTAGAGTCAAGCAGATAGAGCCAGCTATTGATAAGATTATTATAAATTAAATGGATTTATAATCCTATAAATTATACCTGAGTACAGAGAACTGTACTTAAATGGTAAGAAAAAGGAAGTTCATTAGCTAGCCTAACACCATGGAGTCATAGTGTTTAGAAAATATGGCATTTTTGCCACCCACTGGGTCAGAAACTTACAGTCTAAGGCACACAGTGTTAACTGTTGGCTGGAAAGAGAGGCTCCTATTCTGTCCTCTGTGCCCACTTAGCATCAACCATTAATAAGCAGCCAGAAGTGTTAACAATACTATAACACGTTTAATGCCTTTTGTGAAGAAAAGTAGTCCTATAAAAACAGGTGGGATTAAAAGTGCAGAGATCTAGAGAGAATGGGACTGGCAACTTGGAAAAGCCCTAGGCTGAGGTGCTCCAAGTCAGGTCCTCATAAAACTGTTTGTGCCTTGACCTCAGCTGCTCAGAGAATAACCTGCACTGGGCAAAGATGTGCTGTTACAGATGGAAGCTTAGATGTACCCAACCAGTTTTAATGCAAGTCTTCAAGTTCTTTGTTTTGTAGGGTCAATTTAAACTGAGACTTAAATTTAACAGGTTACATATTTCTGCTCCGGGAACCTGTATTAAAATAGAAGTCTTCCAATGGAAATAGAAAGAAAGCTGAGAATGAAGTGAATGGCTCTAGAATACTAAATAAAATACTGTATCTTCTCTCCTGAATCCAACAGTAAGAAGTAAATATAAACTGTATACTCTTAAGAGCCTGAATTGGTAACAAATCTGATCATAAACAATCTGTTATAAATTCGACTGCATTCCTTCCCCATCCCTCTCTTCCAAACTTCTCCAACGCTCCTCTCCATTTCTTTTTTTCCAAGTGTATTCTCTGCTTGCTATTTTGTAACTCAGTCCTTCAGAAAAAGTAAGTATTGATCACATGGTTCAGAAAAAAAGTCTCAGTGTTTGATTTGCCTCATTTTTCTTGATTCCAGAAAAAGTGTTTGTACACATCAAATGACACATTCCTAAAAATCTTAGCAAGAGCTACAGCTCTGACTGACCTCATTGAATAAAATCTTCAATGAATAGAACTGTTCTTTAAAAACTAAACAACAACAAAAAAAACCAACCCAAAAACACCCAAACACCCCCTCCCCCCCAAACAAAAAAAACCACCTCAACTAAGACTCCATTGGCCACGGGGCAGCAGCAGCCCTATTAATCTGGTATTTCTTCATAAAAATTGACTTGGATTACGCAGCTAACACAAGTGGCATAGCCCACTGCTTTCAAAAGGAAGGAGACCAATTTGCCTTAACTGAAAAATCTGGCTTTATGCTTTAGGCAAACTTGCTATGAATTCTTTATAAAATAACAGTATTCTTGCACATTGTAGTACAAGTGCTCTTCCTCTCAGGTTAATCCCCTAAACTACGCAAAAGGCTATTTGTAGTCCTACTAACAAAAACAGCACAGAAGTTGGCTGAAGTGACCTTAACCACGCACCTCCATCATTCAGAATTCTCTCGTTTCATTGACATTCAGCCTTCATAGTGCTTTCGACAGCATTTTAAACTTTGTGAGAATATTGCAGTTGTATATATATAAACACACAAAATCACACAATATATATACACAATATGTATACAATACTCTTTTAATGCTCTTCATCCTTAAATTACTCCTGTGTTCTCAGACTTCTTGGCACTTTAATAAGGTATTCTGGCTGGGAATAATAGAAATTGCAAAGCAAGAGATCAGGTACTTCCTCTCTGAGATTTCCTGAAAAGCCCCACATGACTGAACTGAAGGACAACAGAGGAAACTAACAACAAGGAAAGCAAGAAACCCTGTTGAATCAATAATAGACTATTTCACTCAGAAGTGCTCTGAAGAGATTGCTTTTGGGTCATGAGCCTGGGCAGGTTTTTGAACACCCTCCTCTTCGGAGGATTTAGCCTTTTGGCTTTCCCTGTTCAGTGTAAAAGTCATCTAGCTGCCAAGACTGTAAGATGGTATCTCAATCAATATCTGCTTTAAATATTTCTGGCAGGCACTCTGCTCTGGTTGACAACAAGCTAATATTTTTTTTTTTGTGCTGAGTTCAGCCAGAATTTTCTTGCTATTGAATGTTTCATAGGGAAAAAAATATTTATGGAAAGTTAGTATTCTGGTATGATGCTTATTTTTAAGAACTTTTTCAAAACATTTTCATAACATCTAGAAATGAGTTAAGAAGACTACTTTTTCTTTCACTACTGTAAGAATAGCTTTTCAAACACAAGTTTTATTTATATATAAAATGTAGTAACCATAGTAAAAAATTTATATATAAAATATAATAAGAGCATCTTTTTGATAAATAGAAGAATTATTTATTATTAACAGCCCAGGACAGATATCAGTCCTTGTTCAGGCTGGCAAAATGTAAAATTTAAGCTGGTCTTAAATAGCTAAGTATCCAACCTGTTGTTTCTCAGAGTGGAAAAACACCTCTGTACTTATAAAAGGCAAAGGGAGGTATCTAACAAGTCCACGTGCCATTAAGCAGCACAGGTTTACTCTTCACCTGGAAGAGGTGGGTGACAACCAAAGTTCATGGAATTTCTCTTTGATTAATGACTGGATGGGCGAAGCCAGTGGCCTTTCACTAATCCCAGGAACATATCCAGCATCAACATTTTATTGTTGTTTTTATTCTTTTAAAATATTTATCTTATTAAAAGCACTTCTTATTTTTACTCTTATCTCCAGGTAGCTGGAGAGCTTCAGGTCATAATTTAGTAAAGCATTTATATGGGTGAGTCCTAAGATATTCAGCAAGAATGCTTAAACATGCTTAAAACTAAACATATAGTTTACTGTACCAGAATATTTTCCTGCATTTATTCTTCAGTGCTCTTTACAGATTGAGTCGCTGTTTTGCAATTTTTTCAAGTAATTGTATAGCAGTAATCAATGCAGACTAGTTTAATTGGCATGTTCTATGGTAATAGCTAATATGGGATGCATAAACGTTTACATCTATATATATTTTCAATCTATTCTCCCCTTTTTGTCAATATTTCTGTGCACCATTTTCATGGCAGAGAATTGCTGAGCTACAGGAAAATAATGGGAACAAATAATGACTACAGGAAAACTGCAGGTAAGTGGCTGAAATGGGGCTACTGTAAGCATTTGCAGTTTTAATATAGCTAGTAGCACTTCAAAAACATTTGTCAGTATTTGAAGCTTAGCGTGCTGCTGTCCTGCACTGTCCAAGGAAAGCAAGCTGCTCTGGAGAGTCTGGGACCAGCCATTTATTTTAGGCCACAGTCAACCACCTTCCCCCAAAACACCCTTTCTGCAGAATTATAGCCTCAGTTTAAAACTTCAGTCACAAAAGTATCTGAGTACAAGTCATGTTTACATCTTTAAGGAACTAAAGCAGGACAGTTTCAGACAACACCACTAAACATGAAGCCACACGGGACCTATGTTTTGCTGGCTTACTGCACTTCATTACCACTGAGAATTGAATATAAGCTACTTCATTGTTTGGGGGGAGCTGTAGGAACAACCTAGACTCCCAAACAGGTGGGATTTCTCCTCCTTTATTATTATAAGCCTGACTTTATCATCCTGTTTAACTGTTGCTCCTAACACACTGCTTATTGCTCAAATTTGTAAGTTTAGACAACATCAGGAATGCTGGTTAAAAATAAGTTGTTCCACAAAGGTTTAGATATCATGCCAGTGGCTCCGGAATCATCATCTCATTTGAGCTGGTTAGTGAAAGGAGTGACAACTTCACTGTGCTAACAGAAAAATTTAAGTTACTTAGAATAGTGGATTAGATTCACTGCCCAGTCATTGATCCCTCTTCTTAGGTCCAGAATCACAATTATCCTGCAGCCCCTCCATTGCACAGGAGAGGCCAACATCTCCACCAGGGAAGGACAGCACTGGTACAGAAGCAGATGGCTCCTGTTTGACCAAGAGAGACATGATTCAGCACCTGTCCCTGGGCAGAAGAAACTCATTTGGCAGAGTGCTGCAGCAGAGCCTTGAACAGCCTTGTAAAGCCACCCTCCCATCAGAGAGCATCTCCTCTGCAATGCAGCTGCTCTCCAAGGGTGCAAACCAGTGCCAAATTGCCTAAGGCCAGATTCATAGCTAAGATTCAGTTTGTGTTTGTTTGATTTATTTTATTTTCCATTGCACTCTTGCTGGTTTTTTTTTTTCCAGGCAGCAACCTATGACTTTAATAGAAGATGCCGTGTTAAATGCTGTTTAACACTATGAATGCACCCATAGGATCTATTTTGCCTGTTTTAAAGTGGTGCTACAAAGCTTCCAGATCTCTGTCTTGACTATTTAAAAAAAACTAAAAATAACGCTTTCTTTACTTACTAGATTACAAGTGAACTAGTCAGTCCAGATTCCTGAAATAACTATAGGGAAATAGCGAATATACATTTATAAACATTTTTTACAAATTAGTTGTTATATCCATACAGTCCATATCCATACAGTCTCCAACACGGAAGTCCCTAAATGAAAGATAGAAGTTCAAGAGCCTTCATGATACTGGAGCACTTCAGGAACCAGTTTGAGAGAGACCATTTCACAAGCCACTCGGTACTCATTAGCATGCTGCACAGAACCACGCATGTAGATGTGACAAGGATTCATATCTATAAACTATGTATGTTGTACAGTAAATCACTTGTGGAGATACACCCTATCTATCATTATTGGAGGATGTCTATAGTTCTTGTCTAGTTCACTGGAGGACGTGTCTCCTATGCAAAAGGACTTTGTGTGGCAGCTAACTTTGAGTATATGAGAAATACCAAGTGTTGCTGCAGGTGTTCATAGAACTCCTCATTCCTCAAGCCTGCTTCCCAGCAAGGGAATAACTGCAGATAGCATTTTTTTTCCTCTCCTTTTTTGCCAACAGTGAAAGCATATCAGGACACACTTGCCTCAAGCATTTGTCAGTGTTATCCGAAATTATTAAGTTGAAACTTAAATTGTTGCAAGATTTTTATGTAGTAACAGCAATGGCTATTTTATTTTTAGGCAACTAAAATAATATTATAATAATGCTATAAGTCAAACAAAACATGCTCTAAAATTCATAGCAGATGTTTTTCCAAGCTAATTGTAACCACTTAGAAAAAAGATTGGAAATGCTATGGAATTCAAGAGTAGAAAAAGAAGTTTCCATCATGGTATCCTTTGGCAAGATACCCAGAATTACCACACAAATAGTGATAAAGTATTATAGTAACATTTTGACAGCAGATGTCAAAATCACATGTAAAGGCAGTGGCAGAGAAAACTTATGTTGTGCATTTGAAACCAAACACCGTAACAAGCAAGGCAGGCCTGGGGATTAGATCCTTGCATTTCCAGGGCTGATTATGAATTAAATCATGGGTCTGTTTCTTGCCTGTCAGAAATACGTCTGTTTCCATTTTGATTGGTATTTTGGTTTCCTTCACTTCTTGTTTTCTCTTTTTGAAATGACAGCAAATGGACTTATTACTTATTCTGTGCTGGGTCAGTAAAAGCCTGAATCCACACCACAGTCCAGGAGTTTCACTGCCTTCTACAAGTGCCCCTGGGGTATGTCAACATTAAACCCACACTATGATGTGAATCTCTTATATTTGTGAAACACTAAATCCAAACTATTTTTTTTTTTTGTTCTTCATATTTTACTGCCTGAAAACTAAGATGAAGTCTCTCCCTATCCTACGAAAACCACAAGAATGAGATTTTTGCAAGTACTACCCAGTAATAATAGCCTATAAGAAAACCCTTTCAAATAGTGAAATACTTAGAAAGATTAGTCCAAGACCTAGAAATGCAGAAGATGCAGGCAAAAGCACAAAACTCTGTGGGATTTCCTGGAAGAGGTCATTTTTCAATCACTTACAGCAAGACTGAGGCATCCAAACATCAGAAATTTTACTTTTAAAAAAAGTCATAACTAACCTCTCTCTATCATATTCCTGTGTGTAAAATCGAGTTAATGACACTGACCAGCGTTTGTAAAGGGCCTAAGATTCTGAGAGAAAAAGCTCTTTCCACATGCCAGGCAGGACCAGATATGATGCTAAGTAACCAAGTCACCCACCTTTTACCGCACATTTTTCTTTAAAAAGAGAGAGATGGGACCATACACTTATTCTACTGACAGTCTTCCCTCTTCAGTAAAGAACTGCAGACATGGGGAGCAATGTTATTTCGATTCTTTACAACAAAAACAATTCACAAAACAGGAAAGACTACACATAACTTTCAGACAACAAAGGCTAACCATCAGATATACAGAAGTTAATGGAGATGAGGGGTGTCTATTATAGAGAGATACAGGTTATGAGTGAAAGGGGTCTCAAAAAGAAAAAGTCTTTGGATTTAATGGATGGCAGGTTATCACTGGTTAAGCTGGGTGACCTAATCTTTGAACTCCAGGCATCAAGAGGAATGAGTAATTATTTATTAGACAGATGTCGCGCTCTAAATACTCCTTCTGTTTCTCCAGGTATTAAAAGGTTCACCATAGGACAAGTTTAGGATATTCCCTTAGGTTAATGAATATCCAGAGATAAAAAACGTGATCATGTTAATGTGCTTCTGCATAGAGAGGATGATATTCTCCATTAGGATAAATCCAGTGAGGTCAAAGCTGTGCCAGAACAGAATCTGACTCCCAGTGTTTATCTTACTGCAAATCAGAGACAGCATAGCAGAAAGTTCTGCTCGATTACTGTACTGGCTATATCGAGGCAAATTATTCAAGAATTCAATAGAAACTGAGAAGTAATGCACACCATATAGGCTGTATGTGACAGTTTACATCTAAATTGTTCATCAACATAAGAATCTACAGAACAAAATTAAAAGTTTTTAAAGGTTACAGCTGAAGTCTTGAAAGTACATATCGAAAGTGCATTATGGTTTGCAATGAGTCAAAGTACTGTTTCAGCACAACCACAAATTATTTATAACAATGGGTAAAGTGTATCATTAATAACAACCACAGTTCCATATATGGGTTGAATTCTTTCATCCAGAGGATCACCGAGTGTTTTACTGTCTATATTCATGGCACAAACGCACTGTCTCCATAAGTGGGCTTTCATTCTGGAAAGCATCGAAGAGATAATTGATTGCAAGGCTCATCCTTGTTCTCGATTATACCAATGACTTTTGTGCATGACATCAGCTAAGCTATTAGCTTGCCTACTTTCTCCCCAGCAGAGGCTTGTGCTCTTAGGAACTCCTCACGACATCCCAGAATTTTTGTGTTGTTACAAAGGAAGTAACGAGCTAAGTTAAATATAATAAATCAGTTAAAGGCAGACCACAGTCTGCCACAAAGGACCCTTGGGCCCTGCAGTGACCTCACAACCTGTTGAAGCTGAAAGGGAGTTTTGAGCAGAGCTTTTATCAACATCACAAGGAAGTAAAGCCAAGGACTTGGGCAGGGGGGGATTAAAAATGCTCTCAGATGCAATCTACTTCTAACTAATAATTTCTTACTTACTTCTCTGAAGTTAGACAAAGTGAAAAGTCTAGAAGAACCACTGTCTTAATAAAAACTGCTCCACTGACAGAGAGCAAACTTCCTCCCATCATTTAATCAACTGAACTATTATTTACTGTGGAAAAGATACATGCTTCAAACGAAACAGAGAATGATGCAAAATACACCAGAGAGATTTGTAATAGTGTATTAGCAGATGAATAATAATTTTCTTACTCCCCCAAATGTACTTATGCTTATAACAGCATACACAGCATAATTACAAAATATGATAACCAATTCTAAACTAATTCAACAAGGAATGCAAATCTGCATAGCAAGAGCTTGCTCCCAGCACTTCCAGATCGAACAGATGCAGGACCAGGCTTTCACAAGAGCCCAGGGGGTTATTTTCAAGGGCTCAGCACCCTCAGCTGTGAACAGATTTTCAATATGCCAAGGTCATATTTATGCACTTTCATGATTGCTAGATCCACAGAAGCAGCTCCCCTACTGTCGCCCCAGCAGTGCCACAGAGATCAGGACTCTGCACACACACACCCCACTGAGCTCTTTAGTTGAATATGGTCACTTTGTTTTGGTGCCTAAACTGGGGATGAGCTTTTCAAGGATGTCTGGCTCATATTGTGGATAATGACTTTTCTTTTAAAAACCTGGTCCATAAAGCATTCTTTGGATTACTGACAAGAATCTCCTTTCTCATCTAAATCCAGACAGACCAACTGGGTGACCTGCTGTGCATAGTTACATGGAAGCTGAAAGCTTATTGCTCTATCTGAAGTGTCTACTGGCGAGGCATCCTAACTATAAATGAATACAAGTTGCAGTTTTTCCTCTTCAGTTTATTTGTAAAATTCTCAGGTCTCCCATCCTTCAAGAAGAGGTTATGTGGTGCTACAGTAACACCTGACAGCCGTTACAAATGAGGTCTACGATATTGTATTACTGCATTACTACCACAACCAAAGACTCCAACTGATATTGGGTCCTAACGTGCTAATTG
This sequence comes from Harpia harpyja, assembly GCF_026419915.1. NCBI lineage: Eukaryota > Metazoa > Chordata > Aves > Accipitriformes > Accipitridae > Harpia > Harpia harpyja. The sequence goes on along the minus strand of NC_068950.1, from coordinate 22,235,600 downwards.
TAGCACAAAGGATGTTGAGAAAGGCTCACACACGCACAAAGATTTATTAGTAGGGGCCATACCTAATGGCATACATTGACTCTAATGGTTAAAGTTATTTGGTGAAAAAAGTACAAAAGGACAAAGAAAAAAGAGAAATTGAATCTCTCTCCAGTGGCCAGTTGGGGGGGGAGATGAGCATCCTACCCTGGGCATCCTTGCGAGTGCAGCAGGTTTCCTACCCCCAATACATCTCCCACAGTTAACTACCTTGTTTTCATCAGGACCTGATCAAACTCCCAACAGGTTGCTCCTGCTTATGATGCTGCTTGCACTGACTGGAGCACATGTTAATCAGGGGGAGGTGCTGCACAGCAGCTAGTTTGTAGTCTTTACATGTGTGTATCATTGGGTCCCATGCTGTAAACCAAGAGCTACAGCCAACTGTCAGGAAAAAGGGGGTGGGCAGTGAGAGACAAGTCTCTTGCTGGTAGTGATCACTTCCCAGGAGACCTGTCAGCCCCCAGTATTGGGTTTGCAGGTGTGCAGCCAGGAGAAAGGCAGCACAAGAGCAAGGGGCAAACCCTGCTGCAGCAGCTCAGGGAGAAGTCACAGAGCTGCAGAGACGAGGCAGGCTGCAGCAGTCCATGGAGGGCTGTGGCAGGACAAAGGCTAACGCACCTAAGGCACAGTGTGGCACAGTCACTGTTGGGTCACCAAGAGACAGACTGTCCCTTGAAAAAGTTAAGGTTTTTGTTATGAAAAGGCCCTTACAAAGCAGTGACTCTATACAAATATTTTCCACACTCTCACAATGTACTCAGTCTGACTGCACTCTAAAATGGGCACAGGGGGGCGTGGGCAGGGCTGCAGTCAGTGCAGCATCAGGTCTGAGCTAAGATAGATGTGGTCTCAGGTAGCACAAATGCATGGCTTCCACTTGACTCGCAGCATAAACAGCCTTTGTGCACCTCTACTTGCAGGGGAGCAAAGTGCACTGACCTCAGTTTGAAAATGACTGTGTTGACAGGTCTGCTGTATCCTGAGGAGCAAGTGCAGACACATCTGTACTGATGCTAAGGAAAATTCTATATACAGTGCAGGAGAAAGAATGGACTGTAACACTTATTTTGTGCTTTGTAGATGTTCCCTGAAAAGTTTCAAGGCCTAAAAAGAGACTTTGAGAGGTATCGGTACACCTGTATTTCAAGGTAATATAATTCATACACTTTTATCCTTCAGCATCAGGATGAGCATACACACTCAGAAGTTTCCAGATAGTAAAAGACATGATGTTTTCAACTACACAAAGATACGTTTTCTCCTTGGAGATGCAAAAAAAAAGAAAATAAATAAATAAATACTGGAAGACAGTGAAATTCCTGATTAGCCAATAAAACAATGAGAACCTTAACAAGTAGGTATTTCCAGCTGCTAAATATAAGGATCTTTCAAGAGCTGATATTTTGTCAGGTCACTTCCTAACAGGTGCTGTGAAATGGTATCCACCAAAGCCCTCATATATAGCAAACGGGCTGTGAAAGAAGCAGTTAACAATTACCAAACTCCACTAGGAAACATGTACTATAAGCACTAATGTAGTAGGGGTGTTCTGCTAAGTTCATAAGCACTATCTACACCAACTCAAACACCTTTGTTGGATCTTCGCAAAATCTCTGACAAAAGTAATTCATGGAAGCTCCACAGGGCAAATCAACACCACACAGCAGGGAACAACTCGGACAACAATTAGACCATTACCAACACTGGAAGCTACCAGCTGCACAGTACCAAGGGGAACACATTGCTTTTGAGACCTGAAAAAACATTTCTACATGATGATGTCCTGCGCAGTGTGGATGGCTCTCTACGCTTCAAAGAGCACAGGCAATTGTGTTATTCTGTGTGGTGTAGACACACCTAAAATGTCATTCAGAGCAAAGATTAGGTGGAATGGACCCTGTATTCATCTCTTCTTTGTATCAGAAGCTATGGGAAAGGCAGCAGTGACTTGCTATCATTGTATTACAAGAACAGTGTATGCTAATGTTTTCTTCATCAAGAACCTTCACCTTTGTAAATCCACAGGAACCTCAGCTAAGCCGAATGGGTAAATCACTGTGGGAAACGATGCTGAGCCCCCTGGGCACACACGAGAAGGCAGGGCAAGCCAGGTACTACTTGCAAAACATTTGAAACAGGCACCTGTTTCTGATTTTTATGGAAATTTTGTTTGACTTGTGGGAAAACCAGCTTGTCAGAGCACAAAAGAAGGGGTCTGTACTCCCTGGCTTACAAAGACAGCCCCCATCCCAACAAGCTTACAGGGGTTTTGCTGTGTTTGTACAGTGCCCAACTACAACAGAGTGCAAGTCAATAACTGGTGCTCCTTGGCAATGGTGCGGTAAAAAAAGAGAGTACATTTCTCTGCCATGTTACAGGGTAGGTCATGATGTACTTTCCTCACTCCTCCATTCATGTCTCCTGAGAGAGTGGTAAAACTGAGAGATTAAACAGTATTCACTCCCACTCTCCTGATAAGGGTGCTTTAAGCTTTAACTTTTCAACAGGCTGCTCCTGTTTCTCCTTCCTCACCACTCCCTGTGTGGGTGTGAAAAGGCTCTGCGGACATACGCTCCCTCGGCTTACGCATCCGCTCCTTCACAGGCGGATGGCACCCCAAGTGCCAGCCTCCTTCAACGGTTTCTGCGTTTGGCCTGCTAAACAGGATGGGCAAAGCCAACCCCTTTGTCCTCTGAGAGACAGCCACGGGTTGGGAGCTTGAGCCTGTTGACTAGATTAAATCCTACAGGCAAAGAGACACTGGCATCAACCCAGAGGCAGGCACTCACAAGGGAGGAGCAGTTAGTCCTCACCTCAGTAAGGAAGCTTTGGCTCAGGAACAGCTCATTTCCTGAGGACATCCCCTGCAAATCCCCAAAGCCCTTACCTGAATTTCTTAGCCAATGGCCCCTTTCTGCTCTCCCTGCCGCATCGTCACCCTCATCACACCCTTCTGGAAAATGGGGTCAAGGCAGAGGTGGCTCCACAAACCACCCTCGAGAGAAGTCACCTGGGCTGAAAGCACATCTGAACCGATCAGCCTTTGTGATTCAGTGACTTCTGAGGTGATGAGGTCTCCTTGCTTCCTGGGCTGGAATGGGGCGGGGCGCTTGTTCTTCCTCAGCAAAGCTCCTGGCTGAGAACACAGCCCCATGTGCCACCTCAGCATCCCAGGGCAATCCCACAGCAACCTCTCCCCCTCAGCCAGCTCCAGCCCTTCTCCTATAATTTCTATGCTCATTAAAGTCACTAAAACACTAAAGGCAAAAAAGTGACATTTTCTTCTCTTCAGCTCAAGAGAACCACATATTCCTGCCCACACTGAGATGGAAGGGAGAGGAGAGGAGGGCCAGGCCCTGGGAAGGCAGGAGAAGCAGGGCACAAAATGGCAGGGGACACTGCCTCACCCAGGGTGCATGCCAGAAGCATGCCTCAGCAGCATCACAACATATCCCAGGCTCTCGAAGGACAAAACCCACATTTTACACTCTGGCACAGACTCCTGCATGATTTTTGACAAAATATCCTTAATCTTTTTGCCTTCAGTCCTCTTCAATTAAATAACGTAGCTCATTGCTCAAGACAGGTCAGGCTCTGATCTCACCAGCGGGGGCTCAGTCAGGAGTGTCCCAAAACCAGAAGTTATATTGGGCTATATTCCCTGTTTTAAATTTCTCAATCTTCTTTCAAAGAGCCTGTCATGTTTTATTTGTGAAGTAGTGAGGCAGGTGTAATGGCAGGGCTGTTACACTAACAGTAATGAAAACCCAGGCTTCCACTGCTGGTAAATCAGCCACGATCAGCATAAAAGATTTTTTTTTTTTCATCTTGTTGTAATGCTTTCAAATTACCTTAACACACTGACTGGCATGACAATTTTCTAAAATTACCATAACTGTTACTATAAAAATGCTAGAAGATATTACTCCTCTTTTTCATCTTTTTTTCCTCAAATAAAATGGGAAGCTGCAAGCAATAGTGTTATAGAAAAAGGACAAACAACTGGAAATTGACAAAAAATGTCAATATCTTAAAAAATTACTAAATCCCACTTTCATTTCTGTAAGGTTGTTAAATACTTATTTCTTCTATTTGGTGGTAAGATAAGTGCTTCACAAATATAATCTATATATTAGGCCTGGGAGTGCCCTATTTGTGATACAGAGAAAACATTTTGATCTCAGTTCACCCATACAAAGCCATAACAACTGACTTCTGTGGTGCTCCTCTACATTTATCCTAGCACAACTGAGTCTAGACCCTGGCCCTTGAATTGTTCACTGAGAATTAAATGCAGCCCTTATTACTCTTGAGAATAGCCACATGTTAGTAAAGTGGGTACTTGAAATCACACAAAGTGCTTCTTCGATAATGCTGTTTATGAAGCTACATTGTGTTTGTTCCATAATGGATAGCTTCAACCCTGGTTCGGCACTGGGGAAGAGTTCTTAGAGAATGCAACAAAGGAGATCCATAGGATAGCTATGCTACAGAAACAATTAAAATCATTTTGAAGAAGAGAAAACATCCAGATGGACAAGATAAGACAGCAACAATTACACAGTGACCAACAGTTTTGTGACAGATACGCAAAACAGAAAGAGGTGTCTACAAAACAGAAGGAACTTACATTGACAATGCTTTTAAGAAAACCTTTCAGAAGATACCCTTTGTTCTAGGATCAAAATGTTTTCCAGGACCATTACATCTTCCAGGCTCCTCATCCCCTTCATTTTTAATTAGCTTTTTTCTTAGCTGTGCTTGGTTCCATTTCCTCTGTAATAGCTGTCTTTACTGCTGTCCTCATACCAGAAACGTTAGCAGGCAATCAGTGCTCTTGGAACAAGAACTTGGGATTACAAAGGAAGAAGATTTATGGGCCAGGCTTCTCCTGCCTTTAGGCAGTAAGCTGGTCTGAGTAGGGGAGTGTAGTCAAAATTGATCAACAGACACACCTGGCTGTACCTAGATATCTACCTACTGGTAGAATTAAAGCCGGTTCAGAGAAATAATGAGGCAAATACTTGAACATGTATTGTTCTAAGAGTAAACATAATTCCACAAGCAGAGCTCAAGTCACCACAGCCACAAGGTTAGATTTTGTTAGCTACACTTCTGTAACCCCATTCATTTTTATAAAGTGATTCCTGGCTTCTACCACTGCATCTTAGACCAAAACCTAACCTCTAGCTTTCTCCGATAGGAATAAATAAATCAACCTTCATTTGTACTCAGAGGGTTGATGCTGGGGATTTTGGTTTCATTTCCTCAAATTCCCTGAAATATTCCATAATGCTGTAGTTTTATCTCCCCAGCTACAATTGTCTGGTCTCTCCCAAATGGATTTTTAGCCAGTAGCAAGAAGTCTGTAGTAACTAAGAAGAGTATGCCAATATGGTAGAAGTAGACACCAATTAACATCCAGCAGCCATTTTTGTTGTTCTCATTGCATTTGAGCACAAACTTGGTAGAACTCACAGATTTCGTGCTCTCCATTTTCACAGATCACTCAGTTCTGCTGTCACTTCTGGTAAGGAATGTACCAGAGGGAATTAAGAACCACTACCTTCTTTTTACCACTGACAAAGGGCATTACAAAGTGCACCATTCCCAAAGGCAGCCAGGTTCAAAGGCAACTGCAGGCATTTCTTTCTCCATGAGCTGATGCTGGGATGCTGTTCTTCCATATGGTTTCCTACCATAGCTGTTTGTAAACACTATAGCAGACAAGACCATGAAAAAAGCACATTGCATACAGAAAGCTCTCTCTAAACAGTCTTGGGGGGGAAGGGTGGAAACACACGCAAACAAAACCTCCCCAAACCCTAAACACACACACACACACACACACCTGAGTATCCAAATTACCTGTGCAGAAGCTGAAAGAGAGGACAAAAAGCACCTAAGACCACAAAAAAAATTATTGTCATGGAGACTCCCAAATCCCTAAGCTTAGATCAATAAACTATTTCCCTCTCCAGAATTATCTTATTTATGGCACATTTCCATGCTTTCTAGTCCTTACTAACCCCAGGAGATATGGAGATATGTAAAAATGATTATCAGTTTCTCAAGCCTTCACTATTTTTGAATATTAACACAGGTTCAGTTTAATTTTATTTTTATCTGAACTAGTCTGCCCATATCTAATGGCTTGGTTATATTCCAAAAAAACCTCTCCTTCTAATTTTAGAAAAGAGATTGCAATTCACTCTTCTCCCCATTTATAAATGTTTTAAGGTCTCCACACTACAGGTTTTTCCTCCCTTCTGTGTTAGTAAGGAAAGGTGTTGTTTCTGTTTTAAACTGCTTAATTAATACACAGTCATTTTGTGAAATATTTGGCAGTAGTAACTTCCCCAAAATGATGATCTTGCAATTATGCGTCCTAAATTGTAATGACAGAAGACCAATTCAGTTGCTGCAAAATTAACAGTGTCAGCATCAAAGGGCTGTCTCCCTGAGCCTGTTTACTCCTACCTACTGATCTTTCCAAATTCTTATCAAGAGCATGATAAATTATTAAGACGTATGACAACAAAGACTCTTCCTTGAATGCTACTACAAAGACATTCTTCTAATGCTAAAATTCTGCTCATTACCAAAGAAATTGAAGGAGGCAGGAAGATGAAGAAGGGTCCTGTATAAGATTCTTTTCAGGAAGATATGTGCTTAAGGTCCTCTAAGGAAAGAGGAAAGCCAGCCAAGGGAGAATGCTGAACCTAAGGGATTTCACCCCAACATTATTGCCCATCTTCCATTCAGATAGTGACTGTGGAAACTGCTGAAGGAAAAGGTTATGGTCCAATATTCTGTTGGCAAAGTACAGTCATTGTCATTTATTTTATCATCATAATAGCCCTTGGCAGGCTATCCTTCCCAGCAATACAACAAATATTTTAAATGCCTTTTTAGCTAAGCAGTTTGGAGAGCTGTGCAAAAATAAACCACAAGTAAGCAGTTTCAACCCAAGAGTTAAAGCAACAGTACTTATTACTTAATTCCTACTCATTTGCAGCTCCTGTTGTGGCAGCACAAAGGAAGTGGCTGGTGAGGATTCATTGCTTAGGCACAGGTGACAAAAAAGTGATCAGCTGCTTTCTTAGTTGTCAACTAAGATGATCAACAAATTTTCACTGAAGGGATGCATTTGCTCAGTGGAATAGAATTGATAAGCCTTTGGGATGAGGAGACAGTGATTGACAATGAATAGTAACTGACTAATGAGAAGACCTGCAGACTGCTAGTAAACAAAGGTTTCAAACCACTAGCACTAGTGTGTACTGGACTTGAATCAACAGCAAGACTTCAGCCCACAAGGTTTTCTTAACTTTCATTTTGTACTTAAAACTTCAATCTTCTTCTAGAATACTCTGCATATATGATCATTTTTCTACATGCTGAAACATACCTTTTTCAACAACATTGTCAAATCACTTATATTGAGGAGATATACCTTGCTGCTGGCTGTAGGAAAAGAGTGTTTTCATGGAGAGGGATCAAGGAGAGAGGAGACACTGAAGTGCTCAGTTAGAAGAACTAGTAGCTTAGAGTGGAAGTGATTTTTTTCCCCTAGCACTCCACTCAGATCTTGGACCAGTCACAGCTTCACTCTTTCTGTTCCCCTGAGTGTCAGTCGCTAACATCTGATAAGCCTTCAAGACCCTGAAAACGAATATTTTCTCCAGATCAAGAGGTTACTATCATTCATCTGTAGCCTTCCTACTGCTTTAATGGGGATAGGACTCCACTATAAATGCATGTGACCCCCCATAAGCAGCAAAGGAAGTCAAATTTAGAGAGTTAGACAGTTCACCTGGTAGGTACTAAATAAATGTACAAGCCTATACCCAACTGCTCCACAGCACACGTTCTCTGAATGGTACACTCTAATGCAGCAGAGGAGCTATACTGATTACAAAAGCACAGACATTGCCCTTCAAACTGTGACTAAATGCATTCACCAGACATATAATAGTTCTGAGAAATAATGTGTTCTTTAGGATAAAGTACGTAAGATTAAAGAACTGGAACTGACTCATTGGACACCCAGTCTAGTCCCAGCCCCATGTTACATGATTGTCTCACTAGCTGACTAATTTCCAGTTTAAAAGTAGATCTACCTTCCTTTTTGGTATGAAGGTGACAGTCCACCTGCTGCACCCACTAACAGGAAAGCAGAGGCACAGCCAAGCCCAGCTGCTTTGCCCTTTCTAGTGGAAGTCAGAGGAAAGGTCCTGCCTCCATATTCAGCCCCTCCCTGCTTTCACCTGCAGCCATATGGCTCGATTTCCCACTTACTAGTCTTGCTGGAAGGATGCTCGAGGCCCTGCCTCCAGGAAGATTAGAAACCTATTTCTAAATCAGTCTAAACATTCACAATTTATCCATTTTTTCTTTTCTTGACATTAAACATGCATGATGCTTCCAGTCCTCATGTATATGTGATTCTCCATTGTATTGTCCTCCGTACACTTTTAAAGAATACCCTTTCAAATATTTTCCTGCTAACCAAAATGATGGCATATAGTGCACTCCCTTTGTCAGTCACCTTATCAACGTACAATACCAGTTCAGTCTACCACTGGTGACCTAATTCTGACTGTATACTGTTTATTTTCTCCTCCCCATCACATATCACTATTTTTTTCCTTTTACAATTTGTTAGGGAATTGCAAGCTATTTCAGGGTCAAAGGCGGCTGTACTAGTTAAGTGGCTAAATACTGTACTTTTCTAAAATGATTGAATTTATTTAACTGGCATTAAGTGCCTGTTCTGAGCTGCAGTTAAGTAACCAGCCTGAATGACAATCCGGCTATCAGAGTTAAAAACCTTTTAAATTTCACTCCTGCAAATCCTTTTTCTGATCCTACCTCTACAAGAGAAAGAGCTACAGGAATGATTGGGCTGCTTGAGAACATGCCCTGCAAGCCTGATCTTGCGAGGTGATGAGTCATTAATTCTGACTGAATTTAATGGGAGTTCAAGTTCTCAGCAGGTTTCGAGTTACAGCCCCCAAGCTCAGAACCAAACACTTTGGTGAGATGTTTCAGTGAGCATCCACTGTGCAGAGCAGCCATAGAGAACAGGAAGATTGAAGAGTTTACAGAAGAATAGGTAAAAGGACAGGAAAACCAGAGAAAAATAATTTGAACATAAATCTTTAAACATCTAAAAACCCAGACTAGCAGCCAATGCATATGTTGAATAAATGAGCCATTTTTCTTACTCAAATAATCACAGCAGCATGCATTTGGGTGCCTGTTTGAAGAGATTAGAGCAGTGATAATAATATTAGAGTCAGTAAACAACTAGTGTACGTATATTTGTATTCCACATCTTTTATTACTTAACCCTTTGGAATAGCAATTAGTCTTCAGTTTAATTGACCAAATAAAGTTGGTAGAAAATTTAAAATGTCTTTTCCAAATGACAAAACTGAGGCATTTTATTGATCATAAAGGTTTTTAATGCAAACTGAGGACTGCTGAGGTAGCAGAATTGTCTACAATAGGTTACAGTGTACAGTGATAAACTTCCCATCTCCTATCAAGCCTTTAGTGTGCTGTTCACTATGCAGTCTTTATCTTCACATGCTGACACATGTAATCTAACATTCTCACTTTGCCACAGTAGGAGCAATTGCTTGACAATTTGATTATGGTTTCCTGTCAGCTCATACACAGAATATTCTTTGAGCTTTCAAGAACTGCAAAATATTTTGATTTTACAATGATAATAATCTTCTGGGGAAAACATCATTTAAAATATTGATTTCTGATAGCAAACCTACTCCAGATCTGCATGCAGAAACTGCTCTGAACATCTAGAAGGAGATATGCTGCCTGTGAGAAGAGAGGCAGAAATGACAGTAACGTGCAAATAGCAGAGGGATAGGGTTCATGAATGAAAGCAGTTACCATCTGACAGCTGCTCTGCGCCCTGTGTGAAATGAGTGAATGGTCCCAGTGTGGGCTGTGGGAGACAGGCATCCTCCTCACAAAATTCCAGTCTGAGCACAGAGGCCAAATCCTGAAAGGACACGAGGACACCTTTATCTCTAAAAATGGATTTGGCAAATCCTGGGTGAGGTTCATGGACATAGGCAATGGCGGAAGACATGCGTGGCTGCTGCCTTTTTGGTTGCATCGAGACAATTCAGCACTCCACAGCAATTGCTGTCAGTCTAGCACATTTGATTTGTTTTTCAGGACAATATGTTACATAGCTCTTTGTGTGTGGGTTGCAGCCAAAGAGCTATTGCCTAAGTCAGAGGTTGGGCCCAAAACTGAACTGATGCCACTTTTGCATTCCCTCTGTCCTGTGCTGGCTTGGTATTAAATTGCTCCCCTCATAGTTTGTTCCATTTTACATTAAATGTCAAAACCCCCAGTGGGTCAAGGTGATATCTATCACCATGCAGCAAAGTCTCAGTCAAACTCTTTGGCTCTGGCCATGTCCTAGAAGCTTAGTGTTCACACAGATCTCTTGGTAGGAGCCAGAGATGTCAGGTGGCCTATCTGTGCTAGCAAAAGAGCCAGAGCAGCTGCAACACACTTGGTAAACTAAGCCCATGCAGTTATGTTTGTTGCCTTCAAATAAAATTTCAAGAAACATTTTTGTAACAAAAGAACATAAGTTTCACAGAATGTCAAGTGATACAGAGGTCTACATCCTGAGGTACAAATTGTGTGAGGAGTTTAGAGACCAGTTTCTTTCACCATATAGCCAAGAGTCCTATCTCCAATTGAAGCAAATGGAAGACAGACATCTAAACACTTTTACCTATGTGGCTGTTGAGCATTTGTGAAAACATTATCCTAAAAGCCAAATTGTCTTGTTACAACAAAGACGACCTTTTATTTGCTTAAAATGTAAAGTTGGTGTGGGTTTGTTTAAATTGCTGTTTTCATCAAGACATCAAAATACATTTTCTTCTCATTCTTCTTGTTGTCACTGTCCCCGAGGTACGACACTTACATGAAGAGAACAAGGGAATAACTACAAAGGGAGTGATGCAAGATAGGGCAGTCTTGGATGTCTAGAATCAGACTGAAAAGCAAAGACATTAAAATGGAAGAGATATCACTGAAAATAATCCTATTACTGAAACTGCATGACTAATAATAATTTATATGCACCCAGGAACATATGTGCACCCCCAGAACACAATCAATCACTTCACCTGGAATCCAGCCACTTAGCACTATAATATTCATACATACAAGCTGTTAGCTACCATTAATCAAAAAGCTTTTAACTAATTACTTAAACTTTTAAACAACAACTTTATGAATTTACACTAAATTACCAAGTTACCATCATATCTTATTTTATCAATAGGTATTCAGCTAACACCTTCCATTCAGCCGAATGCTAGAGGCAATCTAGGTGTGTCAGGAGAGGCAAATATGTCAAATCAGACAGCCAGTACCATGAAAACCTTTGTAAGTCTGAAGAGCTGTGACGTGCTGTAAGATGGAGAAGCCTCAGCAGAGGCTAAGAGCTACATGGACCTCAGCAGACTTAGAGTTTAGCTCCCTTATGTCTAAGGGGATCACAAGAAATCTCCAGATACAAAACATCCAAAAGAAAGTCATCTTCACTTGCACTACAGTATACCACAATTCATTGAAGTCAGTTAATTGTTGAACAGGAGGAAGAGCTTAGGAAATAGCTTCCTAACACTAGATAGTTTCTGTCTTCCACCAAACACAGGAAAGGACAAAAAGCTTCTCTCAGCCTTGTTAGATGAGACTGTCTAACCTACTGTACTATAGTTTAAAGAGGAATGATTTAGTTGTAACCAGTTGATTCTGCTGTTGTGCTGTAGTCAGTCTTGCCAAGAGTGTTAAAATACCATTACTATTTCAAGGTAGACTTTTTGGTAAGAAAAAAGAAATAGGACAGCCTGCGTGAGAAAGGAGTATAAACTACTGAAGCAGAGTACTTTGACAAATGGAGTTTCAGATTAGATGAATTGCAATTATTGTATTTTTTAAAATGTAATTATGTATACATTTTATAAGTAATGCTGACTACTCACACATACAAATGGAATGAAAAATGGAAAGCAATGCTCAGCAAAATGTAGGTCAGCTTTTTGAATTCATATGACTTTCCATCTTTAAAGTGATCCAAAATTTAAACTGAAGTACTTTTCTAGATGATGTCTAAATGGCTGAAGGGGCTTTCTGTTTGTTCTAGTTTAACTTTTTGGTGACCAACATAGCATTTCTCACTAAACTACTCTTTTCAGAAGAGATACAATATCTGAGGCTACACTGCCAAGCAGTGTAGATATGAGGCTGTGATAAAACACTTCTGGAATATTTTTCTTCCACAGTTCTGTTTTCAATACTATGCAGATACCCTTCCCAGAAACTGCACAGAAGCCATGAATTGAGTGCCATCAAAACCACATTGTCAGTCCTTTGTGGTCAGATCCAATAAACATTGAGAATATTTAGAGATTACCAAAAAGAAATGCCTCTCATCTCTCTGGTTGACTCCCTGAAGCACATAATTTGTTTTATAAATGAAGAAAATATATTTTTATAATTGCAGCAGGCGTGGAATATAGATGACACTTTATTTATGCTAATAATTAAAAATAAATGTCAGGCCTACCACATCCCTTATCATTTAAATCACTTCAATGATACATGAAATATAAAAGAAGACTTCACTAAAGGTCTCTAAAGAGAAAAGGGCAACACCACTGAATAAAGAAGGATTATCATGCTGGGGCAAACTTGAAAGTAGATGGCATCCATACAAAATGCAATTTATTTTGACAGTAGTTTTCTGTATTTCCCCTGTTATTATTGAAGATATATGGGTTTGAATAAGAGCTTTTTTCTTTGAGAAACCAGCTGTTCATTCTCTTTGGTCTGCAGTTAAGTCATATAGTCCTGTGTTAATGGCTTCACCATTTATTACATAAGAAAAATTATTATGATGTCATCAATTTGTCATTTAGAGCCCTATTGCAGGGTCAAGTAACTGAAGGAAGTGTCCTGAGAAACTGAACTGCAGTGTGCCTTGAGAAAAATCATTGCTTTCAGAATTTGGGGGTAGGTTTATTTTGCTTAAATGGTGAACAAAAAAAAGTGAGGGAAGGCACAAGCAATTCCTCAGAGGTATATGCTTTTATGTGGATGCTACACTTATTTCAAATGCCCATTTTCAGTCTCTCTGCATTAATGTTCTTGAATACACTGTCTCCCTTTAAATCAGGACCAGTTCTCTTTTTCCTACCTCTTTATTCAAAGTAGTCAAGCGTAGTTACAAATGTCCTCACAGGGCTTAAATGCCAAAAAAGTCTGCGGAAATATTTGACCCTCAGCATTCACCATACATCAAGGTTTTTTCCTTCTACAAACTCTGTCCCTTTGTGGGGGCATTATCTAGCTTATTGTCATGTCAACAGCATGTGCAAGTACTGTTCTGCCTAAAAAACCTCAGTGTGAGCAGGCAGAGGATGTGACCTTCTGACTGCTGTGCAAGGACAGACCCTGGGTGCAAGGGAGAGAACTGATTCTCCTCAGAAGGGTCAGGGCTTGCTCCAGGCCAAGATACTTCCAGGTGAGATGCAAGACCAGGTGACATTGCACTGTCAGCCCCAGTGGCTGCACAGAGAAACAGTGACCCTGACCCCAAAGCAGGAGACAATGTGCTTCTTCAGGACAGGAACATCCACTTTAATTGAGTCCTACAGACAGATGAGTGCTGGCAAGGTCTCACTCTGAGGTTCTCAGTCTCGGGAGAACCACATTCCTCCCAAGGAGCTCTTCTGGCCCCAAAGTTCTTGGAGGCTATTGGAAATCAAATATAATTTGACAAAGATCAAGAAAAAAGGAGTAACTAACAATATGGAAAGGTCAATAATGAGATGGTGGGCTGACAGAGAGAATATGAAACAAATCAGGCTGAAAAACCATTCCAACAGATTAACTGCTCCAGAAGAGGTGCTTACAGTTAAGTGTTTGATTCTATTTAAGATAGAAAAGTTACTTAAGGTAATCGACACACTACAGCTATTAGCACAATCCTATAAAAATGATGCATTGATCCTCAAGGTCAGAATATTTGGCTTTCCTTCCCAGTTGTAATACTCAAAATAATACTTAATTGATCATTGCTATATGCAGGTTGTCTTTTGCCTTCCAGGTGTTATCCAATTATATATAAAAAGCTCTGAGATACTAACAGCTCAACACCATTATTCCTCCTTTTTAGAGGGTCATAAAATATACCTAACAAACTTTCTTGTTAGAATATGGGTATCCAGAGCTCTTATCCAGGCCTCTAATGATTAGACCCCATGGCTTCTTTTACAAGTAGGTATGGCTACAAGACCATACTTTGCTTGGAGATTAACTATAGCATTTCATGTAGTTGTCCTTTCTTACTATATATCTGCACCAGAAACAGATTAAGCACTGGACCAAACTAGTTGTCCTTATTGCCAGTGTTGTGGCATTGAAAAAATTTTTGAAGTGTCTGAAACTGTGTAGATTGCAATTCAGTCCTTTCTCAGTCAGTTCTGAGCACAGAGAAGCCAACGCTTAGCTTCTACACATGGTTATACTGAATGCTTCCCATGTGCAGGGTTAACTGACATTGTGGAGAAAAGAACCACACAGCTCTAATTGAATTTTTGTTTGCCATCATTGAAATTCTTGAACTGATTTCAAATATGCAGTCTTAAAGTGAAAAAGAGTTGACCCCATTAACTGCGTTATCTTTGGATTCTATACAGCCCTAACAGAGCAGATTAGATTTCACCTTAAACTCCTACCCAAAATAAGAGACCATGTAAACATATGCAATTAAAATGAATTAGTTTAGTCACGTAGAGCTTAAATGTGAATGACGGATGCACAATTATTTCAGAATCCTTATTCTGCCCCAAAAATGAATATGGTGAAGGCAGATAATTAACAAATCTATTTCCAGAGATTGTTCCTGAATAATCATGGATGATTATAAATATTAGGTTTAGTTCCTGCACTTTGACCTTCAGGGAGCTCAGATCACTCCAAAAGGAGAACTCTAAGGACAAAACATGAATCTAATCAGGTACCATTGTGAACCGTTCCCAGCAAAAACAGGCACTGTTTGGCACTGTAAGAAGATAGACTTCAATGTCTACTCAGGCTCTAATCTGTAGCCTTTGGATATATTGAATGGAAGTCAGTATAGCCTAAAAGAAACCAATTATCATCTTTCCATGTCAGATTTACACAGATCTGTGATACACCAGTTAGAGGAAAAGACAGCATGAATCAGTATGCTCCTGCCTTCAGAGGAAAGGCAGAAGCATCCCTCTTTCCCTTCACCTGCACGGACCAAGGTGAGATGTGTCACCACCTCCTAGCCCCACTCCCTCACCCCCCAGTAAGACCAGCCCGCTTTTACAGCTCCCATCTCCATAACCCTCCACTAGCAGCAGTCTCTGGCCTTTAGTAACACTAGCGCTCTGCATTCATTTCCACGTACCGTTTTCAGACTCTAAATCCTGTTTGTGCAGTCTTCTGGAATAAGTTTATCTTTATTATTTTTCCCCCTCACTGTTGCCATTTACAAACCATGTAGATGTAGAACAGCCCTTTTGGGGAGTACTCTTAGTAACTGCATTGGCTCATGGTGTGCATACGTAAAAGTCAGGAGAAGCAGGAACATGTCTATCTTTATTTAAATGTTATTATTCTCTGCATAGCTTTTATAAATTACTTCCCTCTATTGGCAGCCATTTATGTCCAAAAAGAAGCATCTCTCAAATCATAGCAATGTTGACTTTTTTGCTTTACCAGCGTGCTCTCATACTTATGTTCTTACAAGGTAAAATTAGTATAAGTGGCAGCATGTTTCTACAAGGCACAGCAATGAAGCTGTCATATCAGGAAAGCTGGTTTGTCTCACTAAAAAAATTACAGAGAATACAAGCCACAGAAGGCTTTTGCTGAGAAACCATCTACTTTAACTATCAGACCATTTCCTGTTCACTATTGCAGGCGTAAGGACTACAAAGAATTTCTCCCTGTCAAGCAGTCTCCTTGCACAAGCACCTGAGCTCCAGACAGCTTACATATGACTTTTTAATAACATCTGTGTTTTACAAAACTATCTTAAAGACTGAAAAGTGTCAGAGAACTGATGAGGAGAAAACCGCCCCTTGGCACTGAGAGCAGGAGTGAGTAGCTACAGGGGGGCAGTGACCAAGCTTGATCACCTGAGGATAGGGCCATTGCTGCATTCAGGAGTCCAGAATTTCTCACAACTTCCCCAGCCTGATGGTACTCCAGCTTCAGGGGACTACCTGTATGCAAGTAGTTATTAAGCTACTATTCATGCTGAGTCAAAGTGAAGAAACAAGGCAGATGAGCAAGCAATGGCAGCAGTTGCTATTTAATAGTCACAACCCTACCAAAGACTGTTCATCTACACTTTCCACCCTCTCCCTGCTGCTGAGCATCTCCCTACCATCTCTGAGGTCTGTTGTGATAACTGTTCTCCTATAAGGAATTCCCTTGGGGCCTTGTACTGTCCTCCACTAGCTCCTTCAGTGGCCAGCATTTCATTTATGCTTTGTTTCTCGATGGCTACAGACTGGTTTGGTTTTGTTTTTTTTTTTCTTAAATCCCCAACCAAGTTCATGCCATTCTATCCAGTTGGTGTCTGTCTAGTAGCTTATGTGAAATGAGTTGGTGACCACTTTCTGGTTGTGCAGCAATAAATCCATTATCCCAGTTAGCATCCATGCTCGTCCCACGAGACTGAGCAATTCGTCTGAAGTCCAACAAGCACAAAACCACAGCAGCTCCTCTGTGAGGTTGTTGTGGTAATGAGGAAGAGCTCAACCAAACCATGCTTGTTTTCTGAGTGCACCATCTGCATCTACCATACAGACTTCAGCTTGCCTGGATATATCAACAGATGGGTGGGCAAAGGGATGTCTGATCATCTATTGACTCTATCTTGTCTGCAGAAAACCCTGGTGTAAAGCCAGTAACACCAGGGATCTTGCACACTTATCTGAACAGCTAATACTGCACATTGGAGCTGCTCTTCATTTGGAGGCTTGCCAGCGTGACGCCCATTTACAAGAAGGGTCAGAGGGAGGATCCAGGGAACTACAGGCCTGTCAGCCTGACCTAGGTACTGGGGAAGATAATGGAATGGTTCATTTTGAGTGCGCTCACATGGCATGTGCAGGACAACCAGGGGATCAGGCCCAGTCAGCATGGGTTTACGAAAGGCAGGCCCTGCTTGACCAACCTGATCTCCTTCTATGACCAGGTGACCCGCCTAGTGGATGAGGGAAAGGCTGCAGATGTTGTCTACCTGGACTTCAGCAAGGCCTTTGACACTGTCTCTCATGGCATACTCCTTGAGAAGCTGGCATCTCATGGCTTAGACAAGTGTACTCTTTGTTGGGTAAAAAACTGGCTGGCTGGACAAGCCCAGAGGGTTGTGGTAAATGGAGGTAAATCCAGTTGGCTGTGGGTCACAAGTGGTGTTTCCCAGGGCTCAGTATTGGGCCCTGTTCTGTTTAATATCTTTATCAATGATCTGGATGAGGGGATCGAGTGCACCCTCAGCAAGTTTGCAGATGACACCAAGTTGGGAGGCAGGGTTGATCTGCTTGAGGGTAGGGAGGCCCTACAGAGATATCTGGACAGGCTGGATCAATGGGCTGAGGCCAATCGTATGAAGTTCAACAAGGCTAAGCGTCAGGTCCTGCACTTGGGTCACAACAATCCCATGTAATGCTACAGGCTTGGGGAAGAGTGGCTGGAAAGCTGCCCAGCAGAAAAAGACCTGGGGGTGCTGGTTGACAGCCGGCTGAATATGAGCCAGCAGTGTGCCCAGGTGGCCAAGAAGGCCAACAGCATCCTGGCCTGTATCAGAAATAGTGTGGCCAGCAGGAACAGGGAGGTGATTGTTCCCCTGTACTCGGCACTGGTGAGGCCGCACCTCCAGTACTGTGTTCAGTTTTGGGCCCCTCGCTACAGGAAAGACATTGAGGTGCTGGAGCGTGTCCAGAGAAGGGCAACCAAGTTGGTGAGGGGCCTGGAGCACAAGTCTTATGAGGAACAGCCGAGTGAACTGGGGCTGTTTAGTCTGGAGAAAAGGAGGCTGAGGAGAGACCTTATCACTCTCTACAACTACCTGAAAGGGGGGGTTGTAGTGAGGTGGGTACTGGTCTCTTCTGTCAGGTGGCTGGAGATAGGACGAGAGGAAATGACCTCAAGTTGCGGCAGGGGAGGTTTAGATTGGATATTAGGAAAAATTTCTTCACTGAAAGCATTGTCAGGCATTGGAACAGGCTGCTCAGGGAAGTGGAGTCACCATCCCTGGAGGTATTCAAAAAAGTACATAGACAAGGCACTTCAGGACATGGTTTAGTGGGCATGGTTGATGGTTGGACTCGATGATCT
This sequence comes from Harpia harpyja, assembly GCF_026419915.1. Lineage (NCBI taxonomy): Eukaryota > Metazoa > Chordata > Aves > Accipitriformes > Accipitridae > Harpia > Harpia harpyja. Next base: position 22,217,111 of record NC_068950.1, on the reverse strand, counting down.
TGAAGGTCTTTTCCAACCTAAATGACTCTATGAGTCTATCTGTGGTAAGGCAGCCAGGCCACAGCTGTACTTAAAATAAGGATGCACTGTGAGGGTACTGGTACTTCCCTGCTGGCGAAGGGTTCCTGATGCAAAAAGAGCTAAGCAACACATACCTGTCCCACCCTGCCATGCTGTTGCTTCCACTAGTGGTGATATCAGCTCTCCTACTGTCAGATCCCCCCTTCCCATACAGGGAGCACAGAAAGGGCTTTCATTCATTAAATGCAAAAACTCAGGAGTAACTCAGACCATCAGGATTTATTCTGAATCGCCTTTGCCCATAATAAATAGAAGTCCAGTTCTTTCATGGTTAAACAAAATGAAATGCACACAGTGAAAAAAATTTAAAACTGTTGAGCCATTAGATGACTCATAATTATGTGCATAAATGTTCAGATTTTAATGGTGAAAGGTGTGAGCATTAGTAATTAATATTAGATGTTGCCAGTAAAGATTAAGCTTAGTTATCAGAACACTGGTTGACCTCTGGAAACTTCAGATCATTGCAAATGAGATCCTTTTTTCATTACACAGTTAAGTGTTCACATACGGCATCCTATTTCTGATGAATATAGCAGGCAGAAGGTGTATTTCTTACAGTGATTTCCCTACAGGTTTGAGAAGCTTGGAGTGGGGAGGAAGGAATTTAAACAACTAGGTGCTGACAAGTTGGTTTATACCATAATTACTATCAAATTATTTTTATCTGACTATTCTGCTCTGTATTCCAGTTGTGAAAGGGTGAGGTTTTTTATTTTTGGACTGAACATTTGAACTACTTAACATATAATTTACATATGAGGGAGTGTAACTCCTGGTTTAGTTTCCAGTAGGACTTCTGGACAATTAGGGAAAAATACTTAATACCTGTTCCCCAAGCGACAATTTTTGGCTCCTGAGCATACAGCCCACAGCAGCAGATCATGTGCTGGACAGTCTCTAGGGAAAAAGAAAAGGTATCCTCTGCTAATGCTAGAAGTAGCCACCATGTTATTCTCTTGCTTACTGTTTGTTTCTAATTTCAAGCAGAAAGAAGTAGACCCATTTAACATAATGTTTAATTCAGCCCAGCTGCTGGTGGGTGGATGGCCATATCCTTCCTTATCTTTTTGGTGACATGATCTCCTCTGGAGTCCATCAGGCATGTAAGGGAGGGTCACCTGCTGACAGACACAATGGCACATATCAACCCTTCATAGCCTCCGTGGCAGTGACTGGACCAGCTATGGACTTTCCCTCTTTTATGCAGCTCATGGTATCAGCACACAGCAAAGGAGCACCATTTGGGAGGAGGGCAAGGGCAGCAGGCCAGAAGAATCCAGCGAGAGCCACAGATGCCTCTACCTGTCAGTGCACTAATACCTGGAACCACCCCAACCCCATGCTGTATACACAGCAGCGAAGAAGCAGATGCCAGCCCATGAAACACTGTAGTTCTGTTGTGTCTGTGTGGGGACAGGCAAAGCAAGAGCAGGCTCTGCTTCCCCAGCTGTTCTCATGTCTCATGATTACTTCTAGAGCAAGTCCATCCAGACTTACCTACTGCCTGTTTTTCCACGGCACTGTTGCCAAGTTTTCTTCAGTTAAAGTTTATGGTGATATGCAAAGTACTTGCAAAGATGTAAGCTATGAAAAGCAATTAATTTGCATTGGCCATTCAAACCTGAGAGCAACGCTTGAATAACCTGGCTGCTCAAGCCTCTCCCCACTGCATTTTGCTGCAGCATCAGATCATCCTGAAGTCAGGGAAAATGGGATTCATTTCATGAAAACACAAATAAAAGTGATTTTTCTTTTACATACCAGAACAACATTTTAAAGTGGCAGAGAAGAAAGTTGCATTAAACACACTCAACTATATTTGCTAAATTATTAATCTAACAAAAGCCAAGCAAAGAACATACATTCTGGATATACTGCATTTTTTATTAATTAACTGAAAAGAAAGAAGTCTTCTGGTAGCTTGCTCTAAGACTCACTATTGCTTAGGAATGAGGATTTCTAAATAAGAAAGATAAATTGCTTTATAATTAGCATAACTTTTAATTCATCATGTATGTGAACTAACAGGTATATTAATATCCCTATTTCTACAAACACTCCTTGTAAAAGCCCACCCATTGTACTTTGTACAAAGCAATCGCACCAGGCCTTATGCTACACAAAATAGTCCGCATGGCTGAAGTAGCTCCTGAGGTTCAGAAAATTTAGAGGTTATACTTGGGAATGCAGTAGCTCCTCCTCACATGATAGCTTTGAAAGGCAGTTTCTGACCATCCTTCCTAACCACTTGCCTCAGAAATACAGTGCCAAAATAAAGCTTACTATACCTTTGGATATCTGAAGGTGGCAATGGTTTTACTGGCTGACAAGCAGTCATTCAGCATGCTATGCTGCACAGCAGTCAGCACCGGCCTCCAGCCTGGCTCAGGCTCCTGGGCAAACGACTTGGCTGTTTCTCTCCTCAGCTGTAATCTCCCCAGAGAATTTACCTGGGGAGTCAGGCAAGGTCTTTCCCAGGTGGGTCATCAAGATACATAACTGGGCCAAGTCTTCTTCCTACTACAGAGCTTCTAGTCAGGAAGCATTAAGCCAAATGGAAAGCCATCCACCCTATAGGCTTTCCAGTAATTCCTCCGATTCCTACCATAAAGCCACAGATAGGAGCTAGGTTTATAAGTCTCTGCTATTCCTCATTTAGGAAGAGGTTTACTACAGTTTCTCAGATAGCTTCTGACCCAATACTGCTGCTAAAAGCAATTAAAAAAGCAAAAAAACCCTCTCTTATTCCTTCCCAACTAAAATCCATGTTCTAGAGTCCACCAGTTTTGAACACAGCTCTTCTTTTTCAGTTTGTTTTTGTAGAATTTGGAAGAAAGTATGGTAGAAGCTTATTTGGTTTCTGTAATACAGAGATATTTACCTACCATCATTCAAGCCCCTCTTGGAGAGGGAGCCCAAGCTGGCCCTGCTTTGAGCTAGCGGTTGGGATAGCAATATAATGTCTGCAGCATTACTTACAGAAACCACATTAAATGCATAGTGTGCCTGGCAATACTCCTAGGAACAGTTATCTGATAACTGTACAGTATTACAGAGTCAGTTGCTAGATGTCAGTCAGCAGAAAAACATATATAGCTGTATTGGGGTTGTGTGGCAAGGTTTTGGTACTGGGGGTGCCTTCTGTGAGAAGCTGCTAGAAGCTTCCCCTATGTCCGACAGAGCCAATGCCAGCCAGCTCCAAGATGGACCCACCGCTGGCCAAGGCCAAGCCAATCAGGGATAGTGGTAGCACCTTTGTGATAACATATTTTAGAAGGAAAAAAAGTTGCTGCAGGACAGAAACTGCAGCTGGAGAGAGGAGTGAGAACATGTGAGAGAAACAACCCTGCAGACCCCAAGGTCAGTGAAGAAGGAGGGGGAGGAGGTGCTCCAGGTGCCGGAGCAGAGATTCCCCTGCAGCCCGTGGGGAAGACCATGGTGAGGCAGGCTGTCCCCCTGCAGCCCATGGAGGTTCATGGTGGAGCAGATATCCACCTGCAGCCTGTGGAGGACCCCATGCCAGAGCAGGTGGGTGCCTGAAGGAGGCTGTGACCCTTTGGGAAGCCCACACTGGAGCAGGCTCCTGGCAGGACCTGCGGCCCCATGGAGACAGGAGCCCACGCTGGAGCAGGTTTGCTGGCAGGACTTGTGACCCCACGGGGGACCCATGCTGGAGCAGTCTGTGCCTGAAGGACTGCACGCTGTGGATGGGACCCATGTTGGAGCAGTTCGTGAAGAACTGCAGCCCGTGGGAAGGACCCACATTGGAGAAGTTTGTGGAGGACTCTCCCATGGGAGGGACCCCATGCTGGAGCAGGGGAAGAGTGTGATGAGTCCTGCCCCTGAAGAGGATGAAGCGGCAGAGACAACGTGGGATGAACTGACCGTAACCCCATTCCCCATCCCCCTGTGCTGCTGGGGGGGGTAGGTAGAGAATCTGGGAGTGAAGCTGTGCCCAGGAAGAAGGGAGGGGTGGAGGGAAGGTGTTTTGAGATTTGGTTTTATTTCTCATTACCCTGTTCCGGTTGATTGGTAATAAATTAAGTTAACTTTCCCCTCATTGAGTCTGTTTTGCCCATGACAGTAATTGGTTGAGTGATCTCTCCCTGTCCTTATCTCGACCCATGAGCCCTTTGTTATATTTTCTCTCCCCTGTTCAGTTGAGGAGGGGGAGTGATAGAATGGCTTTGGTGGGCACCTGGCATCTAGCCAGGGTTAACCCACCACAATAGCATTACATGCCTTGGTAAATGGAGATTAAAGAATTGGGTATCTATCTGTACATGAAAGTACCTAGTCAATAGATCACCTGATTCTCCCGCAAGATTCTGCTTGCTGCAGTTGTCTACTAGAAGTGTTATTTATAATTTTTTGCTTCTTCACTTTTCCTTTTGTCATTAGCAAAACCTTTTTCCAGCTCAAAAGCATAAGCAGAACTTTTTGAGAGACACAACTGCTGATGGCAGCCCAGACATCTGGTATGGTTCATATCCAGCTCCCGCCCAGCATGACAGGCACGGCAGAAGGTCCACACAACCTGGGACAAGCAGGCAGAAATATTCCCTCTGCAGTTGTTTCCCACTTGTGTGCAGAGCTGGGTACCAGCTTCCAGTGCCCACGTTACTACACCACTATGCCACCCAACTACTAGACAGGAGCGAGAGCTGACGCTACAGCTCAGATGATGGGCTATATTAACTCTAGAGCAGATGCAAGACAGCCCCGTTCTTTCAATATCAAGATCATTTGTACTGGTCAGAGCTGGGCATTGCCTTCACAGCCACAAAAATACTTTAGATAAATTATTTATTAAAAACTTTGCTGCCTGTGTTGTATTAAATAACATATCCTTCTCCCTGACCAATGCCCCTATAGTGTATGCAAGCGCGTTTGTTCATCTAAAACACAAAATAAACCAAATAGTAGCTGAAAACCAAGCTCCTTATTAGTTGAGGAAGGGAAAAGGCAAGTTTGACACAAGCTTTTACAATTAATACCAGTTTTGAAGTGCCACTTAACAAGATATAGCTTTCCTCCAAATTTATTGTCAACTCTTTCCTTCTATAATTCTTATGTCCATAAGGGTTTAAGCTTGGACACTTCCAAGTTCAGGCCTAGAAACTATCTGTTCAGTCTCTTTTTCTTTTTTTTACCTTTATGGGCATAGCTACAGAAATGATATAATAGAAGTCTTTATTTTAAAAGCTTTTTCTCATTAGTGTCTGCTCTCAGTTCTATAAATCACTGAGCTGTACATGTGATTGTGCCCTGCCATCCAACTTCAAGTACAGAAGTAGACAAATGAAGCTGTTACCAACCAATACTATTTGACATTTTTAACCCATACATTTTGAGAACTTTTTAACTACATATTTACTATGATTTCTGATTAAACCAAAATTGCTTTCAATGGCACATAAGTCACAGTGCAGAATTATTCACATTGTTCCCAGATGTAGTGAAATGATTTGTTTGCCACATTTGTGACTGAAGTCCATCTTCCATTAAGAAAATAGTAAGTTAAAAGAAAGTACTTCTAGATACTCTGATAATTCCAGATCTTTCTATGACTTGTTCTGCTCTATATTGTTTACCTTCCAAGGGAGGATTTCTACATCTTTTTTAGGCAAAAGAAGACTTAACAGCAGGTGTGTGCACAGCATTGCCTGTCAGTGAAGGCGGCTGTATATGTTGCTTTGTACCAGAGCCCCTGTACAGCTAGGATTGCAGTTTGTGGTCAACATTCATCCTCATTCATGAAAGTATTACAACAAAAAAGTCAAAAATGGTCCAGCTAAAGAGTACAGATTCTCCACAGCCAAATACTTTAATGAGAAATAAAGTAACCAGTAACTTATTTTCTTCATCTGTCCAGGTCTTGCTTCTGCAAGAGGTGACTTTTAGACTTTTCTTACTGTCTCAAGCCATATAGCTCTTATTTCCCCCTCATTTCCAATAAACACTTCAATGAAGCGGCAGCCATCTTCTAGAAATACCTAGACATGAAGAAAAATAGCTTGACTTCTGAGTATTTTATGTAAAATCCAGAATTAATGACCACAATATTGAAAAATCCTTTTATACTGATCTAAAAGAAGTCTCATTTGATCCTTTTATCATCTGGAATGTGCAAATATCTGTATTAAATACAGTTACAATCACTTTTGTTCTCATGGCTCTGTATCCTTATATTTCATTGCAATGAAAAATATGGCCATTGCCAGCTAAAGAATAGGAACTAGTAATTCATGGGGAAAAAAGTCAACTTTTCTTTAGTGCTCTTTATATATGCAACAGCTCTTTTGCTCTCCTGTGAGGGTGTCATAGCTGTATCTCAGTACTTTGGAATATAATGCCACTCAACCATTGTGCAATTCTTCAAGATACAATTTAGAGTTCTTACTAGGAAGAAATTTTATTTACTGCCTTACAGGAGATTACAAGATGAGCAATACAGACTAATAAAGGATAAAAAGTTGTGCTTGCTCAGCATTAATTTATGCTTTAAACACCCTCTTCATACAAAACATTTGGGATTTTACTACCCCTGTAACAGCCTAGTTAGTGTAACACTTACATGGGGAGATAGGAAGGCTGGGAAACAGTTATTGTAATTCTTTTTTGAGTAACACAGGAAGAGACATCCACAATATAGAGAGTATTGGGCTTACAGAGAATATTGGACACGAAATTACTAGCAGTCCAGTGCACAATGGGAGCAGCCACAAGGCTGAGCTATAGCATGCTGACTTGTTAGAGTGGGAGAGTTTTCAGTGTTTATTAACATTTCACAAATGCTGCTGTTCACACAACTGCTACGAGAGAAATAGCTGTCTTCCTATATCACAGCCTATACCCTTCAGAGCACTACAACAGCTAAGCTTCCTTCTACTCGTAAGCTTTGGGTGAATTTCTGGGAAAGAAAAGGAGCCATCAACAATTCAAGTTTACCTCTTCAACCAAAACTGGAGTAAACAAATCTGGTTTGTTTACTCTTTATCTTGAGAGATGGTCAGGTTTATTACTGCTCTCCCCTGGCAAGTTGTCATTAGAAAATACAAAGCCATTAGCCAAAAACCAAAAAGAAAGCAGCAGCATGTTCCCGCCTTGAGACTTCACAGGACAGCTACACCTAGGTAACTACATTGAAGGACAAAACCCCAGAACTGCATTTCTAAATTGATCACGCAAAACTGGTACTTTAAAATCCTGGAAAACAGAATTTTTGAACTCTCCTGCTATCTCAACTGTTGGTTTCATGACACTTCAGGGGAACCACATCACAAAGGAATTTTAATTAGACACTTCTTTACTCAACAAGGTATCTTCAAGCTGAATGGCAGGAAACAATCAATGCCTTGATGAATAAACTGTCAATCAAAGCATATTCCTACACGTGGTTACCCTGAGCTTCCTCAGCCAGAAGAGCACTGTGAAAGAATACTCCTGTAATTAACCCTATCTGCACTGCAGTGTCAGGAATGGGGTGATTAATCCATTTTCCATCTACCTTTAGCACTGATCAAATCGATTCTCACAACAGTAATCTTTTGTTTTAGTCCCTCACTCTGCCACTTAAGACATCCTGTCAAAAACATTTTTCAGATGATTCTTCTTCTACTGAGCCATTACTAGAATGATAAGTGCTAATCATACTGATCCATTTTGTAATATAAAATATTCAATTAAGCTGCACACAACATTAATGGTGATTACTAGAGATCAAACTGAAGGGCAACCAGAAGTGACTTATCTATGCTTAAGTCTGGTGACCCCTTCATTCCTTGCAAGGGAGTGTGAAAGAACAGATTAATCAAACACAATGGCCATATGTTTACAATTTTTTAATTTTTTTTTTTTTAAGCAGACTTCCACAGTCAGAGAAGCACTGACAAGTTGATGCAGGATTTTCTCGGCACCCACAGTTCACAAAATCTTGTGTTCATAATCAAACTGCAGCAAATAGCTGTAGCTCTACCTGTCACCACGGCTCAAAGGGAAGACATGAGCAGTGTGCAACTATTACTCCCAGGATGTATTCCCCCGGTGCTGGAAAACCTTTTGACTGAAACACACTGATTTAGGGTTGCTGGACTCAGAGTAGGACAGAAAGGCAGATGTGTAAGCAAGACATCAGAGAACTACTTTAAGAGCATCAATGTTTGGCCTATATTTTCACAGGAAAAGTCGCAAAGTACAAGACATTCTTAGTATAAGAGCTTTGACTGAAATACCTCTACCATTTATAATAAGATTTATAACTTGAAAATTATTTTTCCCCCCTCACAGGCTTCATTAAGGGGGAAGATAGGGAAGAATAAACATACTGATAAGAACCTTACATTAATGGATTGGCAGAGACAGTTTTGTGGATGACAACAAATGAACTTATTCATTTTTAATCTTAATATACTAACCTGTGGTAGAGAAGGTCAAAATCAGCAATGCATTTAAGGAAGTGTTTAAATCAAAGCAGACAAACAGCCACACTACTGGCTACTACCATCAGATCATTAAGCTGCTTAGAATTCAGCACAGGCTTAACATATTGTTGGATTATGGCCTTAATATTGGCAGAGCCGAAAAGCAGGAAATCCAGAATATTTAACTCACATCTTACAAATATGTTCTATCATTGCAGAATTCTGAACTGCTTGGAAATAAGAGTTCCTACATTCCTCTGGAGTGAAGGTTGTGGGTTTAAATTTAGGAATTTCACTTGTAGTGAGTGACATTTGAGTAGGATGGTCAGACAGTGTGGTTTACAGGAATACATCCCAGCCAGAACAGCTGCCATTGTGTCCCAGCAGATTATGTAGAACAAGGATTTTGACCCAGTTCTGGCATGATTGTTGGTTAAAGCTCAACCTGCTTTGAAAACCAGGACTGGCTTTCCTGGTTTTACCTCTTTCTCTTTCCAATGCATTTATCTTTTTTGTCTTTTTTTTTTTAATAGGAATTTCTGTTCTAGGCATGCTGCAAGGGACCCTTCCTGATGAAGTGGATGTATTCACAAACACATGGTGCATTTCAAACCCTGGAACAGCCAGATGATGAAGAGAATCTCTCTGCAAATGCCATTATAGCAATTAAAGCAATGTTGCTGCAGAGAGAAACTGTCCCTTAGGAGGTGACAGCAGGGGAGAGGACAGGTTGATTTGGCCCAGTTTTCCCAACAGTCAGCTACTTACACTGCTAGAAATCTAGCACATTGTGCCACACAGCGCATACAGACTGGAAATCAGCAGGCACACAAACAAGTGAGCCTACACACAATCCTACTACTGAACTGTCAAAGGATTGCCTCAAAAGCCATATTACACAGGGGCTCAAACAACAGGTGGTTTTGTGGAGCTTCAGGATTACCCACTTAATCTTCTTAAAGAATGAAATAGAACAGCCTCTTACAGAGGAAGATCATAAAGTTCATCAGCTGAGATGTGATTAGAAGAGAGCTAATCAGTTTAGCCACAAAGTAGATGATACTATTTGTTCTCTGGAAAGCTCCTCAGCTTCCTCAGAGATTCTCTTTCCTCCCCTTTCCCTGTCCTTGTCCCCCTTCTCTTTACTCCCCTTTGTCCGCATACAGAGTTTAACATGTTAGGTTAAATATTCATTTTAACCAAGGAAAAAACAGTACATACTAAAAATATTTCCTGCATACCAGTGGTATTCCAATGCAGTACAGCAAGAGCCTTAAAAATCTAGGGAAGGATCACTCCAAAATTATCATTTCAATTTGTATTTCTCACTTCTATTTGCATTTATGTTCACTGTGTTGCTGTACTCAATTTTCAATGGAAACCAGCTCCAGGGTTTGCACAGCAGGCAGTGTCATGAAGCCACTGAGATGCCATACATCTGCATGACTAGTCCAGCCAGAAATCAGTCAGTCCACAGAAAACAGATGTATACAGTATTTATACTGTAGCAAGGCAAAGCACTGTTAACATGTTCTTTCCTAGTCCAGGGTTCTCCAGAAGCTCTGCTCTCCTGTCAGGGAATAATTCTTCACGTGCCTAGATGCTCATTTAAATAAGACCTTTCAGACCGTGCAGTAGTATGTTCCTCCACAGAAAGTCAATCCTTTTGTCTTATTATGAGCAACCTTTAGCTACAAACAGAAATAGCACCTAGCGGACAAATGAAAGCAGAAACCGCCTTGCCAGTGTGATCATTGCCCCTTATTTTCTGTATTCCAGCCTCAGTCACAAACTAAAATTCCAGGGAACTTTCTTTTAAAATTACCAAAACACAAGTAGTAATAGCTACAGGATTTATTATCTGAACACACACTTGTGGGGTTTGGATTAAAATCACAAGTTCACTTCACTTACCAGTCAGTAAACAATCACCTTTCTGTAACTCCTCCAGCTGGCTTCATAGCTACATCCAGAAGTCAAAACAGTTTACGCTCCCAAGAACTACATTACCCCAGTACTATTTTAAAACTTTGTTTTCTAAAGCCTGTTCTTAAAATCTCTTATTCAGCAACCCTTGTCTTGAGTGTTCCAAGATATCACTTAGGAAATGTCCTGATTGGCCACAGCAAAATCATCCCCATCTGCAGATTGATAAGGATCAGGTGAGTCAATCAGCTGTCAGACTTCGGGTCTCGTTTTGTCATCTTGTAAAGTAAAAAGCCTTTACCACCTGGGATTATTTCCATGTCAGAGTACTTACATACATTAAGCCCCTACTTTGGGGGATATCCTAATGGTTCATTTTTGCCATATTCTTATTTTCTGTTCTTTTCACACTTGCACTCACTGAATCAATGTAATGAAGATCTGTAAGAGAGCTGTAAAAATCATGGGATATATTCATAAGTCTGTATGATTCAAAGAAAGAAAATATTACAGAGTCTAATGGGAGACCTAAATTGATGTAACTTGCATAACAAAATTTTAATTTCCATTTATTTTGATTTGATTTTTAGCCATCTCTGAGTTTGGTTTAAGTTTAAAGTTGCAGAAGGCTTCTCTGTTTGCTACTTTACAAAAGTCATCTCATATTAACTCTAAAATCGTTAATAATGTTTAACCATTGGGACCAATATAAATGAATCTACAGACCTACTCAGCTGTTTTCCCAGCATCTGTCCCTGTGTAAGCGTAGCTAGTGTGAGTTACCTCCAGATGTAGCAGAGGCAGAGAGGGACAGAAGTAGCTGGTCACCCAGTTCCAAGATCATGAAGGAGCACCACTTTGGTGTTGGTGTGCGCTGTGTGCAATCAGATTTTGCATGTGTATTTATGCACCAGGTTAAGAAACTATCTGATAGAGGTCTTTAGTAACACTTCTACACACAAGAGAAGACTTGTGTGGGAACCACCTCTTTAATAACTGAGAGAAATTTTTTGAAGTGCAACATTCATGGTTATTCTTATCTTTAGAGAAGGATCCTGTAAACAGAGTGCTTTATCTATACCTTTCACAGAATATTGATTGAAGACAGGTTAAATTAGTTCCCCACTTTCATGGTCTTATTCCTTAGCTGGTGCTATTTATTACACAGATCTAGCAACACCTTGACTCTGGACCACTACACTACAACAACTGTGTCTGCCTTTTTTTTTAGGTTTCCTAATTTTTCCAGTTCTAGGAAGATTTACAAACAGTACTACATACATTTTCTTTGATCTTAGTTCAAGAAAGAACTTGCAAATGTTCTGCAGCCCACCTCCTCTCAGGGAAGCGTTTAAACACATGCATTGTGTTTAAGTGCTCTCCTAAGGATATTTCCTTGAGTCAGGACTTGAACTGAGGTCCATAGCACGTGGTTTTCAATCATATATTTCTTATACATACATTTCTTTATGACTGAGATGACATAACTCGACATTAACTCCCATGAACAGGCACTTTACTTTGCCATCTCAGAGGAGTAGCATTAGCCTAAGAAAACTTGCAGTATCAACCCATCCTCCTAAGGTCACTGAGAAATTCAAAGGAATTCTGAATATGAGAATATTGTTTATGTAGCTATGTAGAGCATTCTACTTGCTGGATATTATTTCTGAGATTAAATTAAAACCATAAAAAACTTTGTCATGCATTCCTATAGTCTCTTCAGGCAGGGCTTTATGATCAACTCTGATGGTATTTTACTTGCGTAGAAAAAAATGCAAGTAAACGTGCCTAACTAGGCAGCTAGACTTATGCTAAAATGCAATTTTTTTCGGTGAGTTGTTAAATAAAAAGCCATGAGAGAAAATGAATCTGTAGTCTTTATTGAAAAACAAAACTAGTACTTGCCTAAAAATGTTCAGCGTTACAGGAATTGTATGAAGGGAACCAAAATCTGAATCCAAAACTACTTCTTTTTAATATACACCATACTCTAGATTGCCTGTCAAGCTGGGGAACACTGCAGATATGAATGCAGCCAGTGCATATGCTGGCTTTCTAAATAAAACCTGTCAGCTTCATATTCAAGGGTCTGTTTTACATGTCTGTCTTCTGAAGCTAACTTCTCTCAGCACTCTATTGTAAATTAAAAAATGAAGTTCCCAGGAGCGTGTCTGTTGCTCAAGAGCGGAGACAACACTACAGATTGTTGATGACTTCCGCTGCCTCAGGCGTGGATGTACTGGGCAGTTAGGAAGAGCAGTGGGGACGTCCCCCTCTCCGCCACTCTGAGGGCTGTGTGGTGGTGCGCTCTGCACCACTCCCCTCCATAAACCAGCTATTCACATCCGAGCTATTTCAGCCCCCATTGCTATCTCAAAGTGTGCTTCTGGGATGGGCTCTACTATAAATTATTGATTATGTCTGAAACTGTGGTCTCTTTGAAGGCAATGACAAAAATCTCAATGAATTTTCAGGACTTTTGCCACTCAGATAGGAAGGGTCACTTTGCATTTGTGAGTCATATTTTTTATCAGTTAATTGAAAAGTCTCTTCTCTCCTTCTGTAGAGACTTATAAAGCAAGTTCTTGATTAGGTAAAGTAGTTAGCTACTACTAAAGTAGTAGGTTCATTTATTTCAAAGCCCATTTGAGTTCCTACTGTTCCCAGACTGCTGCCCACACTAACTGATAGAGCCTCAGTATTTCTCTGAGCTCCTCCACCTAACTCCATTGCCTCCAGTCTGATTTAAGTTCAGAAATCACTTAGGACAAGGTTTGCCTTTCTGCCCTGCATGTACCTAACACACAGAGTGCCATCTGTGTCTGGAGCTCCAGGTACAGCAATAATTTGTCTTGGAATTAAGAACTCTGAAAGTTAACATGTCCACAGGCCATTTCTAGCTCACATGCATGAGATCCACGAGCTCGGTGCCAAAAAAAAGACGGTATATGCCATCCTCTGCCAGTTGACTTGTTCTTGGTTCAGTGCATTAGAGTGACAATCTTGCAGGCAACTGCAGGCTCTACACAGAGGGCTTTGGATCTGTCCTGGTTTCAGCTGGGATAGAGTTAACTGTCTTCCTAGTAGCTGGTACAGTGCTATGTTTTGAGTTCAGAGCGAAGAATGTTGATAACACTGATGTTTTCAGTTGTTGCTCAGTAGTGTTTAGACTAATGTCAAGGATTTTTCAGCTTCTCATGCCCAGCCAGTGAGAAAGCTGGAGGGGCACAAGAAGTTGGCACAGGACACAGCCAGGGCACCTGACCCAAACTGGCCAACGGTGTATTCCATACCATGTGACGTCCCATCCAGTACAGAAACGGGGAAGTGGGGGGCAGGGATTCGCCGCTCGGGGGACTGGCTGGGTGTCGGTCGGCGGGTGGTGAGCAATTGCACTGCGTATCATTTGTACATTCCAATCCTTTCATTATTGCTGTTGTCATTTTATTAGTGTTATCATTATCATTATTAGTTTCTTCTTTTCTGTTCTATTAAACCGTTCTTATCTCAACCCACGGGTTTTGCTTCTTCTCCCGATTTTCTCCCCCATCCCACTGGGTGGGGGGGAGTGAGTGAGCGGCTGCGTGGTGTTTAGTTGCTGGCTGGGGTTAAACCACGACAGGATCTAAGGCAGAAATCATGAACTGGACCTTACTCAATGGGCACGCAGGCAGACAGCATAGCACAAGGTGATGTGTTGATGGTAATCTGCGTTACTAAGCCGGTAAGTGGCTTGCAGCAGTTAGAGGGTTTTCACAGTATTTATCTTAAGACCTTGATGTAATGAATTGCAATACTGAAAGTTAATAAGCTTACATATGTGGATCATGGTTTCTAGACCTTTCTAAGAAAAGGGGGCTTAATCTTCAATCTGATCAGTGGCAAATAGAAATAGGTGTGCTTTAAATACAACAGTACAACATCAAGATAAGCCTGCTGGGTCATTTCTTTCACAGAGATGCTGTGGAAATAAGGCCTAAATTCATACCTTGAGAAGCCAAATAGTTAAATTACAGTATTATCTTCTTAAATGAAATACTTTGTTAAAGGAATAAAACAGGATAGAATCAATTTTTATTGCTCTATCATGCCTCTAAACCGATTGCAGCTGTAATAAAATTAGGAATCCCATTTCATTTAAAGCAAGGAAAGTAATTTTATTTACTTTTTTCAGTCACGCCCCCACACAAGCACACGCACAGAGCAATCAGCTGCTGCACTTGTTAGCTCACTGATTAAATACTTTGTCACTTAACTCTGAACTAATTAAAGAGAATTGAAGCTGCCTGTGCATCAGCCAACACGGCATTAACTTTAACTGAAATTCCTATGCTTCACTCATTTCTTGTCTGCAGTGTTGGGGGGAGGAAGATTTTTTTGTTTGTTTCTTTCAGCCGGCAGCTCTACTAGATCCATCCTCAGCTGCTGAGAGTTCTTTGGTCAATAACTTTTGATAGCTGTACTAAAACAATAAAATCTCCCTGTATCTGCAGTCTTGTCAGCTTTGTGACCCACAAGTGCTCTGCATGTGTGTGGTGGAAGTGCAGTAGTGGAAGATGGTGAACGGTCCAATACTGCAGTTCTAGCTAGTATCTGATACACACTAGTGATGTTGGAGGGCTCACAGACTCTGATTATCTAACCATTGAAAATGTTTGTTTGTCAAAATAATTGCTAATTGTTAGAACTTATTCAAAGTCCCACCCCCTGGATGTCTACTAATTTGCAAAAATCATAGCTATGTTTTTAAGGGGTTTTTTTTGTTTGATTGATTTTGAGACACAAATCCTAAAGCCTCAAAGTCTAGGGACTGATTAAAAAGTTTTCCAAGTCTTTTCATTTGAAAAGTCATTATTTTTAAGCCAACATCAGGATTCCTGAGAGTTTGATGCACCATTTTCAAATTTTGTCACCAAAGCAGAATTATAGCCCAGGAAAACATATAGCCCAGGAAAAGCCTTCTCATTCCAAAGTTAACTACCCTAAACATATGCATTTGTCCTCTACCCTCCAAATGAAATACACTGTACTGACAAATGAAGTATAGATTGGTTAGTTGCGTAGGTACGTGTCTGTGTTTGTAGTTTATGGAGCTGATAAATTAATCTAGATTGACACTTAGACTATACACGTTTCACCATCACGTTTTTTGGAATATAACCAAACAGATGGTGCATGAACATCACAATATATTCTGAGGTTCCCAGAAGGAGTTAACATTTTTTTTTTGAATGGCAGCTCATGATATATCATAACTAAGGTTGTATCACGCTTTTCCCTATAAACTGTGATTTTCAAGGGTTTATGATGTACCCATAAAAATTCATTCAAGCTAGAAAAATAGCCTGAAACCAAGAACTCGGGTTTTGTTGAGGAATGTCAAGCAAGCCATCCCATCATTATAACATTTTCATTTTTCAAACTTTCCCAATGCATTCATATAAACTGGGGGAGGAGGGAAGGGAGAGGTCCTAAAAATAAATGAGTTCTTTAAAGAAGGTAAATACTTTGGGTTTTTATGTCAAATTTTAAAGAGGTTTAGTGCATGCCAAATAATTTTTTTATTATACTTCTTCCTGTTATAAGACAACAAAAGCTGGGAAGCTCAAAATAAAGAACAATACTCCTTCTTGGCCAAAGCATTTTTTTTAATGTCTGAATTTGAGAGACTTGAGAGTCCAGAAATTAGGCTTTTAACATATCCATATAGATTGTACACCCCAAAGTTTGTTTTCTCCATGTCATCTGTCCGTTTCAAATGCTTTAGTCTCTGCCCCTTAGATATTTAAAAGCAGCAGTAAAAAAAAAAACAACAAAGAGAGTTCATTAATATCGGCCTTAGCCAGCACTGTCAGGCTGTAGAAGCATCATCTTGCTCCCACTACAAGATGCATTGACTCCACTTTTGTTTCACCTTCCTTTCACAGGTGAAAACAGAAGCAGATTAAGGTTTGGAGAAGGAAAGTATGAGTCTTTCCTTTAGCTTTTAAATCTGTGGTCACACTGGCAAAATTTAGTTTGGAATTTTATTTTGGATAGGTTCAGGTATGTGCATAGACAAATGCATGCATGCCTTTTGTTACTGTACTTTGTTTTAAATATATCAAGCCTGCCCTGCTGAGCATCCCTTGTTGCCTGTCTCTGTGTTTCATTCCACTCTGTCATCCCTGTGGCTTACACTGTTATCCCCAGATTTTGGGGGCCCTATGCAAAGTAAGATATATAGGGCCATATCCACGTCAAAACTTGCTCTCCATAATTCCACAAGCTAAGCTGTGCATTATTTCTTTTTGGAAGCGCTGCAGGTTAGACAGCAGATGAGAGAAGAGAGAAAACAAAACCATGCAGCATTTCAGAGCTGCCTCCCCTATCTTTGCACTCTCTGCTGTCTCTCCAGTTTCCATCTTCTTCATGTTCCTTGTAATTTTTCTTATAGTTTGGTTTTTGTTTGGGGGGGGGGGGGGGGTCCTGTCTGAGTCTGTAAAATGGGGCTTCTCTGTAAAATTCCTCAGACACCCATATGAATAATTCCCCGTGCACATTGTATAAATGTGCCTTTGGTAGAAAGGTGCACGATGGCATCACTCACTGTGCTGGCGATGTAAAGGTCCCTGGCAAGCACAGACCAAATAAACCCCCTGAAGCCACTCATGAGTAGCGCTGTGAGTGCCAGCCCTGGAAAGCCCACATGGCAGCACGGTGCAGGGAGCTGGGGCAGCAGAGGGAAATGACAGGGAGGGGGCGGCAGGCAAATTGTAGCAAATTCTTTTGACTGCAGAACAAAATTACCTGCAGTGGGAGGCCTGGGACACGTCACTAGCTCTGCTGAGACACAGCTCAGCGCTGCTCTGCAGGCTACAGCTGACTCACTTTGCTTTGCCTGGCTAAAACACAGACTTGTCCCAAACAGCCTCTCCGCACACCCCTATCAGGAACACGAGTGGCATAAAAGCCGTAGGAGTATACAGGCAGAACTGACTGGCCAATAAACGGACAAAACTGAGGAAAAACAATCATCACAGTCTTACTGTCCTAAGACTCCAGGAGGTCACAGAGCTAAATTAGTGCAGCAGAAGCAAGCGACTGGCTGTGACCCAGATCATGTATTACATACCCCATGGCAGCCCTGGGGCTCAGCTCTGGTCCCCAGTATGCCACTGTCTGCTCTGACTTTTGCACGTCTGAACATCAGGGCGATCCTCAGCTATTCCTTTATGGCAAGTTCTGGTTGGCCTGCACCAAAACAGAGGTCAAAAATGGGACTCAGAGGACATGTTTAATACAAGATAAAAGTTATACGCGCACGAGACTAGGAAAAAAGCTTGACATCTCTTGCAAAACGGCATTAATTAGGTATTACTTTAAATGATGAATCCTGGCCCATTCCCATGTGAACAGTTGGCAAATGCACTGTTACCATCAGGTTGGATTTGAGGGGTTAGAGGTGTTGAGTTTGTTTTAATTAAGATACTTTGTTATAATCACAGTCTATTAAGACTTTTTTATTAGTTTATTAAGACTTTTGCTTGTTGTCTGCATGAGGTACACTGAGTGTCTCGTGTCCCCCTAAGTAGTACTTCTACTGAATATAAAACAATGGCATTAGAAGTAAAAAAGTCATGAAAATACATTAATAAAGCCTTTTGAAAGTGCAGGCTTAATTTGCACTCTTTGTGATCATTTAAGTGATGAAAGACTTTCATCCACAGCATCCTTGTTTATTCATATGGTTGATTGCTACATGATGATGATTTCTTTTGTTTTCCTCATTCAGCATATGCTCCATACCTTGTAAACTGCATACCTGTAAGAAGCATCCTATCTTGTTTAGATTAGAAAGATTTGTACGTACTGTGCCCTTCTGAACAGATTTGCCTGGAATGCTTTCAGGCTGGCATTAACAAGATAAGGCAATATGCAATAGAGATGTGCTATACTACTTAGAATCACCTTTGAGCTTAATTTTGTGCAAGTCTGGGTTGGGTTTTTTTTGTATTTAATGCAGGCCCACACCTATCTATGATGTTAGTGATGGTCAGTGATTTTTTACTAACAAATTTCGAGCAAAGTTTTCCCTTGATCTTTCCCATGCCAGCGAAAGTGAAATCTGTTGCCTTGGCATATGAGGGAAAAACTTGGTTCAGCACGTCCTAAACTGTAATATTTTAAGGATACTGCAGTTCTTGGTGGTTCCTTGTATGCATAGCTGTAGGACAGAATAAGACAATTTAGGGTAAATGCTTCCAAAACCTGATAAAAAATAGTTCACTTTATATGCTCAGTGCTTATCCAGTGAAATCAAGAGAAACTACTTGCACCATTGGCAGTAGAATTTGTTCTTCTCTATAATATTCCAGAAAAAAATAAAATTAAAAATCAGAGTAAGATTGGCTTTGATGACAAACCCTTCGGGGCAAAGACTGCCTTCTCACACAGTACCCAAGACATACTGAACCCAAATCATGACTCCAACTTTTAGGAGCTGGCACAAAGAGGAGTAACACAACAATGCCCGTTATGCCCATTACATGACATCCTGTGGTGTCTTTGCTGGCACCTTGCATATGGACTACTGTTGCGAAATGGAGTGGTTTGGACCGCCAAGAAATGCACCACCACAACTACATATTGCTTGAACGCCTTAGAATAGGTGAAACACCAAGATGCCTGTTTTCACCAGCCTACCATGCACATTATTTAATATTTTTAAGCTCCTTACTTTGACAATTGCAATTTGTCACTGCATAAAATATGGGAAATGCCACTTATTTAAAAGGGCTATATTTAACACACGCAGAAACTGCATTCAAATGCAGTTAAGGTTGTGACAAGCCACGAAATGTGTAAAATCACAAATAATGCAAAATTGGCTTCTTAGTCAGAGAAATTAAAGGTTTCAAAGTGCATGAAACCTTTGCCTCCTTCCCATGTAAGGCAGCAGTGTAGAGCTGGTGGCAGGCTGAACAGCTGGTAGTTTGCTGTGCCATTGGTAAAGAAAAAAATGTTTCGTTTTACTCTCTCTTTCTATGGAAAATTATCTTCAACTTTATTATAATGCAGTGTAAGTATCAAGTTTATTCTTAGCAGCATGTCTCTTCAGTCATGCTGTGAAGGTAATTGTAACAAAGGGAATATGAAAAGCATTACTAGTAAGAATAACATCTTACTTTTACGCAGATCTTTTCATCCAGAAAGGTTCCTAGTCGCTCTTGCAAACCATTGGCAGCATCTTGTTCTCAGACCCTCAAGGCAGCACTCAGCCCCAGTGCTCGGCTGTGCCTGCAAGTGCACAGCTGGGGCAGAAGCATCCTGGCGGCTCAGCACAGACAAAGAAATCATCATGATAGAAGTCACATCCTCCCTGTGAATCTGAGATCTGAAATTTGCTTTTACCTTTACCTCTGCAAAAATTCTTTACATCTTGTTGTACCCATCTCCCAATGGCTTCTGGTAAAATATCTCAACTCCTTGGCATTTCTGCTGAAATCTTAGGTCTTCTTGTGGAACTGTGGCCAAGATGCTTTCAGCCTCTGCATGCTTCTTGTATGCATGTGGCTGTTAAACCTGTGAAAAGGACACTGGAGAAGACTGAAAGATAGACAGACTATTGGCTCAGCGAAGGCAAGCTTTCTGAGGACAGTTTGTACTCAAAGGTCATGGATTCTTTTCCTCATTTAAGAGTGAAATACATGTGGATGTGTTGTTCTTTCAATAGCGGAGGGAATTTGGGCACACTGGTATGGCAATAGGAGTCCCTCAAGAACATTCCTTTAGGCTTTATCATTTCTGTTTTATGTAACTATTGTCCACTAAAACTAAGTGTTTACCTCTGTGGTTGGCTGTGATAACTCTATACCCTAATAAAACGCAATATTATGTGGCAATTTTGCTTACCTCACAAAGTATCACACCACGCTAAAAACCTTGCTGCTGTCACAAATGAAGCAATGCAATTACCTGCTTAGAATCTCTGAGAGGGAAAAACATAAATTAATAAATAATTTTGTAATTATAATTTTCCATCTCTTCCAAACAATGGTACCTTCAGCAGGCTACAACGCTGGATTAGTAGCAAGTTCTTATTAAACGTATTCTGAGTTTGAGTGGAAGAGTCTGATAATTATCTTCCAAAAGTAGGACTACAGGTTTCAAAGCACTCTGCCCTATAGAGCAAGGTGCACTTTTCAGTCTAGGAAAGAAGTTGGACAGCATATAGAAGGGCTGAGAACTGAGATGTAAAGTTGCCCGTGGATGCAGGAGGACAGAAGGGGCTATCAGATCAAACAGACAAAATGTTCTGAACTGGTGAAGAGGATTCCCCTGGAGCAGAACAGAAAGGACAGAGAGAAAACAGACTTCTGAGGAGACAAAAAAAGAAATAAGCTAGAAGAGCAAAAATATAAACAAACAAGTCCTAAGCTAATGAACGCATGTGAAGAACAAGGCAAATGCATGTGCGTGTCTGCACTCACACATGGGTAGACACTCAGCCTCCTGTGCAACCAACATCATCTTGGGAAAAAAAAGTAAGCCTTTGAACTGCAAAGCATGCAAAAGCATGCATTTTCCTCCCTTTTGGCTTTTATCATTTATTCATTTTCTGGCTAGAAAGAAACGGTTTGGCCAAAACAAACTGTCAAGAGAGGTAACATCTGTTATGGAAGGCAAATTGGCAAGGACTACGTTAATGTGGGATTTGAATAATGGTTGTTTTCCTCAAAATTTAGACTCTTTCCAATTTTTTTATAACTACAGATATAATTAATGAATTAATATAAAATCAGTCCACACACTGTTTTTATTCCTGGGCTTGGTCTTCAGCTATAAACAATTATATCTGAACATACATTCTGATGAGAATTAGGCCTAAACTGCAGTCTCCAAAATTCTCTCCCAAACCAGAGAGGACTGAGTTAGGACTTTATTTGCCTCAATTTTATATTTGTTTTTCACCTTAATAAATTCTGTGGAGTTGTTTCAGACTTATATTCTTACTAAGAAAATCCTTGTACAAAGTTTGGTCCCAGGAGCAGCTTGCTATCTTGTTCTAAATTTACTTGTTACATTGACCTAGTATTCATAGTCCTATTTCTATTCCTAATTTTCACCAGAAGTATATCAGCCACAAATGTGATAAATACACATGCATATGCTGTATTTCTATTTATTGTACCATGGAAAAGTACTTTATGCTGTAATAAAAACAAGTGCGTATATAGTAGGAAGCATTAAAATGTAGGATCGGTCACTATACTTTGAATAAACACTTCCTCTTTCAGCCTGTGTGGGCCTATACCAATTCTAATAACCACCACATCAGGAAAGTGATTCCAGTTATGTATATTCCTGATACCGATGCCTTTACTGGAACAGTGCAGTGCAAACAACATAGGCAGCAACATAAATTCTCTTTTTTATGCATTCTATTAATATATGGAAATGTTAAGTTTGCATTTAATCCAGACTCCTTTAAAAGAGTTGCGAGAACACAAGGAGGAACATGTGCTCATTCCTGCACAAGTTTCTAATTCCTGCCCAGGATTCTGGTGAGAGCAGCAACCCTGGCAGTGATGCTCAAGACTTTGGTTTACGTTACCAAAACTAGAAGGTGAAATTACAGTCACAGCATATGTTTATACTGGGGTACGAACTATAAAAGCTGCTCTTGTCCTTCCACTAGTTGTTCTCTTGGCCTCCTCCTCTCTCCATTTTATAAACTCCAAACAATAAACTGCCAGAATGAATCTATCTTTTTTTGCTAAATTACAACTGTTTTGAATTTAGCTCCTTGTATGATCACCCAGGGGAGCTGCCATCTTCCTGTCCCTTTACACTCCTTGAGTGAGATTTTTGCCCAAGGGAGCCCTACCACTTGCTAAAATGTAACTCAGATTTTTTTGTCACAAGTAAGCGAGTTGGTGCTGCTTCTAGTAAGCCAAAGCATAGCAATGTCAGTCAGTGCACTCTGCAGCTTTGCAAGAGGTTTTTCCCCACCATGATTTGTTGGTAAATGAGTAGAAAGCATATAAAATGTATCAACCAGCACATTTTGGCAATTAAAGAAACCCAAGGTTTCCCAGGTCATACTGCTTCTTCCCCATGGGAAGCTCAAATATGCGCAGGGCGCACCAGGCAGCAGGCTCGCTTCTGTGGGCAGAGCTGTTCAAACCTGTCCCTCCAGCGCCGTCTGCAAGAGCGGTTGGAGCTGGGCAAGCTGGAGCTGCTGTCTCAGTTTCGGGGGGGGTGCAGGATGCATGCCACCAGCAGAGACAGGGGAGCCACTCACCGGCTGGGGCCAAGGTCACTTGGACAAACACAGTTGCGTCTTGCCCGTGCACCACACCAAATCTCTACCTGCACCAGAGTTCACACTGCTAGTTGTGGTTTTCCATTGCTACATTACTTTTTCAGAAAGAGTGGGCAGACTGCAGCTTCAGGTTTTGTACTCTAGCACTTTCAAATGTATTTTAACATGGTCTAACAATGTAACTTTAGTTCTCGTTCCAATTTCACATCTTTTTGGCTGAAAGATTCTTCCTTCGGAAAATACAGCATTGCCAATATATTACTTCTCTGCAGGAATAACTCAATTTTGTTTAAAGGTCTTTATCTTCCAGCCAGGACAACTGAAGAACAATTACTTCAAAGTAACATTTCAAAATAGCTCTTATTTTAAATAAAAATTTGGAACAATGATTTTTATTTTTGCTTGCTGATTCTAAATGGGAAATTTGATTTCAACATGTGAAATTGCTTCTGACTGATGGAGCAGTCAGCACCTCCTGTTTTGGCATTTCTGATCTAAAACTTTTTGGAAGTTTTTCCTCTTGCAGAACTGTTGAAAATATTAACTTTCATTCTAATTTGAACCTGAGGTAGTACCAAATTATAACTATTCTCCCATGAGGGGATGATTCAGTTTCGGACACGGGGTGGGAGCAGGGAGGGAACAGTAAATTGCTGCCATGAATGAGCACAGGAACTGCTCATGCTTTTCTGATTTTTTGCTTTTTACTGCCACATATACTCATCTGTGTGTTTTACCTGAGCAGACTGCCTTTTTTAATGAGAATTATGTACACAGTTTATTCCAGTTCCAGACTAATGCAGGTTTTATAGTCAGCTTTTAAAGGCACAGGTTTCCATTTTGCATCTAATTAGTTTAGGGAAATAAAGCAGAAGAGTCAGCAACGCCCTACAACACCTGCAAGAAGACACTTGCCCAGCCTGGCTATGTACCCCACCACATTCAAGGCACATCCAACAGAGAGCTATGGCAGGCGTTGCCAGCAACACAAGGGCTGGCAAACCACACTCAAAGCTCGCTGTGGTTCACTGATTCACAAAGCAGAGGAGACCGTGTAAACAGCTCCTGAAAACTGTGCCACTGAGCCACTGGGAAAGGCAGCTTCCTCCAGGAGCAGGATCTGCCGCAGCATTACTGTTTCATCAGAAGCACAGCTGGAGCCCCGGGGAGGAGGGAAGGGGTGGGCAGCTGGCACCCTGCATCACTCCAACCTTCTTCTTGTTAAGCTTCAGAAAGATGTAGGAAGAGGGAAGGTGGTACTGGTCAAACAGGGCCCTCCAAGGGCTGATTCACAGGTGCATCGCCTGCCCAGAGAGCAGCATAGCATCTATAAAAGCAGAGCTGCCAATGGGGCCGGCGACGTGCAGCAGCCTCTGTGGGCATCCGTGCCCCTCAGCCCCCAGCTCCTGCCCCGCTCCCAGGCAGGGACCCTGCCCTGTCTGAGAACGGTAACACCACGAACAAAAGCCATGTCAAGATGCTTCAGCTCCAGCAGGGATGCTCCTGCTACCCTCCCCCGATATAAAAGTCTGCGAGAAGAGTCAGTGATCCAATACAATCTTTCAGGAGCAACCCCCGTGCCTGTGCGGGGGCAGGGGCGGGAGGGCTGTGCCACCGGGCAGCCCAGCTTCAGGGGGAAAACACAAAGCCAAGGTCCCAGGGACACCAACTGCTAAAGAGCCCACAGCATTTTCTGCAAGCGTGGGAGTGTTAAACATAACAGTTATCTGGGAGAAATTTTCAATTTGGATAAACTAAATTACTGCTGGATTTACAGTCAGATGCAGAATTATTTTTTCTTTCTCTGCCAGATTGTTCTGTGGTATTTCTGAGCTACTGTGGCCCAGACCAGAAGCAGGTGAAATGGTTCCTGCCTCCAGATGAAAAGTGTCTTTTCATTCTCTTTTTTTTTTTTTGACTCACAGAGCAGCTAAAATTGAAATCTAGAAGTAGCGATACGATACCTATTCACTCTATTTTGTATACAATTAAAGCAATAATGTGTCAGACTGAAGTGCTGTTATGGTATACTTGATTATTGCTAACAGCACTTGTGTGGAGGTGACCATCAGCTCAGCTCTGGGAGTAGTAAATCCATTATATTCTAAAAGGAGCCACAGAGAAGTTATTCTCCAGCTGGAAACTTGTATCTCTCTTGTTCAAGAATTTCGTTATTGTTTCTTTTCTTGTAGATTTGCCACTGTAACCCATGGTATTCAAGGGATCACATCAAGCAGGTAACCTACAGGGTATGCTTCTATTTATTTTGAAAGACGGTAAGCTAATTCCTTACTGTCCACATGAAATCGCTAGATACTATGTTATTAAACACACTTATAACGTGTGTGCTTAATTTCTCTATGCAAAACAAAGCAGGCAAAAACATTGGAAACAAAATTGGAAAATGCTTTTCACCAAGCTTCTGCTTGTGACCTGCAAAATACAGTTAGTTTGTTTTATTTGTGATTTTAAAAAAGGTGCTTCACTTGATATACCTATACAAATGGAATAATAATAAAGGGAACCTGAAACATAATTTAAATATTTGTAAAGATTTGTGAAATTCTCCTATGAACACCTCTATGGAAGAAAAAGAAAAAACACTTGATGCAGGAATACTAAATTACAAACCACCCTATTCTCTGATGGGAAGTGAGAGAGAGTGTGACTGCCCAAGTTGTGCTTCTTATTGGCTCCTGTATCATTGATTCCTTTTGGCACTTTCTATCTAGAACACAATTAAGTTGTTCAATCTTCATCACCATGCTACCTGCCAAGCTTTGCACCGCCTGAATTGTGCTGCTTTGTTTGGAAAGAATTAAAAATTGTGTACTAGAAAGGGTGAAAGTGTTTGATGCTCAGGTTTCAGAATGAGCAGCTGTTCTCATAGTCAGCTATCAGAGTATCAAGAACACATTATTGTTGCATGTGCTGCATATAAGAATTCATGAAAACAATGCGAGAGCCAAAACAAGTAGTGTAGATCATGATTTTTTGCTTTTAAAGTCTGTGCTCATGTTTAGCTAAACTTTTCATTACCGTGGCAGCACCCGTCTGATTTTTCTCATAATCCTCAGTTATCAAGACAGAAGTTAGCATATGGGAGGTAGAGCAGTCCTCACTCTTTTACTTCATAAAATCTTGGAGATATCAAAGCCACCAGGAGATTGTAGCCATGACTCTTCTAAAAATTACTCAAAATTAGGTTACTTGCATTCCCAGCAGATGAAGTTATTGCTCACCAATGGAGGTACATGGACAGTAACAAACAGACTCCTCTAACAAATCGCAGATCAGCTGGTGATATAAAACACTGGCTAAGAATTACAGCATTTGCTGCTGTCCTGGTCCTATTGCATGAGTTGTGAGATGAGGAGTACTCTACAATCCAATTTTAAGAATACAGCAGTATCCCTGAAAAATAACCGAGGAGAATTGTGGACAGCCATAAATAGGAAATCTCTAACAAACATATACTTTGAGCGCGCCTCTGGCTAGAGGGGCCACCATCAGGACTTTATTCCCACAGATAATTACACAGAGATGCAATTTGAAGCAACAAAATTGTGCTTTTAATTGTTCATGATTAGAGGGGGAACCCAAGCAGCAGTGTAAATAACAACAGGCAAAGAGAGTGAGAGCATTGCATTGAAAAGGCAGTATTGTTGCAAGGCAGACAGAGAACTGAGACCAAAATTTGCCAGTGTTTTCCAACTAAAACTGCTGATCTAATAAAAGACATCATCCTTCTAAAAACCTTGCCCCTTTAAATCCTTAGTACAGCAGCACTACAATAACAATACTATTAGGCTCTTAAATATGCATTTATCCATATACACAAATCTCCATTATAAAGGCTTGTATCGATAAGCAGATTGTTTAGGATATTTCTTCAGGTTTTTAGCATAATAATGATCATCATGTTATCGAGGAGGGGCATGACAGAAAGGAGAATTTCTCTAGCTCATTTACCATGAATAATGATCTATCCTTATGAATTATGATTTATGACCAGCTGGGGAAAATGCTTAAGTTAGAGCTACGGCAGCTACCTCTCATCCAGGACAGATAAAGCTATCAAATTCCTTCATTTATTTGCAGTTAAAACTACAGGAACAGCACCTAAAATGCAGGTACTTGGTGTTCAAAACCAGCCCAAGGAATGCAGGCAGCTTAAGAAGTCCTCCGCAGACTGCACTTAGATCCCACTTCACAATTTCTGAATACCTCCATATCCCCAAAAAGCCACAGCCAAAAGCCAAAATACCCCATTTGGAAGATCACTTTCTA
The DNA here is from genome assembly GCF_026419915.1 of Harpia harpyja. Taxonomy (NCBI): domain Eukaryota; kingdom Metazoa; phylum Chordata; class Aves; order Accipitriformes; family Accipitridae; genus Harpia; species Harpia harpyja. The sequence continues at coordinate 22,190,078 of NC_068950.1, read as the reverse complement.
TGTTCCCCAAAACGCTGATGGTAAAATTTAATGTGAGGACTGAGGTGTGTTTGTACAGCATTGAGGAAAAAACATACCTGCTCACAGGGAACTAGCTCTTGCAAGGCAAAGTTATCTTTTTCTCTCCTTTTCCCTCTCCCCTACCCCCCTTTTTTTTTTTTATAGTGAGAGGATAACTGAAATTGCTTGCACTCACTTTGCACAAGTTCAGCCTGCATCAAAGTAACGAAGAGTAAAAGCACTAAATCCCAACGCTAGCATTTGGCAAGAACTGCACTGAGAACAGGGACCTAAAACGGCAGCAAACGACTGCCCGAATGCATCCCAGCTTCCCACTCCCTGCCGGATCTGCCTTCCCTACCTGGCAGGGCCCATGACTTTCGGAAGGACAAAGAACATGCTCAGCCCTCCGGCAGTCGGGTGCTTCTGCCAGCCAGGATTTAGGAACGGAGCTGGGCGAGGGAGCCAGCGCTGCTGCTGCTAACTCAGCGTTTGCTGGTGCAGTAGGTCACTCCAGCGCAGAAGCCAGCAGTGACCATAGGCTGCAGAATTAGGATCAGGCATAGGAAGAATGAGGGTCATTAAAACACTTGCAGCTAAAAAAATTTTAAAAAATCAGCCTGGCAAGCTTGGAAACCGCTGTAGTCAGTAGAAATTTGTAAAATAAATCTTATTGTAAAATATATCTTTCTGGGGTTTTCTTTTTATAGAAAGCTTTATTTTTTGAAAATTGGTATTCAATCTTACAAGATATTTACAGCTCTTACAAGCACAGCGATTTCTGCTTTCCTTACTGTTTTGATGTTAGAACTTGATGAACACCTTCGGATGCATCGATCTTTATTATCAACTGCAGCTACATTAAAAACTCAAAGGAAAAAGACGTTGGCTCACCTGTTTGTAAAAGCCATTCGTTACAATATGCAGAGAATTGGGCTGCACACAAACTCTAATCACAATCAGTAGGAGGCTGGAAACATTTGCCATTGCCAAAACAACAACAACAAAAAAATCCCCAAATCAGGGACTCTCATTTTTATTATTTATTTATTTATTTATTGTCAAACAGCTGAGGTGTTTCTACTCTGCAGACACCGAAATCGGTTCCCATGAAGGCAATTAGCATTGTCACTGTTTGTTCATTATTCAAACCTATGTCCTCCAATTTACACTACCCATATGCTGGGCTAATTTTGTACGGCATAAGATGCCAGAGAAAGGTGCCAGATCACTAATACATAAAAATTACAAATAACTGCAGTGGCTCAGCTGACAGGCAGGACTGCTTCCAGGGTGGAGCTCTGGACCAGTCTGTCACAAAATGCGCCCTGCCCATATGAATCCTTTAAATTATTGTTTCCCAGGCTAAAATTGGGTTTTAGCAATGTGAGGGGGCAGAAGGGGAAGGATTTTCCACAATAACTGATTTTGGTGGTGACTGCGCAGAATTGTATGGGAGGTATTGAAGATATTAAAAGAGATCACTCTCTAACAGTCTGAAGGGGTGTGCATGTGTAAACATACATTCATCACAGAAATAACTCTTGTAAGACAGAAAACATTTTTCCACACTAATCCTCTACTCTGTGCCACAAACCCACGGTATAGAACATAAGAGAGCCATACGATTAAGCTTATACAACAAGGCATTGCAGAGGTGCTGCTGAGGCAAGGTCTGACAAGAGAAGTCCAGGTTTCCCCCAGAGCTGAGGGGGGAAAGCATCTCCCTGTTTTAAGACCCATAGACACTGTTTGTGATGCACGGGGTAACCTCACCAGTATCAATAAGGACATGGAGATTTTCGCGGCTGATACAGAAGGCAGCAGTGAGACCCTTTAGTGTCTGGCAGATGGAGTGTGTCTCCCCTGTTTAACCCCTTGGTGGCTTGCAGGAACTCTCGCCAAGGTAAGGGGATGTGGGCAAGTGCCTGCCAGCTGCTCCTAGAGTGGCTCGGTCTGGGTAAACGCCCAGCCCCAACCCCCCCCCAGCACACAGCCTGCTGCAAGGCAAAACAGGGCTTCAGGAGATTCCTATCTCCCCCATCCTGGGCAGATCTGAGGCTGTGGCTGCTCTCTGCCCCCCTTCCTGCCTTTCCAGCTGAGCTCCCTGCCCCTCTCCTCCCACCCCACCAGGCCCTTTCTGCACGCCTTTGTACACAGGCATGCCAGTACAGTCTAAGGAAAAGCTCACTTCCGTCTACTACAGCAGAGAAAATCAGCAAAAACTTAAACTTTCAAGCTAAGTAGAATATAGAGAGAAATTTCTGAAAATAAAAGCTGAGTGGTCATGGGTTTTTTTCCCCTACTCCTACTAAGGAAGACAAAGTAGTGGTGCAGGGGCTATGTGATCTTCTCACCATGTATCACTGTTCATTACAGAGCCCCATCCAGCAGGGAACACCAATCAAATAGGCCATGTGAAAGGTAGAAGCACCATTAGCACCCGAACAACAACTAACAAGAGTGAGGCACAGTCTTCTGCGAGGGCAGGAATTCAGGTGCGTGGCCTCCTTCATCTTCATTATCCCATAACATGACCACATAGAGTTGTAAAAGGAAGATCCTCCTGCCGAGACCAACCGCAGATGCAAACATAACTGTCTACAGAAATTAGCAAGGCAAATAGATCAGCAGAGTCTTATCGAGGCTTGTGACCGCTATTATATTTGGCTGCCGCAGCTTTCCTGGTGGATATCAAACACTAAGTGAAGGGAAGGAAAAAAAAAAAAAAAATCTATCGCACCTTCCCTGCCAGTGAGCCATGTGCAATCCAGCCTGTAAATAGCTGTGCTAATTCACAGCTGTCACATTTATAAATGCCACCAAAGTGCCAAAGAGAATGCAGAAATCCAGAGCCATGCATTGTCTCTGATCGGCAAGAACAACGCTACCAACCCCTGCTCCTCTTCTGCCAAAGGCCGCTGGGCTAATATGGCTGATAAGTGTAATTCAGAAGGCCAACTGTCAAAGCAGATGAAATGCATGTTTTCTTCCTAGCCTTGTAATGCAAATCAGTATGTCCTGTTGAAAAATGACAATTTCTGGTTTCCTTCTTGTACCTGAATGAAAAAGGTGCCGATTCTCAAGACTTGCAGAGTCATATTTTGTTTATGCACAGGCCAGTGAGGGCAGCTAGCTACACTATGAGCCTTGCCAACGTGCTTCACGCCAGACCTAGAGTATGTGGGCAGAGGTTGCATCAGGCTCAGATTTGATGTACAGTCGAGTCCACTAGGAACTGAACTGAAAGCACAAGTTCCCTATGCATATATTGCTGGATTCTGGAGACAAATGTAAAACACCTGCTTATTGCTAATTGGGAAAGTAGTAAGACTGTACTCAGAAGAAAAAAAAAATATTTTTGCATCTTGTAACCTTGTCAAAAAGCCAACATCATCTGCTTTAGTGCACACACAAAAATGTTGCTCATGTCTTGCCCCTGGTATGAGAAGCTCATCGCTTCAGAAAACATATTTAACTTTATAGGAGTTTAAACCTCTGCTGAAACCTTTTAAAAACATCACATACAGCTCTTCAAAGCTCCAATCCCAGAGCCGTCCTCAGAATAATGGAGAATTTAAATCAACTTTACTCTGGGATTACCTTGCTCCTCCAAGTCTCCCCTTGGTCAGAAGTAATTTATTAGAAGATCACTTCCACTAAAAACAATTCTCTATCCTCCTTGGAAGTATTTCCTTCCAAAAAGTAAAGAGCTTATGCTAGACTTTGAAAAGCTGGTTAATCAGAAGGACATCTGAGTTAATTTCTCTAATGTTCTTTGCAAAGTGCTGGCATGGCAGGCAGTCTGCCCAGGTGTGTGGCCAACCATCCTGCCCATTTTTCCTCCATTTATTACAGACACAAATTCAGCCTCCACCAAAGTTCTGCACATCATACTGCTTTTAATAACGTCTCTGACATGTGAGTGGTAGATGAGCTACCTCATTAACAGCAACTGCTTTCAGTCTGTGTATCAGTGATTTACAGTTCAATGGCTGGGGCTCTCTTTGCATAGCTGTATAGGACAGTAAATAATACAACATAGGAAAGTGTTAATGAATTCATAAAGCATGCTAGCAGACAGGGTCAGTGACGTATTTATTATCTTAAAAAATAGATCAGTCTGGCCTTGCTAGAACAGGATAAAAGGTGGTTCTGCCAGTAGAAAAATGTGAAATCCCTATCTGTTAGCCTATGATACAGAGTAAGCAAAAAGAGCTTAAATACCAAGGTTTCTGTGCCAAGAAAACTGTTTCAGAGAATGCATAATTCAATCCTTTAAAAGGGTGGAGATACCTTTTTTATCAGTTTAAATTATATCTGTTTCTTGCTCAAGAACAATAAAATGAAAAAACAGCAGAGGCCTTAGCTTGAGGGGAAGCAAGCCAAGGAATGTTCGCAGTCTTCCCTTGCACATTGTTAAGCACATACAAAGCAGTTCTCTATTTCCAGGTACCCCGTTGTCCTGGTTTCAGCTGGGATAGAGTTAACTGTCTTTCTAGTAGCTGGTACAGTGCTATGTTTTGAGTTCAGTATGAGAAGAATGTTGATAACACTGATGTTTTCAGCTGTTGCTCAGTAGTGTTTAGACTAAAGTCAAGGATTTTTCAGCTTCTCATGCCCAGCCAGCGAGAAAGCTGGAGGGGCACAAGAAGTTGGCACAGGACAGAGCCAGGGCAGCTGACCCAAACTGGCCAACGGGGTATTCCATACCATGTGATGTCCCGTCTAGTATAGGAACTGGGAGGAGAGGGCGGGGAATCGCCGCTCGGGGGACCGGCTGGGTGTCGGTCGGCGGGTGGTGAGCAATTGCACTGCGCATCATTTGTACATTCCAATCCTTTCATTATTACTGTTGTCATTTTATTAGTGTTATCATTATCATTATTAGTTTCTTCTTTTCTGTTCTATCAAACCACGACACCCGTGCACTCCACTACTGTTCTGCACACCCTGCTCTCCAGGCTGCGCTGCCTCTGGTTGCGGGAGAGCAACCACTGCACATGGGCAGAAAGGGGGTACCCTGTACCTGGCGGGAGCAGGAGCAGGCTCCCTGCCCAAACCTCACAGCTCACCAACAAACCCCAACTCCAGCAAGAACCCTGAGACAACGAGAAAATTGCATCAGCCGAGAAGGTAAAATGTTAATTCCAATACTTTGACAGTAAGCAGACTGGATTTTAACTGCATTGTTTTAAAAAAATTAACAGATATAAAAGGATCATAAAAGTTTAACTTCAGATTTCACACGCAGAGGTAGAGCTGGGTTTCACCAATGATGCACTGACATAAGGAGCACTAGAATAGAGGCTTTCCTCTTCTCTGACATCCCTTTTACTATTTGGTGGTATGAGCTGTATCAGCGCAGCATCTCTCTGGCATTTCAGATGCATGTTCTACCTGCCCTCCTCCCCCCCCACCCTCCCAATACCCTGTCATTTACAAAAGGAAAGATTTTGATTAATGAGTTCTTCCTGCCAAAAGGATAGGCTCGCAAGCAGCAGAATGAAAATAAGTTAGATTGTATGGAGCCCATAAATACAATCCTTCTGCACAAAAATCTCCAATTAGTAGGCAAGCATACTTGCTTATGAGTCATTAATGAAAACTTCTATATGCTGAACATTCATATCTTTCTGTTTGTGACACCGCCTCCAAGCTTGACCCCCTGTCATCACATCAAAAAGATCAAGGTTTTAAATGAGGTATTAGCAATTTCTTAAACAGCTTTTTTTAAACAGCATGGAAAAACTATTGAACCATGACTTTTTGGTCATAGATGACTATTGAAATCCCAACACATCATCTCCTCAGTCCTTCAGCAGCTGAAGGCATGAATGCCACGTGTTTCACCATATATAGCATTCCTGTATGAGTGCAGGAATTTTTGGTTATTTAGACCCTGGCCACACAGCGAAGTCTCTGTGGGCAGTTTCCCTGCACTCACGTGGAGGTTTGCGGGTACAGACAGCAGAAAAGCCAGGTTCTGTAAGACAGCTTCAGGTGGAACTCGCCTGTAATTCACTTTGACTTCTAAAAGGCAGTTTGATTCCACCACATATATAGATTAGAGAGGAACTTAATTAGTATGTCTTTTATTCTTCTACTCTTTTACTAGCCCTAAAACTGCCTTTTTAATTACGTACAACTTACTCTGTATTTTAAAGTGAGGTAATTACCAAATGTGGGCAAATCACAAATTTTTTAAACTTATGGTGGCTGATACCATTTGGTTCTTGGACCACATCGCTACCAACAATACCAGTATCGCAAGAGCAGTAAGCAGGGAGTCTGCGCGTCATTTGCAAATGGAGAAGCAGTTTCTTTCTGCTTTCAGCCTTCCCCTGCACAGCCAGGATAAAACTTCCCCAGCCCCCCGAAGGCTGCAATACCAGTGGTACTCATCTGACTTGCCTTTCTCCCCAGAGCACTCCACACCACCATATGTTTGCTACCGCTTGATATCGGATATGTTTAAAAATCACCAAATCGCTATGGTGTTAGCATGCTCCCAGGTTTGGCGTAGCAGGGCTGGCCACAGCATGATCCCTAGCTTTGTCCCAGTGCTGGGCACAATTCCTATCCTCTTCACAAAGCTTCCAGGTTGAAGTCCAACACATCAGCAGCTGTGACACGGCTAGGTGGCCTCTCCTGGGGACATGCGCCACTCACTGTTCACCTTCCCCTCCAGTGAATCAGACGATTTTACTGCAATCTGGTTCATGTGAAAGTGAAGCAGTAAGATTCAGATACGTTCAGCTGGCCTCACTGCCTAATAAATGAATGCTGTCAAAAAAAATACAGTTCTTGTTATTTTGAGGCTTGCATAGGGTCATTGTACGATGATTGTTCCTTAGGGGGGGAAAAAAAAAAAGGCAATTTTTGTGGTAGATTGCTCCTTTTAGATATGAGAAGCCGTCTAAGGCAGAGGATGTTAAAAAAAATTGAAGAATGTGCAGAAGAGGCTCACATACATTATTTCAGGCTGGAGGAAATACCTTACAGTGAGAGACCTGAACAGCTCAATCTGTTTATCTTATCAAGAAGAAGATTGAGTGGTGAGTTGATTACAACAGATAAGCACCTCATGGGGAGAAAATATCAGGCACTAAAGGGATCTTTAATCTAGCAGGAAAAAGTGTCACAAGAAGCAAGGGCTGAAAGCTGAAGGCAGATTAATTCAAACTAAAAATTAAGAACATATTTTTAATTATGAATTCAGTGAGTTATTGCGCCTGATAGCAAACAGGGAGAAACTGAATGCTCTAACAGAAAGAGAAGGTTTGACTGGCCCATCTCAAGCTCCTTCCGGCCCTGCACTCTGAATTTCAGAGTGGGGTGGGGAACTGGGAAGCATCCTGGTTTAAGAAAGTGCAATTCATACTTCTTGTCAAAATAAAACAACTTCACTCGCCCATGCTTGATTTCTTTCTTCCACTGGTCAGTGAAAGGGGTATTGTTAATTTTGTTTATTAAGAATATTTCAACAGCTAAATCATTCATGTATTTTAACGCACATTTGTACTATAACTCCTAGTGAAGTCACATCCAGATAACATGTTAATAAGTACTGGAAGTACAATTCTCTTCATATGCTTCGTTGGGGAATATTCTGTATCTATATATGTGTTTCACAGTAACAGAAGAATAAAGCTGGAGAGCTAGAACTGGAACCAGACAAAGGAAGGTTTTAAAGATTCATTACATGGGACAACTCAAAGGGGCAAGAAAAGAGGCAGTGTTCACCTCTGGAAGAGGCTGAGACGCACCCCTTGGCCGCTCCCGCATCCCACGGGGATCCGGCCCACCTCGCACTGTGGACACGCCACCTTGGCTGGGACAGGCAGGGGGTCTCACACCACACAGCATCACACAGACGTGCCAAAGGGTCCTCATCTCAGCTGGGCTAATGGAGCTGTAGCTTGGGGATCTCTTACACGTCTCACTGGCCATTTCTTGATCAGGCACTTGGACAAGAGTGCTGGAGAAAGCATTTTGCTTATGAGAAAGCAACTGTTTTTGTGCATTTTCAGTTGCAGACCACTATATCCACTGGAAAACCAGTGCTGAAAAATAAAGCCTGTATAGAAATTGACTGCTTTCCTGTAGCACTCCCTGTTGTGCTATGTGAAGCTATAAAGCTACCGATATTTACCTTGGGCTTCATTCTTCTATTTACTGTAGATTTCAGTTAAAGCAATTGCTCTGGAAACCCTCATGCCAGTTAGTATGATCTCAATATATACTGTTTCTTTAAAATGCACACGTTCTACAAAGAATGCAAAGAGTATCATAGGAACTACTACTTTTTAATTAGAAATTGCATTTAACTAAACAAAATGTAATAAATTAAATTCTGCTCAGTTTTAACAATATAATCCAATGGACATTAGTACTATTACATTTGTGTAAATGAATATAGGATTTCACTCAGTAAAGCATCAAAAAGTCTCAATATTTACTAAAGAAACAAAGAAGGGAACCACACTGTGATCATCCATCACTTCCCCATCAAACAAAACAGATACTTTAGAGACTTGCTGCAGCTTTGCCCAGTTGGACAACCTGGTGCGTGAAGAAGCTCAGTGCTTGGGAACAAAACACAGCAATCTCCCAACTCTGTATTAGGATTCCTGATCATTCTCCAGAAGGAAATTGCCTACACCAAAAATACAGTTTGGGTCACTACCCCAACTGACAGCCACGAAGCTTCAGGAATCACCAGAAAACATTTGACCAACATTAGAAATTGCTCACGGTGAGAACTGAAATTATAAGACTTATATGACTATCTCAGAAAAAAAGACAAGCAGGGTAGATGCTGCATAATAGCTTATGCAGTGTGAAGATCTCTTAAGTGTTTGGGATTTTAGTATCTATAGTAAATGCTCTTTACTAATCAGCTTAAATAGTAATTTGAAGTTCCTGTGGACAAGAAGTCCTCTGAAGTCACACAGGACCAGGGAGCCTGCACTGGTGGGCTACCTCAGCTGAAAGACACCCACAGGAAAACAAGAGAAGCTTCTACACCCAAATGACACATCAAAAAATTCATCTGCAAAACAAGATTTAAAGTAAACAGGAAACCAGAGGTTTAGGTAATTAAGCAGGTATGGGATGAACACGTATTTGGCTAAACAGAAGTCCTATGCATTGGTGAAGCTGTGGCAGAGTACTGGCTGTCCAGATTAGCAGGATCAGGCTAAAGTAGAACAGCCCATTCCCACAGCCACTGTGTTACGGGAACAAAAAGCATATACTAAAGACAGCTCAGTTTGCCTGCAATACCATCTCAGGTATTTAATACAAAAACCATGAGATGGTTAAGGGAAGTCCAACAAGGCAGAGTGGTGCTGCAGGTATGGGATCACAGGCAGAGAAACCAGCAGGTCTCAGTACAGCATTAGGCAGAGAAGTGGAGGATGTTTCTATTCAATGGGCTTGGTCTCAGTTGGCAAGATAGGGGGAAAGGTGAGACAAGAAAAGGTTGCACCAATGATAAATTATCCACAGAAAAATCATTACCAGCTTTCAGATATGCAAAACATAGGTAGAAGTCTGGAATAATGAATCTGAGGATTACTCAGTTTAATTCCATCTGTAGTTCTGCCCGACATCTGATTTCCATAGGATAGAAAATACCAGAGAAAATCAAGCTAAAAGCAAGAACAGCAGAAAAAACTGCCTTTGGCTTACAAAGAGCAACTGCAGGAAGCAAATGGCTGTAGCCTGGAAGGGGGAAGCTCCCTGGGAACCTCAGCATCATTCAGAAATGCTTTTCAGGGTAACAGCTGACATAAAAGATGGGGATTAATCATGGTCACAGAAAGTAGCATGACAAAAGCCGCAAAAGGAGAGTTTTAGGCCAGCTAGTTTTTGCCAGTGAAAGCGGTTGTGCAGCGCGGGTGCTGCCCGCAGCCTGGTGGCAGGGGAGGCGTGAGGGAGCAGGGCACCCAGGGGACACCCAGGAGGGAGGGCACAGGCGGGGGACCCAGGCAGCCTTTTGCAGCGCTACCTGCCGTGATTTATTACTTCTGCTGGAGCACAGTGGCTCCCAGGGAGTGGAGGGAAAGCAACGTATAAGCAGGCTAGTGCTCAAGTTTGTGGAATTACTCTCTTAACCATCACTTAGGTGACTTCCTAATCACCATGTAAGCAGCTATTTCTTATCAGACCACTATTCTGAACAGGGTTTTCCCTGTCTCCTCTCAACCTTAATTTCATCTGGCAAAAAACCCCATAATGCTGAAGGCTTGATAGTCATTGCAAGAACAGTCGCTCTTTGCCCACCTATACTTTTAATATGTTACTGATGAGTAAGGCTGAGTCACATTTACAATTAAGACATTTGGTCATGCAATTAATGATGAAATTGTCCGACAAATGTGTCAGTAGTGCAGCGTGGTTCCTATGGAGGCTGACAGGAGTTCTACTTCTGGCTTCAGTGGCAGCAGAGCCAGCCTAATGGTGAGCAATTCAGAGTTTTCTACCTTAAAGCTTTTTTAATGCCATGAATAGCATGCTGTATCCTTGGTAGCATATCTTTGAGGCTATCTGTTGGCATGGCTTAATTATCCAGTATCAGTTTTCAATTACAAGCATATGAATTCTGACATGGCTGTTAGAAGTCTAACAGCTCTTTACCCAAAATGTACATGCATTCTCTGGTGTCCTTAGGCATAATTTTTCTTCTCCATCACAGCAAGATGTGACCTCTTTACTGGCATTAGCAGTGACATTGTAGTTCATAAACCATCTTTAGTTGGAGTTGAAAAGCATTGCAATGATGTGAAATATTTCCCTGGAAAAATAGATTCTGCTTGCCGAGGCACTGCCTGACAGCTTCAACACTCAAGAATCAGAAGCTAAAGATATTTTAAGTCAAAGAAAGCTTATGGTAATAAAGTACAGCCTGGTATATAGAGAGAGAAGTCATTGTCTTAAGTGTGAAAATAGAAGAGGACTCTGACTTAGACTACGTTTTCTTTTAGTCTTATCATGCATCTTATTACATCTCTCCTGCAACCACAGGTGACAGAAGACCAGTTTAGAGCAAGCTGCCTCCCTGATTGCAGTCCTGGACTTGACAGCAAGTCCCAGTGTTCCCAAAGCCAGCACCCTCCTCTGCTTAACTATGATGAGAAAAATGGTATTGGTAGGAGCAGGCTCTGAAGGAAATTGTTCTTCTAGAGAAAAACATCCTAATCCTATTATGATTTTCATTGTGTTTCCATTTTAAAATGTCCAAGTGATAAACTCATAAGAATACATAATGAAACCAGTCAGACCATTAACTACAGTCAAATGCAATACCACTATAATAAAACTTGCAGGTGCTTCTATAATCAGCAAAGCAACACAATTCAGATTAAACAAGGAAGAGGGGATTCTTTGAAATCTTTTACTCCTGCTTTCAAATATTTAGAAAATGCAGTTTTAATGCTGCAAATTATGTTTCTTTATGTTATTATCTTCCTGAACTAGATGCTGTGACAGCAGTCTGTATTTCATAAGGCATGGTTTCCAACCAGCAAAACCTGTTCTCAACAGGAAATTCCCTCCACTTAGTCCAAATGTTCTGAGGACATCAAACATATTTGTATAAACATGCTGTATCATAATTGAGAGACTTGCTAGTACTTGGGATTTAGACAGAACTTTACAGCTTCAAGGTGCTGTACAAACATTTAACCTATTTATTAATTAAATTTTCTAACTAGGGACATAACCTAGATTTAGTTAGAGAAAGCTGTGGATGAGAGGAGGTTGGATAAATGGGTTTATCATGTTTATGTAAAAGACCATACTGAGTCCTCTTAGAAGAGCTTCCTCACCAAACCAAAAAGGTAAAACTTCTCAAAAGCTTCTAATCCCCAGTGGGCAAACTAATGGGCAGCTGGATGACAGGCCAGCTTGGACCACTGGGCTGAGGGTTTCAGAGGTATTTGTCACTGGTCTCCCCAGGTTCTCCCAGAGAAGCAAAGATGCTTTTTATTGGATTCAGTGGAACCTGGATGAATGTTTTTAAAAACTTCACATCACTCAGCCATGTCCTTCCCTAATCTATAAACTAGAGCACTGCGAACCAGCAGCCTCAGTACTCTTGCTCTGGCTTCTGTTTTTTATTACCACACTAGGGGATATTTTCAAAGACTCAGTTACGAGTTATGACCTAGGTTTACAAAAATATTTGGATCTGTAATTCCTATTAGCTGCTTAACATTCAGTGACATCAACAGCCTCATTGCCCATCTCCAGCAGAGTTTTTGGTAAGAACCACTTACTTCACAACTGAATTCTTCCCAAACTCCAAAATTGCTCCGAGTCAAACACAGTATAGCTAAAATCACCTGTCCTCTATGGGTTTATGTTCTGACAACACAGGAGAGTGAAACTCTCTCATCTGATATAGGAGTGCCTCTGCAACTTATTACTCTTTCATTGGCACATAGTAAATTGAGCTCTGGCAATAGCAATACTACTGGGAAATAAAGATAATTAAGAAACATAAAGCACGTCACTCTTCTTGAGCCCAGTTGGAATCTTGGTTTTCTGTGTCTCTCTTGTTGTAGGATTATGAGCCTAGTTTTAAGTCTGTATTCTCATAATTTTACAAAATTGACCATTTGCAATCTTCTATAATCTAAAATGTCTAATAACTATGCATTGAAAGTGAGCCCTTTCCATAATATTTATAAATATTTCATATGAACTGGAGTTAATACAATTTATTTATAATGCATGGGAGCCTGCAGTGGGTTTATAAAAATAATGGGTGTTAACATGCAGTCATGATTTAATAATCAGAGACTAATTTCTAAAATACATAGAGAGAGTAGCTGGTTCCAGTAATTGGTAATAGGCTTGAGAGGTGCAGATGTAGACAGATGACTGAAGTATGGTTAATGTACCATATAGGGTGGAGCAAAGATGGCATTAACAAGAACTTCATCCTCCTGGTACTCTTATTATTTTCCATTATCTGCCAGGACAAAACTAGAATAGCTTCTCCAGAAATCCCCAGGCTGCTGGATTAATTCCATCTTCCTGCTGACAACCACTGTGCCAGAGGATGATGTCACATATATTAAGTCACCATGGTGCAATAACACCATCCAAGGATTCCTGCCTTCTCAGGAAGCTGCCAAGGAGCCATCAAGCTACATGAACCACTAACCACGTATTAACTAATTGATTCAAAACTGTTAAAAGGGAAGAAAAGTTCTTTATCTGTCCCACAGTAAATGCCTCTCTCATCTGATACACCAATGTTGCTTAAGCAATTCCCACAACAGTTTAGAGATCTACATGGCAGATGGGAGCGAAGAAACCCATCTGAAGGAGAAAACAGATGAAGTTATTGGATTGACTGGAGAACATGCATACAGCTGAAATGGACCTTGTGGTTTTCATCTGCTGTGAATAAAAGGATGCAGAAATAAGCAAGCAGATGCATCTGATAGTGATAATGAGAAGACCACAGCTGCAGTGAGACAACCACACACAAGTCATTCTAGAGAGCAACATGGCAATGGAACAGACTTTCCATGTTAATTGTCATTTTTGACACACATCTCAATTCACTTCCTGTACTCTTTTAGTAGCTTGTGTATGGAAGACAACAGAACAGCAATTTTTCAGGCCGTTAGATGCTCATTTCCGCATTTGGGGGAGGGCAGAGGACCTTAACACCCACAATTAGCCCATGAGACCACCACTGCAGTCACGCACGCGCTTCCTCCCTGCGGTTCCAGCTGCACATTGTTTATTATTCATTACGAGACTAATCACACTTTCTATGATAGTCCAGTGACAAAATGACTCTAGATGTATTTCTTCATAATTTTTTGCACTACTCAGCATCAGTAAACCATGAAATGTATTAGAAAACAATGTTTCTAATGGCTTTCTTTTCAAATACATTTCAGACTGTTCATGTCAAGAAATGCTTATCTTTTGAACTCTCAGATTGCAGGGCCTTTAAAAAAAAAAAAAACAACAAAACCAAACAAAACACAAAACTACTTCAGATCCCAATTTTAATAGAATTTTTTTTTGTAAGAACCTAAACGGAGTAAACAGTTATTTCAGGGCAGCTGGACTAAGTTTCTCAGAAGTAAATGAGTGTTCAGGCAACAACCTGTGACGTGACATCACTCTAAATGTTGCAATTCCCTATCATAAAAGACTTTGTGCTTTCTGTTTGGTAAGATATCCTGCATATTTATTTACAAGAGAATGCAATTACAAAGACAAAAGAACCCTTAAGAACTAATATGAAATTATTCCCCTAAGTAGAGTTACCTACAAGCTTCAGCATCTGCAGTTATAAGCTGTACTGCCTCGACTCTCATAGGAGTATTTAGCACACTCTTCCTGCTGGCTCCCCTTTTGCCTGCTGGTGGTGCCTGTTATGGGTTGTTCCAGCAGGGTCGCTTCAGATTCCAATCAGAGCAGCATGTTTATATTTCCCGTAAAAGTATCGTTTAGATCCGTGCCACTAAATATCTACAAATGTAAAATAATATATTTATGACTCTCTATAAATAATACATTTTTTAAATGTTGCAATATATATTAGTCAAGCGCACAATGTTTCTCACTCTGGATATAATCTGTGATTTCAGCTATTAGGTGAAGAATATGAAAAATGAGAACAAGTATTTTAGTTTATGTTCTCACATATGTTGGCTATGCTCTTTGTGCTCTACTGCTTCAATGTCCAATTGTACGTTCCTCACATAATTTTAATTACCATTTTTCTGTTTAGGAAAAAATATAGAGGGGTACTGCAATGGCCAATACTTAAAGTTACAGCTTTAGCTGACATCAATTCTGATCTGTGTGAAATGCTGGGCAGGACTGGAAGCCAGTGGCCAGATTCCCCAGTGTGGCAGATGCTAATGTCAAAACATGCTCTCCTGGTTCTCAGTCCCTGTGAACACAGCCCCAGATCTGCAAAGCAAGCTGCTGAAATCAAAGAGCCAAAGAGGGTAGATGGCCTGAAGGACACATTGCAGGCATCTTCAATAGAGCCAAATCTTGAGTCCTGCACCTGTTGAAAGCAGTTATAGCTTAGCATCAATTACAGATGGATGCTAGATGCATCCCCTTAGCACTTAACTTCTGATTTCAGAAACTTTTCTTTCTAATCCTTTTTTCTGTGTTTGTGCATAAGTCTGAAAAAAATTAATTCTGTTAAACTATTTGCCTTTGGACATCCTTTGTATTTTTCCTTTTACCAGCAGACCATGTCCATTGCCAAGCTTTCCACTCTTAACAAACCTCGGGTTCAGCTTCATCCAGTTTTGCCTTTCTGGAATTACTTGTCTGTTGTAAGCAGTCCTTTTCAAGCTCTATTTTATGAGAGAAACCTCCAGGTTCATGTCTTTTGCTCTCTGTACATGCCTTTTTGGAGCATGGTACAAGAAGTACCCACGCTCTCAGGTCCTGAAATCAGCCCTTAGACCCCTTAAAAGGTCCAAACTCAAAGGAGGGAGGGCACACGTGCACCCTTCCCCAGTGGCATCAAGGTCACAACCGTGTGTGATGTCTAATATAATGCCTTTTCAGAGGATGTGTCAAGAAAATGAGGAACAAGGCATTAGGAAAAGAAATGCTTAACCACAGAAACCTTGCTCTTAAAAGCCCTGGAGAAACAGGGATCTCTAAAAAAAAACCCAAAAGAAATCTCCAGAGAGGCACTGCCCTGTGGTCCGAGCTCACAAGCCTGACACGGGTCCGTGTTTTAGATGGGTCTGACGTCCTCTTGCCTTCCCTCTCCTCCAGCTCTTATTCATGCCAACAGCCAAACTCATGCAGCCTTTGCTCCTTAGCCTTCTCCGCTCCACTGCTCTTGCTCAGAAAGACCACCCTGTCCCAAGGGGGGGGGCACTGCCAAGGGCCCTGGTCCACTCGCCCTCCCTCTCCAGCCACAGCCGTCCGGGACATGACAGCACCGTCCGTACCCAGGGATGGCCCCAGCAGCTCTCCTCAGCCCGCTTTCACTCACGGTATGTGCCGCCACTAGTGATGCACATATACAGTATAACTTCACCTGGGGGAAACATTTTCCCTCCTGCTCTTTTTGGTTTTTTTTAGATGGAAGCCCTACCAATGCATGGAAAGCAGAGCTCCTCAAGGTGTCTGAGCAACTGCAGCAGCTCAGGTAATTAGTGTTCAGGCTGAAGTGCCAGGAGCCTCCTCAGGTAACCTAGGATACTTTTAGTACAAGAGAATACAATAATAATTATGTATATGAGAATCAGTTTGTAAATATTACTGATCAAACTTCAGATCAATAGATGTTTTACATATCAGCATAAACATATAAACCTCAGTCTCAGCTTAAGCTTTTAATTATTTAATTAATTTGCCAATTCATTTGTCTCTTTTATGATCTGATCTATTGGTCTGGTTCTCCAGCATTAAAAACCATTATTGCAGCAAATGTCACCATTTTAATTTGTAACCAGTGTCCCAGACGCATCCCATAAAATATTATTTTAATCCCTTAAAAGGAGAAGAGGAATTTTTCATTAATTAATTGGGCAGTCTTGTACATTAAATATAGTAATAAATGTCTTGCAATGCAGGTGAAATTTAAAATATAAATAAATGTTGTTGACTATAGGAATGTGAAAATCCTGATATTTATGTTTAGTTAGTACACAAGTCTACTAGAGAAAGAAAACAACTAGAGTCATCTTGGCCCTGACAACCTCCCTCCACTACCACAAGGCTGAAGGAATCGCACATCTGTGTGAAAGAGAGGGCGAGGATATAAAACCAGCACCTCTCAAAAGCAGTTCAGCAGAGCCATCCCAGGGCTGCAGAGACAGTGCCCGGGGGGGATCACTCACCTGGAGCCTACCCCTAAGCCTTAAGGCTGCCAGTTTGGTCCTCTCTGTAATTAATCCTCCCTAATTCAGATCTCTTACATGGGATGAATCCTTGCCTATCTCATCTCCTCACACTAGGGAGCCAAGGTAACTCACTTTGACCAAACGCCTACTTTTCTGTGCCTGAAGTGCCATGGATGCCATTCCTACTCTGTTCTCCACCACTTGGACCTTTTTTGGCAGGAAGGCCAGCTGTATGCCAGAAAGACTTCTGTAAAGACATCTTTAAAAAAACCTAAAGCATTCACATCATGCAAAACATTGCAAGTACACAGTAAGTGACACTATGGAATTCATGTTAGTACTTCAAATATTCAGAGCAGATAAAACAACAACAAAAATAATTCTGGATAAAGCAAGGAGTTCTGTTAACTCTAGCAACTGTTTAAAACTTTTCTCACAAACTTGCTTTTTGCTCACAGTGGAGGCATACACAATGATTACTTCTACATATATCACACACGAAAACTTCTGAGGTTAAAGTAGACACTTTTGGATTAATAGGCAAGGGCTTGCCTGACAGGTGGGCTTTACGCTAATCTTTATCATGTGTCTAAAAAGCTAATCAGCAGCATACCGCCCAAAGGGTCAGCGGGAGTCACTCCACTAAGAACTGCTCCTGGAGACCCCAGACACATTTCTCCATCTCTCTTCAGCCCTGGGGACTGCCCTCGGTCTGTGCAACCCCACTGCGGACCAGCTGGGCGGCCAGAGGCTACGGTGGGCAGCGTGGATGTGAAGGAGACAGTAAGGCTGCATGCGCGCACGCTTGCATTTGTGAGCTGAGTCAAGAGATGTTCTCTTTATCACTAAAATACTCCTAGTATTAGAATAATGATTTTTTCTGTAAAAAAGAACAATGCTGCAAATTAATATTGTTGGTAGCTATTTGAACATACATGGAGAGACCTTTCTCTACTATAAAATCACAGTGAAGATCTTTATTTACAGGGTATTCAGTTAATCATCTAACAGGACTGATTCATCTGTTTCTCACAGCCATAACAAATACTTCCAATTCAGAATGATGTATAGCTTTGTTTTTACAAGTAAACAGATGAACTATTGTTTGCATTAACTTACAGTATAACATAGCTTCCTATGGAAAGTCAAGATATTATTCTTTTTTGGGGGGTGGGGGGGAGGATGTTAAAGTAATTTTTAAATGTGCACATGGGCATAGAACATTTAAAATGAGATTAAACAGTAGAGCACCTTCTAATTTATTCCTTCCCAAACACCATAGTAAATAAGATGGTATTTTGAAAGAGTTTGTACAAGTTTAGAGCTAAATCTTCAGACATGAGAAAAAAAAATAAAATTGCCAATGAAAGTTCTTTCCAATATCCTGTTATATTGAGTATAAATACGAGTTTATCAGACATACAAATCATTATTTCCTATAAAGCAAGCTGAAGGAAACTTCGGAAATAAATTAACTAATCTCATCTACCAATTTGTGTAGAAAAGCATGCCTCCAATGTTTTGAACTACAAAAATATCTGTATTATTGTGTACGTATTTCTGATATGAAACATAATTCAATCTGCTAAAATCTGTTTTGATATGTAGATCCTATGCTATAACCTAAAAAAGCAATTGAATTGACCATACTCTTAGCAAGAGATTCAGTTTTTCAATAAATAAAATGCCCTTTCCTAAAACTTCCTAAAATTAAAAGGTGTTAATTTGTAGCTGCAGAATTCCACTCTATTACAGAATGCTCTTGAAGTTAGTTTTGCAGTAATACAGCAACACAACCAATTTCATAGCAAATCCAGTCAAATTATTAATGTTTACATAATTTTAAACTTGAAAACATAATTAGTAATCTTTCTAGTTACCTAAAAGAGTTGGTTAGTGCTGCCCTTCACTGGTTCGTAATGGTATACCACAAATCAAAACTAATGGTTACCAGACAAAAGTGTAGTTCAGCCATATGAAAACTGAGTTTTCCCTACTTCTCTCTCCAGGAGTTCCACACTCCTATCAAATGGACACCCAAAAATGCCTCTTAATAATCCAGGTTTTCAAGTAGTGAATGCTTTTATATACTTATTTCTCCTTTTCATTGGGAGGGAAAAGTTAATTTAAATGCTACCTCTGCCCATTGTTCTTGTGTTTTTATCCCATGCCAGAGCGCTACTGTAATTCACTCCTGAATGTTAAACTATGCTTTTCCTCCATGAAAGAAATTCATCAACAAAAGAACAATGAAAATCATCCCTGGAGTGTTTCTATTCCATATTAAAATATTGGGCTGATTAAAATTGGTACTAAGAAATGTCCGTATTTGTGTAGGAACATATGTGGGATTGGGTAAATAACTGGTAGTTCTCAATATGTGCCTTTTGTCCTGCTGAGAGAACAGAATACAGCTGGTTCTTTAACACAGCAAACGTAATCATCATTGTACCCAAACATTAAGCTCCATTTGGGAACTGAATTTGGAGTGGCTGGTTGGTTCAGCTAGCTATCACATACATACTATGAGAGCTACATGTCATTAAAAAGCTATTTTTGAAAAGGAAAGATGTTTAGGATAGTATTAACAGCTAGAAGTTACCTGACAACAGATGACGAATTACTGTTAATTACTGTATGTATTATATGTAGCAAGTCCAACCTTATATGCATAACTCATCTGAGAGCAGTGTTAGGTTCTGTACGCAAACGTAAGAAGCAGTCCCTGACTCCAAGACCTGACAAGTCTATCTGCTGAAAAAAACAAGGACATGAAATATTTTCAAAACATAGAATTAAAAGATGGAACCTCCATGCCAAAAACAGGTCTAATATTTTTTGACAAATAATCTGTTCCTTTTTATAATGTATTATCCTTACTACTATGCTTGAAAAATGACTGAAGCTTGCATTGGTGCAAACCATTTCTGTAGAACATTCCATTCTTAAAAGCCTTTTTCCAAAGGCAAAAAAACCTTTGCTGTGCACATTTTTGATCACTTGTATTGACAGCTGTACCCTATGGCCACCCATGTGGGTAAGTAGGCTCCCCCAGCACTCGGCTCAGCTACAGCAACGTGAGCCTCCATGAAGCTCTACGTGCCTGTGGGTTTCCAGCAGAAAGAGTGCCCAAGCAGAAGGTGAACTGAGCAGAGAGAAATTCAGAAAACGGGGAATTTTGAAAACTTTCCTCCAAAGAACCTCAGACAATACCATTCAGGGAGTTTGTCACTGTGTAAAAATGGCTGAGCCAGCCCAGCCCAGTTACTCTAAACCCATCCTTATTAAGGCACTTTATTTTCATTTGATTAATAAGTGCTGGCCCATGAATAGCAACTGGACTTTTATGATCTTTGCCTTCTACAGAATGCATAATGATAGCGTGAAAATGCTTCAGATAAATCTCTTTCATCTCCTCTCTTATTTCATGCTGGAATATTAAGGTTTACCTTTTCTGGAAGGTTTGACCAATTTCTGAGGACCCTCATGTCATACACACTGCTAACCACAACCAATGAACTGAATGAATAGTTAAACCTTCCACAAAGATGAGAGGTACCTAAAAAAGAGTTATCAGTTGGTTTGGAATAGTATAAATAAAAGCAGAACAAATATAGAAGCTATGAAGTCTTTACAAAACAGAGTAGTAAAACACCTCGATGTTTTGTTACTCCTCTGGTGTTAGCATATCCTTACCTTTCCCCAAAAGTCAGCTCAGCCTCCTCTGTAAGGACAGCTATTTCCAGTGCAGTTTAGCGAACCACAGTTATGTGTGGCTTCACTGATGATGAGACAATCTACATTCCATCTTGTACCACTAATCAATGTTATAATATGATCCAGTTTGTTAAGCAGGGTTCACGAGCACAGCTGCAACTTTCAGCCCAGCAGCTGCTGCTGGCTGTGCTAACACAGTAAGGAAGAGCTGTCACGCTCTAACTGAGAGCAGCCGCAGTGCCAGCCTTCAGGTGGGACAGCCATTAAGAGCAATACAACCCAAAGGCTTTGTCAGGAGGTTTCTCAGCTACTGCTGGTTTCTAGGAAATGATGAAACCTAAAAATACTGGGCTCTGAAGGGAGGAATGAATAGGTGAGAGAAGGGTGTACCTAGATCTGCTACCCTGTACCGCTCCCGTATCTTGTTCTGAATCATGTAGAGTCATTCTCTGTCCAACTGCAGGAGTGACTTTGACCCCAAGGAGGTCGTTTCCTTCTTTCCACTGCAGAGATGAGGACTGATGCTCTCATATCTCATGTTCCCTTGCCTCCATTGCTGGGATTTTCCACATTCCTGTCTACATTTTGCTTTGGATACAGCTGCAAAGATTTTGATATTAGCCACTTCCCCTTTTTTAATAATTGACTATTTTTCTTTTGGGAAAAAAAAAAAATGTGTGAAGTATTTGTTATTTTCAAAGGAAAGCATTTAGTTTAATGACATATCTGTTCACAAAACAAATCAACAGTGATTGAAAATAAAATGTATGCTACCACTTTGTGAAAGTCATTTACAGCACAGAAAGACCACTTTGGCAGACACATTTATGTCTATACAAGATTAGATTTTGCATTTATTATGGGCATGTGGCATATTATTAATTATTAACACCAAAAATAAATGTTTATGTTTGCAGAAAAACAAGCTGCTAAATTCTGAAAAAATATTGTCAAGGATTTACACATTGTGTCATGTGTGTTATGTAAATGGAAACAGCAGAGATTCAGTATTTATTATTAGAACAAAACATTTTTCATCCTGCAAGCGGAAATCCAGGCTGTAATTTACGTGCACCTCTGAATCAACAAGTCCGATACTAAGAATAACCCTTTGTGTATCAAATAACTGACTTTGCCTTCTCACCGAGAGTGCACCTCATGGAACTCCTTTGCCCACATTCCCTGGGGAAGTGCATGGGAATTACAAAAACACTTCTCACAGAAGACCTGAAATTTTTTTTTTCTATCCTAGACCGGAGGAATGAGTAATAGGGTCACATGCCCTGCCAGTGGGCAACAATCCCAGTCAAATGAAGAACCCTGCTGATGAGGTAGTCTCTCTCCCAGATTTCATACATACCCAATTTCAAGATTCAGACCAAGATGTCCTGTTCAGAGAAGCTCTCAGCCCTGAAACATGATTGGGAAAGATCTCCTTACCCTCTAAGCAGAAAAAGTCATTATCAAGCCGTATGGAAATGGAGGCAGGAGTAGGATGTCAGACTCGCACATCTCTTTATGTAGTGCGCATCAGTGCAACATCATACTCCCAGCTGGCCACGCAGATTACTTTACTCGGGGGCTGGAGGGCTTTTGAGAGCGCTGCATGCCTCCACCAGCCTTTTCCATTAAAACTTCCCAGTGCTGCTAGCCGGGTCTGCCCTGGGCAGAGCACTATGATGGAAGCCCTGGTCTAGACAAGGCACTTGTAGCTGCCAGCATTTTTCTGTTCTGCCATCCATCCTGCTCAGAGAAAACCTCTTGCAAACTGTACTGTGATGGAGGTTTCAGAGCAAGGGGTGACATTTTTTTCAGTAGCCTCCCTGTCCCCTGCCCTTCAGCTGTGTTGAAGCTCAAGCAGTGGCAAAACACTGCTTGGGAACGTCTGCGTTTTCGCTGCTTTGCTGAACAGAGTCAGGATTTGTCCCCCTGCCTGCACAAATGCAGAAACCTTTTGATTTTGTCATTTATCTCAATACAGTTTTCCAATCATTCTGCTGGAAATGACGCTGCTGGAGGCACTAAAGGTGCAAGCCCAGACCAACATTCAAACCCTCGCCAACCAATTGACTTTCCAGGAGGTTAAATGACTGTGGGCAAAGCAGCAATAAAGTGGACAGATGAGCTCTGCCTCTGGGAGAGTTCGCTGTTTCCTGGCTGTTTCTACCCCTGTCTCAGCTCAGCAGGGGGAGGCAGGGGCAAATTAGCACTCCCCTGCTCTTGCCTCCCGCACCTTTTGCCTGCTGCTTCGCAAAACCTCCTTCAGCTGGCAGCAAAAGAGGTCAGAAACATGTATGCAGCATGCCGGAGCAGCAGAGCAGCATGTGGACCAGGCAGTGGCTCCACAGCGCAGAGAGCCGCTCCCCGCGCAGCGGCACTTTCCCTGCCGCTGCTCAGCCCAGAAAGGCTGCACCCACTGCCCGCTCCCCGCTGCCCAGCCAGGGCACCAGCCCCACCACGATCAGTCTCTTTGTTTTGATGTCAGGCCTCAGCTGCTGCATCACCTCACATCTGCATATTTCATTTCAGGCCTCAGATACCACTATACTGAAACTCGGGGTTTCAGGCAGGGAAGCTCACCATTTCTCTGGACACATCTCCAGGGACACCTGTTACTTCAGGCAAAGCCAGGGACTCTGCTACTGCCCAGTGCAGTGTCCTCTGCTGCAGGAAAATGCATTAATAAAATAATTCTGCTGTATCATTAGAGGTCAACTCGGACTACAGCAGGTAATAAAAGATTCATAACAGCACATGAGGGGATGCACTTAATATCCAAACCGCTGCTTGAAATCATGCAAAGCTTGATTAGGTTTAGGACTTGGTTAAAAACTCACAGTTCAGCTGTTGTTTTACAGAAAAGTTTGCAATCAGCGGTACCGCTTCTGTACCAGCAATATATGCCGCTTTCAGTAGAAATTATGCCTTGTAGCAAGGAGTGTCCTAACAGACACAGGTGCTCCCATGCTCAGGCCAGTAATTAAAAATTAATCCCTTTCCCTGATTCCATTAGGGGCCAATACCAGCTATCACTGAGAAGACATAAGAAATACTGCTGGAAACACTTTCAAGATAACACGTTCCCAGTGTTGTGACCTTCCATCCTTTGGTATTTAATGACTGCCTAAATCTTCATTTTAGCGAATTTCCAACCAGGTAAAGCAGGTAGTGGGACCTGCAGTAGTCTGTACTTTTTAAAATATTCCATTCAAACTCTGGTTAATCTTATTTTCTATCTAAATATCAAATCTGCTTTAGGAATCCTGCTAAAGTCCAGCCTCAAAGTGCTGTGGCAGTGAGGTCACCAGTCCATTTACATGTGAACAATTGTTACTCACTACTAAAGGGGCTGTCAGGAATTCAGTACAGGCATTTGCGCAATATTTTCAGTTTGATTATAAAGGCATCATCCTTTCCATGTTTTACTCCAGCTTATGACTCTAACAAGCACAAAACCAAGACAGACAAGTCTCCTCTAGCTGCCGAATTCCATCTGCTTTTCCATCCTTGCAACAGCCTTTGACAAAGAATTTAAATCAGATCCCTTTTTTCTGATAAACTTAAAATTTGGCTGCGAAGTTTGGCCGCATTCTCAGACTGGATTTGATTTTTGGCCATCATTTTTACCAGTTCAGCACATCTAATCTCAGACTTGGTGATGCTGCACTTGAACCAGTTGCTCCAGCTTTGATACAGGAGGCTAATATCATTAGCAGAAGAACTTAATGATGTTTGACATGTCAAACGACTTGGTCCTGCCTTTAATCTTTGTGGCCAGCCAGTCCCACCAGCCAAGCAATGGTCTCAGCAGACAGGTCAAAGACTCAGCACCAACGATGGAAAACTTCCAACACAACACCATAGGTGAGGTTTAGGGCACATTACCCAAGCAGCACAAGGTGCAGAGCAGGTACATACAGCACGCTCGGTTCTGCTCTCCACCAAGTACACCACTGTCACTGGCACTATTGTAACATGAAGAGCTGTGCTCTGGGCACATGGAAAGGAGGCTTCCACTCCCAATTCTAAAGCAAGAGAGCCCTCCTCGAGTGCTGCCAAACCATTCACCTTGCGGTATCTGCAAACAGCTGACCCAGACCTGCCCACAGCCAGCCAAAGCCACCACGCCTGGAGCACCTCCAAGGCAGAGGTCCCCAATAGCTCCCATGGGCAGCAGGGCTGGTCTGTCCGCACGTGCTGCTGCAGGCACTTGGCTCACTGAGTATGGTGTCTTGCACTTTGCTGTACAGCCATCCATCTGTCTTGTAATTAGGGGAACAACCCATTTCTTCCAACCACAGTGAAACTCTTGCCCCTCTCCTTTACAAAAGGCCCTAAGGAGCCTCGATGCCTGACATGTTCCAGTTCAAGCGGTAAAGGAAAATTACTCATTTTCATCTTCTATCCTTTTGTACCAGCTCGGGGACAATTCCCCTGCACCAGGAGGCTGCAAACAGAGCAAGAACTGCTTTGGGGGCTGAAAAACCCTGAAGCTGAATTTTCCCACCCCTTTGATCATTCCTGCCTTTCCCACACAAATGACTTTTCCATGTATGTGGTGCCTGCACTAACAGAGCCGCAGAGATGCCAGAGAAGGAATGGAAAGAGAGAAGCAACACCACAGCCCACACAGGAGAAAAAAAAGCTGGGAGGAACTAGAAGGCATCTTTTTGACTTTGCTGGTTTACCAGTCCATAAGGGGAGGAAGTAAAACGTCCTTCTCAATGACTTCTGCCAGTTATTTACACAACCTACCAAATTCTGAAGCCCAAATGGAGAACAAGTCTCTTACTCTACCACAACTCCACTGCCTCCTTTCACCTGGCTACATCCCAGCATTGCAAAATGCCAAATCTTGTCAACCGAATACAATGGCACCGTTGCCTGCATAAACCCATTTAACACCTCTTAACATGCAAAACACGCAAACGAATGATAAACACAGCTCCCGAGCGTTCAGGATACAGCCAGTGTCCGACTGGCCAGACCTGGCACCCGGAGTCGGTCAAATTCGGTAACCACGTAGTTGCCAGGAGTAAGCACAATTCCTACACGGGACTCACTAATCATTATCAGTTTTAGATACTGTTTTATAGTCTGGAGACGTCTGGAGGGGAGAGTTGTGTACGTCTCCCATACAAATGACAGAAGTGGAGCGGGTGCAGGATGGAACCGGGCAGGCAGAGCAGATTGTGGGGCCGGAGTTTTCGCATCTCTGAAGCCCAGAAGGACCGCTACGAGGAGGGCGGTCAGAGCAGCACCGCAACAGTACAAATAACGCTTTCCCTCTCTTTCGGTGGCACTTCGGTGCAGCGGGCAGAGGAAGGACCAGCGCTATCCAGGCACGTCCAGCCCTGCGGAGGGACCCTCCGGCGAGGCGGGCGGGACGGACGCTGCCCTGTCCCCGCGCCCGAGCGCCGCTGCGGCGGGGCGCTCGGGTCAGCCCGCCCGGGCTCCGGGCTCGGAGAGCAGAACCACTTACGGCGATCTCCGCGCGCGCGTTACCAGGCCGAAGCCGAAGTGAAAAAAGGAAAAACAAGGCTGCTCCAGCGGGAACGGAGCAGCCGCAGCCCCGCCGGACCCGGCGTTGCCGGCCTGGGCGGCTCCCGCCCCCCGCCGGGGCTGCGGGCGGGAGGCCGGCGGCCCCCCCACCCCCACCCCACGCCCCGCGGGGCAGGCGGCGCCGGCGGTCTGCTCGGCGGGGGCGGCGGGGCGGGAGCGCGGCGGCGGGGGGGGGCGGGCGCGGCGGCGGCGCTAGGGCCGCGCGTCGCGCGGGCCCGGAGGTGGGGTAGCTGCCGCCGCCCCGCTCGCCGGCAGTCGCGGGGAGGTCGCTCCGAAGTGCGGAAGCGCCGCCGCCGCCCGAAGTTTGGGCGCGCCGCCGGAGACCGCCGCGCCGCGGCCCCGAGCGCGCTCCGCCCGCCGCTCTCCCTGCGCCTCATGCCGCGGCCGCCGGCGCCCCGCGCGGGGACGCCCCCGCCCTGAGTGGCGGTGGCGGTGGCGGTCGGGGAACCCCGGCGGGCAACACCTGCGCGGCGCCCGCGCCCGCGGCGATGATCTGCGCGCCCGCGCCCCGCCCGCCGCCCCGCCGAGCGCCGGAGGAGAGCGGTAGCCCGCCCGCCCGCACCACCCCGCGCCGCCCGCCGACCGCGCGCCGCCAAACTTCGACGCCGACAAGTACCTAGGGCCAGCGGCGGCCCGCGCCCCGCCGGGACACCGTGCCCCGCCGGCAACTTTCCCGTGGGGAAGCACCCCCCGCCCGCTCCGCGGCCCCCATGTCGCCGCCGAGGGATCCCCAGCGCGTCCCGGCGCCGCGGCGGCTCCGCGCCGCCCCGCGGTGAGGCGAGGGGGAGAGCCCGAGCCCGAGCCCGCGCGGTGAGTACCGCCCGCCCGCAACTCCGCGCGCCCCGGGGCGGGAGGGGGCGAGGGGGCTGCGCGGCGCGGAGGGGGTCCGTGCGTGTGCTGGTCCCTGTGTGCGGCGGCGTCCCCGTCCCCCCCTCCCCGTCGCGGAGGCTCGGGCCGCGGACCGAGGGCGGATCGGCGCGGGCCGCGCGCCCCCTGCCGCCGGCGCGGAGCGGGAGCGGGGGCCGGGGCCGGGGCCGGGGGCCGGGGGCCGGGGGCCGGGGCCCGGGGCCCGGGCCGGGGCGGTACCTGCGCGGTGCTGCCTCCTCCGCGGGAACCGGCGGAGCTCGGGTCGGTCCGCGCCGGGCTTTGAAGGGGGCGCGGCCGCGGCGCGCAGGCGGCGGGAGAGCCCTGAGGGAAGGGCCCGACCCTCGCGCCGGCTGCCGCCCCGCGGCGCGGATTTTCCCGCGCGGGGGGCCGAGGATCAAAAGTCCCGTTTGGCAGAGGGCGGTGGCGGTGGCGGGAGAATAGCCGCGCTGGCCGAGGAGCAGCGGACCGGTCACTGGTACTCAACCTGGAAACAGTTCCATCCCTTGCATCGGAAATTGCAGGCGGCTTTTCTAAACGTTCGCTCACACACACACGCACACAAAACCCCCTAAAGAAACCCCGCATGGCGGTGAGCAGCGCAGATCAGCCAAACCCGATAAAACAGATGCTTTTGTGCTCTCAGAGTTGGTGTGTGTGCATTTTTGGCCTCTGCTGAATATACTTTTATTGTTCTGCAATCAACTTTTCAATATTCCGGATCTGATGTGCTAGGAGCCAGCCTTACTTCTGTGGAGATGTTAGCACAGACAGTGAGTGAAACAAACGGTGGAGATGCGTTTAAAGAGGGAATAAATCACTGTCTTGCCTAAGGACAATGCGGTTGAGGATGAGAAGCTGTGGCCTGGGCAGCCAGTCAAAGGGAAGAAAACCACAGTAGAACTTTCCCCAGCTTGTTTTTTGGTGTGTGGCGTTCTTGGTTTGGTTTGGTTTGGTTTTCTATTTGGAAACAAAATAAAGGCTGATTTCTGGGATATTTTTGGAGTTTTAACGGATGTTTGCCAGAGAGTTTCCAGCAGTTAGTGGCAATATTCTCATGGAGTCGTGGACTTTGCCATCAACCCTCAGCCCTGTGACACTGATAAGAAGTGGCACCAACTTTCTAGCTACGTGTGTAAAACCTGGCAATAGGACAGAACAAATTCAGGGTCTCGTAGGCTTTTGTTTTCGTTCAGTTGTGAGGTGTCATCAGCTCACGCTACGACTTGAAAGCTTGGTAGCCCTGTATGCCGGATACACTGCCTGAGGAGCATGTATTACCTTATTGACGGTGAAAAATAATGACCAAAAAACCTGCAACCACCCCAAATGCTAACTTGAATTCCAAGAGAAAAAACTTGCAGAACAGGTTGATGCTAGGTACAGAGATATTTAAGGCAATAAGCCACAATTATAAGGATTCTAGAGGAAAAACTTAAAGCAGCTACATACAAAGCCTTTAAAATTTAAATAGCTGAAGTGCTTTTACTCCATATGCTGACAGCTGATGATACCCGGCAAGTAAAGGCAACAGTAGTGTGAGGTGTCACTCAGCAAAGAATGATGTGGGAAAACCAGAAATATTTTAAGTATAGTGCTGAATCCCAGTTTTTTGGTAGCAGAACACTGTGTTTTATTTCCTTCAGCCAATAGGTATTGACATTTTAAATTCCTCCTGAGGCACGGAAATCTTTTTCTGCTAAATAGTTAAATAAGCTGGATAAAAATAGAACCTAAACTTCATTTGGAGCAGCATTTGAATCCAAAGGCACCACAGCAATTGTATTTCATCCAAGTAAGATGGAAAGCTAAAATTGTTAAATTGTTAAACACAGACCCCCTTCTTGTTTGCATAGCTGAATAATTCTGCACTTATAAAAGAGGTTGGGTTGGTGGGGTTTTTTTAAATACTGGATTTATGTACCGGGTTCTCAAGTTGCTTAGGTGTAGCAAGGTATAAAACACTTGGTTTTCATTAACTGTTGTAACTTGCAGGTATGAGGATTAGTTCTGTTTTGTAATACACATTATTTTATACGTTCTAAACTGGCTTTAAATAATTAGTAACTGGAGTGGACACAAAAGGTCTTTTTACCTGGGCTTGATTAGATACATTGATCTGGTGAAGCTGTTAGGGATACAAACTTAAAACATGTTTCCTTTGGAAAAAAAACTGTTCTGCAGATGCTAGTGTTGGGAGGTGACAGCCAGCACTCCTTGCCTTGCTTATGATTTTAACCGGTTCTCCTCAGACTGCTATGCATTATAATAACTGGTTTTGGCTGTCGCTCTTACTCGTGCGCGGTGGCGGCGTACACTTTATCAAATGCATGCGCTGCGTGAGAGGCAATCGGTTGTTATTTTATTACCTCCTTCGCGTACCTGCTGTGTGCCAAAGAGGGAGGCCAGGAGCCCACCCGTACGGTTTGCACAGCGACTTCCCGGCAGGGAGCTGTTGCAGGGCATGCAGCCGACACGGGTTTTGTGCGGGGGGAGTTATTTGGGGAAGAGGGTGGATTTTCACAGTGATGGAAGGAGACAGAGGAGGAGTATTTGCTAACAACCCCCAACGAGATCTGAAGTTCTTCAGCGGCACCGATTCTGACGAGATGCATTTTAGCTGGTTTTTGAAGGGGGTATCTGCTCAGGCTGCAGAATAAAAAATGCTGCGCAAGGTGTGACTTACCCACCTGGAAAGGGAAGCACATGCATCACCTGCGTGCCGTTCTTCTCAAACAGCCATAACATACTCGCTGTGGCCTGAATGCCCAGCACTTTGCAGATGGAGCAGTGCTCTGGGGGAAGGCAGAGACAGCAGAAATGGCCTTCAGCTCCGGTGCCTCCCGGTGTTTTCCATATTGCAGGGGCTATGGCACATGGGAATGTTCAAGGCCCAAAACATCCTGCCGTTCATACTGCTGTTGCCCCTCGAAGGAGATCTCCAGGAGCAGTGTGCTCTGGAGGCTTTGCATACCTTAGCTAATGTCCTTTCAGCAGTTCGCCGTTCCCTTGCCCTCAGTTAGTAAGGATGCTGCTCACTCTTTGCCACCCTCACAGGCCCCCAACACCCAGGGTGTGTGAAGAGCAGAGCACTGCGGGGTGCAGGGGATCGGGGCACCAGGCATTAGTTATTCCTGATTTGTTTGATTGCTTTTTTGTAAGGTCAGATGCACAGGCATTACTGGGGACAAAAAAACATTGCTTTGTCTTGCCCACAGCACGAGGCTTAGCACTACACAACTGGTACAGCTGTAAAATTCAGAAATGTTAGTCTAAACGGTGTTTTACAGAATAATTCAAATAGATATGTCCTTAGCAATAGAGCACTGAAATGTAGAATGCATGTCATAAGTGACTCTGCAGGAATAAATATAAGCAAGACAAATCTTAACAGCTCCGTCAGAAAAACCCCAGCAGTGCTCAGCACATGATCCTTAATGTGCTTTGGTCAATATCTTTCTCTGTATCAATGGAAGCTCATTAAAAGAAGATACTGCAGACTAACTGAGCCATGCCATATTAGTTCTTGCCAAAGCTTGACATTTTTAATACATTAATAATATGTCTGTAATGTAATGGAAAACTATTAATCAGAACTGGTTATATGCCAGAAATTTAAGCTATAATTGGCTGCTTCTTGTCAGGAACGCCTGTCGTACGCTGCTACATCTGCCTAATGCTCAGATGTCTTGCACTCCTCTGCACTTTCTCCTTGTCAGTGCACTAAATTCGATCAATGTTATAGTCTATAATTCTGTGTAATGACCGTCATTATGACTCTGGCTTACTTTAATGAGAATTCGTTATATGGGAAGTATTTTAGCATAGGGTGTTAAGGTAGTGGCTTGCTTCACATTATTTTAGTCCTATCCAGTCCTGTTTATTAGTGGATCTGAGTCTCAGCAGTTATAAAATGTTACGGGTAACTGAAAAGCTAGCAAGGAAAATATTAAAGAAAACAAATCTATTTTTGCCTGAATATACAGGCTTGTAGTCTAAGGATAATTAAACTCAGTAACTTCTTAGTTCTACATAGAAACATGAAATTCACCTACTGTTTATTCCAGCTATGACCAAGCCTTCTCCAATACAGAGTATGTTTTGATTTGTCACAAATTTAAAGTCATTTGGCTCTTTTTTTAGCAGAGAGTAGTTTCCCTTTTGTTTAATGACTGTTCTAAGCTATGGGGTTTTGGGGGTGGTTTTTTCCCCTGCAAAATAGTGAAATACGTTGGAAAGGATGAGAGGGAAAGAGCATGAGGTGTCTTTAAAATCACATGGAAAGTGTTCTCTGAATTACTGAATTCCAAGATAATAAGTAAACATTCCCATTGAAACAAAAATAATGTAAAGTTGCTACAAAAAACAGTGGTACTACACAGTGTGCTTCTTGAAAAGATATAATTTTAATTTGGTCTTAGGTATTTCTGCTTTTGTGTCAGATTCAGATTTGAAGCTTAAATATATTTGAACTAATTGAGAATTGTTATTGCATGAAAATTCAGATATTCTCTGCATATTCTGATAAAATATATGAGAGTTGTATGGTAACACTTGATAAAATGAATATAATGGAAAATTGCATTTACGTCCATACGGCAATTATTGTAAATTACTTTGCTATGGAAACACAATTCAACCATCTGTTGGCATTTCATAGTGTCTGTAGTTTAGCTCAGTTTAAGATGAAGCATTATTTAAATATAGGGAGGCCGTTTGCGAATAGCTTTGAAGGTAAATTTTGAAAATGTGTATTACCAAAGTGACATGCTCAGGAGCTCCCCAGGTCACATACCACTTCCCATGGTTTTGGGGTATAGGAGGGTTCATGACACTGGGCATAATTTAAAACTGGGAACAAGCAAAGCGGGCTGCAGAAAGTGGTGACTTACAGTTGTTTCTTACCATCTGTCTGATGGGTTTGCTTAGATTTTAGCATCCAGACAAAAAGAGTGCAGAGGTGCTGTGGCGGCTGGCTGAAATCCTCCTGCAGAGAGCCCAGCGCCCAGGCTCCCCGTCCTTGGCTGGCACGGGCTGACGTCAGGCACAGGCTGAGAGAAATGAGTTGGAGTTCCTAGCCCTAGTTTTCCTTGTCTGTGTTTAGGGTACTTACTCCGTCTTTGCAGTTTCCCTCGTACATAATTTGTATTTTTACCTGTGTTTTTTAGCAAATGTGTATTTTAAGTCGTTGTAATAACATCCTAGGATTTTATACCTGTAATAATATGATTGAGGTGATACAAACCAAGGGAATTTCTAGTTGCTTTCTGAAGAGAGGAAAGGGGGATATATCTGCTATGAAATAAACACTGAGTACACAGGTACCCCCACCCCCAAACCTAGGAAAGTAAGACTGCCATAACAGAGCGGGAGAGCATCCTTATAGTCGGCTACAAATGAACCATTATCTTTATCAGTAGTTTATCATCAGTGTGATCAGTAAATCACAGTTCAAAGAAAGAAAAAAAAAGGAGCAAAGCTCTTCCAATGCTAATGAGAAATTTCAAGGAAACGGAAGTGTGCTGCAATATCTTTGTTACCCTTAAAAAAAAAAAAAAAAATCTAAGAAATGCGTGAGGCTTTTGGAGCTTGCTGAGGTCCCCTTGCCAAGAGACCATCAGCACCCGATACGCATCTCTGTGTCACTTTAATAGAAGAGCCTTCCTGCTGCTGCCCCACGGCACTGGGCTGCCTGCTCCCCTGCCTGCACGATGTGGGCAATGGTTGAGTTCGGTAGCTTGTTCTCCATTTTGCTAGGGTGAAAATACAGTTTTGGAAGCAGAAACCTGTAACTCACCTGCAACATTATAAATCTCTCTTTGTTAGAAAAGAGTTAAATCCTTCATGTCAAAATACTTTTCACTGTGAATGATTTTGTTAGTTTGTTCATTCTAGCACAGCACCCACAGTAAAGGTTATCCATATTATACCAATTTGCTTTATATTGCATCAAACCTCCAAAATGTCAACATATCATATATTTTGTAATGCATTGATTCTTGGACAATAACTCTAACTCTTATTGTTTCTAAAAGGGTGCTGGTGGCAGAAGAAAAGAATGATTGATGGGAAACAGACACCAGCCTGTAGACACTCATCCTTTTGCTTCGGATACTGATTTATCAGTGCATCTGGGCATCCCCTGCGAGCCCTGAACACGGAGGATCACTCAGGGTTATCGACAGTAGCTGAAGACCTGCAACTTCACAAATTGTTATGTGCTGTTGGACATCTTTTACAAGAAGCCCTGACAGTTAAGTTATAAGACAAAGGACAAGCGCTGCATTGCTGTGAAAGGCTGTCATCGGGGTCTGGGTGGCTTCTACCAAAGTCTTCAACTTAATGAAACAAACACCCTATCCTAATGCTTCATGTTTGAGTTGGAACCTATTTTACAAAATATATACATGTATATGTATGTATACATATAATCTATAGACTGCACGTACACCAGTACTGAGCATCCTTACGAAGGTGACATAAAAGGATTTAGAAATGTATTTGTCAAGATTTCTGTCACTTCACGCCCTCTGGGTTACCGTATCCTCCGTGATGCAGCACTACCCTTCCGTGTGGGGACACTATGATGTGTGTAAGACTCAAATTTACACAGAAGAAGGAAAAGTATGGGATTACATGGCCTGCCAGCCGGAAGCCAGAGACATGATCAAATACGTAAAAGTGACTCTGGATCCCCCAGACATAACGTGTGGAGATCCTCCCGAGACTTTCTGTGCAATGGTAAGGCAAGCTTTTCATTTTGCATAATTAGTGGGTATATATTTGTGATAGATGGCTTCCAAATGGAAGCCCTAGAGCATACATGTAATTATCCAAGAAAATCTGCATCATATTCCAACTGTGAAAGGTTCTGAACAAAATGCTGAGCAGTACATTAAGCTGGGCAATGAGATGTTCTACTTACGGGGACCTAACTTGGCTTTACCTGAATTCGGTGTCTCTCTGGGTCAACTTTTAATGACTTTAAAAGAAAGCAGCATAAAACTCTAAGTGCACTAACCCGTAACTGGGGTGCATTTGCGTGGATCACGAAAGACTTGAGTGAATTGGTTCCAATGAGATCACCTGAAAGCATCATAGTGTGATATAATTCAGCATAATTTCCAAACATGAGACCATTGTTAGAAACTTAAACTGCAGAAGCTTAAAAAGCAGTGGTGGGAGCTGGGCTGGTGGAGTTTTTCTGGCAAGCCCACGCAGCCGCAGGCAGCATTGCCTGAGCCTTGCCACCGCATGCAGCAGGTACATACCAGCAGGTCCATATCTGCGTGTATGGACAGTGCAGGAAGAAACACCTTCGGGTGGGGGCCAGCTCTAGCAACACTGACAGCTTTCTTCTTTAACTGAAATGGTAAGCATTTAAGCCAACTAAAAGAGACCAAAGTCAAGTTCCTTAATTTAGATGCTCCTAAAATTAGAGACTAGTTTTGGAAATGTTTGGCTTGGTAAATAATTGTACAGGTATGAGAAACCAGGCAGACACTATATATATCAACCTTGTACAGCTGTGCTGCTCCCAAGTGTTTGATAGATCGTGGTGTAAGAGGTCATTCGAGTTAAAGGAAATCTTCAGCTTCTCCTCACAAACAGGGAAAATTCATTTTCTTTGCCACTGACTATTTCTGTTAAATATTGAGTGGAAAATACAGTATTCCTTGACTAGAAAATGTGAGTTTGAGATGCAAAGCGTATGTACTTAAATCTGTTAATAAAGCAGTGGAAACATACATCACATTACCTACATAATTTAGATTTGAAAAACCAGTGAGTTCTGGTAAGTGAGGTTATCATAACTGGGAAAAGTCTACAAAGTATTTATTTGCCTGTGTATGAATCATCATTGCTGTGTGACAGCATCCCCACAGGAAGGAAATTTGCTTTTAAATGCCTTATGGTATCATTTTCAACCACTACTGTTCTGCAAGGAGTTCAGGTCCAACCACACATACATTTAGGGCATTATGTGCACGCATGCAGCTGCTTCCCACGTACATTATGGTAATAGCCACGTGATAAATTGCGGAGCTACATGAATAAATTACATTCACTGTGAACCTTTGACTGCACCCCTTGCTCTCTGCCCACTAATCCATCTCTGCTGACATGGCTTTGACACTCAAAACCTCTGAGCAGCTTCAAGCAGCCACTGTTTAAAAACAAATAAAAGCAACGTGCCCCACGTAATAGGGTCTTTTTCTTATTTCTTTATCTTGAAATGTATTTTCTCCCTCAGAATAGTAACAGCTGTGATTTAGCCCTCAATCGGTGACGTTTAGCAACTCATCATGTAGTGAATAAGAAAAATTGTTCTTTTAATGCAAAAGAAACTGCCCAGCAAAACTTGTTTCTTCCTTTTAGTGGAGATAAACATTGCAGCAGTTCCTGTCTTAAGTAATTTTTTAAATTTCTGAAGGGCCTGGTTATCAGTCCACTCTCTAGTTAAATGATTTTAAACAAAAAACAAACAAACAAACAAAAAGACATTTTGATTAAATCTAAGTATTAAAAATGGTGCCAGAACTCCCCCTGAAAACACTTGACCTAGCAAGGTCCTTGATGCTGTGATGGGGGATGAAGGTTTGCTTGGGAATGATCTGGGGTTACGGCTGTAGCTCGCTTGCTGCTTAAGCCCTTGAGATGCAAAAGGCCACCAGAATCCCGACACAAGAAGTAAAGAAAGAGGAAGAACTGGGGAGAGGGAGAGCGAGCGCACACAATGAGGGTGTGTATTTAGTGATGTGAGTGTACAGTGACTGACTCCTACATGATAAACTATTGTATTTGCATTCAGTATAGATGTATATTGTACATATACACTATATTCAGATATGCATTGGTAATGGCTTGACTTACTTGAAACACTGGGAAAATGACAGAAATACTCAGTATTCCTGAGGTACTACATAGCAGCAGAGCACTCTCATCCCTCAAAATGCTTCATGTCTATCTCTACTATAGCTACATGTAGAAATTACACATTTCCTTCAAAATAAGGTTTTACATATTTGTAGGGCTGAGCCTTTGGCATTTCCTAATGAGGAGATCTCTTATTTTTGTGTTCATTTTTAGTTTTAGAAAATGAGTTAAGAAGATAACACTGACATACTTGGAGAAGGTGGGCAGTAGAAAAGAGTGCATTCCTCTTAGGCGTGTTCTTGCACTAAAAAATCCTGAATTTGAAATGACAGAAGTCCAAAGGTTTCTTTTCAGCATGGTGAAGTGCTGAACTGCCTTGCACAAATGCTTGGTTTTATTGTTGTGAGTATTGGATATTTGCTGCTAAACCTGTGTGCCAGTGTTTTGTTATTAAAATCAGGTTAACGCTGCCTTGGAGGAGATCAGGGTCCTTTCAGATATCCTAACAATAAACAAGGGCACCAAACAGCTGAGCCTGCTTCTGCAGGAAGAGGAGGAGGTTGAAGCAGCCTCCTGTTTTGTTTGCATATCAGTTCTCCATTCAGGCTTTGTAATTTTCTGTTCACCACAGACTATACGGACTAAGGTACTAGCTGCTGAGCCTGTGTCAGCTATCAATGTAGTATAGATTATATCCCTGAAACACAACCAGACTGAGAGGTTCACCCAAGTCCTGCTGGGAGGTCATGGTAAAATCTAAGGCAGTCTGTGAGAGGGAGATGGTAATAGTCTGCAATAACATACAATGCAATCATGCATTGCAATGCACGCCAAGCATACAATACGGAGGAGATGGGCAGTTAATGGTAAGATTTGCCTCCTGCTTATTTCTGTATATTCCCCATGGAATTAAATATTCTTACAAGTCCATTATGAATTTTTACTCAGTAAGGTAGTTGACAGACCGAATAACAAGGTTTTGCACATGCTGGTTTGTTGCATAATGGAACACTCCTCTAGATAAACCCAGCTAAACCGTGGCAGCTCACCACTTGTCAGTACCTTTGGGTCGTCCCTCCAGGACAGCGTCTGTAGGTATTACGGGGAATATGCAGCAGGAAAACTATCCCACAATTGCTTTTATGCTATCTATTCTGAGAGTAACATTATAGTTTCTGGTGACATTCAGTATTGACAACTGATGAGATTATTCTGAAACCTCAAACCCCTGGAGTCCTATGATTATGTGAGATTCTCAGCTTTCATTTAAAACATCATCTTTATTTTCTTAGTCCTTCTGGTTGCAGAGAAAAGTTTGAAAATGAAACTGAGAAGCTCAAAAAGCAGAAGCCAAATAAATAGCCCTCCCAATTATTATTTGTTTAAAATTTCATAATTTTTAAAGTCACTCAGGACTTTTAGGGCTTGGGAAAGGATTTTGCTCGAGAGGAGAGATGCATGAAAGAAACATATAAACAAATGCATGACTTAGAGCAGTGAAAGTTCATGGTTTCTGGCCATGGACTTGCTTGTGTCTGTAAGGAGGACAGAACAGCATCCTTTCCCAACAGGTAGCGCTTCTCCTGCCTGCGGGATAACCAACCCCCTGCGGAGGGGGTTGAGTGGTCACCTCTGGCTTCCCTGTACATTTTAAAGCAATCTCTAGCTGCTTAGCGGGAGGCATGCATGCTGGCAGACGATGCACATCGGCTTTCTGTGGCATTCCTTCAAGGCAATTTGGCCATCTTTTGTCAGAGTTGGACTGGACTATCATGGCGTTTCAGCCAGCGTGACCATTCCTGTGGGTCTGTAATTCACAAACTTCGGGCATTTGACATTGGTAAGAGTGTGTCTGGCACCATACGCTTACACTTAGTTGGCCTGGGAGGAGAGGGAAGGGGAAGGAGAAGAGAAAAAAGAAAGAAGCTACTTCACGTTTTCAGAACTGCAGGATTCATTTTGCAGAGATACTGTAAGCAAATTTTTAAGTACCTGGGTGTGCTAGTTTAGTTCTTGTGGCCTGCAGCATTTCCATTTACAAAACAAATCTGCTTTAAATCCCTGGGGGTAACTAACCCTTGGTGAAATATACTTCCCTCTTTGTAAGCACTTG
Organism: Harpia harpyja; assembly: GCF_026419915.1. Taxonomy (NCBI): domain Eukaryota; kingdom Metazoa; phylum Chordata; class Aves; order Accipitriformes; family Accipitridae; genus Harpia; species Harpia harpyja. The sequence continues at coordinate 22,152,080 of NC_068950.1, read as the reverse complement.
TTACAATTTCACAAAACTCTTGTCCAGTTATAAAAAGAAACAAATCTGACTTTTCATGACCATTACCATCTTTTGCCTTACAAGAACAGTGCATAGGTGGCTTCTGACTTCTTTATTTCTAAAACATTTGCCAGCTGTGCCCCTGCTACAAGCATCGGGAGCCCGCATGGTGCCACTCACAGCTCGGGGGTCCCATTGCCCCCAAGTCACACCTGCCCCTTGCATGGGCTGGCCCCTGTGCTGAAAGCCAGCCTTTATTTAGTATGGGGGTTTGCATTCAAACCTTAGCCAGGATTAGTGTGTAAATTCGTCATGAACTTAACTAGGAGACTCCTAGTGGCTATTGCTGTAATTTGCAAACTGGAGACAAATTTACGTTACCAACCTGTGTTTGCAGCTGAAATGGCAACATAAAAATACAATTTTCTGCTTATGTTTAGACCTAGCTATCATAACACCATCCCACATCCCAGTGGCTAAAAAATGATGAAATTATCAGCAATTATCGTTGCCTGCAGCTAATATTCTTCATAGGTTAAACAGAAGCTGGAAAAGAAGCCTACAGACAGGAGTCCGGTGCATTTGTACAATTTGTAGAGCAGAAATGCTGATGGCAGTAGAAATTTGAGCCCTTGAGTGCTAGTCTGTATTTCATAGCCAATCAAAACTAAATTAAGAAACAAAGATTATTAAAAAGTCTTCTGTGCATGTAATTCTGGCATAATATTAAGAGGTGGACATTAAATTTTTCCCTCTGAGACTTTCAGCTTCAATAATATAGCATTCCTTTAATTACAAGTAGGCTCGTATTCCTTAAAAAAGGGAAAATACTCCATAGTGTACTTAGTGATACCATTATTATGTTTACTGAAATAATTAAATTAACAGATACTCTTCTGAGTCATATATATAAATCAAAATGAGAAAGAAAAATGTACTTTTTGAAGCATTTTGGCATACATACATGCATTCTTGGGTAAGACATTTTAAAACAGTTTTGAACCATACCGTTAAGAGATGCTGATAAGAAAAAAAGCTTTTTTCTTTTATGGAGTGAATAAGGACATACAATCCTTCATTTTAGTTCCATCTGTGCAATCTTATTAAGTAGCATGGGGTAGAATGGGAACAGGGAGTTAAAGATGAGGCTATTGTTCCTATCTTGTTTAATGTGGATTTTCATAGTTGTATATTTTAAAAGTATGTACAGCTCGAAGTTATTGCAGACTTTATTTACAATACCTGCATCTCTTTTGAACTCTTTTGAGCACATTTAATTAATATAAGTGTTGCTTTGTCATTGTTGGAAGGAACCTTATCCTTCAGGGAGCAGAGTTTTTATTTTGGTGTTTCCACGTAAGTTACTGGGTATTTCATTTAATTTCTAGAACTGCAAGACTATATGGTGACCTACAGGCCCCCCACCGCTTCTCTCCTCTCCCCTGCGTAGGGCAGGACACCTCTGCCACCCCACTGATATGGCTGTTCCCATCAAAGCACCACTTTGGTCCTGATGTTCCAGCCTCAGACCAAAGCAGCTAGCAGGACGAGAGGAAAGCGAGAAGCGCACACCATGCCCTTTGCTCCTGCTGTTGTCCTCCCCGGTCCCCTCCTGCCGGTCAGCGCGGGGGCAACAGCCTACCTGTGCCTTTGGTAGCCACCTGCCTGCAGACACTTCAAAGGCGCCTTGATCCTCCGACCTCTTGGGAAAGGAGTTCTTGGTTTCATAAAAGAGAAAAAAATTGATATACTTAATGACAGCAGGAAATAAAAAAAACGGTTTGGTAAAATCTCTTTTTTTCCAACTGGAAGCAATCTAAAAAATCAATAATTTCTCATAAATTAAAACTGAGGATTGCCGGTAAAACAGATTTGCATTTTATTCAGTATCACACATCAAGATTCCCCAGTAAATCATTAATGAAACTCTATCCAGTTGCTTTTTTTTTCTCCTCAGTTACACTTTGGGTACTGGAATGTTTTCAAACCTTAAACAAAGCAAAAGCACACCCACAAAGTACTTAAGTTGTTAAAAATATCTGGGGGAAAAACAGGGTTTCTAAGGAAAGTCAAGGGCTTCTACTTACTTTCAGTTGCAGAGCTTTAAGGCACATATCACTACTATGTGTGAAAGTGCATCCTTTTAACAAGATGTATATTTTATAAATACACTTTGTAGAAACTACTTAACTGCTGCTTTTAACACTGCCTTTCTTCCATTTGGTACTTGCTCTCCTATTTTGTTTTTTTCCCCGGAGTTAGCTGGAAATAATGAGACATTTGTAGCTAACACAATGATCAAATTATTGCAATAATAATTGATCTTAGAAAGCAAAGGATTGCTGGGGGCAACTGTGGCTCTGCGGATGAGGTTCTTGCAAATACCTGAGCTGGTGTCCCCACCCTGCTGCCCTCGGCACCCTGGGCCCCCCAAAAGCACCTTCCTCCACAGGCCAAGAGGGGTATCTGGGGGGAGCTGCCCAAATACTCTGCAAGAACTTGGGCTTTTGGTCTTGTTTGGGTGTGGAAACAGCAATAGCAATTTTATAAAGAAATAAACAGCTTCCACTGTGAAATGGATACCCTGACATCCACGGGAGAATCTGAATGGCTTGCTGTCAGTGCAGCTGGACCAGAAACGTCCCCCCAGCAGCACCTTTAGTGCCATCTTCTGCAATAAAACAATACTACTTTATAAATAAAATCTTTACTAGCAATGTATTGTAATTTGAACCTTTTCTGGTGAGGCAGAGGAGATCTCGAGCCTGTGGCTCACTGCAGGGAGACTCTCCTAACAGGATTTCCTGGGGTGCAGAGAGACAATGCAGTAAAGCAGCATCCCGACCAGCGCTCCTTGTCTAGGGTACGACAGCGCGTCCCTCCCCACCCTCCCGGGCTGAGAGGAGGCGGCAGCGGGTGACCCTGCTCGTTCTCTGCTAGAAACCCCGGACTGAGATTTTTTTCTAGGAGGGGGGTAGATCTGCCTTTCAGCAGAGCGACCTTTGCTTTTTAACCTGCCGGTGTCATGCTGTCGGCCTGGAGGAGCAGTGGTGCAGGATCACCTCCATCACGGGGAGCAGCCGGTTTGCTTTCGCACGTTTCGGTCTCGGGTGCGATGCCCCGCAGTCCCAAGTGAGCTGTGCAGGCTTTCCAGGCTGCTGTCTCATTTTGAGGACAGTGTACAAGGAGTGTGATATTATATTTCCTCCCGCTGTGATGGACAAGTCTCAGAGTGCGAATTTTGGATTTACTTGGCAGAACTGAGTAGAGCTAGTTTTATGCTGCCCAGGTTTGTCCAAATTATCTAGACAAACATATTTTTCCTTCTTCATTTAGTACATGTATGTCTCTCAACCCCAGAGTTTCGTGTTTCTTTCTTGCAGGGCTTGTACTTTGTAACAGCTAAGAATCACTGGAAACCAAATGCAGGTTCCTGAGGCACTTCCATATATTCCATATATTAAAATTTCCATTTGTAAGCATCTTAGTTGAAACAAAGCCAAGTGAACTTGGCTGAGAGTTCTGCAAACCCTGTATGCATCAGGACAACTGTTCTGGTTAGCAGGTTCCCCTGGAGTCCTTTGAGAAAGCAGAAGTCAGTAAGTTGACTCCCAAATAATGATTTTAACATTTAGACATTTATGTTACCTAGAAAGCAGCCAGTCCTATATACAGCCCAAGTTGCCCCATGCAAACATTTAAGCCCACAGTACGCTGCCAGAGCATTCAAGAAAAAAATAAATGTACCGACTGAGAGGATAATCGGGCTCTCTCATCCTTTCTGCTCTATGCTGTGGAGCAGAGCAGGAGAAATCCAAACAAGCATTAGCAGTCTGTGTTGACAAAGTATGGAAATTACCCATCTCGTTATGCAAGGATGAAAACCTGTCATTTGTTTTTATCCACAGAGTTTAGAAAGGGGTGAATTTGTGGGAGCTGCTGAATTTTAGTATGAGTACCACTCCTGCTTTTTTTTTTAAACAATGCTGATACTGTTCTGCCAAAGCTGCAATTTTGGATACATAAAAAAAACACATTCCTATTTAAGAGTAGTTAAAACCAGGTAAGAAAGAGATCTGTTAAACCAAATATTTCTTGACTTTTTTCAAGGCCTGTAAGTACTAGCTGGATTTCAAAAGTCAAAAATAATCCCAGATACTATTAAGGTCATTGACTGGTGATATTCACGTCACTGTGTACACTGGGATGCTAATCTCACTAGCTGAAAAGTAGGAAGCAGTTCTGTACCCGATTTACTTGTAGAAACAATGGCTGTTGATACACATTTTGGGTATGGAAGTTTATGTTTTCACAGGTCACTTGCAGTGACACCATCTTGATCTACAAGTACAAATATAACTAGGGACATGAAAATCCTTGGCATTGAGCTGGCATAGCAACACGCATAAGTGATTTCATGTAGTTTTGATGTTTGCTGTATCATATTTTCTGTAAAATAGTTTTATTTCTTATCTTCTAGTTCCTTAGATTGTTTATATGGAATTTAGGAATAAAAAAAGGAGGGAAAAGAAAAGGGCGCAAATGAATTTTAATTATATTTATTACAAGCAAGAAATTGTGCTATAACAGAGATATTTTATGTCAGGCTTCAGCCCAGAGAGAATTTTTATAGCTAAGTAATTGTAAAACCTTTAAAAGAGGATACCATTATGATGAGAGGAGCATTTTCTTACACGTACATACTATGTCTTTCCAGCATCCTGGTGCATTTTAGATTTTTATCTGTAAAACTGTCAGGAGCCATCATTTTAACTCACCAATTTGATTTTTACCATCTATACCTGCTCTTAAGGCACTTTCCTCCAGCGAAAACTAGAAACAGAGCTGCTTGTGGGTGACATTTACAAATGACTGGGGGGAAAAAGATTAAAAAAAAAAAAAAGGAACAGCAAACTACTACACAAAAGCCCTCATCTCTTAAGAACAACAATGTGCATAGCTATAGAAAAAAGTACAGAATGTAATTTTCTGACTGTTAAAACAACTCTTTCTACATGTGCTATTCTCCCCATCTATTTTTATTGCAGCCTTCTAGACTCTGACATGCCTCTTGGCTTCCTTGACCATATGGATCTGCCAAGCAATATGAATACTGTAGGGATAGCCTGCAGAAATAGCCTAGCAAGGTGTCTCACTTTGCAAGAGCTTGCTGAGACTTCCAGAAACTTTAAGTAATGGGTTTAAGGGGTTCAAGCAATATAGCTTTCCTCACTAAAATTTGGGGGTAAATTTTTGCCAGCAGTTTGCACCTGGAGTTCGCTTTTTCCTGAAACAGGAGTGAGAGAAGCTTTTGAAAATAAAAGTTTAAGAACATACAAGCTTTTTGTTATCTGAAGCACTGGCTTTGATTTTTTAAAAAAGGTATCCTTCAATAACTAAAAAGCAGATAAAGGTGAATCATGATGTATATTTCATGTCTAAGAGTCAATGTTTGACTTTCCATAAACAGACTTAAAATATGATCTTCCATTGAAATCAGTGTGCCCTGTATAAGTCAACAGAAGGACTTGAACTGACAGCAATGGATTGTGCCAAAATACTGCTTCCTTAGTAGTGCATACTATCCTCTGTACTGTACCGGTTTGAAACTCTCAACTGGAAACTTTAAAACCATCTTAAGTAAAAGCAAAATTAACAGTATGCCTTTATATTTTCATCTTTTTCTTGTCAGAAGCAATTTCACTGAAGTTCATTTATTTCCAACCTTTTTCAGTTATAAAATCTTCTTTACTCATTATACTGGTGCTTGGTTTTGGATTACTTCACCCCTGTGAGCTTCAGTGCAAGGCTGATTGTCTCCAGTGACAGGACAGGATTTGGTTAATGGAATACATTTTTTTTCTTGGGTACAGTTTTGGCAATTTTGGGGGCATGCAAGAATGCACTGAAAGTGTATTTTAGACCTTCTAGATGGAAAGTGCCAACTAGACTACATACATAGAATACATATCAGGGTTTACATATTAAAATATATTATTTTAGCTTTATGCATCTCATGGCTTATTTGTAAATAATTAAAAAGGACAGAATACTATTATTGAATAATCTTCCCATAGTTCTCCATAATTGCACCATCATCGGTTGCAGCGCTCAACATTAGCTAAGCATTGTCATTTATGAACTTTAGGTTTTATAGGTTTAAAAGCAAGTCTCCAAACAAGAGTTCAACAGTTCCCTTTTTTTGTTAATCAGAAAAGATGGGGTTTTCAGCATAACGTTTTCTGAAATTTTAAGCCACAATAGAGAGTATGCGATTTTTAAATGTTAAACAATGGACAAATGGTCGATGTCCGAAATTCACACAGGGTTGGTGTATTTTTTGAAGCCATACACACATTTGTTTCCTTTCCTTCTACAAGTTGTTTCTACAAGTCCTTAGCTGGTGTAAAGTGGTGTATGTGCATTGAATGGGACAGTGCAAACACTATGGAGAAGGTGGCTCCCTTACATCTGCCCTTTGTGCCATCCCTGCACTCCTGGGGGCCAGCCCCTCTCTCCAGCCTCACTGAAATGGAGGCTCTTCAAAATGGTGGAGAAAAGGAAGTCTGAAGAGAGAAATGGGGAGTTGCTCCAAAGAACACAAGAGCCTCCCTTCCTCCTGGCTGGATCCCTGCCTCATCATGCCTTAAGGGCTCCGCGGCTTGAGAAGCCACCAGAGCTGATGGGTTTGTTCTAACTTACACTTCTGCTACCCTTTTTGGAGCAGCAGTCCCTTTTAAAATGGTACAGACCCATACAGACCTCAGTTGTGGACCTTAGACGAGTACAGGTGAGATGTTTTTGAAATCTTTTTGAAGTCTTAAGGAGTTCAGCAGTAGGATGGGAGAAGCATGTGCTGAAACGTGGATTGGTTTATGAGGACCCCTTCATTGTGCTGGTTTTCCTAGGCACGGTCTCCAAGAGAGTAAATACATTGCAGGAGTGCCACGAAAGCAGGCACAGCTTTTTACGGCAGCATTCAACTCCCCTGATCAATAATAACCTGACTAAGAATTTAGAGTAAATGTCATTCTGGTGATTGTATCTTGTCAAGGGCCTCATACTGGTAAGTGATGGGTTTGGAATGATAAAATTGTGCATAAGATCAGAAACAAAAATCAGACAGCAGCAGGGTCCCACTGAACTTAACCTTAGCCTCAGGTTTTTTTTCAGTTCCCATCCTCAAGGTCATTGCACCTATGCTAATGCAACTGCCAGCATCCTCCTCCTGCCAGTCCAGTTCCTTCTGATAACCCAAAAGAAGATTTACAGGAGCTGACCAAGAAAAAAATAATGCTTTTCACAAATTAATTAGAGATGAATGGCACCTGTGATGACCTGTTTTAACACTTTTTTTTTTTTTTAATGACACCACCTTACATGAACTTCTCTAAACTGCTGTCACATAAGCCAGTCACAGTTGGGTTTTTTTGGCTGTCATCCTAGCCAACATCCAAGGCCTCAGAAAGTAGATGTAAGGGCAATGCTGAGCAAGCCTTTGCTGTCACTGCCTTTACTCTGGATTAGTAATTGGTTTGTTTATAATTATAAGCTGTATAAAGCCTTGCAGGAAAAGCAGAACATGTTTACTTTTACAATGATAAATCATAAATTACAAAAATAAATCATAAATTGGAAACACCTTTGGAATTCAAAAATATCCCTCTTAACCAGGGATTAGATCCACAGCATTTCACTGGGAAATACATACGAACATTGTCAGTGCAGCTATAGGAAAGGGCTGTTGCTGAAGAACAGGGCAATAAACCTCCTCGCTTGAGCTAGTGACAGCAGTCTGCAAGGTAATGCTGGTCTTGGTGGCAGACCCTGCCCTGTGATCCTACACCTGCCCACAGTGTCCCAGGAGGTGTTGCAGCCCCTGAGCAGCCTGTGCACATGGAGAGAAGCGCGTAGCAATGTTGCATCTCGGAAGAAGACGACAGAGATCCCTCATATTTCTGTGCAGATCTCGGAGGATTCTTGTATAATTTGTTTGCAGGAGAAATCAGCTTTTTTCCATGTAAGAAACGCTTGTGAGATTCCCAACGATGTTGTCACACAGACTTTGTTAGAAGACTTTATCTGGCCCATAAACACATGAAGCATGTCTGCTTCAGCCTTCTACTTTGTAGATCTCCTCATGCTAGGTAGTTGGGTTCAGTTATTGTTGGTTTTAATAATTTACAGTTTTCTGACCTAGGTTGCTTAATGCTTTATGCAGAAAAACAATACAGAAAGTAACACATAACACAAAATATGGGCACGCTTTACAGGTAATTTACAGTCTTAAGTTAATGAGAAATGAGAGTCCATTTCTACAGTATCTGCAGCGCAGTGTCTTATTCTGCAATCAGTGAACCTCACAGGCATTAAGCAGATCTGCAGCCATAGAGAAGAGCTATTTTCTGATCTGGTTTGGGTATTTAGTGGAATCTTTTTAGCTTTTTTCAGTTTGAGTCAGGTTCCAACTATTTTTTTATAATTTTCTTTTTGTTAATTGTATGTGTAAAGGTCACAGAACTAAAGTTGGAAAAAAAAAAACCAAACCCTAATTTTAACCTGCAGTTGATTTATGAAATGATACTCAATTCCTTGAGTTTGTGAAAATAACATGTACCACTGATAATCTCTTGGAACTGATTTAACACCATATTCTATTGCAGTGCTAGGAAGAAGCCAAGGACTTGTAACAATCTATCATTTGCAGTGACATTTTTATTACTCTTTCAGAAATGCTGTGCTTTAATTGTCTCCCTGCTTCAAATCAACTGCTTAGTTTGCTTTAACAGTAGGTTTTTTTTCTCTATAGTTATCATTGCCCTTGCTATAAGAAACCTAAACTCTGTATATTCCTGGCATGGTAACTGCTAACAGGAACAGGAGCAGAGAACCTATCCATGTCCCTCTAATTTAAGAGAGTGAAAATGCTATATTGATTTCAAGTTGCCTTTTTATGGAGTTCACACCAAATTCCTTATAGACCTGCATCCCAAGCAATTCCCCCTTGATTCACTAGGATTGAGCTGAGAGAAAATCCATCCAAAATATACTTCTTTTTTTTTTTCACTGTTATGAAGTTTGCAACAAGCTGCCCAATAGAGAAATGTCTTTGATTTCAACTATTAAAAAGAAACCGTAAGCTCTTAATTTAGTAGCAACGTCGCTAGTGCTTTTGCATCTTCTGCAGTGTGCCTCCAACCGATGAACTGAAGTGCAAGTATAAATAGCAATGATGTCTTTGTCAGCTTGTGAGAAAAAGGGGTTGGGGTTTTTTCCACATTTCCTGAAAGGACATATAGTAAGACATCTCTAATCTCTTCTTTTGCTTAGTACATAGATTTATCTGTTTGATGGGTTACTGAACCAAAACACTGATTTGTTGCCTGCTGGCTCAGTGAACAACAGGAACATGACCCTAAGGTTGTGTAGTATATGATTGGCACCCCAAAGTTTAGTGATTGCATTAAGTTCTCAGCTTTACAGTTCAGGACTTTGAGGTGCCCTTCACTTTTCAAGTGAGAGACTATTTCCCACCACCCCAAAACGTGCTTGCCTGAACCACCACCTGGCCAAATTGTATGCTCAGACCTGTAGTCCCTGTGTATCCCCTGTGCATCTCAATGATAAGGGATCCCCTCCCGGCATCCCAAATCCTTGGGAGATCCCTTTCATAGTCAGGCTGCTCATTCACGGCCCGGTATCTGATAACTAAGAAGTTGTCTGAGGAGTAAATGGCTTTGTTAGATTGGGTCTGTATTTTAAGAGAGTACCTGTCAGAAAAGCATTAAGTTTCACAAATCCCTGGGTTGGGGACCCGATGCGATGACAAAGAGGAAGAACTTGATGACAGCTGTGGCAGCACAACTGGTCCACATGCTAAGAGGTTTTAATGGAACAGATGAAATCTGTCCTGGATTCTGAATCACAAATGCATTCAGGCAAAATAACAATGGGGGGAAAAAAAGAGTTAATTTTCAGGGCTTGCACGCCTTCGAGGTTTGTTTGCTTGAGAATATTTTTGGAGGGTAATGTTAGATGCTAAGGGAAAGTTACAGCAAGGCTTGTGACTAATGGATAAGATGCAGCATGCTCTGTGATGCTACAAGAAAAATGCTGATGCAGTTAACTGATATCAGAGAGATAAAATAGCACCAGCATTAACAAAACAAAACAAAACAAACCTGAAAGATTTTATAAAGTTTTTGAGATTCCCACCTTGGTATCATTTTAGAGGATGTTTCTAACTAGTAGCCACACAAATAAATGCAGATTACAACGTCATACAACTCCATTAACTAGGTGAAGGAAAAATAGCGACATTTTCATTTTAATGAGATGTCTGCTCTCTCCTCCTCTGTACTGTGCATCTTAATGTACCTTACTGTCTGCACTGACTTGGGGCTCCAAGGCTTTGTCATTTCTTGGCAATTCCATTCTCTAATTTCTTCTGACACATGGTGGTTAAATCCACAAGAAATGTGAGGTGAGGCAGAGAGGATTCCTGCAGACTGCTGCACCATAAGAGGAGTGCTCATTTGCATTATTCATTAGATAAAGGCACTGATTTGCATCTCATTTTGGTCGTCTCCATTTCCAGGCAGAGGATGTAGAGAATTCACAGAGTTGCTGAATTTTTATGGTATTAATATTGTTCATTTGGGATTAAGTCTCCATTGTCTGCTGCTCCGTATTTTGTCCCACACATCTTAAATACCTACAGAAATGATATTCTTTTGTTCTTTTTATAATGAACTGTAGCTATTTACTGCATAGTAGAAGGGTGCTAATTTGTTTATCATTGCAGTTTTTAAAGTATTTTTTATCAAAGCCATAACTCTGTACTTGGTCATTATTTGTAATTAGATTATTATGATCTTTTTCCCTGTTGTTCTGAGGTTATGGTTCAAAAGCAAAAAGCTTTTAAAGCAGCTGCAATGATTATGTGTGATCTGACAGTATCCACAAATCTTTTTTTGCCATTCAGTATTCTTAAGCAGTAAGCTTCTAAGAACTGTATGCCTTCCGTTAAGTAACGTGTTAACACAGTAAAGTTGAGAAATAGAATAGCCCTAGATAACTTTCAACACTGTTTTGTTCTTTATTAATCTTTATGAACCAATTTACATTATGCTTAACATTGTCGTTAATATTTGATTCAGAAATCTATACTGTAAAAAGGAGGGGATATCACTGTTCTGTCTGCAGTACATTGGGGGGATGCTTGATTTGGGGGGGGGGGGTTGTTGGGTGTTGGTACTATTGAGCTCTTTCATCCTGTTATTTATCACAGGAAACTGTCTGAAGAAATTAGGAATTGTAGAAGACATAAAAAGGTATCATTATTTCATATATGCTTTTTGAGAAAATATACATGATAAACACCTTAGAAAATGCTGCTGAAACCCAGAGCTGTTCCCTGACCCATCATTTACCTCTTAGGACAGCAAATGGCTAAAACAAATGGTGGCTTATTCTGACTCTCAAAGCCCTCAGTTAAGCTGGGTGCTTCACTGGGCTGGATATTGTATAAAAATAAGGGAAGGCATTGTTCCCCATTTTAAATAGCTTACAGTATAATTGAAATACAAATGTAAAAAGTAATAACAAAAGCGGGGATCTGAAGGCTGACTTTAGCAAGATGAGGTGCTAAGGCTGATGATTGTGCATTATTTCTATTTTTTTATTGTAATTATGGCATGGCTTTATGGCTGATGCTGTAGCTGTCCGATTTCTTGGGGGTGCCACGCTAGACAAATTCATGTGAGGCTTGGATTAGAAAGTGGGGAAGGCAATGGCCCTGAGCAGCAGTTGGTCAGGACACTTCATCTGTAAACAGTGTTATGGCAGAAAATACAATGCAAATGGCATATGAAAGTGAAAACAGCTTGTACTAAGACCCTGCCTAATACGCAACTTAATTATAATTGAGTTTGCCACAAGTTAGTGACACAGCTGAATCTAAACAAATCACCTAGGTAATGCGCTGATTGCACTAACAGCAGTTGTTGTCAGTGGCGAAGATGCCATATGGCTCCTCTTCTCTACCCAGGTCAAAATATTGTTAGGAAGAAGCTTAAATAAAATCAACACAAATGAGGAATTAGCCTATTTGGCTTTCCTCCAGCCCACAGTGCATGTACGCATCCCAGGGTCTGGCCATTCCCAGGCACGCTGGGGGGGCTACCCAGATTTTTCCAGAATGTACCAAGTGGAGGAGTATCATGGTACTTGAGGACAAACAAAGGCAGCTGGCGCTTGATCGCATTGCTCAGGCACAGCTTAGCTCTCCAAGACATGCCCAGATTATGTTTGGGCAGTTTGTGAAAGGAAAATACAAAGGTCACTGAATGCAAACCAGCAGGGGAATGTAAGAGATGAATGAAGCAGGAGCCAGTCCTGCACAAGGCAGGGTCAGGTTCAGCCCCAGGGAGGGCTTTTCATGTGAATGGAGACATGAGTCAAACTCCCACTAATTGCAGTAAATTTGGTACAAGTCTTTTAAAGTTTGTACAGCCTTCTTATTTTCTTATTTTGGGAACAGACAAAACTGTAGTATAAATTTTGCAGTGCTGTGACTAAGATGTTACCCCTCACATTCCCTTACAATTTTAGAATCTCATCCATTCACAATAAGTATCAAACACTAAAACCAGTCACTAAAAACATTGCAGAAGCTACTGCTCCTGTAAGAGCAGCAGAGCCTGGTAGTACCACTGCTTTTAAAAGATGTTTTAGCATTTCTATTCTGAACTGCATGTGATGCTTTTCTAGGTTGCATCAGACTGAAGCACAGCAGAAGTGGAGTTTGTGCTATGTTAAATTGTTATTAACTACAAAATATCTTCCAAAGTATAGTGTTCTGCCAGTTTAAGTTCTATACTTTTGTTATGCTTTTTGCTTTGAAAAATACACATTTGAAATTAAGTATGCCAAGTAGGCCAGATGCTGCCCTTCAGAAACAAAAATTGCCTTAACTGATTTTGTGATTATTCGGGATGTAGAAGAGCCGTAAAATTTCTGCCAGACTTAAAATATCTTTCCTTGAACACTGGTCCCGCTGTGCTGATCTTGCTGTCAGCAAGGGTTTGCAGATCCTCGGTTATGAAACACCTTGTCACCACTCACCCAGCAGCTTGCTCCCGCTCTGCTGTGAAGTTTGTTAAAGTACTTTGTTCAGATTTTGAAATATAGAGTGGATTTCCTAATTATTTTCTTAGGAAAAGGGTTGTGGACAGTCCTTTGATACAACTCAGGGCAGCTATTCTGAAGCATGTTACGGAAGCAGTGGATAATCCAAAGGCTTCTGCACAATGGATTATTCTAAACAATATTTACCCTTAAAAATGCCCTTGTCTAGTGCAAAGTGAGGAGAACAGCTGTTCAACATTTATTTTTATCTTCACTCTTCAATGGACATCAGACCTCTGCCTCTTTTGGGGCTTGCCACAGTATCCCTGACGAATTTACTGCACAGGTCTGCCTCATTCGTTACAAACCACCTATTTTTTCTGCCATTGGGCTTCTCCGCACCCTCAGCCGCACCTGGGAGAGTTTGGAGCAAGTCCACTGAAGTCACTGTGGAAGCGCCTAGACCCTGGTTTAGATGCTCTGTGCTGCCTTGGCCATGCAAAGTAGCCAAAAAAGCAGGCCTGAGGATGGAGCAAAGGATTTTTGCTGGCACAGAAAAATTCCTCCAGTGGCAGAGGATTGGCAAAGCCAGCTCAGTGCCATCTGCTCATTGATCCTCCCCCTATTTCAGAAGCACATTCAGGAGACAGACCATGCCAGCAGCTGGAAGATGTGGAGTGGACCTGAGAAAAACCCTTCCAGACAGTCAGTGCAGCCAGTACACTGGGACTTGTGTAACCAACACAAGCTGGAGCAGTCTTTAGGATGCTCTGAATTATGCCTAGAGTTGTTCCAAGTCTTAATCAGGATGAAATGCTTTTTAGGACTACTTTTCTCCCTCTTCATTTGTGATGAGCATAAACTGGAAACCAAAATACATGAATTTGCCATGGGTAACAATTTCTACAATATATTCAGAAATTAAAAATGTGAAGCTGTTTCATATAAGCTTTGAGAATGACAACTTAAATAAAACTGTTAGTCTAGTCATGCCAAGAGCAGATCTTGGGTGTTCTTGGCACCACAAAAACACAGTTGTTTGCCACACAGATGACCTTGCAGGATCCAGCCCTTCTAACATGCCTCACTAATTACAGAAAGCTGATCCTCATGTATTCATCCCTCACGTGTGAAATTCTGAAAGCTGAATCAAATTAAGTTCCAAATATATTTTCAGTTTATGTTGAGAGATGCCACTGTTTCAGCAAACCTGAGAGAAAAGGAATATTGCTTTCTTTCAAACAGTGCGAACAGTGCTGCAAGGAGATTACATCTGTTACAAGAGGAAAATGCTATCTTTATGCCTTTTTGTAAAGCAGCCAATGGCTAATGGACAGGAAGTCTTTCAGAAAGTTTTGCAAATCCACATAATGTTCCTGAGTACTGGAACATACATTGGAATCACTGATTTAACCAAGAGAAGAAAAGCAGGGGGATTCGCGCAGCCAGATAGCTCGCTGTTGGCTATGTATCCGAGAAGGATCAAAACCACAAGTCTTGCCAGCTAAGAATAGCATTATCTTAACTTTAAAATACTCCCTTCTGATGTTCCGTTTCAGTTCATAGCATGTAAATCAGTGCTGCTTCTTGCCCTTCAGAGCAGGCCAAAGCATTTATAGGTCTTTTGCTGTGATAAATGTGGAGAACTGCAAGTGCATGGAGTCGGTCCCTTCTCCAGAGCAATGATTCACATGTAACTTGGGTGGCTGACAGAAATCCTGTAGATGCATGAACTAATCTAAATTACAAGGGCCAGAAATGAAGATGTACAGTGGTAGCTGATCAAGCTACAGTTTCTTAACCATGAGCTGAAGCATAGAGCAAAGTTGGAAGACTGCTTCTGAGAAACACAGATGTGCAGTCTCTGATGACTTTCATTACACTTAATATTTGTGTAGTGGATTGAATGCATGATAGGGGTACTCTCTAAAACTTGAGGGCCTCTGACTCAAATAATGTGATTTATACCATGATCTTTCAGTTCATCTGAAGTGCCTGTGACAATCCCTGTAGTTTCAGGAACATGCAATGAACAGGAGCGGATGCCTGCACCTCATCTCACACCAGTTCCACAGATGAGCTGGCAACTTCCCATGGTACCACATTGCTTCTAAACATTTTGGTGTCCAAGCTGCTAATGAACACTACGATTAAGGATTCTCCTGAAGGAAAATTAATATAAGAAAATTATGGGAAACCATAGTTCATATTTCCTTTACTGTCTCACTGTTCACTTCAAGTACCTTCAAAAGAATTTAGTGTATTTTTTAGAGCTTTAGAGGCTACACTCAATATCTCAGAGCATGAAAGTTACTGCTTTTGTACAGAATTCTTGGAAGTCAGTCACTGTGGTGGCCTTCAAGGAATAGCTCTTGTGTTTGCCATGCCAGCTAAGTTTAAAAGATTACTGTTACAACTCAGGCATTCCAATAAGCTTAAAAAAAAAGTTGATGGTACGGTTATAACAACTTAATATACTTCCTGCATGTCTCTGTGTTTCTTATAATTTCTCACACGTCTCCCTGTTCAGCTAAGCAGTCCACCCTTTTCAGATTCTCTTTGTCTAAAAATCTTTCCATGCCTCATCCTTTTTTTGCCACAAGGGAATCAGAGTTCTCTGAACATCAAAATAGCACAAGAATAACCAGCAGTAACAATGTCTAAAAAGTTGTAGGAGTCTGCAGGGGAAGTCAGGTGGAGGGTAATATTACACTCTGCATCGGCACTTAATGATGCATCATTTCCATAAACTTAGTGAAGATAGGGGTTTAACTGGTTGATTCCTGAGTGAGCAGTTTCTATAGTGCCACTGTAAAAATTATTTATACAACCGTATTATTTAGGAGCACTTATATTTATGAGCCCTTCTTGTGCTAGCTAGGTGCTGTCCAAACATCTGGTTGATCCCTTACCCCAAACACAAGCTCTCATTTTAAGGAGACAACAGGTATGGACAAGTTGTGGAGCACAAAGAAGTAAGAGGTCAACACTAGTCAGCATGACAGACAGTAGTTGTAATACAGCACATGATTAATATTTAGTATCACATTTCCACTAGTCATCACTGCAAAAAGAGAGGCTTTTAAGGAGATCAACTTAAGGAAATTCATGATCTCATTTCACTGATGGAGAACTCCTCCCAGGTGTGAAAAGCAACATGGGAGAAAGTATGAGGGTGCCTGTATAATAAATAAGTAAATAAAAATCAAACAGGTAAGGAGTGAAGGCTCTTATCACCAGGCGGTGATACAAGAGAAGATTTGGCTTCCTGATACCAAACTGGAGATGATGAGTGGGGTGGGAATAGGCTGTGAAGGGTTTTGAAAGCGAGGGTAAACAGCCGAGTGTTGATGAGATGGAGAAGGGGGAGCTGTGCTGGAGTGCAATGGGAGCATGTGGTGGCCAAAGCAACAAGCTAGAAAAATGATCTTTGCAGTAGCGTTCTGGATGGTTATCAACAGGGCAAGATCGCATTTGTCAAGGCCAGAGAAAAGGTTGTTGCTGTAATCAAAACATGGTATGGCAAGAGCCTGAATGAGAGTTTAACTGGGAAGATGGATAGGAAAGACCATATCATAGAGATATGATAGTGATGTAGCGTGGAAGCCATAAATCATCTGGCAGAGCCAGTGCACTCTCAGCAAGGTCAATTAGCCCATGATGAGCACTGTGCTGCCAAAGCTAGGCTGCTGCTACCCAAGCTATTGGGTTTGTAACTATTACAGGAACATTTAAACAACAGATTTATAGCTAGCTCAGATCTCTGTGCACATAAATAAAATGTAAACATATTTAGCTTAAGTGTGACTTTCCAAATTAATCCACCTGACAGGCAGGAGGTACAGCAGATCCTGCTCGCTTTAAGTCACTCTTTGCAGAATGTTTCCTGCAATTCTGGTTTTCCTGCTTTGCTTGCAGTCCTGCTTTTGACTCTCAGTTTTCGATTTCTGTCACTCACAGCCTCTCTCCTATTGCTGGTCAGCTGCCCTACAGCAACTCTTTTTCCTCCCCCAGTACCTCATGTTTAAAACTGAGGGTCAAGTTCTACTTTGTCTTCCACCTCATTGGGGAACAGTGTTTGGTCATGATAAAAAATGGCTGGTCAGCAATGACATACACTGCAAGGAGTGACATACTCAAAGGAATATGACTCAAAGGAATATCTTTTGGATCCATTGTTTCGCTGTATTTCTGATAAGAAGCATATTGTGATTTCTCTTGCCTCAGCATGGCAGGTTTTTCATGGCTTTATTCAGGGCAATTAAACACATGAGGGTTTCAGATACCTACTTTCCAAAGCATATACTAGTCATTCCGAGACATGCCTGTCTTGGAGTCATCTGGCAGTCCCAGGTTGCACTAGTACAGGTTTCTCGCTTTCCATCACAGGCCCAAACCAGTCAATGTATTTACGATAAAAAATTTTATATGCATTAGAATGTTTGAGAGCCTTCCAGTGATGCTAAATGAGAAACACAGGGCATCTGGATAGGGAAAAAGATGGAATCCAAAATACTTCTAAAAATGGTGACAAAAACCTCGCAAATTCTAGCTGTGGTACTTTGCATCTGACTACCGTCATTATATTGATGTTTTCTGAATGGCCAGGTTAAAATATTAGAAATATTTTAGATACTTGGGATGACATTTTAAGTGAGTTATTAACTTCCAGATGTTAAGCCTTGAAAGAAAAATTAAAACGAGTGTAATGTGCTTGATTGCATAAAATAAGGCCAATCTAAATGCCAGTATAAACTTGCTAAACGTTAACAGTCAATGAGTTTACAAGAAACTAGAGCTACATTTACTACGTAGTATCTGTCCACAGGATGAGAGATTTAATGACTGAGAGAAAAGTAAAATTTAGTAGCTAGCTTCAAACCATTCCTCCACCAGCTCAGAAAGTTCATGTTTTTACAGCTGGGGCCCATGGAAGATGTTCTGGTCACCATTAGCCAAGCCAGAGGTCTGCACTGTATTCATCAGCAGCACTGTGGAACACTGAAAATACTGGCTGGTGCCTGGGTCCTGGTCCTACACCAACCCAAACTCCTGAGCTTGAGGTTTGATAGAAATGTCAATACTACATTGCTGTGACTGGACTATAAATACACATTTTGGATTCTGTTTCCCCCAGTATTTATCCCGCTTCCTTCATTTTTCCCAATTTCATCCACATGGATTTCAACCTCTAAAGCACTTGCTTTCTTTACAAGATGCACGACAACTTCACAGACTAATCTAAGAAGGAGTGAAAGAGATTTCAGCTGCAGAAGGGTTACATGTAGCAATTGACTACTGTGAGCATTAGAGAACATTAGATTTCTATCTAAAATTTGTATTTAGGATTTTATCTCCATTTTATCTGCTTTAGACCAGCATGAGCGTGACTTCTCTGGAGCGCTGTGGAAGAAGGAACATGCAAGGTACCTTTTTCTTAAGCTTCGGCACAAACTCAGGCTGTATTTGACAAGACAGCAATTCCTACCTAGCGTCCTCAAAGAATACAAGCAAACTTATTTCCCTCCCCTCCCCAAAAAAGGAGGTGAGAAAGACCTTTGCTCCTTTCATTTTTATGCAGAGCTGGCACTTCAGGAAGCTGGACAATTAGTGGTATGTTTATAAACGTCATTATAAAAAGTGTCGTTTTCAGCAGAATAAATTCAAGGGTCTCACTCATCAGTTTTAAATGAGAGTTGCAAGAGCGCAAGGTCAAAGGTATGACCTTATGCAGTTGCTGCTTTGAAAATGCCAAGAGAGGAATTTTCACCGTAACTCCACTTTGCCCCAGGGAAAAGCCTGCTCCAATATCTTTTTAAATTAAAGTGGACACCAAAAAGCAGTATGAATTAAGAGAGGGGAGTTTACACTGTGGCTTGATTTGGAATAATTATAATTGTAAGGAGGTATTTTTCCAAGTATACTCTCTCTCCCTAATTAAACCCATGCAAATGCCTCATTTTCTCGTTATTGCCAAAGTGTGTTTCAAACTCCGGTAGAAATGCTCAATTGTAATTTCATTAGAATTCCATTTCTCCAGGCTATACAGGTGCAGCGAAAGAAGAGGTAAAATTAATTAAAACTGTGGACATGTTTATACCCGCCAGGTGTCATAAAAGGTAGTGGCTGAGACATTTTTCAAATAATTAAGCAGACAGTTCTGCTTTTTCTGATGAGTTATTGCTGTTCCCTCTTTAATCTGCATAAGAGATTTCATCATGGAGCTATTGTCAGGTGATGGGATTGCTCTTCACAATCAGCATCCCCCTTGCACCACCGCACGCTAATCGAAGTCACAATTATTGGTGCAAAGAGGCAGTGACATGCAGTCAGCACTTTTCCAAAGTCAGGCTTCGTATGCCAAGGTCTGCCCATAATTTAGGCTAAAGAGGGGATAACGCAATTTTCAGTTTAACCATATGTGGGTTAAATAGCTTGAATGTTTATTTGAGGCATGGCACAGTTTCTGCATGTAAAGCACCGTTCTTCTCAGTGAGGGCAGCATTTAAACAGATTCCTATGTGTTGGTGGTGTTTATGTTATGGGTTTTTTTTTCCATTCTGTTTTGTCAGTAGTTGTCTTCTGGCCGTGTTGAAGTAATCACTAGTTTTCCTGAGGATGTGCAAATTGCCATGGTCGCATCCTCAGGCAATATTGTACATAAGGCTGTAATGATGCCATTTTCTGCATTTTCAGTGCAAGTTAGGAGCCAGAATTTGGCATATTTTGCTTCCCTGCATTGGCAGTGGATAGAAATATATCTCTTCACTCTTCTCTTTGGGCTTCCAGTACCATAAGCACAGCCTCCATATATCTGCTGTGTATCATACGTATACAGCTCTGTGGCTAGGGGAGGAACAGGCGGTCACAGCATCCGTGGTGCTTTCTGGGCTCAGACGTAGCAGCGCACATCTTTGGTACAAAGGGCAAGGCCAGCCTGGTTAGATCAGCTTGTACGGAAGAGACAATGAACCTGTTGTGCTCCTGGGACACAGCAGTGATGCCATTGCCCCTCACGCAGGGCTTGTGGAAGAGCCTCGCTAACCCTATGCTCCCCACAGCTCTGCTCAGCATTATTAATAACCACAGCTGCTCTGCACCTCCAGTAGCATCACTGTCACGTGAAAGTTGTTTTCCATCCCACATCCAAGAGAATGGGCTAGAGCCTGCATTATATAGCAAGTCATGCCTTTTCTGCATTTTAGTGTTTTACATGTCTCTTGCAGTCCTGTAGCAGTGATGTAAAATGGATATCAAGCCCATCATACTTTCTTAGAGTCATTTCTTACTTTATTTCCTATTTCAGTTGGTTTCTGTTTTGCAATCACTATTGATTAAATATTTCCTGATGGGCAATTTTTTTTTTTTTTAATATTGCAATAAAAGGAGTCAGTGTCAAATAGATTGCTCTGTATTTGACAAAGTAGAACATGCTCACTGTATTCAGTTGCAAATGCTCATAGCAATGGACATAACTAGAGCAAAAATAATTCAGAATGACAATATTCACTGCATACTTCCATTTAGAGTTAGCGCCCTCCCTGAGCGTATGTTTTTCTTGGTTTTTACTTAATGCACTTTATTAACTTTACATCATTTTAATTAGATTTCCTTTCATAATATTGTAATATTCTTCTACTTTCAAAGTTATCCCTTACAAGGTCATTTGATACATGACTAATGCATTTGACTAAAATGCACAAATAAAATATGATAGTTCCATTAAAGCATATGGAACTGTGCTGAGAATAACAACTCAGTCCAAGCTTTAAAATGAATAAATAAATAAATAAATAAATCAGTAAAACCTTGGAGATGAAAGATAAAGTCATACACTTCTAGAACCAAATTCAGCTTGTGTGTGCTTTGTACCTGCTGTTCTGGGGCCGAATTTGACCTTCTGAGAGTTGAAAACCGTTTTTGAAACAGAGTTGTTACTTTTTTTTCTTCTTTTCAAGTTTTAAATAGCCATTTTATACTCTTTCAGTAAGTACTAAATTCTGCCTTCTGCAACAACCAACTTAAATTCAGAATCTGCCTCGACCTAAACAGTGCTCCCTTCCATTTCTACTTCATGTTTGTCATCTTTTTTGCAATGCCCAGGCTTTCAGTTAAACGTCATAGGAGTAAGGTCCATCAGTAATACCTTCTGAATATATTACCTTTCTGTTTCACTGATTGTCTCATTTCATTATGTAAAAGAGCAAATAGAACACTTCATTTACTACCTTTGTGCAAGTCACACTATGCTGTTGTATTTCTCCCTAAACAATACCAAGCTCTCATTTTTCCTCCTGGAGAAGTCAGCCCAGGCATCTAATCATTTCCATCACCTGATTTTGAGTCTTTTCTATTTCTGCTATGTCCTATGGCAGGTGAAGTAAGCAAAAGTATATTTTAACAGAGGGTACAACAATGATTTATTGAGTGGCATCTCAATATTTCCAGTGTTTCTAGCCTATTCTTTTTGCATGCTAATATTGTATTTTCCCCCCCCCCATGAAAATTTCTGCTCCATAGGCATTGTGCTGTGTCTGTCGTTCTTTTATTAATTTGAAAGGCCTTTGGTTTACCACAGAAAATATTTCAAAAATGGTTTAGTAGGCACTGAACTCCTCAAAGCTTAAGCAGACATACTTAGAAATTAGTATTAAGTGAAATACAGTACAGACAGTCTCAAATTTATCTAGGAAGAAGCTTTTCTGAGAAAGTTTTAGCAATTGATATTTTACATGGCTTACTGGAAGAGACATGTACTGGTAACATTTAGGAAAACAGTTGGTGTGGCAGCCAGGTGCTTCTAGAGCATCTGATATTAAGTGTAGTCTCTTAGTATTCTTTTATAGAGTAGGGTAGCTTTTGATTAATATAGAGTCCCTTATTACTTAAACTTATTTTTAAGTGTCTCACTAGCAAATTACTAAAACACATGTTGTTAGAAGTTCTTTCTCTTCCACAGTACATATCAAATTTTAGATTACAAGAAGAGAAATCTGATTGCAAACACTCTAGCACTCTGGGCACGCTGCTACTCCAGCTTCCCTGTGTGCCAGGCTTGCTCTGATTCGGTGTCTCACGATGCGCTGCAGCCTTCCCTGGTGAGCTAAGGGGGTACAGCACACAACCTCACGATCCTTCAGCTTTGAGAGCTTGAGAACCAACATTACTGCATAACTGAATCAAAGCACTTCCACCGAGAGCATCCAGAACAGACCCATGGCATTAGTACCAGCTCCAGCAACAGCACAACATTAAACGAGCAATTTCTCTCCTACACCAACTTTCTCCTGTGGCCTCCCACGTCACCACTTGCTGAGAGCTTTTCCAGCAGGAACATACATACCAACACACAGAGCAGAAGATAGCATACAACAATTTCTACAGGTAGCCACAAAGTTAGAAATAAACATACTGGCTACCCATAAAATGCTATCTGTAAATTAATATCCACAAAATTCTGGGAGAGTAAAAAAACCACCCAAGTCCTATTCAAGACATTTGAAACTTATCTTGCTCAGAAATGACCAAAAGCCATCGCAGCCTTCTAAACCTTTAGTAATACCCATAGAATAGCCTTGACATGTTCACTTAGCTCTTAGTTAACAATCATCATCACTGTCCTTAATTGGGTAAATTTGTGGAGAGTCTCAAACAGGGGAATCATCCACTCCTAATTATCACCTCATTCCTGAAAGCTGGGTCCATAGTGCGGAGAAGCTTGCACTGTGGCTCTCAAAAGTGAACCTCAAAAATTGAGTTGAAAAAAATAAATGCATGTTATGATACTCACACTTCAGTTATTCAGAAATGGAGCATTCCATGAGTACTCTGTTTTTATATAATGAAAAATGTATTTGTGCACTGCATTTTTAGACCTGTGTTTTTAGAAGTAACAGTCTAGTGTTGAGATTACATAGGATTGGAAGAATGCCTCTTTTTAGAAGGACAATACTCCCTTTAAAATGTGAAACTAGAGGCAGAATGGTAGCACCTGAGAAAGATGTAGGTGGATAAAACTTCAAGAAATAAATCGAGCAGAGCAAATCCACTGTCATCCTTGGATATCTGGAGTGGGATTTGTGATGCTTTCTCAGTAGAGGATACTTTAATTTTATAAAAAAGTACATATTTTATATGGTAAGAATATAAACCCATAAATAAATAGGTATCTTAGAATAACACACTGAAGCTTAACATTCAGACAAGCTAACTAAATCATGCTATTAGTACCTGTACTCAGCACACTCTTTCCCTAGCCCACATGCATGTGTTTTTCTAGATGTGGGATCACTGAATTTTTATACAGCATGTAGGCAGTTATGTATGTAATTACCAGTGTGGCAGAAACAAGTTAGTTCTCGTTAACAAAACTTTTCCACTGTAATTTGCTAATGAGAATGAAAGAAAACAGAAAATAATTGTAACCTGTCTATGGTTAAATGTGACAAAGCTAAGCTATGCCCTCAGGGACTGGAAAACAGCAGTAGTCTGCATTTCTGTAGATGTCCTGTCTTGTCTTCTCTTCTCTTGGGACCACAGTCCCCCTTCATTGCTGATAAAGGCAAGACAGACTCCATCACTTCCAGGAATGGAGGCTGAAGCTAAACACACATTTCAATAAACCAAAATAAAATTTGGTGAAGCATCTGGAAGAGAGGTGGTAATCTTGGAGTATTTGTTGCTATTGTCCTCTCTACTGGCCATGACCTCTGGAGGTTTTCTAGTTACCCAGAACCTGATGTTTCAAGTGTCTTTAAAACCTGAATGTGTTCACCACGTGGTTCAAGATAGCATGTCCTTTGCTGCTGTCTCCTCCTGTCCATCCCTGCTGTGGTTATTGCCCATTTCACCTCGGCAGAGGTCACAGAGGGGACTCCCCCACCGCTTCAGCCTGAGGTCTCCTGGTTTAGCATAAACTGCAGCTGCTGGGGTGGTCATCTAAGCTGATGAATTTTGCACTGAAGCGAGCAGCCGGTCTACTCTGCCAACTCTGCTGTGGGTCTCTGACCTCCAGGGAGGGGCTGTGACTTACATCCCTCCAGCCAGAGTCACTGGGGAGTAGATGTCAAAGTCCTTCATGAGCTGGAAGCGTCATCGTGTCTGGCTCCAGCAGCACTTCATGTCTGTTGGTTTTGGATGGGTGCATTTATCTAAACAAAGCTCCTTCTCTGGGGTTTTTTTTTGTGTGTTTGCTTGTTGCTTTGGCATTTCCAGAGAGGGGGATCAAATTCCTTCAGCATCAGTTCTCCTCCGTATCCAATACTGGTTATAATACGCAGCCTCAAATTGCTGCAAGCCATAGCCCTGCCTGTCCTACCCATGGCAGAATATAATGTCTCACTAGCTGCAGAAACAACTCCCCATCTTTCTTCCGGACATCTCGCTAACCACTGTCAAAATTGTTTTGTGGCCCCATCTCCTGCCAAGTCTCTTTCACAGGCAATGACTTACATTGTTTATTCTTTGAGAGGACCAAAGGCTATCCACAAATCCTTGTTTTCTGCAACACCGTAAGCTTCCTGAGGCAGCTTGGAATGGCCATTTTGTGCACTTGCAACTTACTCCTTCTTCTGCACCGTTCATATCGGCAGTAACTCTTGTGCATCCGGACCACCCAACTCACAGCAGCCAGTTCTCGAAGATGCTATGGCTATGTACCATAGGCACCCTCCACCACAGGTCATGTCAGGTGGGGTCTGAGACACATGATGTCTGACAGAGACGTTCAGAGGAACACCTTTCTTATCACCCAGGAGCCCGAGCACTGGGGTAACTTCCAGTTGTACATCCAGCACTGCAGCCAGATAGTTTTGTGCTATAAAGAAAGCACAAACTTGCACTTTTAAGGAATACAGTAAAAAGCCTTCTCACTTTAAGACAAAATTATCACATTTCTTCTCTATCTGCTTGGTCTTCTCCTGTTTTTCCTCAGAAAATTGAAGTTTTTAATGGAGGCAGTAGTGGTTTGTGCTCCCAGGGAGGCCTGGTCTCACTCCCTCAGGGAGGCTGAGCTGTGATTGTGCATGACCTCACTGTGCTGACCTCACTGTACTGTTATTTACTTGAGACAGGCAACACAAGGAAATGTTTCCTTCCTCATTTTCACTACTTTAACCTAAAACAGATTTTTGCAGTAAAGGATTCCTGGCTTTTTTGTATACAGTATACCAATACAGCTATTTTAGGATCACATTCTTAGCTATTTCAGAAATTACACTTCAGTCTGGGAGCTTCTGATGAAGTTCATTAGTTAACAGGCTAGAAATCTGACCTAAGGGGGTTGTATATTCAATTTTGTTAAAGCCATCAGTATTTGGGCAACTCAGGATTACTGTGATTGGCAGTTCAAAAATACAATGATCTTCTGTGTCTAGCGCATGTTATGCTGGAGAATATTTAAATCAATAATAATGCTATCAGAGCTGGAAATCAAATGCAAAATAATTCCCTGGGCTTCCTGTGTATGATGACATTTGCTTGTTTGATGAATTGCTAATGTATTCTTGGACAGAAGTGCTGGCAGTCCAGCCAGCTCCGCTATATAAATGGCAGAGCGGGGAGAGCGGGATAGTATTTACCACTATTTACTGCTAACAAACCATGCACCTTTCAACACGTTATCTTTCTGCTGTGAATTATTCCAGTTCTGAAAAAGCAACAAATAAATAAACTTTAAGACTAGTCTTTTAAGAAGTTACTGTTTTCTTCAAGGAAATGTTAGCTTGCTTTGTTTGTTTTGAAGTAACAGTATCAAATTGAAACATAATTATCTTTTTAAAAAGGCAAAAATGGTTTCAGCTATGGTGCCTGCCTAATCCTCTCAGCTATTTCCGTGACACTAACTGTGAAGTGTTTTCTTTTCTGTGTTCATTTCTCTCATGTTTGTTTCTGACACCCCGCACAAGAGAAGCAGCCTGACTAACCTGCAGGCAGACCTGCACTGGCAGTGGTGAAATGAACTATAGCCAAAGTACTTTCCTATGTATAGGTGATGAAGCGGGGAGAAAACAGAGAAGAAAAATTCCTCCTATCTTTTCATTTTATACAGGTAGTAATGTGGGGTTTTTATCTTTAGCAGTAATTGGCTAAAACTCGCTCAAATAACCGAGCCAGATAAATCTGAGAGGCGTTTTACTTATTTGTTTAATAATGTCACCATAAGGACCAAATTAAAAAGTGCACTGAATTTGGGGTTTATTACCATGAATTATAAATTTTGTCAGCATTTAAAAAGAATACTAGTTTTGAGATTTTTTTCTAAGCATACTGCTGTGCTATGATTTCTTTTCATAGTGGATTCATAAAGATTTTAAAGCATGAAGTATTTCTGATTCCCAAAGGACTCTGGCTTTGCTGGAAGATGACAGCTATAAGACTCTACAGAAAACTTTATATTAGTGTGGGCTCTAGTAATTTTTAGCAGATGCATCTTTTTATCTTGAGATTGGAAACAAATATTCATTCTTTATTTAATTTACTATGCTCACCATCTTAATTAAAATAACCAGATGCTCTACATTGTATTTGATACACATAGACATATAGCTATGTTTAACAGGCGTGGTATGGAAAGATTTGAAACCTTACTAGTCCTTTTCCAAAATCAAATACTTTTCCCCATATTTACTTATTGGTTCTTCCTGAGCTTCCCATTTAGACTTACTTATCTATCAGATATTAGAGTAATATCACACTGCAGTTGCTTAGAGAAATCAAGAGAAAAAATTAAATATATGCATTTCAAAAACAGAAACATACTTTCTGGCTCTGTGCATTTTCTAATGAATATGAATTTTCTAACTAATATGTTTTATTCCTTATGAGTGATTGAATGGCTGTGATAAAAAAAATAACAGAAACCTCACCAGGTAGTATATGATCTTTACAGAGAGAAGTTAGCAATTCACAAGATGATAGGTTCAGGTAATACCTTGCTTTTCATTAAAGTTAAGATTTCCTGAGACTTCTGATTTCAATCTCACAACTGAATTGCAGCATCATTGGGTGTCTGGTGGAAATTTCTTTTTTCTCTGGTTCGTGCTAGATTGCAAACTGCTTTCAGCAAACCTCACAGTATTTCCCCATCTCCCTGTAACAAGTACGTCTAGTGGGTTTCTCATGGTTGCTTTATAGCTCTGTCTCTTCAGTGCTAAGTGGATCTATACAATGTCTGACATAATAACACTTCATTCTCAACTGAGACTTTGCAGCAGAAAACCAGAAATTGTGAATAAGAGTAAACATGATTAGCTGTATGGAAATTGCATCCATCTGAGAGAAAAACAGTGATCTGGGCTACAGTGCATTGTGGTTTAACCCCAGCCAGCAACTAAGCACTACGCAGCCAACCCAGTGGGATGGGGGAGAGAATTGGGGGGAAAAAAAAGTTAAATTCATGGTTTGAGATAAGAACAGTTTAATAGAACAGAAAGGAAGAAAATAATAATTATAATAATAATAAAATTACAATAATAGTAATAAGGGAATTAGAATGCATAAACCAAGCAATGCACAATGCAGTTGCTCACCACTTGCTGACCGATGCCCAGTTAGTTCCCGAGCAGCGATCACCCCCCCCCCCCCCCCCCCCCCCAGCCATCTCCCCCCAGTTTATATACTGGGCATGACATCACATGGTATGGAACATTCCTTTGGCTAGTTTGCGTCAGCTGCCCTGGCTGTGTCCTGTGCCAACTTCTTGTGCCCCTCCAGCCTTCTTGGTGGCTGGGCGTGAGAAGCTGAAAAATCCTTGACTTAGTATAAACACTACTTAGCAACAACTAAACACATCAGTGTGTTATCAACATTCTTCTCATACTAAATCCAAAACATAACACAATACTAGCTACTAGAAAGAAAATTAACTCTATCCCAGCCAAAACCAGGGCACACTGAACTGTAAGGCAAGGTTTCCAGGGGACTGAGGACCTCTTTTTGTGTGCAGTGGAGTATTAAGTAGGATACTCTCAACTGCGTTCATCTGTAGATGGAGAGGATAAGTCACACCAGGTGTAGGACAAAGGACTTTAACTGAATCCTTTGATACATGATGCACCTGCATCTTACTAGAACTTCTTTCCCAAATAATCTCAGCACCAAAAGGGTGATAGGAATAGCCCGTTTAGGCCCCAAGGATAACAGAGACATCAAACCTGGTGGTCGGGTTGCAGCTGCTTTGCTGGGTGACGTCAGGCTCTGGTGGTGTCTTGTCCTGAGCTCGGGTCATTCAGGAGGGAAAAGCAGAGCGATGGTTTTGGAGTTGATGCTCCATCAAGATGCGTGTTTACTACATCCCTGTTGTTGAGGCTCAGACTGTTCCACCACTCAGATAATGCTTTTACTTTTGCTGTTGATGTATCTGTATTATTTGGGTATTTTACAAGCTTAACTCTTAAGGTTTTGGTACAATTGTATGACTAATATCTGTAGTCCAAGACACTCTACATTAATCCAGCTCTGGTTACCTTTGGTGCTTCTGTTAAGTACCACCAAATTCCACAAAGCCTGCTTAAAAATCCTCAACTGTGTGATACACAGTTTCCAAAACATCTCTCAAAAGGTGTGTTAGACTGTCAGAAAGGAACAACAAGTGCAGATTTTCTTTTTCACAACCATCAGTCTTTAACTTGACCAGCAAGCAGAAAAGCCAGGTGGCATTGCCCCAGCAAGCCTGCTGTGCCAGCCGCCTGGGTGGTGGCACGCACAGCCAGGTTATGCTTGTTGTGGTTTAACCCCAGCCAGCAACTAAGCACCACGCAGCCACTCACTCGCAACCATTTCTTTTCTACACAGGAGCCACAGGGATGTGTGGAAGTTAGGTGATTCCTTCCTTTGCTTCCCTGCTTTCTCCGTTGCTCCAGAGCCCCGCATGCCCAAGATTAGGCTCTTCACTTATGTAAATTGCTGAGCTCAAAATAACCCAAGTTGTGTGTCCCCATTAAAGACTGCAGTACACACTACTGCCGCTCTCCTACCACAGAATGATAGCCAATTTATTCCCTAACACAGCAAGTGCAAATTT
This sequence comes from Harpia harpyja, assembly GCF_026419915.1. Classification (NCBI taxonomy): domain Eukaryota; kingdom Metazoa; phylum Chordata; class Aves; order Accipitriformes; family Accipitridae; genus Harpia; species Harpia harpyja. Next base: position 22,122,931 of record NC_068950.1, on the reverse strand, counting down.
TATCAGGGTGATAGACTACGTAAGAGAATTTTTCGCTGACAAATTCTGTTTCCATTCCTCCCATTGATTCATTGTTTCAAAGGACCCATTATCTCTCCCATTTTCTATACCATTCCCCAAAAGGTCACATTACTGTTTCTGGAACTTTTTGAGGAAAAAATAAAGCAGTGGTTCTTTTTTTTTCAGATCAGAAAAAAATAATATTTTCACAGCTGTTGGTGCGAAGGTTAAGAGTGTGCCAGCAGCTCTGATGATTAGCACAGGCTGCTTCTGTGTGCTTGTTTGTGGAAAGCTTGTACACCATCCTGCATGTTTCTCCAGCTCTCATTGCAGAGCTTGGCAGAATCCAGGAAAACTTCATCTGTGAGAAAAGCAGCTTGGTGTCAAAGCAGTTTTGCTGATAAGATTCAGTCTGGTTCGTGGCTGGTGCTGATAGAGCTTTAGGTGGCTAGTAAATAATAGATATATTTGTACTGCATCTGTCAGCTGCTGTTACACATATAAGGAACACAATCTTGCTGGCTTTTGGCTTTTTGTAATGAAGTATTTATCAAAAACAACTTCTTTAATAGAAAAGCTTCATTGGTCTTCATTTCAGGTGTCTAAACATTATGTGAGCTGATCGTTTAAAAAGATATCTACGTACCTGAGGGTTTAGATTATCAACAGGTCTACGATATGCACTTGCATTCACATGTTCAGAGCATTAAGCCCCCTTAGATACAACTCTGTCTGAACAGAGGTACTTGGTAGGAAAGTGAGGGGAGAGAAAGCAGCCCTGCTTGCTGTGCCCCTACCACTTCACACTCCTGTGCCGGGGCTGGGGACAGGCTGTGGGGACAGGCTCCTCCTGCCCTGCCAGTGGAGCGGGACCTTGCGCCTGTGCGAGTGTGCGTACAGCCCCCCAAGCCCCACCAAATCCACAGGTGACCATACCGTAGGAGGTTTAACCTATTTCTACGCGGTCACTTAAACCGCACAGGCAACATTTCTTTCTTACCGCGTCTGACGGGTGCCTTTGCTGAACATCTCTTCCCCGACCATCAGTGTCATTCTCCATGGCAGGTTCTGTGCAAGATTTAAACATGAAACCAAACCCTGGTGTAAAGTGGGCACTCTCCTGAGAGGGAGATGAAGAAGCTGCCAACTGTTCAGTGCCAACTGCTGTGGGCATCAAGCAGTTTGCTGTGTCTCCCCCAGAAATGCAGGCATGCACTTAAAATACCCAACCATTCTCACTGGAGACCGTATCAGTCATACATTAGATATTCATCTTTCATTCCTGCCTATTACTAATTGATAGCTGAGGTCTTTAGCATGCATCATATCTCATTGCGCATCATGGCTGTAACTAAGTTGAAAATACAAAGATTCCTTAGAGCTAAAGATTTGGATGAAGAGACTTTATAGATCTTAGTTTTACACGATGCTGCCTTTTGTACAGTAATTACTATTCTTGACCTGTTCAGGTCCATGCTCTGCTCTGATTTGCATGAGTTAAATCCAGACTAACATCAGTGGCTTTAGCAGAATTAGTACAGGTTTGCTCTCATTTTCTCTATCAATCAGCATTAGTCTTTTTCATAAACTGCTAATGGTCCCAGTGATCCAGGCCCCACCAAGGTAAGGGTTATTGAAGCATTTAGACAGAATTTGAGCTTCAAGAAGGGCAGAGAGATGGGAGAGCAGGGGATGAGATGGGGTGAGCTTTGTGCTTCCTCTCCTTCCTTCCGCACCTTGCACCTAGCCCAGTATCGGTCCTGGAGCTCTCCCTTGATGCCAAGTCTAGGGAAAGCAAGCCATTCTTCAGAGGGGAAGGCTATTTAATTAGTTAGTGGGGTTTCTCACCAATTTCTCTTAATTAATAAACCATTTCTAATTGAGAAAGTCGTAGAAAGAAAAAATCTAGACTATCTGAATATCTCTTCCAGCTAAGCTGAGCTGCAGAGCTGGACTACATGCCCAAAGGAAGCTTGAAAGCTTTCTTCCAGTTTTATTGCCTTCTTTCTTACCTTTCTCTCTAAAAACCCTGCAGAAAATTCACTTGAAATGTTGATCCATCTGAACTTTAAGTTGACATCTGCATGAACTTGTTACCTGAAGTTTTGGGTCAGCTTCCTGGCTGCTGAATATACTTTAACATTTTTAATCTTTTATTTTTCTAGCCTTTTTGCTCTTGCCAGATTTCAGCAGTTTTGCAATAGCATATAGAGGAAAAAAAAAAAAGAAAACACTAATTTTTTTCTGTTAACAATCAAGGGAAAGCAGAGAAGGAAAGGAAATGAGAAGCAAAAAAAGAAGAGAAAGAAACAGAAACTTGAGCAAAAGAGCAAGCGCTATTATTTTTAGAACAGGCAGCTGGTTCTGACGATGCACCTAAGGTAGTTTTCTATTTCTCCGTAGGACTTGAATTAATTCCTCTCAAGACTGGTATTGATCCTCGTTCTTTTCAGAGTTGCTGACCTTCCTCCTTTCCTGTCCCAGCCCAGCTGGTATGCTTTCATATGGCTTGGCTAGCTTCTCAGTGCTTGCATTTCACATTTCAGCAGGAATACCCTTAACATACTTAATCTACTCATTTATACCATAGCAACTGGTTAGAGATGGTCTGTAGATTTGTTTGGTTTGGGTTTTGGTGTGGGGTTTTTTTAATAGAAGATGTTATCTATTGAAATAAAAAGTCAGGTTGATTTTGCCACAACTATGAAAATCTCACAAGTAAAAGTTGTGGTCTGTCTAGTGCTGCCATTCCTTGCTTCTGTATATCCCACCTTTTATCTTCCCCTTCTCCCCCCCAAAAAATGTAAAAAGTGCTTTCTGTCAACATTTTTAACAACTTATATGCTAGATACAGAAATTATTATTAGTGGAAATTTTCTTTCAAGTCAAATTTCAAAATTTTCAGTTTGTTGTCCAGCTCAGAGCCCCGACTTTGAAATGTCAAACTCCTTCACGAGCTACAATTTCTGTCCTCTTCAAAGCGTGACTGGAAACTGCCTGACTCCTCTTTTACAGTCTGTTCCCGTTCACTCTCTACAAGGGACATTTCTGCACATCCTGTGCCTCGCTGTCCCTGTCACCATCTGAGAGCCCATCTGCCTGCCTTATGCCTCTGAGCGCAGAGGAGAAGATCCCGGAGGCTGTCTGAGGACAGTGCGGCTGCCGGGCTCCCCAGGGCAGCAGGACCTGGATGTGAACTGTGTCCGCAGGAATCAGGAGGCAGAAGGAGCTCTTGCTGGTACTAACAGATAAGAGCGGCCACAAAGAAATCCAAAGGAAATGGCCAGGCATTGTGAGACAGGGAGGACAGAGGGAAGAAGGAGACTTGCTTGCTAAAAATTGTGTTTTCTGTGGAATGGAGGACAAAAAAAATTGAATTTGGGAGTTGCTGATTCCTTCTTTGGTGAAGGGAAAGAAAGTATAGGCTACTGTGGAAATGGCAGCAGGTGCTTTTTCAATGGCTGGGAAATTAGGAAAATATTTTTTTTTTACTTTCACACTATATGAAGAAGGAAGACATAGATGTGTGTTGAAGAATGGTAGAGGAAGTGAAAGTGAGAGCTGTCTGTGGAGACACCACAGAGAAGAGCAGAAAATAATTATTGAAGAGGAAAAATCTTCAATAAAATGTATGTTAAGTTTTATTAGTTGTGCTAGGGTGTTTCTTGAACCACCGTTAGCACGTTTCTGTTCTTGTATTCCACTCCTCCCTCTGGCTCTATTCATTTTCTGATTTTTTTCCCCTTCTTTTTCCATTGCTCGTCATCCTCTTTCTTTGTGAGTAAGCGAGGTTATTATTAACAATCAATTTCCTTCTTGACATGTAACTGTACAATGGTTACCTGTTAGACTTTTCCATCCTTTGGCCAGCCCTACCTTTTCATGTACCTGGTATAATGTGTAGTTAAATTTAAGTGATGGATCTAATGACTCATAAGACAATTTCAATGTCATTTGAGGAAAAATGTCTTGATAATTTCTTGACAGTCCCTGGGGAGCATCTACCCAATCTCAACTAGTTTGAGCTACCACCAGGGAAAAAAAGACAAGAAATTCCTTTTTCTTTTTCTCCCCATCATTTTGAAATGACAGCCGAGCAAAATAAATAAACAGTATGAAGTAAATCTCATCCTTAAATATATCTGATGCTGAAAGTAAGAGTTACTTTTATTTGTCCAAGGAGGAGCTTATATTCAGCCACATTTCTTTAGGCATTTCCAACATTAATTTTAGTAGCTAGGATTTTAAAAAGAAAAGCTGTGTAAAAGAAAAGATTGTTAGAAGTGTGTCTGGAAGATAGTTGCATTATTTTAATCCTTAGGGAAAACACTTTTGCTCCTATTTAAAAACACCTCTGCAGTTCCACCATATAAACTTTACTGTGCACAGCTGCCTCCAGCCTGCCCACTGGGGAGTGAAACCTTCCTGCCTGCTTTTATTGCCCAACATGATACGAAGTGAATGAGACTTTCAAAATTCACTCACTTTTTGTAAAGTTTTTGTGTTACTTACTAATTCAGAGAAGGAAATGTATTGTCTCAGAAAAATTGCAGTACCTGTCTTCAACTGGACTAAATGGGTAAAATGGCAATAGGCTGATGTACTGGCTGAGGATCAGCCTGTGGTTTTCAAAATGACATGTCCTCCTAATTAATACAGGAGAGCTAAGTTTGCACTGCATAAATTGAACCTGTGCTCGAACACTTCTCTTTCTCCACCACTTAATGTTCACAGACCACGATCACTTGTCTGAGGCTTTGTGGTTAGAGGTGTTTTGTGTTAGGTTTGGTGGCTTGGGTTTTTTTCAGTTTCTGAGTATATATATCCTTTTTGTTCTGCTTTGACATTGACATTGTGTTTTGCTTTAGTCTGAACACGTAGGAACAAACAACCTGATCTGCATAAAACATTTGTGTCACCTTTCCCTCCTGAAATTAGTATTCTTCAAAACAAACCAATATGTTTATATTGCATATAACATCCTGTGACAGCCAAAAAATGAGTACAGTAGGCACGCCATTTGCAGCTGATTATATTAATTGCTATTCAGGTCATAGCTTAGATTAATTATTGTGTTTGTGTAGGATGTTCTTTAAGAGGTTTCCTGATTGCTGTTCAGCAGATTGATTACTTGTTACATTTACCTTGTGGTTTCTGTGGGGAAAACATCTTTTAGGCTTCAACATTTGCAAACATACTGAGGCCAGGCAGGGCCGCTGAGAAGTGAGGATACCTATGCCTGCCACATCGAGAAGCCACGACATACATCTGCATTAATACCAAGCTAGAAAATCGAAGGTGCATAAAACAGACATTTATTTTAAAATGCCTGAGTCTAGAGATAGTAATGTAGCCTTAGGCACTGATGTACTTTTTGTAATTACAGTAAGGGAAAAGAAATTTAAAAGCATACAGAAAAATGCCAGTTGGCTGATTTGTGTAGATGAGGCAAATGATTTACAAAGAGCCCACCTGAATCCTTGCTGTACCCATCACGCAATTTGCAAAAATCCATGTTTCCATGCCTTGAATCTCATCATTTGACAACAGAGTGACCCAGACTTTGATGGCAAATGCAATGAATTGCTTGATGTTTCTGCTAGAAATTGGCTGGTTTGAGGCAGAAGTGGGAATATGATACTTCCTGTGGGAAAAAGCACAATGTTCCTGTTAGTATCTGGAAGATTTTACAGGTATTTTTAGGCACATTAGCTTTGAAGAAATTCAAGAATAAATTCACGTATAAGTCAATTAGGGGACATCCTTGGTCCTAGTGAAGGATAAAGGCAAATGTGAACTGTTAGATTTTCTTTTATCTCCTGTAGCCCTCTTGAAATATGTTAATTAACCAGATGGACTCTCAGTCCATATTTCCTGACCTGTTCTTCATCTTTTTTGTCCGAACAACAAACACATGATCATAAACAGCTGTTTACAACAACAAAAGTATGAGGTGCTGAAAAGAAGACAAAAAAAGTAAAACAAATAAATCATAGCAATCATAGTTGCTCTAAATATTTTTTAAAGATTGCCTTGCAATATAGTGCTGAAACAGTAATAGGAGTAAGGTATAAGACTATTATAACTTTGCAACAGACATGAAGTTTGTCTTTGTTCATTCCTATCATTCACTTTTATTTCTTTACTTCTATTGGAGGGTTAATAAAACAGAAGAAAAATGAAATGTTTCCTTTAAAATTCAAAATAATCACTAGAGCCTGATAAAAGATCTTAGCAAGCATTCAAGATGGTAGTATCATGAACAGAAGCTTTGTTTCCTATGAGTTTTCCTAGTGGAGCCAGTAGCAGCTCCAGTCAGAAAGGGTTTAGAGGTCCTGAGTATATGAGGACCCTTTTCTTTTTAGCAGTTAGGCTGAGATAAACTGTCAATTAGAGGGTATTAGATGTGATGATGGTGGATATGACACAAGAGTTCCAAAGAGATAGTTAACATAAATTAGTTTTGACCTGCCACTAAATCTTTGCATCCAGCAAACAAAATTCTGTGCAGTGATACCTGTCTTAATGCAGTGATTAATGTATGCCAACACACTGGTCCATCCAGTAAGTAAATTGATATTAAACTGTGAGATCTTTCCCTCATTTGAAAAAAATATTTTAGAGGCACCAGGTAGACTTATTTGTCAAACTCTGTAGACTTACCTGCTAGAGTTGCCTAATGCTGGAGAAATACAGTATCAGTGAACCAGACCACCAGGTTTTTTTTCAGTGGAAATGTATAAACCTTCCTTAGTGTATTTGCTGTATCTCATACTTTTCCTTCTCCGTATTCTCATGCATTTAGTTTTTAAAATGGCACGTTAAGTAATACTACTTAACATTGCAAGCCATAAAAATAAATTATGGTCAAGTTCCATTAAGAGCCTGCTTCTGGTTCACAAACATATACTCTTTATAAAAGCATCTTTAGACTTTTGGGGAAAAGAGGGGAGGAAAAAGAGGACTTGCAAAGCTGCACTTCTGGCTGTTCTGCATGAGTTCTTGTCCTGGTCTCTAACACCTGTTTTGTCATTTAGCATAATGACCACTAAGATGGAGGCATGAGAGGAAATTAGGCAGTAGGGAAAATGACTTAATGGTAATTCACCTTTTCATAATCCAGCACTTTTCCATCCCATTTTCTTTACCCATCTTAAGACAGTGACCTTTTATTTTCTTATGCTTTTCCTCTTGTGTGCAAAATTCCTCACTGTAGACAGGCTGCTGCCTTCAGACCGAACACTCAATTCTTTGCCTCATACACAGCAAAATGAAGGTGTGATTTTACGTGCATGAATGTAGTTATGCTATTTGGACTGTGTTGGCACATATTAAAAAAATGGTGGGAATGAGGAGCCAAAACCTCTGGGAACTCCAAGCAATGTGTGATCCTGTTACCCTACACTTTCAGTGCTGATGTTACCAACACAGCATAAAGTCTCACTGGCATAGATGGGCATTTCTGTGCTGTAGTTATTCCCTGACTTTCCCATGTGAACATATCCACTGTGTTAGGACTAAGGATGGGTGAAATGCTGTGCATTTTGTTGCTGATTATAATGGTTGCCTTTCTGAGGGTATTAACTCCTGGAATAAAGAAATTGGGACCATGACTAAAATAGTGACTATGGGCATGATTGGTCAGAGTTATGAGGAGAGATTGGCACAAGTAATTTTTGCTATAGTATCATGTTCTAGGAAAGGAAGGGAACTGTAGCCAAATACCTGAGAAAACCAGGAAGAGGGCTGAAAGCAAGGAGGGGGGAAAAGGTACTTTTTGGCCAGAACCTTGCCTGGAAAGGTGCTTGGCCCAGTGAACTGCCTATGGGTTGTTCACTCATAATGCCTGGCAAGTGGGACCTTCTGCATACTCATAGCAAATAAGTAGGACTGCATTAACAGCATACCTTCTCCATCACCAGTTTTCAAGAGGAACCAGCAGGACTCCCAGTATCACTTTAGCATTTAGGAAAGAAAGACCTGGCTGTGACTTCCTGGCTTTTATATTCAGGGGAATGACCTGAAATAATTGAGGATTAAGGAGGAGGAAAACAGCAACAAAAAGAAGTTGTGTTTTTTAAACTTCAGTTGTTTTTTGCCTTTTTTGTCTGATGACCTCAGTTCTTCACACTCCTCCTTTCCTGTTTCATACCATTATCACCTCTATTTCAGTTTCATCCAGTGTTGCCGACAGTTGTCACTAACTTGTTTCAAAATTTAGTTGTACTCTTTTTTTTTTTTTTTTCCCCAGTGACTTTCTTGACCAAGGACACACCCCAAAGCCTACCTGTAGAAATGTAGGAGTAAGGACTGCAGTGCCTTAGAGCTGGATTCCTGTAAGCAGGCACTCCTGCGACGCTCTGGTCACTGATCCCATTTATATGGCATCACATGTGGTTCACACAATCAGCTCTCAGATATAGTTGCAGTGACTTCAGGGAGGCTACTTTGGGGAGTAAAGGCTCTCAGCTGTGAATAAAGAATTCACTTTTTATTCTCTGGCCAGAAAGTTCACAACAGCATGTGTCAGTTAATGCTTCCTGTGAAAAGCGTTGCCTAAGTGCTGCTTCTCTGTCCCTGAAACTTTCCACTTCTGAAGCAGTTAACCATTCTGTGGCATTTTGACAAGTGAAAATCCCAGTAATGGTACCAGCATCAGTTGTGATTGGTCAGGGAACCAAAACATAATTTAGTTTACACCTATTTGAGTATCAAAATCTTCAGCTTCTGAAGCCTTAATGCATTTTTCAGAGAAAATTGATTTTAATTAAAGACACTGCAGGAAAACCTAATACATGTTTGAGGATTTAATTTCCTAAATTTTTGTCTCCTGCAGCTTTAATGAAGTCACAAAATTTATTCCTACTTTATCCTTACTTACACAGATTTCCCATAACATTGCATTAAAGATGAGAATGTAAGCAATGTAGTCCAGATTTTAACTAGATTTTCACAGCACTGAAAAGTAAATGTATATCTTCCCAGAGATTTTATTCAGCTACTATTGATACCATCCAGGAGGCCAAAGATGATCTCCCCCCAAGCTCTGGAGTAGATTAGGGATGTAGCACAGAATCTACTTTGTATATAACTTCTTCTGCATTATGTCATGTAAGCGTGGAAAAAACATGAGTTTCCTCTAGAACTGAAAAAGCAACTATACTGAAAGAAGGGAATTGTATTGTTCTTACTTGATTTGTCTTGGATCATTGCAAAAATTAAGTAAGCCTTCCCTAGCCCTTCTTACTCATCTGCCCTACTAAAGATTCAAAACCCAAAATAAATCCTTCATGTAGCCTTCTCACCATTGACTTGACTTATACTGCAGCTGCCCTTTAAAGAAGTGTTTTAAAAAGACAAAGCATGAAACCACTAAGGAAGCTGCAGTCTGGGGTGCTGCTTTTAAGGGCAAATGGTATATTTTCTTACAACATCACTCTCACATTTAATTGTTATTCTTGGTATTTCATCAGGTCAGAAAAGTTTCATTTCCAAAGTCTAGTGTATGCATGCACCATTACTGCCTGTTCTGCTAACGCCATGCAGGCAGCATGCTGCAGCCTGCTCTCAAAGCAGCAGTTCTATTTGCAGAACATTCTGTCTATTTGTAATTTAATTAAACTCACTTGGTGAATTATTTTAAATGTCATACTTAATAATTGGTGGGGTTTTTAAAAATGCAGATATAATAAGGAATAATTGATTTTACATGAAGTGAAGTCCCGTAATAAAAGAATTCCAAACAATAAAACACAGTGGGAGAGAAGTCCTCATCTGAGATGACTGGAGGGGTACATCACTTATCACAATAATGTCATTCTTCTAACCTTTACAATTATTCATCATTAAGAGATTTATTTTACTCACAGTGTCCCCCATTGAACAGAGTATGTCCCTTCATTATTTTTTTTCTACTGTTTCTTGTGGGAGAATTTCATCTTACAGACTCTTGTTGCTGTATACCTAATTCAGTATCTTGGAGCAAATCTGCTTCAATTTTAATACGTGCAAAGATTCTCACAGTCTTCAGTGGGAGTTGAGGGACATGTGAAGCACCTGTCCATCCCAAATGCCAGAGTAACAGCACCAAATACATGTAAGGCCTAACCCTCTTGTTATTCTTTGCCCTGCTTCCTGAAGTTTTCCTACTCCCAATTTACTCAGGAGTGTAGGATGTGACTGTTCTGCATTCCCTTCTCCAAGGTACAGCAACAAGCGAACACCTGAGCTTTGCTAAGACCAGTACATGACAGCATGTCATCGTAACAGTGACAAAAGAGCAGGTGGCCAGCCACAAAACAATAAAACTGACAATCAGATGTATCAAAATGCTGTCAAGATGGGGAATGCCTCCAGGCAGAGATTGTCTTCATCCCTGTTTGGGCAATGCCCCTCAGCAGTCTGTGGGCTGGGACCACTCAGTGACAGGCTACTGCAATACCAATGTGTAAACAAATAGCAATAATTAATATGTTCAACAGCCCAGCAGAAAGCTTTTTTTTTTTTTTCTTTCTCTGTTTGTCTTAGATCATTATATTAATCTTGTTAATGTAACTGAACTATAAACATTTTACACAGACCTATGGTATTCAACACAGTTTTGTCTCTTGGACCACAAGGTAAGCTGAAAACGGGCTGGCAATCTCCTCAGCTGCGAATAGGAATGAATAGCGGGATGAGAAACAGTGAGTTTAGAATCCATCTTTGACATGTAGTATGCTTTTTAATGGCAAATGTGGGCTGTCCAGTACAAAATCAGAATTTGAGCACCTTTACTACATAACTTATCCTAAACTCCTCTGCAGGATGATGAGCTTCATTATTGTATAAAAGCTAGTCAGAACCTCAACAAATCTGCCTTTTCAGTCTGTTATCTTTTGTAGTTACATCAGCCCATGCCTGACTTTGCCCTGCTAGCCTAGACTCAGCTAATAAAGCCATGCATTTGTAGGTGGTATTGAAAAAACCAAAATCCCATTCATGATGGTGACTGACAAACATCAAGCATCTTAAATGAAGGTGCCCTGAAGGTCTTACAGCCTGCAGTGTAATTTAGTTAAGATATCAAAGTGATAGCAATTATATCATCTATGACAGCTATTCTATTATAAAACATTTCTTTAATTAAAAAAAGGTGATACCTGAGAAGGCAAGCACTGCTGTGAAACACACTTGCCTTACGCTCAGGGAAACACAATTACTCTTCAGATTTACTCGAGTGACATTTGTTTTACCGCCTTCTTATCTGCCCTCGGGTGGGGCTCTGGCCGCTGCTCCCTGGACCCGTGGGCTCCCCACAGCCCTGGGGCACCGCAGGGACCTCATCCTCAGCCCTGCCCCATCTCCAAGCTGCAGGAGCAGAGCAGTGACTTTTAGTTTTTCTCACTCAAAAACTAGTGCAAGTCACTTTCCTCCACTGACACTGGGGAAGAGCAGCTGATGACAAAGCAGGCCAGCTTCAGAGAAGCATGATGTACGTGGAGCTAAAAGCTGCTGGGAAGTGGCAGGATGATCTGGGACCTCATAAGTACTAGGATACCTCCTGGAGCTTTTATTCAATTGCTGTTCAGGTTTTATTCAGTAAGAACATCTGTTGGTTTCAGTGAATTCTTGACTAGGAATTAAATTAATTGAGTCTAGGGGTAGGATTTGCCTCATTGAAAGGAACTTCAGAGAATTTAAATAAAACCATAAAGTCCTAATAAAATATTTTCTGTGGCATAAGGTTGTTTTATAACATAATAAATATTTAAATATCTCTTCATATATTCAACATACGGTTTAAAATTATTTTCTTCTTATGTGCTTGCAGATAAAAAAAAAATCAGAACTTCCTATTTTTTAGCATCATATCCAAAATTTTGGCCAAGTTTCTAGTCATCCACATGTATACAAGGCAGTGTCTCCAGGTTTGGTAAGTACAGGACCCTACAAGAAAATGATAAGTCAGAGTTAAAACTGTTTGCAAACTTTTACATATATATATATAGTTGTAATTCAAAGTTTCTAACTCTTACATCTGCAAAATAATGTTTACAAAATTAAGTCTACAAAAGCAGTCTAAGAAATATGGGAGCTTTAGAAAGGAAATTTCCTGGGCATAATGTCAGATGGAGGAATTGATTTTATAATCTAAAGCTAGTCAGTACTGTATTCCAAAATATATACAGATAAGCATAGAGACACAGATAGTGAGAGTCACAAATGTTTGCAAGGAGGCAAGACATAAACAGCAGATTTTTTTTTTTAAATAGCTTCTATGACAAAGACAAGAACGTCTCTGCTTGCTTGTTGAATAAATTACAGTAATACATCATTTAAAATAACCTTAGTTTGTCACTATGAGTTATTAAAGTCAAAGATAACAGGTTTGCTTTCTTCTTATGTACATTTTAATTGTTGACCAACTTTTTGAATTTGCAAGTGCCCACATAAAGTATTAACCAATGTATTCAAATGCTATATAAAGAAATTCACAAAAATAATCTCAAATCCATTTTAAATTATTTAAAGCCCTATGTTGACTTAAGTTGTCAGCTAAAATTTAGAGTTATTTTCAGGAGCACTTTCAATAAATGCTCAAAAATTAGAATAAATGAAAACTAAGAAATCTAAGGGCGTAAATCTTTTGAAGTTGCTTTTTCCTTTTTTTTTTTATTTTTGCATTAACATATCACAGATGGCCATGTTGAACAGCATGATTTTTTATGCTGTCTAAAGACATTGTTACAAGCAGAGCTATGCCACTTCTTATCCTTAAAACACTTTATTAGGGCCTGAAAATACTCAGATGGTATATGCAAAGTGTTTGTATACCAAAAAATGTAAATGCTGCATAACTTAAAGAAAGAGGCATATGCTTTTGGTTTGTAGCATAGTGCAGCCCTAAATTCTGTGTTGGAGGAAAGAATATCTCACCTTCTCTGAGGTCTTTTATTTTTGCACCCTTACAAATAGTGACTCATTTTATAGACAGATATTTTTCATTCTAATAAGTGCACTTCATATAGCTCCTTTAGTACAAACTGGGACCTAAAACTCCCTTTAAAGATAAATGCTGAATGACACTAGATTGTTTAGATTACAGAGTAACTATAGGAATACATGGCAGCATATCTATCATTGTGGCAAGACAACTTCATGCCTTTCCGGCTTCGGATGCTGCCTTATCCAGCCACAAGAGCATGTTACATCAGAAGCACATCCAAGTGTTAGGGAGGTGATGTCACCATCATGCCCTTCACTGAGGCAGCTGGAGATGGAGCTGGGCTGTCCTGGTACACTTCTGCCCCTGAGCATCCCTGACCTCTGGGCTGCACAGCCAGGATACTGGCAGCTGGTGCAAGGTTTTGGTTTTTCCTATACCATTGCAAGAAGTCGAGTCTGTTGGAAAGTAGTCCTACAATCAAATGGAAAGTCATTAAACAGCATTTTTGCTCAAAAATGGTTGAACAGCTAGACAGGCTGGGATAAGGAAATGTAATTTTTCAGATTTCAAATGGCAGCAGTTAATTGCATTACTTTAGCCAAGGTGTTTCTCTTTATCCCGTCTTCTGTAAGACAAGCCTGTGATGTGTAGAACTGATAGGGAACATAATATGCTGTAATTTATTACTTCCCAGGGTGGTACAGTGGAAAGGAGCATACTTAGAGCTTGTCTTATCAACTTACTCTGTAATAGATTGAAATGTATTAGGATAAAAGGAATCCCTGTCCTCAAACTTTACCTTCAGCCATCCCAACAGGCAATTGTAGAAAGTCTGTTTTTTCCACTATAGAAAAATTACATTCAGTCTCTTCTTGTGAGAAACTTCCCCACTTAATGCTTACCAAAAGTAAAATACTTTTTAGGGTATGTTTATTCTACAGTGTTCATGAGTTACCATTGTCTCATCCTGGCATATGCACCCAGGCTTAATCTTGGTAGAGGGTTAACAGCACAGATAAAGAATTGGCAGCACAACATCCATGTAGGCAAACAGCATCAAAACGCCGAGCACATCAAAACCACTACACATCCCAGGCTGTCCTGTTCTTACTATTGGGGTTGCCGGAAATAGCCCAGTTAATGTGCCAGTGGCTACTCCTTGTTACTGTGGAGGCATGCAGAGGTTTAAAGTGGAACCTCATATTGCAGCAGTCTTAACTGCTTAAAGAAGTCTCTTCATCTCCAGATTTGAATTACTTTACAATAACCCAGTAAGCAAGTTTGGCTCACTTCAAGGGAGTTGCTTGCATGCTACACATCTGACGTGTTAACCGAAAGTATTACATATGTTATCATAAGCCTTTCTTGCACTTAAGAGATGCTCTTGTTTTATTTCAGGTAGAAGAGTCTCATTTACACTGGGGAGGTACTCTGTGTCATTTGGGACAGTAACTGAGGCCATGAAATATTTTTGGAGACTGGTTTTATCTCCAATTCCCATTGCTCTGAGTTTCCCACCTGAGGCAGCAGAGCCCGAGAGGCAGCAGCAGGGATCATGCAGGCATTACGCCCCTGCCCTCTACATAGGACAGAGGAGCAGCTGCTTTCCTTACCCCTGCCCTGCCATCCAGCCAGTTGGAATTCTCCATATTTCAACATGCTCTGATGAAATAAGTTTTGAAAATGACAGGTTGTTAGGAGTCAGTGCAACCACATACCATACCTGAACTGTAAATTTGCAGATGACAGTCTTAGTACAAATTATTTTAGGAAATGATTGTATATTTTTCAGAGCTGTGCAGTTATTTTTTTATTATGGATATATGTAATAAAGGAAATTACCTTACAATCTGCAGCACAGAACTGAATAAATTACCAGTTTATCACAAAGTTTGCAACCCTTCCCCAAAAGATACTGTATGGGGTGTTTTTGATTGAATTACTTATATTGGTGCGGTATCCTAATATGGATTTGATGAGTGTCTTCATTCTCTTTCAAAGCACTATGTGCTATAATCTGAATGTGCAGAGACATCACACAATTCATTGTGAATACTAATAAGACATCACTGTATAATAAAATTCAATATTTAAATTTGTTTCTATAACAATTCCACGTTATATAGGTATACACTGTGATTCATTAAATATATTTATTTTATCCTGACAAACACAAATGAAGGGAAAACAATGTAGCCCACCTTTTAAGAAAAATGAGGTGAAATTGGATTTCACTTACAATTGTCATTTTTATTTATGTTCCTTTTCATTCTTCCTTTAAGTGGTTCACATACACGCAAAGGTCCTCTGAGCCTGGGAATTCTGTAACAAAAAATGATCAAATACAACAGAAATGAGTGCAGATTCTGTGGCAATAGTAAGACAGATTTTTTTTATATATTAAAAGCAGTGTTTCTGCATAACATCAGCAATTCTAATTGTGGCGTTTGACATTCAGTGTTAATCCATCAGCTCTAAAGCTTATTAAAAACAGCAGTAGACACATTGGTAATATAGGAGCAGGTCAGAAATTGTCAAAAACAATACTGACATTAAGAATCAGAAATAAAGTTACAGTTATTGTAAAAATGCAGTTTTGCATGAAATCCACAGGCACAGAATCAATAACACTGTGGAGTGGGATGAACAGTGCCCACAGGTGCAGACAGTCCCAGAAGCACAGCTGAGACATCCCCAACAAGAAAAGAATTTCTTCCATCTCTTTAGTCCCTTCTATTTGTTGTCTGGCTCTGCAGTTTCTTTTCTCTATGGCATTAGCCATAGAATTAATACAAAGACAAAAAAAAAATTCTCTTTGGTAAAAAGGCCTGTGGGGCAAAGGAAGAGGGTCTATTCCTGGCTTAGCCACCACTTGTCTGAGCATTAATTACTTCATCTCTGTGTCTGATCTCCCCCAGCTGTAACTTTGTGGGCAGCTGAACACGCTTGCAAGTCATTTGGAGATTTACAGCTAAAAAGTAATATGCAAAACATTACATATAATGCAATATTACATAAACGTGGATTCATAAAGTTTTCTTGTAGCTTTAAGTGACACAGTTTTGCTGTCCTTATTCATAGCAAGTACACTACATTCCTACATCCTCTTACATGGGTAGCCTATTGAAACTGGTGTGATAGTACGCAAAATAAGGGCTATCATAGTTGGGGAAGACAACTTGCCTTGGCTTAACAAAGCTGTTTACTTTCAATGATAACAAAGCAAAAGATTGTTCAGATTTGGGGAATTAACTGTTTACTGAATTGCACTCAGTGTTTGTCTCATTGTGATGATTAGTAAAATAACAACTTATTATTTTGGTAATGCGGTCATGAATATACATATTACATTACTTGGTGTAGCCTGTATAGGTATTTGATTAGACCATCTCTTTTAAGAAGATGAAAGAAATAAAGCAAAATTTGAGATACTCTTTTTCCTACTATGTTTTGCTTCACATCTGACAAAAGTTATTTAACTATTGCTACTACTTAGGAATCCTCTTTAGCAGTCTTAAAAGTCTCCCACAGAGGAAGCAGGAATCACCCCAGGAAAACTATTAAAGCCAACAGTGGTTTGTCCCAGTCAACCATTAATGAATACCATGGAAGATTTGGTATCCTTCTGCTCATTGTCTTGCCATATTTCATACTCAATATCCCACAGATTATGCAGAATGACTGTCTGTTGTAGCTGCACATTTAGGCAAGCAGATAGCATCTTTTAAGTTGGTGGAAATTTTAAGCAGGAAGTAAACAGTAAGATCTGTTTCCTGAGGGCGAGTACTTAAACAAGGACTCTGTCTTTACAAAGCCAGTTAGGTTTGGGGTTTCGTTTTGTTATTTCCCCTTTTAACTTTCTAGTACAGGAGTTGTGTGTTTCAGTGCATGAAAATAGTTTTGTATAAACTTTGTGTCGATCAGAATAGGTTGATACAGTGCATTTTGGTATCTCAATCTTCATCATGAGAGTTTGCCAGTATTCAGAGTTAAATGTAAAACCTACTATCACAATGAGATAATGTAACATACCTTCTATCAAACTCAGCTGTACTTCCCAGGTGTAGCATATTCTACAGTTCCACTTTTAGGAAAGAATAAAATTTTCATATGAAGCAAAGAAAAAAATCTGAAGCATGCTCACACGTATGCATACATATAGAGAAGAAAAATACTGCCTATAAAAAAAACAGAATTCTTCATATCTGAATTTAGATGCAGAGATTGCAACAGAAATACCCTCAGCACAAACCTCAGCAGCATTTTGAGGTGCTATGTTTACATCTGTAGGATGCAATCTGAGGAAAGGAAATAATCTGAATTTGTTGTCCTAAATCCTGCTGCTCTTTGTAAGAATAAAATCGTAATGATGCCTTGGGGTGACATATGTAGTGAAAGTCATTTTGTTGGGACAGAACTGGTTGTGCCCAAGTCCAAAAAATTTACATCCCCAGAATAGTCTTTTGCAGCATAAATAACACTTGCACATACGAGTAGATATTTGTATATGTAAATGACCTTTTAACAGATAAACACGTGTATGACAGCACAAGCATAATTCAGCTCTTTGTTCACAATTTAGGGTGCATTTTCGTGTTGCCCTTAAGCCAGTCAATCTATCTATACTGCTTCGCTTCCATCCCCAGCTGTTGCATCCCTACTGGCAGTATCAGCACTCCTCTGGCCAAGCAGTACATCAGACTAGAGACTTGATTCAGTGTAAAACTAAGACTGGCAAAAAAAAGTACTTGCTCTCTAGACACGTCAACCCTCTCATCCAGCTCACCACACAGCAGCATAATTGCTAGGCTCAAAGGTGGGATCTCTCAGGTTTGCAGGAATTTGGTCCTTAGAGAGAAGCTGCCAGCTCAGAGACCATCAGCTCCCCAGCAGGAGCGCAAGGGGAGGCAAGCGGAGAGAGGCTGAGCAAGTAGCACACTGCCAGATTGCAGGCTGATGCTTGCTTGGGGCAGGGCTGAGCCCACAGCAAAGGCACAGCTCTGAAGAAAAGAGATTTTTCCAGTGGATCCACTGGAAGTTGCTGGATTGGAAAAGTGGCACAACGGCATTTCTTAAACTTTTTTTCAATTTCATGGACCTCCTCCAAACCCAGAATAGTTAAGTTTGTGTTGTTTTAAAGAGTAGCCTCATTCTAACTTAGTGTAAAATTAGCTTTAGGGAATGGAAGCCCTTGGTCTGTTTTGCTGCACTATGAGGAAAAGATAGCAAGCAAGTGAGTGGCTGCAAGGCCCCGGCAGGACGGGAACCCTCTGTGCGTGTCTGCGTATGTGCAGCCTTACACCCACCCTTAGAAATGAGGCCTTCAAACCTCCCATTTGAAACTGTATGATACTGCTCTGTAACCATAATTTGAGCTTCACTGAATCTGAAAATTCCCAAATTATTATGCACTAATTATGAAGTATATTACCTGTCACGTTACTCAGTCAGCCAAGCCTAACATGTAACTTGAGCTATTGTATGAACCACATGTATAAGTGCTGAAGTTGTTTTTACATACTCCTAGTGGGACATTAGCATATCAGACTTCCACTACATAGTTTGAACCTGCACAGAAGCCAATAATATAGAGGTTAAGTGGATGTCATTTTTAAAAATTTTTTCTTCATAATATTTGCTTTATAGTAACTGCCTGTACTAGCGTGGACTTTTCTTATTACTCTATACTTAAATACAGTAGGAATAGACCAAAAAGCTTTGCTTGTTGAGGAACAGTTTCTTATTTTGCACTGTACATTTTTGTACATGCCTTTGTA
Source organism: Harpia harpyja (assembly GCF_026419915.1). Classification (NCBI taxonomy): domain Eukaryota; kingdom Metazoa; phylum Chordata; class Aves; order Accipitriformes; family Accipitridae; genus Harpia; species Harpia harpyja. The sequence goes on along the minus strand of NC_068950.1, from coordinate 22,104,226 downwards.
AAGTACTTTTGAAGTTTAAATCAAATACAGCAGTCTTCAGTTCCACTGTAAATATTTGGACACTGTAGAACAGCTGTGTGCTATTAAAAAGCTGTGACAGTCTGCTTTGATGGACAGTCAGATAATTCTTGAAGCTAAGTTAATGAGCTACATAGTGTTCCAGAAACCTTCCAAATTGAAAAATACCATGGCTAAGAGGAAAAAGAAGGGGGGGGGGGGCAATCTTTCTCAATAAGTAAATAATACATGCAACATTATCGCTAAGCTATTTAAGTGGCAATTTGATGATGGAAAGTTTTAGTCCAGATGTATTAAGGACAGATGTTTTTTAAACTGCAGTGTAAGCCCATCCTGTTACATCTGAAATCTTACCATAATAAGATGTAACTAACCAGTAACAGCTTGGTGAAAACAGTTTTCACTGTAACTCCCTTTAAAATATAAACATAATAATCATGATAATTCTGTCCTTTAATGGAGACATCTAGACCCATCTAGTTTTCATGTAAGTCATTACAAAATTGTACATTCATTTTTAAATAACTTTAGAATTTTTGTGTTTCTACACGGCTCATTTCTAACCTCACGTGACAGTTAGTATGTGCGTGACTGTGACTCTTGTAGGGCTGTGATGAATGGTCTACATAAAGAGCTGTCCAAGTAAGATGCATTTACTGAAATTAGCACAGGGTAGGACTACACTGAACACTGTTGTAGCCCATCAGTTAAACACCACATCCGTGTTCTCTTCTGCTCACTTCACTTGATTTACACAGAAATCAGGCTGAAATTCTTGGCCTGTATCTGAAGGTACTCAATTGCCAGGACTCACAGCATCAATACTTTGCATGAGCCTCCACAGATACTACTCAAGAACTGTCCACCAGAAGGACAATGAAACCCTTACCATAGGAGCAGGGGCCACAGGGGCAGAAGATGGAGCTTCCTTAGGAACCAGTTAGAAAGCTAAGAGCAACCTTTTGTAGAAGCCACAGCCATCACATCCCATCTGCCTCCACCACTGTTGCAAGGCACATTTCTTCCGTTTGTCTGTGGGCAATAAAAACATAGAACTAGTGACATTTACTTACTCATTCAATTGTGTTATCTACTGGAAGAGAACCTCCTGCCACTCACATACATCTCACTCATTGAGAGGGAACACCAGCCAAGCGCAGCTCAGAGTGATCACCCTGCCCTGCATGGGAGGGTTTGGTGGTCCACCCTCAGCAGCATGGTGGAGGAACCCACCCAGACTGCAATTTTCTAGTTTTCTTCCACCATGAGTGTTTGTGAAATTTTTCCCAACACAAAATTTCCACACTCCCATGATTTGATATCCCATGATCTGATTTCATACTCAGCCAATATAAATCTGCTCCACTGTTGCCTATGGCAAGTTGTGGAGCTTTGCATTTCTGTTATGTCCATCTCCTCACTCATCGCATATCCCTCAGCAAGTGCCAGGGAACAGCAGGAGCAGAGTCACCCGACACAGGGGTACACATGGGCACAGGGGACCACCCCAGTACCAGCCATGCCCTTACCAACAGGCACCATCCCACATGGCCTGAGCACAGCTGGCAGCCCCAGGCACAATGAGCGGACAAAGCAGTGTCATCAAGGGAGCCCCATCAGGAGCAGCAGGAGGCAGGGCTGCAATACAGGCCCAAGACCCACCCATGAGAAAGAACCAAATGAAGGCCCAGCCTGAGCTTAAATAGGGCCTGGCTGGTCAGGGTCATTAACACCTGCTGCCCAGGTAGGGCTGGTCAGGGTCGTTAAGGTCTGCCGGGGCCCTCCCCGCTCTCACAACATGTTTCTCAGACTTTTTGCTATCCACAGATTTCCTTTGTGGACCAGAAATCTGAACACAATAATTATAACAACAACAAAAAAAAGAAACAAGAAAAAAAGATTTTTTTCTTTAGTGTTTCCAGCACCCTGATCCCCCTGTCACCACTAACGTGATTTGATTTCTCAGGTTTTTGATGCTTCTGTTCCCTCTGTGATCGCCACAATAACTGAGACTGTCCATGATAACAGACCAACTTTCCTTTGCGCTGGCTTTCCCTTGCCCAGGGGTGACAGCTTTCCTCTGTAGTGTTTTAGACATCTCTTTTCTACCCCCTCAATGGTTCCCATTCTAAATTCATGGATGGTCCAAAATATCAGAAAGTGAGCAAGGTGAGATCTGTATCAGACCACAAAATATAAGGTAGAGACACCTGAGGTTGTTGTGGTTGACAGTAGAAGCTATTCCCAGTCAAGGAGACCCCCTGTATTTCCTGCACAACTTCTTGCCGGAGCTCCTGCAGGGCGGCAGGACAGCTGGAAAAGCAGCTCGGACAGAAATGCACCAACGTGAGCTGAGCACGACACTGGAGATTGATACCCTCTGCTGCCTTGTCCAAGGAGCGCTCTCATGGATGGGCTGGCTTCCCCAGGACAAGTGCTAATGTGTTGAGGGAAAGGGATGCTGCGTCCCTTGGGATTTCAGTTTCTCAGACCCAAATATGCATCCAGTGTATAAAGGAACTCAGGTTTTCTTGGAACATTTGCTGTATTGTTCAGCCAGAGCTCAGCACGATGGGGTCCCAGCATTAGGAAAGTGATTATATTGCCAGATACCTGCTGATACAAGAGGAAAACACCAATATTGAGCTTCTGAAATAACAGAACCACACTTAGGTCAGTGCCAGTAGATCTGCCTTAAGGTACCGTTATGCCAGAATGAGCAAGTGGTCAAAATAACATCAGCAAGGTTGCCAAGTCAAAGATAGCCTCAGAAGCATAAAATTACCAACTAGGAATAAGTAGGCTTTTTCCCCCCAAAGGTGAGTAGAGATATTTCAGAGGAAACAAAATTCCATTTGCCTCATAAAGTAAATTGAAAAGTATTTCCAAAAACTAAAGTAACTAAAAAGAGAGAATGTTCTGCTAAGAATTAAGTGCCTTTGCCAAATGCACCAATGCATTTGGTGCCGCAAATATTAAATTTTTTTTCCTATGATAAATTTTCAGTTCATAGTATTGGAGAAAGGCATGCTCTAATAATCTGAGAGCTACTCTGAGTGCCAAGAATGCCTTCATGTGATCTACCAAAAGGCTTTGGAAGAAACAGTATAATATAATATAATCGGGGATTACAGAGTTCATCATGCAAAAGCATTTCTCTCTAATTCTGCATCTATATCTAAATTTGGGATAGGATCCCATACCTCATGGAGGTGTTGTCATGAAGATTAATTAGCTAGGTCTATGTTCCACAAGGCAAAGTGCCAAATCTTTAGAGGCTTAAATATCTTTTTAAAATCTGAATTTTAAGGGCCTGTTTGCACCGAGTTTGTTGCAGGATCAGGGCCATAATCTGCAATGTACTTTCAAGCTTAAAAGTGCACAAAGTTGTTAAGCATTATTATTTATTTTTGGCCAGTCAGATCCTCCCTGGTTTGATCTTTTTAAGTCTCCCCAGAGGTTATTGATTTAAACATGCTTTTACTTTCTTTTTGCTGGTTTTGGAGAATGTATATTGTTCAGCCTGCAGCTGAGTTGAAAGTGCTTGTCTGGCCATCCAGATGCCTCTCACTTGGGAGCTCTGGGAAAGAGCATCAAATCTTCCACTGAGATTTTAGCACTTTTTCTTTCTTAACTTAAATCACTAACTTAAATGCTGTCACTGCAGTGATGAAAGGCTAGTGATGGTAAAATGTTCTTGGCTACAGCCATCCCTGTCTTCATCACAACAATAATTCTGCAGACATTGACCAAGATGCTCTCAAACCAGCTAATGGATATAGTGAGTTTGATAACATCTATTATCATGTGGCAGATTCTGTGCCTTGCCAGTCCTTCACCACACTGACTGTTTGCCCTTAGCAGGACAACGCCTAAATGAGTAGTATCTCCCAATTAATGGCTTCATAATCTGGCTCTGTCATGGTAAACAAGTAATTCCTGGTTAGAAACCACATGCAAGATGTAAGCATTAGGGCAATTGATGCTATTAGCTATTACTGTCTCATTAGTCATCTGCAATGTACAGCACGGTACCAAGTGAACTACTTGTAATGATCTCTTGGAAAGGAAAACAGAAATACTCTGTTATTTCCAAAAGCGTGACTTGAAGTAATTTACTGCACAACCTCACTCCAAACGTGAGTCAGGCTGTATTTATTTCTTGTCTTGTGCATCTGCGCTAACTACCTTGAGGCAGCGGTATAAAAATTGCACGCTGTGACTCGCTTCTTGAAAATTTATTTTGCTCCTTCTTAAAACCTTGGCCTGCTTGACCTCAGCAGCCTTCACCAGTTTGAAAATGCAAGTTATAATCCTCTGTAGGGATTTAGCCAGGTGTCTATTACAGCATGTAATCTGTGATACAGCTACCAATATTCATGCTGCAGAAGGGTTAAACCCCTCTGTCTTTGTTACTGCGTAAAAAAGTCCATGAGGTGTTAGTGTGGACAGGAAGCAGATTGAAAGAAGTAACATCTTCAATCAAGCCCTAAGCCTGTGAGGATGCCACTGAGAGAGTCAGGCAGCTTCACCTGGGCAGCAGCGCTTGGACTTTAACCCTCAAATGGCAGCTGCAGCACCACTGCCAGCTCCCCTGCTGACGTTCAAAGGTCATACTACTGCTAGAGCTCTGTTTTTAACCAAAATCCTCACTCTAGGGTCACTGTCCCGTCCGTCACTGAGTTGTTCCTGAACAGGCGCTTGGTAAGACATGCTTCTGCCCAGCAGGAGCAAACCCAGCCCCAGTGCCCTGTCCCAGGCAGAGACACTTGCAGAGCACCTCAGACACCAGTATAGAAGTTCAAGCTGGCTCGCACAAACAGACATCACTGTGTGCTAAAACAAACTAAATCCAGCTAATTGAGGGGAAACCCTACTGGGACCAGTCAGCCCTAGTCAGCAGCTTCTCAGGTAACTGCTTTTTCCAGCTGGGGCTGAGCATGATCAAACAGTGTGATACAGCCACAGGCCTTCGCCATGCCTGCAAAACGAGCACCTTTTCCTAAAGCCAAAACTTTTAGACTGTATGTCAGTAGTTCTGGTACTATTTTGAATTCCATGAGCAGCCTAAAACAAAATAAATAGCAACTTAATTTGCCTGCCTGCAAGGAGCTATTTAATATCAATCTCCAATTACTGTATAGGAAAATAGTGGGTTTCTTTTAGGTGGTCATGGTGTTGGGAAAGCCTCAGCTACCTTTTACACTAATTGGCAGTAAAGTGTTTAGAAGTATTTGTTAGTGTTTAATTATTTAGAAATCTCCTAATGGTTTAAATATCGTTTCGAAAAGTTATAAATATTTTCCACCTTGTCCAGCTGAAGAGCTGCTGCTTGGAAGGCTTAAATGAAGGTCTATTTACGGCTGCCTGCTGGTCACAAAATTACTTACAGCTGCTAATGCTTCAGTCCTTTCGATGTCCCCCCCACGGAATGGGGTTAGTTTCACAAATTGGGAAAAGTTTCTCTTTGTTGTATTCATTTCACTGAGGTAGAGGTCTTAAAGAGGATTATCACAGAGATCAAGACATTAAAATATGTAACTAATCCCAGTTAAATTAATTGTTTTCATACAGAAGTGTACTAAGGGATGTTCATGTAGGGTAAGACCCCTTTACACTGTTTTGGTAATGTAAATATGACTTAACATGCAAATTACTTTTAAGGTGAATTAAAAGCAGTTTAAAGCCAAGTTGCTGGTAGAGAAAATGGGGATCTGACTCCAAGCCTCTGAAGCAATAAATCACATTAAATATTTCAAAATTACATCAGTGACTGCTGTGTCAGTAGGCAGAGGGGAACTTACCTAAACTCATCATTTCTCTCCCTCTCCCTGTGTTAGAATTCAGGACATTTGTTTTATCGGCTTATATCAGCTTAGATTTTTTTTCTCCTTATTTCCTCTCCAGAATACTGAACTCCACACAGGTTATTTTGGTGTCATCAAATCATTCGCCTCTTAAAAGAGAATTGCATGCTATAAAATTAAAAGAATAATTCAATTTATTGGGGAGGATATGATGAAGCTTTTTATTAGGATTCTCATTTTCAGTGATGTCCTTACCCCAGGGTTTCAGTGGCAGGTTGTGCCACTATCATTACTGCTGGTAAGAGTTTCAGGTGCAGGACAGCACTGTGATTCTGACCCATTTCTCACTATACTCTGCCATTAATTGGAATAGCCTCATCTTTCCTGAAAAGCTTTGTGCTCGCAGAGGTGTAGACTACTATTCAGTAGCAAGCTAGGGCTGATTTTTAGCATTCACTGCACCATTATTTTAGGTACCTTATTGTTACCAGCTCTTGTACTGCATTCTCACTAGCTTGTATTTTGTTAGAGGCCCGTCTCCCAGAGTTCTCTGATTATATTGGCACCTCCGCTTTTGCTATAAAGGAAAAGGGGAAAGAAAAAGGGAGCAAAAGAAATCAACTCTTACATACAGAAAGAAACAATAAGTCCCACACAATCCGGGTTACCTGCTGGAAGTCATAAAACGTGCCTCCTCCAGCATCCAGGGACTAGCGGATCAGGGCGGCTTTAGTTTTTAGCATGAAGAATCACAACAGACTCAGTGGTTGCTTGTTGAGCAGGAAACCAAAGCCATCCCTCAGCAGTACTTAATGCACCTGTCTGGCTACCCAGGAGCATTTATTTGCTGGGTTTCAATATCCATGACCTCCCAGTGAAGTTGCTTTTACCAAAGCGATGACAGAAGCATATACATTATAGGTATGCAGGCAGCTTCATGGTGACAGGTACAGAAGTGACCAGATTTTTCTAGTAAACCTCAGAAAGGTGTGATTTATGCAACTCTGAGCATTTTCTGCAAAACTGATATTTACATATAGTCAAAGGGTCTGGAACCTTGAGATTTCACAATATGTGTATTTTCCCTAAGGAAAAGACCTAAGTAAGTTAGCAAATTCTGGCATTTGTGTCTGATATATTAAATGAAGCTTAAATAATAAAAAATTTGGTGTTTTCTCTATTCTGCTTGAAACTTATTTTTTATTTTCACTGTTTTATTCAAAAGGAAGGCATAGAAATAGTAACTGTGAGCTTGAAATCAGAGCTGTAAGAGGCACTTATTATAGACAACATTTTGCAGAGTATTTCCAGTTACAGCTGCATGCTTTGAAGCTCAGTGTAACAAGCAGTGTGCTGCTTTTCAAATAACCCTTTTTGTTGTCTTGTAGTTTTTTCCTAACTTTGAGTCCCAGTGAATCGTTGTCAGTTTTAGCATTCAGCTGTATTAATGGGAAAGAGAGAGAGACAAAGAAAAGAGTATTTCCCTGCCCAGGTAAGAGTAATTTGCCAGAGGGGAGGTCAAAATGAGTGCAGAAGTCCTTTTGCTTGTGTTTCGTGGGAGTAGTCAAGGAGCAGAGCAGTGGCCAAGGTGGCGACTAATGTTTGAAACCCATTTCCTGCACTGGATGGCATTGAATCACTTCATTGCCCTGAGGCTTTGAGATGGAGAGAAGCGTAACTGTAGTTATAAGAAAAGAAAAGGTTGATTACCATACCAGAGCTTCTTCTGTTTTCAGGGTAGGTGAGGGGAACTCCGATTAATGACAATAACAGCTGCACTTATGCCTCTATCAAGCATTGCTAGGTATAGGCATGCACGTCTTTTTCTGCAGCAGTCCTGACCATCAGTGAAAAGAGGCATGGCCTCTTCCACAATCCATATGTAAGGCGGAGGGAAGGATACAGAACAGCAGTTGCTCTCTGGAACAAATGCAGAATGAACAAGTAGCAAAATGTTAATGTACTGTTGAAAGCTGAAATTAGATAGACATGATTCAGTGCAGCCTGCAGGGTCTGATATCTTGGCAACTGCTGCAAGATATCCCCAATCTGCAGACAAAATAGCCTTTGTGAAGAAGCAGAAGATTGTAGTGTGCAAGTTAATGCATCAAAAGGCCAGGAAGAGAGTAATTCACTTTCACCTTGCTACAGAGGACAAGCAGCAGTAAAAGCTGTACACTATTGGTGAGCTTTTTTTTGTTGCTGTTTTTAACTCAGCCCCCAGTTCAGAGCTCCAGCCACCTTGGCAGCGTTCCAGCTGGAGCTGCTGACATCTCCCACCTAATCAAGTGCTGGATTATCTTGTCCTGATAAATTGGAGCCAGTGCCTTGTGAAAAGTCTTTCCTGAAGTACTTCCTTACCCTGTAATAAGATGGGAGATGTCTGAATCAAGCCCCAGCGCTGGCAGAGCGCTGTTTTTCTAATGGCTTTTGGTGGCGAGTGTAAATGTTTTAAGGCAAGCTGGTGCTAAGCTGGGAGCACAGTTAAGCATGATAAATTTCACACCCAGGTGAAAGGAAACTTGAAGGTGTACTGGGTACTTGTTCATACTGAGTACATACGTGCTGCACTGCTGACCTCAAACCACTTGCCCTAAAAATTACTTCTTTTGTGAGTGGAGCTCTTGAGGAACATACTTGTTTTAAATAGAAATTCTCTTCGGCTGCTGCATCGTTCTAGGAAGAGTTGGAGTTACTGAGCTATTAAGACTTGCTTACTGTTCTGAGTCTTCTGTGACCCAATCACTGGTCTGAGTCGTTCAGGGTAAATAAACTCTTTTCTTTCTCTAAAACATACTAAGACAAATGTTTATGTCACAGAAGCCAGAGTGCTGTATGTGTGTGTGTGTGTGTATATTTACTTTAACAGGTAAAATGGCCAAGATAAATCTTGCTAAGATAAAGGTATTCTTTGCCAGCATTTGTTTTTTCTTCCTTGATTTCGCTCCTGGAGAAAAAGCAGCAGTTCTCATGTACCAGACAAGAAACATCTTTATGTGTCACAGTCACCTATATTGTGCCTCTTGTAACGCTGCTTTGCTCTTTTCCAGGGGAATCCCTACATGTGCAATAATGAATGTGATGCGAGTACCCAAGAACTGGCTCATCCTCCGGAACTGATGTTTGATCTCGAAGGAAGACATCCCTCCACATTTTGGCAGTCCACGACTTGGAAGGATTATCCAAAGCCTCTTCATGTTAATATTACGCTCTCCTGGAACAAAACCATTGAGCTTACAGATAACATAGTTATCACTTTTGAATCTGGCCGTCCAGACCAAATGATCCTGGAGAAATCTCTTGACTATGGACGAACATGGCAGCCCTACCAATACTATGCCACGGACTGCTTAGATGCTTTCCACATGGATCCAAAATCAGTGAGGGATTTGTCACAGCACACAGTCCTAGAAATCATTTGCACAGAGGAATACTCTACTGGGTACATGACAAATAGTAAAATAATCCACTTTGAAATCAAAGATAGATTCGCTTTTTTTGCTGGACCTCGGCTTCATAACATGGCTTCTCTTTATGGCCAGCTTGACACAACCAAGAAGTTAAGAGATTTCTTTACCATCACGGATCTGAGGATAAGACTACTTAGGCCAGGAACTGGAGAAATATACGTAGATGAGCAACACCTGGCACGCTACTTTTATGCAATTTCAGACATAAGGGTATACGGAAGGTAAGAGAATATGTACCTTTAGAAACAGGCATGTGTGTTGATTTTAGAGGTTATTCAAAACTGTTTATTTCCCCAAACATGATGACGTTTTCTGCTGAGACATGTTCATTGGAAATCTGGCTGAGTTGAAGTCTGTTCCTGGTCATACTAGAAGTTTTTGTCTCAGCGGCACAAGGTCCCGGGTGTTCACTGTCACTAGCCTGGGATCTTGAGCCCTAGGTCTCATCAGCAGGATAGTATCAACAGTTTCTTACATTGGCTCAGGAATTTAACCTGGCATTAGGACACTTTCTGCTTTTATATAGTTGGAGCCTGAGCTGATGGCAGTTAACTAAAAAGAGATTCTGTTTTATCATTTGACTTTTTCAGGCTTTTAATTTAAGCTGTGATTGATACAGCAGCCCTTGCACGGACCCTTCCTACTAGGTCTGGCTATGAGCTGCCTGTGAACAAGGAAGGCGGCAGAGATTAGAGTTCATTCCTTGTACTTTAATTAGCTCTGAAATGCAGTGAAGCTGAAGTAAAATGGAAAAAAACAAGTGTTGTAGAGAGACTGATCTGAATATAACAAAGATGATTACGCAGCTGGGTTCAAGACAAATAGTCCCTCTAGGGCAAGCAGTGGCTGGTATCAGGTGCTGTAGTCCCAGAAATAATAACTGTGCAATGACATTCCTATTGGGAAATTTTCTTCCCAACTCAAACTAGCGATTGACTGATGACCTCAGGCAGGAGGGTGATACCCTTTACATGGGTCTTGGATGCCAATTTGTTAAGAAATAAATGGGACCTCCTCTATTAGCAATTCACTCACCTCTCTAACGTGCCTTTTCCTTCTCCTCTGTTTCTTCTATAGAGAGTTCATATCTTCCTTTTTAAAAAAAACTTTTGGTTTTTTTTTTCAAGAGAAGCTAAGTATCAAAATGAACAGAAAAGCTAATGTATCATGGAAGGCCAGGGCATTTTTTGCAGACACAGGAGTGAGTGAAAAAAAAATGGAGACAGTGATTATATAAAGCATTGGTGACTATATTTTTATTACTCCTGTAGTGAGTTTGCTATTTTCTACCTCTTTTATACAAGCTTTCAATGTTCACAAGCATTTCCATATTGCAAAAATCAATACGTAAAATCAAAATAGAATCAAATTACTGTGATGTAATCTATTGAAAAATACTCCTCTAACTGTACGTAAAGGATGAATTGATGCCACATACAAATTTGAATGCATAAGTGCTTTTGCAGTGCCAATGTGTTTTTATATGACGTCAGAATACATTCTTGGGACCGTAGGTGTAGAGTGTAGTTACAGTCTTCTGTGTCCACACCAAATACATACACATACATACAGAATCACTAATTTAACGTGTGAAAGTATAAGATAAATGTTGCTGGTTTAAGAAGTCTTACTGTAACTCTCATTAGTTACATTGTAAATTGTTTTTCAGACCTCTCTTGGGAGGGCTAAGTGGATCATGGACAGCTTAAGATACTGTTTGAAATAATAGTTTGGTAAAATTAGCCTCAGTATATAAAAAAATTACATGTATGTTCTATTTAATATGTATCCTTTCTCCATTGGGCTCCACGTAGGTTGGCTCTACAAAGGCATCATATCAAAGCTCAGGATTTGAAGGTCCTTACGCTTTAAGGAAAATCTGCTCCCCATCTGAAAACCCATTTGGAGCTTAGTCTGACTTCAATTAGACTATCAGTACTTTATCAAAGAAAGCATCTGAAGGATTAAAAAAAGAGTGCATTGCATGCAAATTAGAAACAGAAACCTTTCAAGCACATCTGGGGCACGGCAATCTTGTGAAAAATTATCTATAGAAATGAAGCGTGACTGTATGGAGAACTTAGCTGATGCTAATGCTTGTTGTCTAAATGCTGTAGTAATTGGACACATGCTTTTACAGAAATATCTGATGTGTAATAGTATCTCACTAGACTCATGTGAATTCTTATCACTCTTCTGCTAATGAGACGAACAGCTCTTTAGGGATTTGGTGGCCTTTCCTTCAATATGTAGTGAGCCCTTCTTGTTAAAGACTTTATGGGCTTGCTTACTGCTAGGTAGCTGTGGGCCTGTGGTACACAGCCCCTGATTATTTAGTTGCACCAAATGTAACTTGCAATAGGCCCACTGTCACTCGGTTTTAGCTGGTTTTGGTCTCCTACCAGAAACCTTATAGGGTCCCCTCAAAGAGTCTCCAAATCAGCATTATAGTCATGTGCCCTGGCATGCCCTGAGCATGGGAACACAATGGAGGGGAGCAAGGGTTACCAGGGGTTTTGTGCCACTGTTCCTGATTCAGCTGAGCTTTCCAACCCTTGCACTTTAATTTAGGATGTTAACTGGAAATTAAGTTACAATTTTTTTTTCTTGCTACAATGTTTCATATTCTGGGCTTTGCGAGCTGGGTATTTATATACATGTAGTAAAGCCAAACTAGACTATTCAGGAGGACAGGATACAAAGGGACCTTACGAAGGAGCTTGACATGTGGTGGATGAATGATGCTAGCAGACACATTTTAAAGTTAGTCCTTTTACTGAAAAAAATAACCTATAGGTTAAATATAATTAAAATCACTAAAGCTCATAATAGCGTATTTCTACAGGCAGCACAAAATGTAATTTGTTTCACACCATATTTTAAGGATCAATGACAGTGAAAAGCATCTATCTTAAAGCCACCTTATTTAATATACAAGATGCTGGGGTGGGTAATACTTCACAATGAATTATAGATAGGAGATTTTCCCACTTAATATAGGGTTTGTTTTGTCATTGCTTTGCATTTTGGTGTGATGTATGTTGCATTAGAGATGAAAGCCTGTGTACTCTCAACGCCTTACCTCCTCTGTTACCACCTGTTTATTCATCCTCAATTTACCATTTCCATTGTGTATTTATTAAGATGATGAAAAAAGGAAATGTGGCTGTTAGCAATTTCAGCAACCCCATTGTGCTCACATTATTCAAGAAGCCTAATAATCCACATGAACTAATTCTGACTTACTGATGGTCTGCTTCACTAAATCGGGGTGATTTTTTTCTAGTGAATAATGGACAATGCAGTGTGCCAGTACCTTAATTAAAGAGAGCCTCTCTTAGTCTTGATCTCATTTTAATTTACAGGGTAATACTACAATAATATCACTAATGGAAGGTACATTAAAGGGCATCAAGTAGCATTAACTGTATTAAATTATGGCACTTGTGTTAATTAACTGTTGAAGCAAGATGGTCCTAACGGCTAGAAAGGTCGACTAATGCATAAATAAAGTCTTCTGGGATGGGAAACTAAGAGAGAGCAGACATTTTTCCCATCATCTGGCCTTGCTGCAGAGAATCGGAGGGTGTCCTGTGTGCTAACCTCAGGAAGGTTTCTCTCACTTTGCTGCCTGCAGAGGTGGCCTGGACTGTCTGCAGGCTCTGTCTGTCTGCGAATCCACGTCAAGGACAGTCCTGGCAGTAAGCTGTGAGGTACAGCTCCCTTTGTTAACATTTTTTTTGTAAGAGACGTTCACTAAAATGCTGATAATAATTCCTTTGAAGTCAAGGAAAAGGTTCCTAGCAGATTTTGGATCAGGCTGCTAAAGGTTTAACCACATTCATTCCAAAGTATTTTTGCTTTAACTGTTATGTTGTCAGTGCCATGTACATTTATACACTGTAAATTAACTGTAATTCGGGATGCTAGTAAAAAACATTGCCCCAGTCAGTGACAGAAGGACTAGCTGGCTAAAACAAAGAATTTTACTGCTTTTGGGTGATTAGGTTTTGATCTAAGAGCCACCAGTTTCCTTCTGACACCAGAATACCCAGCCTCTGTACAATGTTATTAAGCCCTTTGGAATTTATTTTTATACTCTTCTCGCCTTGAAGCTTCTGCATTTAAGCCCCAGGGTTTTGTGACCCTCTGCAATTCCAGCAGCAATAGAAACCTCTAACTCCCAGTACACAAGCGAAAAGTATCCTCAGTTTTAACAGTTTCTTGCTCTCACATTATCTCTTCTGAATTTAAATCCATCTCAGAATCTGAATAAATTACCGTGAAGGAAAGCACGTTTGCTACCTAGGGGGTTGGGGCTTTTTTGTCTTTTTAGTCAGCCTGCCCTCCCCTTGCCAGCTGTGACTCTGAACCACTCAGTATTGCTGTGCTGGATTTGGGGTGGGTGAGTGCCCTTCCTCTCCAAAAGAGCTGATCTGCCCCCCCGAGTCGGGAGTTCGCACTGCAGCCTTCAACCGACAGCCACCGTGAAGGCTGGGTTGTACCAGGTTTCATCCTCTGGCTTATTCTACGGATGGGTTAATTGGATTAAATCTGTATGCTACTCTGGCATGTACAAGCAGAACTTTGCCCTAGGAAGGTGGTAATATATAGAAGGGCTTTAGTTTTATTTATAAGAGAAAATGTTTTCATTAATGTTCGGCTCAGAACCAGACCATCAATATGAAGATATGTAGGCTTCAAGCTTTTAAGGAGACAACTGAATACCGTTCTTGTTTCTAGTATTTATTTACCATGCTTGAATACTCTCTGTTTTATGAGAACACTTGCATAAGCAGCTTGTTCTCCTTTGAGATTTTCAGTAGTATTTGGAGGGAATCTAGCAGTTTCTCCAATTAAGTTATGAACTCATTAAAGAACAGGAAAGAAAAAGAAATGTATGTATTCAAGAGCATGTCAATTTATCTTGAACTCCCAAGTGCAATTAGCTTTTTTAATTTATCATCTCCTGTAATATGTCATTAAGGAAAATGGTCTTTCATTTTCTGTAAACAGATCTAGGATCATCAGGAATTGAAATAATTAAATGGTCACTGTGTTTATTCACACATGAGCAGTCTCCAATGATTAACTCAGTACAGGTGTCCTGGGTGGGGTTTACTACTGCCCATGTTGAAATAATACTGGTTTCCACCCTCCATCCTGGTGATACAAGTCCTGTCCATCAGCTCAGAGTGGTCTTGGTCCTGTAGTGGCTGGAACAGGAGCAGAGCAGCGGAGTCTGGACGGCTGACTAGGTATCTAATTCTGCTATACGCTTTTGAAACTAGTGGGTTTAAATCACCAGGTTTCACTCACCACCTTTGCTCATTAGCATTTGATCATCTTTTCTTGGCCTCTTTTGCAGGATGTCAAGTATTTCCATACTGATCTCCTCCAGCTGTCTTTCAAGGAAGCTCAGTATCGTGCAGGATCAGGGTGTTTGAGGAAAGGCACCAAGCCTTTTTGTAGTATAATTCATTTTGCCACTGAACATTAAAGGAGTAGAGATGAAACTCCTGATGAAAGAAATGAGAATTTTTCTTTCTGTATTGCTTTGTATGCTGAAAAGCTATCCAAAAAGCCTTTCTGAATAAATCAGTGATTCCAATGTCTTGCAGAAACTTTCTTTCCTTTAAGCTTTTCATTTCAAAAGAGTTCAATTTAATGCAAACACTGAAATAAGCTTAAGGATCTCCTGGATCACATATACAAATGATTCCTGGCACAGGGATGTCCTTCAGGTTAAAGTTAAAGCTAGAGTGGTACCAACATATTATCGTGTTAAAAGTTTAAAAATTTTCAACTATTTCACAAGTAACAGGAACTACCAACTTGCAGGTGGGTTTTTTTCTTTTGTTTTTTAATTTAACATTCTGATCCCTTCCATGGGTACCAGCATGGTAAGATTTCCTGCCGTTAGTTTTGTCCATTTCAGTACTTAATTACACATGCTTAGGAGCTGATTTTTCCTGGATACTCCTCAGCATGTGAAGTGCCGCAGAAGGTAGTAGTTGAACCCAGAATATCCATATGCTTTCTTTTGACAGACATGATGGTTCTCTCTCTCTCTGTTAATCTTTTTTGTTAGTTGTAATAAATGAGCCATCATTCCGCTGTGATTTAGGGAAATATTTGAAACCAAGACAGTTAACTTTGCCACCTTTCCTCTTATTTCTGTGTAGTACAGTGCCGTAGTAAATGCTGTGTATCAGTGCCTATACGTTATGAGAAGTTAAGTACTGAAATGAGACCAGACCTGACACTAGTTTCAGATGTCATCCTGTAAATTGGGAGTAATTTCAGTGAAGTGACCTGTATTAAATCAATGAGTTTCAAATGCCTTCACGTAGGAGTAGTGAGGGAAAACAAGTGATGGAGAGGAGGGGAGAACAGAAGGAAGGAAAGAAAGAAAGGAGGGAGGGAGGACAAGTAAGGAGGCTGTCCCAGCCTCTGTTTAAAAGAAGTGAGTAAAAACCACACCTCTCAGTCTTTTCATCCTCTCTCATCTTTGTGTAATAAGGCTGATGTAAAGCAGGACAGTTCTGCTAGGTCCAGTGGTACAGTCACACAGAGATACCTATACAGAAAACTGGAAAGTGAATTAGTGAAGGTCAAGGTCTAATAGACTCATTACGTGGGGTCTATGAGAACCCTTCCTCTCCTTCACTCTTGAGTCCACCTCTGGAATTAATGGGCCGCAGCAGTACCAGTGACCCCTGCACAAAGGGAATGATCATGGTCCCTACTTGATCACAGCAGGCTGTAAAACACAGGTGAAACATCTTGTTAATTGGGCTGAAAACAGGGTAAGTTTTCAACACTGCTGTAATTCTGTTTTCATAGAATATAATCTTGTTTATGGAAAAGCAAAAAAAGAAGAGCTACAGAAAGAAACAGCAATGCTGTGAATTTAGCAAGCAGCAATATGGTCAGGGAAAAGGAGACGAGGGGTTATGCTGCAGGTAGCATTCCCAAGACAAAGTCTGGCTGCTGATGCATTCAGGAAAGCATAATGTTAGCTGCAGCCCTTCGCAGGAGAATGAGCTGTGTCCTGGTTAGATTCGTGGGACATGGTGGAAATGAAAAGATGCTGAATGGCAGGAGGCATCCTAATGGCATTAGGAGGGAGCAGGAAGTGAATAACTTCTTGACATACTACCACGCCTGTATGAGACCACCTTTAATTTTTGCACCACACCAAGTCCTTGAAGCCTTAGAATCTGTCTGTGAACAGCATCTGGTTGCTCACACAATAGTTCATCCAGACTTGTAAGCAGGTAGCAATTGAAAAAAAGGAATGATTGGTATGACTTTTATGCTGGAAATGCTGCCATACTCTGGAGTAACATAGCTGTACTTCACTGATGATTATTTTGACATTTCTAGGGTGATGACCATTGTTTTAAAATAAGCCTAAAAACAAAGAAAAACATTTTGGGAAGAGGCTGATAAACCATAGCTTCATGCTATGGGTTAAGGCTTATCAGGCCTTAGGACATACTATGGATAATGCAATACATATTGTACACATACATGCCCATATCCCAGTGCTGGAAGGCAGTTCTCTCAAATTATGCTCTTTCTTTAAACCCTTGAGTCTATCCTCTGACTTTGATGTTTGTGCAGATGTCAATAGTTGTCTGCTTCTTCCTTGTAAACTCCCTGGAAGACCTTGTGATTCTTTTAATTTTCACCCTTAAATCCATTTTTGTCTTTATGGGAGCTATGCAGACTGTCTTTCCTCTCTCCCACGCTTCCACCCTCTCTAGATGTGTGTTGGCCTGTAGCATGAGCCAGTATCTGATATATTAAGATTTATAAAGTACTTTGAAATACACTTAAGAAAGATTGTTAGAAAAGCACAATGGATTGTTATAATCTGTCCTCCCTGCACCATCACTCATAAAACAGGCATGTAACGGGAGTACTGGTACAAATGTTAATGATGGCAATGCTGTCCCAATGACAGTGGGACATGGTGGTTCACATTTAACTGCCATCAGTATTTCTGTTATGCTGCACATTAAACCTGTTAGCAACCAAAAAGATAAAATTTGATTACAATAACAATATATACATTGAGATATGCATCTTCACACTCAACTGATTAGTTGCCATTGACTGTTTTCGCTTTGCTCAGTGACATGCGGTATATAAATCATTACAATATGTTAAATGCAAATGGTCGGTAATAGAGTAACCATCTGCTCACTCTTGGAAAGTTAGCAGAGGAATATAGTAAGCTGTACTTCTAATAACGATGCTAAAGTCACATCCCTGAAATACCAAATATCTAAAAACAGCTGCCTCCACTAATGCCAACATTACTAATATGTCTCTTACCCTTTTCATTTTCAGAAGTAAACCACATATTGTAAGAGGTAATTTTGTTCTTCAGCATGAACTTGACTTCAAGGCTAGAGTCTGTAACAGCAATGTGAACCACCATATCTCAGAGCCTGATCTTTTTCTTAGATTGTGTTGAGTGCTTTTGAACAACCAATAAATAATCAGGCTGCCCACTCTTCTCAGGACATCTTTTCATCCACAAATATAATTAAATGTTCTTCCTCCCCTAGCCCCTGCTGCCAGACCCTTTTTCAGGGATGACATTATTTTGTAAGTGATAGATAGTTGGCACATTGCTGTCTGGTAATGTATTACGCTAGAGACCATCAAAGGGTGCCTTCCATCTAATCACCTACCGTGCCCTATGAGTGTTAAAGATCACCACTGCAAAGAGGGATCAATTACGTTGCAGACATGTATTATCAGGGGCTGTCACATACCTTCGTAATGAGCATTTCTGGATACCCAAGTGACAAAGTAATGCATTGGAAAATTAGGAGTGGGACAAGAGTGAAGGACTGCCTGCCAAAGTTGAGGCTGTGCCTTCAAGCTAGAGCAGCTCCTTCTCTCCTTACCCATTCAGTCATCTGCTGGTCAGGGTCACTATCACAGCATTGACGTGCTGGCTTCTGCATCAGTAATATATTGCATTATCGCCTATCAGAGAGATTAATATGTTCCCATACTGAATTCCCAAGACATGGCTCTCAGCATTAAAGAAGCTGAGGAATTAATTCAGCTCCCAGTGTCTGAATGGAAAAGAAGTTTGTGATTTCATCAAAGTAAATCAGATGCTAGCACTCTGTGGCTTTCTTAAGCCACGTTGGGAGGGAGGGGTTGGTGTTTGTTTGGGGGGTTACATCTGGCATGGCGGTGTCTGATTTAAGATTGTGCTTCCAGGGAAGCACCTGCAGGGGAGCTCATTAGCCTGGCGGTTTCTCAGCCCCAGGATGAATTACAGTATAAGATACTTGCTCTACAGGGTCTCAGAAACCTGCAGCTTTGTGTAGGTACACTGTCCTGCAAAGCTTTCCAAGTTTAAAAAAATGTTACAGGGAGACATTTTTGTGCTAACACATTTTCCTTTGTTGCCTTGCAAGAAAAGAAGTACAGGCTGAAGGCTGCACACATTTGGTGACTCCATTTTGATTCACAGTGAACACTTGCCTGTTTCAAAATGGGGTGTCTGCACTTTAAAGTTATCTGGAGCATTTATAGACAGAGCTGGTGTGATGAGCAGCACTTTATAATACCTCAAAGGCATGGTGCCAGAGCTGGGAATTTGATAAGCTGGGGTCCTGAATTGGATTCCAGCAATGGTCACAAGTTTTAGGAAGCTCTCATTTGAAATTGCAAGCAGGGGAAAAACAGGATTCTTTCTCTTTAATTGCATTAGTTTTATTGAACTGAAGCATTGCTTCAGTTCCCAGAACACTTTATATATATTTTAATGCAAGTTACCAGAGACAGAATGGTTGCAGGACCATTTATTGTTTCTGACTTTTATATTTGGTAAAACTGATATTACTCATTTTCCCATTTAACTCTCTTGTGCATTAAGAATCTTCAGACTTTGGGATGGCGTTTACTGAAGTAGTCATAAACATAATAATTTTAACTAATTTGATTTGGTAATGCTTCTATAGTGCTTTTGTTTAGGCCTGTTCAGAAAAGCTAGGCCAAGCCATGTGAACATGAACTGGAGTCCAGGAACCCCTCATAGCCTTTTGTGCAGGAGAGGGAACATAAAATTCATTCGCTCAGTAGCTGATCCTTTATGTTTTATTTGATGTATGCTGCTAGCATTCACTGCGACACAACTGTCCTGGCCATTGGATGCTTCCCATCTGTTGTTTTGTGGGGAGGGTCACTCGAGAGGTTTGGGTTTTTTTAACCATACTTACCTTGGATGTATTTTTATAGCCTTATCACATTTTAATTGGCTCTAAATCTTCTCATTGTATTTATTGAACTGTGGGACACTTCTTCCCTTACTTAAAGCTTACATTCTGCCATGTAAGCACAACCAGGAATTGACTTGGAAAAAAAACTTCTCAAAAAATTACCATTCCTGCACCCCAGTTAGAGCACAGCAGGTCCCATGACCTTCTGCACCACCGGGGGAGCAGGGCCAGTGGGATCAGGGTACAGCAATGGCAGTTAGGACAGGGGACAGAGTTGCAATATGAGAAGGTGTCTTGGTTTGTCAGTGACCCACTTTGGGAAATCCTCCCTCCCTTCTCCCACACCACACATACCTCCAGCTACTCATTTCTCACTGTCTTTGCTTCTCTTATGGTGATCATCACTCCTTCAGTTGTATCGCATGGGCAGTTGCTGCCCATGTGGCTCAAAGAAGGAGTGGAAACCTTCAGCAGGAACATCTCAATTTACAATGAAAAAGTAAACCTATTATTCTTGTATAATGCAAAAAATTGCTTATCATTTAACAAGCTTCATTAAAGATACTGTGCTTATGGAACCATGCCTCCCTTCCTTCCTTTGACTGCCCCTGAAATAATTCTTTCAGCGGGACAGCAGAACAGCAAGGAGCCAGTTACATTTTTAATCACTTGTGTCCCATAGGAATTGCAGTCTGCCAGCAAGGGCAGCTCCTTCCCCTCTGCAACACAGGAGAAGAATTAAAAGATGGGAAGCTATGGTTCCAGAATGGTGTGTTACAGTTATTAATGAGCTAAAGATCAAACAATCTGAATGTCATTAAGTGCTAATATTCTGCTACTGAAAATATTTAATCCAATCCACAAGCTAGATCTGGAAAAAAAAGAAGGGGGAGGGGCGTCTTCCCCTTTTTTCCTTTTTTTTTTTTTTCCTGAATGGTAAGTGGGGAGTGGAAAACAGTAGGATGAAAGGAATAGGGAAAAGAAAAATAACTTTTAATTTCTCCTCTACTGTATATATCTCAAAAGAAAGTTTCAACAGTGTAGAGTCTTTGCACACCCAAACCAGTTTGCATCATTTTGCCATCTCATCAGGTAGATCAGTTAGTCACTGCAGAAGTAACACTCAACATGGTGATTCTTTCTGAGATTCCATCTTTCAGGTGGATGACGGCAACAGCTTCAGTTCTGACATGTACGAATATCTCATGTTTTAGACTTGATGTCTTAAAATATACATCTGGACTTTTGCTTTTTACAGATACAGAGTCACTATATTGAGAGATCAGATTCTGAAATCTCTCCTCATTCTAATGGCTACTTCTGGAGACTAATGCAGACTTTGGATTTTGTGGTCTATGCATTTGTTTGTTTGTCTGTTAATGCTTCATAAAATATACATGCTTCAAACAGGAGAGATGCAGGACAGTGATACCACCAGAATGACAAAGGGGTTTGTGTCTTGATTCCAAAAGCAGGTGAAGTATATACTTTTAATGTAGTTCATTGGTTTCCTCACTGTGCAGTCATACCCAGGTTTTGACTAACAAATGCACAACTACTGTGTGGCTGATATTCAGCCTGCCTGTGAATTGTGGAGAGGAGATACAGGTGCTCTGTCTAAAGGCTTCATACAAAGAGCATCACATTACATTTTTGGAGGCATTTGGCACTTAAAATGAAATGACCTAAAGGTGGTTTAGTGCTGGCTTTTGGAAAAAATTGGGGGTTTTATAAATTTTGACTGTGTTCTATTATACCAGGACTTTTGAAAAATCTCTTGCACGTTTTAGGACCACCAAAAAAAGGGCTTACTCCCAGAGAAAAGGTTCTGCAATTTAAAATGGGCTGAGCGTATGCTGTAACAGGAGAGGCACCTTTTGGAGTGTTGTGCAAATGTTGCTGCAATGCAAACGCAATTAATAGAACACAAAGTCCAGTCTCAATGCCCTCTATGCAGGAGCTTCCCCCTAATTCCTAACACATAAAATGTATACTTTTTTATATCCTCATAAGCTTAGCACATCTTAAAAGAAACCAGGTTTGAAAATTCAGCTGCTATAACTACATTAGGCAAAGAGAAAGGGGGAAGAATTGCCGTGAGGCGTAGGTGAGACTTCATCCTAAGAGACTTGTAGGCAGCAGCCCAGGGCACTTGTCCTGTCTTGCACCTGCAGGAGCGGGTGCCAATAACACCGGGAGGGGGGCAGCTGTTTTGTCATGGGTGTTACCGGTGTTTGTGGTCTGCAGTGCACACATCTCAAGAGGAGCCTGTTACAGACTAAGACTTTTTTCCCTCATTTTATCAAGTTCTTGATCTTCAGAGGTAGGTCGGCATCTGAAAACACAAGAGATTATCATGAAGGGGTAAAACAGACAAAACACAGGAGTGATTTGCATAGGAAAAAAAAGGAATAAAAATGTTGTATTCTGAAAGCTACAATCAACTTCCATTACAAGAAGCTTGGACAGGTGCCAGAAGCTTGTTCCCTCTGTGATATGATTATATGGCCACTAAGTCGTTTGGTTCAGTCAATTTGCTATATATCATGATAAATCTGTATATAGCTGAAAATCCTCGAAGTTCTGCCCTTTTCCTCTCCTGAGGTTTTCTGCCCAACGTGAAAGCAGAGAACAGCTTTAACAAGATCTGGGGACACTTCTGAGTCCTGTGTAATGCTCCCCTCCTGGCTTGTGTAGGTCAACAGGAGGAGATGCTGAGCAGGCACGAGAATAAATGAAGACAGACAATGAGCAGTACTGATGGGGACAGGAGGTCATGACTGCTGTGGGCACCATCTTAAATCCCAGTGGAGCTGTCTCCTTCCTTCTCACCAACTCTCTCAGTGTCTGAGAAAGAGAACACAGCACTAAAACACATCAGACACAAACACTAACTCCTTCATCCGCAGCAGTATTACTTACGAAAATATTTCCTACTAAAGTGGCCATTATCATTTCTTCTTGGTTTTTTTTTTATTTGCATAATTCAGGAGGTTTCTGATAATTATGCGCAAGTTCATTAAGGATAAAGCTCTGTCATGAAAGGGTTCTTGTTAGGATCCTCTCAGGGCACCTTGTCTCTTCCTACTCCTCAGGTCTTCTGGACAAATCCCTCTTCTTCTTTTCAATGGATGGCAACTCTCTATCAGTGTGCAAACAAAAAACAATTCATTTTGAACAGCAGTCTCCTTAAGTCTGTGCCCTGAAGAATGCTTTAATACAAGGAAGATGTTGTTCACTATCTGACTGTCTATGCCCCCAACAGGATCCTGTCCAATCTTGCTAGATCTATTTCTTGTAATAAGCTGCTGTTTGAGAAATAGATGCTGCTAGACATCCCTGTATTAATGACTTTTTTTTTTTTCAAATCTAGGTTCTTTCTTTACCTGTATCTATCAGTTCTCTAGTATTGTTCATAGAGCTATGTATTATATTTATTTTATATATATATATATACACACACACACACATATATATATGCATACATTTTACTTCCAGATTAGCTCAAACATTCTTTGAGAACGGAAACAGCCTGTACATTTTCCATTGGAGTCTGAGGCTGAGGAAGCCTGCTTGACATTTAGGGAAAACTGAAAATTTTGTATAGGATTTTAAAAGCTATGTTATACAAGATGGAATTGCAAAGGTTTGTTCTTCAGTATAAACATATACTGATTGTTTTTGTCAGCAGTATTTCACAATTTGCTTTCCCCTATGACAGCCTTATATTATTCATAACTTGCAATCTATTCCTTAAATTTTCAGTTATAAGAGTTTCCTGGTGGGGGTCACAGAATATGAAGGGAAGTATTGATTTGAAACATTTGAAATATAAATGAAGTTGTTTAGTTCTTTTGGTACATAGAATATTATAGTCACTGGATCAAATTTGACCTCCCAGCATGTCTGTTTTCATAGACAACAAAAACACGTTCCCAACCCCTCAGTGGACAGTGCAGCTCAGTTCTGGCCTCTGTCTGAACGTTCTTTGATTTACCCAGTATTTGTTAAAAACAAACATGAATAATAAATGTTTCAGTGCACTTGAAGGCCAAAAACGATCACTATTTTATTCTAGTCCTGACATCAGGTCAGAATCTTAAGACTTTGCTTTGAAACTACCGGTCCTTCGTCACTTAAACTTAGAGTAATACCAAAGCAGTATCATCAACCCCATTTCACAAAGATGTACGCAAAGTCCCCTGTCCCATGTCACGTGAGTTTGGGGCTAGGGCAAGTATTAAACCCAGCGGCAGACCTGTTTTAGCACTGGGGGAAAACCAGTCAGCATTGGTGGTACTGCGATGGGCAAGTGTAAGTGCATGTCCATACACGTCTCCCACTCGCTGCTCCAAGGCCAATGCCAGAAGCCAGGTCTCCTCTCCCGTTCCCATCTGAGGTCTAAGAGCTCCTTTCCAGCTGCATCTGATAAGTGAATAGGACTGCCTCACTCTGGCCACCCGCTTCTGAGAAGACCAGGTCATCTATTAGGAGTCATACCCACAGAACATCTATTAATTTACTACATTCAGATTTTTCTTTGGTAAAAAGCCAGTAAATTTGACCCATGATATCATCTATCTCAAGCTTTCTCATACTAAAGAGCATTTGTAATTTTCCCGTCTTTGTATAATTCCACTGACTTTGATAAAACATAATAAAATGTTTGCAGAATTTAGCCTGTTTAATGGCTTCAAGATAACAATAAGTGTCTGTAATTAAACAGTAGTCACATGGTATTTTTTAAAAAGAACACAAGCCTTCTCTACATGAAGTCAGCCAATGAAATGCAGTAGGTGAAAGAAGAATTGTTTTCTCAAATTAAAAAGATACAGTTAGAACTTTATTTCCTGAACCGTTTAAAATTAGCCCCAGCAAATAGTTTCATTGTGCTGTGTTGTTATACCAACAGAGCTAAAGATAAGATGACCCAGTAGCTCTTTTTCAGTATCTAAGTTAGCTATGGATGCTAAGTTGCTTTTGGCATACTTCAAAACACTACACACAGACACAAACTGCTCACTTTTCATCTAGCTTTCTTCAGCAGGAGAAAGCATTAGTATTTTTGAAGTATAAATTATTCACAGAAGACACTTCTGTCAGGGATGGCTAAAAGTATCTTTAGAATTCAACCCACATTAATAAATACTTTTGACTAATTTTTTTGAAAACTCAGAAAAGGCATGATTTTTCCCTTGGAAATATTTTTGTTAAAAGTTGTCAAAAATAATTTCTAAAAGGGGATTTAAAACCTGAAGATAAAACTACACATTTCATTTGACACAAATGATTTTTTTCCCCCCAGTTTTTTTCAGTTCAGTCAGTGAACTGAAAAATCAATTATTCACACGACTCTACTGGCAAATAATTCTTATCAAAATAATTCCAGAGGGAATTATTCTGTGACAAGGAGCTTATATTGTATGGAATTTAAAAGTTAAAAGATTGAGGCTAGCGTGATAAACAATGAGAAATGTTCTGTTCATTTTTCTCACTTTTCTCTTTCAAATTACAATGAGAAAAAGCAAAAAAGAGAAACAAAAAAAGATCTATATATTTTAAAGTGGATTTGGAGTGTCTGGTTTGGTAATAAGAAGCTGCCAATTCCCAATTATTTTAGATGGAGCCATGAGGCCCAAGCATTTTGAAAATCAACTCTAACGAAACACAAGAAAACACCAGAACAAAACCACTTCTTGAAATATTTAGTCAGCTTCATTTGCTCTGAACAGTTTGTTATGCGCCCTCGACTTCGATAGTTTAATCATGAATACCTCGGAACACACTCCAGAAAAGAATATAGCTGCCTCATGCCTCATAATTATCCTTAAAGTTCAAGTTCAGCAACCAGATTTTTCAAAAAGAGATCAATTAACCTGCCCTGGGAGTAAGGACATTCTTCTCCTTAGCCCTTATGAGAGGCATTGAATGGAGGGGCCGTCAGGCCCCGGCAGAGAGCGATGGCTGGGACGCCGGCACCTGCACCCGCAGCAACCTGCCCGGTGCTTCCCTCTTTCTGATAACAATGGCAGCACTGCAGAGGGAGAGAGGTGGTTTTCCTAAATGTCCAGTCAGTGCCTAGAGTTCATATTGAAAATTAAAGTGTGCTTTTATCAACAGTTCTTTACCTTTCCCTCACACATCTCCTATAAAACAAGACAGATAAAAGAAAGGAAATCTGATTTTGAAGTACCTGTCTTTTTAAAGCACTTAAGTCCTGGGCTTTTCAGGGACTGTTAGGTTGTGTGTAACTATATTAACGGAACGAGAACTTAGATCTTTGTTCTTTATGTGTGCTTTATTGCTGGTTGTGCATATTGGTGGTACACCTGGAGCAAAAGGTGGCCAAAATATGTAGCAAAAAAACCTAAAGATATGTTCAATAGTGCTTTTCTCTTTGGAGAAAATGCCAACTTCTTTCTGGCAGTTTTCAAAGAGAGGTAAGTGAGGTGTCCTAATGAGCTGCCTGAAGCTTTCCTGCCGTCTGCTACCTCTTACTCCGACTCTGCTTCCCTGGCACGTCCTGCGTGGCTCCTGTCGCTGCAGGAGCCTGCCCAGCCAGGTGTTTTGTAGGAGCCACCATGAGTTGGGTTGAACCAGCCGCTCTGACAGGGTTAGACAACTTCTGTAAACGATTCTGATTTGCATTTGGTTTTCTCTGAAATATGACTTGTCTTCTTCTTGGAAACAAATCTTTACCTGGCCTCTGTGTTTGTTTGGAAGGGAGGTGGAAGTCTCCTCTGGGCTTGCTTTGATTTGTAAAATCCTCGCACCTACAGATAAACTTGGCAAGAGGGCTTAAAAGCAGAGCTGGTCACAGCAGATGCCTATCAGAGAATGAGCAGGGGAGGAGAAGGTTCCTCACTAAATCCTGATACCAGGACCCACAGAACAGCCCTTCCTGTTACTGACTGCAGTAGGAACAGGACCAAGCTATTAATTGCATTAAAGCTATCAGAAAGGTCTCACTTTTTCAAGTGAAACCTGGTATCCAAGAGCAGACATACGTAGGGTGGGCTATTCTGCACCTTTTCTGTGCCTATGTGCAGGGATCCCACCCTTACAGCTGCTGCAGCTGCACGGGGGGGCCAGTCTTTGCTGGCTGCAAAGGGACACCCAGCGAGGACAGTGGTGGCAGCATGCCTCTGCGCTGAGTTAGGGCTTACATCGACTGTTCCTCCTGGTGTATTTCTCAGAGTAGCACAAGGCATATTTTCTCTCCCTTGGAAACAGCCCATACCCCACTCTTCCATATATACCGTTGCTGCCGCAGTAACTACTGGGGCACATTCGAGCCTTTAAATGAGTCCATAGGAGGTCTCTTAAACAGAAATGCTTTAAAATCTTTTGAAAAGAGCAGCAGATGTACTGCTTCACAGAACTGGTTTCCCTGGTGCCGAATTCTGTGCACACCATGGATATTTTTATGCTGCTTTTCTCTATTATAGTCGTCAAAAAGTTATTGAAATCAGTATGAAATTAACCTTGCTTGTTTCTCATGTAGCAGAAATGCTGCTCCCGTGACAACGGCTCATGAAAATACTTTGTTCCCTACTGTGACACGATAGGTGCTACACCCTGAGTCTTTCTCTAAGCTTAAAGTAAAGATATTTCTGCTTTGGCCAGGTCTGTCCAACATTAATCATGGACATGAATTTGTAACAGCTCACTTGGGGTATCGCTGCACGCGAGAATAAAATTTCTCCCATTGCAGAGAGTTAAGTAACATTTTTGAATGGCATTGTAAGCATGTCCACTTGGATGGTAATTTAACGACCACAATTTTAGACCTCCCACACAACAAATTGTTCCTTTTCAGTGTTGTGCTGAGAAAAAGAATTCAGGGTACCAGCTGGCAGCTGATACTGTGAAATAGTACTTATAAATAAAGACAAGAAGTTTGATGTAATCGCTAGCATCTTAGAGCAGCTTTCTCGGGATTGCTGCTGAGCAGATGTAAGACTGGTATTAATTAAATTAAACCCAGAAAAATTGGTCTCTCAATAAACTTAAAAGTGGTGATGCACATTAATGCAATGCCAGGAATTTCAAATTTAATGTTCAAATTTGTATCAGGAGAAAAGAGAAGAAACAGTGACTCCTAAAGACTTTTTAACTTTCATTTTTAAATTTGTAAGCTATAAAACTGCAGTGATATATTGCTGCACCTTTCATCTGAGGTTTGTGTGTCATTCTTAACGATCTAGCAGGTTGTGGTACAGACTTTTACAACTGCTGTGATATAGTGGTTAAATTCTGCCTGGTGGTATTATAGTGATTAAAACAGAAGGTGTGTCTAGGGTATCTGTTGGTGCGTATTGACTTCTTGATATTGACTTACTGCCCAATGGATGGATGGCAAACTAAGGCTTCCTAACCAAGACATTGGACAGCAGCAAAAAAATTAAAAAATAACAAAAACTTTGCATCCTTAATATCCTGATGGCAATGGGCAGCAGTCCAACCTCAGCCAGCATGTGCCTTAACTTTTTTCCACCATCAGACAGATAATGAAAGGGTACTGCCAAGCGGATCGCATTATTCCAGCTGGTGGACAGCGAGCTGCATTCTTGTCCCAGTAGCCCTTCTGTCTCTGATGCATCAAACAGTATGGGCAGCTGAGGATATTCGGGTTTTTACCCTCTCCTAGTTTTTCTTGATATTTAAAACAAACCAATTAAAACACATGTGATACATCATGACAACTCAGAACACCTATGCTGTGTAGTACCTCTGCAACAGATGTGCTTCCCACTCTGCCATCCCATCTATGTATCAAGACTTTGATTGCTGTGTGAAGTACAGCAACTTAGTAGGTGAGACCAAAGGGGTTCCGAGAAAGAAGGACATTTTCAAGTGGAAGAGAAGGAAAAAGAAAAACTAATTGTGACACTGAAGTACTTAAGAGTTTACATCCACTGCTTTTTCTCCATTCTTCAGTGGTAGTCTGGGAACCTACCAAAACTATCACTAGTGTTAAATGATCGGTTGGTAGCACTAGAAGAAACTGTCATTACTGATCTTCATCTTAACAAGAGATTTTGCTTCCTCTCTGGGAGAGACATGACTGCCATGGTCCCCGTTCAGCATCCTTCACATAGATAAGAAAAGCTTCCTATTTCTGAGGTTAAAGATTAGATCAAAATAGTTTCATGGAAACAATGTAAAATACCAGCATCCTACCTTCTCAGCAGTCATGTCCCTAAAAGCACATCACACCTGGGCTTCTTAACCTCTGCTGACTCCCAGTTTCCACCCCATGTTTGTTCAAGATATTGGGCCTGCCATTCAAAATGATAAAGAGGTTATCTGCCATTATATAAAAATACAGCCACTGAGCCTAGGATAATATGAATGAAAGCTGGAAACAGATTAGGCCACATTTCAGACAGTGTGAACTAACAAATTCATCGATTCTACTGAAGCCAGATGGATTTACATCAGCTAAGAATCTGGCAAACTGTGTTCACGGGTGAAACTATTTGCAGAACATGCTGCTGGCAAACTCTAGCAGATTCCACAGCCTCTCTCTTTATTGACACTTTTCCATGAAAACTAATATCTCTGAAGAAAAAGCAAAAATTAGTATTTGGGAAGGCGATGGAAGTTAGTTCTCTACAGCAGCTAACAGCAGCTATATTTTCAGACAGATCTATTTCAGCTTTAACACTTAGAGAATGTGAAATGAAAATTAGAAAAAGCATTTGGCCATTCCACTTGGCTAGGTGTATCTAAGTATGTAATATTAAGGAAAGGGGGGGGGTTATGTGGTAAACTGAAATAACTTGGACTCAGAATTAGCTGTTCTGTCTACTAGGCATAAGCATCACTGGATTATTTTTAGACTTTGGACCTAAGAGACTGAAGTAAGTCTGAATGTTTTCATATCTGTTGGTCTGTAACTTTTTTTTATCTAGCCAAGAAATCAGAACAGTTTCAAATACTTAACTACTGAGGTGTTTGTAAGAGGTTTAAAAGGTTACTGCCTCCTCCTTACTATGTTTGAGTTCTGAGCATTGCTGATCTAGCCTGTAAACATTTTCAGTTGCCTCTGTTTGTTTGGAAAGATGCATCTAGTAGAATACTGCATTTCAGAAACATTTACAGTTTATTTGGCAAGGTAAGGTTGCTTGTGGCCCTCAGTCTGAAAGGGGCTTGGGGAGAGGAGCGGTGAAGCCAAAAGGACCTGCCCCACTAACGTTTGGCTTCAAAAGGGAGACAGTACACATCTATCAGACAACATACTATCAAATACAGGTTGAGATATAAATGGATCAGTAGTGATCCTGTAGTTCTTGTTCGTATTGACTAGCATTTAACTTGACAGTATTTCCCATTTATATAATCAGAATATATAGAAATGTGTACTGGTGTGTGAACACAATGAATCTTATTAACAAGTTAATATTTAAATTTAGCATTTGTGTACTCTTATTGTTGGGCTGGCTTAGTGCAAACAGTGGACAATTCCATGCCCTGAATGAGTTCTGTGAGTCTTGGAAAGCCCTCGCTCCTGTGGGAAAGGGAATTATGCTGCCCTTTTGGACTTCGTTTTCTTTTTTAATTTCAAGCTCTCCAAACTGCTTGGAAGTAGGCCACTGAGAAAGCAAAGCAAACATGCTCTCTGTGCCTGGGTTTTGCTGTTCCCCACTAGATATATTATATTCAGCTAAGGGAGAATAAGAAGCTATTTTCCCCAATTTTCCATACTGCCTGTGGGAATCTAATTCCATTTCCTCCCAAATTTAGCAGCAAAAACTAAACAGTAAAGAATAGAGTTGAAGAGGCTTCTGTAAATCTCTAGATTCTAAGGTACTAAGGTGCAGCAGGATTACTGAGCACAGGTTAAACTTCTTTTCTAGCCACAAAGCTACTTACAGATTTAAGAAGCTTAAAAACCTGATCCAACATTAGTCCTTGCTTTGTAAATGAAAGAATAATATATCTACCTATACAAAGTTATATTTGTTATTATTGAATTTTTTTATCCTTTATTATTGATGTAGCCCTATTCCACAAAGGAATCTTTTTTTTTGGTGGGAGATTATGATGTATTAGATAACAGGGAAAGGGACAGGGGAAAAGATGGTGACCAAATACATATCCAGAAATAAACAAATGAAAGAAAGGACTCACATTTCATTACTCTCACTACAGTGGCTACATTTACCAGCAGACCACAGGGGTCTTATTCATAACTTCCAGAAAAAGATGTAGTGCCTTTTTTGGACTTGGATTCCGTACAGAAACGTGGACCTGAGATATTCATATGGCTCAAGAAATACTGAATAAAAACCAGAATTTACTTTCCTGCTTCACATGAGCTGGAACATTTGTTCAGCAGACCTACTTGCAGCCAGCAACCCATGCCATTTTCTGATTGCCAACTGTCCTTAGTTTTTTTGACCGCTTTAGCTCAGAATTTCTTCAGATGGGTAGTCCCTGCAGTGAGCACTGGTAGCTTAGATTGTAGTAATTATCTTGTTACCTCTTTTATGTGTGTGTTCTCACTGTCTGTTCCATTCTCGCAGAAATAAATTAACCAGCAATCATTTTATTTCTTCGCAACAGTGTCCTTGTTTTCATCCCCACAAAATCTGCTTCAATAGTAAAGCTGTGTAGGCATCTATTTAAGCTTTGGGAATTAGGATAAGGACCAGCATACTTTGGTTTTTGACATGACATGGAAAAATCCTATGATATAACGCATAATAATATTCAGCAGCTGTGATGTTTCTGAGACTGTGCGCCTCTATGAAAAGATGTTCCACTGGTTATATTTAAAGGGAAAACAGACTTATCTAAGTATTTTCATTATGTTTACCTTGTACACTCAATGGTGCAAGAGTTTTGTCACTTACCTGTTGTCCTGGTTTCAGCTGGGACTCCACACTTAAAATGTATTTGCAACATGGAATTTTCGTCGTTGTCTACATTGTATTAGAAAACTAATCTCACTGGTGAAGCTGCCTCAAGGTCATTAGTAAGCTTGAGAGGCATAATGTAGGTGACAGCCTTAACACGTTTGATGTCACACTAAACATGGCCAAGTCCTTTAGGACAACTGTGACAAGGTACTGGAAGTAGTCGCTAGCACTGGGGAGCTGACTAAGGCTCCTAACATTGCTAACAGTGTTTTAAAAGGCCTAATTAAAACTGTGCGGGGATAGTATTTTATGTTGTGTGTGCATCACGTTGTGTGGGCAGTAATGTGAAGAGCAAACATGCCAACTCCTCTGCAAGCTCAGGCTTTGCTTACCTGAGAGCAGAGACCTGACTCGTGGCATGTGAAAGCGAAGAGTCTGTGCAGAGGGCTTCCAAGTTGGTTTTAGGTTGATTTTCTAAACTTTGGAGATGACCTAGAATGATCCAAAGATGTATCTAAGCGAGGAGCATATGGCTAGTCGTTAAAAATGTATCAAAGAGCTTCTCTTGTCTGTCTTTCTCATGAATGATCTCTTCAACATAAATGATCCCCTCATGTGACCCCCAGTCTGTTGGTTGGCACTCACATGCAAGAGCACCAGAATGCTATTAGCAATTACCTTAGTGATATTTACAGCATTTTAATGTCAGTTGTCTGTATGTAAATAGAGTCTGTGCGGAACACGGCGCGCCCGGGGCTCCGGCTCCCACTACAACAGCACTGCTCCTTCAACATGCCAGAGTGCTTCCTGCACCTTATGTAACTGCCAAAAATATCATTTCAATTGCTTTATGACAAAATAATGAGTCTGTCAAAGATGAGTGGTCAGAAAAACAAATTTGTCCTCCCACACAATTAGAGTTTATAGTGTTGGACAGCAATATCAATCTCCAGTGATTCAAAATTGAATTTGCACGTTGGAGGAAAATGTGTTCTTGCATGTGCTGTAACCGGGCTGCTTAGCAGGAAGAGTCCTCGCAGGTTGAACTGGAAAGATGGAAATGAGCTGAGCTCATGTGGAAACATCAGGATGGAAGTTTCCAAATACATTAAGTGTTGTGGGGACGTGATATTCACTTCCACAAGCTCAGTCCCGACAGAGCTGCTCCCACAACAATCAACAAAAAAAGTCTGGAAAAACTGTCACCAGATATAACAGGCAGACAACTGTTCCCTTCAGGTAGAAAGCTGTTTCAAGCCCTGCATCTCCCTGTACATAACCTAATTGCTTATGGAGTTGTTGATACTTATAATCATGGACTTCAGACATTCTTTGTAAAAACGTACAAAGATTAGACCTCAACAATGCCATTTATGGCGAGCATATACTGTATCTCAGAACTGCGCTTTGCCCTTAACATTTGCTTTATTCTTACATGGGATTTTGCCCTTAGGCTGTTTGCCAGTGCAGTGCAAAGGCTGCAGCATACATCCTCTTACATTTGCCACACCTTAACCTGTATTCTCAAACCTGGTCTACTTATTACAGCTCCCTCAATCATCCCTTCTCAGTACACAAGCAAACCCACTTGGCATGCCAAGCAGCTGCTACCCACCCACTGCTACCCAGTAATTGCATTTCTGGGCACGTGTACGTAATACCTTGTAAAGCACTTTGACTTTTTTCTTTGTATTTCAAGAAACTATATAGGCATCTGGAACACTCAGTACACAGGATGTGGAAGCAGTTTTTTAGGTTTTTCAGAACTTCTCCATTCTTATACATGCAGCCAAAGTGACCACATTCTTCTAATGGAAGCATCTACAAGGGCTATACGAAAATTTGTGTTTAATGTGCTTTGTACGTAAATCTAATTAAGCCTTCTGTTACTATCTCAGATTTAAAGCAGTAACAGCTAGGAACAGCCTTTAAAAGCAAGTATTTAAAGAAATTACAAATGGTACCTAGGATTTTCAGTAATAATTTATCATCATGGATATTCACATAAGGTAACAAAATATTTACTTACCTCTGAAGCAGAAAAGGTAATCTTCCTTAAGAAAGAGACAAGGCAGATGAAGGACTTTGAACTTGGACAGTCTTCCATAGGAAGCTGATGTCTGCATTCTGCCAGTGATCTGATAGGAGCCCAAGTCAGCTACCAGACCAGTGGTGCTCAGCTGATTCCCAGTTACCTGAAATGCCTAAGGTCCAGGCTCTACTGCTTTGTTTTCACACTGCTCACAATCCAATATATCTCATCGCAAGAGTGGTTCTCTCGTGGTCTGTCTGGATGGTACTTTTACCTAAATAGTCTTCTTTCTGTAACCTTAAATATTTCAATTTTCCTTACTGCTTATCCCACAGATAGAAGTAGCTTTTTAGTGTACTGTAGTCATCTCTCAGCCCCACTACGCACATTTACCTCTTTCATTCATCCAGAGAAGTCTGTCCCTCAAGCACAACGGGCATTTCTCGTCTTTGCAGAAGTCTCTGATATTGTCCATACATACACTCTGATGAGGTCCCTGGGACAGATTGCCCAACTCCTAGTGCAGCCTTCCTAAAAACCAAAAGAATACAAAATATTATTTCCTTGTTCCGGTAAAAATGTCTCCCCACATACAGCACAGAATTTGGTATTGGCTTGCTTCTCCCCAGACACAGTACCTTCCAAATTATGTTCAGTTTGCTTTCCTCAGTTCTCTTTCAGTTTTAGCACTGTCTGCATTTTACACTCATTCAGTATTCAGCTACATCCTTGATTTGCTGTGGAAATCATGATTAATCTCTCTGAGTTCTGTGAAGTGACCTCAGCGAAAAATAGGTGCAAGCGAGAGGAGAATCATAGCCTCAGTGGTTCAATCCTCTGAATGTCTTTTTTCCGCTAATGGTTCTGCTCTTTTACTCCCTATGTATAGTTACTGACACCAACAAGAACTCCAGTTTAATCTCTTCGGATTTCATTAATCTACAGGGGTTTTTTCATATGTATAACACTAATGATCATAAACCAAACCCAACTTTATGTTGCCTATACACTAAGAAGGCAAAAGTAATGTTTTTTGCCACACATTGTCTGACCTTTTGTGGTTTGGGTCTTTTTTTTAAAACATTTCTTTTTGTGCCCACTTTAACTAGCTCTCATTAAATCTACATTTGACATTTTTTAATATAAATGTATTTTTTTACCTTGATGTTTGATCTTTAGCTAGTCTTGTAGAAAACCACAGTGACCACATTTGTTCCTTACTTTCTTCTCCTTGGAAATTGTACACAGCTAAGTTTGAATTATTCTGAGCGGTTTTAGGATTATTCAGCATGATAGGCTCTTTTTTTGCTCAGTTGTTAATGTTAGGTTTTGACTATCTATTCTCTGCCCGCAAAGCTTTTAGATCAGTCCTTTATTTTTTTCAGTGATCAAATTTGGTTTTTTCTCTCATTCACTTTAAATCATACTCCTAGAAGGCTACACCTCTCTCCCCATTGCTGGGGTATTTTGGGGGGCAGGGGCAGGTGTTTTTGTTTTTTTAATTGGAGGTAGTAGAAATTTTGCTCTCCTTTCTCTTAAACATGGTATTATTTGGAATTTTCTTTTAAGGCAGGGTGCAGCATTCTGGGAGATTCTGCTGGGAAGGCTTTCAAAAATACATATTAAACATCTAAATAAGTTAATTTGCAGAGAGGCATTGACTGAATGAATCTGTGATTATTCCACTGGTTTAGGGTAGGAAGAGCCGTTTAGCAATTCCTCCATTTAGGAAGCTAAGTGTCTAAAATGTCCCTACATTGTCTGGTTTGTGTGTATTTGTTCAGAATGCCCCTATGAGGGCTGATTGTTTTAAATCTCAGTTAATAGGGTGTTGTGGTTTAACCCCAGCCAGCAACTAACCACCACACAGCCCCTCGCTCACTCCCCCCCCCACCCAGTGGGATGCAGGAGAAAATCGGGAAAAGAAGTAAAACTCGTGGGTTGAGATAAGAACGGTTTAATAGAAAAGAAAAGAAGAAACTAATAATGATAATGATAACACTAATAAAATGACAACAGTAATAATAAAAGGATTGGAATGTACAAACGATGCACAGTGCAATTGCTCACCACCCGCCGACCGACACCCAGCCAGTCCCCGAGCGGCGATTCCCCGCCCCCACTTCCCAGTTCCTATACTAGATGTGACGTCACATGGTATGGAATACACCGTTGGCCAGTTTGGGTCAGGTGCTCTGGCTGTGTCCTGTGCCAACTTCTTGTGCCCCTCCAGCTTTCTCGCTGGCTGGGCACGAGAAGCTGAAAAATCCTTGACTTTAGTCTAAACACTACTTAGCAACAACTGAAAACATCAGTGTGTTATCAGCATTCTTCTCATACTGAACTCAAAACACAGCACTGTACCAGCTACCAGGAAGACAGCTAACTCTATCCCAGCTGAAACCAGGACATAGGGTTTTAAAATTTGACAGAAGATCCCCAACTACTTTTACAAGAAAATGCATTTTGCTAGTTTTGTGAAAACCTGTATTTGGCACAAACATAGACCTCCAAAATTTGTGGTTTTCCTTTGTCTGTTGGAGCTTGGTGGCTAAAATCGCAGAAGATGTCTCCTGCAGAAACCCTGCCCATTGCTGTATTGCGTGGTCCCTGCCGTGTGGACCACAGAACAGCTACCATGGCATGATGCTGCAACTCTGGGCTGAGAAGCACTTCCTTTGCAGCAATATTGCCCTAAGAAATTAAAAAACTGGGCACCAGAACCAGCAGCAGAGCTGTTCCGTGCTGTCCATGCTCTCTTGCCTGGGAAATAAGGAAAAGGAGGAGGCAACCTATGAAGAGGTGGATCACAGTGGAGTTAGGGAACGTGGGAAATAAAAGGAAATCAATATGCATGAGAATTTATGGGAATTGTTTGTGTATGCCTATATACATCCATACATATAAATACTTGCATGTGTTTTGTATATATATGAAGAGACGTGGGACTGGATAGAAGCAGAGGGAAATGGAGAAGGCCAGAATCTGCCCAAGACTCTTAACCACACAAGCAAAATTGAAGAAGGGTCTTTCTCTTCAGGAACATATGACAAGAGTAGCATCTAAGAAGTGCAAACAGACTTTGCACAAGGTTTTCTGACACACCCGTTCTTTACTTTCAGGTGCTTATTAAAAGAGCTGTGCACATTTACCAATTAGCAGATGTACCTACATTTATTTTCCCCCACCTCATTTCCCCTACCAGTCTGCAGGACCCTTTCAGAGCCCTAGGAACTACAGCTTTCCTCAGAATCAGCTGGCTTTTTCTTCCTGCCCTGATCAGTTTGCTGCCTCTGACACTGATAAGTCCCTCCAATAAAACAAAGGTCTCCCCCTGAAAGAAATCCAGTCGGTTCCTCTCTCTCATTTATTCTAGTGACTCCACAGTCTCTCCTGCTTCATTCTCCTCTGACTCTTATTTTTTGGTCTTGTCATTATTGTGTATCTCTCCTGTTTGGGAGTCTTCCATTTTCATATTCCTGTGGACAGTAAAACCAGCCGTTACTTTTCTTAATAGCAGTG
The DNA here is from genome assembly GCF_026419915.1 of Harpia harpyja. NCBI lineage: Eukaryota > Metazoa > Chordata > Aves > Accipitriformes > Accipitridae > Harpia > Harpia harpyja. Next base: position 22,067,254 of record NC_068950.1, on the reverse strand, counting down.
CCATTTACCAAAATCTTCAATCTCTACATGAATAGGCATATCTCATCCACTGACACCCAGACAGGCATCTTTCATTCTGCAGTGGCTAGCCATTGAAAATTTACTTTACAACTGATGTAGTCTTTAAGCATCAGTATTGTGGAAATGATATAAAAATTAATCACACTTTCTTTTGTCTAGCATATTCAGTACATTTTGGTAATTTCAATTGAAAAGGTGCTGAACCTGTTTTTCTTTAGAATGAGCATTGCTCAAATAACAGCAGTTTCATCTGCCTCATTTCTAGCATTGAGGAGAATGCTTCACTGTCTACTGTATTACAGGTTCTTGTGGATTTTGTCCAGCAGCCACTTATGACAACTGCAAGCTTGTTTTACCCTGGAGATATATATGTATGTGGCCAGTTGCTTCAGGTCATATTCCTTCCAAATGGAAGTCAGCTTGACAGCTGTTAATTTGCACTTGGCTATTCCATGTGTTGTTTTGCTCTAATTATTGGTCACTGTATAGAACAGGTGACAAATACCCACATGAGAATCCTTTAAATCACTAGATGTACAATCATTAGGAAAACAAACAGAGAGGGACGTCAAATACTAGTTTTCTCTCCAGCCCCAAACAGAAACAGATTTTAGCCAGTTTTGACATCTATTGGAAAGGGATGGAAAGAGGTGACAATATCTTACTGTTTATGAAACTAGCTTCTCATTCTGTAAGTATCCTAGTTTCAGGGAAAGAGGGGAATTTAAGGAAAATACAATTATTCTAAGACCAGATGCAGAATCTGGTTTATCTAATGATTTTGTCACAAGGTTTGATTAGGTGTTCTTTGCTAAGTAAAACTAAATGTGCCTACCAAAATATTTCCTCTGACCTTCAGCTACTACAACTATGTCAAATTAAAGCAGGCAAAAAAAATTTTCCTTTCTGAGCAAGAGAGTACTTGCTGAACAAGAATGGCAAAACACCATTATAGTGAGCTTCCCTTCTACTGAAGTGTGGCATAGCAGAGTATATTTAATTGAAGTCTGTTTTCTCAGACTCCCAGGGCCTAATATGGATCTTAATTTGGGCCAGGTTCTCTAAGGACATAAGCAGAGAACTTGTTTTGTTCCTGGGAGTAGTGAGTAATGCTTGAATTTTTGCAAGATTATAGACCTGTCTGTAGTGAAAATTATGAATAATTTAGTTGATCTCAGTGGGGTGCGTTAGTGAAAATAAGAAAAGATTCAGCATCTTGGAGACTTGCAAAATTACTGCTTTTAGACCTGTGCAAGCTGAAGATATTACAACATGCTATTTGAGTGATGTCTTGTAAAGCATGCTAAAACAGTAATACAGACACAACACATGGAAATAGAGTGGCTGCCATAGGACATGCTTTACTAAGACTTAATCCGAATTTAAACTCACCTCTAAATAATATCCCCCTTTTTTTTATTTTTGCCTTTTAAAAATAGGTGTAAGTGCAACCTTCACGCTACTGGCTGTAAAGAAGAAAACAAAAGACTACTTTGTGAATGTGAGCATAACACAACTGGCCCAGACTGTGGAAAATGCAAGAAGAATTACCAGGGCCGACCGTGGAGCCCTGGTTCTTATCTGCCTATACCTAAGGGCACTGCTAATATCTGTAAGTAGTTCTGTATAATAAGGATATTTCATTATTAGAATTCTGCCCCGTATCGTGGCTCTGAAGGAAGATTAATGCTGGCAAAAGTTTGTCATTTCTTTATGACCCAGCGCATATAACTGAACAAGGTCAAATTGTAAGTGTTAATTGTAAGTATGCATCATCTGTGCTCTCACATGTTCTTGCATGAGAACTGCATGTTTGTATCCATAGACAAATCCCTGACCACTGCACAGAAGGGGCTGAGGAATGAAAAATTAGGACCCTTCACATAAAAATCACACAGGGAGGAGAGAAACCAGTGGGAATATCTGCAGTACTGCTCCAGCCATGGTGCCCTCGGCTCTCCATTCATACATCCTTATTGCCCTAAGATTCAAAACCACCTCAGTTCAATGTGTGAGATGAGGTCCTTGCTCATTTTTTGTCCTTTTAAGAAAGTTAAAATATCTCAGACCAAATTTTTCCAATTAATAACTAAAGATCTAAAGGTTGGTAAAGGAAGTTTTTACCTGACGTTGACCGCAGTCCAGATTCACGTGCGCTCTTCTAGATCACTGTAAGTGTTGAAGGGGGAAAGCGAGGGCAAAAACCTGAGTGTTTATATCTGCTTGTTTCCAGCTAATAGCCATTCAACAACACACATACTCACTATTCCAGCATGCTTTCATATTATCCAAAGGAGGTTATTGACAGCTGCATTTCCTGGTCCTGGACAGGATTGGGTCAAAAAAACATGGTGCTGAAAGAGAGGGCATGAAGACAAGTATGAGCATCAGTTCTTCCTTTCATGCATGTATGAAGTAATACACAGTGATTCAAAATCCTCCTGAACTGAGTTAACAGACTTAAATTCCTTTGAAGAAAGGATTGAAGAAGATGAGGTTAAATCACCAAAACTTTTGACAGAAGTTACTAGCTTCTTTTAAGAAAAGAGCCCACAGTTTTGCCCTGATTAAAAGCAAAACATTCATTTTAGAATATTAGAATATAACAATTTACTGAAAAGTTATTTGGGAGAAACAGAGCTATGTACTGCAGTTGAATGGAAAGTTTAAAACCAGGAGCAATGTGCAATGCTCAGAATGTTATCTAAGACTTCAAAGCAGCAGCTGTGAAGAATCAAAACTCAAAAATGAATATCATAGGAAGCAGGACCTTATCAAGTTAAGTGTGAGAGTAATAGACCAAGTAACAAACCATGAAGTGTGGGGGCATGAAATTATGATAAAATTCTTACTGAGCAGAAAAAAATGAACTTCCAAAAAGCAGGGGAGAAACATTTTGTAAGAGTATTCACTTTTTCGCATGTAATAAAACGTGAGTGTGGCTCACAGAATTAATACTTTAAAGCTTTGTTCAGAAAAAATGGTGAGATTTACTAGGTTGGTTTTATTTATATATCTTATATATATGTATACACACATACATACATACATATGTATGCACATATATACATTTTTTATATCGGTATATATAATACAGTTGCTACCCCAGCAATCATCTAAACTAGTGACAAGATACATCTCAACGTGAAAACAGGGATCTTTCTAAATGCAGCTTGCTATGTCAGTTACGTCATTTCCAATCAGTTGAGCACACACCAGACGGAACAGTGGAATTAGCGCCCACCAAAAGTATGCCTGAAGACTGTTAAATAACTTTAAACATTATTGAATTCCATCAGATATACAGTTCCACCAAAAATCAAAACATTTTGCAAATAATAGGCAGTCTTTCCTGGCTTTTATTAGTAGTAGTAATTATGATAGCATCATGAAAACGTAACGTTGTTTGAGCTGACGAATGCTCCACTTACCCTCAAATCCTGACTTCAGCAGTGATCATCAGCAGCAATTTATAGCAAACAGGAAGAAGTATGAAGGATTTGTTCTTTGCCTTCCCAGTTGCCAGCAGTAAACTGGCTTTCTGAGCTGGACCCTCCGTCATACCTACAGTGGTTGCTAGCTGCTGAGCAGAGAGACCGACCCAACTGTCATAAGCTTGATCTCAGTGACATCTTATGGCAATACATTTCACGCTTTAATGACACAATGAGTGAAAGGTATTTCCTTTTGTTTGCTTTAAATGTTTGTATATGGTTAAGCCTGTACCTCCTTAGATAGGAAGAAACAGAGAATAATGCATCCCTATTTACATCTGTTATACCATTTATGATTATATGGACTTGACATGTCCACTCCTCTGATCTATTTTCTGAATGACAAATCCTAATCTATTTAATCTTATCATATATAAAACCATGCCACATCTCTGGTTATCTGTGCTTTCTTGCTCTCTTCTGGTTCTATGATGTCATTTTTTTATTTAGTGAGGCTAAAACTACATGTGATATTCTAGACATGACAACAATATGGATCTTTTACAATAGCATAAAAATGTGTCTGCTTTATATTTTGTTATTACAGGGATCAGCCCTTGAGTCCTTTTTAAAGACTGTGCCACAGTTACAACATTACTTCTGGCATCAAGGCTGATATAAGTGACAGATTATATGTTACGGTAGTTAGTTCAAAAATGTCATATTTGAGTTCCTTTAAAACACTTTCGGGGTGAACATCACCTTATGGCAATTCTTATTGTTTGATATTATTTACATCTTCTAAAACACCTTCAGATGATGATAGACATTGAGAAACTTCCTCAGATTGTGAGAATCTCTCTAAACTTCTTTGTTGTGAACATCAGTGAAAACAATTAATTTAGTATTCAGTACTTTTATACCTTGATTGCCTATCGACCCAATCATCTCTCTGGGAGGCCTCCTCCTTCTAGTGTGGTTATTTTAACAAAAAAGAATTACTAACTTTTATGTCTGTAGCAAGTTGATTCTCAAAATACTGTGGTTTATATTTAACTTGACAGATTTTATGCTTTTTTTCCCTATCTTTCTCCATTGAGATGACTTACACTTTTGAAGGGTGTCTTTCCAAAATCATCTTCATTCTGCCATTTTGGGTTGGGTGTTAGCGGTTTTTTTCATTTATAAGATAGGTGATTTTTATAATTAAAAAAAAAAAAAAAAGATGGGTTATATGTGATTATTCTGAGTGTCTCATACACTTTATCTCTAGCCTGCCTCCACACTGTCTGCATTAAATCTTTTTAGCTGTTCTTTTCATTTTTAACTAACTTCCTCAGTTTTGTCTGCTTGCTCTCTGAAAGTTAAGTATTATTGCAGAGGATTTTTTTTTATCCTTTTCCTTCTCAACAAATATGTTGACTTTCAGTCCAGAAGTGGTTCTCTGATAACTACTTCTTAAATCAGGTCCTATGTACTACTCAGAACTAAATCAGCTTCTCTTCTTGTGGGTTGTCCGATTACTTGCTACAAGCAGCAATCATTTATGGTATGTAAAAGTTTCATTTCTTTTGTCACTTCCTGATTTAATGGCGCAGGTGTTGGAGCATATGAAATTTTGCATTATTGTGTAAACTCTGCACAGCCAGTGTAATTTCACTTACCCTGTTGCATTTGTCACCATCTCCATCGTGTGGTCAGTAATGCAGCCCTAGCATTATACTCTCCCTAGTCAGGCATGAATTCTGTAAATAGTTGCTTGATCATGTTGATAGAATTAACTTATCTGGTTTGACACTAAACTTCCCTTGATGTATTACTTTAATTCCCTGGGGACACTTTGTATAATCCAGTAATACAGTGTCCCTTTGATACTCTTCCTTCCTCCAATTTTCAGTCTATCTTTTCCATCTAAGACCAAAATATTTTAAATGGATTTGAAGGGGGTTTTTTTTATATGAGTGTTCTTAAATAAGGTACAGCTAAAAAATAATTGTATAAATGAAACACACAGAATTTTCTTTCACAAAATAAAAAGATCCTTTTTCTTGAGATTCTCTGAATTTGGGAAATTTGCTCAGATTCAACAAGAAGCCTCAAGTCCATTTCCAAATCCTTCCCAGCTGAAACTTCTGTTGTCTCCACTGTTCTGTTTCTACCATTTTTTTGTGGCCAATAAGACTTTAATTGTACCTTTTCAAGCTACATCTCATGAAATACAAGACCATTCTAGATTATACTCCAGTCATAGCCTAAACCTTGATATAAAGCTATTTTCTGTATCCTTCTCATTTTAAGTCAACATGAGTTTTTCAGGAGAAGGCAAAACATTTTTTCCATGCTTTGCTTGTGAAAGACAGAATACTCTGCTGTTTACCGGCACTAACAATATTTCCACATTTGTCTCCCACATAGCATTTATTTTATATTTTCACTTTATCTTATTGACTTTTTTGTGATTACATTTATTCCCTTGTGCTGCCACATCCTATGTATAGTTTGTTCTGCAATATGTTTTGACACTCCAAGTGAACTTACTGAATTTCGCTATACTTGGTATTTTCCCCTCAGTAGTCGTATGTGTCTGACAGCACTAGCCCTTTTCTTCCTCCTGTTGTTTAGATCATCTTTGGCACTTATCTTCTTCACTCCATCAGACAGAGCTGTCTAAGACTGTGCTGGGCTGCCATCCATCAAAGCCTGCTCGCTTTTTGTTAGTCCCTCCACAACCAATAACCTGCACCAGAAATGCTTGACACCTGGGGAAAACTGCCTCCCAGCTGTTACATGACTTTCCTAATTCATAGTTCAACGTGAAACAGAGGATTGACCAGGACACGGGGAACATTGGTGGTTCTTTTCAGTCAACAGTTAGGCAGAGAGTCTCACTCACTTTACTGAATTGCTCCTGCCGTGGGTCCCCCTCTGATAGTACAGCCTCTGTCTCAGCAGCACGGCCCTAATCCTCCCTGAGTGGGAAAAGACTCACGAGGCATCACTGCAGCACAGCTGCCACAGAAACAGTTTCTGGCAAAAAATATGGCACTTGAAGTATTGCACTGATTACCCTCCTCTCTGGGTGTAGTTTTGCCTGTGAATATTTGCTGACACAAAGCCATCTTGAAGGACTGGAGTAAATGATGTTGGCCAAGAGGTTGTGTGATGGCAGGCTTTCTATTCAGGAATCCAAGTAGCATGGAACCCTGTAACTGAAAAGATCACACATCCTGCTGTCCTGTCAAAGCAGACTCATAAAGTAGATAGTGTCCCATTTTCTAAGGGCCCCATTCTCCCGAACAACTGGAAGGAGAGTTCCAGTGCCTACTTCATGACTGAGGTAGAGGAGATGATCCCACATGATCTTGATTTGAAGGAATGGGACACTCATGTTTAAGTTGTAAAATGTTGCTCCTTGATGATTTTTATAACATCTTTCATAGAGAAAAAGGAAGATAAGAATGCAATAAAATTGCAAATCTTCTTACTGTTCCTATTTTATATTACATACTAATTTTGGCTCATGAAGCTAGATGTAAAGCCACAGGAAGATGTCACACAAAAGCTGTGTCAGGCTGGGAAACTTGGGTCAGGGGGCAAAACTGTAGTGTATCAAGAGCATTCAGGAAGACAGAAGTGTCAGGAAAACCTGCAAATGATAAGCTAACTTCCCTTCAACTAGGTATCCAGTGCAATGGCCAGCAAAACATTGCAGGTACTTACCTAAAAAACAATGCACTATAAATAGCATGTGCTGTATTTTTTTAAAATGGGTCTTGAAAAATTATTCTTCAGCACTCTACCCTCTTATGTGACCCTGCTGAGTTGGTTGTTTGTGCTGGTTATGGTGGCATCTGTTGCTGGGAAATGAATTGCTTCCATCCGTCACTGGTTTCAAACAACTCTATTTTCACCATATACAGTGAAGATGAGCAATGAAAGAGGGTTCTAGTCCTTAAGCAGCAATATGGGAAGGCAAAGTATCTGTTATAAGATATACTCAAAGTTCTAAAAATGGTCTGAGTTTCAGGCTTTTTAAAGTTTCTAATATCTAATATTCTATCAATAAATTATAATTACTTGAAAAAAATCCTTTGGTCTCACTGGAAGTTTCCTAGACAGACAGTTTTCAATACTGGTTTGGAGTTACTAAGACATCATAAGAAAAAGTCCAAATTTTAAAACGTGTTACCCAATAAACCAGTAACTAAATATTTTCTCTGTCCCATTTATTTGTGGTGGTATTGCTTGGAAAAGCAGAGGTGGAGGATAACAAATTTCATCCAAGCAGTTATTTTTCTGGGAATTGAAAAATTGTCAATCTTTACAGAGTAAGGAGTAGCAGGAGTTCTAGGGCTATTGCAATGAAACACATGAGAAATTTCCTAAGAATTGTGTCTTTCGCTGTGCACGGTCCTTTGGCTGAGTACAGGTTTGGCATTACACGAAAAGTTTACTCCTATGATCGTAATGATCACTCCTGTTGAGGGATTACAAGATGCTAGGTTCCTCCAGGCTTCTCAGGGCTTTAAAATACTAGAGAATTCAGAACTTCTGAAATTAATGCTGAGGGTCTGATATTGCAATCATGCCTCAGTGGAGGAGTTGCAAAGGGAAAAAAGACTCACTGCAGGGAGTGCCGTCATGCTGCAGCACGGGTATTCTAGCAAAAGATCGGAGGTAGCATTAACAGCCCTGCTCTGACTCTTTGCTATGGAAAGCTCTATATTTTGTTCCTGTTTAAGAGTTAAAATGTGTGGTGTAGAGTGCAATTATAGGGATGGCTCTTGTCAGAAAAGCTCTCACACAGCTTTGATCAGCAATTAATATGAATCCAAACTTGCACTGCATTATTTACTATCATACCCTGCCATGCCTTCATAGGAGAGAGTCTTAATTCTCAGTCTCTGGGCTGTATTCACCTCACCTGGATAATTCCCTGAGCTCTTGGCGACACTCTTTCCCTAAATGTGAGCAAGCTGTGAGCTGGATATGGTGTTTTGATAGCAGCAGGAGCCTGTCCCTGGCTCCCTGTCATACGGGAGATGCATGTTCAACTTGTGATGGAGAAGAGGCAGAAAAGCCCACAGGAAAGATGGTAGCCAAGACCAAGTTGACAGAGTAATTCCTTCATCCCACATGTACTCCCTGCCCAGGAAGAGATGCAGCCTGGCTGCATTAATTGCGCTGCTGGCGGGAAGCGCACACAGGCGTTGACAATGGAGGCGATAAGAGGGACTGCAGGGTATGACCCGCCCTGAGACTGGAAGCAGCAGTATGGCCCTTCTCACCAAAAGCCTGATGCTCTTCCTTTATGTTACAGATTTCACACTGACCCAAACTATAGAAGAAATCAAAAACTTGCTTTCTTTGCTAGCATCTGATTTTCTTTTTTCTCCATTCTCAGTAGTCAGCTCCATGGTAGCTAACAGCTAAAACAACCCATTTCTGGAAAAAGGGGAAACGAGAAAATTACAGGGTAGATGCAGAAGATCGTATGAAAGGAAAACACGAGATTTTCTTCTCTCAAGTAATGCATGTATATTTAGATGCACTTACAGTGAACATGTAATATACCAAACCACCACCCTCAAGTCAAGTCAAAAATAATAAATAGTATTAGAGACTTTCTTCTGCAATGTTTGCCATTTCGGGGGCAGTAGCTACCCCTGAACTTTCTTTGCACGCTTTACTCACTGTTTGCTCGCTGTAAAACTACTGCCATTAACAGCCATCCCAGTGATTTCAACTGGAAGATAATTTAGGCTAAACATGGCTTTGGTGTAACAACTGAATATACATAAATGCAATCACTTGGTTTTATTTACTCTTTATGTCTAGCTGAATAGAGTTGTGCGTCAAGGGAAGTAATGGGCCTGATTCTTCATCTCTCTCTATCACCTGTTCACATCATTTCACTGCTGCAAAGTACTCACAGATTTCAATACAAGGCTGACTGCAAATGATCCACATCACGTAATGTACTGGTTTCCATCCAAAGGGCCAGCAGCAGTGGGATGACTCCCCGCAGCCTGTTGCTGTCCCCAGCGGTGGTGCCACCGGAGGAGCCATGCAGCCAGGGTTGTCCCCCAACCCCATGCCTCCCACACTGGCAGAGAGGGAGAGGCAGAATCACACCACCTGCGCCTCATTACCTAAGGGCTTGCACCAAATACAGCTCAGCTGAATTCAAGAGCTAGCCTCAATATGTAGCTCCAGATCTCACAAAAACACTCCTACTAAGAATAATTTTCCCATCATATGCGCGGTTTTCACAGAGTGTTAATAGATCCTGCTTCATGGCCCTATGTAACCAGCTCTTTTTCAGACAAACTTAGAAGTGCCATTCTCACTCTCTGTAGCAGAAAGGGCATAAAGCGGTGCGCTATCAAGGCTAGTCACCACACACAGGGATACCTGGTATTACAAAAATCAAGCTGGTTACAGAAGATCACACCAACTCAGAAACTCTGTACAGAAATAGCAAAAGAGCTTTTCAAACAGAACCTGAAGACAACTTCGCAAGGTTAATACAGAGCCCTTCAGGCTAGCAGGCAGCTTGCTTTCATTATTCTCTGCCCAGGAAGCATTTATCACTATGAATTCATTGAAAATTTTGAAATACAGTAAAATGAGGAGAGCAGACTTGCAGGAAAACCTCTCCCTTTGCTACAATCTGTTCAGGAGAGAAAGGAAAGGATATTTGTGTGCGCATGTAGGGGAGAGAGAGAGGTTTGAGGCGGGGGAGTATACCCAGAGGAAACACAAATACCATTTCACAGTGGAAGTGTGAGTGCGAGAACACAGTATCTGTATTTTATCTAATATTTGTGCAGGTTCCATCAGTGTATAAAGGAAAAAGAATCCTGCTAATTTAAAACAGCTACAATGACTTGCTAAAATGTAAACAAGCTGCTGCTGAAATTATGGGGAAAATTATTTGAAAATTGATTGCCTTTTTGACATTTAAGACAAAGGGATAGAAGTTCTCTTACATTATCCTAACTGGAAAAAGCGCTTTTTGTCACTTTTAGAACTATAACAGCATTGTTCTGTTATGATATTTTCATTTCAGTTTTAATTGATTCTAAAATTTTGGAAAATACATGTTAATCTCAGCAGAAGTAGAAATAAGGAAGTTTGCAAACAATATCTGAGTGTGGGGCTCGGTTAGCAGCAGGTGCTCTGCCAGACCACAGGTTTCATAGAGTATGAAACCGGAGGGCTGCAATTCTGACCTGTGCCCCAGGACTGATGTGGTGAAATACAAAAGATCTGTTTATGGTTGCCATTCTGCAAATGCGATTACTTCAGCGTTGTCTTAGCCATGCCACAAGTTAGAAATGTTCCCAACTTGACTCTACAACCTTGCTTACAGTGAATATCATTTATCCCCAAGACATTCCTTCACTACAGATACTTGCAGAATGAGGTCCATGCCATCTCTGTGTAAGACAGAACTCAAGATAGATGTTGAAAGAAGTATAGCAGATGTTTAATGGAGAACCAGACAGATTTCTGCAGTAAAATGCATGCCATCAAAAGTCAATAAAACTTACAAAAGGCAAACTGTATTTAACTAAGAGGATGCAAATATCCAGGATTTAAATACCAATCTGCAGTTTGCAACTTTAACCCAAGAGACTAGCAATAGTGCCATTAGCAATGCCATTTAATCTAGAGAAAATGGCCTTTCAGGTAAGATTTCATGTCCTTATTTTTGTGCTACACACCTTTCAGGGCAGACCTGACAACAAGCTACATGTTGGGACTACATCATGCAACATGAGATCCCCCATTGCTAATCCAGCAGAGGAGTTTTACTCCTCAGCAGCCCCACCTCTTCGGGTAAATCTCACCTGCCTCTGGAACGGTGTCCTTGCATTAATTCAGCTTAGGAATTGAAATGAAAGCGGGGGGGGGGGGGGGGAATCAATGAGAGGCTTAGTCAATATGACCAACCTAATGCATTAGATTGTTTCGCTCAATTACATTTCTTTTCCATAGCTTAATTTAGATAACCGTCAGGTAAAAGAGGAAAAAATGGCTACATACAGTTAATGCAACAGAAGGTATCAGCTGATTTAAGCAGCTGGCCAAAGCAGTTAGCAATGCATCTATCCCATGGTTAAATTATTCTCCTAGATCTGCATAATACATGCATGACTGATATTTTTATCTAGAGCATTAAACCTAATGGCTGGTTAGTTGAAATACAAAACTGTTCTGAACAAATTCATGAAGTTCAGAGAGCTGGTGTAGGTCCCAGAAATACCCATCTGTCAATACGTTTTAGTGGTCCCTGCAGCCTCATACTGAAAAATCTAAAGACTCTGCATTTATAAAGGGCTGGGTACATATTTGCAGTTACTTGGGTTTAACTATGTATTGATATAATATTCTGAAAACTTGGAGAAAATTGTTTTCAGAATCTTAGATGTAATAGTTCAGCCAACTACAGCAAACAGCTAACTATACTTTTTTGTTTTCTTTCTCTGCAGGTATACCCAGTATTTCCAGTATTGGTAGTAAGTAATAAAACCAGTATTGTTTTGCATTGTCATTCAGCTTCTTGGATCTAATTTCCCAACATCCCTTTCTGTTGTAAATAATGTTTCTCTGAAAATGTGCTCTATAGTGCAGGGACTATGTATTGGCATTCCTCTGTTGCATTAACGTGTAACCCTATTACGTGGTCAGAGAGGATGTCACTCCTGACACCACATCTGCCTTCAACTGCAGATTTTCTGATCAGTTCTGATCAGCAGATGAAAACTGAGTGCTATACTGTTTCACAGAAAATACTTGTTGAGCATCTTTTAAAAAAAAAAAAAGTGTTTGCTAATAACAGAGAAGTATAGGACCATTAATTTTCATGCATGTATGTGTGTGTGTAAATTCAAAGAGCAAATGGAAGAATTTATAAATGGAAGAGTTTTCATTTTTATGAAGTAGCTTAGCAAATGCAGTGTATCTGCTGGAATCTTTGCATAACTCCAGTGGCCTTTGAACTGGGCTTTACTCCACAAAATAAACAGAACTGTGTTCCTTCACAAAAACCTGCTTTCCTGTATGCAATTAAAGCACCAAAATATTAAACTATAATAAAACCGTAACACCATTATGTAAAGAATTACTATATCAACAAAATAGATGATTAATTAAATAAAACACTTGAAGGGACTAAGTGCACAGTAGCTCAGCTGTGAGTCTCAGTTGAGTCCCATACCTGAGAAGTGCACAGTCATGGCACGTTAGCTGATTACAAATAAAGCAGGGAGGTAGAAATGGGATCCTGCTGTGGCTGACTGAAAGAATATTCTCCACAGCCTCAGTTTTGCAGAGGCTTTAGATAGCTTCTGTGATGCAGGACTATCACAATGATAAAATATCACAGCAGTAAAATGCAATTTGCCATCCCAAATATCCAACTGAAAAGCTTCTAATAATTTGCGTAAAACTATCTCGCTGCTTATGCAGGGTCAGGTCTGTCAATTTATAAATCAGCTCAGTTTACTTAAGCTCATGAATGGTGCTGATTTGTTAAGCTCTAGACAGCAAGTTAAATGCCATCAAAACTAGCCTCCTTGCAAATGAGAGCAGCATTAACAGCTGAATGCCGTGGCATCTGTTTTGCAGCTTTAAATAGTGAAACAGCATCAATGACAATAACATGCAAATGAAAGCCTTCAGTCTTAATAATGTAATTTTCCTGCTGTAGTGTCTCCTTCGGCATTCGCGTAACTGCAAATGTATAGTGATATGCTGTTTTCAAAACCTTGGTTTTATACATATATTTTATAACCAAAACAATGAACTAAATGAAAGAGAAGAAGTTTATGTCACTGTTCTCAGGAATATTCCTGCCATTAATAACAGAAATGGGATGAATGGGAAAATAGCTCTTCAGAGTTTGGTTGTGCTATAGTTTCTTAGTACTGTGTTGCATGGACTATACGGTTGTGTTTTCACTTCACACTCCATACAGCCTTCGTCACCACATCTACCATTTCTGAGCATCAGCAGATGTTGGCCTTTGAAAACTTAATAGGGAAACTCAAATACCTTTTAAATAATGGTGACCTGAAAGGATGCATTGTTGACGTATTTGTATTTAACACTGGACTGATAAGTATAGTTTATCTATTACAAATGAAGAAAATTCTGTTTAACATTCTGTAGGAAATACAAGAGTTTCTGCAAGTCTATGCTTTATCTTTAATCTGCTGTAAATGTCTTGGAATAATATGTGGTAGAATTCAACAGATTTCTTTGCCTACATGGAAAGGATGAAGCATGAGCATCTCTTCATGAGCACAAGTAAATACTGATACTCTGCTTGGTTTTTTCATGTGTTTTTTCTTAAATAGCTCAGGGGGAAAATAGCTCTACTTGCATAATGTTCCTGTAAGATAGAAATAGCAGAATTATCGTTAAACAAGGATAGAACCCATAAATTTATCCTGGTCTCCAAGAGAATTTAACAGAAGTACAATTAACACATAAAACCAAACAAGATTAATTAGTTGTGGCTGCTTTAATGGATTCTGCATGATTTCTTCTTTTGTCTATGCTAATACAATGTTTGTGTTCATATCAGCAGAGTTTTTCCCCATCTGGGGACAGGAAGTTACTCTCAGGAGATACAGTTTGGGTTTTATTTTGCCTGGCAGCAAACACTAATGGGGGGTTGGGGAGGGTATTGGCTTTTGTGGGCTTCAAGCTTTTGCTAGTATATAAGGAGGACGGGGTTGGGGCGGGGGATTATGAAGACTTAACTGCCAGCATACAAAGAAGATGCCACTGCAAGTGATGTTCATTTAACACTTTCAAGACTGCAATGAAAGCAAGCAAAGAAAAATAAAATATATTTACCTCTGTGCACATATGTGTATCATTCTCTATTCCTTTTTTACCTCAAAGGATCTTGTATTAAAGCAGCTTATCATTGAAGTTTGAACACAAAGAAAGAGTGGTCATTAAGTAAACATCCTTTCTGATCATCTAGAAGACGAAGGAAAAAAAAAAAAATCAGAGCTTTCCCATTAAGGTCATTTGTACCTGCTGTTGTCTATCAGTTGAATTAATAGGTTCTCTGATCATTTCCAGCATTCTTGATTCCAGTGCTGGCCTTTTCAGCATTTTTCAGCCATGTCTGGAAAAATACTGGTGAAAGTGTTAGCAATTAATGAGTCCCAAAACCATTTCATAATTTTAAACAATGCTTACATACAGTATATAAATATTCTGAAAACATTATTTTACTTGCTAAAATAATGATTGTACAATTTTACATAGACCAATGCATCAAAATGTTCATTATTGTGACCAAATACCAAAGTTACTAATCTGTACATGTATGCCTTCAAAAAGTTGAATTTTCTAAACTATAGCTTCTATCTTTTTCCCTGTAAAGCAGATCTCCACTAATTATGCTAAACAGTTTGTTATAAAGGGTATAATTAGATACAGGATAGGATAGACATGGTATGCAAATAGCTCTGTGTGGGTGATTATCACCTTAAAGCCTGCTGGTGGCAGATGAGTCAGAGTTTAGAGACAGACCGTGCACCCAAGTGCAAGATGCAATCATGATAATCAAATGGTATTTTCTGCTTTGTTCTCTATGGTTTTGTTCTTCTTTTTAGCCAATTTCAAATTAAGAGAACTTTTTTTTTTTTAAACAATAACAAATGCAAGACACAAAAGTAAAAAAAAAAAAAAAGACTGAATGGGCATTCATTTTATTTTATTGTTTTCTTAACCTTGAAAGATCTAGAAGGTATTTTCCTGGAACTAAAATAGTGTCAGGATGAGTGTAGCTTTATTTGTTTTACATATTCGTTGTGAAATTTTAATGTGATAAATATATGTCTTAAAAGGTTGTGAGAGCAAACACTAATGGATTTTTTTTTTCTTTTTTATAACAACACAACGAATTTTGGAACTGATTTTGCCCCCTTGTGGTAACTGAGAAGTTCTGTCTTTAAATTTAGAGTCATGGGATCAAAGCCGATACAATGCCAAGCTCTGGACTAGATTATATGCACAACACCCACATATGTCAGTAGGGTATAAACATGCATAACTAGGTTGTACATTACTTTTCTATTATTATTTGAGGTCAAGTTTTACGGAGAGAGCTGTACTGTTGAGAGACCATTAAGATGTTTATCTCCTTAGGACATCTAAATATTGTCTTCAGACTGTATATATTATTTTGGACATACTGGCACAATGTTCCCATTTCAATTCAATTTTATCCAAATCTGACTTTTTAATAAATAATACTGTCAAATCAGGCTCCTAGTCTAAGGCAATCACCTTATCCACGTAACTGATTATAATATCAAGCCAGTAACAGTATTCGTTTTCCCTCCTTTAATACTTCAAAGCACTCAGAATTCTTCACTTTAACAATTAGCTTTTCCATTATATTAAAACATTACTGGGCTGAAAGAAAATACTGATAGCCTATGTGGTATAATGAACTCATTTGAGCACTGGATCTGCAAGAAATTTAACATTCCAAATAAAAGACATTAGGAGTAGTTTATTTACTAGTTATTGTATAACTAGGATTTCACCCTTGAAGTTCAGTAAGCAGAGCGCCTGCACTGACCCCAGCGGCAAGCGGAAACCCTCTCTTTGCAGAGTGATTTCTAGTGCAGAGTCAGAAACTACCAACGCTGCTCCAGGGAACACCAACATGTTGTTGGGGTGGGATTTGGGCAAGCCTTTGTTTCAGTTTTTGTTTTGCCAGATCCACCAATTTTAACAGATAAGAAGAGCCATGCTCACCAGTCTAGTAGATATGGCCACTGACAGTTTAGTATTTTTTCTCAATATTCATCCCAGTTTACCTTCATCATCTTGGGTTAGTTAAAACCGTATATCAGTCTTTTCAATGCTTTTTTGACTTGCTGTAATATGCAGGACATTACTTAGTTCACAGTTACCTTTGTTTTAACAGTTAATAAACAATCAAGCGACAGGTCACTATAGAAAATAAGATATCAACATTTCAATATGTACCATGGTACCCGTGCAAAACACATTGCACTTGCAATATACAAGTTTAGCTGCAGTTACTCAAGGAAGTTTAGAGAGAGCAGACATGATCTACAAAGATATTTAAAAATCTGATTATCTATAAAGTGTGGGGAGAAATTGCTGGGAAAAAATGCACTTCTATAATTCCCCCTCTCCTCTTTTTCTTTCTGTCCCTTAGACATGTAATCAGTTTATTTCATAGAGTATAAGGGAAGAATGAGGTTTCTAAATCAGCATTCTGATTTTTAAAAAAAGATCTTGATTTACTGTTCTTCATCAGTTGTGAATTACTGTACAATAATCCCAGTTGACCAGCCAATTTCAGCATCTTTGTAGGAAAAAGAAGAACCAATCAAAATAAAATGGAACAACCCCTGCAAACTATCAACACAGTAATTTACTTTTTTTGTCATGAGAAAGTACCTAAATATTTCCTTCCAAAAATACTTGAATTCATTGTGCACTTTTGCAAATATTTCAGTGGAAATACTTACAACTAAAGAATACTCCCTCAAACCTCATTAGTTTGAGAATTAGCCAACACATTTGTTAAAATCAGTGGATTTTTTTCTGATATCTAAAAGTTTCCAGAGCTGGATCATTGGATTTCTTTTTTAAAAGCCTCTAAAAAGATCGCTTTCTTTTACTCTAAGACAACAATTGGACACGTAAAGGACTAATTGCATTTAAATTCTTCCAACAGTTATAAAAGCTGTTATGGCTGAGGAGCTGCCATAAAACAACCACATCTTCACATTTATGCAGAATACTCCTTTCTTCAAAGGAACAGGTATGAAACTTCCTACATTGCTCCAAAAAAGATTGCCTAACATTGGCCAAGTATTTTTTTTTTAAAGTTAATAAAATAAAGGGGTGACTTTAAAAAAAAAAAAAAAACCAACAATTTTTCAGCATTTCTTCTCTCTTGATGAGTTAGATTTTGTAGTGTTATAAAAGTGCTGAAAGGCAAATTTTATGTGAGATAGGTTATCATGACTTCAAACAGACCTAAAGAGATAGAAATGCTGTAATAATGATAGTGTGATCTTTGCAAGAAGTGATGGAATATGATCTGATAAAAACAGACCCAATTATTCCAGCAGTTACTAAATCCGCCATTGATTTCAGTGAGCATTATTTCTTATTACTCCTAATTTTTTGTCTAACATTAACACCTGAAACCACTGTTATACATGTAACTCCACTGTGTTCAGCAGACATGTATACATTAGAATAGATACTTAACTCTCAACTATTCATGGTTTAAAACAGACAGTGGCAAGGCCAGTTTTCTATGACTAGAAACATGGACTTCTACTAGAATCATTAAGCTTACATTGACAATTTTTTTTAATGCTTTTTTGTGTTTTAAATAGAAGTTAAAGGAAAGTTAAAAAACCTGTTAAATCAGAGCCTCTCACTAGGGTTCCTTATTGTTATTATAAATTAAATACGTAATGATAGTTGTCAACACAAATGCTCCCTGTCTGCCATTAGAGTGAACATTATTTAAGACTTACTGATTTATTAGTAGTAATTTTCAGCAAATGCATTGTTTGTGGACTGGGTCAGCAGAAACAGTTTAGGAGGTGAAAATACGCTAGTCTGCCCTAGAGTGCAGATGCCCAGGCAGCAGTGTAGTCTTCATACACTCCATCATCTGCGCTCTTCAACCCCGAGGAAGGATAGCCCCTCCCAGTGGGAATACATTTTAATTTTCCTGCCAGCTCAGTACTTAGTTGGAGTGAGAAACCAACAAAGTGCTGATTAATTTCTGCCAACACCATGACAGGTTTTTCTCATGTGCAGCTGTCTGGTTGGAATCAGGCTGAAACTACCTGTTCATTATTTCCCCAATCTGATGTAGTCCATGGTGCAGACTGCAGTTCCAGTGAATATTTGAGACAGATTTTCTTTGCTTAATATCATAGGTAATTCCGATACTGTATATCCAAAAAAAAGGATTGGAAGGAAAAAAAAAAGGAGATGATCAAACACCTAATAAATATAATGCAATCAGTTTCTCCTTACTTCATGGAAGTAAGATTTTTTTTTTTTTCCCCAGCAGTTATTTTCTGCATATAATTGGCTTTGGAACAATAGTAACTAGAAATGCAGAAATTTCTAATGCAAATTTAAAATGTCATATCTGATTTTCTGCTCAGTCATATAGCTAACATACCTCTACTCTTAAAGGTGCCTACAATAGCTTCAGTTTTAAATCATAACACTAAAACATACTTTCAGAAACTTTTTCACATTTCTGTAGCCTTTTTTGCCCAAAATAACTGTCATAGAATATATTACAGTAGATTAACATAGCATATTTTATAGAATACCTACACCAAAATTCATTAACTATTCTGGCAAATAATTACTTTAATTACAGAATGCAGTGTCCATACGTGGAACTCTTCTGGAAGAGCTTGGTTTATCTAGTCAACTTGTCTATAAATAAAACCCTTAGTGGTAATCACTGAGGACTAGAAATATTTTCACCAGTTGCTATAAAAGATTAACTAGCTGCTAAATGAATCTTCCCAGTGCCTGTTCAAAGGATGACTCATCTGCTCCAATATACTTGTGGGAATAACAGTCAACATTCTTTGACTTGAACATCTCACATACCTTTTTAGATAAAGCATTTAAAGTCAGCTCCATTTAAAAAAACAAACAAACAAACAATAGAAAATTTCAAAGATAAGAAGGCTGGCCTTCATCAAGAAACTTGTAATCTTGGTGATAATACATCCCATTAATAAGGATATAAGAAAAAAATATTCCTTTTATCAAAGATTTAAAAAAAAAAAAAAAAGAAAAAAAAAAAGCACATAATAGAAGCATTAAGTCTCTGGGAACATTAACCACATTACCAAGCAGCCGAGACACTGAAGACAGCAGCTGGTCTCGGCTGGATATGACCCTGAACAACCTCATCTAACTTTGAAGTTGACCCTGCTATGAGCAAAGGCTGGCAACAAATGACCTCCAGAAGTCCCTTCTAAGATGGTTATAATTATCACTAATAACTAGTAATAATCACTAGCAATAATACTTAACTGGTAATCTTCAGGCACTGTAAATATGCACTTTATTGTTTTGGGCACCCATTAAGAAACTCAGCTCAATGTAATCTAATTTAAAAGGTCGGGGAATTTTTAATTATTTTGCAGTAAGTCACAACCTCCATTTCAAGTAAGTTTGCTAAAATGAGCATGGATCTATAGCATTTATAGTTTACTAAGAAATACGTAACACTGATTTTTCTGTCATACAAGTAATGATTTTATTTGGACAAGACAAGAGATTACTTGGGGAAATCATCATCAGAATAAGATTATATATGAAATATTACTGATTATATGAATCAGATTGTATAAAATATCTGATTTCCTATATAGGACCTACAGTTTATTAAATGATGGATACTCCAGAGGGTTAGTCCTAAGGCATTACAAAGCTTTGATGCTATTACTTTTACTTCCGGTAACACCTAGGCCATTTCAGTTGAAGACCATTATGCATGTGAATTTTTGTAGTAGGTGTGCCACACAGTATTCAACAACAGAAGTAGGATATTGGAAGCTCCAGTCTGAAATGTTACAGGTTTTCTGCAACAACCCTGCTGTTGCACAATGGCTAAAAGAGAAAAAGGCTCAGGGCACAGCAGGACAATGTAGTCAGTAAAGATTGCTTTTCCTTTTTTAGCTACTGATTTTTATATGTATTCTCTAATGTCCAGTCCCTTTAAAAATCTTTAGGTCAAGCCTAAGCGTTCCTAAATCTACCAGAATTTCAACAGCGAATTAATTGTGCAAGTAATTTGTCTGTGTGTGCTTGAAACTTCTTTACTATAACCGGTCAGTCAGTGTTTCAAGGAGGAGGAAGAGGAAGGTGGTCTCTCAGGTGCATGGAATTAGAGTCTTTCAGTGGGCTAGGGTTATCACACCACCTCAGTAAGTATGGCTTTTAGATACCTTATGTCATACACTCTGACTATTGTGTTTGCACTTCCTATGTGTGTGAATTGGTGGATCTGACCAGTAGAGGCAGGTTATTTTTAATCAATACATAGACTGTTTGAGAATCTACCAAACTGACTCAGTTTTTCTTTCCTCCATTTTCTTGATTGATAAGGAAAAAGCACAAAAATGCAAGAATATGACGTAATGATGTGATTATATCACAACTTGACTGATTCAATTGGAGAAGACTACCTAACATGGCACAGTGCAGGTCATCATCCTTTCCTTGAATTGTTCTCTATGTGGGAGGACTTTTCGGACAGCCAGTCCCACCCAGCCAATTTCTCTTCACCCTTGACAAATGGGTCAGAAGATACTATGGGATGTCCTCCTTCCACATCACATATTTGAAGCCCCAGTCTTTTTGTTGTAGCTTCCCTGCAGGTCTTCCACGAAGATGGACATAACAGTGAAACATACCTTCTTCAAAAAGACCTGTAAGCCTAGACCCTTGATGCCGGCGAAGTTGTGACAACGGCAATCTAATCACTACCCAACTGAATTGCTTGTAGGCAGAAGTGAAGAAATAGCTCCCTCCTCACTAGTATCACCACTATGTAGACTGATGTGACCGTTAAGGAAAATTCTGTTCAGCTCAGAAAGGACACCACCACTGCAGTACTCGCAGACAATGATATAAACGTGGTCCAAATCTGATGTTCAAAGCTAGGCAGATGGAAACAGAGAAAAGATTATAACAGAAGAATAAGGAGAAAATAAATACCATTTCCCAGATCAGGGCCCAAAGAAAAGTTTTCTTTCTTTCCCCCACAACCCCACCCCCTTCACCTGCTCTCAAGCTCCAACACCCAGCACCATTCTGCTAAGGGTTATCACTCCCCCAGCCCCAAAAAACATTGACCAAAGGAGATGAAGCTCTAAAGAGACATAGCTAATTCTTTCGCTGAGAGACAAAATGCTTCATGTAAGTAATACATTATGTAGGGCTTTTAAGAAATGTAGACATTTAATGTTTTTACAAAAAAAAAAAAATCAAGCTGTAAAATATATCAGCAGAGGTGATAGGAAATAGATACAACACACACAAGTGTGAGAGCAAAAGAAAAGGACCACACTACTGGTAAATATATTTCTTCTGATAACAGAAATATAATTCACTCAAAAGGCCCTAAAACAGGATGTTATAGTAAAGTATGTGTCTTTGGTGAGAAATCCATATTTGTCTGATATTGTCATTTTATCTTTGCAGAGCAGATTTAACAGAATATGTTCCTGTTTTGTTCCTGGTGTTAGAACCATATATATTGGTCTAGGATATCTTCTCATCATGAAAAATTGTATTTTAAACCACAGAAGATAAATTGTTATGCACAGTATTTTATGTCCATTTGGTGTTTTGGGAATCATCAATTGCTTGTTTTCTCGTTCACTGTGGAGTCATGTACTGTTCAAGTGCAACTTAGATTAGTCCAGTAATGGATGTTTGTAACCTATGTCTTTGTCCATATGCTTGCCTGTTTAGAACAATATCACAGATGTAAATAACAAAACCTGATTTTTCCTGATGCATGCAGATCCTCCAAAGTTTGATAGGATATGGCCGAATATTTCTTCCCTTGAGGTTTCTAAACCAAACCAAGGTAGGACGCTGTAAAATTCCTAGTGGTCTATAGTTATTGAAATTACTTTCAAGGAGTCCCGCATGGTGGCAAAAGCAGTAACAATGAGAATCCAACTCATTTTTCTTCTGGTGCTAAGTAATGCTATTCTGTGAGAAAATAACCATAAAGGAAACCTTACCTGAAAAGGGAGTCTTCCAACACTCAGATTGTGCACATCCACTGCAAAAAGCCTGGAAAAGTAGACACACATATTATAAGTACTAATACACAGCCCTAGATAATGTTGGACTTGTTTAGACAGCACAGTCTATATTTTGAGTAAGTTTTGAGATTTTTTGTGTGAGAAAAGATTGTCATTGTCTACATCAAGCCCATTTTTAATGTCGTTTCCACTTTGTTTTCCCAAGTGAGCTGAGAGGCGTTGTCAGCTTGTGTGCCATCCACAATACAAGCAAGTTCTCTGCAGGATAGACTCATAGTTTTCTACAATTTGAGTGCCACACAAAAAAATTACTCACAGACTGTGGCATGATGATTAGCATTGAAAGAGACAGAACGACTTTTTAAGATGACTAATAAAAGTAAGATTCTTTGTTACTTCAAGTTGTATACAGCTATACTTCACATTTTGAAATGATTGTTCATTATAAAAAATAACGTCCTTTTGTCCCCCTTATTTACTGCCCTTTGCTCCCCAAAAAATCCCTGCAGAAATCTGGCCTGTGGCTTGCTTTGACTGTTTGAAGGGTGTCCTTTCTGTGCTATAACACATACAGATGGAGAATAAAATTAATGAAAAGGTGATCTAGAAAATAGCTACTAAACTGAGCAAGATGTATTGGGAATCTGTTGGGGAATTACATTGGAAGGGCTGTAGTTAAATCCATTGATCACAATGACCAAATCAAAACATACGCTCATATGTATAAAAATCTACCATGTTATATGTGCAAGTTTCTATGTGCCCAACAATAGAAAATACTAATTGATCTGTGCTCTCTATAAGGATTAGCAATGTACTTTAGTTGCATTATTCACATATATTTTAAATTAAATATCCCTGATGAAGTGATACTTGGCATTCCAATAACTTCATTTAGCCCGTGTTATATTTTCCAAGCTTTTGCATATGTTCCTTAAACAAACAAAAAAATCCCCAGATTGATCTCTGCTCTCTGTAAGGATTAGCCTACATTATTCACAGGAATTTTAAATCAAAACATTCCCAATGAAATGATACTTAGCATTTCTAATGGATTTCATAGCTTAATTATACTGCTTGTGATCTCAGACTTAAATTCATTGCAAAATACGTCTTGAACAGCACAAAATTATTCACTGTTTCTTCCCCAAAAATAAGAATTTTAGTAAATTTGGTATCGATGTTTTGTTAGGAAGCACAAAACACAAAAAGTTACAAGCATTTCTGTTCAGTTTTTGTCTTTGCAGCATATTGTTACAGTGTTTAATACTTATTGTAGATTAAATACTTCAGTCAAGGATAGTGTATGAAGAGAATAATTACAGAAATCTGCCTATACCTAATATCATTTTATTGGGGTTTTTTTGCTTATGCTATTAGGCTAGAATGAATATGCATACAATTTAATAAAACCCTTTGCAGACCACTCTAGTTACCATATAGTCATTGGTCATGGATTGGGAGAAATCATCAAATAACCTCAAACTGCCAAAGTGCATAGATGTGAATGACATTCCCTTTCTTTATCTTGGATATTACAGCTCAAATGATTCAATAGTTGATAGTATTTAACTCATTTTCCCTAACTTTCACCCTTTCCTTACAAAACAGTAACCATTGTTAATTTAAAAGTTTGAAAATAAAGAAGTTTATTCTTTTGATTTGTTCCTATATGATACATTTTCTAATTTACTGTTCATTTTATTACCTATCCAGTTGCTCCTAAATTAGCTATCTCAACTGTTTCTTCTGTTCAAGTTGCAAACCACAAGAGAGGTAGGAATTCGTGGATTCATACAGTGATTCCATAGTGCTCTGTGTTGTGAATACATTGCACTGTATGAATCTGGAATATCTGTGAAGTGTACCCATCAGCTTACTGGTGAGGCATCTTCATTAACAACAACAGAAGCATTAAGTCGCATAAACATAAACCATACAAAGAAAATAAATATGCTTCTTAGCCGCTGCTGGCATATAAAGTGACATGGCATTTGTTTTTAAAGGAGTTAAATTTTGAATATGACCTTTCAGATTGTTGCCTAGAAAGCAAATGTTTGCTAGAGTCTCATTTTCCTCACTGAGGATACATAAGCAGATTAGTTGAGGGCAAACAATACATAAAGCGTCAATTGTCCATATCCTCAAGAAGTATCTGTAAATGCCATGGAGTGTAATGCATAGTTATGTCTTTTAATGCATTGTAAGTGTGCCTTACATCTTCATTTTATTGTAACAGTGTGCAAATTCAGAGTGTAGGCATTACATTTTGAACTGATGTTTCAGTGTTTTATCAAAATAATGGAATTATATGGGCATAATGAAGGATGCCAATATTCCCTCTGACTTACAAGCAACCTGTTTCATTTGCATATCTATCATTCACAGTCTGAACCCTGAGCTGTTCTCATTGTTTTTCCTCATCAATTTATCTGTAAAGAGTATGTATAAAGATGTTTTGTCTATCTGTAGCTATTGTGAATATCTCATTATTCATGAAATACATATTAACAAGGAATAGGGGTGTTAACAAATGTTTGAACTTAGTTTGACCCATTTGATGAGATCATGATAACGAGCCATACTGTTTGTTATGAAGCAGGTCATTTCTAAGGTTACAATGAAGTCTCCTTTGTTTGCCTTTTGTTGCTGTATAGAGGAGGAACACACAGTTACTGGAAAATGAAAAAATACTTTAATGATTTTTGAGTGCACTTTCTTGAAATACTCTTCATGCTTTTAATTAGAAAATGACACTGATAGCTGTCTCATGCATTACCTGTCCTAGTTGAAAAATTATGCTTCCCTTCCATGTGTGTTTACCATTGTTTCATGTGATGACATTTCATGTTTTATTGGTCGTGGCTGAAGCTTCAGCTGAACCTCATCCCCACAGCACAATAGTATGTGATCTCAAAGATGTAAACACATAGCATTATAACTGGGGAAAAAGTATTTAATTTATAGAAACAAAACAATTAAATGATCAACCTCTTTATGAGCCTTCTTCAATAGGTAATTTTATCGTGCTTTCTACAACAGGATCAAGATTGTTGCAATAGAATCGTTGCATTGGAAATAGTCTTTAAAGGCTCATACAGTTAATCCTTCTGTAAGTTGGCAAGGGATTTGACAATTCCTGAATCATCCAAAGACAATTATCAAATCTAACATGGATATCTCTTCTCCCTTTTTCCTTCACATTAAACCTATCTAGCTATCTTTACGTCTCCTCTGAGGTTTTATTTTCCAAACCATTTACTTCTTATTGTTATTCAGCTTTAAACTGTCTCCAGTTTATCTGTGTCTTTTCTGACATGTGGTACTCAGAACTGAAAGCAGCATTTTCTAGCACTGTAAGCTCATGTCATTTCATTGTTGGTAAACCATTTGCAGCCTGATTTTGATGCTTTTCCTCCATCTCTTTCAGTGATTGCATGGCTTTGCCAGTGCATGAAAGCGGTTGGGCTGCTAGCCAGAGACATGCGCCTAAAAACCTTAAGCTGTGCTTCTGACAACTCTAATAAGCAGGCTACTTTCTGGTCTTGGTGTGCTGGTTAAGATGAACCACATGATAAGCTAGAAAGGCCGTACAGCATTGATAGGTATTAGCTTCCCAGCTGGCATGATGCTGAACGCAATTCTACATGCTATGTTTGACTGGTTTAGGGTAGCACCTCCTGTAGCCAGTGGAGGAAATAATTCCATTTCAATCGTATGAGAACCCTTTACATAGCTTTTTTTATAAACACAGAGGGATGTAAAAATGATTCACTGATCAGGCCAACAGCAGTAAGCAATGTTCATATTATTGCACTAGCAAAAACTGGGAGGAGGCGGGGGGAAGCAAAAATTAGCGAAATATGGGTTTAATTGTTACCTGCCACACCTTTTTTTTTTGTTTCCTTTGCACCATTGCTAATCTTTGATCAGATGTTAGACTGTTTTTGAGTTAACTGTGTTTTTTTCTATACCATGTAGCATTTACCAATTTGATGATCAAGATTCATAGAGCTTTCCTGTATCTTAGTATAAGTTAACTTTGAGACAAAGGCTTTCTTTCACACAGCACAGTTGTTACAAAAGAGCAATACCCATAGGAACACAACCAAGTATAAGAATTGGTCTCATTGTTTACCTTTAATATTGATTAGCCACGTCTGAACTTGGGTAGTCCTTCTGCATATGTTTAGGAGCATGTGTGTACATTAAACTAAGTCCTTTGTACTTATTAGATGTTTCTTCAGTCCAAATCATAACTTGGAGCAAGCTTTGTTACAGAGTGAATTACTTTATGTGCAGCTTTGTTTCTTATGCTTCTGTAATGGCTAATTATGTGGAGTAGTAGTATTATTGAAGGTCATACCACAATTTCAGAGTGGAAGTAGTGCAGTCATTCATTGACAGAATAGTTTCAGTTTCTTTCTGCTACTTTAAACACAAAAGATGACGTAGTATAGTCTGATTTACTGGCACTTCTTTATAGTCTACATATTTTTGAAACATAAAAATGTAGTATTCTGCTGCCTGTTACTGATTCAGAAAACAAGGTAAATTATTTCCTCTAAATTCACCTACAGTATGATTGTGTTTAGCCACAAGTCTGACAAACATACCAGTAGGGTATCATCTCAGCAAAACAAATTGTCTAATGGTAGCAGAAGACGGGTCCTTTGTCAGACAAAGAGACTAAGACAGAATTGCTTCTGAATCTGAGATTCAGAAGAATCAGATTGCTTATCACTAACCAGTCTGTCTTATTTTAAAAATAAAATACATAAAAACTTAAAATTGTAACAATTTTCCCTGTGACTCGTGTTTGCTAGTGCTAGTTTCCACTTTTAGGTCTGTTGCCTCTGCCCCACACAGGCAGTTTTTACTCAAGCAAGATGGATATAGTAAGGGAGAAATGCTGCTGGGTGGCTGGCTGAGATGCTGAATCACACTGACCAGCTGCAAAAGACAACAAACGTTAACACTTTTTTCCTCCCCACTGAATTATGTCAAGTGGTAACATACTGAGACACCAAATGTTTTACTGTACTCCAGCAGTTATAGGCATCAAAATCATCAGATTGGCATGAATGACAAAACATTGGTTTAGCAGTATAGCATTGAAGAGAACAAGAATGCATATATGTTAACTAAATGTGTATATGTAAATTGAATTAATGTTTCCTGGCAGCAGAACAGCAGCTTTCAAGATTGAAACATATGTTGTGCTAAGTGTTGTACAGTATAAGAAAAGATACAATCTATTTACAGTCCACTACCTCAGACAACAGCCAAAGAAATATATATGTATTAGGTATGCATAACATGCTCATAAACATGTACTGGTATTGTTATTTCTTTATAAAAATACAGACAGGCACAAATATTGTATCTGATGCCCTATGCCAACAATCAGTGGGCTCATTAGATGCCCCAGCATGATCAGCAGCATATCACAGGAAAGGCAGCACAGGGGACGTGATCCCTGTCATGTATGGAAACATTTTACACCCCTGCTACAGCTTTATCTAATTACAGGCTACGTCAACTTCAAGACCTTGAAACCCTTCCAAGTCACTGCATCCAGTACTCCATTACTTTAGGAATCATACCATAATCTCTTTCACCAGTTAATAAAGTACATCTCTAAAGCATCGGTGGTTTTGCTACAATTTGGAAGAGTGTTCAAGAACCTCAGTGCCCTAATGGCTAGACACCATCTCCTAATTTCCAGTTGAAATTTCTCAATGGCCAGTTAACACCCATTTGTTCTTGTGCCAGTGTCGTCCATTAGCGAAGATATTCACTTCGGATGGCAGAAGGCTATCTCCTTGATGTATTTATAGCCCAGTGATATATCCCCATCTTCAGTTCCATGGACTAAACAAGCCAAACTATCCTAGTCTTTGCTTTTTAAATAGGCTCTGTACTTCTCTGATCATCCTAATAAACTTTCCTGCATTCCTTCTGATCTCAATCTCAGAGCTGAGTGATCAGACTTATACAAGCTTCCTACACAAAGCATAGCTGCGCCTTCTATAATGATATTGATACCTTTCTAATTTTGCCTTCTTTCTGCATAAAACCAAGCATTGCTTGTGATTAAAGACTAAAAGGCACTAGCATTCTATGGTTAATTAAGAGGTTTTTAAAAAGTGGCTGTCATGCCAGCTGCATTTCAGATGGCTGCAGTAAGCATGCTTTCTATTCAGTACACATTTCAGACTTCTCATGATCTTTTCTAGCCCAATTGTTTTTCATCTCTGAATATAAAAATGGGTTAATGCTTACCTCAGAAGTACAGTAGAAGTAGCTCTTAAATAACACCTCTCTTCCTTCCTTTTCTTCTCTGTTAACTGCTTTAGGAGGTGCTGGCCAAAAGGTCAAACTAGAGATCTGTTTGGTCTTGAAACAAAACACTCTGGTTCCCAAGGTGCCTACCAGTTAGAGTACCCTGAGTTCAGTAGTATTTTTGAATACTCACCATTTATGTCAGAACAAAGCTTTTATTTTACTTACAGTTGTGGATTTAAGCAGGATGAAGTTTGACTATTTTGTCCACTGTATTTAATATTTTCAATATGAGGAAGTTTTTCCCGGGTCTTGATTTATACTCGTCTCAAATGTGCAAAAAGATGTGCATTTCTATCAGCGGAAACTGAGCCTCCAGGACCCCTGAAAGGTTTACAACTGCAAATGCTTCAGTTCCATCAGGTCTGCCAACAACAGCCAACCTTCAACGTCATGCCATGGTTGTCGGGTCATGCTAACCTGCCTGAAACAAACTTCACTTTCATTGCAGATAAACATCTGCTGTTGTCCATGTTACATTGATTAACGTGTATGTGCCATTCATTCATACTTCTATTCATGGTTCATCTTTACTAAGCATGTAATGTGCTATTACTCTGCTGCTGTATACGTTTTGTATACATTTCTGTTCTTCCTTGAAAGACTGTGAATGCTTCGGGCACTCCAACCGGTGCAGTTACATCGAGCTGCTCAATACGGTCATTTGCGTGAGCTGTAAGCACAACACTAGAGGTCAGCACTGTGAGTTATGCAGGCTGGGCTACTTCAGAAATGCTTCTGCAGAGCTGGACGATGAAAATGTGTGCATAGGTCAGTCCCGGGATAACTGCGGCTTTTCTTCTGTGCCTTTTCAGCTACTGGCAGTTGCTAGGGACCACTGCTGCTTACTTGCCAGTTGAGCCAGAATGAGCTTTTTCAATGGATAAGAACATCTGTGTAGACTTTTCACCTGATTTCCGTTGCCCCAAGGAGGTATTTTGAATCTGTATGTGATGATGAACCTCGCTGGCTAAGGGTCCTGGGAAGACTTTCCCCAGAAGCCCCCAAGAAACTGATTGTGCTGTCCTTCCGCAGGAGGGAGCCACGCCAGGGTTGCGCACATGAAAACTGAAGGGTTGAGGCAGGAATACCTGTTCCCAGTCTGACTTTCATAATTATTAGCACAGACTCTTGAATACTTGCCTGGAGACCTACAAAAGTTGCCAGCTGCATCAATAGGACATGGGGAGTGGTGTTTATTAGCCCCCTTTATTCACTTAAATTTCATAAAAACATGTTACAGCTAATTCTGCTCCCAGGCACAGGGCTGTAAATGCAGCATTGTCTCCCCTCTCCTTAGAGGAGAAACTGCAGTTATGCCCATGTGGTTAGGAACAGAATTTGTCAAATCAGTTTGACATGATGTCAATTTAGAAAAGGGATTCTTAGGTGAAAACAGTGCTTTAGAACTAGCATCTGCTATAAATACCCAGAATGCAGAATTAAAGAACATGTCAGACCATAATAAGAAAAGTATATTAGGAAAAAATATATTTATCACACTAGAAGAATATGCATTGTTCTCATGTCAACACAGACAGTATATAGCAAAAGTTAGGATACTTTAGGTGAAGATTGAACATAGTCAATAAAGGAAGCTTCATACAACGGCCAGTAATTAACAGGTAGCCACAAAAGGTGCTGTTCTAATAACAAACAGGTGGAGGATTTCATTATATAATGTTTCTTATAGACATAAGCATCGGTAGAACCTGTTCTGGATTTTCATTGTGATTTTTTTTCTTTCCATTTTCCAGGAAGCAAAAAGAAAGAGTAGTTATAAGATAGTTTCATGCTAAAAGAGACTATGGGTGAATAAATTATATTTTAATATTCTTTATAATCCGTTGCTGAGATTCAAGCCAGAAACTATTTAGGTTGCTGCTATTTGTTTCAGTCTGCAGCTTAACAGATTTACATTTTATTTCGTGGTAAACACCCAGATCCATCCACGCACTGCATTTCACGTGTCCTTCTTTTAACTTTGCTTGGCAACACATTCAGAAAATGCGTGATCTCCTTTGACATTAATTAGTCTGAGCTAATAAGAACTTTAGTAGGCAAGTCATGATTTTGTATGACTGTGCTGAGGAGATTAACCCAACCAAATGTGCTTGGAAAAACCTCACTGTCCCTCATATTTGTTTGATGTAGGTGACGGACATCATCGGTGTGTGACATCAGGGCTGTATCATTTCAGCTGCCTAAATAGGCCTAATGAGTATGACACTAAATTACTCTATTTGGGATTTTTCATCAGGTCATTCAGTACGTTGTTTTCCCATGTACACTGAAATGCTAATACAGCAGCTGTAGCTATGTAAGACAAAGAAGTTAATAAACCAGGAGTCAAAAATAAGTAAATCTTAAATTAATTTGCAAGTGATATATTTAGAATGTCTTAGTAAAACAACTGTGCACTTTGAAATTGCCCAGACTCTGCAGAAATAAAATTAAAAACCCTTTCATTTAACAAGAGTCTTTAAAAAAAAAAAAAAAAAAAACAACAAAACAAAATAAAAAGCAGCAACGTGATGCATTTGCTGACTTTCCTGATTTTCCCACCTTAATGCAAGCAGAAGTCTCTTGGGCTCCCATGAGAATTGTAGCATGTGAGATGACTATAGGATCAAACCCTGGTTTGCTACGTTAGGTAATTTGTTTTAAATAAGTAATATTCTTGTTGGACTAAGACAGTTTTCAGGATCATAGTAATCATACTGCATACAAAATGTATGTATCCTAGCTGATTTGCCAACTTAAGAAGAATTTCATACTACTTCTTTGTTTAAAGTCAGTGAAGTGAAGCAGATACTTAAGCACTTTTCAGAAAATAGAAGTTTGTGCTTAAAGTGCTTTCCTGAACTGGGGCTCCTAAGATTTAATCGGGCAAAATGTAGAGTATTTTCACCTCTGAGAGAGTTGATGGATTCACCATCCTTCTAGGTCAAGCACAAAGAGTCTTGCTCTATTGGAAACGCTCATTTCTCTGAGTTTAAAAGCAGTGTTTTGGGTTTTAAGTACGAGTGGAATGTTGGCCTGAACATTTTAATAAGCAGATTTCCAGTAACATGTGCAAGTCTTATTCCCATATGAAAGCCATTTTTCCAGGCTAATTCTTTCCTCTTCAGCCATATATGTAGAAAAAGTAAAAAATGTTTGGATAAGCTAGTTTAATGGCAGCTAACAGGGCTTTGGCTCTGATTTATCAAAACTAAACTACTGACATAGTTTTCATAAATATATATGGTAAGTACATGGATAACAAATCTGTGAATCTTAGCCGATGCTAACTAAATGGAGAAAATGTAAAATGTTTCATTTTTAAAACTGACAAATTACAAAGAATTTAAATACTGAGAAGGTTTTTACCAGTGAACCAAATGCAGCACATTATACAGTGGGTTTAAATCTAATTTCATTATGCCCTTAATTTCTTTAGAAGCAAAATAAATTTTATTTCCTAAAATGAAATATTAAAAATTTGTGGATTTGTCAGTTAACTGCAAAATTACCTCATATGGGCAACTACAGTTTCTAAATAAATCAAGGTATTTTAAAGTTAAAAATCATTCACTTGACATGCTTACAGTGAAAAAGATTTTAACAACTTGAAGAGCTTTTTATTTCTACAAGGTCTTGATAAAGTCCTAATAACTCTTTATTTCGGTGAATACACACACTGGCAAGCATGGATAGCATGGAAACCACCAAGTAGACCCAGAGTAATAAAACATTTCCTTTCCCTTACAACATAAATACTGAAATGGTAATTATCGTCACACCTGTAAGAAAGCCAACCTTGCAGTCACTGAGGCTTAAGCTTCAGTTAACACCTGTAAGACCTTTAGAAACCCTAATAATATATGGTTAAGTGAACCACGAGGGCTGTCCTGTAGCCACTGTCAACCCAGACTGATAAGCAGCAAGCCTGCAAGCTTCAGCCCATTTTCCCAACCTTCTTTTTTACTTATTTTCATTGTGTTTTGTTGGCAGCATCACATTGATACAGTGAATCTCAGTGAACAGATGACTACCACTGTCATCTTCCCATCCTTCAAACAGTCACCAAATGAAGGTTAGGAGGAAAATTCCTTCCCAGTTCAGATCTGCAGGGGTTTTTTTCCCCACCCTGGAACCTGGTGTGTGGTCTGCTTACTAGGATGATCTAGGAGTGTCAATTTAATGTTATGTAATGCCCTGTTGTTGTAAGGGCATTGGAGATACTCACTGCCTCCCTGTGGCATACTGGAATTGTGGCTTTTGAGCTTTTTAATGTCTTAGGTATTTGGCAGGTCTTGGGAAGTGTTCCACAGCCTGCAATACGGTGTTGGACAATGACCTTGGATGTTCAGAGGACCTCTGTAGGTCATATATCTGTGGTATCAATTGTGCACTGGGAGAGATGGAGGCTAGGTTCAGTTACTGAAGGTTCCTGGGTCTGTTTGGTGTTCCAATTTGATCTACTTTTGTAAAAGGGCCTGGCTTAAGGTTTTGTTCCCACTATCTCCTTTTCCTTGAACAGCACAATATGGGCCTGGTAATTCTTATGTATTTTTATGATAGAGTTCAGTAGGAAAGCTTTCACTATTTCAGGATCAGGTTCTTGTTCTCCGGAAAATATAACATTATGTATCTATAACATTCAATATCATAGGCCATACATTTCTTTCACAAACACTTCTTTAGATCACTGTAACTCCATTATGTCCAACTAAGCTATTTTTAATGTACGAGAATTGGGCCCTCTGTTTCTAATGTAATTCCAAGCTTTCTGTCTTTCAAGGTTTTCTATAAACACTCTTTAAGCAAATTTTACTTCCTGCATTCAATTTATATCTCGGTTCCATGCCTGTTTACATAAACATTTCATACATCTGATGAACATCAGAATTGCCAGCTTTTCAAATGGCACTCACTGTGCTATAATTCTGCTCAGCCTTGCACAGTATTTTTGGCGTGTCAGTTTTCAACATCATTAATGAATGTTGCTAGCTAATTGACTCTATTATTATTGTGGAACTCTGTTTGCCAAAGGTAACTATTCTTCTTCAGCATGCCAAATGTTCAAAGTGCCATCTGTAATTTATAGTTAATAAACACTGAGACAACAGATGACAAATGTCTTCCTGGTAATTTTTTTCCTGTTACAGTTTTTCCATTGGATTTTTTTTGTTTTTACTTCCCAGTTCAACTCTATTTTGTCAATTACAATATCACTGAGGTTTAACCTAATGCTAGGGAACAACTGCCAAAGGTAGTCATCAAAGTAGCACTGATTCACAGACGTATAAAGCCAGACTCCCAGCAGGTTGCCCAGATTCAGGAATCGATTTGTGTATCTTTTGCCTTCAATAGCAGCAGAGATCAGACACTGCCAAAATGTGTCTGTGGTCTCAGCTGACAGTGGAGTTACTCTGGGTCTACATGGGTCTACATACGAATAAGATACAGCCCTTCATTTAAAAAAACAAACCAACAGGGGAAAAAAAAAAACACAAAAACAACTGAAGAACAGGAGCGCCAAAAATGAGCTCTGCTAGCTACTGTCTTGTCGTCTTTGTTCAGCTAGTTGAAAGCTGAACACGGATATTGTAATCACGTTCAAGAAAAGGGCTGTGAATGGACAACACAGTAAGTGTTGTGGGAGGAAATGGGTTACCCTAGTCATTCTTTAATTAGGTGAACACACATGGAAAATATACAGTGGGGAATGAGCCTCGTTGCATTTTCCATCTGCCCACTGGGAGGTGAGAGAAATGAAAATGGCAGCGTAAAGCCACTTCTGATAAGTTTTGCATTACATTACTGCTCACCTCAAGCTTTTCATTGTGGAATATGTAAAAGGTTTATTAACGTCACTGATAAATACAATCTCATCAATTTAATGGCAGATATCCATACAAATTATTATACTGCACAAAACTATAAAGGAAGACTATCTTGGAAATAAGTAAAGTGCATTTATATAGCCCTGTAAAGACATTCAGCATTTCTGAAAATATTGAATAATATAGATAAGCCTGTTTTAATAATGCAAAACATTTCACCCTGATGGCACATTGATATATCCATACTATATAAAGCTTTTCTAATGTTCATTAAATTGTCAAAAATATTCTTACCAGAAGAGAATCTGTTACAATCACTTATCCTCAAAGACCATGGTATCTTCTGCCTTTATACCTTTTCTGTTTACTTTTTCTCTTCACCTCATAAAATGTCTCTTCCTGAAATGACATATGCAAACAAATAAATGGACCTCTAGTAGTTATATTCACTACTCTAGATATCCTTAATAGACAGTCTTCCTTTACCTTTAGCACTGGAAATGCACCCTTTATTGGTATTGAATGAATTATCACCATATGTAGACCTGAATCCAGTGTGTATGTGTTGTCTTGTTTCTGCAGACTGTTATTGTAACCCTTTTGGTTCAGTCCATGATCGCTGTAATGACAGAGGATTTTGTGAGTGTAAGGAGGGAACATCAGGGCCTAAATGTGATAAATGTCTGCCGGGATATATCTGGCACAGCTTGGGCTGTCAACGTAAGTAACTCTGAGAGTCGCCCCTCTCCTGCAACTTTGCTGCCTCTGCGTCTGTATGCTATCACGTGCAGCTACTTAAGAGCAGAAAACGAGCAAAACACTCT
Organism: Harpia harpyja; assembly: GCF_026419915.1. Classification (NCBI taxonomy): domain Eukaryota; kingdom Metazoa; phylum Chordata; class Aves; order Accipitriformes; family Accipitridae; genus Harpia; species Harpia harpyja. Next base: position 22,031,939 of record NC_068950.1, on the reverse strand, counting down.
GCGAGCTGTAAGACTGCCATACTCCCTGAACCGTTTCGGAGACTCCCAGATGAGGACAGTAAATTGACTGTGTCATCCATTTATTTCAATATGCTTTCAGTGTCCTCTCTCTTTCTTTTGCTAACGCCTGGAGGAGCTCCCCCTGAAATATGTAAATATGCATGGCCTGCCAACTGTGAAATAAGTTTTGTGTACCAAAATATTAACTCCATATTAACTCCAAATTTAAAATTCTTACTAAAAGACAAGGTGATTTCTCTGCATGTTCACTTTTTTCTGTACTAAACTTCTTAAGTAACTTAACTATGCTTTCATACCTTAAAACTATGTCCCTGGACAATAAAACTGCAAAACACTGGCTCATTACCTGTTATAATTAGTGAAAACTAGACAAAAGGAAAAGGTAAAAAAAAAAATGGAGGTATACTTAACATCCTTAAAAATAAGAGCTGAAATTTTGTGCAAATATTGCTAGAGCAGATGTTATTTCAATGCTTAGTTGTATATTTAGCTTCTCTTCTGGTTAACAGGTCTTGTAAACAAGTGAGTGGAAATACCACATCGGTATATACAGGATTAGACTTCTATTGCAAATTTCTTTTGTAGTAAATTCTTAAGATTTATTCTTTATAACTGTTTTGATCATCTACTTCCAGAAACTCAGGGGAGTCCTCTCATGTTTTTCTTTCACCGTTTCCCCGTCTCTCTGCATTCTTACACACACACATTAAAGAAAGATTTCTACAAGAGCTTGCTTTTGATTTTTAAGACTAAGAAGCACAAGAAAGAATGTAATTACTGACATCCATTAGCCAAATATTATAAAATTGGCTATATAGCCACGCCAATGCTCTAAATGCTGTAAAACAAATGCAAATCTTATATCATAAATTAAAAAAAAAAAAATAAAGTTAGAGATTACTGCTGCCTCTCCAAGCAATGAGTACCTCTGAAGTAGAAAATCTGGGTGTGTTACAATTCAGCAAATCTATGTGGAAAGAAAAACAATAAATAAAGAATTTCAGGAAAGATCGTGATAATTAACCAATTAGCATCAAAGATAGTATGTGAAAAGAAACGAAGTTTGCATGGGCAACGCAGTTAAATGTTACCCAAGAAAACTGGACTTCCTCAGCTTCTGCCAGAAAGCTCCTGTTTATATTTGGCAGGTTATTTGAACCATACTTTTCACATGTAGTTGTTAACTGTATGCTCATTTTCTGAATGCTTGCACTTGAGTTTTGATTCACAAAATTATTGAGCACTTACGGTTGCAGCAGAAAGCAGGCAGAGTAGTGTTTCAAATCTCAGAGTTTTCTATTATTAACATTTTGAAAAATCAGATACTAGGTATTTAAGGAAAAAAAAAAAAGCACTCAGAAATCATAGGATCTCCCTCTGCCTTGCACCCTTTATGCAGAAGGAGGTTGTCACCACCCCTGTACCTTAACCTAGGTACTGACAAAATAAGCATTAGAATTTGTGAAGCATCAAGATACTGTAGTGACAGGAACCACAGGAAAAAAAAATTTAAAAGTAAATTAATATGATTCTCTGCAGTAAAATTTAATAAAGTACAGTAAACACCATGTCCATACGGTGGGTCTAAAAAAAGATATTAAGTAGCTGAGATATTGGAACAGGTCTGGAGGTCTGTGGAGCAAATTTTACAGTCATATAATTAATATAATAATATATATACCAGCTTGTCAAACCAATTGCTTATTAATTGCAGTATTTCCTATCTTTTCAGGTTTGGACATTATAACCCCAATAATGTTCTTTTAATGAGGACTTTTTGAGCCCAAGATATAATTAGCCTGATTTTAGCTGAATCTGAGTATTTGTAAAAGCTTTAGACAGTTTCTGGAAATGCAAGCTAGTGCCTTTATATTTGCTGACAAAACTAATTAAGTTTCCCTCACTGTGTTGTAATTTTCTGAACAAATCTCAGTCTGATTGTGTAACTGTTAGATATTCTCCAAGTTTGACCAAATTATCTGATCAAATTCAGAAGAAAAACAACGAGATGCGGTTGTCAGCTTTATGGAACAGACATCACATTGCCATGTTTTACCAAGCACACACTAATTTAAATCCCATTTCAAGTCTTTTTGTGGAGGAACAGAATTTCAATTCATTTAATTTTCTAGTGTGGCAATTTTAGCTTTGTTTGTTATTTTCCCATTGAAATCTAAACAAATGACTGGGCAAGCAAGCAGACTCCAATATACAAGAAAAATAAGAACTCATCCTGCTGCCTTAGCAAAGCTCAAAATGATTATTTGTCTGGACATGTAGCATGTGGTTTTGATCTGTTTCCCTGAGTTTGTGCTGTGCAGAAATGTATGTATGCAAAGATGGATACACACCCACACACAACAGACCAATATATGTTTACTTTTTGTTATACATAGCCTATTGGCATTACTAAGAAAATCTATTCTTATGGACCTTTGTTGCTAAAAATCATTGACCTAGGGCAACCAGAATTTTGACCTATAAAGAAATAAGTTAAATCTATACCATAGCTAGTTTAATTACTTGTATGATTGTATTAGTAAATGGAGTGGCTTAGTTTTATATATTAGTAATCCTATTGGGAAAAAAACGCTAAAGTCCTGTTGTGTTTTGTAAGACTCACAATGTATCATTCGATAAATTACTGTTTGGAGTCTACCTTGTACCACATGTGGGCAGAAGACACAGAAGCTATTATCCTCAGAAGTATTCATTTAGGTACCTCACTCTTACTGATTTCATCTAAAACCTCTGAGGATCTAGGCAAAGCGCTCATTGCTTGCCATCTCTGTGCATACAGAGGTCAGATGCAATTTTAGACTTTGCCTCCCAGATAAAAAGCACTGTGATAACAGCTGTTATCTTATTGAATTCAGGGTTTATACTGCATAGACTTAGCGGTCAGCAGGGTCTGGTTGGTACAGGAAGGTTTTCTGCCCTCAGAAAAAGAGGCACAATAAATGCAACTGTGCCTTGCGCTACTTCTAAGCCTTCCCCCCGACCCATTCATGCCGCAGGCACCATGCGTGCAGGGAAGCTGCTGGGGTTTAGCTCTCCGCCTCCCTCCCTGATACTGACAATGGTTTTCTCACCAGCATGCATATATAGATCAAAGCGCAAGGAATTAATTAAGAACAGCACAGTCTGGTCCTGAAAGCCTTTTAGAATTCCAGAAACATGAGAAAATACATAGCTATATTTCATTTTTCTATTTTATAGAAATTAAACAGTTTCCTTTAAAAATGAACATAAAAACAGAAGAAAAAGCTCCAAGCCTGGCAAGGAATTTAACCAGCAACTACAGCTGTTTTGGGCCAGTCTTAAACTGAACATAGTGCTTTGTGATAAGAGGGACCTGCAACAAAAGGTAGAACCATTTGCACACAGAAGAACCATTTGCACACAGAAGAACTGCCTGAGTTTTAAAAAAATGGATGAAGGCAAAACATTAAGCAGGAGCATTCATTTGATTTTCTAAGTGTACTGCTCATAGTCTTGCATCTTTTGTATTTCTTGGCCATGACATTTCAGGTGACTAAATTCTGTTGCATACATACAGGAGCATTTCAAATTAACACCTTTTAATTTCACGCACACAAGAATCGATTCCAGAACCAGCTGCACATTTAGCCAATCAGGCAAAGAAAAAGTGACTCTTTTGCCAATCTCACTTTACCAGCACAGCTCAAATTTTCATTAGGCGTGATCACCCCACAGGGGAAAAGGTGAGGGAAGGTCCAATGATTAATATTATTCACTATCTCCCTTCATATGAGCAAATAAAGACATTTGAACTTACAGCCCCACAAAGACCTAGACCGAGTACAAGAGTTACCAATGGTAGCTTGTACCCAAGTTAAACTCCCTGAGTTATTTATTGTGAAGCACTGTTTCAAATCATCTTGGTTCAATGGTGTAAATCTTAAACAATTAGTGAATGAGTTTTCAGCCAGATGCCTTATGTCAAGCTCTGAATAGTTTATTTTATTTCACCCTTTTTCGTTCATTTTAAGTAGTTTTTATTAAAGCAGCAAAGGATTACACTCTTATCTTCAATGGTCAAACTGTGGTGAGTGCTTGTATCTGTCTTCCAGACTGAACTTGTATTACTCTGCAGCCTGTTGATAATTCATATTCTGTCACAGTGTGCATTCAACTTATTTTACAATTATTTAAGTATAAGCTTTTTTGTGTGCATTTTATCATGTGTTACAAATGTTAGAAGCCAAGGCATTTGATCAAAATCATCATGCAGATTGAATTGCCAAAGCAAATCAAACCTGAAATTGTAACCCTGGAACTTATATTAACATTTGCTTTTGGAAGTTAGCGTTTACAATTCAGCAAGAAAAGATATGTTACCATCCATTTCTTTAAAAAAAAAAAAAAAAAAAAAAAGGCAAACAAAACCCTTTCTTAAAAAAGTACATCATGCACTCCTTTCTAGACAGAAATTGTCTCCCCCACTGAAGGTTAGTGATCTTTTATACATGTTTGTACACAGATGTATCCTGTGAGTCCTTCAATACCTACACATTGAACTTGTACCTGGGGAACTATACTCTGTAAAAAGAAATAGAAATTCAGAACCGGGATGCCCTGCCTTCCAGTTCACCTTTGCAACTGCCTCTGTGGGGAGCCATAGACAATCCATCTGTATCTTTTTACATCTTTTTACCAGTAACAGTTTTAATGCTTTTAGCTGGTCAGGATATGGTGGGATTTCCCCTCTGCACAGGTGCTGTACGTACTTTCAGTTCTGGTGTGGTTTGGTGCCAGGACCAGTGCTAGTAAGTGCACTGCCGCGCTTGGAGCTGGAGGGAAGCTGGAGGGAATTTATTGAAAAGGATAAAGTTCTGATGGGGCTGAACATAGCTGTCCCCAAAGAACAATCTGCCCCTGGTCTTTATACATGAAATACTGATTTCGCAATACCCGCCTTACATGATTGTTATGCAGACTGAAGAAATTGTGTGTGTATAGGAGTTTGGATGTAAGAGGAACAGACTCTGCTTCAAATGGCTCCAAATTTAAATCCAGACTAATTCTCCTTAAATCAATCCAGAGTCCCACTGCTGCAACTCAAGGGAAAGTATGGCTTACAGATGTAAGACCAGCAAGGCAAGATTACAAACAAATTTACAGCGTTACCAGGCCTGATTCTCAGATGATGCAAAACATTGATTCCACTCACCTCAGGGGAAGCATGCTGACGACTTATACGTGTAATTCCATACTGGTATCCTGGGTCTTTTAAACCTGCAAAAATACAACATGAATGTGTGTATAAATGCATTCATTCCAAAATACATGACCCACAGAATAACCGTACAGATACAGGGATACATAGAAAATTGTTCACCAAAGTATGAATATCATGGAATAGTATTATTTTTTAATGAGACACTGGATTTGAAGGAGAAAAAGAAGGTTGATATCTCTCTGGGGAGAGCATATCTTAGTCAGAACAAACATGTCAGAACACAGACAACTTATTCAACAAAAATGATGACGTGAAGCATCTTTCCTGCATGAAGAGCACAGAGGAGAAGATAAAAACATAGGATGCTTTCTCTGTATAGTTATTATACAGATCTACACAGTTACTGTAGCACTCCTAGGTTGGGGATGAAGTCTCCTGCTGCTTTTAGTACTGCTGCCTACAAAGTGTGTGAAGTATTGTGGAAATGGAAGAACCTGCAGAAGGAACAGACTAGAAGGGCATTGGTGAGAGCTCAAGGACATAATCTCAGCATCTCTGTGCTGAAAGGAAGGCTTCTATGAACAGTATGGGGATTGTGAATTAGGTAACACCTGGGGGGGGGGAAGCCGAAGAAAATAACAGGTCATAAATCAACCAGAGAATGAGGTATAGAAAAGGGGGCTAGTTAGCATACTTAACATCTTATTAAGAGGCACCAGGCTCTTAACAGACCGCAGCTCTTCACTTCAGGAGATTTACTCTGATAACCTGGCAATCAGACTTGCTTTCTCCAAAGTGCAAAGAAATGGTTTGGTAGCAATATTTATACACCTGACCTTTAATAGAATGATTTTTCCCCAGCAAGGTGAAGGATTGGATTAGAGCGAAGAGGTTGTTCTCCTGATCTTGCCCAGGTGTCAGCTTCAAAGCTGCTATTCCATGGCTGTCTAAACTGCTCTCTCTAATTGCAAGTGCTGCAATCCCTCTTCTCCCAATTCCTAACTATTTAGTCCCACACCCCTAGCAATCTTTCAGGTACTTGTTTGACCTTTCATTGAACCATTTCAGATCTAACTCAGCAGGACACCAACCAAAAAAGAATAGTTTTCTGCTGTGTTAGTTCTGTGATATGAATCAGCAACGGGATGGGCAACCAGGAGCACCCTGGGAGAGCATAACCCACTCAGCTGGGGAGTGACATAACACTGGCAGCCAGCAGTTCAGCTGGACTAGGCTGCCATGCAACCGTAGCACATCTGTGGGATTAGTATTCTCCTCTTTCCATTGTTAGACCATTCGCATTATAGTCTAGCAAGTTGCTGGTATTTTTATCAGACAAAGCCACATAATTTCAGATGGATGCGCAGGTGGATAATTAGATATAATTATATTAGATAATTTTCCTAAAAAAAAAGTTCTATACTCTCCCAAAAATAGTTTAAAAACCCACTAACCTACAGAAAAACAAACAACTTTTTAAGATTCTCTTGTACTGAAGCAGAATCATAAGTTTTTACAGATGACAAAACTAGGATTCTGCATGCAGAGCCAAAATGAACAGTGGTGACAGACATGAGCAGAGTGCATTTCAAAACAGACCAATTTTAAAAGAGTGAATACAATTTCTAGGGTCTTCAGTATTTTTGGTGCTGTATCATGGGAGAGTTCTGAATAACTAAATATTAGGAAATTCATGAAAAGTTAAACAAGTAACATTATTTGTTTTCTTTAGTCACACGATTTTAAAATGGTTAATATTTGATAGCACAATGATAAATATTTTAATATAGTATATTGCAGTCAGTTAGGAATAGATCAAAAAGATACAAAGTAAGCTCCACTAGATAAACTTTTATTAGGTACATGAAATAGAACATAAAGCTTGATAGCAATTACCATTTAATCTATTCACATTTGGAAACGTATTGAAGGGGAAACTTATAACTCAGTTGTTATGAATTATTAAATGTTCATTTGAACAGTGATGTGCAGGACTGCTTTTCCTCTGAAAAATCTGTCACGCTTTCCTTTTAAGCCTGCTCAGTGGCAATAACTTCTATGTAATTTGCCTGCTCCCTGCCTTTTTATGAGGAGAGAAATAAAGAGATCAATAGCACCACAGACATGCCCAGATGGGATGCTTTTATGAAGGGGTCTTAAAAGTATCATTCAGGAGTAAGTAAAGTAATCTCCATCCAATACTTAACTGCAGATAAAAACTACTGACCTGAGACGATTAAAGAGAGTCGACACTTCCTATCTTGACATTGATGCAACTGATGGCATTGCTGACACCAGCACATGCTGATTATTAAGACTTCAGTAGTTATTGTTTTAACTTCCTTTACACATGTGCAAATACAACTCTCCCAAGAGATCTTCCTGTTCACAATGATGGCAATACGAAAACCAAAGTTTAGTTTAGAAGGAGCTGATAGGTTATAACTTGCAAGGTGCTGACTGCCTCCCTTAACAGAAGCTAAGCTCCCCCAGTGTTATAAAAAGTTAAAAAATGCCTTTTAATATTATGCGTTAATAAATGGATGCCATCTACCTGTAAATTTAAAAGACCAGCTTCCACCTTTAATGGATTTCAGAGTTATTCTAGGTACAGGGGTACACCTGATGTTAAGGTGTGTTTCTGCCTTGAATTTGAACATGCTGAAAGGATGTAATCCTAAAGTAATCAGCATTTCTAACTTCAAGTATGTATTTCTACAGAGCTGAGTATTGTAGTATCTAACAACTAATGAACTCAAGGCTTTTTAATTACATACTACTGCTACTACTTGAGGTACTTTCCAAAAGATTTTAGATGTCTTTACTCATTGACAGTATTTGTTACGAGTAATCTATAAAGGTGGAAAAAAAAAAAAAAATCTCAGACTGAAGGTTTTAAAGAAATTTAGTTGAACTAAAGGAGTTATTATTTAGTATTAATAGCTTGAGTACTTCAGCAATGAATTTCTGAAAATAATTAAGACCTTTCAAGATCTGAGCTCTTAACTAACAGTTAACATAAGTGCCTTTTTACATTTCCCGATTCCCACTTCACCCTTTTATTTTCTGACCATCTTACCTAGCCTGTTTTAGAGCTGGTCTTCAAAACCTTTCACTCCTGAGTCATGTGTCTATCTTCATGCTTGCATGCTTATAGACAGTAGAACATCTTACAGCAGAAAATGAGAAAGCCTGTACCGAGTTAGACCAGGGATCCATTTACCCCAGTGTCCTCTATTTGACAGTAGTGGGCTTGAGTGGTACTTCATTCAGCATAGGCATCCAAACTCTGGGAAGCTACAGTTTACGGATTTTCTTAGCCAAAGAGTTCATCAGTATCTTCATATTTAGTTGGTCTTAATGAGCCTTTCATCCACTAATTTGCCTAATCACTTCTTGAGACATTCATACTTCCGGTATCCAAACATTCTGGGCACAAGTTCACAATTATGCAAAGTGTAACAATAATAATAATAATAATTTCTTTGTTTTAAATGGCTGGCTGACAATTTCATTTGGTAATTCCTAGTTCTTGGGAGGAAGAGGTACTAAGAATAAATGAATAATCATTTCCAATTCGTTTTCCATAACATTTGTGATTTTATAGATGTCTATTTCATTTTCCTTCCATCTACCTTCCCTCTCTTATGCTGAAGAAACCTAATCTATTTAATCTCTCCTTTTACAGGAACTGCTTATATCTATGATAGCTCTTCATTCTACCTTTCTTGATACTACTGTATACCTTTTCAATATGCAGGACTTCATGCAGCGTTCAAGAGATGGGCGCATCATGAAGTTATATGGTGACATTGTGGTGTTTTCCATTTCATTCTTTTTCTCCTGTCCTAAAAAAATTCAAGAATCTATTTGCCTTTTTGACTGATAAAGAGCATTAAGTCAACATTTTCAGTAAAATACTCTGAACTACTCTTAAGGTCCCTTTTCTAAATGGTAAAAGCCAAGTATCTATAGGCGTGCATTCCTCTTGAACACTGAATTTCATCTACCATTTTATTGTGCTGTCACCCAGCACCTTAGAAATTCTTCTGAAGATCTTCACAGCCACAATACCGTTGTAATATGAGCAAACTCTATTACATTACTCTTCACTCACTTTTCTAGCACAACTCTGCCTGTGTAAATCCTGACACAGTTCTTACAGGACTGAGTAGTAGTCTCTGACATTTATTTTTACCCTGTTTCCTATTATTCAATCCATGATTATTCCATGAAAAAAAACAAAAACAAAAACAAAAAAAAAAACCACAAAAAAACCCTACCAAAAAACTCTCTTATTGGTTTCTTTGGGGGGAAAAAAAAAAAAAAACTGCTGAGGGATCTTATGAAATACTTTTTGGAGATTCAGATACATTATCAACTTGATCATTTGTGTCCCTATGCTTACTGATTCCTTAAAAAAAAAAAATCATCTACTAGGTTTGTACACCATTATTTCCCTCAACAAATGTTCACTCTTCCATGCTCATTGTGCTCATTCATCTATCCGCTAATTCTATTCTTCATTACAATTTCCATCAACTTGCTTGCTGCAGAAGTTTTACTTGCTAGTCTTTAGTTCCTCTCAATCTCCTTGGAGCTCTTTATAAAACACATCTGCCATAGTCCCTTCTTATAGTTAATCAAGCCTGTCTTGGCAATTAAATTAGTAAAATCACAGGTAACCGTCAGAAATTTGTTTCTGCATTTTTTCAGAACTCTTGGATCAGTGTTATTTGCTTCCAGTGATCTGCTGCAATAGACTGTCTTCCATTTTAAGATGGAAACCATTAAAGAATGGTTTGTATAAACTTTGAGACACACCTCCAGAGCATGGCCCCATCAACATAGGCAGTAACCTGGTAACCTTCTAAAGCTCTTCCATAGTTAATACTTCATAGATTTTTCCCTTCCCTACCTTATACACCATTTGTTTGACCTAGACACTTCCTAGAAAGTTTCTGCTTCTGATGTGTTTAGAAAAAAAATTAATTACTAATTTTTATGACTTGAGTACATTGCTCAATCATTTCTGGCCTTCCTTGGTACTTTAGCATGTTCTTACAGCTAAATTCTGAGAGTCTATACTCTTTTCTTTTTTCCTTCATTTTGTCATCACTTCAACATTTTTCCTTACTGTTTGTAAATGTATTTCTTTATGAAGTTTTCTTTTACTCTGCTGCTAACAATGCAAGTTTTATAAAAATCCTTTTAAATAGTGGTCTTTTTTTTGGTACTCGCTTTACTCTGCATCTCTAATATGACCAGCTCACCAAATCATCTGTAAGCATTCTGCCCCTTTAGCTTCTCCTTGCAGTGAGAAGCTTCTCCATCTTTCTAGTAAGTGCCTACATGATCATCTCCTCTTCCCCTAGATCCATACCCCTGAGACATGTACTAACCCTTCTAGTAACTTCAAAGCCATCTTAAAGTTAAGCATGCAAGTTAATATTTTGACAAGGAACATGGGTATGATAAAATCAGGAACAAAAGCTTGATCTTATAAATGTCAGTCCAGCTTTTTGTCAGATCTTTGACTATTACCCTTTATGGTACAAATTCTAGTCAAGCTATTCACATGAATAACAACCTTGAAAGTGAATACAGCTTTACAGGATTCAGCCAATATATATTTCGAGGGGACTCATAACCCATACAAAAGTACCATGATGTTCTGTAAAATATTAATGGTATTGTTCTTTCCATTTCTTTCATCCCTGCACAATTTTGAGATATGATTTTGTTGATTACGAACTGTTCTTCTGTCACATTGGACTGCAGTCAATGGCAAAATCATTAAAAGAGACTTCTAATGGAAGCCAAGTCAAGCCCGTTATAATTATCTTGGCTTCTAAAGAGAATAATTAAATTGTTAATAAAACTTTTACCTATAATCATCAAGTGAGAAGAGGAGGATGTGACAGTGCTGGAAATTTAAAGATGTCTGCAAAGAAGGGGAAAGACAGTCTGATCATAATTCAGTTGTTGGTAATTAATGTCTACAGAAGATTACTTACAACTGAAATCAACTTGAAATAATTATATTAAAGAGACTGTGTTCATTAACATCACTGATTTCAATATACAGCTGGGGTCCACAATGATTAAAGCATTATGCCCAAAACCATTTTGTATTTTTATAACTACAGCTTGGACAAGTACTTCTTCGTATGCTATTTTTTTCTTTCCAATGACAATCTGTCTTTTTGTTCAGATGGAAGTGGAAGACCATGTAATAACAATTGCACTGATGCCACTGGCTGAATCTAAAGACAATATTTTGATTTGTACTTCTGTTTGCAGATCAATTTACCCACTTCATTCCCTTTGTAGAGACTGAGTGGAGTAATTTTCCAAATCTTTCACACTTTTCAGACATTTATGAAACCCTGTGTATTTTCCAGATGTACAAAGAATAAAGCATAACAAAATCTGTCTGTGCATAAATCAAAATATTACTCCAGCTTACAGACCCAGTGGTCGAGCTGTATATTGAGCATCTCTGAACAGCCAGACAAAGAGACCTTTATCTTTCTATGACACCTATGTGCTAGCCCCTGTTCTTACTCTATTTCCTGCTTAAATTTGAAGGCTTTTCCAATGGACCCAAGAATCTATTCTTGCACTTCATAACTGCTAGGTTATAAGGAGCTCAACCATCATCTCTTTGGAGGAGGAATTCTCCCTTCAGTAGTTATTTAGGTTAGCCTTAAGAAATAGCACCAAGCAGCTATAGGTCAGGGATACACAAGGGCTACAATCAAAAGAGCTACCAGCTTTGTTACCCACATACGCTAACCAGTCCCCATTTCCGCTGACAGGTGCGGGAGGAACAAATGCCTCCAGTATCCTCAGTACAGAAATAGCTGTCCATAGGAGATAGTTCAGCAGGGTGTTCTGTTAATGAGATGCTGCATCACTGAGCTCTGAATGTTACACATACTTTAAGTCAGAAATGAACTTCCCTTTTAAGCCAGAAGATCCTTGAAATAGGACTCTTACTTTGAAGAGTTTAGAATTTAATCTCCAAGGAGAGTAAAGAGTTTCACCACATGTAGCTCTTTCTTTAAAGAGCTGAAGCTGCATTTTGATAGTGAGGCAATAAGCACTGACTAGTGTCCAAGGAGAACAAGTTATTCTCACAAGGTTCAAAAACCTGGCTTACTTGCTACTGATTTCAAGAACAGGAGAATCCCACAATGAGATTTAAACTGGGGCCATTAGTGCAAGGAAATTCATATTGAGCGCAAACATAGCATCCTTAAATCAGCCCCATTATGTTGACATTATGCAGCAAAGTGCAGCGCTCTGCAAGGAGGCTTCAGTTCTCAGAAAAAGCATCCTATTCCACATATCTTTACAGACAGCTTACAACAGTGTATTACAACACAAATGTCTTAAAAATTGAGCCAGATGTTTTGGAATGCCTCAAATTACATATGCACACATGCCATTTGGTACACAACTGTGGAGAAACGTGAAAGGCTGCATGCACACAGCATAACTTCTGCAAAGGTTTGAAAATTTGGGTCAAGATTTACACCACCTATCAAAATAAAGCCATGTACTGCTATAATTTTTCTGCAACAACCTGAGAGCTTTGCTAGTTCATGCAAAACCATTACTGATTTAAAACACAGCTGAGAAGATCCTAGAGAAGTGTACTCCAGTTATATCTTCTCTTTTATTCAGTGGCAACATGAGAACTTAGCAATGATGCTGCAGCCCACGCTGCTCTGCACCATTAGAAGACCTTGACTGGTTTGCAAATACAAAACACTGAGCCAGCTAAGATGTGTTGAGCACCTCCCTCACCTCCTCCCACCCATCCTGGCTTTGGCTCAAACCCCACTGTTCCAGTTCCAACCACTTCCCTTTAGCACTAATTTTTCTCTTTTAGCTTAGCAGCTACTCATTCTGTAGCTTTCTTGCAGTCTTCAGAAAACCATCATCCCACTCAGATCTGCCATGTTACCACTTAAGAAATGCTGTCTCAAACAGGCAGCATAAAATCTTTGCATTTCACACTCCTCTCATGCTCTCACTTCACTGGGCCTGTGTTTCAAACCCAAGCAGGAACCACACCGGAGTCTGCTGCCCAAGGTGACACGTCTCTGCAGAGGTTGGCCTTACGTGCTGGCTAGCTGTGCTGGCCATGTGGCTTCATGGAGCAGGAGGAGGCTTGGTGTTTAGCCTCAGTGTTTGACCCCTCACAAGGGTCCAGGCGTAGGCCAGTTCTACAAAAAGTCATCCTACCTGGAATTACAGCCTTTTCTCATCCTCCAGTATCACGTGCACCCATCAGTCGGCACTCTACACAGGTGTACAGCAAACACCAGCTCCCTCCATAGGAGGCAATGTAAAGGAATACACACAGTTCTGGAGGAGTTGTGGTTGGAGAAGCCAAACTTCCATCGTAATCACTGTCAAGGCTGCTGAAAGAGGACAAGCATGTGACAGGAGTTGTGGGGGTTCAGGTTATGTCAGGTAGGGGTATGCAAGGGGGATGGCTGGGGGCAGAGGACAGGACTGGACCCAAAGAGATAAACTTTCAGGAAATACGGCTTCATCATCCAAATTCTAGTTAGCAGAAATCTGTTTCCAGTTTCTCTGAGAGTTCTACAAAGAAATGTACTCAGGCATTATGTTTTAAAAGAATATACATTTTCTAGAAGTACATTTTCATAAAAATTGAGCATTTCTTGTGTGACCCTTACTTCTCTAAACCAAAGGTGAGTATATGAGTTTGTAACTCTCTTATATGCACAGCTTCTCAGGAGCATGAGAAAATGACCAAGGTCGTGGCTTTTCAGTCTTAAGTGTGAGTGGAAGACTTTTTGAGTAACACAATTATTTTGTTTCATCATGAAGTTTAAGGGTATTGATACAATATATCTTCACTAATATATAACACACTGGTCATAGACTAATTTATTTTGTCTAGATTAATGAAGATATCTTTGTTTTTTTCAACTCTGGCATGACTTGACAATCTAAAAATTGGAGAAAATAATTTTAAATAAAATAAAGCAAGTACTTTGAAGTGAAATCATATTTTGCAGTTATCTATTCCTTGAGGATCTCAGGTTATTTCAGTTGTCACTAATAATTAAATTTTAACACCTTTGTGCGTCAGGACTGGTAAACAAATATAAGTATGTTAATCAGCATGTCAAAAGTAATGCAAGAACCATATAAAGCACAAAGGGAAACAGTTCTTACTCATTAGAGTCTTTTACTCCAGACTTTTTAATATCCTGAATTATCCTAACATTTTGTCATAGTAAGCAATATCAACATCCATGTTTAGAGGCATTATCTTTAGCTCATATGCGTGTAGAAAGAACTTTTCAGACATTAGCCCAAACAAACACATGTTGAGTGCTCTCTTTCTAAGTCTAAGCCAGGTCTATTGTTATTCAGATGTTTTCTACATTCTAGCAAAACTGTAGAGTTGATAAAATGGGATTAGTGCAATCCTGTTACTATTGCAGTAACTTAGTAGTAGTAGCCTGTATAATAATATTGTGAAAAATATGTAGGTTGCCTGTATGCAGTCTTCATCTGTATTGGTCAATGTGTGATAATGAATTATGAATTCTAACTGCATACTTACCAAAACATCGCTTTTGAAAAGACAAATAAATAATCAGAGGCCTTGAAATTTTGTTAGGAGGCAATATAATTAGATAAACAAAGACAGTTATTTTGTGTTTTGGTGTGAGCATCTTTTGGACATTTTTGCTGAATTATGTGATACTATAAGTCAGTTTAAAAAGTGTTTTCAGCTAAAACACTGCCAAAGTCCATCATATCAGTTACACCTGTGTAGCACATTGCAGAAAAACTAGTGTGCCTGAAGAGGATTGTGTTGGAGAGCAAGCATCTATTATCTGTGTTTTCCCATCTAATGGCTGCTCTGTCATGAAGATAAATGCACAATGATACCTAGAGCAAGTCTGTGTGTAGCAATAAATATCATTGATGAAAACTATCGTGAAGCAGCTAATAGCTTTAATCATTTGATACATTAATTTATTAGTTCCCATTTTTGCTGAGTGCTACATGCCAGCTGTTTGAGTCATCTTATTGATATTCTGATGAAAAGAATAGGAAAGTAAAGCATTACACCAATTAAAACCCCACTTACAGGCGAGCGTATTATCATCCAGTATATCTCAGAAAGGAATTATAAGAATCTGCCTGTTGAGTGTCATTTTTTAATTTTACTGTAATAATTAAAAATAGACAATAACGGATAATATTTTTAAAGGCCAAGATAAAGCAGAGGGGATTAAAAAAAATTTGCAAATCTACTGTATTCCCGATATACAAATATGAAGCTGCTAAAGTTCTGACTGGTGAGATTAGAAGGAGGTACATACATGACATCGGTATTTGTAATTGTCAGAGTATTTAAACATCTTATGCAATTGCATATGACACTTAAGTTGACAAGATTGCATATTCCTTTTTTAAACTTTATAGTTTATAAGCCTTTTTATAGCTAAGAGTCTCCAAACTCCCTTGGAAACAGTAATCAACTCTGCTGTTGCATTTATCTAATCAACAGTGCAATCTAGTAAATAGAACTGGAATTCACAGGACCTGCATTCATTCCCTCCTTTTGTTAGCATAGGCAAATCATTTGACTTTCCTTGGCATCAGCTTCTTCATTGTTCACTGGCAATAACAACTCTTACTCTGAAGAGCTTTGAGACACCTACAGGGCAGTGTTTTTATCCCCATTCTAGAGCTAGCTCAACAAAAGCACTCTGAAGCATTTCATCCACGTTCAAACAATAAATCAATGTAATTTCAGAAAGAAGATCTCCTGATTCCCAGAATTGTTGCTTTAACAAAAAAAAAAATTCCTTCACATTTCATATGCTTTGTAGGAACTATATAAATGTTTTACCTTTACCTTTGCATTGTAACTAATGTTCATATAAACTCTGAATGTTCATCTTCTGAGAGATTCTACGCCATATACTTTGCACATTGGTGCTTTTGTCTCCTATAGCAGATTATTATCCTAGCATCTTAAGTGCCTCTGTTTAGAAAAATGCACGCAAGAGGAATATGTAATGACATAGAAACTTGGCTTTACCTTTACTTGTGGTCACTGTGACATAGCTGATTGTAAGTCACACGTAAGTGTGACTCGCTTTTTTTAGTTACATACCCATCCCATTTTAATATCTTTGATATGTATGATCGTGTAAAGATTGCCGATGCTTCCATTACAAATGCTATTTTACATAGTTTAGAAGTTGATCATAACATATATTTCCAGTAGATCTTGTCACTAATTTTTCAAAATGCCCCATGCAATTGGCTTTAAGCCAAAGTAGCAAGAAGAAAGTTTGCAACATCCAAATTTAGATCACAAATAACTTTAGAATAGCAGTGTTCAAAATTTAACTTGACATGAATATAACATCTTCTGTGTAAAAAAATAAATACAACTAAGTCTGCTTTAAAAAAATAGCCATTACAATGCAAAATTATTACTTTGATTTCAAAGATTTTTTCTACACAATGTTTGCTATACACAGCAAGTATTGTAAAATAAAATTTGCAGAACCAACCTTACTCCATCTGAGTAATACTAAACTGATTATTAAAAATTTAGCTCTTTCTTAACACTAAAACCAGGACATATGTTATTAAGCTACAAAAACTATGCTGCTTTGGGCAATAAAAACTTTAAATAACTCATTAGTCTCCTCTTCTTTATCAAACACATCATGAACGCTTTTGCTCAAATTGCCAGAGAGTACAGACACATTCACAAATGTATCATATATTTGCGGAGCAAAAAATTAGGAGAGAATAATTTTTTTTAAATACTGTCATTAAGTAACATAAGATTATGATTTAATCTTAAATTTCTCACTCAGCAGCTCTCTAAAATAATTTTAAGTTTTGTCTGCAAGGACCTTAAGGATCCAGGGCCATGCAGATGTTTTGAGGAATACCAATACGTCCAATATTTGTCCTCAGATTAGTACTATTGTGGAATTAATGTCATTATTAATAGAAGCCACCGGCGCATTCTCTCACTCACTCTCTTCCCCCCTTCCCTAAAAAAATTTTGGAAAATAATTATTAGAATAATTCTAATCCCCTAAATCATTAGGGAATATTTTCAGTTGTGATTATCTTCTCTGGTTTTGCTGCCAAATAAAGTACTAAGTGTGGGGGACTATTTCATGGGTTTTGAATGTCTTCTAATGCAGCATTCATTGGGAAGAGTGGCAGGAAGAGAAACTTTTGTCTTTGTAAACAGAGAGAAATTATTTGCGTTCCATGGTGTCCAAAACATTGCAAGTCAAACACCCTAGCAGCTATGGAGGCAGGAACATTCAGCCTGTTACATAATTCATAATCATGTATTTGAATTGCTGACCTTTGCACACTCCTGCTTTGGTTTGCTCTGCAGGCTTTCTCCTGCCTTTCTGTGCTTTGTAAAAGCGATTCTTGTTGCAGGTCTGTTGAATAGCTCTTGGGAGCTTTTTAAGAAAATACTGTTCTCACGCTTGAACCTGAAAATGCTGCTGTTCAGGCAAGGCCATCCTGCTAGCTTTTTGGACAGGACTGAACTGCCTGACCGTAGGTGTCTAGTGCCACTGCTCAGGAGCAACGGCGGTCGGTGATTCCACAAGGAGACAGCAAGCCAGGAGCAGGAGGTGGCTGGTGTGGGGGAAGGGGAATGGGGGGCGGCAGGGCAGGGAGCTGCCCGGAGGGTCCCTCCCGCAGCACCCACGCCAGGCAAGCAGAGCGGCGCTGGTGGCAGTACCAGGGCCAGTCGCGGCCTGCAGGCTGCCAGACGAGCCTCTCCCGCGGCGGCGGGTCTGCGGTCGCACCGGGAAGTCAAACGTGCAAGGCCAGGGTGGGCCGAGGCCAGCAGGTCCCTCGGGCGAGGGCCAAGGCGCGGGCTGGAGTTCAGATGCGCTCCCAGGCTGGGGGGCAGAGGGTGCTCGAGCGGATGCCTCACAGGAGGCTTTTCGCAGCTCCTGCTCACAGCTCGGGGGTTTCCCCACAGCTGCACCTGGGTCAGAGCAGACCTCGAACACAGGCAGGGAAGCCACGCATGGCCGGATGCAGAGCCTGCAGGCAGCAGGCACAGCCTGCCTCAGGCGCCCAGGGCTCCAACCGCTGCCTGAGGCAGGCAGGCAGGCATCCCCCAGCAGGCCTCCTGCCACCACTCCCACAAGCCTAAATCTCTCACAGGTCTTACGACGTACCTGCCTGCTCCGCGCAAATGTCTGAAATGCCCTCTGGCACCTCTAATGGCGGTAGCTGCTTGTATTTAGGGAACCACATCTCACCCTCCAACTGGTCATGGGGCCTTCTGATGACCCCGTCGTCTTCTGTGTCTGAGGAGTTTTAGTGCTTAGCCAGTTTTTATTGATAGTGGTTACATCCAAACCCTGACCTTGCTGTTGGCACTAGGAAGAAAAAAAAAAAAAAAAACCAACCCAAAACACCCCCCCTGTACTTTCAATTGCTTCTCATTGTAGTTAAGGAAAGAGAAGACAGATCATGTAAGAATGTTCATTTATCCCCAGGAAGATAGAAATAACAGCACTGCAGCTTACAGCTTTTCAAGTGGAATATGAATAATGGGGGTATGTAGTCCCTTTTGAGCAACTAAAGCTATGATGTAGTTTATTGCTCTCCTGAGAGTACCCTAAAATATGATAAGAGTCATACCAATTCAGTGGTGCTCCTCCATAAGCAAAGCAATTAAAAGAATGGGGAAATTTTTCTCCCCCACTTTGGGGATCATCCTCTTTTGGAGAAGTATAAAATTGGAAGCATCAAAATCAGAAAACTGAAAGGTTAATCAATCATTTTCTGAAACCGAGGAAGATTGGAAGGTATTATCTCAACCACAATTCTTAGATAACTAAATCTGGATTTGGTTTCAGCCATTTTAACAAGCAATCTTGTGTTGTTTGTGCCAAAGCTACTATGGCTCCTCTATCATCAATTCCAAAATTCAGTTCTCTCCCTTGTCCTCTTGACAGATTTGATGTATTTCTTCTCATTATCTTTTATTAATTAAATCCAGGGATTTTAGATTAAGAATAGAGATGGAAAATGAGAAAGCACAGACACAACCTGTGAAATAGAGTAACTTTCTACCTCTGCTATCCTTATACCATGGTTAAAATAAAATCTGTTCTGTAGAGGATTTTGCACTTTCAGTAGTGAAACCTAATCAACTATGCTTACCCATGTGGATGCTAGGATAAATTTGTATCTATTTACAGGAGAGAGGAATCACCATCCGTTCTGCAGCTGTGCACTGGGGAGAACTCTGAATAGTAGCTGCATCTTCTTGTAGAAACTCTGAAGATTTCTGCAACTTGATCAGAACTGGCTTAGCTTTGAAGTGAGAATTGAGCAGAAAGAACAGAAATTACATGTAGGCAAACAATCTAAAAATTCTACCAGAAGTTTTCAGCAAACACAGTACCTCCACTACCCACCTATTCATTTACTGTCTGATAACTTAATAAAACTGGTTTGATTAAAAAATCATCATTTCAATTGTGCCTCTAATGGGCATTTCTAAGACAAGTCAAGATGGAGATGTCTGCCTTTAGAAACCACTCTCACTTGGTCAATGTTTATTTCCTTGTATTGTTGGCAATATAATTAATCACAACATTGTTTCAACTTTGCACTGGAGATCTTTGTGTTAATGTTTGTCACTTTATGACTGGAGTTTTGACACAGTAAGATATGCTTTAGGCTTGTACTTGTCTACACTGATTTATTTTGTCTTAACTTCAGAATGTGCCTTGGTGGTTAAGCACAAACCAGTTTTCCTCTCATGCTATCAAAGCATCTATCTTGTCTTGATTTGACAGTATCCTAAGATAGTTTCACTGATCCTACTACAGCAAATGTTGAATTAGTGTCACTTCAAAAAAACAAATCATTATGAATCTCTCATTCAAAAGAGCAATAGCTCTTTTTTGTATCAGGCATGTCTGTGGTTCAAAACCACTGAAGAAATCTGATCAACACTGACGTGTATTCATGGTAGCAAAATACTTAAAAACCATTTGGCAGCAACTGTAACTGGTAACAATAAATTAAATTCTAATAATAACCTAACAGTAGATCTAATTGGCAGACAGGCAGGGGGACAAATCTAAGTGACAAAACCTTCAAGTCAGTTGTTAGTGACCGGTTATTCAAATGAGTAAGATACTTAAGTTATGAAAATTTGAGGTTTTGTCATGTGCTGTGCAACACTAATTGTAATAGCAATACTTGTAACCTTTCAGAAGAAGCCTGACTACTTGGAAGTTTTTCCCCATGCCCTTATATCCTCATTCCTAATACTTACTTTATTATATGGGTGAAATCTCATGAGTCAGTGGGCTCCACATAGAGATCTTTAACACCTAACAAGTATATATTGTATTTTTAGGATTGTTTCCAAATAATGGAAATAATCTGTTGTTGCTAACTTTGGCAATTCGAAAATATTTTGATTGTGGTCACTTATGTTCTGAAACAACTGGAAACAATTTTAAACCTTTGCAGTTGAATGAGGCTAAGTGTTTTGCATTCCCCAACTCCATTAATATCTATTTGACAAATTGTGGGAAAAATATTACTAACACCTTCACGACTGCAGAGGTTTTCTTGTGCATGTTTGCTGTATTTATGTGTAGATGTACATATTCTTATTAGGCATACACACACAAGCCTCCTCATTTGTTGCAATTTCTTTTACCTTCTGTGATTGTTTTTACTTTTTATTGATTAAATGATCATATTTTTAGAGAATGCATGTTAATTACAGAATCTTTATAGTATTCATAGGAACTAATTCTGTATTTTACAAGAAATCGCTTGTGCTTGGCCTCAATTTACTGAACTTATTGAAACCTCCTAATTTTTTCATGTCATTTCAATGTGCTGTTCACAGCTCTCTATATATAGACAACCACTGCATATATTGAAGCTACCTATGAACATCATTACTGAAAACAAGGGTTTCACTATGCTTGGTTTATTACTCACTTATTATGCCGAGACAGAATATTCTGTTAGCACGTGTGCTGAAAACTTCCTCATAAATGAATTCAGGTAACATTCTTTACTAGATAAGACATACCAAGGAAACATATGCATTAGAGAAAGAAAATAGCCAAGAATAATTTCTTCAGCCACGAGACCTGCATGCTTTCAAAGTTATGAATAATGGGTGGAAGCCAAGGTCAAAAAATTCTCGTGATTTCAGTAGTGCCATTCACACAAACTACTGACAAACAGTATGGAAAATTCACTGCAGCAGAAGTAGGGTCAAAGCTTGCATCGCTGCTTTAGAATAGACCAAAATGTTGTGTAATATATTCAGAGCTGTCAGCTCACCAACCTGTCCAGGGACTATAATACTCATGATCTGGGAGACAAAAAAGGACAAAAGTGAAGAGATGGTTTTAAAAAGAGAGGGAGAGAGAAGGCTGCAACAAATGATAACACAAAAAGAGCACACTGCAGAAAAATAGTGATGGGAGAGATCATACAAAGCGCTGCTTGAAATGAAAGACTTCAGAATTCAAGAAAGGAAGCAAGGCCCTCTAATAAAAAGTTTCCTTTCTGTGACTTTATCATTAATGGTCTTTATGCTGTTCCCACAAACAATGAAAATTTCATAATGAATCCAGATTTTGATGCAGAAAGTGAAGACCACCTACCCCAGATCAAAAAAGGTGTCCTTTTGAATACGTTCATTTCTTTCTTTTAAGTCAATAGCCTGTCCTTTCTCATATTCATGTGGCTGACCCACCTGAATAGAATGTTACTGTAGGCAAGCTGTACAAAAATTAAGGTAGCACAAAGAAAGGTACAAAAGGTATTTTCTCCCCTCTTGGATGGCCTTCAGGAAAGACAGGAGGCTAAAATAAACTGTGCTTAAGTCCAATAGCATATTGTTTTTCTGTCTGAGCAGTAGGCAGACCAAAAGCCCTGTGCATGTGCTCTGAAGTTGCCCACAGTAACCAGAAAGAAGTCAACAGCACAATGCTGTGCCTGAGGTGGCCCTTCAGATCAAAGAGAACGAGGCTTGCGTTTGTGTTACTGTGTCTATATTGCTGCTTCAGAACTAAAATCAGCCACAGTTGTCTATCCCTTTTCTTTCAAGAAGCTGCAATGGTATTAAAGTTGAGTTTTGGACAAACTCAGAAATTTTTGTGTATTATTCAGATTTGAACATTTAAGAGGAAAGTAGACATTTTTCAAATAACTATGCTACTCTCAATATATTCCATTAAATACTCAATATAAATTCTATGAATCACTAGCACATCACTCATCCCTTGAACTGCTTGAGTTGGTTGAAAGACTGGATGTTTTCCCCGTTTTCCTTTTTTTTTTATTCCATTTCCAAATGTAATAACATTGGAATTACAAATCAAGAATATTTTGTGACTTGTGGCAAAGCATCTTTCATCATCATTCATAGAGGTCTTATCCTAAAAAAGAGGCTTCAATATTTTATTAATGATTACTTTGGAAAAGATGTTTACATTTTAATTCAAAAATAGTAATATCTCTTACTAACTGCAGGGGTTTGTTGGTTTGGAAGGGGAAGGGGGGGCTGCCCCAAGGACAGAAAAGCTTCAAATATCTATCCATTTTTACATGTGGCTTTTTTCTGTCTCCTTTGTGTAGTGTTTTAAGGATCCCATAATCAGACCATAGCTTAGATTGCAAATTGATGAATTACGCAAATAACATTAAAAATTTTGCTCTGGTTTACTTTAAATATTTCACTTCCCACAGTAGCGCAGATCTGGAGACTGTGCTCAGAAATATGTCCCTGAAAGGCCTGCAAAACTCTCCGGAGCAAATCAGATATCTCTGTTTTCTTTCTTAAATGATCAATTTGATGTCCTGTCTTCTAATTAATGAAGATCTGCCAGACAACCCACAGCTAGTTCAGCCACACAAGTCTTAGTCATGTGTGATTACTTCAGAATTAGTTCTTTTACTTGCATCACTTCTCCGTGTTTCATTCTTTGATCAGAACTTGATACCTGATGCCTTTCAGATTAATTCAAGCTAATTTTTCATTATTGTTACTTTTAATGATGAAGATAAGGCAGAGCTGGTTCAACAGCTTTCAACAGTGGAAGCAACATTTCACTGCTTGGAGTAGAAGAAGGGGCAAGGGCATGGCAGGTAGGAGAAGGTAGGAGGGGTACAACAGGCAGGAAAGCCCCGTATTGCCAGGCTCGCTGCTCCTGCTGCTTGGGGAAACGAAAAGGCCAAGGGCCAAGCACGTGCTGGGGTTCAGCCAGCCCTACCTGCTCCCACCAGCACCAGCTGCAGCAGCTCTCCTTGGGCATCAGCACAAAGCAAGGGGGCTGCAAGGTTCTGCCCCTTCCTGCCCTGCTCAGCAGCTCCCAGGTCACTGCCTTCTCCGAGTAATGCTTAGACCCTCTTCAGAAATAAAATGTCTTATAACGCCTATCCTAGAAAAATACTGTGTTAACGTTTGAAACAACAATTAATATACTTGCCTTGCTTTGGTCCTGGCAGCGTGTCACCTACTTTTGTTTAAGGCAAAAATTTTGTTTTAAATTCCAGTGAAAGTACTTTTCTTTATGCTGCTGATGTGCTACACTCGTTAGCTATAGCTAATCCAATTCCTAAACTGAATAAACATAATCAGTTAATATTAAAGTTTTAAAAGTAATCCTGACCATGCTTTTGGGAAGGTGGAAATGGTATTAGAGTTGGTCAGAATAAAATTAAAACAAAATTGGCAAAAGGAAATAATGGGATTTCATAACATTTTCAGAATTGTTTCATTTAACTTCCAAATCACCACAATTGCTATCTACGTGATACATATAGTGTGTACATGTGTGTGTGCAAGAGCAAGAGATACAAGGACGAAACTAAGAAAGCTGTAAAAATACAGGATTAAAAATTCAAGAATTTTCAGCTACATAGTAATTTGCTGAGAACATGAAAATCTACCTGTTTTTACTTTAATGCAATTCTGTGGGCAAACTTTTAAAAGCATGCAAGAAAAATGAAGGAGAAGCTTTTGATCCATCCCTTCTTTAGAGTGCATTCAAAAAAACTTTAAGAGAAATAAATGGTCTGATTTACAAATCGGCATCTATAACATTGTATCCAGAATTTTGTAGACAGCAATGATTAGAGGCATTTGATAGCATCCTGCATGGGTGTGTCAGGCAGAACAGCCAGCACGTAGCAAAACGCCACTTCAGCCACACATCTCCAGCAGACTGTAACTACAGAGCAGAGTCTGGGCTGGTGGTCTCTGAAAATAAAAGGCTATAGTTGTCAAAGTAATTTTAAAAATAGGAAAGCTAGCGGAAGATAAATTTGTTTTACTGAATACTTGGGAAAATTTGGATAACATGTTCCGAGCCAAACACAAAGTGAAGTATCTCATCTCCTGTTTAAGAAGTGGCATTTAATTAACTATTGAATTCCATTCAATTATTCAAGGCAAACAATGGTCAGTATTGGTGGGGCAGATATTTCACCATTTTCATTGCCTGAACTGTAGGAAGCATCTCAGCAATGAGTAGTCTAGAACAAGCAGATTCGGTAGCTGTACCATCAGATAAAGTATTTTGATTTTGCATATTGATATGGCTAAATATATATAATATGAATAATAAAGTCAGTTTTCAAGATGTATAGCCTCAGTTGTAAGAGATGTAACTCAAATACTGACTTTTAAAATACAGTTTGGTTTTTTTCAGCCTGTTATCATTATAATTTTCTGGGTTGTTAATCTCATCACATTCATTTGGTGGTGATTTACTGTTCTTTGTACAAAATATAAACACTATGTTTTGTAATGTATATATAGAACATTAAAATTCAGACATATGCCTGTCATCAATAATATGTGTTGTTTGTTGTACCTTAATATTCAAATTTTGACATTACAATTCAGAAACCAGACAACAACTTTAAATCCATAGCTCCTAGTTAAAACCCTTGATTGCTAAAGGAATCACTGAAAAAAATTGTTGAACCATTACCTCTCAATTGCATCTATGAGTTTCTAACACATTGCATTATTATTTGGCCCACTTGGATGCAGAACATTAGAAAGCAGTTGTCAGGAAGTCCTTCTAGAGTAAGAAAATTATTTTTCTGAAAGCAAGCCAGGACAGATAAGATTACCAGTAAGGCTGCTGGTGCACAAAATTGGACAGATTTATGTAGGATTGCATCACTTAAGAACATGGACTGTTTCAATTTTAGTTCTCATAATACTTGGGTTGCTTTTAAAAGTAAGTAAATTAACATTTATAAAACTGTACTTTTTTGTAGCAATAAATAGCAATGTTTAAAGTAAAATTAACAATATTTTCCCTATTCTGAATTATTTAGGGTATTTCCAGGCTAAGGTATGCATAAACAGCATATAATGCTGAGACTGCTTCTAAATCAAATAATCTTTTCCCTAATTCTCCAAGTGAAAATTTTTACTGTTACATTCTGCCTAGATAGTAGGTGTAAGATCTTTACTAAAATTGCCACTCCTATGGAAGACAGAGCTGTAATCTAGCACATATTCTGCTAGTGATATGACCTGGAATAAAACACAGATTGACACATTTAAGTAGTATGTTCCTCATATCTCCACATATTTACCCAGTGAAATATTTCATTGGTATTAAGTAATACGAAGTGAAGCTGTCAATTTTTCAGATACGATAATATTATGCAGCTCTAAAACTTTTGCCTGTATTCTTTTCTCTTAATTCTTTTGTCAAATCTGACTTCTGAAGATATTATATCAGGCTACAGTATCTAAGATAGTTTTAAGATGCCAGTTACCCTTGTACCAAAGTAGCAAATCTAATTAAGAAGAAATATTTGATCTGTAATGGAAATAACAACATTATCTTTTATTTCCATATGTATATACCATATGATCCCCATCAAATAGCATGCTGGATTTCCTGCCTGTGCTTGCCTTATCTTTTTTGCGTAATTTTTTCAGGTCATTAATACATGCAGTTCTTGATTATAAAACCCTGCCTTCTCATACAGCTCTTTTTACTTCAGCAAAGCCGTGTTGCATTTTTAACCACTGTTCATGGTTTCCAAAAGCTCCGGATACATTGCCCCTTTCAAATAACACCACACCCACCCACAGTTCCAGTTCAGTAGTAACTATAAAAATGCAGACACTGGCACAAGGCAGGTATTAATATTCATATTATTTTATTATTAGTCATTATTCATATTAATTCATTAATTAATATTATCATAGTCAGTGGTCTGAAGTGAATGATATGGTTCTCCAAGACTACAGCCTAAAAACAAAGGAAAAAAGGATGAGAAAATATCAAATAAAATAAAAAAATTCAAACATGAAGTGTTTAAAAAAACCCCACATCCCCTGTTTACATGGCTCAGGAAGAGGGGGGAGGTAGTGTTTCAATTCTGGTTTCAGTGCAGAGTTTCTCCTGTAGATGAACTTATATTTATTCTGCTTTTCTCCCCCCCACCCCCCACCCCGCCCCCGCTATCTTGCAGCAAACGTATGTGACAATGAACTACTGCATTGCCAGAACGGAGGAACATGCATCAACAACGTGCGATGCCAGTGCCCTCCGGCTTACACTGGCATTTTATGCGAGAAGTTGAAGTGCGAAAGGGACCCAGGAGGCTGCAGCCAAAACTCCGGCCAGGGGCCAATATCACACAGGCCTATCTTACTGCTGACTGCTCTACTAGGAGCAACTGGACTTTGCATATGCTAGACTCTGGATGGTTGATGGCATCACATTCAGGCTGCTTCAAAGGAACATGCCACATGAAAACAAAACAAAACCCAAGCGTTTGCTACTGAAATTTAAGGAGGAAAAGAGAGAGCAAAAATAACCACATACAAACTAAGGAGGCCTAACTGAACTAAGCCATATTAATCAGTTACGGACAGGGCTCTGAGTCAAGACTGTTCACCTCTGACTCGAGGCAAGTTGGCAGCTGCCTATTCTGTCAAGTCAATGCTAGCTGCAAAGCTTACACAGGACTGAAATGGCTTTGACAGCCCCCAGAATGGGAAGAGAATTTAAAAAACACTTGCTATTCCTATATGGTGCGCTACCGTACCTCCACCCAGTGTGTGGACCGACCAAATAAAGGCATTCTTTGCTGTCAGTGCATTGTGGGTATAAGGAAATCTGTAAAAGCTGCCATATTGGCCTGCTTCAGTCCCGAATCCTTTCCAACCTGTGCTTTAGTGAACGTTGCTCTGTAACCCTTGTTGGTTGAAAGATTTCTTTGTCTGATGTTAGTGATGCACATGTGTAACAGCCCCCTCAATAAAACTCAAGCCAGTCATATCCTTGTATACCTTAGCAGCACTGCATCAGTAAGATGCTGTGTTCACCTACTGTACAAGAGTGGCTATAGGACAAAAAGTGTATTTATCCTTTTGTATTCAAATGAAGTTATTTTTCTTGAAATAATGTACAATGTAGATTTTTTGTATTATTGCCTATTTGTGTTACCAGACAATTTGTTAATGTATTTAATTCTAATCAGATAAGAGAAAAATATTACTTTTTATTTAGTCCTTTTCTTTTTCCTTTCATTTAATTGTGCAGAGATTTCTCTGTATGGGCAACGTGCTGGCATCAAAGAATATCAGTTTACATATATAACAAGTGTAATAAGATTCCACCAAAGGACATTCTAAATGTTTTCTTGTTGCTTTAACACTGGAAGATTTCAAAGAATAAAAATTCCTGCATAAACAGTTCCAGGATGATGTATTGCTATTTCTTAAGGCCTTTTTACAAAACAAAAAAAAAATTGATCATTTTACCACCTAGTATGTGGACGAAAAACAAATTCAACAGTGGAAATTGCATCATAACAACCTAACCTGGTTTTATTTTTAGTACTATCATTATTTTTGCAAACAATTTTAAATGTAAAGGACATCATTTGTTTGAGGAAGATGTCATCAAATCCCAAGCTTGGAAAAGGTACGAAAAGTTGAATAGTTCTCATCTTTGTTCTCTCAATTCATCACAGAAATTATTCCAAGGCTAATTTACAAGGTATTACAGAAGCTAGTCTTTAATTCATACCATTTTTGTGGATTCTGGCAGTAATGAAGTAGATATAGCCACAGCTTATATTGTTTCCCCAAAAGCTTCATTAAAATTATATGTTTATATATGTACCAGTCTGCCTAAGAAACTGCAAAAACAGCAGCAATCACAAAAAAGCCAAGATTTAACTTTTAATAAAGTCAAATTTAATATTTAGAAGGAATGTCAAAATATACAGCAGCGAGTAGATAAAAAGTGCTGCTCCAGCAAATAAAATTTGTTTCAAGTATTGCCCAAGGTGCAATAAATTCTTGTTTCTGCCTTTTATTAGGCCAATTACTGAGTGTGACAGAAAAGGATAGCAAGAATAGAGAGGCAAGCCAAAACCATAGCAGTGTTTCAAAGTCCTGGGGAAAAAAAAAAAAAATCAAAAGGTAGCGAGACTGTGTGAATTCATTTCCTGGCAATTTTCATCATAATGGCTATAAATATTTTACCAACTTAATAGTCTAGTATGGAAAACAATTAATCAGCAAAAGAAAAATTCCCGAGAGAAATAAATTCTACCTGGCTGCCTCTTCCAAATGGTGAGCAGAGCAGAATTTAGGGCACTGCCTTCTTGGATAAGCTCTTTCCACTGCGGAAGCAAGTTTTGCAGGCCGGTACCCAGCCTCCAGAAATGGGTAGGCAAATCAGGTCTTCATTTCTAAAAGAATCCTGTGAAGAAGAAGAAGAAGAAGAAGAAGAAGAAGAAGATGATGATGATGATGAAGATGATGATGATGAAGACAACAAGCTGGTGCTTGTTCAGGCTGTCACCTTGGCCATTCGTGTAGAATGTTTGCTATTTACACTGCCACTCTCTTTTGGTGGGCTAAATAAGATAAGGCAAAGATAAATTAAGAGCTTGGCTGGTTGCCAGCCATCGCCTACATGAGACTGCAGGTATATATTAGAAAGATGTTCACAACAATAAACAGAAAATTATATTGCAGAATCAATGAGGAATATAAATGGTAATACAGATGACATGCAGAGCCAGAGATTACCTATAATTAAGTGGATTTCTGATATTGAAATGTGGAATTTAAGTTTTCTTAAAGCTTATTAGAACAGACCAAATTCAGATTGTGTAATTATTGGAAAATATGCACTTTAATTGTCATTATAAACTCAAGGCTTTGTGAAAGTGCTAAGAAAGCATGTTATGCACGTTTGGTTAGAAGGGATTCTGCCAGCAGTGCTGAAGTATAATGAATATCAGATCACAATCAATTCAGCTACATTCCAATTTCATATACTTATGATCTTCTGAACCAGGGCAGAGTATATGGCTTTCCACGTATTTAGCTACGATTTCGTGCATTTTATACTCCCTCACCTATTAATAAAATTACAATTTTATACAGGAGTACATTCAGTGGAAAGTTTTCTTATCAATCATCCTTTTCTTCAGCTTCATTATTTTTTCCTCTGAACTCCACAGAACTTCACTAACTGAAAATTTTGAATATAAGTTTTGCTACTGTATTCCAAGTACATTTTTAAAATTATGTGTGCATCTTTGAGAGAGGAGATTTACATCACTCAGCATTGCTTTACCTGCTTTTTTATTTAATTCAGTGGAAAAGGCAGGCAGTTCCCCAATTCAGAAGCTGTGAAGAATAACAGATTCCTTTTCCTGAAGATATGGTAGGATGTTTCCATGATGATATGTATTCACAGTATCTGCTTTACTTTTCACCTGAAAATATATCTACCCCTTCCAACATATTCTAGGTTTCCTGGAGTGGGTATCCTGTCCCTGTGAATGCCTGTAATATAGCAAACACAGACATGATACCGAAAAAAACCCTAGAGCAACACAATCAACTAAACTAGGATTTTGGTTCTGTATCAAAACACAGCAAAAGGAACCTACTGCGGAATTATTATTTCCTGTATAATATTTCTTTCCTGGAAGGTTTAGCATCCAAGAACTGACCAGGCTTCACATTGCTTAGTTGTCCAGATGACAGTTCAGAGTACAATGACCTTAAACCTAGCATTCATAATTAAATTTATGCAGTTGTATTAGTTCCAGGTATTTTGCTACATCAGTCACTCCTAGTCAGCTTGCAATTCCTGTGTTTCTAACTAGAGAATTGGTTCTGATCCAGGATCCACATGTGTTTAACATCTGAAAATGGGGCAGCTTATAACAAGGTGCTGCTCCCTGACAAGGGAGCTGCAGAAATTTCCACTTCAAGCTAGGCATCTTTCTCAAAGGGACGTTAAGAGAGAGGCATCTCTCTTAGTGCTGCATAACTGTTTCAAAAACAAACTATCCAAATGAAAAAAAATCTAGTCAGATGCAAACTGACCCAAATATTGCCCTCGAATGATAATTGATCTAATACTTTATTATGACTGAGCCACAGATAAGAAGTTATTTCATGTAGTGAACAGAACAAAAAAATAATGTGCAAAAGACTCCTCGAATTTAGAAAGAGTTCTTCTGCTTGCATATAATTTTATACATCTTTCTCATAACTCCAAGTTGCCAGGGGGATTTGTTAGAGCCTCACTGGGATTCTAGGTTTATTAAACCATTGAATTAACTAGATTCATCCATGCATGGGGTTTATTCACCTGTGAGAAATCTGAGTAATATTTTTCATAGAATATGCAAGACCAGATTTTCAGCCAACCTCCAGCCCAGCCTTCATGTTTGTCCTTGCAAATGCAAAGTTACACATGTAAATATTAAGACATAGTCAATCAATTCATTCCTAAGAAAAAACGTAAGTTTAATTATTTATGGATGCAAACATTTATCCACCAAAATGCAGATCTGGCATTATAAAGCAGAATTTTCATATTAACCAACTTAATACCTTTCCCACCATCATACAGTATCGGAAAAAAGAGGACGTAAGAAGTGGATGCAAAACAAACAAGCAGCATTTTGCACCATATGGTGCGTTTCATTTAATGAAATGAAAGTTCTTCACCAGTACAGTATGTTCACCAAGACACCATTTTTGCCACAATATGCAATAGATAAAATTCCAGTACAAAGCATATGTTCCACTTCATTGTTTTTCTGGCCATCGTTATCTATACAGACCCAAACACATACATGATGAAATACTGCTCAAGAAATTTTACAGCCTCAGAGAAGACAGAGAAGACTAATGACATGCAATCTGCAGACCTAAACAGATTGTAAAGTCTTCGGGGTTGAACTCCTGCATACATTGCTAGCTAATATTCGTTTCTGAGGACCAGGATAAAGATCACATCATGGAAGTGCACTGAATCAGTTTCACGGCAGTCAGAACCAAAGTGACAGCCTAGTTACAGAAAGCACAACAGGACAGTCATCTGTCAGGAGGGGCAACCACATCTCACCCTGGGATGTACCCAGGCATCGCTCCCTCAGCAAAACTTTTGCCTGCGTGTTTACAGATGTGCACGTTCTAGTTACAGTTGCTAAGACACCTGCTACTTACACAACGCTGCTGAATGGGGTTGCTGCACACATGTTCAAGTGTACTGTTGTCACTAGAAATACAGTTTTTGTACTAGAAGTGAACCATTGCTGAGACCTCCCAAGAATAATGACATCAGTTCAATCCTGTATACTGGCAGACTTTACAGTTCAAGACTTCAAGATAGGCTTAAGACAGAGCAACCTCCTTCAAAGAGGAGAAATATTAGAGGCATTGATAGGGATGAAAGGGACTTGAGAAGTCCTAGATGTAAGCGTAAAAAGCTACATATATATAGACACACACACCCCCCCCGACACTGAAGCCAAAATCTCCCTAACTTGGATGCCTTAGCATTCTAAATAGAAACTGCCTGATTTTCACAAGTACTCCGTGTTCACAACTCCCAGAGGTTGTCCCTTACTGTTATGACAACAAATGTACAGTGAAGTGGACTCTTCTCTGTTTTAGCGGAAGAGGAAATTAAAGTCTTTCTACATCATACTGTAACTTGCAAAGCAACATATATGATAATCAGTGCAATCTTTAACATATAGAAGAGTTATACAAAGTTTATGGTAGAAATCTCAAGTGTAATATTCTTCAAACATTAAGTTATAAAAAAAAAAGTCACGTTCTGTCATTTTGGAAAACTCTAAATATAATTAAAAATCAGGTTTTATTCATTACTAACCTAATCCAAGTGACAGAGAGCCCACAGCTGCGATCTGAAGATAGAACTCAGAAAGGAGTTTAAGCTTAAATTTCTTCTACAGAAGAAATATTGCAGGTTCACTAGTCACCTCTAATAGAGCAGAACTGAATTTCAGCACCATCACTGCAGCCTAGATCTGAAGTACTATGATCACTCCTGATCTAACAGGCATGCTTAACTGTTAAGTTTATAAGTATCTCTATAAATTCAACAAGCTTGGAGAATTCATATTATTGGCCAACAAAGTCTGAGTCTCTGTAATGATCACAGTGAGGCTTTTTAAGTTCTGTCAAGTTGTCTTTAGTTCTCTAGTCACGTGTGTTCCAAAATACCATTTCTGGGACCACTGGTCACTCCAAAAATCCTTTTATAACCTTAAAATGGAACTAACAATTTTACTCAATCTGTAATCAGACACCTACAGCAATGCCACAGTAGTTCTCTCTTTTTAGATCATAATATTAATCAGATAATGGAGAGGAAAGGTTAACATTGTCCTGTACATAGAATCATAGAATCATTTAGGTTGGAAAAGACCCTTAAGATCATCAAGTCCAATTGTTAACCTAACACTACCAAGTCCACCATTAAACCATATCCCTACGTGCCATGTCTACGTGTTTTACATATTTTTGTTATTCCTTAATGCAGAGGTAAATCACAACTCAAGTCATAACACAAGTAACATTTTCTTTCTTTCGTCCCTGCCATTTTTAATGCTATCCAAACCTAGTTCCCTCATTTATTCTACAGAAATTTTAGTATTTTCCAGCTCTTCCAGTATTGCCCAAAACAAAATCTTCTTAGCTATGTTGCAGAAGGTAACATTAGCAAACCACAAAATTAAAAAAATAAAATAAATCTTTACATTAATCTCTTCAAAACAAAGTTGACAAAAATGAGTATAAAATCCCTTCAAACCATTTTGCTGTATAACACTATGCAAATATCTTAGCAAATATTTTCTATTTAACAAGTCTAAAAGGGGTTATCTACCCACTTGTGATATCACAAACCACTTTACATACAGTCAGTTGACAATACATGAAAGTCAAAGAGATTCCTGCGTGATCCCAACAGAAGAACAATGTTCATACATCGTTCATAAAAGTGATTCACAGCTACTATGCCAGATCCAAAGTTAATTAATGTAGTGCAGCAGGATACATCTGGAGGACAATATTGCCTGTAATTTAATGATCAGTACAAATCTAAAAAAAAAAAAAAAAAAAAAAAAAGAATAATTCTTCAAGTTCTCCAATTCCTGATTCAGCTCCATAGCATGAATGGATTTATTTTAGAAATTTTTCAGGTTGGGTTATCAGCTGTTTTGAAAATAATGCATTCTCTAGATCCAGAACTGCAAAACCATTCCTCCACAAAACCAGAAAAAAACATTAAGAGATGTACACTCATTCAGGCCCTTACTTTGCCAGTTTGTGCAAGCCGTATTTTAAGTTCCCTGATTTTAAGAGGCCTCGATCTAGCTGATGCTTTCACACCTCTCAATGACTGTTTTCAGTGTTAACCTGAACATGTAAATGAAAACATTTCAATCCTTGTACGTCTACCGGGAACATGGTTCACTTCACACCTCCAAATAATTGCGGATGTAAAATTAGTGGCTGCTGTCTATAAATGTTTATAATTTACAGTACCAAGAGATCTCGATCAAAGGCTTGGGTTCTCTTGGACTAGATTCTGTAAACATGTTGAATAAAAAGATATATTTGCTTATTGTAACTAAATAAAACACAAGGCAAAATCATTCTTACAAGATTCTTATGATACTCAAGATGTCAAAGCACTTCCATTTATCACAACTGACATACTTCAAAAACCCTCAAGGAAAAGACTATAGGCTAGATTGTTATTCTCTACAGCCTAAAAATGCTCAGATACTTTGAACAGAAATTCTGTATCATTTATCTTTTAATAGAGATGAGGAAACTGTGACCCAGAGAGGCAAATGGAGTTGCCTGAAACAACCCAAAAAGCGACTGGCAAAGTCAGGGAACAAGTTCAGCACAATAAAGCTCCACATCACACTGAATATGAATCAAGTGTTACACTGCAAGAGTATTGAAACTTCTTAGTAGCTTTGGTTGTAATTACCGCTATATGTAGTATTAGTATATATAACATGTATTATTATTATGCATAACATGTATAACCATTTACAATATATTACTTCACACCTCCTCATTTCAGAATGGGAATCCAACCAATATGTGTTCTCACAAATGATGTGCAGGTCAAATGGATGTATCCCAAATGGCGTGAAATTATTCCTTGCCTGAACAGGTAACTATGACACTTCATTAAGCATTATGAACACCAAGGTCAGAAAGAAGTTAGTTTTTCTGTACTGTTTTTTTCATGAGAATTAATAACATATAGTGGATGATAAATTAAAGATAGCAATCATGTTTTTATCTATCATGATATCTCATAAATGATTTCCTAAAGCTTAATAGAAGTAATTTTAATGACAGGAGAACTTAATGTATTTACAAAAATGCACAAATAAATTTGGACCTCAAGTACTAAAATAACTTAGTTTATTATTTACTTTTGGCTAGTTTTACTGACCTTATAGATAATAAGTCTATTAAATTCTTCCTGCAAAACAGGCCTGTTAAATACATGCCCAGCTCAAAGCTGGCACATATGCCAAAAAACAAGAAGATAAAACGTAATACCAGTGACATTTATGAGTTGAGATTTGCTCACCTAACAGAGCTAAAAAGCATTCACAGGAAATGGGATTCAAATACTAAAACAAAGTCTTCAGCTTCAGTGTAGAAATTCAAAAGGTTAAGTACAGAAATGAAGGTTGGAGCCCACCCTGCAGGAGCAGAGGTTAGTGAAAAGAAAATGTAGACCAGCAAGAACAAAACAAAGTGGAATTAACAATTCTGTTCTCACTACCAGTCAGACACAAATTTTACCTCAGTCCCAAACAGAAGTGTATGTGAAAGGCATTGGAATCCAAAGGGAAACAAAGCAACAAACAAAAAATCCACTTTTCTCAAGAGTTAGAATATTTGGGGGAAACCCAACACTGGGAGAGTGAAAAGAAAGAGAACACAAGTTGCCCCCAGACTAAAAATATACTAGGATCTCAGGGAAAAAGCCAATCTAGATACTACATATGTACTCATAAATTCATAGATGCAGCATTTGGCATTGTAATCTCTGATTTGGAAACCACAGGACTTAAGCCTAGCATGGACAGAACACTCTCCGCTTGAGGGTTTCACCTCCTGTCTAGGTGAAACACTACTCACTCATCCACTGGAAAAGCCGAGGCCTGTCAGCACCACCTCTGCATTGGTTTTGGCTCCAGCTGTGAATTTAGCAGTGCTAGTCTGGCTATCTAGTCCAGATGTTCATGAAGCAGCTGCTTTTCAACACCTTTTGAGAAACCACGTCACAGGTGTCCCTCAGGCCAAAGCAGAGCAAGCTCAGCGGGGGAAGAACCCCATTGCAAAGATCTGTGTAAGGCCAGCAG
This sequence comes from Harpia harpyja, assembly GCF_026419915.1. Classification (NCBI taxonomy): domain Eukaryota; kingdom Metazoa; phylum Chordata; class Aves; order Accipitriformes; family Accipitridae; genus Harpia; species Harpia harpyja. Next base: position 21,995,908 of record NC_068950.1, on the reverse strand, counting down.
TTACATCTGCTCTTTGCCACAGCCCTAAGTCATTAAATGTAATTCTTACAAGAAAATAGAAAATGAAACATGTTCAGAAGAGAACATTTTCCCTTCAGGCCTTCTATCGGCATCTGCTGCCACCATGTTCAACATGGGACTGAACCAGGCTCTGAATGGCTACACTGACTCATTCAATGCATTTCCTGTTAACATCTCTTACCTCTAATTACTGGTGCTTGGTAGGATGGGAGAACTGGCATGTAGAGCGCTCCGGTAACTATATTTATTATACTGCTTTCTTTTACCATCCTACAGCTTTCCTTCTTCCCTCATGTCAGAGTTTTTTCTATGCCCTCATAAAATATATTTATTACTTTGCTCTAGAGATCTCCCACAGGCAAAAAGTAGGTGGATTGGTACTTATGAATTAGTCTTGGCAGTGCTCTTTTGCCTCCCTAGGTCTGGTAGAGTCATAACTACTTCTACAATTCTCTCATTGAGTAGGATGTAAGGAACGATGACTAAACTGTGTAGATTTAGTGGTGAACAATGTTTTGACAGGTTTCTTGTTTACTGACAATATCTAGCATCTGATTATCTCCCAGACTTTACTGAGGTTAGTCTCATGACACTCCTGCAAAGCAGGGAGGCATGCTATTTCCATTTTATTCATGGGGACTGAAACTTGAAGATGTTGAGACTTACAGAGTCAATTACAGAAAGAGAGATTAATTCTGACACCTTGTTCACCACATTAAGTACCGAAACCTACAGTTCCCTACTCCAGCCAAATTACACAAATCTGAAGCTAAATAGTCTTCCATCTGCATGCATTTGCCACCCACTTACTTCAAATTATCTTATCCAAGTCTATTTTACATTACACCTCCCAAAACATTGTCTTTGCCTACCATGCTTGGAGTTTCAATGTTGTGATATGTAACTCACACAGTTGATTTTGCTGTTTTGGGTTTTTCTCTTTTGCACTTCAGTCTAAGGGTAGAAGGCAACCGCAACTACTGTTTTTTGAAGGGATGTTATATATGAGTCAAAGTAATTGGAAGCATCTTAACAGTCTGAGAAATTAAAAGACATGCATATGAAAAACACAGTAAAACACTAAAATCCTCTTCCAAAAGAAAGGGATGTCTATGGAGCTTTTTCCCTTCCTTGTCTGATTTTTTTCTTTATTGGACGTATTAAAGCTCATATCGTAATAATATTATGACTTCATAAATTAATATATATAATCTTGTATAGCTTGAAATACCTATAGCTTAGGCATTTAATTTTTTCCATAATGTCTAGATACTGACACAATTAGATTTTGATACATAGATACTTCTGCTTACTGGAAATCTGGTAGCAAAAAGACTCCACATTTTGAATGGGCTCATAAATATATATTGAATTTAATTTTTTAATACACAAAATCCATTTTCCTATAGTTTGGTTGGTTTGGTGGCTGCTTGAGAGAAATGTTTTCTATAAATATTTTTGTTTTGTACAACTAATTAGTTCATAAATCAGTACATTGTAATATGGCAGATTACCCTCAAGCCAATAGAGAGCAACTGATTGAATGTACTTACCTTCTTCATAATTCATCTATCTGTAATGTCTCTGCATTTTCTTCTGCTGCTTTCAAACACTGTGTTGCCACTTTTTTCTCTTCCCATTCTTCAAATATGTACACAAGTTTAACCAATAAGCATACTTTCCATTAAACACCAGATTTTTCCTGTGTTTTGAACCAAGTGCAGTGGGCTGATGAGGTACATAAATAAACAATAACCAGATAATCATAGATTAATCAGTTTGATTCTGTAGTAGGAATTTTTACATGCTTTCCATTTTGACATTATTTATTAGGGCCATTTGCTGATATTAAAAATGTGCCAACTCTCAAGCAAAAATGTGCCTCTAAAAGAGGGGAGAGGAAAACTACAAAATGTAAAATTCCTGTAACAGATGTCAAGGACTAATTTAGAAGTCAGTTCAGGATGGCAACCACATTAAAAAAAAAAAAAAGCGTAAGCACATGCTGAACTTGGAGCATGTACTTTAATAACACCAAAGACCCCTTTTGTGTATTTTTTTCTTCCTAATCTATAACGCCTACTTTATTTTCCTCAAATGGCTTGCGATGCCTAAGAAGAGGTAGGATTGTTCTGAGGCAGTATCACTTGTGAGTTGCATGCTATTAGTCATCCAGCCTTCTACAACTTTAAAAAACAAAACAACAACAACAAAAAACAAACAAAGACAGGCATGGCTTTGTCATTATTTCTGCTGACTTAACTTCCTGAGTGGTAACTCTTGTGTGGCGATTAGCTGGCAGTCTTAGTACAACTGCTAATGGAGATGTGCACACTGATGAACAAAAGCTATCAGTGTTTTCTCCCTAGCTGTCAATCGTAGCAAAGGAAGCCAAGTGGAAGTGGAATGAAGATGAGCTAGCCTTGCATCTTAAATCCAGGCCTCAGAGAAGGAGGAAATAGATCGACAAAACAGTATTAGAAGACATAGAACTTCAGTGTACATGATGCATCTATTCGGTGGACAATTAGGATTCATTCTCCAAGGACTGACCAGTTTGCATTCATTAATGACCTCCTCCAAAATCCACTAAATGCAAAGGAAAGCCTCACCTTGCTTTCAGCAAAACAGATTCAGGTTTTAAATTCGATTGAAAAATAATTTCAGGAAAGGAAAAAGTAATCCCTTAGGCATTATCTCTCTGATCCTTTGTACAAATCCTGAACATTTGTACAGTTCCATGCACTATTTATTGTGCATTATTCTATTGCTGCACTTAAATTATTCTCATTTGAATGTTTCCACAGACCCAGCAGCTCTGGTGACAAACATCTTAATTTTAAAAGCTGGCCTGCATGGCAGGCACCATTTCTGTCCAACGGAGAAAGGAACTCCCTAGCTGAAGCTGTATTCACCAACAATTTGTTTGCCAGCAGCATGTTTTCCTGTTTAATCCGTGTTAACATTTTGTTCAGAGTTATCCTAACTGGCAGGTATTCTATCTGATAAACATCTCCTCTTTTCCCTCACGGTAACATTATTTATTTATGACATTATTGTTACAGACAACTAAACAGCCAAGAGGGAAACACATTTGCTTTTCTACAAATACCTGCACATGCTGTTAAACCTGCATCATTTTTCTTATAGAAACATCTAAAACTTGGTAAAAGGCTTCCTAGCATGTCTTTGGTATCCACTGAGAACAAGGAACAGGGACAGACACATGTCGCAGTACCAAACCAGCAAGGGTTCAGGAAAACAGGAGAAAAATAATGACAGTTCAGGTTGTTAGGCTGATATATGAAACTCTCTCCTTTCCAGCCCAATTTGTCATGACTCCACGACTAAACGAGCTAAATGGGCCCGATATAAAATGACTCGGATCAAGAGCTGCTTTCATTCATGTTCTCTGTGTCTTTGCCAACATAGGAACTAGCTACTGTATTATCAGGAAACCAGTACCCAAACATACACACAGTAAGTTAACACCAACTAATCTGTGTTGGAGGTCACGGTGCCCCCCAGGCTGCTTCATGACTGAGGCTGAAGTAAGAAGGAGGAAATGGTATAAATCAAAATCACCAAAGTGCCTGAAAAGCAAATACCCTCAAATTCCCTGTCACTTTACCAGTTAGTACCACATGTTGGATCCTCGGTGACAGAAACACATACACATTTACAAAAGGACTTGAAGACCTACATCTGTTTGATGAGTAACACTGAATATTGTAATGAGTCATGAATTTAAGTCACTACTCTGCACCAGATTGGGACTGGCAATCTCCCACATCTTTGAAGATCCTGCTCCATCCAGGGTCTGTACTTTTTTTATCAACTTATAAAGATTTCAGTGTGTCTACCTGTAGGTTTCCCACCGTTCTTTCCGCATGATCTTTGTCTCAAAGTGCAAGCTTCCTTAGCACATACAGGTCTTAAAGCTATGTGACACAGCTCAAGACATAGCACGTATGCTCAATTATTATTAACTGACATATTCATGAGTCTTCTCAAACTGGGCTCAGAATTTTTCAGATACAGAAAGGAGAGTCTCTGCAAAAAGGCTCAGGTCAAAGGAGCAAAAAGACAAAAACTGGAAGAAATGGAATGCATAGACTTTCGACAGCAGGACAAAGGCAACCTTTAAAGATGGACTCAACTGTAGGTGTATTATTTAAGTAATACATACTTATGTGCATTGGAATTATGTAGGTGGATATACATACATGCTCATATGCTTACAGTATTTGCTAACCAAAGATTTTATAGGGCTTTCCAAATATTTCAATTCTGTTACATAGGAAAGTATTTGCATATTACGTGAACATACATAGGTAATAACTGCGTTTGAGTATCTACCCACCTGCTCATTTGCAAATTACTTTCTAAGTTAAATCAGCCTTATCCTCTGTACTTTTTCTCAGCTAAAGGATGTTTTTCTGCCCATTTTCTGCTTCTTAGCATAGAAGACTTAGACACCTTCTGGAGTCCATCATCAACAGAATCTGTTTCATCAATATGGTCCTTTGCAGCAAAAAAGCAATGCACGCTGCGAATATTAAATACAAGAGTCAGCAAATACTCTTTTCCACCCAAAACAATAGCCGCAGCATATAAAGGCATGATGGCAGCAAGTGCAAGATGAAATTCTGTGCAAAACCTGAGCGCATACCCATGGTCTGTGACAGTGTTATGAACTGGTGTCTCTGTCACTCTGAGCCTGTGCCTTGACTATAGTTATCCATGTTAATTAAAACAGAGAAAGGAAGGGGTGCTGATCTGTGCAACCAAAGCTTCACTGCTCAGTCGCTGAGGCTGTATACTGCAGAAGAGCCACTGCATCACCTCTCGGCCAGGGACCACAGGGATCACCACCAGCAGCATGGGGCGAGGGGGAGGGAGGCAGGGAGAACAAACACATAGACAGAGGGCAGGTAAAAGAGTCAGTAACGTGGACAGCAGAAACAATGGTTATTGGCAGGTCAAGGGGGGGAAACAGGTATACTTTTCAAAAACATCACAAGCATCATTGACCAATTTAGAAAATTTTTAGTTTAGCCCCTAATTAAATTTTTTTGCTGCACACCACTACTCCTGAGAGCAGGTCAGGTTGCTGATTAATAAGTCTTGCCTGCTTAATGTTTCTCTGCTAAATTAGAAGAGCCTTGGAGCATGTCTTACAAAAGCTAAAAAAAAAACCCACCCAAAAGAACTGCCCCCCTCCCAACTCGTACAATCTTGAAAAACTCATCTTGTTTCTAATACACCTTAGAACTTCTTACAACAATGCCAAGCAAGTGGGGGTGAAGGAGGGGGCTGGTGTTTATAAAGCCTTCTTAGAACCTTGTGTTGGCTGCTTTTTCAGACACATTATTTGCACACCTTCACTCGCAGCTGAAGTCACTGGGGCCATTGACTCAAAGGACAACAGGCCAAACTCAAAATTCTTGCACCCAGTGCACAGAACTTGGCACTATGCAGGTTTTCTGCCTGATTTTGTCTTGGCACAACAGAGGAAGGGCTGAGAGTTTTAAATCATTCTAAGGAAACTGAGTATCAAAGTCTTTGGGCTTTAGAAAGCACTGATTGTCTGGCTTTTTTAGATGCCTTTAAAAATACAAGTTTTAATCATTATCTTCATCATCATTTTTATTTATACATACACACACGTATATATAAATATATACGCATACATAAACACGCACGGTACTCTAACCCCCGAGTATCGCTACTTACTCACATTCGCCTGACATCTTGTGGCTACAAGGAAAATAACACTCCGTTTAACCAAACATCTGAATACCATCCGGATGCATATAAGCATACTAATGCCTGTGTAATTTAGGCAACAGCTCTTGAGGAATGCAAGACAATTACTTCACTTAATTAGATGTGACGTGGTGTCGGCATCGTGTTCTGTTAAGACAAGCTGGCATAGAATTGTAAAGGCAAACCACAGTTACAAATAATGCAGAGCTTTGGTTAACTGGACTACAGCAGATAATATATTGCTCAAAACTACATACCTATCTAATCTGAAATAAGCATTGCCAGGGTATCTGCAGTTGTTCTTCTGATATTGCCATGCTAAATATTACTTTGATTTTTGTTACAGGAACCCAACCACTCCTGCTGCAAAAGCAGAACTGAGTGCAGCGGACTACGGGGGGGAAAGAAATGTCTTGTTAGACAGGAAAATAAATGACTAAAAAAGAGTGGTTTTGCCTATATTCACAGGCATAGCACAGGTACATGTGTGGCATGGGGGGAAGGGGAAACACCCATCCTATGAAGAGCAGCTGCTTTTTCTTTTCCTAAAAAAAATAAATCAAGAAAAATAACTAATCTCGGTGGGGGAAGATTCTTCCTTTTAGGAGGATTTGCTGCACTGTCTGAAGAGGTTTGACACTCACCTCCTGTTCTCCTTTTTGGCATAGAGAAGAACAATCAAGCAATAACACAGAGAAAATAATTTGTGCAGTCTGATTAGTTTCCACACCAGATGTTCCCACATATATTCATATCTACCCAACTCTTTTTCTCCAGCCAAGAGTGTGTGCAGCTGGTACTTCTGTAGCCAACACCAAAGCTATTTAACAGAGTTATTAGCAGGGGGGGAGTTACATTACGGATCCCGCCACTCTTCTCTGGGGCCCTGCTCCTGTTCCCATTGAAGTTAAGGCATCATCGCACTCATTGTCTTCAGAGAGCCAGAAAAGGTTGCTGGAAAAATTTTTACTACTCCGTTACATACCTGCACTTTCACCTCTTCCAGCCTATGACTTCCATTTCATTTTCTTGCTGGTACTGTAAGGCACTGCAGCCATTCACTGACCAGCTCTGGGTTTTCATTCTTTGTGAAGTAGATTCCAATGGCAAACAATTTTAAAAAGAATTGCAACAGATAAGAACTGTTGCTTGTTTGTTAATTAAATTTTAATCGCCATAGATTTCAAGAAATGGCAACTACAAAGTTGCATCTCATTAACGTACCAGTGACTGAATAAACCTCAAAGATGGACATGAGTGTTCCCAGATGAAAACAATAGTCATGGGTTCAGGCAAACTCCCCCAGGGTAAGGACTGGCTGGAAAGCCAGCCCCCCAGCTTTCAAATGGCCACATTACAAGAAATTCTAAATTCCTAAATCAGCTCCTGTTCATTCAAAAAAAAAAAAAAGTTCTTTCTTAATATTGACACAAATGCTGCCATAGCCTTGGAGCTTTGGGGTTTGTTCTAATTGCTCCGGTTGCAAGTGAGAGGTTTTCTGTAAGATGTAGAAAGGAAAAACTTACTATCCCTTCATATCTTATTAAGAAGGAAATGATAAGGTTATGTACATTTGCATTTCTAGGAACTCAGTCTCTGTGCAAATTTTGCAGCCAGTTTGTCTTCACAACTTCTGTGTCTTGTTACAGAAGACACACCCATGTGGGATTCTTTCATGAAGGATTTGTGTTTTCTTGATGCAAATTAAAGGTGATCTGAGGTAGAAACATGCTGGTAGAAGCACTGCAGTAACAGCTGGGAAGAAATCATCCTGTATACCCAGCTGAAAGCTGCTACTCTCCAAAAGGGACATTTTAAATGTTTTGGTGTCAGGTTAGCTATATTACCTTAGATAACTAAAAGCATAATATGGAACACTGCTTTTAGAAGGCAAGTGATTGCAGGAACTGGTCAGTAAGAAGTACGTGATTTGAGAAGAAGGAATGGTCTGTCCCTACCCCTGAAGTCCCTGTAAAGAGACAAGATGCAGTACTGCACTATACCAACACAGTAAGACTGGATGAGTGCTGACAATAGACTGTCAAAGGACAGCACAGCCTGGGCAGGTACTACTGGGAAGTAGGAAGGTAGATAAAAATAGGACACATTGATAAAATAGTCAGAGGGGTCTTGGATACGCTTCCCTTAAGCAGCATACGGAGATGCAGGAAGGAAGATTAGCAAACCCAATGCTGTCACTCTGAAAGGGACAAGCTGATAAGCAGAGGATCGCTTCAGACCAAAGAGGGCGGTGGGCATCATGTGGGTCTCCTGAAGCCTTAAAGGGAACTTATAGGTACAACTTACTCAGATAAATAGATATAAATGATCACACTGTTCATTGCTGGTTTAGACTTGAAATGTCACAATGTTTAAACACCCTCCTGTGGTGACTGCTATGCCAGTATAGAAGTCTTGTGTAAAACCAGGCAGAAAATGAAAAGGACCCACAAAGTAAAATAATCCATTACTTTCCTTCTTCTTGTTGAATGAGGTGAAGAAGGGCAAAGCAGCACAGAATTAAAGGCAAATTACATGGCTAACAACATCTGTATACTAATCATTGAAAGTAGAAATAACAAACACAGGCATCTGTTTTAGTGTGTGAAATCCCATTTCCTGAACTTTGCTAGCAGAGTTCTGTCACCGACTTCCATGCAGTCACAATTTTATCCAGAAAATGTATCAAGTCAAACTCTGTGAGAAAATGGAGGCCTGCCAGTGTGTTAAGATGTGAGGAACACTGCACACCTCAGTCTTAAAATAAATAAATAAATAAATAAAATCTTTGCCATGAGAATTTTTCTCTTCATAGGGAAATAAAACACATTTGCATCATACCAGCACAACAGCTTACTCCCCTCCCTCATGCACAGCTGATGCAAACTCTCACTCTTCGTGTTCTAACAGAGAAAACACCTGGGCCTGTTTCAGCTGTATTAGTGGAACCTGATTTTTAAAGCTCCAGAGATGCAGATATGACATGGGATTCCCAAATGCATCTGAATACTCTAAAATCTGGCCCCCAGGTCCACTGGCAGTGAAACAAGACACAGGATGTTTTATCATGTTCCAAAACATACTCGAGGGATAACAACTGAAAGCAAACATACCATGGGCAGGGTCTAGCAAACCAAAGGATATCTTGCACAAGCTGAAACAGTGCAAGAAGAAAATTGTTTGGTCCCTTCCTCCCAGTAATCAGAAAGCTATGTCATCACAAATGCTTAGAGAGACTATATGGCAACCAAATGCTCCCCCTCACACCCCCTTCAGCGAGCTCATTTCAGTTGCAGTTATAAAACACAAACATAAAAAGAGTTCAATGAACCCAGGAGAGAGAGCAGATGTTAATTATAGCAAAATGGTATCAAAGCCAAACTGAACTTGTTTTGGTTTGGTTTTGCATTATTAGTTCGGCAGTGCTCCCAGATAGTGTAAACTACAGCGTATGCAAACCCTGACCACTTGACAAAGATATATGTAGACTTGCCCATCCTATGTAACCAAGTGTCACCTACGTAGTTATTAGCAATCGCTCTTAAGCTAATGCATCGTATGTCTTTTTGACAAGAGTAATGGCTGGGTTCTGACAAAGAATAATTGCCATTTCAATTGAAAATGTTAAAATATAACCAAAATCAAACATGAAATTATTAGTGAAAAATGTAGGAGAGATGACAGAAGTGTATAACTTCACTGGAATTATCAGTAATAGACTGACCTTAATTTAGTTCTAATAAGCATTCAATGCAGTACAAGCCACAAAAGCAAATGGAAATGGTAGTTACAGGGCTTTTGAGACTAGGGTGCCCTCGGAGCTTCAATGCTAACCAGAGAACAGCAGTGCTCCTAGAGAGTTTCCATTCCCACCAAATTTAGGGTTTAATGGCCTAATTCTTCGGTTTTAAATTAATTTTGAACTGTCAAGCTATTGAAAACACTGAAGCTATACAGTGTACCAAAACGAGGAACAAGGCCATGTCCTCCAGGGCCAGCTGCTGTGCTCCTCCAGCACACCCTTTCTGGGAAGTAATGAACAGTAAGCACTACAAGTGTCTCCTTCCAAATCTCAAGACGTTTGGAGTATGCCATTTTCTCACTTTCAGTAATTGAAATTAAGCTCTCTAAATATTCCAATCAATTACTTTTTGATTTACTATCTTCCATGGCATTTTCCTCTTTCATTTATTGGTGTACTTGACTTGTATTTCCTATGGGGACATTGCGTGCTAAAATCGTATGTTGTTCTTTTAAAATGTCTCTTTCCTTCCAGTGCAAGTTTAGGCTGTACCCTTGTCCTGGTTTCAGCTGGGATAGAGTTAATTGTCTTCCTAGTAGCTGGTAATAGTGCTGTGTCTTTTGAGTTAGGTATGAGAATGTTGATAACACTGATGTTTTCAGTTGTTGCTAAGTAGCATTTACACTAAGTCAAGGATTTTTCAGCTTCTCATGCTCAGCCAGCAAGAAGGCTGGAGGGGCACAAGAAGTTGGCACAGGACACAGCCAGGGCAGCTGACCCAAACCGGCCAACGGGGTATTCCATATCATGTGACATCACATCTAGTATATAAACTGGGGGGAGTGGGGGCGGGGGGCTGGGGTGGTCGCCGCCTGGGGTCTAACAGGGCGTCAATCAGCGGGTGGTGAGCAATTGCACTGTGCATCACTTGTTTTGTATATTCCAATCCTTTTATTATTGCTGTTGTAATTTTATTAGTGTTATCATTATTAGTTTCTTCTTTTCTGTTCTATTAAACCATTCTTATCTCAACCTACAAGTTTTACTTCTTTTCCCAATTCTCTCCCCATCCCACTAGGTGGGGGGGGAAATGAGTGAGCAGCTGCATGGTGCTTAGTTGCTGGCTGGGGTTAAACCACGACAACCCTGTAGGGTGCCCCTGAACCAACCTCTTCTCTCCCCAGTTCTAGCAGAGATCTCTGCCTTCCCAGCCAGCAGTCTTTCCACCACAGCAATGATTAGAATATTGATCAAAACTTCCCCTGAATCCTGTCTCTATAGGACTGCACTAAGCATAATAAGTTAACAGACTTAAACATCTTCCAGCATGCATTTAAATAACATAATAATGTCTGATTTCCTACATTCAAGTGCACTGGTTGTACTCCTTGTCTCCGAGGAACAGCAGATACAAATCGTGAGTGGACTTTGCCTGTGTATCTGTAGTACTGGGCAATCCAGACTGTGGGATTGTTCTTTTTATGCTGGCCACTAATCATTGCCAAACAAGTCAGAAGATCCTTGTCCCAGCTGTGGGGCAAATAGGTGGTGGAAACATCATTAGAGCAGCTCTTCACAACCCACTGACTTACGCATCACCTTACTGATCAACTGTTGTTTTGCAGTAGTTGGAAACTTAGGTGTTTTCCTAAAAGTGAATTTAAAATATCCCTTTGCATTCCATCCAGCCTTCAAAATACTCTGTTGTTCAGGCCCATTGCTTTGTCATTGTTACATACTTTTCTTGCGCACACAGAGCCCTCACCCCACCCCTCACAAATACTATGCTTTTCTTCAGCAGTAGAATTCTCAAATTCTCTAAATCAATCAATTTCCAACATTATTATGAAGAGGGAGACCTTAAAAAAGAAAAAGCTTTCGGGATAGTAACCTCTTCACTACAAGTATCAATTTTACCCATGTATACACATTGCAGAATATCCCCGTAAGTTTAAATATGATGTTACTTGTTCTTAATGTACCAGAAACTAATAAGGAAATCATGCCTACACTGTACTGATAATTCACAAGGCCAAAGAGACAGGGTGGGGATTTTCTGAAATTTTAATTAAACCTAAGAGAATCAATAAAACCATTTGTTTAGTTCTAGCACCTGTTTTTAGGCAATAACATCTTCATGCTGCTGCTTGTTTAGTTATATTAGTTATATTAGTTATATTGCTCAGCTGCAAAAAGACTATTGATTTGTATGTAAAACCAGGCAAAAGTACTGGCTGTTTACAAGGGATTCAGTTACTGTGAATACTGTCTGTAAACAGTCACCCGACTCCAGTGTAACATATCAACATGCCTCAAAGGAAGCAAGCTAAACAAATCAACAGTTCATATAGAACATAGGAACCACTAAGCCACTTTCTTTGCCAGGTAAAAAACTTTCCAAGTCTGACAACACAAATAACATAAAAGAACATGCTTTTCAACAGCTCCTAAGAGGAAGATTAGGGAAAGAGAAATAAAAGAAGAAGAAAATAAAAGAAATTTTATAAACATGATCACTTACCATTCAGGCAGCTTTCTGCTATATTGTCTTTTCTGTATACCTACTAGGAATTCTTAGGTACATGCAGAATTCTAAAAATATGAAAACACTTATCTAACTACTAACCAGTGAGCATTCACTGGTCCAAGGCACTCCAGGCAGCAGCAGTGGCTGGTCAAAACTTTTTTGCCACCAAAAGAATAATTATCTGCCCTTGACCATTTCTGCCCATACTAGAGGAAGGAAACACAGTCAAAGCAAGTGGAATCTTTGTCACAGCCGCTAACCTGGAGAGTTTACAACTGTTTCTCTATGGGATTTAAACAGAGCATCTTAGAATCCTTGTTCACCATTTCTGCAATACCCATAAATTACAAATTCCCAGCAATATTTATTGTGCCTTTAAAAGTGAACATTGTCTTGTCTGAGACTGCAGTATCATGAAGAAATCCTGGTTCCATTCAAGTCAGCAAATTGCCTGAGCACCTGTAGATTTCAACTGTCCAGTTTCATACTTCTGTTCACCCTGTTAGTTCGTAACATTTCTATGAACAGACCTACAGCTCTTCAGTATTGGTAACTGCATGTCTTTCATTTCAGTATGTTTGCATTGAGGTGTAAGCTTAATTTGAACCTCCTGACTTTGTTACATGTAGGACAGTTGTTGACCATCTTTTATTATTATGAAAGTACATAGATGGAGAGTTGCTTTTTTTTTTTTTTAATTCATAACACTAACATGTTCAGTAAGAATTACATTAGCTTCTCAGTCTCAAGAATTCAAGAACAGAGAGACAGAGCAGTCTCTTTTCAGCTAACAGGGCTTTGTTGCCCTTTGGGTAAATTGGAACTGAATCCAACAAATGTGGCAATACTTGGGCTTCTTCTGCATTTACTATTGGAATCAGAAACCCCAAGCAAATAATACTAAACAGGGAGGAGGCAGTCACAATTAATGCTCCTCAAACTTTTTTCAGCAGATTCTTCATCCTAGAGAATTTTGTCAAAAATATCAGACATCCAAATTCCCAAAAGCTGTTCTCAAAGCATCTCCTTTAATGGACAACAGAGCTGGGTAAAAGCAATAGATCTTGATTTTTGGTCTACTTTATTTCTGACACTCCAGGATTACTGTAGCTTTTAGGCTCCCACTGCAGTAATTGAAGTTGAGGCCTCTGTGCAACTTTGGGGTTATGTCTTTAACCTCAGCTTTCATGCATGTGATCCAAGGATGGTGATGTGTTCCTCCCTATGCACTGAAGATCAGTTTGCTTGAGATGCAGCTGGAATACAATTTTCTGGACAGTCATTTCACGTGATTGGCAGAGAACTATGACTTGCTCTAAGACATGGCCTCAGGCACCATCACTGTTAAAACTTATGCAGCTGAATAATTCTCAAGAGCACACATCTTGACTGATCCATATGGCTTCAGTTTCCACCAGTCTGTGTCCTTTTGACAATGAAAGGTCCACCGTTACACCTGAACTTATCAGTTCTGGTCAAGCTTGAGCTGCTTCTGAGGTTGTTGGCTATATTCTACATCCCCCATGGTCTCTGCTTCAGACATTTTCTTCATCTTAGAAGCTTAAAAGAAAATATAGTATGATCCTAGTGTTATGCTAGAAAGTCTAACAGTGAATTCTGATCTTGAAAGTAACCCTATAAATTTAAAGGATATTTCAGTTTAGAGTTTTCCTCCTCCTTATAACAAGATATTTTGTTGCACAATCACAATAGATCACTTAAGCAGAACTGTATAAAATATCTTGAAATAATATAAAATCTCTGGAAAGTTCCATTACTCAACAAAATGTTGTTAAAATGAGTGCTCAGTTCCCTCTTACAACAAACTTCCTCCCAGCCTCACAAGAAGCCAAACCCAGAGTGTCCTATAAACTCTTACATAAGAAAATGCCACCACTGACTAGGCGATACTGTGATTCTACTTTGGGTTCTGTTCTCACCAAAACATTCAATATAGAACATTAATATTTTTGCAGAGAAATAAATGAAAAATACAATATCTACAAGAAATGCTCACTTTCAAAAAACCAGAGGAAATGTTGATCATACTTGATCAAGTGTGTGTTTTGCCACTGAATTTGCTACTACCTGTATTCCATAGGGTTTCTTATATTTTACATATACACACCATGCTGCATTAGTGTGCCGGAAAGTGTTCCGAGCTGCTTTAAGACGTATACTTCAACAAGTTGAAGTTAATGGTCTACTAACAGTCACACTGACTATATGAAAAAAACCAAACGTTAAATGCTTCTTGCACTGGTAAGTATAATAAGAAACCAATGCCCAAGGCAAGGTACTTCTTGTGAAAACTTAACACAGGCTGGCAAAAGGCCTCTCTGGGTATTGCCTCCTAAAACAGGGATGAGGCATTGACCAAAGTATTCTTTTGTTCATGTCATTAGAGGGAGGGAAAGGAAGAAAGTAGCCAAAAAAGCATAAGAAACCAGGGAAGCAAATATACAGGCAGAGAAGAAAGCCACAAATGAGATTAAAAGGGTTTTTTTAACAAAGTATTCACAAGAAACCTTGATGTCTGGAAAGAAAACTGATTCTTGGTCTGGAAAATGGAAAAATTCGTATATTCTTTGGAAGTATACTGCCTGAGCCAGTGAAATACGGTATTTTTTACCCACCAATATCTTCTAAAAGCAGCAAGGTCCTAAATACTGGCTAACCACACAGACTACAAAGAATATCCTGTATGCACATCTGAATGCGTACTATGTAACACAATCTTATCATACAGATATAGCTGTAACTTTAGTGTCTAGATAACATAGTTTTTAGAATTTATTAAAAAATTAATACATCAGTAGAGCAAATCCTGACATTTTGCCAACTCTCTGAAGGCAGGGTGGAGCCACACAAGGACCTGTTAATATCGGCTCCAAAATAAGCAGCCACAATGACAAGAGGTTCAACCACCACGTCAAAGCTCAGGTTGATATGTAGCAAACCACGTATATGCTCCAAACACCAGTCACGTTAACAGGTTTTGGATTTTGAACCCAGTTTCATTTTGAGTGGAGACAGGCCAAACTCCAACGACACAAGGAAGAAGAAACAGTGTCACATCGCATGCCAATTGTTCTCCAGGCACATTCTGTTATGTCACAGGTTAATCATTGTCACTTCATGCAGCCACACATCACATGGTCTATTAATTATTACTTAATGTCACTACACCACTAAATGGTTTGATGAATTCTATTAATAATTAGAATTGCCCGCACAGTGACATTCAAATAAAACTTTTCTCTTCACAGTGCATTCCTGATGAAGAGCTAGAAAGAGAAAATACCTAGGTTTATTAGTCTTACTGACTAGATGCATTTTATTTGGACTAGAGCTGTTTTGTGTGCTTGTTGATTTATTTCACTGATAACTTAAAAAATACTTGTGACAATCCAAAAATTGAGACTAAATTCAGCTGCGTGTAAGACAAACCATTGCATCTCTTTATACACATTTAGAACAGAGAGAAAGGGTGCCATGCCAAAAGCTAACACTGTTATTTGTTATTAATCTAGAAAAAGTCAAACAAGAAAAAGATGCATTCAGACACCAGGTAGAATTAATCTTAGCACTAGTATTCAATCATTTGACGTTAAAATAAGATTACAGTCAAGCTGATAGCTTGTTTGCCACTCTCTCTTTTACAGAAAAATTTTAATATTGTAGTACTTTCGCAAATTCCACATGAGAATTAAACAAACTGGTTTTATTTTATAAAAATGTAGTTTCTGCTGATTTGAGGGAAGGATGCTTGAAGCAGTCATCTCTTTCTTAGATCTTTCATTTTCCATCTGTTTGGAACAGAGTAGAAAGACATGGTTTCTGAGCTGCCTTCCTTCTTAACCTTTCCTGAAATTAATGCATATTTAAGACAAGTTTTGATTTTGACAACACTGCATATGTTGCAGCACCAGTATGTTCTATCAAAAATAAACTTATAAACTGTAGTAATGCTGTTTAGCTCATGCTTCCTACTGTGAACCAACTCTTAAGACTGTGGGTTTACACCATTTTTACACTACTGTGAGCTAAGTATGAGCCAATTGCATCTCCTGAAGAAACTGTTTTAATTTGTAAACATTTAAACTCTGCATATTTAGCAACCTGCTAGCTCTACGTTGATGTTCACCTTATTACCTTTCGTGTATCTTTTCCTCTCTACGTCGGTACAATATTTCTATGGGATTTTGGCAAACACCAACAGTCAATTGAAGCACTGCAGAGCTGAAAGGCAATTACAGAAAGGTAGTATAGCAGGAGCTCCAAAAGAACATGTGGTGTGTATCTTGGGCATGTTTAACTATATATAAACTACCCCAACATACATTTAGCTAACCATATCTTAAAAACCTTCAGTGTTGGAGATTCTACAACTTCCCCAGACAGTTTTGCGTCCAAGTACCTTGATATTCAGAAAACTTCCCTAAAGACTAAATCTCTTTGCTCCAGTTCAAGCTTGTTCTTTCCCGTACTATTTACATTGACTATGCAGAACAGTTCAGTCTCTTTTTTCACTTATTCGGATGCTATTATCACCACCACCACCACCCCCCCCCCCTTAGTCTGTTCTGTAAGTCAGTTCAAATGACTCCAGTTTCTTCACACTTCGTTAGTCTCTTCAGGAATATTTTTAATGAGACTGTATCTTCTACAAAATTTAGTGCCCAAAAGTGGACAAAGTACTTCAGCTGAAGCCTTACCAGAAATGAACTAAATGATTACTTCACATTTTATAGATTATGTTCCCATTACTATACACCAAGACAGTATTTACCTTCTTCACAGTAAAATCCTGTTAACTTATGCTCTGTCCATGATTCTCTTTTAACTCTTCTCCCTCAGTCCTCTAATGCAGTACTGCTGCTTCGCCAGAAGTTGCCCAGCCTTAACTGGTATAGACAATTCTTTCCAACTGTAAATATAACTCCATAGATATCCTTATTTAATTGCATCCTCTTTTCTAAATTACCAATTTATCAGTATCTGGGTGATTTAAAATCCTATCCTCCAGCCCACTCACAGCCCATGCTTGCTTGACATCACCTGAAAATATTTTAGATATATTTTCTAGACAAGGATTTTCTTGACAAGAATTTGTTTATGTGGGGAAGGTCACATTTGAAATGGACATCCCTGAGCATGGTATACAACTTAACTCCCTATAGACAGACTGAGACCCTCAGAGATTTGCAAAAGAATGTGCAAGCAGGGAATCATTGCTTTTGGAAGTTTGTTTTTTCTGAAGTCACGTGGCTCTTTGGGGTAGTAGGCAAAAGAAAGAATGTGGTCAGAAATATTTTCTATAGAAATCTTTTGTATACTTAGATGAGTGTTTACTGGCATGCCCCAGAAGATATAAAATAAAAAGGGTTTTGTGCATCTGGTCTTACTGTATAAATCCGCGGAGTTGTAATTAGTCTCTGGTGACAGGAAGACTAAGACTGCATTCCCATGTTCAGGAAAATGTAGAAAAAAGGTATGTTCCCCCAAAGTGTTAATCATGGTTGCAAAGACTGAAAACCTGTATCTAGATTTTGTTTAGATTGCTGGGGCTTGATTTTCCACAACTTACTATCTGGAAAAAGTCACAGTGACGTACTGATTTGGAGAGCAATCTGCCTTTTAGTCTTCTAATTCTTGTCTTTATCTTATCCATATTGATATGCTTACATTGATACACAATTGTAAAAACAATAAATCTCTCTTTTTAAAATAAAATATTAATAGAAGACCTGCTATTGCATCCTCTACTTGAAATTGTTCTAGGGAATAAAGCAGCTGATATAATAGGTAATGAAAGTCCCATCCCACCCTTCCCTCAACAATAAAAATTAATATTACCAAAACAAAAATCAGGCATGGTTGCTTTTACGATCTGCCTGTATTTTTCTTCTCTCCACATTAATATTCCTGACAACTTATATACTTATGGGATTGGGCATGTTGACTTGTACCACACCTCAGTTGAATTTTGTAAGAGCCTTTGTGATTTTGAGTGGGGGGGAAGAGAGGGTGAATGAAAACAAGCCTCCCTTTCAGCATGTAGTACATTCAAGTGTTCTTTCAGCCAAAACCCTCAAATTAGATAACACCGAAAAGTCACACCCAAAACATTACAGAACACACAGTTCCAGAGAATTTATTCTTTCATCCATCACAAACACAAGGCAGTCCAAGTTTCATGAAGCTATGTTCAGAGATACATCAAATTGAGAGAATAAAACTGGCCTAGAAATTCCTCTGAGGTAAGGGCTCCCCTCTCTTAGATTAAAACAAGAAGTTTTCTATACCATCCTTACAGCCATTCTGAGACTATCTTAGGCAATAGGGAAGCAAAGGAGAATAAGCTCCCAAGCCACTGCATTCACACTGTATTTAACTAACTGGCCTTTCTGAAATATCAACTTTAAATAGCACTTGACAGGAAGGGGAAGGGAAAACAAACTCAGGATTCAAAAAACAACATATCTGGGAGACGAGGTAGGAAAGGTGTTTGTACATCACCCGGTAACTTAGTAGGGTGGGGGTCTCCTGGCACATTCCACATTATTAATAGCTTAGAAGCTACAGGGACACCAATTGTAAAACTACGAGAGAAAACGGCTCCTTCAATTATACATATTTCCATTAGCTTTATGCATGCATAAGAATTATAATCCTAGGAACAACATTGCATCTGCTTGAGGAAACCTTTTAATTGCTTTGGGAAAAAATACGACTCATTGAAGACAGATTTATAGAGTTATCTGGTTAAGACTGAGACCAAGTCCAATGGTCCTTGATCCTTCTACCACATTAGCAAAGTCTTCCCATACAGAAGCATTCAAGAATTTCTGTTTCTAATCCAACGCTATCAATAGACAATTAATATTTGGGGCAATCATTTAGAAAAGTTATCACACACCAGGTTGTTTCTAACACATACGGTAAAGTATGAACTTTTTACTTCTTATTCTCCGATCTTCTCTATTTCTGCTCTTCCTTGTCCTGGTTTCAGCTGCGATACAGTTACTTTTCTTTCTAATAGCTGGTATGGTGTTATGTTTTGGGTTCAGTATGAGAAGAATGTTGATAACACACTGATGTTTTCAGTTGTTGCTAAGTAGCATTTACACTAAGTCAAGGATTTTTCAGCTTCTCATGCTCAGCCAGCAAGAAAGCTGGAGGGGCACAAGAAGTTGGCACAGGACACAGCCAGGGCACCTGACCCAAAGTGGCCAACGGGGTATTCCATACCATGTGACGTCACATCTAGTATAGAAACTGGGGGGCGGGGGGGGCGGGGGAATCGCCGCTCGGGGACTAGCTGGGTGTCGGTCAGCAGGTGGTGAGCAATTGCACTGTGCATCATTTGTACATTCCAATCTTTTTATTATTGCTGTTGTCATTTTATTAGTGTTATCATTATCATTACTAGTTTCTTCTTTTCTGTTCTATTAAACCGTTCTTATCTCAACCCATGAGTTTTACTTCTTTTCCCGATTTTCTCCCCCATCCCACTGGGGGGAGGGGGGGGAGTGAGCAGCTGCGTGGTGCTTAGTTGCTGGCTGGGGTTAAACCACGACATTTCTAAAGCCATATATTATGCTATTAATATGAAAAAAAAAGTTCTGAAAGAAGCAAACCAGCCTCATGCCCCTTAGCAAACGGCTACCTCCGAACCTGCCACTTGTTGTAACTATAAGTTTACTTAAGGTCAGATTGCAACATTTTAAAATGAACTCACATATTTTCTGAAAAGCACATTACCAGGTAAGAAATTGTAACCTAGAAAAAGTCACCAATAACTCAAACATTTCAGGAGGCTTATTAAATAAAATCTAACTTCACAGTCATGTAAGCAGCAGAGATCATTATAATGAATGAGCAGAGTACACTGCAGCAGATCAGGAATTATAAAACTAAATTAGAAACCCAAATCTCATTTGCTATAAAAACAAACGGCTCTTTGTTCTTGAAAAGGAAGTTGCTAAGATAACGCAATGAATCACCCTTCTGCAGTCAATTTCTGATTCTTAATCCTTTCTATATTTCTTTTAGCTAATTATACATGCATCATACATTGTAGCATTTTGTGAAAAAGTGGGTATCATTAACATCTCATCTCACAGCTTTATGAAGTTAAATTACTCAAAACTACCCTTCCTCCATATAGTGGACATCTAGGTAACAGCTAAAATTCCATGGCACATTTCAAGAAAGGCTAGGGAATGTATTCACTTCTTTCTCTTAAATGAATACATTCCAAGATTCAAAGTTGTATGCAAGTAATGACCCTACCTGAATTTGATGAGAACAGATACTACTGTGGCTTGCTAAAGCACCGTGCATTACACATATACACAGCATCTCTGCCTGTCATTTTACCTTTATGCCTGCTGTACTGGGTTTGGCCAAGATGGCATTAACTTTCTTTATACCAGCTCTTACAGTGCTGTGTTTTAGATCTGCAACAAAACCAGTGCTGACAACACATTGATGTTTCAGCTATTGCTAACAGTGTTGCATAGCATGAAGGCCTTCTCTGTTTCTTACTCTGTGCCATCCTCCCAAGCGAGCAGAGGCTGGGAGGGGACACAACCAGGTAGATGACTCAAACGAACCAAAGAGATACTCCATATCATATAATGTCATGCTCAGCAATAAAATGGAGAGGAGGGAGCGCTTCCTCTGTTGCCTAAATGGAATAAGCAGTGGTCTCTGAACAGAAGTTGAATTTCAGGTAAAATAGTAATGTAAGGCTCTCAGCAGCCCAGTTTGTAGCAAAGAGATAAGTTAATTTACTGTAGTGTCAATACAGTTGGTGAAACTGTATGACAGTGCTAGTGCATAAATTATATCTGCCATTACAGCTCTTTTTCCAAAGTGTTGGCAATATTGATTGTGAAATAGAAACAAACATTTTTGCACTGAACATCGAAGTCAACAGAACAAAACCTAGGTCTGAGGCAGGGTATTTTGTATAAACAAGCCCCACATTTTTCTAGACAGCACCTCTCTCTCACCTTTATGAACTGCTAAAACCTTGAGAAACAACCTTTTCTTCTCCTTCATAGAGCACCTAGAGCTTGCCTGTGAGGCAAAGTAAAAAGGTATCCTGGTTGGCATAATTTTCATTGTTCAAGTTAAATTTTTTTTTTCAAGCTGAGATTTTCAAATAAGCTTCCAAGCCTTACAACTGAAAAAAATTATTCAGAACACAGTCACAAGTGGTTCTTATGCCCTAATTACAGTGCTTTCTCAATTTCTCACCCATCAGAGGACACACATCTCTTCTCGCATATAAGGGGAGGGAGAACGTCTGTGACTGAGTGTGATACTGTTAACACGAGAATTTAATTGAGAAACATTTCTGCATCTCGCGTTAGGTGTGACTTAGTTATGTGATATGTTCATGGGTGACAGGAAAATTATGCCTTACATCTGTAGAGATGTGCAAATGCCTCATTAAGTTTAATAATTATCTGTTAGAAGGGCAGTTCCACAAGAAAATCTCTGCTACTGAAAAATAGAAGGGACAGAATGAAACAACACTGCAATCACATCATTACTGACCTTCCTGAATTAATTCACCTGTTCAGAAATATTTTTATAAACATATTAATAATTAATGTTATATTGTAAAAAATGCATGAATGGGTTACACTATGAAAAGATTATCAAGTAGCCCATGAAATTAGACACAGACTATATTTTCAGATTTGAGCTCAATTCAACTTGAATTTGCATGTTAATTCACATACGACAGAGGGAGAAAGCAGAAGGTGGAAGAGAAGGAACATTGCTATGAAACATGACACATAAAAGAAAACTTTTTAAGAACAACTGCTTTTCAATCAAAAAACTACAAGTATCATCTCTGACAGACAAAAATCAATAGTATACGACTGATTCCACAATGTTCTCCATAGCTAAAAAACAAAACGAAAACGCCCACCACCTTCCTGGATGTGGCAGAAGGCAAATTATCCCGACAACAAAAAGCTCTCAAGGAAAGCTATACTATCCCATTTACATTGACACTCCATTTTACAGCTAAACAAGGATTATACAAATCTGGGAAACCAAAACAGAACATTATCAACTTCTGCTCACTATAAGAAGGTGGTTAAACAAACAAAGCACAACCTTCATACTAGACAACTATGCATTTTGACGCATACCATTAAACAAAAAATTAACCAGTTTATTATATTTAACATATTTACAAAATAGTACAAATTAAAGTACTGAAACTCCATTATTGCATGACAACAAAACCTCCATACAGGCAAAAGCAGCACATGAAAGAGACACTCCAGAATATTTAGGAAGTCTTTGGTACTCAAAATATAGTTTAAGATGCAGCATTAACTCAATCAATACAGGGCATTAAACACAGACAATAATATGTAGATTTATGCCACAAAAGTAAGTTTAGCTACGGCTTTCATTCTTATCAAAGGCCAATTACTGGACTCAGGAATTGCTTAAAAGCTTTGCAGCAACTTCAGGATGGAGAGACTACTCAAAATTATTCTAAAACCAAGCTGCTGAAAGCGACTGATGTATTTCTCAACTCATATTGAATTAAATTGCCTCCTCTCAGAACTGTATGACAGCAAAGCACTAAACATTTCACAGGCCTAGAGCTTATTCCTCTACCCCTTGAGCAGGCAAAACTGTGAAAGAATCAACTTCATCTACTTAAGGAATATAGGATCAAGCTCACAATAGACAATAGAACTGCATGGCAAAAAAAGATCAAAAACAGCATACTCTGGTCTACACTGTTGTACACATCCTTTACAAAATGTTTTATGCATAATCTACATTATTTACAAATGGTCTCAATTGTTCCATCAAGTAATGTACTCAACACAATCACAGTTTACATAATTTCGAGGTAAATCCTTGAAAAGTTAGATCATCAGCAGAGTTTCATCCGCAAGGCTGAATCTCACAAGTGGAGGATTTCTAATTAGAAGATCCTCTCTTTCACCTGGTCACACAGCAGTGTATGTAAGGTGTAGCAGATGGGTAAGATAGCAGAGACAAAGAGGATTATTGTGAATCCTCTGTGCTGTGCTTGGTCCTTCCTGAGGGCCAGAAGGAGGCCAGAAAGAAGCAAAGAACATTGGGGACAGCCAAAGAGAATCTGAAATACGTACTAGCAGATTCTGCTCTGTGGACGAACAGTGGATATTATGTTGCTTGCAGACTGGGAAAAACGGCAGTGTTAAATTGTGCTGTATCTATGCACACTAATTGCAAGACGCCTATGTGAAAAGAGGATAGGGAAAAGCAAAAGAGAGGATGTGGGACAGGATGAATTAACTTTCTTGATTGGTCAACATCACCCTAAAAACAAAATGCATTTAAGAGCCTTACTTTCTTAGAAGTTTTCAAGCCAGGTTAGATGTTATCTAAATAATCAAAACTGCACATCTGAAGACACCACCCACATTTATTTTAGCGTATAACTACAGCACTTCTGACCCTCCATAAATATATTAAAACACTGCCTCACCAAGGGGTGGACACCACTTTACAAGGCCTGATGTTTCAGGCTAGCTAACCTAGGCACTTTTTTCCTTGGGGATGCTCATAACACTGCAACAAGACCACTCACTCATTGAACTGCCGTTAACATCCCAGGGAACAAGAGAAGAAAGGGCACAAAGTAATCTGCAAGTTCCCTTCGCGTTACTTTGTAAGAGCACAAAAGGTGATAGAAACTCCTGTTTAACTAGGAAAAGACAGTTTAGGGTTGGAAGCATCGAAGTTCATCTGAATCAATCAAGAGGTTAAGATAAACAGTTTTGTTCTTGAGAATTGACATCATCTTCCATTAGTATATTCTCCTACAGAATAGGTCTACAATATTGATTTAATGTTAATGCTGAAAATTTTAAAACTCATCTTGTCATGACTCTCTTCAGTTGCACTTTTATGGTCAGCTGCTTAAATGAAAAAACCTCACACAAAAAGACTGACAAAGAAAGGATCCCACAATTCTATTTTGTGGATGCTTGTTCAAGCAATACCACGTCACTACACCTTTTTAAAATGTTGTCTTTCAACAAATTGTTAGACGATTTAGGCAGGACCTCAAAGTAGTCAGTTAACTAATTATATATGCATGAATGCTACTCATGTTTACTACATATTTCCTTCAGAATGTTTTTATGAGTGTAAAACTGTTTGTAAGGTGATAAGTAAAGTAGTTTGATGTTTCAAGGCAAGTCTACTGACTGTACTTTATGCCCACTGGAATGACTGAACTCTGTTTTCTGTATGCAGTGATAAGGAATAATAAGCCTTCATCTCCTTGTACCATCACAGATGTTAGCTAGAAGAAAAGAGACTTATTAAATATTCAGCCATAGCTAGTATTCATGGTGTAGCACAGGGTGAAATGAAAAGGAGCATAAAGAAATTTGTTTTCCGGAGATCTTCTGGGAAGGTGAGGGTTGGTCTTTGTACTGATCCCCAGTGATGGCAAACTGGCAGGTTGTTTCTTGCACAGCTCTGGGCAAGGTAATAATCTGTCAGCACAAACTTCTGTATAAATTCCAACATTAAGACTGGAAGGTTCAGACTGACAAAAATGCTGCTGTTTAAATACTTAACAAAACCAGTAACACTTTGAAGATATTAAATTTTTACAATCCCTGAAACTGCTGGTCAGCAGAGGAAAGTTTTTAATTCATTCATCCTCTTCAACATAAGTTGATGGAAACCAGCCCACCTAAAAAGCGGAAAAGCAGAACAAAATAATACATGAGATGCACAGGCTTTTTAAATGGCTGAAGTAGGCAAAACAAGGATGAGTCTGTTCAGTAAATATAAGAATAAGATTACCAAGATAAACTTGACTGATCTGCCACAGTTAGGGTAAGTACCCTAAACAAAAGAATAACTTGCAGATATGACAATTTGGAGACTAAACCTCTCTTCCCCCTCCCCCCAAAACAAACAGACAAACAAAAAACCCAAAAAACCGAACAGCCCCATCCCACAAAACACACACCCAAACCACTTTTGCCCAAATTGGAAGTCTAAGCATTCAGCAAAAAAGTCTAGAAATGCCAAGAGCAGCAGTAGCTTTACTACAGGCAGGATACTTCTATTTTTTGAATGAGCAGTTATATATTTAACAGGCTTCAGTCAGGTCCAGGGAATCCTCTTACAAAGGAAATAGCAACTGATTTGATTGCATTACACAGAGTTAAAATCCACTGCCATTTAAATAAGACAGAACTGGAAGGCAGAGTCCAGTGTTTTATATTTCATAAGTTATAATGCTATCTCCAGTCTGAAATTAATGATGTGTCAAATAAGGATTATATAAGACATACAGGGAAGCAATATCATATATTACTTATTGTCTTATCTATCTGATTTAGGTTTTTCACTCAGACTTCTTTATATCTAAGTCAATTTAACGCTTATGAAAGACCTCAAAACCAAACCTAGAGCATGAGTGGAAGGAATAACTGTGTAAATTTTGTTTTAGGCTACCTTGCCAAAATATCTCCAGAGGTGAGCTTATGATCTCAAGTCCAGACTGTGAAAGAATGCTAGCACATAACAGGGCATCCTTTAGGATGTGGGTAGCTGCATTAGAATGAGATGCTCAGTTTTCTTCACATGTAAAATGTATATAGGATGACCACTATTTCTTCTGCTTCCCTATTTCTTCTTGTTTAATTGACCATTTCACTTTAAGTTTATAACCAGGCTCATGTACATTAAAAATAAAAATAAAAATTCTCCAAACTGCATGAAACAGCAAATCTGGACATCTGCTTCAACCAGGCTTTCAACTTCCATTTCCAGCTTCCAGCCAATCTGCTTTCTTCCACCTCGCATTCCTTGACCCTGCATCTCAGCCCTTTAGATATGGAAACAGCAGCCTCAAATACTTCTGACTAATCTACATTAAAGAGCAAGCAATATGCTAAGACTGAAGCAATATAGCCTTTATAGGTCAAAACTTAAACTTTACTTCCATGCAAGTCTCAGAGTGCAGTGTAAAGTGACTTTGTAAAAATCCCTGCTAAATACGCCACTTCGTATGAGCCACATTTTTAGAGATCAAAGAAGCAGCCTCCTATAAAAAAGGTGGCTGATTCCATTGCATTGTAGTCTGGCAGAAAGGTGTGGAACTCATTCTGTGTTAAACTGCTACACAGGCTTTCACAGCACCAGGAACCTGAGCTTTTGACCCCAAATACATGTGTGCAACACAGTTCAAGAAAGTTTAGTTGTAGCTGTACTATTAATCCTGGTTATTTTCCAACCTTATAATCGTGCCCAAATATTCAGCATAGTAGGTCACGTTAAATAACCAATTAATTTAGATGCTGGGAAAGCTGCCTGGCAAGAGTTCTACCTGGCTCCTATGAAACACAAATGAGAACATGTTGTATCTTGTGAATTTAAATATATAAAGAAGGTTTATGATGTAGGAACACACCTTATTTTTTTACAAAATCACTGTCAGCAAAGGCAGAAATGAGACAAAGGAAAACAAAAGAAAACCCAACCTTACCCTTCCATTTACTTCACCTCTCCACCAGCCATTTGCACTCATCTTTGTATAAATTTTTACAACATCCCCTTTCAATAAGGACAGCTCTCTCATGTCTCTTGCACAGAAGTCATACCTGGCTATGGCAATGCCTATCACCTTCGGGCTTAGCACTGAAATGAAACAGACATTAACATTATTAGGGTTTGTTAATTGAGGACTACTACAGTAATGTATATAGCAGTACTGTAAAAAAATAAAACAATGATTTCACAACAACATACACTGCCATTCATCTTATGCAAATGTGAAAGCATCTGCACTACACTATCAAGAAAGTTTAAACATAGGTGAATGGTGTAAAAGTTGAAGGGATTTTATGGGATTTTTTAAAAAAAGTTTTTATTTTTAGAAAAAAGTCAAACTAGATGAACCATAAATAAAATATCCCCCACCCCAAAATTGCTAAATACGTTTGCAATTATTGTATTTTTGTGCTTCATAATAAAACTTGCTGCCAGTTACATGCATCAACATATTTTACAGGTCACTAGTTTCTTTCCAAAAGAATTATTAGCATTTACAGTTGATTTAACTTTAAACCTCTAATGAAGCAAAACAAATAGAATAAGGTGCTGTTCTTTCAAAAACAACTCCCAAGTTAAATATTAATGCACTTAAAATTGGAAGCTAACATCAGCATGAGCAAAAAAGTAAAGAGTTTCCACAGGAAATTTGTATGGATCATTTGTTACAATCTGCATGAACATTGGCTGATGTAAATTTACTCTTTTCAGGAGCTTATTCTGTAAATCACCAATGAATTTGTTCTACAAAACTTTTCATGAAGAAGAAAATCCTTACAAACTTTTCTCTTAAGTTTCAGTGAAATTAATACTTAAAAATTTTAAGCTACATCAATGTAAGTATTTTGCCAATGTAAAACCCAGACATTTTAAGCAATAAAAAGTTGTGAAATATTTTAAAAAAGCAAATGTGAAAAAAGCCTAATTTCAAAAACCAACCCCCTTCTCCCAAATAATTTTATAGGAAAGTGTGTTTTCAACCCTGAGGTAGAACACCCAAACTTGCAAAAGAAATCCTCGACTATTCCAATGAGAGGGAAGTGGGCATGGCACCTAAAAGATAAAGGCCTTTGACTTGAGCAGTTTAGGAAAAACATCTACTGTTCTGCTGCATTTTGTAGTTGGATTATTTGTCCAAAGCACTCTTTTTTTATTGTTTTCCACTAATGCCATTGTTTTCCTATGTAAGTCACTGTAGATAAGAGTTTACAAGCACAAGCAAGCTTCCCACTGAAAAGATTTCAGAAGAATTCATCGTATGATCATGATGGATGACTTGATATAATGTACATCTAATAATCTTTTTTCTGAGAACCCTTTCCAATTTCTTAGAAATTCCCAATCATCTTTAGGAAATACCATTAAGAGTCTAGTTTTAGCAATGCCTTCAACAATGTAATACTAAAAGTTCATAGCTAGCTACCTTTAATTTAAATCAGGAACACAAAACATGGCAAACGAGCTAGAAAATCTTGACAGTTTCAGCTCTGCTTGCATTTAAGATTTCTTCTGACCCCACTAGGGACATTTTATTGGAACAGAAGCTTTTGCATAATAGTATTAAATATATGAAAATCATTATATATTCAAATATTTTTAGCTTACAGAGACAATACAAACAGTTTATTTTAAAATAACAACAAATACTATATTTAAAATATTATTAGATATATCACAAAAACAGAATGCCTAAAAACTGTTTTGGAAAGAGATCATGCCCTTTTTTATATCATGCCATTAAAGTTTAGTCCAATGTTTCAGACTACTTATGTAGAGTATGCTTGCTCATCAGATACTTGATACAGGATGCCATATAAAAGAGAATCAGGACCTCAATTTATTGCTTATATTTACAACATAAAGATGTTGTAAAAAACTAAGTGATACATTAAGTATATTAAAGTTCAAACATACTTTTTCCCCCTCTAAGCAAGTCAGATGTAGACAGTACTTGTTTAGATCCTGACATGAATGTTACGTCCTATACCTTATCAGTTTTGCAGTAATCAATTTTACAGGTAAGGAGCACATGATGGGCAGCAATTATTTTGGAGAAAGGAGAAAAAAAAAAAAACAAACAAAAAGAGCAGTTATTGATTGTAAGGTCAGTAAGCATTTATAGGTGTGCAGCAATATCACTGGCAGATTTGGGGAAGCATTGCAGGATGCAAGGAGTGATTCTGGGGAACAGGGTATCATTTCAGATTCTATAAAGGAGATAAAGGGGCAAGGAAGAAGATTACATGAGGCAAAGACGAACAAATTTGGGAAAACGTGGAAGAAAAGAACTAAGGAGGAAAGAAATGCATGGAAGAATAATAAAAAGGAAAAATGCTGAGGAAAATTAGGGTAGAAAAAGAAAGAGGGGCAGATCTGGGGGAAAGGAGGACTTCTATCTCTTTTTCAGTTTGTGAAGCCAGAGAGGAAAAGGAAAAAGAAGCAACAGAAATCAAAGCCATATATCTCCAAAAGTCTTGAGGCAGCAAGTAGCAGAATTTAGATTAATTTAGAATGCAACATCCATATTTTCAAAATAAAAGTAATGCTCATGATAGGAAATATATAAAAGGAAGCCAGAAGACTGATGGAATACAGGAAAATGACAGTGCTAATTTTGGAAAAAATATTAACCATATCTCTCTGCTGCCATAGTCACAAAAACAACTTGAGTAGAGCCTATCAGCCCTGAATTCCCAATCAAAGCTGTCCCAGGATAAATGAAACTTGAGGGAAGACAGTCAGCATGTGGAAAGGACATCTGCACAGGTGGAAGAGAGAATAAACACTGAGTGAAGAAAAGAAAGAGGATAGCTACAGGGAGAATGAGGAAGGAGAGAGAGAATGGGAAGGAGCAGAGATTGATGGAAAGGAAGTGCCCAACAGGAGAACGTGAATGAGAAATTAAAGAGGGGGGAAAAGAAAAAGCAAGGAAAAAAAGAAAAGCAGCTATTGAGAAAGCAGTAATAAATAAACCTTGTGTATTAGTAGGGAGATACTCAGAGGATTAACAGGAAATAGAGTGAGAAATCTGAGGGAGGTGGATAAAAGGTACATGTATGAATGAGAAAAATATACTTTTGCTTAACCTAGCCCTTCCTTCTGCAAACAGGAGAAGAAAAAAAGACAGGGAACTATAGTCAGCTTTGATTCACACTAGAGTATGTTGGAAAAGTTTCTCATTGACAGTGAGATACATGTGCTGCAAATAAATTTTAATACTAGTTTGGGCCACTGATGAAGGAACTGGGGTGCAAACAAGACGTTCCATGTGATCACAGCAGGCTGGTCTAGCTCAAGTTTATGCCTGTGCTTAAATTTCACAAGGGTCAATGTATCATTATAAAAGCTGTGAGTAGGTTTTTTTCTCTCCTGGTGGTATGGCCTCCTAGTAATTCTGCAGCCATATCCCCTAAAGATTGCTCTTGTGTATTCATTTCCATGCTTCTTGAACCAATGTACATTTACTTGCACTGTTTAACCAAACCTCAGTTCTATTATACAAGCATGGGCAGCACCTCCAGTAGTGTTCAGTAGTTGGCTTAACCCTTTTCCTGTGTTACCAACTTCCGTATCAGCAGAACTAAGCCAGCTCTGAAGATCCTTTTGAAAAAAAAAATTACTTGTAATATCATGAAATAAGTATTTGTTCATTTAATGTAAGAAAATTCTTTGGCTATTTTGAAAAGCTTAAATTAAGAATTACTAATCGATATTTTCCTTTAGTATTTTGTACTTGTATAAAGAAATACTTTACACAGCATATTGTGATATGCAAGGCATTGAATCCTTACTTATTGTTACAGTTACTTAAGAATTTTCTGATAGAGCAGGTTTTCATAGGAAAAAAAGGAATACAATTATAATTTGTTGAAACTATGCATGGGAATATATGGGAACGTATGATAGGCTTAAAGTAACCCTGAGTCTTGATACAGTTCTATCACTGTAGGCCACTTCACAATTTTGTTTTCATGGAACAGATACCAGTTTCAGTAAGAATTGACTTTATGATCAAGTACTGTGCAGTTGAAGGAAAGAGGTCATCTTCTATCTCACCCAAAAGGATAGAAACTCGCAGTATTTACCTACAATAAAGGGCCAAAACTTAACTCCTTTGTGTTCTCCAATTCAAATGAGGTGAGCGCTTCAGACGTTCCAGATGAATGTCATGACCACAGGGTAAATGGCTATACCAGAATGGCTTTCTATTCATCTTTTCTACAGATGTGCCCCTTTATGTAAGTATATGTCAAATGGAAGAGTGCCTTAAAGCCTGAATTTTCAGTCAGTGTTGTGACTACTGAAAGGAAGTAAAAATATCTGCTCCCTCCCCCCCCCCAAATCTATGTAAGGAGATAGAAATGGAAGAACCAGACTCCAAAACATTGAACAACTGAGGGGCAAAATATTCAAGAGCAGTATAGGACGTTGAGATTGAAATCCCTGGCATGAATTGAGGGAGGGCTCAACAAAGACATTCTCAGCACAAGTAAGCACGCTAGCCGTTCTAATACTGAGCTGCCAACTACGTCTTTTTCCCCTCTAGAAACTATGGAAAGCCTTAAGAGTCCATCTTGGAGCACTAAGCAATTTGGATGACCTCTGCGGGGTAGGTGTAAAATACTGCCTACTCAGATCTCCTAGTCAGATCTTGATTATGACAACATCCATGCTCGCACATGCTAGACACCTCCCTTTCCCTAGTGCAAAAGCCAGCCTCAATCCTGATTTGCACAACTTAGGCCAAGTCCTCCATCCCCTGTACGCAGGGGTATGTCAGTGTAACATGAGTGAATGCTGCGTTCTTAACAGTAGTAGCTCCTTCCATATGCTCCTTGAAGGCATTTACCTTCCTACTAGCAAAAATTCTTCTTGAATTGTCCAGCGGTACAGTTCACTTCTTTGAAGACCAGAGCAAGTCATAGCCATACTGATGCACTAATTGAGACCACCCACTGCTACTACTTTACGCATTTTTATGCAGTCTTAGTTTAAAATGTTTCCATCTATTAAAGCCAGAGATGGCTAAATGAGAATAAAGAAAACAATATTTAGAAAACAGATGGGTAAAATTAATTAAACAATGTTAATGCAGAATATAAAGAAAGCATTTTCTACAAAAAAACTACTGTATTCTAAGATGCTGCTGCAGTATGTTTTTGCTGCAGGGATGGGACGAATATATTATTTATCTACAAACAGTGAAATTTTCAGGTTTGTGCATTTGAACAAATACATTAAAATACATATAGCTCATAGATGTCAACTACATAAATTAACTGTCAAGGGATCATTGATTGAATCTGGTGCAACTATTGAGCTTTGCAACACCTATTCAAACTTCTTATTGTAATAAACACTTTTTCAAAGGTTTAAGAGTTTAATTTTTGTTACGCTCCAAGAATAACATGTAAATAACTCAGTTTTTGGAGTCAGAGAAGAACTGAAGTATTAGATTCGTCCCTTCCCTCGCTTGCTGAACACAGAAACAACAGAAGAAAATTTAGAAGAAATATAAAAGCAGTAAAGCAGTACCTGACCAGAAAGGAGTGGAGGAAGGGGGAACAAAGCTGTAGTCTGGAAGAGTTACAAAAGAAAACCCACAGAACAAAGAAGGGGCTTAGAGAAAGAAAGAGAAAAAGAGAAAAGCAAAAGAACATTGAAATATCGGCACAAGATATAAATATAGTTTTTAAACTATATAATTCATTGATAATAAGGAAACTAAGGTTCCCTACTAAGGATGTCTGGAAGGAAATTGACTATAATAACTAGAAAATTTGGATCTATGATTTAATTTTTAACAATTGCATTTTTCAAAGAGTAACGTAGAAAGAAGGCACCCATTCAGGGCTTCAGAGAAGCAAATTAAAACTGCAGACTTGCAAATTTTTTCAGATTCAACAGATTTTTTTTTTCCTTCTTCTTCTTCTTTGTGTGCCCCACTTCTTAACAGTCCTAAAGCAGGAACTCATGCATACCTAAGAATTCCTCTTGAGTCCAGGAAGACTAGTCACACACCCTTAATTAGGAATATAGCCTAAGTACCAGTTGAACTGGGGTCTCATAACATGCATGGGAAAAATCATGCATTTTGCCCTGATAATCATTAACATCAATAGGAACTGCACTGCTAAACTACATCCTCTAAGGCCCAACAGTATTGCTCATCTTTGCAGTTTTCCCTGACTTGAGAGAAAACCCTTGAGCAAGCAAAAAAAAAGCATAAGTTTGGCATAGGCAGAATCAACACATCACCCTAGTCCCTCTAACAGCTTCCTCGGGTGAAAGGTTAGAGGTGCACTTGCTCTATTGCCAACAAACCTAGGGTCAACGTATTTTTAAATACAAAATTAGATGAAACGAACTAAAAATCTCTTTGAATGGAACTACAGTTTGTTGACATGCTCTCACATTTTGTCCCTCTTTTGAAGAGGCAATGAAGATATATAGTGTACAAAGTCTAATAAATTTGGGATCTTTGCTCCCAGCTGTGATTTGGAAACGGAAGTCCATCTTCAACTGGATAAATGATAATGTAGCCTCTAAATTATGCCTACTAATATCTATAATTATTGAACAAGAGTGTTCCTTAAAAATGTAGCAGGGTTATAGTCATCACATACAGCTGCTTCCCTGAATTTATTCTTGTGACTACACATGAAACAAAATCATTTTGCTTCAAAATGGCTATTTGCAGGAATGATGACTAGAACTATTTTATGCAAGGAATTAACAAAGAATCCATGGTGGAGGTAATGACACATTGTTGTGCATCTTATCTGGATGAGAACAGATATGTTTGTGACAATGAAACTACCAGCATAAATAAAATAAACAGGACCAATACTGTATTTTAACATTCATAAGCTATGGGTTATTTGTTTTAAAAAACCCACAACACAAACCAACAGCAGTTTAGGTTAGGATCTCAAAGTAATACAAAAGAAACATACTCCAGGACCTCTTGCACACTAGAAACTCCCTTCTGATCCTTCACAGTGATGATCCTTTCTCCGCCTCTAATAATAAATGGATTATCTGAGAATGCATGAGGTTACCTGAGGAACTCCTTTATACTGGAGCTAGTAACCCCAGATGACAGCTCTGTGTGGAAATACATTACATAAACCGAAAGGGCAACTTGACTGAAGTAGTGTGCCCATTCTTAGAGAAAAATAACTGCCTTTATTTCTACATAAGTACAATGATGGTGTGCAAAAGTAGTTTGCAGGAATAAAGAGAAGTTAGGTGCTATATAGGGGGTGGGTGGTCCTTTCCTGTCCACACATTATCTTAATTTTTTAAGAATTTCTCTGTCTGATATAACTGGAGGTTTGGTTTTACGTGTGAAATTCTGGACAACTAAACCTATGTGGGCAAGGAAATCCCACTAGATTTCTACAGATAAATAGTCTGGTTTTAAACGTCTCTGATAAGGGTTTTGGTGTTGGCTTTTAAGGAGAAAGGCTGGGTTCTTTTGTTTCCTTAAGGGTTGGAGTAACACTTGGTTTATTTTACTTTATTAACAGATACTTTTACACAGTTAATGCATTAAGTAGTAGAATGATGTGATATAACTAGTTAATGTACCTACTCCTAGTCTACAGGTGATGAAAAACAGTCACTCAAATAGTATTTGGCTTCATGCTTTAGGTTACATTGAAATCTAAATTTCAGACCCAGATTTCTCAATATGATTGTGCTCTGCATCAGCAGATTAGAATAAAGTGCCAAAAACTATTCTGTAGAATAATGTCAACTTTTTCTTCCATTTTTGCCTTTATTTCATTAAATGGTCGATCACCCCTCTAATCTAATGTAAGAATTAGTATTCTTCCGTGTAGCCAAACAAAATTTGATCATACTATGTATAGAAAAGCCTAGGACTGAAAAAT
The DNA here is from genome assembly GCF_026419915.1 of Harpia harpyja. Taxonomy (NCBI): domain Eukaryota; kingdom Metazoa; phylum Chordata; class Aves; order Accipitriformes; family Accipitridae; genus Harpia; species Harpia harpyja. Next base: position 21,961,332 of record NC_068950.1, on the reverse strand, counting down.
TAAGAAGAAAGGACTGAAAAATTAAGAAGAAAGAATGTACCATTTCCCAAAAAATCTTCCTAATTAACTTGAATTTCTATATTGAGAAAAGTAAATGTCTGACAGCTTTTACAACCACATTAAAAGTGTAAATAAATATCAGAACAGAGTGGGTGAGTTCTGCAAGACCAGGAGACTAAAAAGCAAAGCTCTAATTAAAGTGGAAAGCCAAATTAACTATCTCCATAACATGAAGATTTTTGTTCTAAAAATCTAGTAGATGCTGAAGGGAGAATCAAATTCCTTGAAAATTTAAGAAGTTACAAGGTGATTTATTATGATTCACATCAGAAATCAAAAGTAAACTGAAATGCCACTTGATTTTCTTTCCTTCAATGGGTAAATGAAAACACAACAATTACAAAAGATGAATATAATCCTTTCTCACATTATTCTAGAAAGTACAGTTAATTTGGTATTGCCATTTAATTTCACAGCAGCTCAAAGACTTTGCCAGCAGAAAATGATAAAACTCTGTCAAAGTCTACAGTGGTTCAACTCATGTTTTTTAGAAACACTTTTCCCACTTATTCTGTCAATTATATATGCTAAATACCAGCTGTTTTGAATAAGCAGCTGATGTCTTTTTCAAAAGATGGCCTCATCAAAAATCCAGATACAGTCATGTGAACAGTATAGCACAAAATACTGAGTTGAAACCCAAAACCTCCTTAAAATCATCTTCAAACTGCCAAAGTCCATTGTATTCACTAGTTTCAGCCCCATGCTTGCTAAAATATGGTGAATGTGACACCAAGTAGCTGCACAACTGAAAAAAAATGGGGAAAGTGGGAAGAGGTCAAAAAACCAGCTGTGTGGCTGTTCTCACTGAGGGCTATGAAGTCAACTCAATGTCCAACCACTGCCCCATGACTTATTTGCTTCCTCTACTAAGGAAAACAAAACTGCAGCCTAAAGTTAACCAACTTTTTTCCAAATTCAGCCCAGCAGGGTTTACACAGCCTAGATATATAGTTATTCTAACATTAACTTTGTAAAAACTAACAGGATAGCTATAAAACTGAGCAGCGTGACTCACAGATGGGCTGTTAATCATGGAAATGTTGCTTAAAAAAAAAAACAAATCAAACAAACAAAAAAACCCCCACACTCATGGGGACATGCTAACACTTTAAAAGAAAACTGCCAAATCCATTAAATGAAAGTGTCATCCAGAATCAATCTAGGTAGGTTAGCACAATTGTGGAAATCTATTAGATTTTATATGAAGAGTCTGAAAATTGAGAGGGATTTTTGATCAGTTTGGCCTAAGACAAAACCTGCCAGTTCCCACCAGCATAGTTTGTAACATTAAATGGCTGGTATTTACTGCAGCAGAGATGCACTTTCTCATCCCCTTGACTAAAATGAGAGCATCCCACACTCATTTCTCTTGCTCTTCCATATACTGCCTAAAAGATCTTGTTAAAGGAGATGGGTTTTTTGGCATGTGGACTGAAGGTAATGAGGATGTACTGTAAGTCTTGTATCCTGTTGTTAAGGGTTTGTGTGGTGCAGGGATTTTTTTGGTGGCCAGGGAGGGGCCGCAGGGGTGGCTCCTGTGAGAAGCTGCTGGAAGCTTCCCCGGCTCCAAGCCGGACCCGCCTCTGGCCCAGGCCGAGCCCGCCAGCGACGGCGGTAGCGCCTCTGGGAGAACAGATTTGAGAAGGGGAACGTGCAGTCAGCAGGGGGATTGGAATGTGAGAGGAACCCCTCTGCAGATCCCGAGGTCAGTGAGGAAGGAGGGGCGCCTGAGGAGGTGGATGCCCCCGCAGCCCGTGGTGAGACGGCAGGCTGTCCCCCCCCGGCCCACGGAGGGGAGCGGGGGAGCGGAGGCCCCCCAGGATGGCCGTGACTCCATGGGAAAGCCCGCGCTGGAGCAGCGTGTGACTGACGATCGGCCCGCGGAAAGGACCCACGCCAGGGAAGTTCGCGAAGAGCTGCGGCCCGCGGAAAGGACCCACGCCAGGGAAGTTTGTGAGGAACTGCGGCCCGCGGAAAGGACCCACGCTGGAGAAGTTCGTGGAGGACTGACTGTCTCCCGCGGGAGGGACCCCGCGGCGGAGCAGGGGCCGAGTGTGGAGTCCTCCTCCCCCTGAGGAGGAAGGAGCGGCAGAGACCAGGTGTGGCGAGCCGACCCCAACCCCCATCCCCTGTTCCCCTGCGCCGCCGGGGGGAGGAGGGAGAGAGAACCGGGAGTGGGGTTGAGGCGGGAAGGAGGGAGGGGTGGGGGGAAGGTGTTCTCAGGTTCGGTTTTGCTTCCTAATAGCCTTGGTTTGTTTTGACTCGTAGTAAATTAAATTGGTTTTGTTTCTTCCCCAAGTTGCGCCTGTCTTTTGCCCGCGACCCTAAGAGGTGAGTGATCCCTCCCAGTCCTTATCTCGACCCATGAGCCTGCCTTTCTATTTTCTCCTTGTCCCACCGTGGCCAGGGTGGGGGAGTGAGCAAGCAGCTGCGTGGTGCTTTGTTACCAGCTGGGCTTAAACCACAACACCTGTAAAGCATGAAACAATTGAGTTAATGCTCTTCCAGACTAATAAGTTGGTGGACACTATAGATACATTGTAACTGGCCTAAGAAACGAAAGAAAACAAATTGGTTCTGCTCACAGTCATTAATAACGAAAGCAAATGCAAAGTAAATTAAGCAGGGCATATCCTGTCAACAGTTCAAGCCTCAATGCTGCAAGGAGGCAAGGGATGAGGAAAGCATGAGAGATGACAAGAGGAAGAGAAAAGCAAAGGGAGATCACAAGCTAAAGGGAGAAGAAAGGACAGGACAGATAAATTCACCAAGAACAGAGGTGTACTGAGATACAGCACAGCAGGGAGACAATCGACTGAAATCCTGGGAAGCAGTCAAAGAAAACAGAAATGGAAGCAATAAAGAGGAACTGGGAGATAGAGACAGAGCAAACAAAATGCACAGACACACACATTGGTTTCTTACAATCATCTGTTCTAAATTATCTTCACTTTAATTAAGAGAGGAAGAAAGTCTCCAAAGTTATAAGAAATGTCATGGAACAGAGGCAAGCAAATAAACAAAAGCTCACAAACACAGCAAATGAAAGTAACACAGCCAGCTTTCATCATCACAAAGACTAGACCAGACTCTATGGTCTTTCACAGCAGTCTTCATATTGTTAAAATCCCCATTAATTTTTATTTTTGTCTTATTATCTGTTGCAGTACAAAGATACAGCCATTGTCTGCAGAACAGCAGATCTAATATTTGCTCTTTGACAGAAACATTACATACTTCCCAGAGGCCAGCCATGTGGTAGTTTTCATCATTAACATTGAACTTGTACGTGTCCTAAAAATCATGCTAACTTCCACTTAAGTTGTAATAGGTTAAATAAAGGATACCACATGCATTGTAAATCTTCTCAGTTTACTTCTAAACTTCAAAACTTAACTGCTATTTACACTCTACAGTAGTTCATTAACTTTCAGAAGCTTAGAGGCCTGTAATAAACATTTAAGGTTAAAAGGCAGGCATAAAAATAATTATGATACAGTAAATGTAATGGTTTTTTTGAGAAATTTATGTGGTATTACTGAGATGCTACTTCATAAGGCTACACTACGAGACTGATTTATTTAAATCCCTTTTTAAGGATCCGAAATTGTCACAGATATTATTAACACTTGTAGCTGCGTGTATGCAAATGTCTGAAAAAACTAGGCAGGATGCAGTTTAATCTCTCACCAGCATGCGTAATAGATTTTTGAATATCAGGGAGATTTTAAGTTTGGCAGCAAGACAAACTTGCTAGACATGTTTATAAACCTCCTGGCAGATCTCAATCTGCTTAGCTTCAAAAAATCCTAGCTAAAAGCATTACCATATTAATTAGCTATATGTCAAAAATGGAAAATTAAGATGTTCAAAGTACCTTGTCCTTTTAATATTTATAGGAGAGAAAATAATATACAAAAATCTATAATACTCACAGTTGCCACCTGTTCTGTTACTCCTTTGTCCCACTGAGTTTTCAGATTCTTTGTATGGAAATTCAAGAGTAGTATCCAAACTTCTAAAGCCTTCTTTGAGAGAGTGGTGCTTATAGTATTCTACTAGTTCCTTTCAGAAAGGAAAAATACTATGTCATTGGAAATTGAAATCACATCCTTTTCAACATTCTGGTGTACAGTCAATGACCGTTTTATCATACAAGTAACCTTATTTTATAATACAACATGTATTATAAACAGTACATGTTTATTTTTAAAAAATCAAGTATCCTAAATACTGACTGCTTTTACACTGCCACTTAACTGGATTTTCTTGGGGTTATTCTAAGTAAAACCTCATTGTCAGAGTCAACACTTAATGCTCCTTTGAGCCAGACTGAGCATGTATTTACTTTTCTGAAGTCAGGCAGAAGGCAAGGTCAGCTGCCTGTTAAGTATATAATGGTAACTTTCTTTGTTTTCTCAAATTTCTTTTGCAATGATAAGTGATGTTTATCCACAAATGCATTTGTAAGTACACAAATCCAAAATAAAGCATAAGGCTTGCATGTAAGCATATAAGTCAACAGCAACTTAATGAGCAGATACACAGACATTGTAAAACTTTCAAGGCTCTGCCATTAAAATAAGCTGGGGGGGTAGGGGTGGGGCTGTTGGTTGGAGGTTTTTTTCAGATAGCACACACTGGCTGAAAAATCCAGCATTTCACATTCTCCTTGGGCCCAATCCAAAAATTTGTCTCTGTGTGTGTATATGTGTGCATATATATACAAACATACATATGCACACACAGAGACACACAGAGACAAATTTTATATATATGCACAAATTTTATATATATGCGCATGCACACATATATATATGAAAATATAAAAAACTGGCTCAAATAGCTTATTCAAGGAGATAAGTTACTTTAGCTTCTATTCTAAAGAAGGCAACTCCCATCAAAGTACTAACAGCTCGTGTTATTCCTTCGCAATCTTCAACCCCTGCCATTGTCTCTTATATTTGAATTAGCCCTAATAATGTCAATATCACACAGTTTGTACACAGAGCCTAGAATAAGATTAAAAGTGACCAGACAATTCAAGGCAAACATATTTCATTTGATTAATGATACTTCAGCTGTGGGATTTCACTCTTCAGAAATGCAAGCACAAAGCAATGTATTTACTGTAAACCCTTCATTCCTACCAGTAACTCAGTCACTCCATTCTACTTACTTACATTCAGATTTCCAAAATCAAAGTTGACCAAGCCAAGCTTAGGTCAAAATAAGGAAATAGTACTGTGTTCAATCATTTCCTTCTAGTTTAAAAAAAAAAAAAAATTAACAAAATTACTAGCTTACAGCAGCCTACATCAGCCAAACAAAATGACTCTCGAATTGTTTAGTCCAAGATCTGGTGCATAAACCTTAAGTTCTTGACAACAGTCTGAAGATTATCTTCTGAACTCTGGAACACTTCGCTCCCCATGCTGCGAGCTGTTGCAAGTCTCTGAAACTGCTTCTAAGGCAGAGTCCAAAGCTAAGTAAAATCTACACCTGCTTTTAACAGTCCATAATCACAGATCTGCCAGGCACTCCAAGCAAGCATAAAGGCCCGGACACTAAGAACTGTTTGGGCTTTGTTGTCTGATATCAGCACAGCACGCAAGCTACAATGTCAGCAACCAAATTTTCTGTCACATATCATCACTGAGTACCCAGACATTCAAATTACCAAGGCAACAGAGAGGGTGATTTGTAAGTAAGCAGCATTCAAAGTAGGATATCTGGATAAATGGAAGAATAATTAGTATGAAACTTTTGTTAGCTTTTTGCACCACGTAAGTCTGTAAGAATTATGCTGTTTGGTAAAGATATTAAGAATTTCAACTGGACAGATTTTATCTGTTGGAAAAATGAGTAAAACAGTTCGAAACCGAGGAAAAATTTACTTTGGGTCACAAAAATTCAGTTGCTTTTAAAAGTTTAGTTTTTAATACCATTCTTCCATGAAAACAGTCAACAAACAACCAGCCTCTAAAACATTCATTGCAAAAATCACAGTAGCAAGCTTACAAACAGGTAAGGTAAGTAGCCCCTGCCAGTGTGGATGGGCCTCCCCAGGAGTCTGTCACATTACCATGATCCACATCAGCAGCAGAGCTGACCTTTCACTGCACCTTGGCCTGCTTTACACATTCAGCACATTTTAATTACTCTTATGAAAGTTTTTTCAAATGTACTGTGAGAACTATGTACGAGCTGTTCTACTTTTGTTACCTCCAAAGTAGCACAGAACACTGTGTCACTGCAGATCACTACTTTAGGTTTCCATGGCTGCTGGCTTTGTCTCTCTTCTGCTCCCAGTTCTACTCAGACTACTTTTGCTCCTCTTTTCTTCCAGACACTGTTACTTTTTCTCTTGGATCTACCCAGAACAAAGCAGTTGTTCCACAGCATATGCAAACAGTACTAACACTACTACCACTTGTCTATTTAACTCTCAAGGGCAGAATTCGTAATACCCTAAAACTGAGTTCTGAAATGACTTTTTCCTAATTGAATGTTAACAAGGCTAAATTGGTAGCAATGAGGCCTTTACACTAGAAATTTCTTTTGTCCTCTCAATTCTTTGACGCAATACATATTCTTTTTGTTTCCGTTTTATCGAAGTTTGTGTCCTGTACTATCTCTGATCATTCAACTGTATTTTAAAACCTGCATCAGTGCATTAAACTGCATCATTGTCATAAGAAGATATCTGGCAGCATGCGACTCCAGCTCAGATGCTTTGTCAAGATCCTGAGAGGGCTCATATGTTCTCATTAGTTTCTAGTGCATCATTTGTAGTGTTTGCAGACTAAGTAGCCATCTCCTTCATGCATTTGAGGAACGCCACAATTTCTGTTGCTACCAACGATAAGAACTCAGGGTTCCCAGCCCTGACACTAAACACTTCACTGGTTTTTAAGTGTCAAATGAAGACATTAGAGTGCGGAAACAGCTTGATGCATTCTTCATCAGGAAATTTATGTTCTTCCCATTCTAATGAGCACTTATTTCAAATAGGGTCAGGCAAAGCACAGATTTCTGCTTGATTTTTTACCACTTGTAGAATGCTCTTGCTTTACAGAGTATCAGTGGTTAGATTAAAATAATTTCTAAGGCTTCCTGGTTTTAAAGCTTCTCTCCCTACTCTTGTTTTGCATTGTCCTTCATTTTTATTTATCGTTTTAGAGTACTTGGACATGCATGCAGGAAGGCTGCAGCGTAAGTTTTAATCCAATCGATTGCACTAAACATATTGAATAAGCTTCCTTTAACAATGCATCAGAAAATGCTTAAGCAGTAAAATTTTACAAATGCATTAATGCAATTTATTCAGATACCTTGTATTTATGAGTCTTGCCTGAGCAAAATGAGCTAAGAAATTCTTTAAAATTGAAGTTCAAAAAAAGGAATTTCTTCCCTATACAAGATGACTCTGACATAACATTGAAAACTCACTGATCTGGGCAGTTATAACACCGAACTCTGTTTTCTGGGAATGAACTATGCCTATAGTTGAAGTGAAAGTCAGTGAGAGAGCCTATGTTTTGTGTCTTACTACTATAGTTTGCTAGTGAGTGGTTTGCTGCCACAGAGTGTAAGTTCAAAGTAGCCACACAGTTGCTTTAGTTTAGACTAGTCGATATTGACTGCAGATTACTATTATTCCAACAAGGATTTCTGAGCTATTAGCAGTTAGACAGCCCCATTCTCTAGCTGCACTTCTTTGCCTGGTGCACCAAGAGCAGGAAGACCAGCCTCTCCTGAGTTCTGGGCTCTCTGACACAGCTGCACCTTATATCCTTCTACCTCTGAACTTACACATCAATAGGTATCATTATGTTCAGCAATACACGTGTACATGTGCTGGGCTGGGAAGGAACCTTCACCTAGCTACTTTTAGCGATCATTACTATATAAAGATTTCCAAAGACATCAAATTGTCCTTTCAAGATTCAGCCTAACTGCATAGTGGGCTGATGCATGGGATTCAAATTCCTCCTTTCTTCCACATCACTGCAAGGGACACAGTCCAGTCCTAAATATAAATGTGTAGTTTTAAGCACATACTACCATCATTTAGAACATAAATCATAAATATAAAAAATTATCCTATTAGCAGGTATAGACACAATTCAAATCTCTCACTCTCACAGCCTTCTGTAACTTCACAAACTGAAGTAGCTCTCACTAACAGCAATAGCTACATAGAAAATTGTGCATTGTTAAAAACCTAATCAATGCTTACCATTAAATTTTTAAATTTTCTGTTTTCTGCAATGTGGAAAAAGCCATCTCTTGTTAAAATCTTGATGTGTTTCACTTCGTTATTGTACCTGTGGGCAATGAATAACTTATGAATATAAATGTGTTTTTAATCAGACACAATCAATAATTACCTGAGGGCATGCCCCAATAACACCACATGAATAAATTCTTAAGACAAAATGTATATCTGTGCCAAAAGAAGGTTGACATCTAATTAACCAAATATATTTATTAAAGTACAGCTGAAGAGGTAATCTGTATTCAGAAAAAAAGTCACAACTAACTGCTCATTCTAATTGGGAATTCCCATGTATTTCTTACTTTCATATTCATGTTGATGAACAACATGAAAGTAAACAAGACCCTCACAATAATTTGCATCCACAGAATTTATGAACATTTTACTGAAATGTCTGAGATGCAAAGGGCTTCAACAAGTTCTCACTGAAGTCAATGAAACACTCTTACTTCAGAGAAGCAGATCACATTACACTCCAAACACTTGCTTACTCTTACCCAATATACTAGACCATAATTTTTGTAGACCCATTTGCTACATCAGCATTATAAAACCATTGCTACTTTTGCACTATAAATCCTGGGTATTTTTGTCAGCAACTTCAGTTTTCCTATATCAACTCTCTTAAAGACTGCATATGATTATATAAATTGAAATAGGTGGGGTTTTTTTCCTTATTTATTTCAAATATTATCTAGACATAAATGTGAACAAGAAAACTTTCTGTAGGACATCTTACTACACTTACTTAATACTAATTGCATATTCTCCTGACTCTTTGGTCCTGTGCCGCACCAGGTAAGTGCTATTTACTCTGTTAATAAGTTCACTCTCTGCTTGCAATCTTTCCATTGCTCCTGCAAACCTGGAACAGAGAACAATAAAAATTGCCTATGATTTTTTTTCAAAACTCCAAAGAAAGGTCTATCAGATACGCAGTGCAGAGTCCCAATATTCTGCATATGATGGGGACCTAAAAATACATCAGTTGCAACTGAATGCCACTTCCAGATCTTTGAATGAAGAATAAAGCATGAAAAAATTCCGCACTGGGCCAGAAAGAATTCTTAATTAGAACAGTACTTGTGCACGTGTTGAACACAATGCCTGTTAAGGAAAGTACTCGAGCCTGAGCATTAGCTTAATGACTACTGGCTTGAACAGCTCATAAATCCAAATGTTTTTCTGAATGATGTGTTGCAAGTGAAACAATAAAACAGTGGTCCAGAACCTTTGAACCTTCCTGAGTTCTAGTGGGATTTATCTTAACAGAGTAGAGAATCAGCCAGTGGTAGTGTATTAGGTCAAAAAAAGACCTATACAGAAATTTGGTATTTCTACAAATGCACTATTTTATTTGTTTTCATAATTATTCATAACCTCTAAAGGCTAAAATGTAATGGGTAGACTAAACATCCACAACTAAAAAAGAAAAAATTTCAGCCTAATATGTCCAAATTTGAAAGAGCTGATGCTACGAGTTGAAAGCTAAGACAGATAAGTCACCAATTCTGCAGCCTGACTGCATAATCAGATTTGTGCCCTTGATCTGCCTTAGTGGTTTGGGTGGGACTTCATGAGAGACTGTCAGCAGACATTTATTTGCAAAACTAGAGGTTAAACTGTTAATTGAGGAAAGTGACCTAGCTTACAGGGAAATTATGCTTATTTTACAAAGTAGTCTAAAGGCAGTCAATATCACAGAACACTACTATGTAAAATTTCATACTAATACATCACTACCAATTAGAAGGGAGCTGTAAATAAAAAATAGTTATTTTATGAAACACACCAGGGAACAAGCATTTTGAAGTTTATCACAAAATACATGACTTTTTACAGCAAGTTTCAGCCTTAAGTAATTTTTCAGTTAAGTATTACAAATCCTAGAAGACAACCTGATCCCAATGATATGCTTTCTTCTAACAAATCATAAATAGAGCAAATGCTAGAATTTAATTTAAAATACCAATTTTAAATATTAAACATTCTATTTGGCTTGTTATGAAAAATCAATATTTGTTTCAATCTGATTCTGATTTCACTTTTGGCAAACTAGAGGAAATCAAAACTTGCATATAAATGACAAAGCATAAAACCAGTGAAAGAACACAAGTGACACTCATTCTGTTCTCTCAAAATCACTATGACTTTTTGAGAAGTGAGGTAAATTCCGATAAAGAGTTCACACACTACATAAGGCCCAGACCAGCAGTGGTTGTAGTTTCGATCCACTGTCCTTTTATATCTCTACAGTCTTCTCTTCTTTTTTAAAGGAAATGCAGAATTATTCATGAGACAAGATGTACTTAACATTATTCCCCCTCTTTATTCACTTAACATGTAAGATCTACTTACATGTTTCATATTATGTTCATCTCTTACTATTCTATTTCAGACCTCTGGGACTAAGCCTGCACAGCTACAGACTTGTAAACAAAATGTCAAAATCATTAAGCACTTTATTACATCAGAAATACTTTTAGGCAATGCATGGTGTTGCTTTCCCAAACCATTACACAATGCCTTCTTCAGAAGCCTAGGAAGGTTAAACCAATATAAATTAAATTGTAATAAACACAGTTCTCTTTCTATGACTGCTTCTTTCAGAGAGATTCTTGTAAGACTAGACAGAGACTCACCACAGTTGTGAAGAGTAGTCTACTGGTTTAGGAACCTAGGACATGAAAAGATACAAGAGAATAAGGATCAAGACTTTTTTCTAATCAACACAAATCAGACAGCATTGACCTAATTGTCAATATCCAGATGAAACAAGTTAAAAGAAACAGATGATCTAATTAGTCTGCAAGTAGTATTTTCTTTTGAAGAAAGTTATAATAAAGGACAAATATTCCATACCATTCTGAAAGTAGTACAGAATATTTTAACTCTTTGCTGCTGTGACAAATATTTTTTTACTTAATAGAACTGTTAGAAGTTTTTCTGACAGTGCCTACATTCAAACTTCATACATAAAATAGCCCAGTGCTACATATTGTTGAAAAGTATCATTAAAATATGCAAAAAATTTAAAGTAACATGTACAAAATTCACTTCATGTTTTCAGGATTGTATGGCCTTAAAAATACTGTCTACTAGGAAATATAGTATATAACCTTCAGAGATGGATCCATAAATTGTATTGTATGACATCATTCATACCTTTCTATTTGACTTGGTTAACTCTTGTACTGGATTTTAATAAGCATGGAATTTGTTTCTCAAATTCAATTTAAAAATTAAGCAAACTACAAACAGTTTGCAAAATTGATGTTATATGTATACATAAACATATGCATAGATAATGTTTATACATGCACAAGATGCACAGTATAGCAATTCCCATGAAAATCAGCATTTCATCTTTACCATCTCCCACTGGTGTATGATATTTTGGTATTATCCCACTCTTCTAAAACAATGCGTGAAACTTGCAAAGGAAGTATTGAAAAATTGATTTTGATGGAAGCTTAGCATACATCTTGCAGACTTATAACCTAATGTCATATATTCTTAGATAAGCAAATTATTTCTTTTTTTTCTTCCAGTAAAACCAAAGAATGTTTTATTATTTTCTAGAATCTAATAGGGGAAAAAAATTACAGTAACATTCTTCTCACATTTTTTTATTTACGATATATGGAATGTCTTCAACAGAGACTTCCAAACACAGATCAACTCAGGAAGATATTATTATACAAGCTTACAAACTTAAATTAATTGAAATGAATTACAACTCCCACTAACTTGACCTCAGGTATCAACAAAGATCTCTATCAAGTATCTAGACCTGACCTTGAAATAAGCTTCAGTGATGGGACAAAGCCCACCCCACCGCCCAAAAAAAACCCCAGAAACAAAACCCAAAACCAAACCAAACCAAACAAACAAACAATTAAAAATAAAAAAAAACACAAAACAAACAAACAAACACACACCACCTCCCTGCATATTTAATCACAGTATTCTGCAGTTAAAGTTGCAAGAGTCAAGAAATGCAAAATTTTTGTGTTAACCTGTCCAAAATGCTATGGTATATTCTAGCAGTATTGCTGAGGTAGTAACAGGCAGCTTTTGAATGGGAAAAAAGCAGAATAGGAAGCTATGAAGCAATTATTGAACCAGGATATTGTAAACTAGATGACAGCAGATGGTCCAAATTGAGGGAATGTACAGAGGAATATGATATTTACAACCCCTTGTGTTGGTAACATATTATCTTACAACCTCCTCAAAAAAAGCTCAGTTACTGGAATGCAAGATTAGTAAATTATTGAAACAAGTAAGAATTATTACAATTTCACCATTTTAAGGCTCTCATCTTCATGCTAAGAAGCATCAACACTAGTTATATAATGCGCTTACTCCAAATGCTTCACTTAAAACACTGGCTAAGTATATTCTTAGTTAACTTCAGAACATTTTTTTATTGAGAAATTTTAAAAAAAAACTTAGATTAGGAATTAGATTGGTATCTCTCCTAACTTCTCTTCCTCCACAGAAGTAAACAAAACTGCTCAGGTTTTTGTGATAGGATAGGGTTTTGGCTAACTTCAGATTTACTTAAGATGTAACTTCCATCCCTGCACTGTTAAGATTCATTTCCATGAACCGAAATTTGCAGAGTTCACAAAGCTCTGCTTACTGCCTTTGACATAATGGTCACTCATACTAAATGCATGACCACTTAACTCAAATGCTTCTCAACCCAAGATTTTTTATGATAAAATTCTGAATTTTACAGGACAGCCCAAAACTCACATTTTTTCTAAACAACAAAGCAGACACTAGCGTGAAACACATTAAAGTTCTCTGTGATAAAACCAGGGTCACATCTTCAGCTTGCACAACAGTAAATCTATCCAGGTGTTAAAACAGTCATTAAGTTAGTCTAGTTCGAGACAGAAAAAGGAAACGTGCATTATTCCCGAATAGTGTAGACAAAGGGCTCTCAAACAGTAGCATTTGTAGTGCTGGTGGTATACAAACCCCTTTGAAGTTTAAGGGTCCTAACACAGCCAGGTACTACCACTGGCAGCAGCAGTGGCTCTTCATATCCCTACAACTACTGATGGTGTTACTCGGGCACCTCTGCTTCCAATGGTGAGACTTGGAAAAAAGTTAACAGATTATGAAAATGCTGACAAAGAATTCCTATGAGAAATGTTTTAGCAAAGCAACCAAATGAGACATTTCAAGGCCAACTAGGCACTTACATAGTCTTCACATGCTGTGAGATATTTCAACAATAAATTTTATCTACAGAAGAATTGCACATTTAATGATTTGTACTACCCCCATAGGGCTAATTAAATAACATGCATTCTATCAGCAGCAGGAGAAGAAAGAACAGTTTAAAAAAAAAAAAATCTGTAATTTGTCAAGTAGTCCTACAATGTTGGAAAGGATATAAAAATTCAAAGATGGTTTAAGTCCATCCTCCAGAGAAGTTAAACAATAGATGAGTAATCCTTTTCATTAATTTTGAATGCACAGGTATATAGAACAAGTGTTGTTCATTGTCATGAAACAGAGTAAAATAAAATGTTATTCCAGTAGCTCTTGGCTCATACTGTGGTATGTATCCAGTGCCTCTATAGGAATGAGAAAACTGGAGGAAAGCTAAGAAGAACCAGATATTACTCATATGGTGCAGAAAATGTCTGCTGACATACACTACTTATTGCAAAGAGGGAAAAATTGTTTATAGGTACATCTGTGAAAAGTCTGGAATATAGGTATTCTGGAGCTCAGCAGTTTTTCATTCAATATTCATTCCTAAAGTCTTTTGATATATGTATTTTATGCTGTTTCTGGGCATTTTTATATCAGCTGGCTGTAAAGACTGTTAGACTTAATAATAACACTAAAAGTTACAGCATGTTTAAAACATGACTGATGTTTCAGTATCTTTAACTGCATCACTTATCATAATAAGATGTTTATATTTCATCCTTCCAAGTTAACAGTGGTGAAGCATCAATTTATCTTTTTGTTCTGATCATGACACCAGTTGGTGACATTTCATGAATAATATTTATTCATTCTGTAAAACTGTATTATTTTCAATACTCCTCTAAATAGTATATTTTAAATTTAGCAGAAACCTTTATCACTAGAAAGCAATCTTCACAACACCCGAGTAGCATTTTTCCTAACTTTGGATATCCCACTTCCTCTGCTTTAAAGTATAGTGGTGGGTCCTAAAATATTGCTACAGTTGCTGTCAAAGATACTATACGATGACTGACTAGGTGGCTCCAACCAAGAACCTAATGCCAATACACAGCAGGTACTGCCTGCGTTCAGGACAGTGACACCACGGCACAGGAAATCCACAACTTTTACAATAACCAAGGGGTCGAGGGAATCACAGAATCATAGAATCATTTAGGTTGGAAAAGACCTTCAAGATCATCAAGTCCAACCATCATCCATGCCCACCAAACCATGTCCTGGTGTACCTTGTCTACGCACTTTTTGAATACCTCCAGGGATGGTGACTCAACCACCTCCCTGGGCAGCCTATTCCAATGTCTGACAAGCCTCTCAGTAAAGAAATTTTTCCTAATATCCAACCTAAACCTCCCCTGCTGCAACTTGAGGCCATTTCCTCTCGTCCTATCTCCAGCCACCTGACAGAAGAGACCAACACCCACCTCACTACAACCCCCCTTCAGGTAGTCGTAGAGAGCCACAAGGTCTCCCCTCAGCCTCCTCTTCTCCAGACTAAACAGCCCCAGCTCCCTCAGCCGCTCCTCATAAGACTTGTGCTCCAGGCCCCTCACCAACTTGGTTGCCCTTCTCTGGACACGCTCCACCAACTCAATGTCTTTCCTGTAGTGAGGGGCCCAAAACTGAACACAGTACTGGAGGTGCCGAGTACAGGGGAACAATCACCTCCCTGCTCCTGCTGGCCACACTATTTCTGATACAGGCCAGGATGCCGATGGCCTTCTTGGCCACCTGGGCACACTGCTGGCTCATATTCAGCCGGCTGTCAACCAGCACCCCCAGGTCTTTCTCTGCCAGGCAGCTTTCCAGCCACTCTTCCCCAAGCCTGTAGCGCTGCATGGCGTTGCTGTGACCCAAGTGCAGGACCCGGCACTTGGCCTTGTTGAACTTCATACGATTGGCCTCAGCCCATCGATCCAGCCCGTCCAGATCTCTTTGTAGAGCTTCCCTACCCTCAAGCAGATCGACCCTGCCTCCCAACTTGGTGTCGTCTGCAAACTTGCTGAGGGTGCACTCAATCCCCTCATCCAAATCATTGATAAAGATATTAAACAGAACAGGGCCCAATACTGAGCCCTGAAGAACGCCACTTGTGACCCGCCGCCAACTGGATTTCACCCCATTCACCACAACCCTCTGGGCTCGGCCATCCAGCCAGTTTTCCACCCAGTGAAGAGTACACTTATTCAAGCCATGAGATGCCAGCTTCTCAAGGAGTATGCCATGAGAGACAGTGTCAAAGGCCTTGCTGAAGTCCAGGTAGACAACATCGACAGCCTTTCCCTCATCCACTAGGCAGGTCACCTGGTCATAGAAGGAGATCAGGTTGGTCAAGCAGGACCTGCCTTTCGTAAACCCATGCTGACTGGGCCTGATCCCCTGCTTGTCCTGGACTTGCCACGTGAGTGCTCTCAAGACAAACTGTTCCATAATCTTCCCCGGTACCGAGGTCAGGCTGACAGGCCTGTAGTTCCCCGGATCCTCCCTCCAACCCTTCTTATAAATGGGAGTCACACTGGCAAGCCTCCAGTCCTCTGGGACCTCCCCTGTTGACCAGGATCGCTGATAGATGATGGAGAGTGGCTTGGCAAGGACCTCCGCCAGTTCCCTCAGTACTCTTGGATGGATCCCATCTGGTCCCATAGATTTGTGAGTGTCCAGATGGCATAGGAGGTCACTAACTATTTCCTCCTGGATTAAGGGGGGTATATTCTGCTCTTCATCCCTGCCTTCCAGCTCAGGGGGCAGAGTACCCTGAGGATAACTGGTCTCCCTATTAAAGACTGAGGCAAAGAAGGCATTAAGTACCTCAGCCTTTTCCTCATCTCTGGTTGCTACGTTCCCTTCTGTATCCATTAAGGGATAGATATTCTCCTTGGGATTCTTTCTACTGTTAACATATTTGTAAAAACATTTTTTGTTGTCCCTTACAATAGTGGAAGAAAGCTAAGTTCACATAACGTTTTCGTCTTGATGCCAGATCTGTTCTCTCACCCAATCTAACATACCTTGTACCTACAAATACTCTGTACATCCCTCTTCAAACAAAATTCTGAAAATACAGGGTACTAGAGATGTCTCAAGGTATACGAATGTATTTATACACTTTAGAATCACATGTGTATTTGTTTTAGAAACTAGGCACAATATAAGCCTTAAAAGCATATCAAAATGCAGCCACTAACATCTGATTCCACCTACTTACAAACCATTTAAGTGGCATATCTTGATTGCTGTAATGAAAGCAATTCTATTAATAAGTCAAACTGTCGTGAATCCAGTTAAAAGAAGTTAAAGCTGTCTTAAAGCTTTGATACGATTCGTCACTGGTTTTATGGGTTTATATCAATTAATCTCAAAGGGACATATAGTAATCTGATGCACAATGTTACAGAGGGCAGAGAATGAAGGAGCAAGCGTACAGTATATTAATGCATCATCACATCTGTATACAAAACTCTTGAGTGCATATTATAAAATAATTTTTCTTATTGCTATCCTGAACTTTTCTAAATTGAGAACATCCTTGTGTGAAATAAAGGCAGGTAAGAACCTACAGAGAGGAGAAAATTTATTGAGCAGTCTGAATTTGAAATTTTATATTAGTTTTACGCATTTTTAAATTCACTACTTATGGTGTAATCCCTCTTTCTAACCCAAAGTGACTGGGGAATAGATTAGAACCACAGCATTCTCACCTTAATGCTGGGGAAGGAAGTGCACTTTCACATAAAACATGTTTGTTCTATACTGTGGAAACTCTTTAGACAGTTCAATTTATTAATATTCCCAAAAGTTAAATCTGCTTCTCAAACATTTTTCTTGAGATGTCCTATCTACATCTGATAACTGAGAGCATTATAATGCTATATTTTATGCAATACTGAACATACCACAAAACCACAAAGGAACTAGAAACAATATGATTTTCGAAAGGTAAGATTAATAAAGCAGTGGTATGAACTAGGCAGTTTTTCTGCAAGATGACAAACAGAATTAAACAATTGTACTTACACATGGGCTGGGCTTTACTGCATCACTTGGGAAGAATCCAAGCTCTCCTGTTGTTAGATTTCTGCCCTAGAAAAAAACCCAATATTTTCCATTTTTGAGACATAATGGGGATTAATAGTAAATAATAATACATGCATAGGGATTTAGGACAATGAGAGTATATCAAAGAGTCTTTAAAATAAAATGCTGTTGTAATAAATTGTGTTACTCAACAGTTGTGTGGGTTTTGTTGTTTTGGTTTGGTTTTTAATTTATATAAGCAATAATTACAGCTGATACACCTGAGAGCTCTGAGAGATGAGATGCAAGAAGGGGGCCCAGAGCCTGGGTTGTGATTCCCAATTCTGTCAATGTCTGCCAGTGTCTTGTATCTTCATTACGTTAATTATCTCCTTTCAAGTTACTTCCTCCTCATTTGGCATCACTCTAGCAAGAGCTGCCACACCACAACATTACAGATCCCCAAAATGACTACACCACCATGCAGCGGAAGTTGCAGCACCTGAGAAATCACGCTGGGAACTTAAAGCTAATGGGAACTTACAGCTAATAATCCATCAGTCAATTCAGACACAAAGTTCTATAGTTAAAGGCTTCCATAAGTGATTCAAATCATTGGAAATTGGGTGGGCATGAGAGTACTAACAGAATTAAAGATTAACCCTCTGTCTGTGATACATTCACATGTTGTAGATGCGCCCACACAACTGGGAGACCAGCTGCAGAAATGCATCCAGCATGGCCTAAACTGAGCCTTTTAAGCAACAGAACTGCTGCCCCAAGTTGCAGGACCACCAATTTACTCTGGGCTTCTAAGGGCCAACAGTGACCTGATCATCACAGAGCCATGCCTCAGCAGCTCACAATTCATCATCAAGCTCTCCTGAAGAACGCCTCCCCAGCAAGACAACAGCAAAATAAAAACACCTTTCTAGTCCTAGTAAACATTCAGCTGTGACCATGCTGACCACATTTTTCAGAGCAGAACAGAGCACATAGCTAAAATTTCTAAACAGAGATACATAAAATGAAGGCATCAAAATGTGTATTTTGGCAAACAAATATTTTCATTTAGCAGATTTTTAAAAGTACATAAATGCCTAACCTCCATTAAATTTAATATACTGACTGTAAACATAATACACTATCAGCATTTGGCAATGAGAGTAAGAATGAGTACTTTACAAGCACTATAATCTTGAAAATTACATTTATTTTTTATTTTTGATGGCATACCTGCAACATAAAAAATCAGAAGGAGAAAAAATGCTTCAGACAAAATTTCTTTGGGGTTTTAGTTCATTTTGTTTCTCTAACACTAAATGTGTAATTGTACCCTAATACCACCACACAAAACAGAATTCAGCAATTTCAAACAGGGTGGAGCTGAATGTAAAAGCAAAAATTAACAAGGTTTTATGAAAAAATGAAAACATTCTTTGATTGTGATACCCTAAGCACAATAAAAGAGTACATCATTTCCCTAGGGAGATCATTATTCAATTTATCACACACAGATAGTAACCCCAGTAACTACCATCTTTACCAAATATACAGAGAAGTGCAGAGGAGGCAGAGAAGAGAGAAAAGCAGTCAAGCAGTATTTAAGCTATAATATACTGAAGAGCAATCATATTAAAAAAAGAATTATGTGTAAACAAGTGACAATCTTATAGAACTGAACCTGTGTTCAGCAAAGCTTCCTTGCCCTCTTTGCCACTATCTGCCTGAATACAGGTTACCCTTTGCATCCGTATGTTCTGTTTACTCCCGAAACTTGAATCCCTCTGAAGTAGACTTAACTTACAAGCAGAGTTCTGACACAGTCTCCCATCTAAGGGATACTTATTTACAATACTAGTCTTATCTGAAGAGCAAGTGATATCACAGTCAACACGACCAGCCACTGAATAAAAAATATTAACGAGAAAAAGCATTTGAAGGAGCGCAACTGAACATTAGTTTTGTATGTGCCCACACACCGTTGCTATTCATGAGAAACATTTATATAAAGTGAAAGAAGCTGAACAAGATGACACATCATGCAACATATGTCCACAACAACTAGAAAGCAGCCAAGGATCAAAATTTGATGAGCTGAGGGACAGACCCCATGTTACCTTCTGAAAGTGCAAAAAGGGACATAATTTCAAATGTTCAACAGCATTTCATAATGTTTATAGCACTCCTCCTGCAAGTCAGAAATACAGTCTGGATACTTATAGCATACTCACTGTTTTTCCAGAAATGTGTTTGCATACCCTGAAATCTAGAACAAAAGCTAGCTTTGATTTGCAGACATTTAAATGCTTCAATCTGCACTGAATTATACCAAACTGAGCTGTTCTTTGACCTCAAGTAAAAGTAAAAAAAAACCCAAAACACCACCAACAACAAAAAAGCCACATTACAGCCACTGAAGAAACTGTAGGATGTACAGAAAGACCAGACCATGGGACAATATGATGTAGAGCCAGCATTACATTACCTAGCTTAGATACTGCTAGCAGTAAGTACACAGTCATACGAATCGCAGCTTAAAAACTCAGCAGAGCAGCAAGGATTGGTGGAGATTAGCGGTGGTCCTTACTAGTTAAATCATTATCACAATGCAGATATTATAAGGTATACACATTCAGAATAAGGAAACTGAACTGCAATCCATAGGCTGTACTGCAACACATATGTGCATTTTCGCTTTAAGTATTCTGTAGGTAACAAGTCAATGGAACTTGCAGCAAAAAACTAATCATCTGGAGGACACTGAACATTCATTGAAATGGTGAGAAACTACATCATCAGTAGACAGACTTATATGATAGGTACAGCATTAAGAAATACTCTCTGCCCAAGCAACAACTTCCTTAGATGTCACCACTTGTTGGAAGATGCTGTTCTGTGCAGCTGTGGGACACAGATGTGTCACTTCACTGGGCTAGGGGAGGCTACAAGTGAAGCATGCATTCTATGGACAGTACATCAAGACCAAAGCAAAAGCAGCAGTAGAGAAGTCACATGGACAGACTCTCTCATCACACAAAATATCCCCAAGTACTGTGACCAGTACAACACTTTGCTTTTGCATTTTGAGCAATACCATGAATGTAACAAGCACTGAGACAACCCAAGAAAGGCTTTGTTTTCTGAAGACAAGCTTCACATGAGATAACTGCAGATGACTTTGTTAGTTAAATAAATGCAAATCCTTAAACAGAACAGGGTTTGATTTATTACACATTGCTGAAGGACACAGCTCACTTTAAAATGCTCTGTCAATAATGAGCTTGTACAAATAATTTGATAATGTCCTTACGAGACTAGGTTACTTTGTTTAGTTTAGAAATCCTAGCTAAATTCATCAAGCCTTGGTGTCATTCATACACAAAACCAAGACCTGTTGTCAGATTATTTCAAAATTTAACATCTATCCATAAACTCATTAACAGCAGCAAAATTATTACGCCACCATACTTCACTTCTACTCATCATTTCTTTCTACTTTATGTTTCCTGCTTGCTAATTGCTTATTGTTTGATGAGTAAGCATTTCCCTTGAACACTGCCCTATAATGGCTTATGGTCATTATAAAAGCAGAAGCAAAGGACTGGACAGAACTAGTTTTAAAATGTGTATTATGTATATACTATTACATTGTATTTCTAAATTACTATATTATATATTAAAATATATATTATATGTATGTGTGTGTGTATGTGCATACACATATTCATCTATATAAGGGCCAATGAAGCCCTTCAGTCCATTTCTTTCAATGACAGTCTCAGCAAGACTAGAGGCTGATTCACGACTCCTGTACCTGTTTTAATGAGGGAGACTTTCTGAAGCCATCTGACACATGTGCTCTAAATTTCCAGACTGCTGCCTGCTACTTAG
The DNA here is from genome assembly GCF_026419915.1 of Harpia harpyja. NCBI lineage: Eukaryota > Metazoa > Chordata > Aves > Accipitriformes > Accipitridae > Harpia > Harpia harpyja. The sequence goes on along the minus strand of NC_068950.1, from coordinate 21,939,842 downwards.
CTATGCGATGCCCATTAACTTCATTGGACATGCACAGAACTAGAACTCCAGTATAGCTAAAATTCATAAATTATTATGTCCTTCACCCATTTTCGTTTTGTTTACTGCAAAGTGTGGTGAAGAGAGGAATGAGACAGATGAAAAATTACAAACCAAATTACAAACCAAAAAAAAAAAGGCACTTTTACAGTGCTGCCTTACCAATGTTTCAATTTTATATCACAAGTATATTTATAATATACTTAATGCCTTTAGGCTGTTTACAGTAGGACCACTAACTCCTGAAGCTTTAGAAAGTACATCTGTAATAGCTATTACTTGAGATGGGTTTAATATGCATCAAAGAAAAGCTGATTTTCAAATAGGAAAGAATCAATCCAGGAAATACCTGTATTCTTTCGACATACCTGAGAAACATGATTGCCTGAGGATGACAGGTAATTGCAATACAAAACTGTGAAACTAGAATTACGTTGTATCTTATGGTAGGCATTGCGGCACCCCTGAAAGCCTACTCTCAGGTTTAGCAGGTACCAATTTACTCAAACCAAACTCAGGAGAGAAATATTCACATCTATAATAAAAATCTGACTACTTCAAAGCTGCACTACTACAGCTGAAACAACTATTAGTGCTCTGGTTAAGGGGTCTGACATTTCCATTTAGAAAACCAAGTTTTCTCCTCTCTCTCCTCCCCAGCCCCTCTTCCTTTTCTTATTTTGTTCTGCAAGTGATGTTAGCCAAGCACCAGCTAGGCACGCAGCATGGGTCTTTTAGTCTTATTGCACCTTGACTGAGCAAAGAAAAGTAGTCATGCACAAGGGGATGCATGAGCATCAGCGTAAGACCACCCTTCTCTTTTTATGCAGCCAGGTGTTTACTGAGGAGAGTAAAATAACTTGTGACAGTATCAACCCCTTCTAATATTACACATTCTCTTTGAAGAAGGCTTAGGTTTTTGGATGATAACTGAAGAGGCAGAAAGCAAATTCATGGAATTCAGAAATGGTCACCTCGGCCATCTTATTGTCTCTGTGATTCCTCAGTTTGCTTCTCAGACAAGTATTTGGTGTTTCATAAAGAAAAAAAACCATACTTCTCCTGTTTTCCAGACTGCGTAACAGGTAGATTCATATGTGTATATGGTCTTGAATTACCACAGAACTTACCACAACAATTGCTATACGATCATTCAAACATTAACTTAGAAAAATTTTAACATCTACCAAAACACATTTGATCACACTTAAGCTATAGTTTAAGCATTGCTTAGTAACTTGTGGTGTTTATTCGATGTACCGTAAAGAATGAAAAGGTTATACTTAAACCACACATATTTACCCATTACACTTGAATTTCTAAACTGAGCAACGGTCAACTTAAAAATCCATTCTAATATTAGTCTTGCAGGTCAGCTGTAAATTACTCTAACACACCTCTTGAATAAAACTTACAGATTTTAATACAAATTGCACTTTGCAGGGTTTCTTTCTTAATATACATTTTAAAATGTAGATGTCATTACAAGACTTATGAAAATCTGTACTAAGCAGTCTGTGACAAAACAGCTTGTGAGGAAAAAAAATTTCCTGAATGATGCTAATGGAGATGACAATTTCCATTAAAATTCAAATCTATTACTAAGGCTTCTGGGGAAAAAGCCTCACACACTTTCCGGTTTCTGCTAGTTAAACACAGTGAGATTCTAGCTAAATTCTTTAGCATGACAGGTACAAATAACATCTAAGACAAATGTGTACGAACGTGGCAATACAATCAGTCCCACAAGGTGCCAGTAATTCTGGCCTGTACTAATTGTGTTAGTCAGATAATTACCCTTCTAGCCAGTCCCAAATCAAGAGCATGCTTAAAGGCTTCTCTGGATCAGAACTCAAGACCTTGCAGAACCAAGCCCTACGTATACAACTATATAGACAAAGATCTGCCAACCAATGTTTGAAAAAATTTATTTTCAGTGATGTGAAGTATCTATGGTCTGCTAAATAACGGGGGCGGTGGTGGTGTTTGTTTGTTGGGTTTGTGGGTTTTGGGGTTTTTTTTGGCAGGGGGGGTACAGTTATCTACATATTTTTTAATAGATAAAGCAATTCTATTGTTTATGACTTCCGCTGGTTAAATGTTGTTCAGGATGATGCAGTGGCATAGAAACAGAGGTCACTGATTCAGTGCTGGTGAGTTTGGAGAAGATTAAATCCTAACTGAAGCCAGTACAAAAAAAAAAAAAAAAAAAAAAAAGACCTGACTAATGTAACAGACCAAGAAGTTTTATAATTATATTCGTTAACTTATTATAGCCTCAAAGGAAAAAGAAAATCATGAAGACAAACACAGGAACAACAATTCAAGACGACGACAGATGCTTCCCAGTTGTTGTTCTATTAATATCCTGAAAGTTCTTCTATTTAGCCCTATTTCCAGTTTATTTCCATTTATCCAGTACCATCAGTAGTATGCAGGATTCTAGTACGAACAATTAAGCAAGCAATCAAGAAAAATGAGACATGCTTTAATGCATTTATCTTTAAAGTGAATGCAAAACAGCATTTTGAATCTTTTTGTAGTTATCAGTTAAAAAGAAATTTCAGTAACAGTAGTAGCGATGTGAATCATGCGATACTAAATTTTACCATCAATAGAATATATTTTTCCCATGTACATAAAAAACTGTCCTTAACTGACTTGAGAGGTCATCAAGAAGTTTAGGTGATTCTGTTTTGCAGAGCTATTTCTCCCCCTATAAATCTAATATTCGTAACTGGGTTTTGCCAATATAGCTTTCAGTTCTGCTATGTTAGAAAAGCGGTGATTGAAAATTCACAGGACTTTGCTGTTTATGTGCCAAACACTCTCCTTAACTCTTACAATTTCACTAGAAGGATTGCTACCAGTGCCATGTTCTTGCAGATTTATTCAACGGGACTTTTACTCTAAGGCTGCAAGACTGAAGCTTTACACAATACAGGAACTAGTGGTAATTTAAAAGTAAAAATAGTAGTATTAGACATTTATTTGGGGTCAAACACGAAGATATTCTTTCATTGTTCAAAAAGGAAAAAAGTTACAAGAGCAATATAGCAATAAGAATTTAATATTTGGGACTAATAGAATATAGCCATTTGCTCAAGGATACAATACCTGCCAAAATAAGCTATGTGCATCTCCTCTAATTAGTTCTATAGTGTCCCCAATCTGGATGTGCAATGGTGGACCATCTTGTGTGGCTGGCTGTGGTATTCCATTGTAGTTTCGAATTACTTGCATTTTTGGTAAACCTGAACAAAAGAAAAAAAAAGAAACAAACAAAACATAAAGTCATCATATATATTTTAGTAATGACAATTTATAAAATCTGAAGACCACAAAAGCAATCAATCAACAAAGGGATACTATATCTTTAATAGCTACCTGTCTAAGGCACTAGGGCAATGCCTTAGTACTGTATCATGTACAACCTAATAGAAAAGAACTACTTTGAAAAAAACATCTTTGTCCTCCCTTCTTCTTGGGGTAAAGTTGATTTCACGTCTATGGAGGCTCTTTCCTCTACATGTGCACCCCTGGCTCTGCATAATGTTGAAATATTAAGGCTATCTTTGTAGTTCAAGGCAAAAATTGTAATGACCCAGTATTAAAGACGCCAATATGGATAATCTCATTAGCTTTAGATCTGTATTACCAAAAAGCCTACTGCTGATGTGAACATGTCCAAGAGAGTAAGGATGACAATCCTTCTAGGCTTTTCGTAAATCTTTTTCTTTTTTCTTTTTTTTTTCTTTCCTGTTTGGTTTTGGGGATTTGGTTTGGTTTTTTTAAATTTTCAGGTTTTGACAATATTTTTTGATACACGTAGCAAAGCCTGGATCAATTTAAGGTTTCATTTTCAAGACAAGAACTCTAGCTGCACACTAGTCCTTCCACATCAATACTGGTTGCATCTGGACAGCTGATATAGATCTGATTGTCATGTAGTCCCCACCTTTTTTTAAGGGAGCAATCCACTTCTTGACACACAAAATATTTTCCCCAAAGATTAGTCTCTCTGCCTGTACATAAATCACTGTTTATATCTACAGTTCCAGAGCCCTCCACAAGCATGTATCAAATGGGGGGCGGGAGGGTGGATTTCAGCAGGAAGAAAAAAATGTGGGTACTGTAACTCCACATTCTTATAACTATAACAGAATTTAAAAAAAAAACAAAAAACACCCAAACTTAAAGCATTATGGACAGCTAGTGTATTGCACTAAAAGAGCATGCCGTGATATTATAAGAAATCTTGAAATCAAGTGAAGTACCACCCACTCCATAACAAAGATAGTAAAGACTTAAAAGCTTTTAGAAAAAAACATTTCTTCCATTCTTATACTGCCAAGGAAAGCATCATTTTAACATAACAGATCTGTTTTAATCACTCTCCCTCTATCTTTAAATAAAGCTTTATATAATAATTTCCTTGTTTTTAACTGTACGTGGGATGTTAAAAATTGCTACGATTAAGTGGGCATATCCATTTATAAACTTAACCAGAAAGTTTTTGGTCAAGTAAGATTTTGTAAGAATATATATTAATAAATACAAATACGAGTGAAAGCATGCAAAGTCAAGGTAGCGGGGCTGCCATATTTAACCAGTTTCTTGCTGGAGAGTCATGATTAACTTAATTCTAACAACAAAGGATCAGCAGGCCTATAAAAGACCTATTTCTGTTGCAAGATCACTACTATAATTTAGGTGGCAAGAAATACAAATATCCATTATCTCCTCTAAATTGTATGAAACATGAAAGGGATCACCTTCAATAATTACTACTCTGTATTTAAGAATAAATACTAATCCAAAGTGCTGATGAAACATTAGGCAAAGTGATACTAGCTCTTACATTACTCAACCCAAATGACACTGTAACTTTTTCTATTTCTTCAAGTCACCTGGCATACTGAAAATGAGCACCTAATTGTTAGTAAGCCATTATTCCAATTAGGTAAATACTAGACTTCACTTTATCTCTCAACTGAAGTCTGTCATGCTTTCAAATACTGATTCAGCATCAAGAAATGCTGCATCTATTGCATGGCAAATAGAAGCAATGCTGCATACAAGTATCTACTCAAAGCTGACAACTTTGTCCTAACGCAAGGGAACTCCCTCATCACACTATAAATGATAGCTCTGCATATGCAATAAACAAGCCGTAAGCATGCACTCATCTCGGAGACATACGTGGAAGTTGAAACAAATGCGCAAAAAATTATTCATGTTATGAAACCTTCTATCAGGTGATTTAGTTTATCACATTTTTAGTGTGCATATACAATATACTTGAAACACTACCTTTGCATTGATCTCATCAGAAGATAATCAAGAAATATCTCATGCACTTTTCAGTGCAAATCCTGGGGGTTTTTTAAAGATACTATACTGCTGACGTTAATAATCACAGACACACGTAAAACGACTACTTATTTCTATTTCACTGGTAATTATGATTATTGGCATCTCTGAAAACCAGGCTAAGAGAACATGGGGAAAAAAAAAATCATGCTGTGCCAACTAGCAGAATTATTCAAAAGTTAACACAGAATTAATCACATTAAAACATGTCATGCCTAGAACACTTGTGTATAATTCAATATGCTTAATTCTGTAAAAATCTACAGCAATTTTGATTATAAAATTCCATTGGCAGATACAATGTTGGAAAATTTGATCTAACACCTCTTCACATCACTAGAAATAATCCTATTCATTTAAAACAGGCTAACAGGTTAGGGTCTTAACAGACTTTATTACCCTACTTCAGATCCCTCCTTAAAACTTCTTTGCCATAATGCCCACAGAAACTGTGACAACTACAGCATTGATGTGCTACAGCTGCTCTCTACCATGGTGACCAACAAATCTTATTCTTCTACTGTGATTTTGCTACCTACTTTTATCCAACTGTTGTCTTTGGTCTACTTAGGAGTTCTGTGCTCAGTGTTGTCTTTGCTAGGAACACACACTGCCTAGTGTAACGCATACGCACTATCACCAGACCTCATAAACCAGTATCTGGAATAACAGGGATACATGGCCATATGCCAGGATTCCCATACATGGAAATAATACGGAAGAACATTGTGATTTCATTATTTGCTGTATTACTTTCATTCACCCACTTTAGGAATGATACTACGTCCTAGCTTCAAGGCCGCTGATCAAAGATGCACGTATAAACAAGGGAAATTATTTTCTGGTGCTAATTATTTAAGCACATGTTAGGCTTGACTCAGATTCTGGAAAGTACTTTGTACCTTGAAGTACAACAACTGAAAGTAAATTCACTCTCCAACAACAGGAGTGTCTGAGTCACAGAGAATATATTCATTTCAGTATCACCAATACCAGACACGCATAAAGAGCCTGTATTGATCAAAGATATAAAAGCAGTGAATGTACAACTAATGTGTTCTACTTGTATGAAAATATCATCAAAAGGACCCATCCCTGTTACATGATTTTGAACATTTTTTAAAAATCAGTTTTTCCAGGAACAAAAGACTAAATGAAATCTTTGAATCAATTAATCAGAAACAAGCACATATTATTCTGGACTAGCTATTTTTCCATGGATAACTGTTCTTCCCGCAGAACTTCCCTTATATCACCATTAAGCACGGAAGAAATAAATGGGGTACAGAAAAGTTACTAAATTGAGGTAAAGAGTCAAAGACTTCCAAACAGAATACTCAACTTTCTTTTCACCATATAATTACAGATTTGATGATAGTAGCTCAGAAACAGTTTAGCAGATTAACATTGAGATGGTGTACATTTAATTGGATAGAATCTGGTCAGCCCTTCACATCCTAAACCTATACAAAGTACACTGGAGTGTGATGGATCAAGTCCCATCATTATCGCAGGAAGCAGCTCAAACAATCTTTCAGCTGTTTAGCAAGCTTATCCTAAAACTCATTTGTTTCTACTGTTCGTTTTAGAACTTTGTTCTCTGAGCATTTAGAATCTTCTACTTTCCAGTGTAAAGTAGTTCATGGCCAACTTGCATCCATCTAGAGGAGGCAGTCTGAATAGTTCTTTTCCTTGTCTGCATTTATTTTCATAACGTAGTTACAGAGAGCAATCATACCCCTTTTAACCTCCATTTTGCTAGGCTAAACAAGCCAAGTTCTTTTAGACTTTTCTCATAACGGATCAATTCTTCTGAGGCAGTATACCACCTGCTTTACTGAAGTTCAGACAGACAAGATGTAGAGTATTTTCCTTGTCTATGTTGAAATTTCATTCTTAATTGGCACATGGATTCATCACAAATATACTCATTAAGAATCCTGAGTATTTGCTGTAGTATAATAATGCAGACAAAAAAAAGCAGTATGTTACAGAATCCCGAAATGTTTAAAGTGTAATTATGGATCATTTGTGATAGAAACAGTATAGAAACATTACGCATTAATGACTGAAATGTGAAATATGATAAGCATTAGAGACACTGCCATTGTGATGTACATAGCTGCAGTACTGAGAGGATGTGACAACTCCAGAAAGCTTCTGGAAACATATCCAGCACAAAACTGTTGTTCATGAGTATGTTTACAAGCAGATAAAATTTGAACACACAGGACAAGGTCAGGATTCAGCCATGCATCACTATAATTAATGTTAAAAATCCCATTGGATTCTATGAGGTCAGATTTCCACATGACTGAAAGTTTTGTCAGGAAACTTTCTAATTTAAAGATGCAAAACCAGGCCTGCAGTTTCCAACCTTGAAATCAAAAAGCAAACTGATCCAGTTATTCCACCAATAAATAGATGAAATTTACTTCACTTGGAAACCAGGAAAAACCCCAGATTCCTAGAAAAGTCTTCATAGCCAAGCTCTGGGTCACAGACCTAACACGAATTGATAATCTAAATTGTAGCTCATGAGAAAAGCAGAAAGTGTGCTAGAGTCAGGGTTTACAAAGTACCAATTCAGCTTATGTTATAGAAAAATAAAACCTTTCATAAACCATACCACAAATTTGAGTATTTAAACTCATAGTCAAGGAAGAAGGTTACATTTTAGAATTAACATAGTACATAGTAAATTAGAATACCCATTACATATGAAATGATGAGAAAGTATAAACAAACTACTTGTATTCCTTACAGCAGCTCTGCATTTATGAACAGCACTGAATGACCCTCAGAGTTTCATGCTGAGATTCAAAAATGTTATTTTTTGCTAACAACATGCATAATGCGTGCCCTATGATGACCTCTATCTGTCAAAATTGATTCCAGCATCTGTTACTTCCAAGCAACACAGAACATGGTTTACACTTTGGGCAGGGATCATTTTAACATACAGGATAATGACACAGAGTATAGAAGACCACAGTTCAAAGGTGAATTTGTGGATATACTATTAGCACAAAGACGTAAAACAGCTTTGTCTGCATTAAACATCCATTCCTAGTTAATATGAGTCTTGAAGGATGACTTACTTTTTCTCTCGGGAAAATACAGCCTAGTCAACAAATATTTATAACCTGATCCAAAACCCACCAATGTAATGGAAGAACGCCTCCTGACTTCACGAGGCTTTGAATCTGAAACAGAATTTTAGACTATCTGACAAGGCCACATCTTAATGTTTCCAGAATCTCAACACAATGACATAAGCCTCTCCTATAGGAAATGACATGAAGTCTCACTAATTCTGTCCTTCCTTTCACCAAAAGAGAGGATTGGGTGTCTGTTTGGAGACTCTGAACTTGCTTTAAACCTTTTTGGTTTATATTTTTGTAGCTACAAAAATAGTGAATGCAGCTCTGCTGAGGAACAGACTGACATTTAGTGATTGATAAGCCTTCCATAGCAAAGACCAGAAGAAACACTCCATCTCAAATCTCAGAGCAAGTGCATCTCCAGCCATCTTCACCCTCCAACCAGGAAATGAGGGCAAACTAACCCACAGCAGTATCTCATTGTCTCATTGGATTAAATGTCTGAACGGTGACCCAAATGATCATGAATCATTTCAGCATCACAAACTAAAGACACACAGGTAAAGGAGACTCTGTATTTAAATAGAAGTGAAGAAATACAAAATTAGTATTTACACCACAGTAAGTACAGTTAGACTGTGAAGGTTTCAGATCAAGAAGCATAACTGCAGATAATAAAGTAACAAGGAGTTATGATAAAAAAAGAAAGAGGAAAACAGATGGGTTGGTAAGGACAGCAGTGTGAATAGCAAGTGGACAGTTATACCCACAATCTGAGCATCCACGACAAAAAACATCAGCTTTTGCCAGCTTTTTTGGCAATATCTTGGTCCAATACTAATATTATTAAAAGCTAGTTAAAGGGAAGCTCTATTCTGAGCATGGACTACATGAAAACACAGTCCTTTGGCATTCTCTGTATGTTCTTCAAATCAGCTCTGCTAGCTTCAGCTGTTTAAAATTCCTGTTCCTAATGATTTTGTTGCAGACTTAACGGTAAACTGGATTCTCCTCTCTTGCATTTATCAAGAGAGCTGCTGCTTAATTCCTAATCAGTGCCATCTATCTCCACAACCAGTGGAAGTCAATAGCTTTGTACAGTTACTGCCAAAGGCAAAACTTGTCTAGAAGGACTTCTCAGCTGGTGAGGAGACAGGAGAAAAGCAATCCTACACAATTTACAAAAAAATACTTACATTCAGTTTCTGGGGCTGTCTATTAATGACGCAAAAGAAAATAGGTGGGTTTGTTGGTTTTTTTTTTTAACTTTAGGCTGAGTGCTTATGACACAAATTACAGAACAGAACTCACGTACATGGAACATGCCAGCATAGTCTTTTAAGTGCACTCTTCAGAGTGGCAACGATTTAAATAATTACTATTGGACAAAATTAATACAATGAATAAGTACATAGACATACCTCAAAAGATATTTTAATTGAACTTTTAATTCTCCCAGTCTTAAGTCATTATTTTTGTATGTCATCATAATTAAAAGTTCTAATTTTAGATATTGCTTATAAGCCTTACATTCAGGCAATATGACAAATGCTGACACTGCCTAAAAATCAGGTTTGAGTATTTCACTTGTTTGTCTTCTCTTTAGCAGTTTTGTCTTTGAGTACTCTTCAATAAAGTCTCAATATTTTTCACATGACTAACCACAACCCCTGAGTTTGCTGCTTGACTCAATTTTAAGTCAAAAAACTTCAGAAGGCTGATTATTAAAACATTTAACAGTTACCATAAGCCTTACTCAACTAACTGTTTAAGCTTCTTCTTATATAGTTATACAAGTAGAGCAGCCCTGGCAGAGCTTTCTTCCATAAACAGAGAACTCGCAAGCACAAAAAAAAAAAAAATCTTCACTATCTCATAATTCAGATGACAAATTTGTAATGCACTCCAAACATCTGGTAAACATTCATGTTTCTCTTCCACTTCCACAGAAACAGAAGATTTAAAGACTGTCATCCTACAGGACAAATAAAACTACTGAAGAAGTTATTTTCTTTTTTACAGCCCTAGCCTTGCGTTCTGTGACTGTCCTCCCTCAACTGTTCCTACCATTGTACCTCCTTAAAACCTTCTTGAAGCAGCGTTTGGGGTTTCCTCCAGCCCTTTACTACCTGTCAAATCTTCTGTAATTATTCAAAGACTCAATTTTTCCACCATTTCTTTTTAATGCTGCATATATAAGCTGTATTCTTGGCAGACACCTCTGCAAAAATGGTCAACCATCAACTAAAATGAAGATGTGTGGGAGGAAAAATCTGTCTGCTAACAGTCTGATCAACAACTTGTTATCAGAAACAGAAAAACACCACAACTCAGGAAGTCCTTTTGCTTCTTCAGGTTTTGTAGACCTGATCATTAGCAAAAAGCCCCCTTTTAAGTAGCTGTATCTCCATTTTCCAGTTAAGATCCATGCAAAACTTGCAACTACATTGCAGATCATAGCAGGAGTTCATTACAAGGAAAATAAACAAGTCTAGCTATGTTATTCAATTTACATGGTTGCATTTTTGAAACTGTGTGACTTCTGAAATATTTCTACATAGATTGTTTGGGGTTTTTTTACAGTAGTTTGTTTTGCTTAAAGAACCATGCATAGATAAACAGACATCTTTCCCTGCTCTGAATATCAGTATTTGACTTATCTCAAATGTTTTTTCAGCAAAGATATTTGAGGATAACTCTCTATGCTTAGTGACAACATAAATTAGCAAAATCAGCAGCATGGGAACATGGACACTCACTGAGGTGGACAGTACCATCTCAGTAACAGCTTTTTTCCAGGTCTTCCAAGTCAAGGCCAAACTTTATGCTCAGCTTAGTGCTCCTATAAATACAGCTAGCATTTATTTTGATCAGAAATAAGCAATTTAGCTAAGAAAATTCAGAATCCAAACTGAAGTTTCAGAATTGATTTTTTTATTTAGAAAAATAACTCCAACAGAAGGCATTTTCTTACTTAACTCCTAAGCAGGGACATTTGGCACATCATGATATTCATTTTAAGGAATCTGGAAGCTTGTTGCCTCTGTGCAAGAAAAAACAGGCACTGCAGAAATGCTTCTGAACAGCCATGTTTTTAAAATTGAGAAAGGCATAAGCGCTGCCCTTTGGGAAACAAATGAACCTATCACTGTTTAGATGACCAATGACCATTTGTGTCTTACGGTGGTTCTGCTCACAACTCTCACAGATTCAATCCTCAGGTTTAAACTTCTTTTTTGTTTCTCAAAACAGAACAGAAGGAAAAGAAACTGTGAAGATTTTGGGAAGTTGGGGGACAAAACGTTACAACAGAGCAAAAGCAGTCCGAAAACTAGTTAAGTAACTGCAGAAAGAATCTACTGACATACAAATGCCAACCGATTCCTGTTTGCACAGCAAACATTGTCAGAAGCTGTCTAGGCATCATTCAAACACTCAATCTTCTTTTAAAATACATACATTTGGTTTTGTACATCCATATGTAACTGCGGCAATAAAGAATCCTATTTTCAGAAAGTCAAGTACGAAGTACTAGAAAGGTCAAGTACCACTAGCTCCAGCTGCACTTGTCAAATCTTTTTAAAAATTTTTTTAAGCTTGACAAAGAAACTTTAGCACATTAATTTAAAAAACCTGGACATGCCCTAGATGGATAACTGTGGATTGCAAATGCAAGAAAGGATGTTTAAAATCATAGAAATTTCATGTGCAATTCCAACATCATGTCGTATTATTTATACTCAAAACCAGGTACTCGGCATTTAAAACTTTGATGTCTGCAGTTTGTCCTCTCTCAAAAAAGAGGGCTCTCTCCAGGACTGCACTGAAAGAAAGCAGAATAGAGCTAGGAAGGTCACCAACTTTATAATGGTCATAGCCACATATATTTTGTGATAAATTAGAGTGAAAACTTATTCTACTTTCGCTGACAGACCTTGGTTTCCTTTTCATAGCATGTCTTCCTCCAAACAAGTGTTAAGGACAAGCTCTTGTGTTTTGTACAATTTAACTTCAAATGCTTATTCAGGCAACTAGTCCTTACTTGCAGTGACACAGGCAGCTGTCTTTGTGAGATCAAGGGTTTTTTGGAATTGACTAGATTAAGAATCTCAGCACTTTAAACAAACATTAGAAATGGCTGAGTGCTAAATGTCTTATCATGTGACTAAACAATAAAGAATAATCAGGTTTCAAAAATACAGTTTTCATTTGTTTTGACGAAGTAATGAAATTCATCATTTCAATGTAGTGTAGTAGGTGAATTGGGGACATAAATTTTAAAAATAATGTTGCCTCAAAACTAAGAAGCTTCATTATTTTCTTTAAAATTGAGCAAACTCCAGTTTTGACATATGAATTAAAAAGTGTGTTACACAAGGTGTTGTTTTTTATAAAAGCACAAGGTATGAAAATTAACCAGTGTTAATTACCACATCTTTTAATGTGGTGCCATAGACAGGCATGGCATTCTAAAATGTGTATTTGTTCAAACAAGTACCTGCCCTGAGGAGCTAGCAACTTACACTGGGCAGATACTATAGATGAGCTATGAAGGTGTGTCCAGACAGTAGTAGATTATGTGCAGCAAAAGACTCTGAAAAACAGGGACAAATCTTGGAAAATACAAATCCATTATTCCACAGAAGTAATTACTCTGAGCTATATTTTTAATACTACCTTCTGCCTGCCCAGGGATGATTCTGCAGCAAGCAGTAAGAGGAAAAAGGCTTGAGAACAAGAGCCCCACTCTGGAAACTGAATTTAATACTGTGAAATCTCATTAATCTTACACAGGACCTAAATATTTTTCTGTTGTTGAGCATTCACAGACTGAATAATTTTGAAAAGAACTTGGTCAATTACATATAAACAAACATAAACTTTGTCCCTTCTAAAAAATAAATATACTGCAGTAAGAATATGATTGTCAAATCTCACCTGCAGTGTGCCCAAAAGCATGGCATGACAGGAAGCAGCCCTACCTTTCAACAAGTCTATTCAGCATAAATGGATTTAGTCATCCTGCTGAACACACTGTACGCTTCAGTGTACAGATACTGTACACTAAAATAATAATCACGGACAGCAAGATGGTAACCCATGAAAACACACACCTATGCCACCTAGAATCTTTCACAGGTCTCAATTTAAAAACATCCATTGTTGAAAATGTGCTGAGATTTCATTCATCAAACATTGCAAAAATGAAAATTAAATTATCTTTCACACAATTTCTTTTGTGCTCAGTATTGACTAATAGCATCTGCCTCTTCGGTAACAGACTTCACTCTCCATTTCTGCTACGTACAAGAAATAAAGTCTCTGGCAATACAGGAGTTTTCAATTATTACATAACGTGAAGGGGAAGTGGCCGATGCCTGGCAAAGCAGACAGGTTCCAGCAAATGACAGAATAATCTTACCTGCACACAACCTCTTCATACTGCTACATAATCCTTCAGCTTTTCAAGTTAAACACTCTTGTGATCTTCCTCTTCAAGCAATTTTTCTTTTCTGTGGCCTCTACCCTGATTATGGCAGATACCTCTTTTACTTCTTAATTGACAGTTCTTAATCTACACGCAAAAAAATTTCAGGCTATATAGACCTTCTTTGCATGGAAGCATCTGCAGATGAATGTTGCCAAGAATTATGGTATTACGTTAAGCAATGAAACAACACTGTTGCTTTGGCTGAAACAAACTTGCTTTCAAAAAGTATGCCTACTGATTTCTGGTTTGTACAGGTTACAGCGAATAATTTTTTTTCTTTGGGAAAAGAGCACAAAACTTGCTTTCCTTACAAAATATTTGTGTTTTAAAAGTATAAAAGGATGAGTACGTATTTCACTGTTACCGCAATGTAGTTAAAATTGTTTATCCCTAAATAACATACACTTGTGATTTTGGTTTTATGCCACTACTTTGCAAATTTAAAGCACTGGCAATCTCTGAAAATAACTTCTAAGACATCCAAAAGGCGTAGTATTTTGTGATACCTCCAGCTTTTCCACAAATTTGTAGTATCCCTAGCCTCATTCAGTTGACATACCTATACACAGACATTCAGACCACATTTTAAGTATCCACTGAGTATAAAAATATATATATCTTACATATTATCTGATCTCACTGTCTTCATTTAGAAGTTACCCTTTCTTTTCTAGCAGGACTGGTGTATCAAAAATTATATACTACTCTGATGCACTAAAGCTTCTGCAAACTCCCTCCCTTTTTATCAAAGAAAAATATTTTCAATTTTTAGTACTAGTTTTAAAAATTGTTTAAAAAATTGAATCACTTAATTTTCTGTGTTTACATATAAATAAGTCCTTAACTTGAAGATGGATCACATGGTGAATAAATAATAAGCAGTAAAAGGGTGTTGTTTTTAAGATAAAAATGAAAATATACAATAAAATCATCCATGATCACTTGATCTTTGTTGCAAAATCAAGAGGTTATTGGTAAATTATCATAGGCAATAAAGATGGGAATCAAGTCCAGTCCCCTGTCAAGATGTCAGTCTTGCCATAATAATCAGGCTCCATCTTAAAGCCTTTTTGTTTCTTTCCCTCGCCCCAAGAAAATCCTTGTATATTCATCTTCCCAATAGTGAAGGTTCTCCTTCTATTTTCTGTGTCCAGTCTGAATGTGTACTCCAGCAAACAATAGGTAATTCATTAGGACATAAACCATACCTGAAAGCAATAAAGGATATGAGTTGAAGTTACGTCTAACCAAGGATGAGTGTATTCTGTTGCACTAACTGTGCAGCCTCAGGACTGAGCTGGTTCACCAACCCAGTCAGAAAGAAAATCACTTATTTCCCCATCACTGCCACTGCCTCCCATGACCAGTTTTCCATTCTCTCATTGAAGTGACTTAGCCCTGTGACCAGACAATCATTAGATTCAAAAGAAAGGGCAGTGAGGGAACAGCTGAGTAGGAAAACACACCACACCTTGTGACAACAGCCTGTAGTCACATCAAAGAATCACCAGAGATCAAACTGACACTAGCAGAACACCCAGAGTTGGTTGGTTTTCCCAAAAATACTGCCCTGACAAAGAATACCACTTACACACTTAAATCCCAGCATCAGCTCTTTAAGATTAGTTGACCATTCAAAAGTTTCTCAGATGCCTGAGCCATGTGCAGAGCAATGTACAATTACAGGACTTAAATCAACACCACCAGAAAAGGACAAATAACAAAACCAGCCCACAATGCACAAGAACAGTCAGAGACTTAAGTCTCCATCATTAAGTCTCATACTCTTTTCCTTTTCAGCTTTTCTCTTTATTTATCCTCTCTTCTCCCCACAATCAAGCAAAAAAGGAAGAAGGGGAAAACTATAGGGCAACCTGTAGAGTCTTACATGGAAAAATAACTAACCACCCCCCCCCCCAAAAAAACCCACCCACATTTAAATTGTAGAAGACGTGGGGACATTAAGTGAATTCCACTGTACTAAAATGATTACTGCTAGTTGCAAGACGACTGCTAATGCCAGGGGTGAGATGCTATTCTGGAAAGAAAGCTATGATCCATACATGCAGCTTTTGTTGTTGTATCATATTTCATGAAATTTATTGCTGTCAAACCCAATTAAGGAAAAAATCCAAGAACCATAAACGTGCTGCTTTATCAGCTAAACTAAAAGATATAGTGCCTCATGCTCTCTCCTCTCCCCACATCTGTTCCAAATGGGCTGGTTAAAGAATAACCTCTAAAGTTAGTGGAACCGAGGCATGTTTTCAAGATATCAGATAATGAAGTTACTATTTAATTCCCTGTTACACACTAAAGCTAAAGAAATGTAAGTTCTGAAACGTGAAAGACTGAACACGTCTTCTATTTATTTGCAGGTCAGCAAGAGCAGCAATGGGGGCTGAACTCAAGTGCTTTCTCTAAATCCCTTATAAAGGTACCTGACCTTTTTTCCTGGATAAACCACATCAAAGGGTTAAAATAACTGGGTTGAATGAATTGATTCTACTGAAAAATCAATCAATCAGACCAATTTTTGTACTGTCACTACTTGGAAAGACTAAGTACTAAATAAATTCAAATATGAAATTGCTGAGCAGTTTAATTGTGATCTGCAACCTATTTCTTAAAACAGCCTCAGTACCATAGAAATAAGAGGTTAAGTGTGAAAGCAATGCTTTAAAGTAACTCAATTATAATCAAGAGATGTCCCAACACAGATATCTGATATTTGTACGAGACAGACTGGTAAAGCCTACTATAAAATCAAAATTTGCAAATATATGGATAAATATAATATAAAGACTAAAAATACTTTTTAAAGGAAAATCAGGGGATATTGTTTAGAGTTTTTTTTAAGTAGACAATGAACATGAGGATCAAGATTATATATTAATACAGATTAGCAAAATAATTTTAACAGGACTCACTATGAGGCTCTCTTCCAGTTTTCACAATATGAGAGGCAAAGCTCCCCCCAGATAAATAAGCAGCAAAAGGACAGGAAGTAAAATGTTGAAACAGTAACATCTTTTCAAATAGAAGCTGGTTTCCAAAAGGGTCACCCAAAGGAATCCGTGCTTGGACATCCGTTGTTCAAAAATTAATAAGCAGTATTGAAATGGGAGTAAAAGTGGATTAAACCTTGTAGAAGGTGCAAAATTATTTCTTTAAAAAGAACACTACTTGCAAAGAATTGAAGGAAGATTTCATGAACTGAAGTGCCTGTAT
This sequence comes from Harpia harpyja, assembly GCF_026419915.1. Classification (NCBI taxonomy): domain Eukaryota; kingdom Metazoa; phylum Chordata; class Aves; order Accipitriformes; family Accipitridae; genus Harpia; species Harpia harpyja. The sequence continues at coordinate 21,922,604 of NC_068950.1, read as the reverse complement.
AATAGGATTACAAATCACAGAATAAAGTTGGCTGGAAGAACCTTTGGAGGCCATTTGGTCATAACTTCATGTAAGATGTAACTTAAAAAATACAAAGTAACATATAGGTTGAATATTCATCCCTAATCATGGACTCTAAAACAGCTACCATCACATAGACAACAGTTCTCAGAGTAACTGCTAACTATTCTTTAAAATCAGTTCTTTAAGATCATAATCTAATTCTGCTATGTATGAATACTAAGAAATTTCTTGGAGCAGACCACAGAAATAGAAAGAACCACCACTCTTGGACCTAGAAGCATGCAGACAAGCAAACAGGATGGTCAGACATACAGAAAAGCTTCTGTGTCAAGAATTAAGCAGATAATGGCTCTTAAGGTTAGAATAGAGATGACTGAAGGGGATATGCCAGAGACAATTCAAGAGTGGCACAGAGACAATAAGCAGAGAAAAAGTATTCATTATTTATTTATTATTCACTTTCTTGATTCAAAAAATAGGAGGTGTCAAAAAAATAGGCAGCAGGTTTAAAACAAAAAAGTACTTTATTCACACAACTAATTATGAAAGTAACAGTTAAAGGATGTTGTGAAAACCAAGAATTTAGGTTGGCTCAAAAAGTGCAATGAAAATACGTGGAAGAAAATTTAAGACCTAAGAAACAAAAACACAAGGTACTGGGGGAAGTTACCACAACATCTTACCCCATATTCTATCCTTAAGCATCCATTTAATTGGCTACTGTTGAAGAAGGGATCCTGGGATAGATTGGCCTGCAGCCTAACTCAGCCTCATTGTTGTCTTCCCTGGGAAGCTCAAAGACGTGAGCAGATTAAAAACTCTCCTGAAAAGCAGCATCAGTTTCTCAGGCTCTTCCCTCTGGCCCCTTCTACCAAGCTGTAAAACTTTCCTCAGGCAGAAGGCAGAGGCAGTTCTGGGAGCTTTTCTTCTGTGAATTGTCAGCAGCCTTTTTTCTCCCATGGGATGGCTGCTTTCAGTTTTACAATGTTTCCCAAATTCTTTGTGTGAGAATTACTTTGAAGTAGTGATCAAATACTGATTTAGTTAAATGAGTGAGCCACAAAAAAAGAAACCATATGCTTTAGAGTACTGTTAAAATTCAGTAACTTTTGACTATTTTTAATCATTCATTGCCTTATTGTCTTTGGTTTGCCTTCTGAGAATGACAGTACCCTGAAAGATTTAAAACAGATCTGAAAACAGATGGGTAAATGCAATACTCCTCTTGAAGATGAATACAAGATTTCTAAGTCCCAACAAACTTTAGCAAAATGCTACAGAATTCCCTTCTACTTGCTGTGGTAACTAAAGGCAACTTTGCACCATATGATTTCTACACATGCCTCCTTTGGTTTTTTTAAGTGCTGTACTAATTTTTTGTGTACGTAAAACACAAAACAGTATATTTTTTGTTTTATTGATCATACTCGTAAGCCCATTTTGTTCACTTTTACCTTAATCTTTTTCTCCTTTCTGCCTGCCAACTCCCTTGTAGTTATCTGTAAACAGTGACGTTTTGCTTAGAACAGTCCATGCTGAGTGTTTTTATGCAGAAAAAAAGAAAGATATTGTAGGATTTTTAACATACCTCAACTTAAAAATTATGCTAATACATGCTAAGCATGTATTAAACACCATTATTTCTCTAAGAGAAAAATAAAATGTTAGTTGCGCAAGCTACAGAGACAGTCCCAAAAACACATCCAGTAAGACAAAAGAGCCTAAATTACTCAACTACAAACTAATCTTGCAATCCAACCAGACAAGGATGAAAGAGTTTGACAAAATAAATATATTTCACCCTTTGGCATCTGGGTCTTCTGATGTTTAATTAAAAGAAAAGGCTAAAGGCTATGTTCTTCTCTGAATGTTAGCTCACTGCTGAGATGCCAAAGGGACAGGCACCTTTCAAAATACCTCTCCCCAACAGGAATGTAAAAATAATTTTAATTTAAAATATAACAACCCAAATAAAATTCATTAAACTGCATTTGAAGTGCTTCATTGGAAGACAAAATTCTGCTTTGCCTTCCAGAAATGCATTAGTGGAAAATTTCTTGGTGCAAAATATCAGACATGTTCTTTCTTGTATCACAACAAAGATGAATTCGTTATTTTGGGAAACAACAATAGCTCAGCACACGGCATTAGCACGGTAGTAAAAAAAAGCTAGGATCCTGAATGTAATATGTATTTTTAATAAATGTGAGATAAATTAATTTGATCTCACAAATTAGGTCACACAATTCAGTGTATCTCTAAATTTACTGTTGCTGAGGTCCACCTGGAAGTTGTCCCAATAACTGCTCCTAAGAACATGGTGACCACAAAGGAATTCACTGACTCTGGTCTCAAATCCCAACACTGTACCAGCCACATGACGTAAAACATGTTAAAACACATCTATCAATACTAAGAGCTGGTCAGGTTAGAGCTGCAATCCCAGTCCTTGAAGGACTCCAGAACATTCAGAATTATACAGCACGTCAGCAAGCAGTATTGCCTTTATCCTGCTAAGGAGTCTTCCTTCTGCAGCAAGCGTGCTCCTAGCTGCCCTGTTAGACGAGTTCATACCTGCAATTCACCTGGTTCACATAGATTCCTAGACACAGGCACTGTATACTTTATATGCACCTTGAACAAAGTGTTTAGATCCTGTGTAGACAAGGAAAAAGCATCCACAACCCAATAAAACCCACCCAAAAGTTAAGCGTATGTGTTACATATACGTATAATCAAAGCTCGGTTTTGGTTCTGTAGCTTAACACATTACCATGTAGAGAAGTCTTTAGCTACTTAGCAAATCTAATGCTCCGCAAACAGTACAAAATTATCTCTAGGGAAAACACACAAAACTATATATACTTTGTTATGATTGTTAATTATTAGACATACTTTATGTCCAAGAGAAGTAGACATTTGAGTTCCTTCAAGTCTCTAAAACAGTAATTTCTCTCTCTCTCTCTCTTTTTTTTTTTAAGCCATATAGGCTGCATTTTTATCTATAATAGGAAGTTGCAAAAACTAAATCAAAAGGACATAAACAATCAAGTCATTCTGGTTAGTCTGCATGCAGCAAGCCTCCAAGTCTCCTGGTCAGTTACAGGATGTGATGGATGTTTTACTGCTATGAACCTTACTAGGTTATCCCGTAACAGTAAGCAGCGGGAAAGACCTCAAACTTGTCAAACAACTCTTCGCTAGAGGAAGTTTTGTGAAACATTTCTCTTTCCTCCAGTATTCCTTCAGGCTTTCCCCAATTTAATTTACAGTCAGCTGCTCCTTCACGTACACATTCATTTTGACCAGCCATTAAAACCCATGGTTATGTTCAATGTAAACAGCATCTAAAGCTGAAAAGAATGTCTTATGTATACTCTAGTACTTGAGTTCATGCTCCCCCAGAAGTCAACTCCCCCAGAAGCTTTTCATAGATATTTAACAGAGAAAGAAATAAGCCCGTGGGACTCTGAGCATGGTCCTGAGGCAAGATGCAGAAACAAATGGCCTGTAATGATTTGCTCTACTCGGTCTGAAAGGAAAGACAAGACCTATTAGAGGGGATTGCTATTCACTCCTATGTTTTATTGACAGGAAATATAATTAACACTACCGAATGTCTCAGAAAAATACCTATCGATGTATTTCTTGATTCTATACACAGAAACTCCTTTACTAAAGGAAAAAATGCTGCCTTGGTCTAATCCATCTTGATGAAGAGAGTCATAATAAAGAGATACTATTAGTGACGTCAGTCAGCTCCTCACTTCTCATGAGAAAACTAAATCCTGGGGGCTTGTTTAATTGGCTTTTTATTTTTGGTAAACCTTTTTCTGTGGCTTAAAACCAAGATAAATTCTTGTTCTCAGCAATGATATTGACAGTCAGTTAGTAATGGACCACAGAGATGCAGCCAGAATCACAGGTAGCTGCCCCCATTGCTGAAATGGAGAAATAAATTCCTGAATGCCAGTTTTTCAGCACTGGGCTTCATGTTGCACAAGGTTATCTTTTCTTATCCATGCAATTGGGTATTCTCTATACAGGGCTGAACAAGAAAGCCAACAGTCAATCAGGACTACCCAGGACTTGCCTTGATAGTTCATAAGACAAGAAAACGAGAGACATGCTTCAAATTCTCAGTTAAAGAGAGTAGTTTTATCTTTCACAACTAGATGCTTGGCAAAGAATTATCTGCAGGTTGGGATATCCCAGCATTTGAATTTGGGCCAGATTTTGCTTTTGGCTGGGCATAAGGTTGGAATGGCACTGAAATGGAAATCAGAGTTAGACTTGCATATCACAGAGCACACTGTGTCAGAATTTGTTGAAATATCTCACAGTCTAATATACCTCATTCTTAACTGAAAAGGAAATTTAAACTGCCAATATTACACTACCCCCTAATTTTTACTGTGAAGACAAGACGCAATCATTACCACAACACACAAACATCTGAATATTGTTTCACTGCTTAGTAATCACATATAACAATGCCATAACCTAGTTTAAACATTCCACAATCCAATTTCAACAAAATATGAAGCACACAGTAGCTCATTTCCCACTATGTCTAATTAAATAAACATATCTCCAATGCTGTAGTTCTCCCTGCACAGATTTTTTTTTTTTTAAACATATATACTTCAGGCCATAAACCCAATTATTCTCTTCAGATCCTTTTCTTTATAATCTGTGTAAAATCAGTATTACAAGATTGCTTCACAAAGCAAGTATGGACCAGACACCAACCAGAAATACAGATACCTCTATTTAAAATTACTATTTGAACTTTTAACTCCTAGGCTGAAAAACAGCTTTGCCCAGGCTATTGCACTGCATACATTACTTGTTAATATTGTGTCCCCCAAAAAGAACCCAAGTCAATATTTTACTTTCTTTGAAGGGAAAAGACCTGTTGGTTCTGTCCCTCAGTTCAGAACTAAGGTTTTCTAAGCTTTAATCCATGCTTATAAAGAAAACAGCTAGTTAAGAAGTCAGAATATTTTCAGTGACATTCTTTCACAGATCAGATTTTGAGTTTAATCTGCAATGAATCTTGAATATAAGGCTTCTAGTGTTCTATTTTTACCAAGTTTATCCTTCTGATATGAAATATACTTTCACACTTTTAGAGATTACACTTCCAATGTTTGTATTAGGAGAAATGTTTAGGGTAAAACTAGTTTTAAAAACACTAAGCTGTGAATCTATCACATTTAGACTCTTCATGCCATTAAAAAAATAAAAATATAGCAAACATACACTGTATTATTCCAATAGCTGAGAAAGAGAAAAAAAATAATTTTTACTCTTACTAAAATACATAAAAATTACTTCTATTAAAAACATTGGTCAGATTGCATCATCCTTCTCAAAAAAACATACAAAGCGTTAATTTATGCTTGTGAATATACATTTGTCATTCAAGTCAATAGTGCGAATCACATGCTTAAAATTGAACACATGCATGAAAGTTTTCATGACATTCCTTACACAAGGAAAAACATGTTATATAATTATCACTCCATATGCCCATTCCAGGCAAAAACTGATACCAATCTAAATCACTTCTCAAATACATTTAAGCAGTATCATGTTGTTCTACAGTAAAATGCAAACTCTAGACCAATTTTTCCTGGCTTTATAGGTGCATATGCATTTACAGGTTCATTCTCTCCATGGCTTTTATTATCTGCTGATTAATCCAAAGAAAGGTTATCTAAAACATGTCTCCCCTAAAACTTAGTACATGGACCAATTCAGGAGGCCATCTGCAACTGGACCACAGGCTGAAGTCACAGTGCACAGCATAAAGAAAAGACAAAGTCGTATTTTCTTTTTATTTTCAATTTGTTCTTCACTTGTACAGTTTCTGCACATATTTCTTTTCTCATGACTGTTTCATATCCCAGGAATTTCTCTGCCTCATCATCCATTAATCACTTTTCCTTCTACCCTTCCTTCTTATTCAGCACAAAGCAAATCTCAAGGAGGAAACTGTCACTGTCAAAACTTTTAACCAAACTTCAAAGAACAACAAATGAAACAGCCATGAACAATTTATAGCTTTTAGGGTACTTCAGCTAGATAGGTTCCTCCATCAATGAACTTCATCAGCAGAAGACGAGATAATTTAATCCAGTATCCTCACATTGTTTTGTTTAGACCATCCTTCTACTCACTTCTCATCAAACTTAAATGACTTACCATTCAGGGCTAAGCTGTGTCAGTAAAAGTTGAATTTGGCTCTAACAAGCATAAAAAGAGAAGCACAATGCATCAACTTGACTATGCTACGCCTCCTGCATTCATTATTCTTTACTAAAATAGCCAAAGACAGACAACAGAAAGAGACAAGACAGAACATGATGTTGAAAAGTTTGTGCTAAAATACTTGCAACCCAAAATAATTGTATTTACTGCTGATATCAAACTCCATCAATATTTAGACACTGCAGGTGCCAGTTATTGATTCACAGCAATGCGTGCTTTCCTAAACTAGTACCCATGCTTCAGCACCATAACATGCAACACAGGTTGCGGCAGCATATTAAACCTCCTAAAGACAAACCAGTCTGGGCAGCAAACTTCTTTTGTTTTTTAAAAAAAGACAGCACATTAAAATTTAAATGTTATCTCTGACTTTGACTACCTCTCTCAGTGAAAAAGAGCGCCATGGTGCTAGGATTTCCAGAGATTTATATGCCAGTGTTCTCAAACAGCTCTTAGGATCAATGCTGTATGTATGCCTGAAACAACTGATGTCTTACAAGTGCTGCTCTCTGGGTAGCATCTTCTGTCTGTCAAGGCAATGCGCAATCTGATGAGCAATATTACTTAGAATATGCCAAAGAGATGCCAAGAGTTTACCAAAGACATGTCTTTAAATCTCTACCAAGTTACAGCAGGACTCAGAATGCATATGCTGACAAAATGCAAATAAAAAAAGCTCACTTCAGTTTGAAAACTGACTAAGTATATGTACGGAGCACATTAGTACATAGTATCTTTTTTATTACTATTTATTTTAAAAAATTACACTGTCAGAAGCAATTCTGTAAGACAGTCTTCTGCAACAATCTCTCTAATAAAGGGACCTAACCATAACGCAGATGTTCTGCATTGTTACTGGCTTTCAAAAATGTAACAGGGACCAAGAACTTTACTCAATAAGACTATCCCAACACTCAAAGAACTGTTTTGTGTAGGTCAGTGGATAGGGTGGGGTGCAGCATAACCGTATTTTAGGCATTGGTTACATATAGCTTTTAAACATCTATTTAATTCAATGACTCCGGTGATTTGAATGGTACTTAGTCTTCAATAAAAATTAATTTTAAAGTATCCTTGTATATAAAGATCATGTAAATACTTCGTTCAGACTTCAACAGCAAGTAAAACCACCAGTTTACTCAAAAAGTTCTCAAAGCTATATTACCCAATCTTTTAGAAGTCTACGTGAGACAGCTATATTTAAAGATCCAGACCTATAAGGACTATTGTGCAAGCACAGATTACACTTCACTGCCACAAATACCACTGAATTGGAAGAACTCAAACAGTCCCACTTAGAAGAAGTATTCTCATCCTCTTCTGCATTATTTAATTGATATTCTTGTTATTTCCCCCTCTGACTGTATTAATTTTCAGAGTTACAGGGCGCTCATTTTTTTCTTTTTTCTTTAATGACTGCAGTCAACAATACACAGAACAATTCAGGAGTATCATGAAGCAATTTTTTTTTTGCTAGAGGGAACAAAGTGACAATACGTGTTCCAAAACATGTCAAACGTAGGTGAGTAAGAAAGGTGTGGTCTGCTTCAGCTAGTTACAACATTTAGACTTTCAGAGCCAAGGCAGCTGCAGTGCTAGTGGCACAACCAGCATTCCTACTTTTTGAAAAGTGCTTAGTTCTGCCAGGCTGTAATGTGGTGCATAGAGTTGCCATCCTGTTTCATGTTTGACTCCCAACTACTCTCAGGTGTCCGTATCTAGAAATATTTAATAATCTACAGCTTAGTTTTATTCCAAATAATATCTGCATAACAAATCTCCAGTAATTAAACTATATAAGAAACCTAAAGGACAGAAATGTAATTACTATAAAAACATGACACTAAAAATATGACACAGTTACACTGAAAACCATTGAGTATTTTGTACAAACACATAATGGGTCTCCAGAGGAAATGTTCACCCACTTGAGTACACAGTGTATAAGCAAGCACTTAATTTTCGTAAGGGCTGCTGCTGCCATGATTCCACAAAAGTATCTACTATAAACAGGAAGAATAAAATCACTTTGAAATTCTACATAAAACTGCAATTGGTTTATGCATTTTAGAAGAGCATCTCGTATTCAATACAGCTAAGCACTGAGCACCACTACAGTTAGGAGAGTTGAGAATACCCACAACTTTGCAGATCAGAACCTAAACTTTATAAGCAACTGTCTGCTTTTCATCACTTAGTTACTTCTTTTAAAACTGCAAAGTATAGTAGGGTGGGTCATGTTAACCGAAAACCCAGAGGCATTTTGTTGTTCAGATAGAACTGAAGCACTGCTTAAGAAAACAAGTAAAAAAAATTAGAATTCAATCAGCTGACCTTATCTTTGAAATCAGAAAAAGAGCAATCACTTTAGACTTTCACGACTTTAGCAATAAAGTTCTCAAAATTGCATGCATTACAACAGTGTTCATAATGCAACTTCATAAAGTGAGTTATCTCGCTCTTTTTATTTAATGTTTAACTATTGAAAAAGTCATGACACAAACCTGGGTCCACATGTCTAGAGTTTCTTCTAATTCCATTTGTTCGTTTCTGCATAGCAAAAATACAAATCAAGGATATGAATAAACATGTTTTCATGTAGGCATATTGCACTCCTTTGATTCCCACAATCTACTAAGCAAAGCTGGTTTTCTTATTTCCCCCAATCACCACCACAATTATCTTTACCTCGTAGAAAGATCATACTTTGAAAAATATTCTTAGTAATGTACAGGTTTTTTTCCATATATCCCATTTTTTCCTGACACTAGGCTCAAAAGATTCTTAGTCCGTAAAAGGTTTATTCATGCATCAACATCTTTTGATACCAAGAACAAATTTATTTTTTAACCATTTATGAATAGGATAGTGGAAAAACGTGCAGTTTGGCACTATCTGCCCCAGATAATGTCCACAAACACAAAAGTATGGAAGCTGCTTGCTTTGCTTTAGTAAGGTAGAAACTTTCACTATTTATACTTTGTACTTAAGGTAGCTAGAATTTCCTATGGAATTCTTAATTTTCTTATTTTCTGGGCAAGTACTTAAATATATTTAGTAACTCATGTCCCTCTTTCTTTTAAATTTGGATGAACCAGGGCCATGTGAAATCAGAAACTCTGATGAGACCTTTTTTTTTTTTAATGTATGTTGTACTCCAAGACACTTAATATAGATCCCTGAAAATTTCAGTGTGAAATAAAGCATATCTGTGAACTACCGATCTGCTTTTGCAAACTTGTTTTAACTGGTAGCTTGCACGAAGGTTCATGCATTTATTTATTTTTTAATCAAACCAAGCAGAGAAAAGCATGTTGCATAACAAAGGGAACAATTAGGTTCCTCTGATTTACTTGCAGTTGATATAAGCTGGTGCAGGACACACACCGAGGCAGGCCAGAAAGCAGTAACCTGAGGCACAACCAAATTACTAAGCCCTGTAGCAAGTTGGCAAAATGAAAAGCTTGGTTTAAAAACAGCTTTCAAGCTCTTGAGTCTTTGGACATGCTCTCTCTGTACCCCACAACTCTAATTAAAGAAAGGATGCAAGTTTTGTTTAACCGGCAGTGGGAAGAAGTAAAATTTAAAACTGCTGTTACAATGAAGGTAATATTACCAAATAAGAACAAAAGGCTGAATTATATCCTAGTTTTGTTTGTTTGTTTTTTTTTAATGGAGGCTGTATTGCTGATCAGGATTGATGCAGACTGGTGATTAACTGCAGATTTGTACAAGAGAGGGAAAGGGGCAGGAGTGGGAAAAGGAAGCACAAAGGAAGATACAGAAATGTTTAACTGAAGTGAAAAAAAAAATACAATAATTCTGTGACAACGTAAGTCATGCACACCAAAGGACCGGATGGAAAACAATTTTAAGGAAATAATTCTTGAGCCATATGAAAACATGCTCAACACTCTTAAATATATTGCAGTACCAGTAGATTTCATTACATTACTGGTATGAAATCTAAATCCACATTTTCCAAAACAGCAGATCCTCATCTATGCTCAAGCTTCCTTCTGCACAGGGAGAATTAAAGCAGGCACTTAAACAAGAGTCTTGGTAAAAATGAAAGCAATCCTGACATTTTGGATCAACTCGATAACAAATCAATAGCTCCAGAAAGGAAGCCATTTTTTTACTCACAAAAAAGATTTACCAATTAAGCTAGGGGGTGAGAAGCCGAGGAGCAGAAGGGATTAGATACAAGCGGCATACTATTTTCTTCATCCAGCCACAGTATGTTCACCACAGTTAGCTTTACTGAGCCTGGCAGCCTCGTCCACAAGGCCCAGTAAGCGATCTGTTGACAGCTGTCCCAACACTCACTGCCTGTCAGCTGCGGTACCGGGAGAGTGTTAGGCAAACTGACCGCGTTGTAGTTCCCATATTTTAGAGTGCCCTTACTTAGCGGGTATTTCTGCGCAAAGCCATGAAAAGCCAGGCAGCACGTGCCAGGAGGCACGGCTGAGGGAGCAGCGAGGAGAGCAGGCATGCAGTAGCACAGGCAGGTCTGTGGCAGCGCAGCCCCCTCCTCACCCGGAGCTCCTCCCGGGCCGCCTGGCCCTTCCCCTGCCAGGCCCCCAGGAAGCCAGTGCCCGCTGCCGCGGCCTGCAGCCGCCCGAGGCCCACAGCCAAGGAGCTCGCCAGAGGGTGCTGGGGCTCCCCTCACCCAGCCCCCGGCGACACCGAGACGGCTCAAACATCAGAGAGCACAGATGTGGTCAGCCCTACGCAGGACTCCCTCCTGCACCAGCCACGTCAGCAATAACACCCTTCCGATTCCGTTACCCATTTTAGTGATAGCACCAAACACATGCATGCTTACGGAAAGAAGCAACGTACACGCTCCTACGCTGTTCATAACCAGCGTGTCGTTTAAGCAGTTAAATTACCATAAACTTCTGATCTAAAATAGATGCTAGAAACTATTACACTCTACATTTGAAGGGCTTCCTCTCTTTTGTCAGAGCTGGCAGACAAAACCCAACTGCTGTGCCTTTCTGTACTTCAGTGGAAAGGCACCAGGAGCTGGTGAGAAAATAACCCCGGGCAGCTTGCAGCCTTCTTGGGCTGATAGCAAGGTACACTACATGCACCATGGTAGCTCCTCTGTACAGGGCCCATTTTACCGTTCTCTCCAGCTTATATCAACTCCACAACCACTGGATAGCTCCACAACTAAACTCTTTTTACATGAAGAGGCAAACACCGCCCTGCCAACCCTTCATCACCACACAGTCTGGTGTGGCAGAGATTGGGACACTAGCATATTACTCCAGCAGGACTCACTAGCATTTTAAAACAAAACAAAACAAAAAACAAACAAACAAAAGATTACTTTTAACTCTACTGCCAGATTTAGTCAAGGAACAGTAAGGATCATCAGTTCTGAAACAATCTATGGTTTTTACCTGTAACTTGAAAAACGAATCTCCACCCCTTCCAGTGCTCTCAGCATTAAGCCATACCAGCTGAAAATCGACTCACACTTTGAACAGAATACATTTATAGTCATGAATACCTTGTTTCTTAGACAATTTCTATTTTTCCACCACTCTAAAGAAATCTGTTGTTAAATGCAGAAGAAAAGCATACCTGCTCCAACAGCACATGCACAAAGTAAATAAGGAGCTCTTATGTCACTGACAAAACAAACATCACATGCAAAGGAAAACAAATCCTTACCTCATGTTTCAGGTTCCCATGTTCTGAAACATAAGTAAAAATTGGCATTATTGACGATTGTAAATTGTACGCTTTTTATATAGCAATCTCAGACTGTACCGTGTTGCATTAGAGAAAACACTGCTGCCTTCTTTTGCTACCTGATACCTGCAGCCGCCCCGGCAGCCCGGGGCTGTGCCAGATCCTGTTGTGCAAACCCTGCTGCGCTCTCCTCCCCACTCATTGGTCCTGCCGGGCTGCGCCGAGCTGGCTAGGAAAGGCTCCTTGCTGCAAATCATACTGCACTTCCCAGCAGTGGCATGGCAATCTAGTCCGCTCAACTTTATAAACTTTTAGAACACTTCAAATATACTTTATAAATATTGACTTGTTGGGAATTCAAAAGCTACAGCTCTTCACTGCAAGTCGAGTTTACACCTTTTCGTGTCTCTGTCTTTTCATAGCATGCCAATGTATACAAGATAAGATGAACACCTTTAGCATCAAAATTTTTTGGTATTTCATGTCTTTAAGTTCAATTCAGCATTGCCTTAGTATACCACAGACTCTGAAGCCATTGGTGTTTTATTTGCCACTTTCACTATGCATTTTCTAGTTCTATTTAAAAATTTAAAAAAAAAAAAAGCCCTGTGGGTGATCAGGACTGCATCAAGACAGTAACACTTTTGCACGCCCACACCACCACACATCACAGAAGACACAAAACCAGGTATTTTTTTACATTTTTCTTTGAATGTCTAATCCAATAACAGGTATTGGGGTGTACCCTAGATTCGGGTTAGGTGCCTTATCAAAGCACACACAGCTGTATTTACCTGTGTGCACTCTAGCACTGCACACACTGTTGAGGCAAAGCACAAACTGCATGTCTGGTCTGTACTTCATCACATTTGAAAACTTTTCCTGTAGTATCTTGTAAACAGTAAGCCATATTCATAGTAAATCAACTAAAAAGGTTTAACTACAAGTAGATTTTGTTCTGCTAAAAAAAAAAAATACATTAAAGTGTGGGAAAAACAATTGTTTGGCTTTCTAGCATTTTATGCAAAGATGATAAGGCATGCCAAGACCAAGCACGCCAGCTGAGGACTCTGGGCCTGGCTGGGGAGGCACAGCCTGTTTACCACTGGCAGAGCTCTCTTCTCACGTACGCTTTCAGTCACTATTTCCTCTCTCATACAGTGCGCCAAAGACGCATCATCTTGTCATCTGCAGAAAACACTTTTATGATTATAACCTTTCCAAAAGTATTAATTTGCATTCGTATAGCAAGCAAAGAGAAGAAAATAAGCCCGCCCCAAAGGAGGAGGTGCACGTAGACTATTGAGGTTTTCTAAGGAGCCTGAGGGAGTTAGTTCCCTAAGTGCTGCTGAAATTCAATATAATTTTGGTATTTACTTTTGCAATTTGATATGCCTTTCAGAATTTTTGCCGAAATCTGAATGAAATCACCTTTTTGGATGTTTCATGTCAGCATTATGACTGACTTCGAATTAAGGGAAGTCATTTAGGCAAGTACTCACAGGGGGGCCAAAACGTCAAACCCATACTTAGGGTTTTTCTATGGTTTTTGTTTGTTTGTTTGTTTTTAAATGTCCTATATTCAGTTCTGCAGATCTCTTATCAAAAAAATGAAATGGAACATCATTCTATCCTCCAATGGGAATGAATGAATCTGATTTTTAATGGTGGCTGTTGAATATTATTTTTATCTCTAGGAAATATCCCAAACCCAACTAGATGAATGAGTTCCATTTGGTGATTGCAGTATCCCAACACTTTTCATAATAAATAATTACAAAACTCTCTGATTAACTTTCAATAATTGGATTCAAGAAATCACTACACAGGAAGGTAATAAATACCCCCAATAATGCGCATAAAATAAATTTCATTAAAAGGGAGGTGGGGGGACTGGATTAAAAAGAAAGCCCGAAACTTTGCCAACACTGACGGACTGAAATACCATTTGTGACTTCACTATTAGCACTTCAGGAATAGAAAAATATCCAGTATCTGTATTTCCACATAAAAGCCTATTCAAAAAATAAGACTTATTCTTGTCTTGTTATTTCATTACAGTTTAAATATTCCTCTATTTCAGAATATTCTGTACTGAATTATATTAATTGCTTCCTCATGAGAGATCTTCTTCCCAAATGTTACACAAGTACAAGAGCAAAAAAGCCTCATTTCTATTTATTTCTATTTTTAGAAACAAACAAATGTCTGGGGATATTTTACAGATATTTTACAAGGGACAATTTTAATTCAAGTTCCTGCTCATCGCCAATGTGCCAATAAAATTATCAGGCGAGTGAGTTCTCGCTGACAGCAAGCTACTTTTACTGCCATAGTTCAACACAATTTTTAGGTTTTTTGTTTATTCACTGAGGCCATGATACCATCGGGTCACATTTTGATAATTATATTTTACTACAAAAGCAACAGGAGCAGCTGCTGGCCTCGGTAAGTGAGGGAGCACAGATCGGAAAATGGGAATAAGCCACTCCTCGGGGATGCAACAGAGCAGCTGGATTTACATGCTAACTAAATGGAGAATAAGAAGAATATGTATTAAACTACTCACCTTCCTATTTTAAAAGAAAATTCAAAATATTTAAAATGCAGCAACTATGAAGTAAGCCACTTTGAAGGAGCTGTGGGACTACCTGCTCTTTTCCAGTCATTTAGCCAGTCACTGCATAATCAGAAGAAAAGCAAATTGTGACCTATAAGTACCATAGTGTAGGACTCTGAACAAAATATCAAGCCCCCTAAATGACTTTTGTTTAGGTTGAGCAAGAATGGTTAGTTAAACAACACAGCTCAACCTCTGTTGCAGTTAAATAAAATATGGCATAAATCCAACGACCATTCTAGGACTTAAGCATTTACTTGTCAACTCTGTTGACATGGTAGATTTGGAGAAGAGCCAGCAATTTTGCAACTATTGATCAAGCCAGCAAAAAGGTAAACAGTGAAAGCTGCTGGTTTCTTTTTAGATGTCAAAAACACATGCTTTTTATGAATAATCTCTAACGTGCTGTAGCAAGCGATTATTACATAAACAGCATGGACTATATTATTGGGCATATACATTACCATATGAAAGCAACTCTAAACTTAACCCATTCATATGGTAACATTTTCTTTCAGGTTCATCACACAACTGAAGAAACTTCTCTTCCACCTAAGGAAATGTAGTACTTTTTCAAATGGAATTATCTGAAGGAGAAAGGAATCATGCATACATTAACTAAAAATTACTATTAAAATACCCAGTTAATGTTTTTCTAATTAATTTACGCCCTGAGAGATGCTTCTAACATCCCCTGGGAACAGCAATATAAAGAAGAAAATTTTGTGGGTTTGGCACCATATTTACAATATTTAAAACATTTTCAGATTCTAGAACCATTATTGGAGGTTCATCTAATTGAAATATTCAATAGTCTGTGGAACAAGCAAACATTTGCCTGAGAATACTTAATTCAATATAATTGGACAGACTTGGAAAAATTCCAGTCTGGCAATAGAAATGGATTGTTAATTCTGCTGTTTTAGACAAGGAAACAGACTGGAGTTCTGCAGTATGTTCTGAGCAGAGGGATACTGTTTTATCAATCCTGAGGACCTCTGCAGAAATTGCAAGGGCCACAGAACAACCTGTAGAATGAAAGTGGGAATAATGAGGGAGACAGCTTCTTCCTTTGTCTACTAAAGGCGTGTCTTACTCATGCTGACTTACCAAAGGTCCCACTCTTAACCATTCCCAAATATAAACCCTTCCAACTAGTGGGAGAGCATCACCAGGTAAGTAAAATCGCCCTGTACCTAGAAATAAGGCATAGGAATGCAGTTAAGAAGAAGAGGAGACCTCCACATCAGCTGCCAGAGAAAAGAACAACACATACATCCTTATAAATGGCCCTGTCAGAGAAATATGTGCATCCATTTTGTAATCACTGCATTTAGAGATTGCGTAAGGCCTTGTGTTTAAGACTGCACAATCAGACTTGAAGGACTTCATCAGAACATTATCAAAAAAGAGGGGGCATGGAGGGTTTCAAATAACAGAAAAATTAAGTGATAGGGCATCAAAGTAAAATATGTGAAAATGCAGAGGACTACTGCTACAGTGCAGCATTTCAGGGGAAAAAAAATTGAAATCAATAATGACAGAAATAAGCACAGAAGACTTCAACCAGCACTGCCAATTTACAGCAACAAGGGCAGGAACAATGACAAAAAAAACCAAAGGCTAAATGTAGATATTTGGTTCTATTTATTAATTCAACTGATTAACTCTGCATCTTTTATTGCTGCTACTGTTGAACTGGCCTTCTTTGAAGCAAAACGTCTGAAGAGCTGGCGTATGTTTGTGTATAAGGCATAGCATGAAAACACAACAATTTATCTTCAGATTTTGTCAATGTGTATCATCTAAATCTGACACTTATTAAATTTGTCATTCTAAAGGTTTCATCTGTCTTTGGATGTCTGTCTTTTGAATTTTTACAAACTGTGACTTGGAATGAAATACAAAAAAGATTTAATCCACTCAGGGAAGTTGTAAGCATCATTTCAGAAAGGCTAGCAAAAACATCTGCTCAGTGGTCTAAAAAGAAAACAAAATCTTAAACTGTACAAAACCAGAAAATGCTGAGGAAAATTCAAATGCCTTTAAGAAACCTAATGGTATATTCTCATTGCAGTGTTTGAATTCTGATCACCTCTTTTCAAACAGACCTCTAGAAATAGAAGAGGTCTACAGAATGGGAATGAAAATTGACGCATAGAAAGATTCCACTTACAAAGAGATAATAAAAAGCATTTAAGACTATTCAGTTCAGAGAGTATACTAATAAGAGGTCATGAGAAGTTATAAAATAGTTTATCATACAGGAAGAGTCAGTCAAGACTTCCACAAAGTTGCATGTTAAATTAAAAAGGTTAAAAGGTCAAAAGGTCAAACATAACCAGGGTAAGATATGCAACCTACCAAAAAAACCCAACAAAAAAAAGCCAAACCAAAACTCTACAGAACTCACTGTTCCAAAACTTCTGAAACACAGTTAAATATTTCTATCAACAAAAATAGGGAAGCTATGCAAAAGCATTAACAAGCCATAAAAACTCTTAGAACACCAAAAAGATACAAAGAAAATTTAAGAGGATTAAGAAAGTAGCATCATTCCTGGGCATTGTCTACCACACAGAGGATTTGCACTTTCCTAGGAAGCATCTGGAATCAACCATTGGCAGCATGACAGAACACCAGATTAAACGGACCACACGTATATCATGGGATATGTATATATTCATTCCATGTCGGTGGCCGTAACTAATACCACATGACTGGGGAATAATAATGTCCAGTTTGCTAAAAGGATGATTGTGTTTCCTGTCCATTATACCCTGTGAAAAAGGCTGTAATAGTCCCCTAGAAACAAAAGAAATACATAGCGATACAATAAATGTTCCAGGCATTTTTTCTACTATTGAAGCATTCCAGCTATGCTCCACAATTTCTTAGCTAATAGCACTCTCAGGCCACCTTTGCTAATTTCCCACAGGAGCAGCAAATGACACCACTAGAAAAATTAAATTTATCATAAATTAATTTCTCTAAAGTTTTCAAAAGGAAAAGCTTCAAAATTAAAACTGTGTTAGAATTTTGTGCATGTAGAGCATACTTTTTCCACAAAATGCAGTGAAAATGTTGAATTTTACATGATATCTTTGTGTCTACATTCCTTTAATAACATTTTGTAACTTAGCAGGCAAGGCAGATAACTTATGGGAAACCTCATTTCTCAGCATAGCTCTGGAAAAGTGAAAACATAGCTCTGTAAAATCATTCATACTCAAGTTGCACAAACCAATATTTAACAGTCTGAATTGTCCCATATTTACTGGACCATATAGGGAAGCAGGAACTGGTAAAGCTACTCCTTAAACCTTTCCTTACTCTGTGCACATTATGAAAGGGCAGCACTGCTCAATCAACACTTCTTTCTTTAAAAAGGCAAAGAGTAAAACCAGAAAACAGTACAGAAAAATCTCAAGATTTTCCTTCCTACTCATTAGCCAAAGTCCCTCATCAGGTAGACAGAGGACACATTTTCAGCAAAGTAGGCAAAACCATTTGTCCTTTCCATACTCATTCATTCATAGAGGAAGAGGGAGCATGGCAAGAACTGTAATTCAGAGTTTGTTTTTGCACCTATGATCCAGTCTCAGAGCAGGCTGTAAGGAAACCACAGCCTAGCACCACCTGTCATTCTGCCTCATGAGCAGGTGGAAGATACACAACTCTTATAGTTTGTACTCGAGCTACAGAAATCTGGGAGCCTTTGCGCAGAAGAAAAACAAACTGAAAAGAGAAAGAGAAGTGTGAAGAGGACAAAGATCAGAACACCTGGATGTAAGCTAAACACATAACACAAAACAGTATCTTAACAAGTTGCTTCCAATTTCACTAAAGAAAGACTCAATACAGTATCATTTTACAAAAATCAGGGAAATGATTTAAAGGAAAATCCAAAACAACATTCTGCTCCTTTGAAGTTGTAAAATGATAATTTATTCCACTCACAAAGAAGCAGAAATGTGATTTTTTTGTTTTCTTTATTTTGTTCCATCTAGCAAGCGCACAGCGTTAGGTAAGTATATATGCAGGAAAACTGCAAGGAATCAGATCTTGTGTTATCTAGGCATTTATGGTCATTCTTACTGATACACATTGCACCATTTGTGTTCCAACAGCTTTTCTCCCTCAAACACATTCAAACTACAGGGGAGGGAAATTCGGGGGGGGGGGGGGGTGTTCTCAGTTGTCTCCCCCATCAGCACCAAATCATCTCTAGAAAGAAGAAAGAATAGTTAAGAACCTGGACAGAGGGAAGAGTCAAAAATGGCACTAGAGTTATGTGACTAGCTGGCTGGCATGTAACAAACTCACTGCCACCAATTGAATACGTACAGGGAAGGGAAGGGGGGCAAATGATGAGAGCTAACATTTGGCATTAGCAGTGGGAGATCCAGAAGATGTCTGCGAGAGAATTACAGATACAATACTGAGCAGAAAGGGAAGAGGTCAAATTTGGAGTCATCTGAGGGAGACCAAATGGTAGCTTAAGTCAAAAGAGTTCCTTAAGGTCCCAAAGAGTAGAACAGCAACAGGGGAAGTGCAAAGTGACAAAGGCCAGGGAAGAAACTCACAGAGTACAGCAACCGATTAAAAGAAGAGGGGAAAAAAAATGGTCCTTAGATGTGGGAAGTAGAGAACCATCAATCACCTTTTTGTGAATATTGTGAGTGGACAGAAACCATGGAAACCAAAGAGATGAAAGAGGAAGCTGAGGCAACACAAACAAACAGCTTTAGGAGTGGAGAGGAAAATATGAAAATTGACATAGACATAAAGGGAGACCCACAAGGATGATAGATGATATGCCATACAGTAGGTGTTACATATGAGCAGTCTACGATGAAAACAAAAGCAATTCCTTGTTGTATACGACATTGACGAAGAAATTGGGTTTGACCTATAACAGTTCTCTCCTGCTTTCAAACATTTCAATTTAGTAGCAATAAAAATCCCTATGAATTCTAAATGCAATTCTAATTGTGCTTATAAATGGTAGTTTCACAAGTATGTATGTTACAATAAACTCAAATTAGAGGTAAATTAAACCTTAATTATATCTAGCAAGTTTTATGTCCCAATTAAAAATGGTATTCTAACAATAAAAATGACTTACCACCTGAATTAGCTCTGCCACAGTTGTCTAATCTTCCTAAACATTCTTTGTGTGCTCCAACTCCACACTTAGAACATAAATAGCCTTGATAAAATGTTCCCCTGTAAAATAAAATTAGGTAGTGATACATTAGAGGTGATAAATTCCACACATAAAGGAAATAAGAGACATGACAGAAGGCATTAGAAGTCATTTGCTGTTCTGCATAATGATAGTCCTTAACGGCTGGAGAAAAAGTGACAACTGACAAGCGGCTCATCTGCTTTTCGTCACTAGTAGCCATTTAAAAACCAC
This sequence comes from Harpia harpyja, assembly GCF_026419915.1. Classification (NCBI taxonomy): domain Eukaryota; kingdom Metazoa; phylum Chordata; class Aves; order Accipitriformes; family Accipitridae; genus Harpia; species Harpia harpyja. The sequence goes on along the minus strand of NC_068950.1, from coordinate 21,902,553 downwards.
AACCAGATAGTTCTTCTGGACTACTAGTAGAATAACAATCTCCATTAAAATTTAGCCCAAAGTACACGTGAAACTGTACCATTATGTACCTATCCTACTATAGATCTACACTTCGTTTCATCTCAGTGTAAATTTGCCTAGACACCATGAAGAATAAGATCCATTTCAAGGGAGTTGTAAGTTTGAATATATGTTTAAGCATGAAGGAGTTTATAGGCTATATGGCAAATATTCTTGACTTTATATTTGTTCATTAAAAAAAAAAGCTACATAGGCAGGTACACTTCAGTAAACATTCAGATCTGCTAAATAAGGGTCACTTCCCTTACTAAATGTTCTCCAATTCCCCTTAAGGAATTGGAATCTGAATTTGAGTCTTAGGAAACTGATTTATTTTCAGATTTCTGCATGGCTTCTCTCTTAGGTTCAATTCACTGAATGGCTAACAGGGAAACAGGTTTTTTACATGTAGCTCTGAGCAATTTTGAGAGTTCCATCTACTGATGTATTTGCTTACTCTTCGTACTAGACTTATGTGTCTCCGAGATTATCCTGACCAGTTTGGAGTGATTATGCATCCTAGTATCACATGACACCTTTAGCTTCAAAGGAAAATCAGGTGTCTCATATGGAACACAGGATTGAACAAGTTAAACCTGAAGGGAATGTACAGCAACTGCTATTTACTAAAGCAATTTCTAGGCTGTTAGCGATGAAATATATTTTTAATTAAATTCAGAAGCACAATATTTTTAAGTATCAGAATACACAAACTTAAAGACAAGTAAGTAGAAAGCATAAAAATATTTTAATGCAGTCTTCCATTTTTATTTTTTTCCTTATTGCTACACAGGAATGCAAGACTCTGTAGATAAAAGTATAGGACATATAGCACATTATCGTTCACTACAGATGCTTCTAAGACTAGGATTTTATCCCCACTTAAAGTTTAGGCACTAAGGTTCAGATTTTTTTTTTTTTTTTGAAGTATTTACACATTAGCTTATGTTTGAAGCTTAAAATGACAATCCATTTTAAAAAGTGATTGAGGCACTTTATGAGGCTAAGTCCGGTAGACTTTCAATACAACTTAGATATCCAGGGACATGTCTATATACCACAGGGTAGCACACTTGGGGATACCCAAGCTATCTTTGAGCAAATTGGCATGCTTATGCAGAACAATGCAGCATCACGTGGGCTGTGTCCTGAAAGCAAGACAGCCGTTTCTCAGCAACAGCAGTTAGTGCAGTAACAGAGACACAATGACTCAGCTATACTGCTTCAAATTCAGAAATTAGCCCTGACATCTCTTAAGTTCAGGATGTCTGCACCTCTCTTCATAGTCACTTAGACCTGATTGCATTCAGAAAAAAAAAAAAAATCATCAAAAAAAAAAATCTCTGAAAATCCAGGTCAGCCTAACTGTTCAGGAAAAAGGTTGCTAAAGGAAAAAATACATGACAAGGAGGAACATACCTGAGGTTATTTTATTCCATACCTATGCTTAAGAAAAGAACTACCCATACTTCAAATGCCCTTTCTAAAATGCTGTGGCTACATTTTTTGGAACATCAACAATACGCAACATGAGCACCTGAACTGGCCAAAGCTTACAAAGCTTTTGCATCTGCAACTTAAGACTATGTAATTTAGGTTCAATACATACCTCTTTACCACTGGACATTCCATATTTACAAAAAAACAAGGTGGCTCCTAAAAGATAGCTCAAATAATGAATGAGAAACTACAGATGTGCATGCACGTGTGTGTTTCAGAGGAAAGAGGCAGCAAACATGGAATTTCTTAGCTTAAGTTAGCCTTACAAATCCTTGTTCATGAAAGCATTAGTTGTCTGCTAGCATTTCTTACCTAGCTTTGCAACATCTATCTTCAATTTGTCTACATATCTCTGGTTCAGAAATGCCTGTTAATGCCTCACAGTTATTTTCTGTCTCACAAAGCAATCTACCCATATCAAACATTTATGAGCATCGTCATCGTCTGATTTTCTGAAAAAATATTCCATCTGTTCTTGTGACTGGTGGTCTACAGCAACGGGACCCGTGGAACAGCCATGGTAGTCAAAACTGTACAAAACAGTTGTCATTTACATAAGAAGTCCTGTATTAAATAAAGCAATTCACATAAAAGAATCATTATAAAGCAGCCTTCTGATAAGTGAGGAGCATCTTGAGGTTTTGAGTTTTTAACAGCACTCCTGCTAACATTTGGAAACTTGCTAATACAACAAGAAATACTACATACAACTTCATGGCTTGTTTGTCTTGGACAAGTAAACAGCTAGCCATGTGTTTCCACATACTCCTTGGACTCAGATATTTCACCTGGGAATAAAATAAAATTTAAAAAAAAAAAAAAAAACACGTAAAAATCTTACCTCAGAAGCATCTGACAGACTTTGCAAGACGTCACGCGACTGAAGGTATGCATTTTGAACTCATGAAAGCTTGTATCTGCATAGTCTGGCCGTATGTTTGACCTAAAAAAAATTTTGAAAATCTGCTTTAAACCGATGAAAACCAGAGTGTAATACAGCATTCACAGCAGGAAATCTGAATCCACGAACAACTAGTTTTATTTACACTCTGATGTTTTTCACTGAAGTGAACCAGAAATATGGACTTTACCACACACCTTGAAATGATATCTAAATTATGATATTATGCAGACCTGGTCCTTAAAATACACCCTGTAACTACCTTAGCTGTCACAATAACTAGAAGACTATACATCAAAACAAACATCATTTGTTTTTTATTCCCGTTCAGTAACTAGGATCATTTTATGGACCTAAAGAATGCTCACATTTTCATTCTCAAATATTTTGTTATGTGGATGTACAAAAAAGAGCAGCTCATATGGAGAACCACATATTGAAAACATGAGCAGCAAATTTGGGACAGTTAGGTCACAATTATGCAGCAATATGCTAGATAACATGAGTGATTTCAAAAGCAGTTAGAAAATATTTACTGGGGTTTGGCTAGTCTTTCTTAAATATGTTGCCCAATGCCTACAGCTGTTGCTTCACACACTTAATTTAACAAAATAAAATAGAAGATCACTGTTCACACTGCTAAAATACCAACATACTATTGGCTTATTTCCAAAGATCACATTTATGTGCGAAGCACTGGTCCATTTACTGTACATGTGTTTTGTTTATCCTCCCTACTGATCCCTTTTAAAAACAGGAGTATAATTTTAAAATGACCCACTCATCATTTTATTGCACTGGTGACTGTTTGCAGGTTTATTTAAATTTTATTAAGTGATCTATTCCTTTTTTTGTCATATTCCCCATTTCCAAGACTGGGGGTGGGGGAGGAGAACAGGAATTTTCGATTGATTTATCCTTTTTTTTTTTTAATTCAGTGACATCCCCAAACTAGCTTAACACTGTCAAAACCAGTAAAAATGAAATGCTAGGTACATAATTTAATATTAAGCTAGACTCATTCAGACAAGAAAAATATATATACAGTAAGGATTAATGTATTTTTAAATATTATTTACATGGGAATGCTTAGGATTCCATAAATTTCTGGTATCTTTCTAGCAAAAACATAGGACTGCAAGACGCATAGGAATTAAAATAGGGAAAAAATCCTGAGACTAAGAATGCAATAATCTACAACACTCAAAGGAAAGACCAAAAGCTTTTCTGACACAAAAAATTACAAAATCATGCATTAAATTTGGAGATACTTATTAGATAAGTTTCATTTTTATGTATTATAAATAACTTCTAGACTAAAACATAGACCAGCCACAAATTCCAATGAAACATAAATATAGATAACCATGCATCAATCTCTCCAGGACTGAATGAAAAGGCTTATGAAAAAAACATTCAAAGAATCTGTTTAAGTACCTAGTGTCAGAAAGGTCAGTCTTCTAATCCGTCTGCTGAAAATGAACGTGCTGAAAATGAAACTGTACTCAAAAAGCAAATGGGATTTTGCTTTTATGCTTGAGAATAACCTTACATTTAGTACTGTCTTAACTAGCTCACTGGTGTCTCTCTTTCTGCTATGATATACAAGATATCAATACCACAACTCCTGCTAACTAAAACAGGCATGGATACCCATTCACAGCAGGAAGGTACAGGTATCGGGATAAAACTAATCTCAAAAAAGTAAAGAACTTTTGAAACCAGGAAAACAATGTATTATTTGGGGGCTGTTAACTCTGCAGAGCAAGGCCTGTATTGCACAACATGTTTGCCAAGGGGCTGCTAAAACCTCTTAGGCTACACAGTTAACTATGGACAATCCTGAAAACTCCCTAGAACAAGTTACAGTAATTACAACCCCAACAAAATCTGCTTTTTGTTGACCATTTGGTTCAGACCAGGATACCTTGCAAAACCATGTTAAAAGTATCAGCCTAACATGAAGAGACTCATCAGATTTGAAAGCATATCAAATTAATCCTAACAACCTGACCATTTTTCAAGAACAAACCAAAGAAAATGAATTACAATTGAAATACATGAACTACTGAAAATATACCTCCTATTAACAGAACAAAAATGATACACTGTGTTCATTCTTCTTTATATTAAAAGTAGTATTTTAATTTCTTTGTATTTTATAAAGCCATTCAGTTTCATTTTACAGTCCTTAATAAAAAAAGTTACTCTTGAGAGGATGTTGTGGTTTAAACCCAGCCAGCAACTAAGCACCACGCACTCACTCACTCACTTCCCCCACCCCCACAGTGGGATGGGGGGGAGAATCAGGAAAAGAAGTAAAACTCGTGGGTTGAGATAAGAACGGCTTAACAGAACAGAAAAGAATAAACTAATAACAATAATGGTAACACTAAAAAAATGACAGTAGTAATAATAAAAGGAATGGAATATACAAAACAAGTGATGCACAGTGCAATTGCTCACCACCTGCCAACTGACATCCAGTCAGTTCCAGAGCGGTGATATCCCCCCCCGTTTATATACTGGGCATGACATCACATGGTATGGAATACCCCGTTGGCCACTTTGGGTCAGCTGCCCTGGCTGTGTCCCCTCCCAACTTCTTGCGCCCCTCCAGCCTTCTTGCTGGCTGGGCATGAGAAGCTGAAAAACCCTTGACTTTAGACTAAACATCACTTAGCAACAACTGAAAACATCAGTGTTATCAACATTCTTCTCCTACCTAACTCAAAAACATAGCACTGTACCAGCTACTAGGAAGACCATTAACTCTATCCCAGCTGAAACCAGGACAGAAGAAAAAAAGCATAGTGCTAAAATGGAAAAGAATGAAGCTGTTGCCTCACAGAATAGCTGTCACAAGACCCTCCACCTTCTTCCAACATAAGTTGTTTTATTGCACCTATGGGCTAAACTATCAGATTATAATGTGCTAAACAAGACAGACAATTTATTCAGATAAACAGACTTACAACTTCAGCTCTCTACTGTATGCTAAAATTTGGATATATTTGTCCTACTTGCGTAAGCAGAAGAATATAAAACTGAAAACATATAATACAATACAAACTTTAGAATATCATGCAAACTTCAGTTTATCTCGTCCACTATTACCTACAGGAGGACCTAGTTTGGTTCCAAGTAATACTCAGTTCTTCAGGATCACAAAAATGTATCACAAAGAGTGAATTCCTCTGTTTCTTTAGACCCCACCAAGTTTTAGTCTAGTGATTGTAAGATTCTAATGATTACCTCAATAGATTCTCTTTCTAAAAACCTGTTCTTTCTTCATCACCTACACATCTTTCATACTCCCTATCAATTCACTACCATCTAACTTCATATATTACCTTGTTGGCTAAGGCCAAGCTAGCACAAAGATCTTCTAAAATAGCTTTTTTTTTAAAAGACATGAGCCTGAGTAGCTCTTTTAGGGGCACACAGCAACTATTCGTAAACCAAAAGGACCTTTTAAATTTAGCTAGCCCTTCCTTCCACCACTCAAAAGATACCATTTTTCTCCCTTTTTTCCCCAAAGCCACATCACCCAGAAGGAAAAGCTTAAAAATCCTTAACAACAAAAGTTTAGTGAATCGAAGGAGACACCACTGAAGTACATCATCCATAGAGTAAATGAATCGAATCTGGAGGGGACTAGAGCCTCAGCATATTACAGAAGATCCTGTGCAGAAAGAGCAGGAATCAACAAGGCAAGAAACATAACCTGCTGCTCAGTCTTTCTTTTTGTGCAGACTTAGAAGATTCTTCCAAGAAGTTGTCTCAAAATGAACAATGCCATTGCAGTCACTGAGAAGAACAACATTCAAGTTTTCTTTTGTATCTTCCTTTCTATTTCTAATCATTCATCCTAATTGTCTTCAGATTTCAGGTCAAACAGGAATGGGAAAATGTCAAGTGTTTCATTTCAGTTTACACATCAGCAAAATATATTCTCAAATTTGAGAGTCCGTCACATTTCAAGAAGATCAGGATTCTACCCATTATCTCATTATTCTCTTAATAATGAAATAGTCTATTAAAAATACTAATATTTAGATACATTGTTATCAGTTGATTCACGTTAGACAAGAAGGCACTTCATCACTGCTCAAAAAAAAGTATTCACATTTATGCAAAAGCAAAGTTTCCAGTCATCGATACTCTGATAAAGGCAGTAGAACAGTGCAAAATAAGAAATAATATGCTCACTCTGAAGCCAGAGTCCTGCAAAGTGAAGCACAATATAGAATTAATGATACAACAAAAAAACAGAAAAAACTACAGCAAAAAGATAATGTGTATTATCTACTATAAAAGTAGAGGTGGAATAAGGAAAACTTTATAGAAAAATATATATTGCAGGGCTAACTGCAGACAGGAGAACTCTTGCACATTCTAGTACCTGATCAGTCATGCTGCATTATCGCAAATCCAGTTCTGTACACATCACATCAGATCAAGTCTGAGATAATGAGATGTATATATCAGTATATATCAAGTAGCAAGTCTTTTAATGTAAAGCCTGAAACTTAATGAATCTAGGGGTTTGATATTTTAGTTTTCAATATATTGTTTTTCAACAAATCAAAAATAATGCAAAAATAACCCAACTCAATACCACACGGAAGTTTCCAACTAGAGATTAAGGACAACTCATCTGTGACTGTTCAAGCCCAAACACCACAAGGACCGTAGAAAATTTTTTTTCCACAAAACCTTTCACACTGAATAGCATATACTATTTTTTGAGTTCTTAAATACAGTAAATAAAGCTGGTAACTTCAACAGAAAAACAGCAGTCAAAGCACAGCATACAACTTTTCATAGTCATGTCCAACCATAAAGAAGCTTTTTTTTAGTTACAGCATTGAAGTCTTACACTGATACCCTGAGAACACAGACCAGAGCTGCCACAACACACTAAAGAGAACATTTCATCCTTCTCAAATTTTCTTCTCCCTTCTATTTTCCAACCTGTGGGCATGTTCCAAGACATAGAAAGAACCTCAGTATTAGGTCAATATTAATTTTAAGCTTAATACTAAGAATATTTTCTTCTTCAGAAGGAGGATTTCTTGCCAGGGGAAAAAGAGGAAAAAAAAAAAAAAAAAGAAAAAAAAAGGAACCCACACACAATTGCATATATGATTGTTATAAAACTTCAAATATAGTGAAGCAATTTCTGCGGCTAGCATTAGGAAAGTCTAATTTAGAACTTAAACTGGGTTCCTTCCCTATCACAGTGAAACAGTCACCAGTCAAGCCCTCTCACAGGCTCCTCAGTCCTCTTTCCACAACAACTTCTACTAAGGGGTGCCCCAGCCTCACTGCAAATGAAACGTTTTATCCATTTCTGCTCTCCAGCAATGTTGATGAGTGGCCAGAGCAGGAAGTCACCCATATACCAGGAATACTTCATCTGAGGAAAATAACAACAGAGATTATGTTCCTCATTTTATGGTAAAACTCACTTATTTTTACAAGCAACGTGGGGAGTCAAAAGTAGTTTCCCTTCCCCTCTTCTACTTTTTCCCCAGGCTGTTTTAACTCCTACACTCTAGCAGACATAAAATGTCAGGATACAGAAACAGAGTGAATCTGTAATTAGGAATTTTTTTCCAATTCTCTCCTCAATTCAGCAGCAGAGACAACCACGAATGCCCTCTCCTGCATAGTGCTGGATCCCCCATAATCAGATTTACTCCAGTCACTACAGCAACGTCCTTGGGCTGCCCCTAAGCCTTTGAGTAAAGCTTTCACTTTCCAAGTTACTTGCAGAATATTAGTCCCTCTGGGACCAATTCGCTGCTACACCACGAACCCAGAGACCTGAAGATGCTTGTCTTGCTAGTCTCCTCCGTCATTTGGACACACAATTCTTGTCTCTGCATCAGCCATCGAAGCCACCATTGAAGGAGCAGAATGACCGTCTTCTTCAGTCAATCCTGCACCTCTGAACAGATCTTTTGTCTGTAAAGTTTGCAGACTTCAGCGTAGACAAGAGTTATTTGGGTATCTTATTTGATTGCCCTTGAGATCATCAGACTTTGGAGCACTCCATTTTTGCTGACCTTACATGTATGAAATATTCCCCTTTTAAAAATACTTCTCCACATTTACCGTGCCACTTCTTTCTATTGGCTCTTACTTCTCAGAAGAGTAAATTGATCATAGGCCAACTCTGTCTTCAGTCACCCACTTAATGCAACACCTTTATAAATGGTGTCAGAAGGTGTCATATTATCAACAGTCCCCCACAAGCTTTTGCAGTCAGAATTCATTCTAGTAATAATCTTTGCCTAGATGAATGGCACAGCTGACCACAGAATAATGCTACAGATAGCCCAAAATTATCTTGTCAGACAAGACATCGAGATGCCTATTCTTATGTCTATAGAATAAGGAAAAAATTCTCTCTACTATCCTACCTCAAAATGCCAAAATAATTGTGCACATGAATAAAATGAAACAGTTTAAGCTACAGTTTTCTAACACTTTCATATAGCGGTTGGGATAACAGTTCAAAAACTTAAAGTAATTCTTAACCCTCAAGACACCAACATGTCACAATCAAAACATTAATCCTTAAGTCAAAACAAAGCAATGAACCTTGGCAACCTCGACATATCCGACAGTGCAAGTTCGATACCTCATTTTACAAAACTGAACTTTGATCATCTTGGGTCTAAAGCGTTTCCAAAATGCATACTGCAATGAAAAGTGTACATCATCAACATCAAGCAGCTTAGATAGGATTTGTTACTGTCATTTCCTTACTTAATCAAAACTACAATCTGATGAGAAAACATAAAGATCAGAATGTGTCTGAATAGCAATAGCATTTGGCTACCTTATAGCAACATTTTAATTTAGCAGCATTCTTACATTCATGTTTGTTTCCAACAACAAAAACTATACAGAGTACCTTTCACAACAGGTTGGACTAAACATATGAATTGTAGTTTCTTCAGTGGGCTAGGCACAAATATGCTTCCTGTTGCTGTCAGTTTAAACTTCCTCCACATAATTAAGGCTTACAAAATAAAATGCACCAGAAAACCACTAAACTTTCAGCCGCAAAACTCTATCTTACCTCTCTACTAAATACGTAATTACTACAGATAACATGTCCCAAGAGAATAAATAAAAGGCTAAGAGATAGTTTACTATAGCTCCTTCCTTTTCCCATGTGGAGAATAAGTGCATTAAAATCCCAGTCTTCATTTCCAGAAAGGCCATATTTCTAAAGTAGAAACAATGAAAAAGCCCTTATTTCACAAATTTTAGCATACTGAGTACATCTCCCCTTGGATGTTTTGCCCTTCAGATGTTTCAGTATTAGCCTTACAGATTTTAAGAACTATTGTCTCAAGTTTGTTTTGCATGGACATATTACTGAAAGCCTACTGGCTGCCAACAAATCTAACAAAAATATAATAAAAGGACAAAGTATTATGTTGATTAGCTTAATTAAATTCTTATAGCGAGTTTAAATTTTAAATAGGAAATTAATGAAATGCAAATAACACTGCCTCTACTGAAAAAGAGCATACAAAAGAGAAGAGGTGGTATTATAAAAATGTAAAGAGTAGAAGCAATTAGATTCTGCAGTCTTTGGCTCCTGGTTATGGGTGTCAATCTCATAGCACAGCACTAGCAACAAAAAGGCATCCAGCAGCAGAGAGCACTGGAAGCCTACCATCTTGTGGCTTCATATTCTGCAAGGAGTTAAAGGAAGGAGACTTCAGAACACAGCACAAAGAAAAATTCTCCTCTTTCTTTTATTCTAAATCTATTTACTGTTACCTTTAATGCTACCAGTTAGAAACTGTAGTTTAAACAACCTGCCTGCAAGGTCGACTGCTGTCCTCCACTAGTGACCAGTTCTGTATTTCTTGCTGTATTTTGAAGGGCATTTCTTTTAATTGCGTCCTTGGCAGCTTTTCAATACTACCTTGACTTCACCAATTAAGACCTGTACAGATTCCCCCCCTCCCTGGGTCTAGGCCACTGAGAAGGTGTTGCTTAAACCCATTACAAACATTTCAATTAATGTTGAAAAATTGCTTCTCTGGAGTTCTTAATTAACAACTCAACTTTTCCTTCCCAGACTTCACATATTTTTAAACTGAATTTATTTTTTCTTAAACTGGAAGGAAAAATGTATTACAGGAAGAAAAAAAAATGTGAAAAATGTTTGCTGTTCCTTGGATATATGCACGTCATTTTTCCACCACAAAAAGCACATACACGCTTAATTGCAGGAATTGCAACACATACAGGAAAACAAAGAAAAAATACATCACAAAGAGAAATGCAAAAGTAATCCTTTGCAAATGGATCAAGAAAGCTCCTTTCAAAAGTGAATTAGCTGCATAACAAGAGCAGGTGCTGACCTAGACACTGATGAGTAGATCACTACTTCTGTTAAATACAGAGAAAGCAAAGGCATTGTAAACACTGACTGAATCGAGCCATTCTTCTCAGGGGACTGATGATAAACCTCACAGGTATCATTTAAGCCCAGAGATGTTCCTCCAGATTGTCACAACTCAGTGGGGCTGTCAACTTGGATAGAAAACAAACCTTCTCTTTCCCCAGCAGCAATGTCACAAGCATGTTTTTCTGAGTGACCTGAACAGCAACAAATGCCCAGATCTGGATGCTCTTCAGTTGGGAACAGGCTGTCCAGCAGAGTCACAGGCTCTCCATAACAGTACGGTGAGACAGCTGCCCTTTCTTTGGGGTTGACAGTTTTCCCCCAAAATGGAAAAACATGCTAGGAAGTTCTAATGATACTTCTTTTTTTTGGTTTTGACTCATTTTTGCAGAAATGCTATTTAGGTCAGGTTTTGAAGATCTTTTTCCTGTATCAGTCTCTTTAAGAAATGCAATTGTGTCACAAGAAATTACATAGGGTTCAATTGTACATAGACGTTTGCAAGATATCCCATAATTTTAAAAGTGCATTATATTTGAAAGTAAGTAGCCGTTTCACTTAATTAAAACTTGGCTTTAGAGAACAGTTAATGTATGTATGCCCACTTGTGAGCCAAGAGGCATAACAAATAAGCAGATGCATGAAGTATTAGAAAAGGAGTCTGCAGTGAATTGCAACTGTTTTAAGTATTAAAAGAAGAAATACTATGGGGAGTTCAGATAAAACTCACTACCCTGAACCCTCCTCAACTCTCAACCCGGAGTTAGACCTTTGCATTTTAGAGCTGTTATTATTCTGCACTCCATGTTATGCTTAAAATAATTTAAAATGCTCCATACAGAACTGTTCAGAATTATGGACACCCTGAGCATGAACTGCTGAAGAACATTTTAAAGTGTATGTGACATGAAATCTGATGCTGTACTTATGCAGTATAGCGTATAAAGAAAATGGCAAAGGTTAATACCTGAGGACACTAATTTTTGCTTCCAGTTTTACTTATTGTACTAATATTTGACATCACTGCAGAATATGCATCAATAAACCTAGATCTGCCATAAGTATTTCTAAGTTATTAATTGCTAACAGAAATTATTTATGAAGACATCCCAAGTTAAAATTCCTGTTTTGTGCCAAAGTGACCACCTTTCAAAATTTTAAGTACCTTAGAAGTTAGCCATGACAACTGGTACTAAGCATCTCAGAAAATTTTGGAAAATTTAACTAAGCAATAAAATATAGCTAACATTTATCACATATTCAAGTATTTTAATTAATAACATGGACAGCAGAAGTTAAAAAACAGAAAACCATATATGTTACTGTCAAACAAGACAAAAAGCTTTCAGCCAAACCTCATATGAAGAATTTCATGCAAACGTGGTTCCAAGAGATATTCAGCCTCACTCCCTGCTCTGATACGCAGCAGACTTCCCTTAGAATCCTGTTCCCCACAAACAGCAGAACCAGCCTTACATTTGCACTACCCTTTCTTTCCATGCAAAACATTTTGGCTCTGTGCAACTATCACCATTTCAACTGATCACTTAATACAACGTGCTGCCATCTAACAGAAAGACAAAATAAGAGTGCAGAGACAAAAACACAAATAAATAATGCTTTTTCAATCTTTACAAGGATTTTATTATTTACTGTAAAAAGGTGAAGAGAGAAAATGGCATTCTTAAGGGGTATTGTCACTAGAGGTGGGCAATGCCATTTCACGAAGGATGATTTTGAGCTGCTTTGCTCCTGAGAAAAGAAGGTAGAAATGCTGATTACTTACAGCTCATTCCCTTTCTCTGTTCCAGCTAGGCTATTATATTTCAGAATCATCTTTGAAGATGCTACTTACTGAATTAATCAATCAATCAATTCTCCACATGGTAATACTTAAACATTCTGGTTTGTCACATCAAAGAGTCTCCGTCAAGATGACATGTTATATAATTAAATTAACCATATCACAAAGTAAATTGTGCTTTTGATCAAGAACACATAACTTCTAAGACTTTGCTAGGAAATTTGCTTATTTGATCATATGATGAGTGGCTTTTTTGAGATCAAGGAAATTATCTTGTTAACTTTTTGGAAATGTACTGCATTGTTTCAAACAAGATAATGGCTTTCCTTTTTCCTTAACAGCCTACTTCCCTAAAAAGCATGGGAGATGGACTGCTGTGAGCTAATCTATTCCTGTAGAACATTTTTAAACACCACCTGATAGGAACAAAGCTCTGTCACACATCAGTATTTGTAAATCAAAAACATCAATACTTTACATACACTAATATTCACTGGCTGAGTCTTATTTGTGGAAGTTCTAAGTCTTACAAATCCGAATTTACAAAGTTGCTTGCCTTGATAATCTTTAAATATGTTATCATACATTTACACTTAACTGAAGACAAATGTCTTGTTTTGGAGTAAAAAATGTAAAAATAGAGGACGTATACAGCCATAAACTTGTAAATTACCAGACAAGCACCTAAATCTGCTAAGAAAAAAGGTAGCATTGGTTTGCAAGGTTAAACTAGGACATCTGTTCATACAGCCAAAGTATCGGGACAAACATGTAATGCAGCATTCCATGTTTAAAGACAGAAAAAAACTTAACACCTTACGCAAAAACCAATATTTAGATGGTGGTACTTTATTTTTATGATGTAGTGTCACTACAAATTTATTTCACTGAATTTTAAGAAACACTTATTAATTTTCACAGTAATATACCTCACGTTGTAAGGTAAGTTGTAAAAACATAAGGACTGGGAAATCTTTGATTTTTGTGAACCAGAAGACATAATATCAAAGTATATTTATCACCTCCAAGTGTTTACACACTGTTCCCATAAATTCTGTTTTGGTTTCACATTCTATGCTGCCTTTACACTGTGCTCTTAATCATATACGGAATCTTCACACAGTTCTTGCTGTGTCTGGAATAATCTAAAGAAATTGCATAACTATAAATATGTTGTGAATGCTTGCTTATAACCCAAAAACATGTTTGATCAAAACCAACTGGAGTCATAGAAAAGAATTCTTCTTTGGCAGACATGAACTTGGCATTCATTTTTGCAGTATTGAAATATTTATACTGATGGAGAAGCCCAGGCAGACATGTTTGTTTATTGCTTTGGTAACCTATGTGAGGTTGATATAAGTGAAACACCTTTGCAGGCTATTTGAAAAATGCAGCAGATATCTAAGGCTTTTAAAGCGCTCTGAGATAAGAAAGCTTTAATTTAATATGTCAGTGTTCAATATGTCAGAGCTCAAATATTCTCTCAGAAGAAGTCTTAATGCATATGCATTATTAATGCACTATCTGAGGGAACAGATCTATTTGAGCTGAATCTGACCAATGTCATTAGTCACAGAGTGCAAACCAAATTTGGAAATAGGTATGGTAATAGGTAAGAGAACACTTTTCACCTACCTTGTTTCTTGTGTACTGGTTGTCTTTAAAATTTAGAAAACTGATGAGCTCTATCTACAATTTATGTAGCTTGCCTAATCTAAAATGTTGCATACACACCTATCAGGTTTGAGAATCAGTGAATCTTGGGATTATTTCCTTACAATCAGATTATGTGTTCTGCGACCCCTGAGTTACAGGGTGTGGATTTATGTCTAACTGAAACGGTAATTTTTCAAAAAACATATTAGACTGTACCCGAGCAGCTGCACAAACTCTATGGTGACCTAAAACTTACATACAGTGTAATTAAAACTAAAACCACTAATTTTTTGAGGGCTGTACAGCTTTCATGTCTGAAAATCTCTTATTTGGATATTAAAAAAAAAAAAAAAAATCAGATTCATTAACTCCATGCAATTAATGCATACCCTAATCACTATAATGATCATGTGTTTCTCACTGATTTTTCAGGCATTACTAATTAGACATGACATTAATATTGCAATTTCAGTAACAATGTCAAAGCAGAAACTACAATCACAGTACTTCTGAAGGTGAAATTTTAACCAAGTACATTAAAAAAGAAGGTCTGTTCCTGTGCCTGCAAGATGTTTTCATGCACTTCTCAGTTTGTGAAAGAGAGATGTTGAGTAAAGCCTAATTAAAAGGTGTGTTACAACACTGCTGCATGACACTTTGCAATATTGGTTCTGTACATCTCAAAATCCAGCAGTATTAAACTCAAGCTGACAAAGCCCTGAGCAACCTAAGCCCTGCAGGAGACTGAAGCAGACAATCTCCACACACCCTTTCCAACCTAAATTCTTCTATGATTACATTTTAAACTGCATTTCTGTGTAATATGTTCCTATCTAGGAATATATACTGAAGCCAAATTTGCTAATGGCCATTTTTAGAGTGATTACAAAGCACAGTTGAGAAACCAGAGAAAGACTTGATTAAATTAGCAAACTGGACATCACAACAACAAAATAAATTCAGCACAAACCAGCATAAGATATTGCATGCCATGTTACACTAATGGATTCAGATATTAAGTCAGTGGGAAAATAAAATATGTGGCCTTTCATGGAAAAGGTCTCTAATGTTGTGAGGAAGACAACACACACCTGCTTCATGCTCTACTGTGATCAAGAAACAAAATACATATGAAGAAATATTTAGTGGATGGAAGCAAATGTTTAGTGTCAACATGAGATAGCTGTAGTAATAATCAACATATTTTCTTTCAGTATTTATTCTATCATCTCATGATGAAATAAAAGAGAATTAAATTGATCACAGCAATGACGAGAAAAGCAGTAGCCACATAATAAGAAATTAAGCCTGACAATTAGTCAGGTAAGTAATTCCAAAGTAATATAACCGAGGTATATATACATATACAATAGAGGAGGACAACTTCAACTTTCAAGAGTTTTTTCTTTTAATAAAGAATGGTTAGCATAAATTCATTGACACATAAGTTAGTCAACTACTTATAAAAATAAGCTTTTTCGAAATAAGACAAGCATCTGTAGGAGAGCTTTCTAGGGGGGAAAAAAACATACCAATCAACGCTCCTACCTTTTAGCATAAGCTGAATAACATAAAAGTATCAAATATTTCATGTAATTTGTAGGTATATTATGAGACATTACATATTTGTTCTGATTCTTCTGGTTGTTTTTAATACAGGAGAAAAGAAATAAGACACGATATGCTACTAGAAAATCTAAGAAAATTGTGTCTCACACTTGCAACCAGTTTTTGAGGTTTTTAATGGCTCAGTTACAGCAAATAAACCATGCACTTTATCACATTGCTGACAAACTTTCACTTAATACATGTTGTGTCGCTAATTTGGCTGAGTAATTTGGTACAGTAATTTGGCTGTACACTTTTATTAATATTATCTTGGATACGGAATGACTTTGCATTTAAACCAATGCTATTTGATGTGCTACATTAAATTTAAACATTCCACGTCTAGTACAGTAAAGTCTTTGTAGTACTATGTTTTTGAAGGTGCTTATTTATTCATACAGCTATAAGCTCATCCATTACTATGAACAGAGTTCCAAGAACAAAATAGCAACTGCTCAAATTAACCACTATCACTGTTAAGCACCGCATCTCTCCCAAGGCAGTAAGTGGTTATGCTCCCCTTGTGCATGCAAAACTTCCATTCACATCGGTGAGGGACAGGCACACCAAGAGACAACTCAGCCATTTCTGCTATGATGGCTCCTGTTAAAACATCCTCCACTGGTCTCTGCCTGGTAGCTTTATGAAAACCTCTGAAATTCATCAGATTTACAAGTCCAACTGAAGTTTCAGCTTCAAGAGCTTGACTGCAATGTTAACTGTGCTGCCCCAGTGTCCTACTTCATTTTACTGGCACCTAGAAAATCCAGTGCTCCCAAATAACCAGCCGCTTTGAATGTTGTACACAAACTTTAAAGGGGGGGGGGGGGGGGGGACGACGGGACGGGACACGCGACACGACAGACAGACCACACGACACACTGATGACACACGAGATGAGGTGACCCAGCCTCAACTGTGGAGATTACTGTGAATAGGTCAATAGCATCAAATTCAGTGCAACCATGCCACAGTACCTTTGCTGCTGAGGATGTAACATGTGTAGTGTACGAACAGGCTTCATCAATAACCATTGTGAAATTCTTAGGAAAAATAGAAATTGAGGTGTTTTGGTATTATATATTTTCTAAATAAAGCAATAGTCTCAGGAAAACAGCAAATACATACTGTAGCAACAGAAGTGCCATATGACTAAAACCAATTTACTCAGTTTCTTATGACCAGTAACCCATCGTTCCCAACCTCCCTCACGACAAAACAACTCGCCATATACCACAGTAACAACAGAGCTGGCTAAGAAGTAGAATATTTTCACAGGTTTGTGAAACTAGTTTTCTAACAGAAACTTACTAGTCTGAAAAGTAACACTCTGGAAATTGCACTGGGATTTCATCCTTCCTTCCTTTAAAGATTTTCCATATCAAGTGTGCCTAATGTATTCCTGCCCTCAAAACCTAAACCAAGGCCAGCCAGCAAAGCAGTGTTCTCCTCTAATTCATACTTCACCAATAACATAAGCTTCCCCTATCTGGAGACAAATTCTCATCTCAATGACACCAGCATCTCAACAACAGATGCCTTTTCAGCAATATAACTATCATCACTGTTGTTCATACACTGGCATAAACATCTAAGCTCCTAAAAAATAAAAAATTACAGCCTAGCAAACATAGTTATGCCAATAAAACCATTCTAGTAGCAACTAGGTTAATTCTTAATTTAAAAATAATAACAGAGATCCTAATGTGTTCTCTAGTTATGTTCTTAGATTAACACTTGCACAGACCTGACTTCATACAGAATGCTATCCCGAAGGCAACAAAACTGCATTGAAATTTCTGTCTGGAACTCAGTAAACACCATCATTTCTGATAATCAAAAAAGAATGTAATTCACCCCTTCAACTGTGCTGGTTTTGCAGTCTCATAAAATTTTTAAGTAATGAGAAGTATTTTGCCCATAGAAGCAGCAATTGTAATTGAGTATGATGAATAATAGCATAATTTCAACCATGGCTACTTTTCAGAGCAGAATCTCACTAGAACAAGATAACCGACACAGTAGGCAATGAGACCCCTGAAAACAACAAAACAAACCAACCAATTGTTCAAAACTCTTGGCTTAGTTTATTCCCATATACAAACTCTTGTGCCTCAGCATGCATTAGAATATATTTATTGCTACATACACCAAGGTATGTTCTAGGAGAGCTGCTAAGGGAAATATGCTATGAAGTCAAATCCATGTAACAGAGTTGGGGGAAAGGTATAAAAACTTCAGAAAGCATAAAAGTTCCCCATTGTTTTCAATCCTAGTCGTTATAAATATAAGGGAGCAAAAGCATTGCCCAACGCAAATACCACCACTATATCATGTTGCACCTCAGCCCTGACCTGCAGCAACCCTTCTGCTCCAGTTCCCATGCCTCTGCATTACAGACTTTAATCACACAGGAAGAGGTTAAACTAGAGGTATGGGTTTACAAGAAAGACAAACATCCACGCAAGACAAGGCTGATGCCACCACTCATTTTCAACAACCAACTCCATCTGCCCAGGAGGAAAGAGTAGCACATTAACTTGTCAACCCTTCAGGTTCCGTTTGTTCTGCTCACATAAGGCAACCAGCAGCAGTAAACCATTGTTCACAAAGGCACACTCATGAACAGCTCATGAGCACTGGCTGGTGCCTAACACTGTGTAAGGATATGCAGCTGCACTCACTCACCACATGCACAGTGGTGGGGGTGGGTCCTGCACAGAACCATAAAAGTGTTTGGGAAGAACTGAGGATACGCTCCTGGGAAAAAACATAGCTTTCTTACTGCTCTCCTTAGCTGCCTGGCTGACTTTTGTTTTGTTTGGTTGGGTTTCTTTGTACACTGGGCCAGGACACCTGAAGAGTGATCAATAGTTGCAATGCTAAAGCTGATAAATCTGAGTTCCTCATGCTTTTCATACACGTTTTATCTGTGTTTAAGTAAATATCAATAACGACATTACAGCAAGTGCAGCAGGGAGAGCACAGGGACAGAAAAAGGCAAAGTACTCAGCTTTCCACACACATACAAATAAACACGTCTTCCCATCCCCCACTCTGCTACCTAGAAATTTTTGCCAAAACACATGCCATTTTTGCCTTCAATAAAAATCAGCAAGATGGGAACCCTACTAAGCAGGCCTTGTAATACCTATCCAGCCCAGGCTCTTCTCCCTAATGTTTTCATTTAAATCATTAGCACTCATCATACTAAGGTTTTAAAATATATATATATATAGTTCATGAGCAAGTTGCACTCATATCAGCTCATTAATAGCCTTTTTTCTGAATCCACATACCTTTACAATCACATCCAAAACAATCTTTATTAATGCGCTCTGTCTGTTTTCACTGGGAGTATCTCACTCCTCCTCACACTTTCTTTTTTTTACCATAAAGCAAGCATCCCTTGTTCACATGTTTTAAATTTAATCAGAATACCTGAGGTGTCAATAATCATGTTTCTCTTTCTGACAAGAATCAGAAATGGAAATAAAGCTCATGCTGCATAACAACAATGTAATCTGCAGCGCTGCATCTGAACAACTTACTTTTCAAGAAGTCTAAAGCAAACTCCTCTTTTAGCTGAAAACATATAAAGGAAGTCAGCCTTTTGAAACTAAATTTAATAAGCCAAGCAACTGGATCCAAACACTAAAAAATAAATTAGTTAAAAGCCACTACGAAAGATGCCAGGATCCCCTCTCAAATCATCAGCACCATGTTTCTAAAAATATATTTCAATTAATCAAAATTAAAATGGGAGAGGAAAAAACATCACTATTATGCCAGATATTTATTGCTAAAATAATTAATATTCCCCCTCGTTGCTTAAGACTGTATTACTAAAACAGTCCTAGCAGCAAAGTTAGAAAATAATACATAGCCTAGAGTGCCCTCTTTCTTTTCCAAGAGGAGTTTCAGGGAAATAGTCTCTTCATGTAGATGTTAGTCAGTTGTTTCTCAGAAAGTCAAATACAATAGCTAACTGGGCTGTATTAAAAAAATCTAAACATGAAAGCAGTTCAGCATAATTGAAGCGATATCCTTGCAGTGGTGATGAACATGATTCTACCTTAATAAAAATATACTTACAGAGCCATCTGAAATTGCTCAAGCCATTTTTTCTTCAAGTCTTTAGTTTTGCAATAAACTTCTAAACCATTTTGACCTTGGATATGAATGAGGTAGAAGCCATAAGACCACTGCATAAAAAGATTGGCAATACAAAGGTCATCAGTTATGAAGAAAGGAAAAGGAAAAAAAAAAAAGAAGCATTTGTACATCCCTTAATTCCCTTATTTTGGGAACAGCAAGACCACATTATTGTGTTCACTTAGGAATGACTTACTCAAACACTTCAATTACATCAAAATAAAAAAAGTTGAAATCCCTAAATATTCACTCCAGCTTACATTTAAAACATAAAACTTTGTAAATAAGTTGTATATACATTCCGAACTCCTGCAAAACGTTTCAAATTGCTGCTAAAAATATACATTTTATATGAATTTGCAAGAAATATTTACCTTCTTATTTTCTTTATCAGTAGTGGGGTTATTTGTAATTTTGTATTTCTGAAGATCTATTATTTCCTTCATTTCATAATTATCACCTCTCCGTTTGCAAACAATTACAGCTAGATCAAACAAGAAGATATGCCTATGAAAATACAATATAAAGAAGGTTAAAAACACTCCAGAAAGCCAACACCCAAAGTCTTATTTTACACAACTTTGCCTGTGGCACTTAAAAATTTGAAGGTGAACAACTAAATTACTGAATAACGAAACAAAAAAACCCCACTGAAAGTACTTTTGCTAGAGCCTTAGTACTTGCAAGGGACTTAGGTGATCTTAGATGATAACATAATAGCTAACTTCCCATGAATCACTTTGCAAATTCACTTGGTAAACAGTGCATAGGCTCTGTGAATGGACAGGAAAGTACTCTCAAGAATCACCGAGCTGACCTCAAATCTAAAAAGAGAGTTACTTTACAGGCTTTTAAATAGCAAACACCAGAAGTCATGCCATCACCTGTCTTGCCTCGCACGTTTGTCCAATGTAGTTATCCTTATTTCCCCATCACCTTGAGGTCTTCCATACTGTAAGAGGGAATGATTCTGAAACAGAAGTAATATGTATGATTCAATATAGCAAAAGCATCAAGATGACAACACATTCAAATGTTAGACCACTCACTCCTTTTACCCCAAAAAAGGACTTTTCAGGCCTGAAAACAACATCTTTTCCTCACTATCATCTACAATAAAGAATCGGTCCATTCCATTTTTGTCTTCAAATGGGAAAATTTTTCCCATTAAAAAAACACCTGAGTCACTGTACAAATACAAACCTTTAACTATACAAATATATATTAACTACAGACAGACTCCAAAAATAGCAGAGATTTCTGTACTTAAATATTCATGTCATTCTAAACCAAGCAAAACATACTTACACTTAAAATATTACCAAGACTACTGTAATTTCCTCTGAAATGTGGAAAAAATACATCTATCAATATATTTGATCAAAAGTCATTTAAAAACTGTATAAGAAAAATATCACATACCAAATTCTCTATTGATAGCTGAAACTGTCTAATTTCACGGAGCGTTTCATTATCTCTCTTTACTTCATTTACATATTGAGCCAAGTCCTACAGCAGCAACAGAAAAAGGGAGGAAAAAAAGTTTTTCATAACAGACCACTTTAATACCTTATTTTGGCAAATTTATTTCTAATTTTGTCTTTGACTTATCTGCATATTTAGTAATTTTTTAAAAAAAATTATCTTTTATGTTCAAAAATTACCAATATGCATGGCTAAATAAAGAAGGAAAAAAGCCTCTGCGTATCTTCAATTGTATTTACAACTTTCTTCCTCATATCCATTGAAGCACAAATTTAGTAGTAAGAAAGAGGGAAATGTAATAAATTGTAAAAAAGGCCTGATTTTTTCTGAATTTTGTTAATGGCTTATATTCAAGATTAAAGATGGAAATGGAATTTATGCAGCACACTGCCAAAAAAGCAGTCAACAACATCCAGTATCAGAGAGTAAGACAAAAGGTAAATAGAGCATATAGTAGAAAACGTATGTAAGGCAGCTCAAAAGCAGCATGTAAGGTGTAAACGTATCATAAGCCTGTGTGCTTATTAGGAGAGAAGCTACTGCCCCAGTAGTAGGATCGTGCTCTTACTGTTGCACAGCAGAGAGAAGCCATTACGCAGCAGATTTTAAAAGGGGCCTTTAATGGGATATACTACCTGAAGTCACAGGTTGAGATCATTATTGTCCCCTTTACCAGAACATGTACTGTACACATTTCAACTACAGCCTTTAAAATGCTCTGAACATGCTTGAGTAATAGTAACAATTTGCTGGGGCTTCTCTGTTTATGGCTATGGATGAGGAGTGAGCAGGAGTGGTAATTGGTAAGGTCAGGGATGCCAAGAGCAGGAGTTGGAAAAGACATTCTGATCTTTACAACTTGCTTTTACAGTATCCCTTCAATATGGTCACAAATTTGGAGGGTGGGAGAAAGGTACATCTTCTTTCTAAGACAGTTTTAATCAAAATCTAAGAATAGCTGCAATCATTATGCTAGCTTCCCAAATGAATCTGTGCAGGATACACTCACATAAGTCTTGAAAGAGTTAGTGTAAAAATGAAATAGCCTCTTTTCTTGCTGCTAAAAGAAATCTGACAGCATAATGCTTCCTAGAATTTTCTTTCTTGGGGGGGAAGTACCACTTTGCTGGCAGTTTTTCAAAAGACATTTTATTTTCGGGCAGGCACACCAGGGTTTTTAGAAGCAACTTACCAATGCTGCACAGTTAACTTCTACTACACTGGCAGGGACTATTGTAAGAGGATACAGTACATCGGGAGGGTAACAATACTGCAACCTTAAGAGGAGATGCTCATATCTGGGTTGTTTTGTGGGTGGGTGGGGGGAGTAGTGGTTTTTGTTTTGGTTTTGGTGTTTTTTTTTTTTCAATTGGCTGGTTATGTCCTGCCAGCCAGCACATAACTGCCACAGCCACTCTGGCATGAGATTTCTTAATTGGTCTTTTATTTTCAGTCCAACAGCCACCAAAACCAATGAAGCAAACAGGAAAGAAAAAAGGGAAGTGGGAGGGAATAAAAACCAAGGTTATTTTCCTAGCCAGTTAGCAGCAGCCAGGATGCATGGCTTGCCACGAGATGGAAGCAACACTGTGCCATCCCATTTCAGGCATCCTTCCGTGGGAGATTATCATGGCGGCTCTCTCTGCATTCAGTGCACAAAACGGATAACAAAAAAGGGGAGCCAAAATCTCATTTGTGAGCTGGTCTGTATTCCAGGCATTCAAGGCAGACAATCACATAATATGAGACAGCTGTGTGACCCAAAACTAACTTCTGTGGACCACACATATTACAACAAGAGATATGACCTATGTCATGTTGGCTTCTTTCCCCCTTTCCCAACAAAGGATAGAAAAAGTTTCACAATTCCAGCACATGAATGTCACGATTCATGCCGTGAAGCCAGCTGAAGCAGAACTGTGCTTCATTTCTAAAGCAGTGCAGAGGAACACATAATGTATTACCTTATACATAAGGCAGTACAGCTATACACAAAGCATTTGTTTGTACCACTTGCAGGTGAATGTACAGTGACAGATATTCTACCTCCAGAAAGACACTACTGCTTTCAAAGGTAAAGCCACAGAGATCATATTAAGATGACAGGAAAAAAAAGTCTTGTAAAGAAAAATAATTGTCTTGATCTCATTGGGAAACTACTGACCTTGATTAGAATTGACCTACAGTGGTAGAAATATTCCTAAATTTTGGAAGCGAGACCAACATTATTGAAACACCTGTTTTTCATCTCATTATATGACAGCAAAATGATACAGAAGTAAACTGAAACAAAGAAGTTCCATTTCATAAACCGTCCACTTCAGAAAACTACTGAACTTTCTTCCCAGACTTGAGCAAAGCCCTCAACTATATATACTTGTCCTGACATACTCACAAAGTTCACAGTGACCTGTGAAAACGTTTGATCTGCTGTGAAGATTATCTCCCCCAGGAAATATAGTTCTGAGCTACTATTTTAACTGCCAACAAAGACATAAATACTTCATTGCCATGAATACTTACCTTCATTGCATCAAGTGCCAGTTTTAGATTTGCCTTCTCCATGGGATCAGTAGTGTGCTTTACCAGCTCCTGTGGACAGAGCAGCTAAAACCTTTCACCCACTGTCTGTCAGTTTATAATTGAAGTTGTCATTGCTCACCCTCACCCCACCTCCCCACCCCCCTTCCAAAAAAAAGAAAAAAGCCAAAACCAGAAAATACAACCCAACACAATTCACATTTTCATCCCCACAGTTAGTAGCCGATAACTGAGTGGGGACTACTGCAAACAGATAATTGGCAAGTGTTTAAGAACGATTGCTGTATAGCCTGAACACTGACTTTAGCCGATAATAAACCATCACTAATTCGGTCTGTCTAGCACTTAAAACTTGCCAAATCAGATCATTACTGTACGTGTGTCCTGGTTTCAGCTGGGATAGAGTTAACTGTCTTCCTAGTAGCTGGTACAGTGCTATGTTTTGAGTTCAGTATGTGAAGAATGTTGATAACACTGATGTTTTCAGTTGTTGCTAAGTAGTGTTTAGACTAATGTCAAGGATTTTTCAGCTTCTCATGCCCAGCCAGTGAGAAAGCTGGAGGGGCACAAGAAGTTGGCACAGGACACAGCCAGGGCACCTGACCCAAACTGGCCAACGGTGTATTCCATACCATGTGACGTCCCATCCAGTATAGGAACGGGGAAGTGGGGGGCAGGGATTCGCCGCTCGGGGACTGGCTGGGTGTCGGTCGGCGGGTGGTGAGCAATTGCACTGCGCATCATTTGTACATTCCAATCCTTTCATTATTGCTGTTGTCATTTTATTAGTGTTATCATTATCATTATTAGTTTCTTCTTTTCTGTTCTATTAAACCGTTCTTATCTCAACCCACGGGTTTTGCTTCTTTTCCCGATTTTCTCCTCCATCCCACTGGGTGGGGGGGAGTGAGTGAGCAGCTGCGTGGTGTTTAGTTGCTGGCTGGGGTTAAACCACGACAACGTGTGTGCTGAAAGCACAGGTAAACACTAGAGTTCATTTACACATTACTATACAGTATATAACCCCATTCCAAAGCCTGCACTTGTCTGCTGAGAGAGATGTACACTGGCAATAAAATCTCAGCTAAACTGTGCACTGCTTAAAAGAAGTCATTGTCTCATTAAGCCTAAGATAAAGCTGACTCAGAAGACATATTTAAATCAAAAGTGAATGTTTAAAGAATTTTTTTAGCCATTTCCCATATGGAAAATAAAAGGGCTTTTTAGGTTTTTATGAAGTGAAAGAGTAACCTCTTGGGGAAACAGGTTATTTGTTATTTATAATTTGAGAATTATGTATTTCAGCTAACATAATAACTTGCTAAAATCATAGGAAATGAAGGAATAAGTATTTATACTTCATATTACAATTCTAATAATTTACTGGATTTTTTTTCTTTCAAAGTCTATAAAATATTTTTCTTGTACAATGTATACTAGTGTCACACAACATAGTGACATATTGTATATCATCTTTTCATAATATACAGGTTGATTATAAAATCATGACTCAGATCTAAGTTTTTTTTTAAAAAGCAGTTTACCATTCATTTTGTTTTTTCCAATTTTCCATTGATCAAAATATTGATGACATTTATAGAAATACTTCAAAAAATTTAACATTACAGAACGTATGTTGCTCTGCCGAGTCAAAATTATGCTTCACATACAAATAGTAGATCTTTTTAAAATGACATTTTACAAGCATCAGCAGGGTTGACAGTCTAATATAGTAATATATTTCTTTGCAGCTGAATTAATGAGTCTCCTGGCACAGCTATCAAATTAAATTTATAAGACTTTCCACCCTTATTACAGGACTAACTGCAAAAGCTAATGCTTTGTGGGTTATAACAAGAAGCATTTCAAAATAAATATGGCTTTATTGTAATTTATGACAGCAAAGAAGTATCTTAAAAGTATGCTGTAGTATGGTCCAGCTTCCTCTTTTGGAGGGTAATGGCTCACATTTCAAAATACCATGATTATAGTTTGGTACAACTAACCATTTTAAACATAGCAAGAATGAAAGGTTCAGACACTGAGGAAACAATTGTTTTTTATTCTTTTTTCCCCAGATATGCTTCAGCTCTGAGGAACGATTTCTGTAAGAAAACCTGCACTTGACTGGAGTTTATTTCGTAACAAATCAGCCTCAAACCTATGGAAATGTCAATCACATCCTTTTGATAAAGACCTTTAGCTCTCATTCTTACAATCCACTAGTGATAAACAATCACAGTTTTGCTCTCAGCCCCCTTAAATTTCAAAAATAAAATACCTGGAGCAGTAGGTGATATTTTAGCACTCTCTGCATTGGAACCACTAAAAGATCCCGCAATGTAAATTTCCCATTATTGGCCCTCTTGGAACATTCCTAGTTCAAAGCAGAAGAAAGAACAAGACAAGAGAGTTAAAAAATAAAAATATTCAAGTGATATATATGAAAATTTAGTGATATATGGGCCAAGCAACTATATTAAGCTTGAGATAAAGAATATCAACAAAATTAAGGAAAACAGCTGATATGGCAATGATAGCTAAGCAAAAAAAAAATCTGGGTCTAGACACTTGTTCTTAGATATTTCAACAGCATGAGAAAGAGTAGAATAAACATCACAAAGACAACAGGAATTAGGCATTCCATTGAATTAAAAAAAAAAAAAGGCATTGCCTATAAGCACAGTGAAGGCAGAAAATATTACATCTATCTTCAAAAAAGCAAAAGATAATCTTGGACACTACAGGCTAGTCTCAGTTCAGCCCCTGCAAAAATTATGAAGCAAGTCCTCTTGGAGGCAATTTCTGGGCACATGAAGAAGGTGACTGGGAATATCCAGCATGGATTCACCACAGCTAAATCAACGACCTACTTGACTGCTTTCCACAATGAAATGGCTAGATCTGTGAATGGGTGGGGAGAGTCTACCCTGACTTTTCTAAGGCTTTCAACATCATCTCCCACAACATCCTGATATCCAGGCTGGGATGTTATGCTCCAGATGAACTATCTACTAGGTGTATGAAAAACTGGCTAGATTGTGAGGCTCAAAGAGAGCAGTGACTAATGTTTCCTACACTACCTGAGAGACAGTTGCAAGTAGAGCTCCTCAGGGGTCTGTCCCCTGAGGGAGGGGGACCCCTCTCTTTTAATATCTTCAGCAATGTTCTGCAGGAAAAGACAGAAGACACCCACAGCAAGTCTGCAGGCAACACCAGATTGGAGGGTGCAGGTGACACTCTTCACAGCATGTCCAACAGGAACCTCACATGAAGGCAACAAGGTGAAGACAAAGTCCTTCACCTGGTATGTACTAACCAGGGACATGCTAACCCAGAGGGCTGACCAGCTAGGGAGCAGCTCTGCTGGAAAGGACACAGGGGTCGTGGCAGACAGCAAACCCTGTGAGGCTGTGGGACCAGGGCTTGTTCAGCCTAGAGATCCCTCCCAACCTGAGTGATTCTGCAATTCTGTGTTCTCAGCTGAGGTGTCACAATAAACAGAAGGGTATCACTGATGATCACTTCCCAAAAACACTCCTAACCATACTGATGTCAGTGGCAAAACTCCATTCACTTCAGTGCCAGGATGTGTACTGCAACAGCTCACGTATTCATTTGATCAGAGGCTCCAAAAAAAATGAAAAGGAAGAGAAACACATTCCTGTATCAGTCCAGCTAGTTTTTCATCATAAAGTTTTTGACCTGGATGAAAACAGGGCATATACATAGAAACATATATAGGTGGTTTTATATATGTATGTATATATATATGTATTAAAAAATACTGATACCTCTAACTTCAATTTAACATCCTCTTTTGTCTTAGAGATGTTGTCTAAGCATGATATCGCTATCTCCACTTGACTGCAGTACTGTCCATAAATAACCAATCTAAATCAAAGCAAGAGATAAAGAATAAAAGGAACATTTGCTTATTTAAGAACAATCCTTGATCATTTTTCACAAATACATCGTTAACAATCCTCCTTTCAAAAAGGAGCAGTGCCTAAATAAACAAGGATAGGATTTAGCCACAGACTTCAATGGGCAACATGAAAACAAGAAAGAATATTCAGGAGAACACAATTTTGATCTACCTTCAAAATGCTATAAAATCATTGCAATTTCCTTTAATATTCACATGTATATGTTCTGATAAATACAGGACTCATTAAAAAGCAGCGTAACTGCTGTTTAACAGAACAACAGTCTGTAGTATTTACAACACTGCAGACTTCCAAGGTTGTCATGAATAAATTCTGTAACACAGGCTTAACAGGATTAATTACAGCTATCCTTTAAAAAACTTGTAGGTTACCCAGACTGATCCATCTCCAACAGTTTCTACCAGGTTATATCCTGTGAGCTCTCAGATCAAAATAACGGTGGATGAAAACTTAAGAAATTTTCAATAGTTGTCAAGGCCAGCAACGCTTTTTGAAGGAGCCTGGTTTTATGACAGGAGATTCTTGCCCCTGTTTGGAGTGTTTCTTTCTGCTAGTCCCATTGCAAAGTGTGCTGTTTCATTTCACCTCTTCATAAATTTCTTGAGGTGTTCCTTTGGATGATTCAAATCCCTTTTTTGGGGGTCCCCATGAGCTTTCCATTGGGGTGTCCTAAATTTCTTTTTCTCTTGCCTAATCTTTACCTTTTTTTCTTTTTTTTTTTTAATTCTTCTTTCACAACTGAAGTGATGATACTGATTTAACACCACATCTGATTACTTTTAATCACTACATGGTTAAGACGTTGAGTCTACCACCATCTGTTTCCTTTTTGTATAATATAAACTTGAGGTTTCTTCTCAGTGTCCTTTTTTCCCCTTTTAGCACACATTTCAGAACTGCTTTTGAAAGATAAGCATTTTACAGAACTTCTTGTCCCCTAATTCCCTCCTACAGCAGCAGAAAGTCTAACAGCCTGGGAAATAACTACGTCCTGCTCCAACATGAAAGCTGAGACAGAGGGTCTCTGAAGGCAAGACTGTTTATGGGCAGGCTGGGACACCCTCCTCCCTCAGAAAACAACTCTCCTGTCTAACATTTTCTGGATGCTGCTGTCCAGTTTCTCACAAGCCTCTTATTACTGCAACAGTCCTCCTTCCCCATCTCCCTCAAGCAAATCCAATTAGCTCCCACAGGTCTTTCCCACTCCAGTCCCAGAAGGAACTAATTTTTAACGACAACCCAAGGGTTACGTCAAGGTAGGTCAGTACTGTAGCCCTCAGTACAAGTGTTTTTCAGCTAAGTACCACAGGCATGTAAGTTCATCTATACAGTCCAACAGCTGTTCAGTGCTGGCAGAAAAAAACAATCTGAAAAGGTGGGTAAAAAAATTGGCAATTAGCCTACAGGGCATGGTATGCTGCCACAGCTACCCTGTTATCAGCTTGGCTGTTTTTCACAGTTGGAAGCTAGAGCATGCTTTCTTTACTGTTGCACCTTTGACTGCAGGGTAGGGTAAGACCCTAGTCTATTCTCTCTTCTCTTTTGCACCTGCTTTCTCTTCTTTCAAGTTATGACTTCTTCTGTTTTCTTGAACCTGGAATAGCCTTAATATAGATCCTTGCCTTATTTTGCCCCTTCTTCCTTTTTTATAACATTTTATCTGTTAAACAATACAGGTACATGCTATAAAATACCTGGGATTATTTGCATGAAAAAAAGGCTGTGCAAAATAAGCTATTTAAGTTTTGTTCAAAATACAGATGTTACCTGTCTATGTAACAATATTGCCAAAACTGGGGGTAAGAAGAGGGAGGGCTCATATAGCAATAGGTTCCATTTTGACTTCCAGGCTCAAAACACCAAATACTAGCTTAGTAAGTATACTGACATCAAATTCAATCCTGTTTCAGAAATATTCATTGAATAAAAATATGGCAAAATATTTTACCAAATTGAGCAGAGGTTATCACAATTAGTAAGAGTGCATAAATCTTACCTTTCCTTGTAGTTAATAAAAATTTGATATAGGTTCTGATCATTTTTGTTAACGATGGAATCATTGATGTCCTGTGTTAGATTCCTGTGAATTTTCACCAAATCCTTAAAAACAGTAATGGGGAGGGGGAAAGGTTTTTTAAAAACAGAACAACTTAAAGCTTTGAATATAAAAATAAATTATTTCATGTTAGACCCATTAATTTCAATAAATTGGAAAACAGATCATTTGAGAGTAGAACCTAATTTCAAGGTTTGCCACATCTTCCATACAGTGCGACAAGAAAAACGAAACTCCAAGAACTACCTATTAGAGACTAATTTATTCTAGCTTGGAACGTGCACTGTTAATTCATCTTCATTTTATAATGATAATTTTAAAATTAAGCAAGTCAAGTAAATGCTTTAGTGACAAGATAAAGTAATGATTCATGTCCCTGAGCTGTGAAAAATTAGTTTTGTACATTACATTGGTCAATTAGTGATGTTCTAGTGCTAAGTTAACTGCAGTCATAATGAGTTTCCCAATACAGCAGGCAACTAATGGCTGAAAGGCAAGAATATTACAGAAAGATTTGCTCCCTGAGTATAGTAGTAACTCACCTTACTTGTTCGCTATTATACAAAAATCTGTAAGCAACTATAGGAGATTACATCAGCCTTAATACTGTATGGATACTGTCAAAGAAGTCACAAGAAATTAAGTCAAAGCAGGTTAAAAAGTTTTGAAATTAGGGTAACTGACTGTAAGCATTGTACAGACCACTGCACTGAAAAACAGAGTACTGTTTAAAGAAAAAGCCATTGAAGATGGTTTAATGCAGTAAATGACATACTACAAAAATAATATGCAATACTGAGTTGTGAACTAAGTGAAAACATTTCACTTCACTCTGATGAAAACTAAGAGCACATATGAGGTCAATCACATCACAGGTGAGGAAGCAAAAACTTAAAACACATCAAATTCCATTACTAGCAATTGTATGGCCATATCCTCAGTATCTTAAGTTGCAGCAGACAAAGATGTTATTATAGAAATGCTTCCCATTTAATATACTACAGGAGCACATTTTCTCAGGAGTGCACAGGGACTCAGCTAAGCAACACCCCTGAAAAACAGCTTAACACTAAGGGGACAAAATGTCTTTTTAAGCTTCTATCTCCAATTCAAAGCCAAGTTTTAAATTAAACTGATGTTAGCAACATTAGAAGTTAATGAAAGTTCAAACAACTTCAGTACATGTACTTCCATCTCTCTTTCCCTCTGTATGTCCATATATACGTCTCAATTCGAATGCATTCATAGGTGTACATACAAATGCATCTATGTATGTGTGCACACGTATATACATAGACAGATGTACATACAAACGCCATCTATATATGTGTGCACACGTATATACATAGACAGATGTACATACAAATGCATCTATGTCTACATATATATACATAGACATATACATACAGAGATACACACACAGAGCCATACACACATTTTATAGGACAGAAATTTGAAATCTGAGCCCTACTGAAGGGCACTCTCTTTAGACTGGTGAGTCATTTGGGGTGGTTTGGGGGCCGGGGGGGAGGTTCTTAAAAATGAAATATATTTTGACATCAGCAGATGATTTTGTCCAGCAAGCATCTTTCAGAATCTATATAAGGAATATAGCATCACCCTAAAGCACTGATCCTTCACCACAACCCTTTAACAGAGGCAAATTCATCCTGTTCTGAGAACACACTTGCTCTCCACATTGCAGTTTGCTGTAGAGCTCTGTGTAACAGCTATTTTTAGTTTAAAATAAGCTTCCACTGCCCTCCAGCCTTCCTGCTGAGGAACTGCCACAAAGACAAGATCTGAGCAGACAAAGCATTTGCATGCATTTTTGGCTTAGGCAAGCCCTATATCTCTTTTAATGTTTTTGGATGCCTATGAAATGTTACTGGAGTCAGAAATAAGCACCAGCTTGTAACAGCAGATTACTGAATGCTGATAATGAAAAACAAAATAAAACAACCTAAATGTAACAGTTTACTACATGTCTTCCTAGTTTCAAATAAACAGGTTTTGTTCTTTTTACTCCTCTTATCTGATCCCCTTGCGTTTCTTTAACTAGTAGTGAATAGGCTGACCTTCCAGTTTGTGGTTACAGCGTGCAAGCCTTTCCAGCATGTAAAGCCTTTCTTATACCCCTGTGCAGTGTGTCACGTTGGCTGGCTTTAGGTCTTTCAGTGCACATAAGTCAACATGCCTGGGCACACAGAGCCTTAGGAAAGAGGTTTACAGGAACTTAGGTAGGGCAATCAGGGCCTTATATGAAATGAATAAGAAACATTAATGTAGGACAGAATATAAATTTGTTTTCAAAAGCCAAGGGATCTCTACAGGCAGCTGACATACTTCATGACAAGTAGGTTACGGATGTCTGTGGCAGTATTTCAGACTAATATTCAAAGAGAAGGAAATTACAGCAATTGAGATTCAGACTGAAAACTGTAATAGCGGGACAAACATTGCAAGGTGTCAGGTATCATCATCAGTGTAATAACTGTTGTAATTTAATTTCTGTCAGGATGGTGCTGGAACAGCACCTAAAACAGGTTCCCACAGAACAAAAAAAATCCCCAACACCACCTCCTACAGCCTTGAGAGCCTGCGGGACATGCCAGAGATGGCCAAAACAGAGGTGATCTTTCACAGGCAATAAAGGTTTGATGTGGCCCGTGGGCCACACTCTGGGGACCCTTTCTTTACAGTGTGCATCATAAAAGAACATTCCTTTCATTTGTCTCTGTTGAGAGAGGCTTCACACCACGTCTGATGTCTTCTTTTAAAGTCAGATAAAGACATCTGCTGAATACTTTCATCAACTAAAAATATGTCAATTCTCATACTATTATGATTAGGCCAAAAATAAATGGAACAAAGTAATAATCACAGAAACCTTTAAGATTTCAGTCAAATAAAGAGGTGTCCTAGATACTTCACAGAGGATTCCTTATCCTTTCCAGTGCCATATTCTGAATCCAAAACTGTGAGCTATCTTAACTTCAAAATGTCTTCAATGGTGACAGAGCCAGCGTAGATACAAGGATTTGCAGAGTAGCTACAGAAACCCTCATGGAAGAACCACTCAGCATACGGTTGTAGGCAACCTAACAGTCACAACTTTGTACCATCACTAAAATACCAGCATGTATTGGAAGATAACCCATCTTAGAATCATAGAAACATCTGGAGTGGAAGGGACCTTAAAGGTCATCTATTTCCACCTCCCCTGCCATGGGCAGGGACACCTTCCAGTATACCAGGTTGCTCAAAGCCCCATCCAACCTGGCCTTGAACACTTCCAAGGATGGGGCATCCACAGCCTCTCTGGGCAACCTGTTCCAGTGTCTCACCACCCTCACAGTAAATAATTTTTTCCTAATATCTAATCTAAATCTACCATCTTTCAGTTTAAAACTGTTACCTGTCATCCTATCACTACACTCCCTCCTAAGAGACCCCCTCCCCATCTTTCCCGTAGGCCCCCTTTAAGTACTAGAAGGCTGCTATAAGGTCTCCCCAGAGACTTCTCTTGTCCAGGCTAAACAACCTCAACTCTCTCAGCCTATGCTCTAGGGGAGGTGCTCCAGCCCCCTGATCACCTTCATGGCCCTCCCATCTTCTATAAATTATTAGCTTCTAAGGGTCAAAGATACTCCAGTTTATAACCATTCACTATCTGACATGATAATACCACTTATCTCATCCTATTCCCTCAAGCAGGAAAAAAAAAAACAAAATAGTGTACACATCCTTTTTTATCAACTACCCTAATACCTACATAAATGCATTGTGCACCATATTTCAAATAATCATTTTGTGCAGTAACATACAACACAAATATATCATAACCAGCTATGAACCTTTTATCTGTTCATTAAATATGCAATTACTTACAGGAATGTTGATGAAAACAGTATCAAACTCTGACGCTGACAGAAACCTTTTCAATGGCACCATGAAAAACTGCAAGGAAAAAAAGATGTACATATACATCGACTATGTCATTAAATTTTCTAGACTGTTATAAAAATACATAAGTTACAATTCTATAAATAGTATCTTACTTTCTCTATCGATTCCAGAGTTTCAGTGTATTTCTCTTCAGTTTGCTTTATTTCAGCAAGACAACAGCTTCTTATGTCATTTTCAGTATATTTCTGCAATTACAGTGGAGTCAAGTTTAAGTCATTAACAGGTACCCAAAGGATAAGAAATGTATTTATTTGTTTAGAATTAAGCAATTAGGATAACTGCTTCCTGAAATTTTCTGAGTACTGCAGCCTCCAAAGATGATAGCATTAACCAAGAATATTTTAATGTTCAATTAGCTGATGACTTTAAGAGTTTTACTAAAATTCAGCATCAAAGGAACATTATGAAAAGTTAATGTTTAGACATAAAACGCTGAACTCTCTGCATGTACTTCGGTAGCTGAAATACAAGGTCACATTTAATTTACATCCAGACTGAGAAATCTTAGTTAAAATACTCAGCAGTTAATAATTCCATTAAACTTAATGGGGCTAAATCATGTAAGTAACTTTGTACTTCATCACTGTTCGCACTTCTGTTTGCTGTTTTGACATATCTCCTTTACCCTTCTCTCTATCTCCATGCGACTCTACAAGCAGCTCCTGCAACTGGAACATGGCTTCTCACATCTACCAGATGCTGTGTTATCTCAGAAATTACTCTTTAAAACCCAAATGCTGCAGTTTTTAATTTTCCCACAACAAACATTAAATTACCATCCTTATCAGCTGCAGACAGAAGTAACCATTTTGCAAAAATACAGTCTGTCATGACCAGCAGAGATGTACTTAATGAGCATCATCTGATGATCAGCCTCATCTCAAAAATCTATCATTTATTCCCAAATTCTTTGGCAGGGGGAAGCAGGCGCTGTCACAGTTAACCAGAGTTAATCTCAATAAAGTATTAGAATTTTACATTATTCAGGCTTTTAGTTATTTTTCACCTTTAACTTACTGAGCTCAATACTGTTCAAATTGCTTGCAGTACTTGCACCAATACAGAAGTTGTTGTACCCAACAGGAGTTTATATCCATTTGCAAAATGTGGGGGTTTGTTGTTCACAAACTCTCACATAAAAAATGCAAACAAAATCCTGGGATTCCGCTTAAAACCATTGACTTCAGTTTTGTGCTCACCTAACCCAAACGGATCATTCACACAGGCACTTTTGGCAGAAATTGACATATTGGTTTTCTATCTGTACCACAAACTTCAAGAATTTGAGTGCAATAAACAAAACGAGAGAGGAAATAAGAAATAATGTGCAAATACCAGTACAAGTGAGAAAAATTGCCTTTGAAGGTCAGCTATTGCTAGAGAAAATTTAGCGGAACAGTTTACTTTGCAAGATAATGACGATAAATCAAGGATGAGGGAGATGCAAAGTATTTTGGCTGCTATTGGAGACTCTGAAAAGTATTGGGTTCTTTTAAAAATCTACTTGAAGATTGTCCTGCGCTAGTGTTTTCATATGCAAGGAATTCTCACGCAGGATTCAAATGAAGGAACTGCACAAAATCGTCACATTATCATGCAGTGTATTTATAAACCTGAGAGGAAAAAATCACAAACCAGAAATAATTACCACGTTCAAGAAAGCTGTCACAGCAAAACAATTGTAATGTCTCCATTCATTACATGTTGTGGAAAAAAATATTTTGCTGTACCATGTTTTCACTTTTCCTTTACTTTCCATAAGAAACAAATACAAGTCTGTCCAATCTAAATTATCTAGACTAAGAAGCAAGTAAAATTAGAATGTGAGAGTTCCGATTGCTATATTAATCATTTGCTAGAGACACATACGCGAGTGACATTTGCGTCAGGAAAAAAAGAATCAGAGAAAATTTACACACTACCAAATGCCAGAGATTACCACTGTTACAGTTGAAGAAAAAAAAAAAAAAGGCACCCACGCTCATTATGGGAAACCCAAAACTCAACACATTTTGAGTTTCAGTTTAAAATAAAAACTCAAAAACAAGATCACAATAAAGGTTTCCTATGATTCAAACACTTTTCTAAAACATCCTGCCTGCAAGTGAATGTGACTTCATTAGATACAAAACAGTGTTTTCAACTCAATTTTTAATTTGGCTTTCATTGAATAACCTAAACTTTAGGAGGTAAACAAAATTAAGCAAAATGTGAAAAACTAACATAACTTTCTGCTTATCTCATCCTTGATATAAATGCACTACCTGCAGGATTTTGTATTAACAGAAAAACAGGCTTGAAAACAATATTGTTATGCTCAAAACAATAGAGATTAAGACAAGGCAGTGATCTCCCAAAGACAAGATAGTGGTAACTCTGGGGAATCACCATAAAAACAGAGAACACAAATCACATGAGCTATTTGAATTTCTCACTTCTTCATGTAACTATATTACTAAAAAGCAATATGGAAAAGTAGAGGCAATTTTCCAACTTAAGACAACAGGAAGCATAACATATGTTCATGTCAACATAGATGAAGAAAACAACTGTCTTAAAAAACATATCCTGTCATGGCCACAGACTAACATTTTCCAGATCAGAAAGCACACCTCTGAGGAAGGGAAGACAAGTACATTAGGGTTTCTCCCAATTTGCAAGTAAATTTTATTGCCTAAGTTTAGATTTTTTTTCAAGACAGTTTTGAAAACTGACCATGGTACCTTTATATAATAAAGTAAATAAGCTACTTAAGTCATTCTCAGTAAGACCAACCTAATGATCAACAAAAGTTACATGGTTGAATAAGCAGGAATTTCACTGGTATGAAACAATTATCAGTTGTCCTTGTTAGATCAGTTGTCCAAATTATGGCTGAAACAACAGCATTTCATAATATTATAACTTAATTTTGGAAGTAGGACACTTTGAAGCAAGCAGTTAATTTAATAGCTCTTAAAATAGCTGGTAAATCTTACTATTCATAACTGGCAAACTTAACCAAATAAGTGATTATTGTATTTCATTTTAAAATTATATTTCTTTCAAAAAAATTACCGTAGTTAAGGTTCAACCCTTTGCTAAAACAGCCTGCAAAATCTTACATAGGAGATAATATACTGCACATGACAGCTCTGGATACAACTGAGCATGAGTGAAGTTTCAGTGAAACTAGCTATAAGGAGATAATTTCACAAATCTTAACTTTCAAAAATATAACTGCTATTGTTCGAAAATAGCTAGGAATTGGAAAACATACAGGTTGCTGTGCTGCTTCATCTTTCATCAGGTCTTCATAAACCTCCCCACCTTCGTCTTCTCCATAGACGCAATCATACAACTCCTCATCTTCATCAACACCAGTTTCACTGAAAGGAAAAGACAATTTTAAAAAAAAAAAAAAAAAAAAAAAGCTGTGCAGTGCTGGCAAATTACCATCAGCTCTGCAAGGGACCACTCCTCATAGGAAAAGATTTCTACAGTAAACAAAGAGATTAATTAATAGAACTATCTAATGAAAATAACTCATTAAGTCCATTAATTTTCTTTCCTCAATGCATTTAAAATTTGATTATACGAAATCGACACAACACTGAAGACTGCATGAATTTAGAACCACACAGGAACTAAACCAGGCACTGAAAGCAGCTTGTCAGGACAGTTTTGTCATAAGGCACCATCCAGCTGCTTTCTTCTCTTTGTCCCTTTTCCCACCATATCCAGTGAAGAGGAACTGCTTCTCCTTACTGCCTGGCATCCCACTACACTGAGATGCGAGACACTGGTACAGGTCTCCTTCCTGCCTAAAGGAAGGATTATCTGGGGTAAAATACACTAAAGACTGCAGAGCCAGCAGCTGAGAGTCTGTACCTCCATACCATAAGCCAGTATCTTGATCAACTCATTGCAACCTCCAGCTACCCAAAAAAGAAAAAAGCAACCTTTCAAACTGAAAAATCAGACAGTTAACAAAATAAAGTATACACAAGAAGTGTCCTCCTATTACCCAAGTTACAGAAATACCTCAGGATAAAGTCAATGCTCAACTCTACCCCTGGCTAATTCAGCTTCATTACAGTCAGTCCTGCTGGAGTTTTGCCTACTTCGCACTAGGACCATATCAAGCCCATAATATCGCTTTCACCCACATTTCTTAGGGTATGTCTACAAAAGAACTCTAAAAGATACTGAAAGTAGTGCAGTCACGTATTGGGTTTGTGTGGCAAGGTTTTGGTAGCAGAGGGGTTACAGGGGTGGCTTCTGTAAGAAGCTGCTAGAAGCTTCCCCTATGTCCGACAGAGCCAATGCCAGCCAGCTCTAAGACAAACCCACTGCTGGAACCCAAGGCCAAGCCCATCAGCAACAGTGGTAGCGCCTCTGTGATAACATTTTTAAGAAGGGAAAAAAAGCTGCGGCGGACACAGAAACTGCAGCTGGAGAGAGGAGTGAGAACATGTGAGAGAAACAACCCTGCAGACCCCCAGGTCAGTGAAGGAGGGGGAGGAGGTGCTCCAGGCACCGGAGCACAGATTCCCCTGCAGCCCGTGCGGAAGACCATGGTGAGGCAGGCTGTCCCCCTGCAGCCCACGGAGGTCCACGGTGGAGCAGATATCCACCTGCAGCCCGTGGAGGACCCCCACGCCAGAGCAGGTGGATGCCCAAAGGAGGCTGTGACCCCGTGGGAAGCCCACGCTGGAGCAGGCTCCTGGCAGGACCTGCAGCCCCATGGATACAGGAACCCACGCTGGAGCAGGTTTTCTGGCAGAAATTGTGACCCCGCGGGGGACCCACACTGGAGCAGTCTGTGCCTGAAGGACTGCACGCCGTGGATGGGACCCATGCTGGAGCGGTTCTTGAGGAACTGCAGCCCATGGGAAGGACCCACATTGGAGAAGTTTGTGGAGGACTCTCTCCCATGGGAGGGACCCCACGCTGGAGCAGGGGAAGAGTGTGATGAGTCCTGCCCCTGAAGAGGATGAAGCGGCAGAGACAACGTGGGATGAACTGACCGTAACCCCATTCCCCGTCCCCCTGTGCTGCTGGAGGGGGTAGGTAGAGAATCCGGGAGTGAAGCTGTGCCCGGGAAGAAGGGAAGGGTGGAGGGAAGGTGTTTTGAGATTTGGTTTTATTTCTCATTACCCTGCTCTGGTTGATTGGTAATAAATTAAGTTAACTTTCCCCTTCTTGAGTCTGTTTTGCCCATGACAGTAATTGGTTGAGTGATCTCTCCCTGTCCTTATCTCGACCCATGAGCCCTTTGTTACATTTTCTCTCCCCTGTCCAGTTGAGAAGGGGAGTGATAGAGCAGCTTTGGTAGGCACCTGGTGTCCAGGCAGGGTCAACCCACCACAAATCATAATAATACAGAAACTTCATCAGATGTTCTGATAATTTTGAGATTTTTACTGTTAGAAGACAGCACTGAAATCCTTCAGAGTAAAAAACAAATTGAGGATCGGTCCACAAGAACTAGGAAGGACAACCAGTTCTGTAAGTGGATCATCAGTACTCAAGAAAAGGACATCAGAAGCTTTACTGGCAGAGACTAATGATTTTGAAGAAATCAAAATTAATGAGAATTGCTACCAACACAGCTGCCACATGAATTACTTGGAAATGCCAGACAAAGACACTATGTCTATAGTCAGGACTATATACAGAAACCAAGTGAATTTTTTATTTCTCATTAAATATGAGGGGGTTTGTTTGTTTTGTTTTAAATCAAGGAGATCAGAAGGATAAAGTTAGCAAGGACTAGAAGTTTCAATAGATGGAATGATTAAAAAAAAAAAAACTTTATTTGGGGGATTCAACAGGAAACAGAAATTGCTCACATCCCTCCCTTTTCCAACAGATACCATGCCCCAGGAGCACTAGAAAGCTTAGGTGCTCCAGGGTAGTCTAACATTTCAGCTTGCACCAGTGATGATGGCGTGTTAGCATTTCACATTGAACACTAGCAGGTGTGTCAGATGCAGCTGACACACTCCCTTTTACCACCTATGCTCCAGGGGACAAAAGCTGGCAAAAAGACAGAGTAAGGATAGAAAAATTTAACTACTACAGCTCTTTCTGACAAAAAGCCTTGAATTCATTCTAAATTCTTTAGACACCATTTAAACTCAGGGACATTTAAGTCAATTTTAGTCAAATACACTTAGTAATTAAGAGAATCTAAAAAATGTGGGCCATTTGCATCATTCACTGGCACTTTTGTTTCTTATGGAGAGAGTACTTCTTGAATTGCTTCCTCCACAATTGAGACAGGATGTAAGTATCAAATTTCAGTGAATAATATTTGTAATTTGATGCAAAAAAAAAGTTATGAATCGCAATTTCTTTGGTATGATTTGTTAACTTTTTTTTTAAATGAAAACTGTCTCCGAGTACTGAATTCATATACCTATTTAAAAACTGATATAAATATTTTCAAACAGTGCTAATGCCACCACTAAGTGATGAGGACATCACCTCTAGCCCACTTGAGTCTCAGAGGAGTCTGCAACTTCTACCTTCTGCATGTTCAGCTACACAGAGTGAAAAGCAGCTATCTATGAGACGGCCAGTCAGCTGCAGGAGACAAGGATGAGCTTTATAGGGAACGTGATAAATTGAATAATGCCATCCATGGCGGGGTTTCCCTTCTTTATAGGCAGTAAAGAAACAAATCTGCAGTGTGAACAGCAGCTACTTCACCACATCACAGCAAGTGACATACAATGTGGCAGGAGCCAATATAGAGCCAGATGAGCACTAGTGAGGTGAGTGCTGGTGAACTTTGAGCTTTGGGACAGTGAACTCTGATCCAAGCTCTTGTCCAACATGATTCCTAATGGATCTTGAGAGACCCTAGCCATAGGATACAAGAGTAGTTCTTCCTGACAATTTTTATGCCCAGATGTATTTATCTCGCCAGTCTGCAAAATAAAGCTGCAGTCTACCACTCAATACTATACAGTATGTTCATGGCTATCTTACTTGCACCTCAAAGCCAGTGTGAAAATTGGCAATAATTAATAATCCTGCAAACACATTCCCAGAGAGGTAAATGCACTCATATAAAGAATTTCATTGACTTTAGGGAAACGACCCACTTGAATTATGATCCAAACATGCATTTTTCTTTGCAAGTTCAAGACAATTTCCTTGGGTCCCTTACAACTGATATTGTAATTCTATGAAAGCTTTCTCATAGTACAGACAGATAATTTAAAAACACATTTGTGATTTACTTTGCTACCAGCACCCTCTATGAAACATGCTTCCTTACATATATAAATGTATTGCAATCATTCAGATAAGCTCTCATAATTAATTCTTCCTGACCAGCATAACAGCTAACAAAATCTTTTTAAATCAAATAAATACCCCATTCTCATTAAAACCACGTGTTCTATAACATCATATAAATAATAGCATGCAACTGAAACCAAAATCTTTCATTTAACTAAAGATTTAAAACATACTCTATTAAATCAGGAAGACCTTTGTAGACATCTTCATCATCAACGCTTTCTTCTGTAGGGAAGGGCCTATAGAAAGAAAAATAGCATGAAGTACAGACAGCACTAGTCTAGTCACATAGTGGGGTTTTGTTTGGTTTCTAAAATTTTCACACAGATTACTGTATGTTAATGAGTTTGTATGTTCCCCTCTTTCTCTGATAAATGGTATACGTGTATTTAGACTTCTATATATGAATTGATACTTAATATAATAAAAAAAACCTACTGGATGGGGTTGTTATAAATCACTAATATACATCATTGTCAGTTGTTCAACTGAGAATAACTGTTCTTTTTAGCCCAGGACATGATTATGGGACTGGCTAGGAATTTTGTCTATGTTTTAAAAACATCATCCATTCATATATTATAAGACTGCTGAATCAAACCATTCAAAAAGATGGAGAACACCAAAGCATGAAGTCTTTCACCTTCTCTCACAGCTCACAATTATAGTTCATGAGGTTAGGTTTGGTTGGGGTTTTCTGGTTTCTTTCTGAAAATTAGAATCTCACAAACTTGGCAGTTTTGCTGCTTTTTAGAAGGGAGAAAGAAGAGAAAATCCATTTTTCTTTACAAAGATCAGCACTGCATCAGCCTGACTTACAATCCATGTATCACAATTATCACACAAGTTCTGTAATACTAACTGCTCATTTGTTCACCTTGTGTTTCAGCATGAGAAGTAAATGTGGTTCAGGCACTTCAGTAAGTGTACCAGAGGCAGAAGAAACCCTTCGGAGCTCCTCAGAGGTCCAGAGCCTTGGTTAGCTGTCCACTGGGCAATATGGTTTACAACCAGAGAAGTTCTTATTGGGGGACACTGTCTACACTGCCTCTAACAACTTTGCCAAGGAGCATCATGCAAGAGGCATTATTCCCACCATTCACTGGGGCAAAACCATACCTTATTCCTGTGCCTAATGCAATAGGAGTGTGAGAAAGTTTTGAAAGTGTTTCTATCACCTGGAGAAGAAGGAAACAGAAACCATGATTAGTTGTAGAACAGAAGTAATAAAACATTCTATTCTCTATTGTTTAATTATCAGCAATACCATTTCACACCAAAAGATATAAACAGACACAGAATCTGGCTGGGGCAAATACTGAGGGCACTGAACTTCCACGGATTTCCCATGAGCTGGTCTTCAGTGCTTTTGTACTGAGGCATGTGATGGAAGCACAAAGAGAGGAAAAGGGAAATTTGTTATTTCCAAGTTTTAGCACAAGTAAAAGCCAATTTAAGTGGATTTGAAACCAGGTCACATATGTCACAAATATACATTCAATTTACAATTGGACCTGGATGAAACTGTAACCAGATTTTATCTTACAGACTGCTCTGAAGATTTATTTTTTTAATTGTAGCTCCAGAAGAAAATCCGAAGTAATAATTTGAGCTTTTCCAAACACTGGCCAGAAGAGGGAGCCAAATGCCAAATCAGCAGAAAGCCACCTTCTCAGGACTGGCTTGCAAAGGAAAGGTAATGTTTTACTAGCCAAACAATTAAAGCAGCTGCACATTTGAGCCATAAACTTTATTTATTTTTAAAAGATGACAGTAGTCTGAAAGATCTCATTCTAAGAAAATACCTCCTGTAAGCGCTCAAGGTTATACAGTAAGAGAGGAAGAATATTAGGGAGGGTAGAATACATGTACATATGGTCGCACACACAGAATTATTTTGCTGTCAGATGTAATAATACAAGACCAACTTGTACTCTGCCTAGCATGTCCTCTCTGTCACAAATATTTTCTCTTATTTTAAGCACTATCAGATTGGCAAGTCTTATTTGCTAGAGAGAGAAAAAGAGGCAAAATGACACCCTGTCTGAATTTCTATACTTCCAATGACAAGAGGGGGGCAAGTCTGGTAAACTAAATATCCGTTTCTTGTTTCAACGTGCTATTTCCCAGCACACAGAAAATCTTTTGCAAACTATTCCATCCACGCAAACCCTTTTCCTTAGAGGGATTCTCACTTATCTAGCATAATCAAACCCAGTAGAAGTATAGCTTATTCTTCACAGCTAATTAGGGTTGCTTCAAGATAACACAAAAAAGATCTGTACAAAAAAAATTATGAATTTTAGGAAGCTAACTAGCAAATGTTATTCTCAAGATGCACCACCAAATTACATTTTACAGCTATCAATATGAACACAAGCAAAAGCAAGACTTAAAAATCATGAGGAATAGAAAAACTTTTTCATGAACTGGTGTCAAACCTTCATTTAAGGGAAGGAAAAGAAAGGGAGAGGGAGAGAGGGAGAGGGAGGGGAAAGGGGGAGAGAGCGGGGGGGGGTGGGGGATATAGAAGAGAAAAACAAACACACCACCACCACACCACACACACTGAGGAAGCCAGAAAAGTGTTTATGAGGACATGTACACACAGAAAAGGAGAGAAAGGAACTATGTGACTAGAGACAACAGAAGACTACTAATAATTTTCACTGCTCTTGGAACAGAGAAGGTCTAGCATCGCAGGAAGGGCAAGCTAACATGCTAGGAAGCCAATGGGCAGATTTCCATCAAAAACTGAACACTGGATAATCCACCAAGAAGAAAATGGTAATCATCACAACAGCAGTCAGTACGTCATCAGAGACACACTGCGTTCTCCAGAAGTACGTGATAAAGCGTGGCCACACTGGCATCGCAAAGGGAAACGGTAATGGGCAGAGATCACTATTCTTCTATTTCAAAACAAAACAATTAAGAATTTAAGACCATTAACCACCCCAGTGTGTATTTAAGATCAAAATACCTAACTGAAAACAGACAAATTCTACAAAATAAAAAAGTAATGCTTGCCCCTTAACCGCTCCTATTAAAGCACAGCTTAAAACAGCACTCTGTCAAGAAACAGAATCATTTCTACTGAGGAGTCTTCGTGCTGTTGTGGTTTCCTTGAAGAATTCTGACAAACTGTCAGGAATACATACACAAGTAATCGTAAGTGAAACTACCACTTCTGGTCAACACACTATTTCAACATCACATACATGTAAATGTATTTGTTCCAACATGAAGTGGGGCAAGGAAAGATTCTCCTTCCACACGAAATTTCAGTTCTTTGGTTCTGAGCCACTGCAGGAACTCTTAAGAGTTCCCGAATTTCTAGGTCCATGGGGAAGGTCACAGTTACGTATGGGCTGAGTTGTCAGAAAAACAATCAGAGTTTCAATAGACATTCATCAAAACAATCTAACTAGACCCAGCAAAATGTCTGATGTTCAACAAACCAGACTCGGGAGTTTTTCAGAACAGTGCTAGTTTGAAGCCCTATACAGTTGAC
This sequence comes from Harpia harpyja, assembly GCF_026419915.1. Lineage (NCBI taxonomy): Eukaryota > Metazoa > Chordata > Aves > Accipitriformes > Accipitridae > Harpia > Harpia harpyja. Next base: position 21,857,615 of record NC_068950.1, on the reverse strand, counting down.
GTGGGAAGCTATAATATAGTGCAATTCTGAACTCCAGAATTACAGTGTACCATACATGTGAAAGTCCACAACGTTCAATTTAATGCTTTTCATGTGCTTTTTTTGCCTTGCTCTCTTCCTTTCAGCGGAGCTTTAATCCATTCTACCCATTTAACCCTAAATGATTGCCCAGTTCTCTTCCACAGTAAGGACTCAAACAGATGCTCCTGTACTTTTGAACGAGGCTAACCTGGATCTTAGCTTAAAAGCCAAAGTAGCACTCCTTGCTTGTACAAAGTCCACAACAACAGGGCTTCCATGGCTGGCTCTGCTCTGCAACAAACAAATGTACAAAGGACTGCAGGGCCTTTGCACACATGCTATTACCAAGAACGGGCAGTAAAAACTAGATACCAAGCAAAGATTCATGTTTATGTTCTGGCTAGCTATGACACATGAAAAAAGAAACATTTATATTCCAAAACATCCTGCAACAACTACATCCCTTCACACTAGAAAACTCATAACTCTATGACTCTCCTACAGCAAACCTGAAATTGGGAGGTGTTAGCAACAGACTTTCAGGCATAAAAGGCAGTCCCACCTGCACCCACCTCTATATAGCTCCTTTGCACTGACTAATGCCATCAGACAGAGGTTAAGCAAGTCTTTCTTTAGAAGTCACATCAAAGCCATACTCGCTTCAAGACGATGTGAACATCCAAGTTTGTTTTTCAGTATATAACCCTTTTATGCAAAATATGACATGAAATTCAAATCTACAGCCCTGCAAGAGGAAGCACACCTCAACCCGCGCCCTGGCAAGTGGCTCTGCTCCTCATTCATGTTTTGGGCACAGCTGGCAAGAGCAACGGTCTCACACTACACATTAACTTTTTACTTCACGAATTACTCTAACAGCAGATTTTTTTTGGCTTGGCACTTATTATTTCACTTGACTTGCTGTTTTAGGTCAGACTCTCCAGTTTATGTAAGCACTTTCATATCCCTTGCCAAAACATTATTTTGTAATTTCCTGCAGCCATACTCTTCAGTAAATCACATCAGATATTCCTATGCATACTTACAGCAGCAGTACACTAGAGGGACTATTTTACTTCTTTCCACAGCAGTGGTGTGTCTGAGTTTAAAACGTGCCTTATTAAGTATTTTGGTGGAGGTCGCTTTTTAATCTCATTTCTTAAAAAAGAACTTACAATCATGCAGTTCAAGAGCAGACAAAGTACATTTTAAAAGTACTTTTCCACTTTTAGAAGAAACAGAAGTAAATAATTTTGCAACTCCTTGTCTCCCCAAACAGGCAACATTTCCTTGCTGTTAACAGCTGCTGTCAGGACTAGGCCCATGTTTATATTTCTGACATTTACCTAAACTGAAAACATGAAGTGATCAACAAATGTTGACGGCAATGATTTCATAGTTTATGCCAATAAAACCTAGTAAGACTCACTTGCAGGTTAGATCTTCAAAGCAGCCGTTTCCATGTATGCACTTAAATCAGGATATGTTTTTCTAAGACACAGTAAAAGTCACCAAGAATTCACAACCATATCGCCTGTCAAGTCTTTTTTCAAAATCTGGGCATCTAGCTTAGTATTTGTGTTGCATTTTGTTGAAAACTTAGCTTTACTCCCTCCCTTGAGGTGAATTTATTTCCAATACTAACATGCTTTTTGACATGCTACTTTTTGATACATGCACATGGGTTTCTTCCCAAACGGGTCTTATTTTACTTCATCAAATGGGGGGGGGGGGGGGGGGATCTTCAATTATAAAGGAAATGAACCCTTCAGAGAGTTGATAAGCTCCTTGGCTATTGTCTGTCTCCATCCCAGTCTCCGGGTTGGAAGAGTGATCTCGAGCACTCTTATATTCAAGAAAACTTTAGATCTCTAATTACACGTCTAACATGCCCCCTTATCAAATGACACTGAAATAGTTCTGTTTGGTTAGCTGTCTTTCAGTTATATAAAAGTAGAGCACTGTAAATAGTACATAAAAATAATACCTGCTTTACATGTAGTTGTAGCTACCCTCATGCTAAGGTCTATGCATGAAGAGAGCCTGATGGCTGCATAAGACTGGTTTAGTTACCACCATCTCAAAAGAAACTACAGAGCTGCCATTTGCTTTCTCAGAGAAGCGAGCATACCTGCATTTTGTCATTCAGAAAGGAGGATGTTTTTCTGTCCATGCTTGACGAAATCTTAGCGTCCCTCACTTTTGCATGCAATATCAGTATAATTAACCATTGTCATTTCAAGAATCAACTCCTTCAGAAGCCTGTTTTGAGGACACTCAAATTTCCAATAGCAAAGAAGGCATTTGCTCATTTAATACAGGGTATGTTATACAAGAGAAATACTACACTCCATTTTACATAAGCTTCCAACTGGTTTCCAAGTAAAATTTATCAGCTAGACAACCATGAACATAAAATGGTTGCACATACTTTAGACTACTTATCAAGGCTGCATTACATTTTCTGTGGTTTTTCCTCACTTCATAACCTGAAAACTTTGATTGAAAGAAGAACATATCGGGTTTGATATGGCAAATATCAAAGGGTTTAATTTAGTAGGAGAAATTCGCCCTAGAATCTTTTAGAGACTCAGATTAAGAGTACTGAAAAGTAGAGAGTGTTGAGATACATATGTGCACATATTAATTATCTGGATATATACATACACTGCCCAGAGCAGATTATGAAAAACAAAAAAGCTAACGCAAATAGAAATCCAATGTTCCTAAAGAAAACAAAGACATATACACTCTGTATCACTAGGGTAAGGCTCTTACAAAGCCAATTCCAAGCGCCTCATATCCAGCATACTTCAAAGCCAAAACTGCTACTTATGCCCACATGCTGAGTGAGTTTTCATTAAGCTGTTTCCACTCATACATCAGATGGGGGAGAGAGGGGGAGAAAAGAGAAAAAGAGAAGTCACCATTTTGCATCTGTCACTCAGAGATAAGATGAAATTGCTATACATAAGTATATTCTCAAATGACTTCTATTAAGACAGAAGGTTTATTATTTGCTACTCTGCAGTTTACCAGGCCCTGGACAACCCTGGATCGATACTTCATTTGGCACAGACGAGGGGGAGGGGAGAAAACCTATCTTAATATTTTACAGTAATCCATCATTAACTTTTGAACCAAAAGACCTCTAGGAACTGTTATGTTTATATCTGCATTTAACTTGGCTGACAGATGTGAAAAAGAACATGTTGCCAGACAACTCCAGGGTGATTGCACAGCTGCTGATCTATGTTCAAAAGTCAAACGGAACATTTTCTCTCCTTCTGCCTTGTTCTGGTATTGTGTTGGTACTCTGTGTTGGTTCAGGTTAGTTTTAATCAAACCACAAGCCTCTAGGGAAGGAAAAAGAATGAGGGTTTTTCCAAAAAAAGGCAGAATGAATGAAAACTCATTAAAGAGAAACGAAAGAAAGGGGGGAATAAAAAGGAAAAAAAAAAGAGATGGCCTAAAAGCAAACCCTTTGTTTCATGTAGTGGCACCTCTAACAGGCACTTAGAAACAAACAGCAAATTTCAAATACCAGCTACGCAAATACACCTCTACCAAATACTGCTATGGCATACACTGAAGTGTCGAGGTCATACAGACACAGACATGTGAAAGAATTTACAGCCTAAATTGGCACCCACACCAACATTTCCTTAGGAACACGACAGTCTGCAGACCTCCAGCAGGTAGAAACGTAATAGCCTGGTTTTACACAAAGCTTCACATAGCTGAATACTGATTTTCATCTTATTCAAATAATGAAATCCAAGCTTTAGGTGTAGAGCACCGACAGCTGCAATCCAAACGGAAGTCATAGATCTACTTCCCACAGGGGTAATCACCAGCTGCGGGATGCTGCTTGTTTCCTCCCTGACATCACCTTCGGCTCCGCCGATTCTGGCATCTCTCGTTGTCCACGTCTATTCTTCCATTTCCACTGATCTACATCCTCAGGAAATACACCCGAGGACTACTCCATCCTTCTTTCCCACCAAGGCTTAGCGCTGGCATAGTAGCAGTAAGGAAAATAGCCCAACTGTCCCAGGGAACCATGGCAGACAAATTCACAACCCCGAGCCAGGGTTTTTGTGACTGACAGGAGCCTGTCAGCAACTGTGAAAAACAGTTTGAAACCAGGTGCCAAATGCTTTTATGCAGAGGCAGCAAGGGTGACGCGACTGCTGTAAAAGCTGGTTTTGGCAGTCGTATGCGTTTCCCCTGAACGCCGAGCCCCAGCTCCCAGCTGTGAGAGCAGACCGCAGAGGTGCTGCTGTGCTGCTGGGGGAAGCCTGGCTGGCTCCGGGCATGCAAACCTCCATACCATACATGCATTGCCCTAGGGAAGTGTCATCTTCTGTCCATTTTCTCCAGCGTCTCCACAGTGTCTTCACGGATAAAGGGGCAGGAAGTCTTTCTCCAGACTAAAAAAAAAAAAAAAAAAAAAACCAAAAAATAGCCAAGACAAAAAACCTCCTGGGTGTTGCCTCTTTCTGTTTGTAGATGAGCTAACTACAGAGATGCAAACTGCTGGGACTTCAAAAGCCCTGGGGAATCAACAACTATAAAAGGCGCAACTTTTCTCCAAAGTCTTGTAAAAAGGAGAGGTGAGGCAGGGAGGAGGGCAGTTTGGCACCAGGAAGGCAAGCAGAGCCAGAGCGACAGAAGAACTTAATTTTAAAAAAACACTCTGGAAGATATAAGAGGACAAATGACTTGATGTCCAAGAGGACGGGTTAAGGGTGGGCATATTTTCCCCTTTTAGTAAAAATAAAGCATCTGACATTAAGTTAGAAATATCTAAAACTGAAGAGTTCTGTTGTTTTCTTTTCACATCTCTAAATTATACCAAGCAACACCTGATGTCATATGTTTATATTACAGATGTAAACTATCTATAGCTTTTTTCTCTAGGACAGTAGTTGAAATAAAAGCATAAATGTAGTTTCCAACAATAGCAAAGGGCAGGTTGGACCCCTCACTAACCAAACCCCTCCTCCACCCCTTTCGCACACTGAACATTTTTAACATTTTAGCCCTTTTATAGGGAGTGATACCTCTGATCATGCAATCTCCTAAACTGCAACAGTGGGACTGGCAGACGTAACTACACAGGACAGCACACACGACTCCTTAACATTACAGGGCAGGGGGCAAAACTGAATGCTCACCAGGAGTTCGTAAAACTCAATGCCATATTATTAGGACTATAACGATCAAGTCTTTAATAATCGATATCCAGATGGACACAGATATATACACATTAAACAAAAGTTGTGCTTAAAATCCCATTTTTTCAAACTTTAGGCCAGTGAGGAGGTTACAGTTGCAAGTCCATGCAAGGTTCCCTAGACAGTTCTGCTCTTAAAAGGAACTGAAAAAGTCCAAATTGCACAAGCAGCACAGTCCCATTAATCTCTTGGTTCATTTCGTCCAAAAGGCTGAGAGACTCACCAAAGCAAGCACGGGGAGGGGGAGGGAGTTTTAGCAGCCGCTTCCTGTCTGCAGCTTGTGGTTTTGGTTCTATGAATACCTTCCAGACCTCGCCAGGCCTTCAGGGCATTTAGGTTTGGGTATGGCTTTTGTTGGGTGTTTTTTGGTTGGTTGGTTGATTGGTTTTTTTAAGACGTTGCTTAAAGAATGACAGCCTTACTTCAAGCACTGCGGTGATATAAACAGAGCACTTGAACACTGCAGCTAATAGCATGAACGCAGACTGCCTTCAAGCATAGTATCCTTGTAAAAAGATGAAGAATGAAATAGGATTTTGTCCCTTCTGGTGCATTTATTACATTTCAGGTTTTGCATGGAGGGCAAAGGAATAGAAAAAGCATATGGCTAGGACAGTACTGCAAAACCTAGCTGCTATTAAATCATTCCAGTTCCCTTCATAGTAAACTTTATGAGGATAACCTGTACTTACAAACAGCATCTTCAAACAGTATTCAGCTTTGATCAAGTGCTCACTTTCAATGCTCTGTAAACACTCTTATTGATGATACCACAATTTTTTACCATGTTTTATATGGGTCGTAACACTAAACAATCAAGGAAAAAACAGCTTTTTCCTGCATTTTAAACAGCACATTTTAATATAATCTTAATTTTTTCCTAAATGTAAGCATCCGTTTTTGGAGAAGACTGCGCAATGGAGCTTTCCTTCCTCTCCTCTGCTAAAAGGAAAGGAAGATCTTTCTCTTCCTGTCTTGAGTGAAGCAGTCACTGCCACTCTTCTCCCTTTTCTGAATTTACTTTAACCATTGACTTTGTAAGTTCAACTGGAGCATGGCTTTGCTGAATGGTACCAATTCACACTTGAACCACGAACTGAATTTACTCCGGTACACAATCACTGAAGATAAGGATATTTATTAGGGGTAAACACACACTGTATGTCCCCTTATTCTCTGCAAGAAGAAAAAATTTCCCCTGCTACAGTAAGCAGTGCAAAGGGAAGTGAGCTGTTCTCTTTGATGCAATTACCCTCCAACTCACTCACAGTGGCTTACAAAACCCCAGGGCTATCTTTCAAGCCTTACACTCTAGAGATCTCTCTTCTGTACCAGAAGAGACAAGGGATTGTATCAGTCCATTGGAAAAGCATCGCACTTGCCTTCAACGCTACAAAAAGATACACAGTGTGGCATAAGTCACTTTAACTGTCTTCCACTCTTATTTTAAAAATCATCATCTTTGATACAGGATAAAAAAATTATACTTGAGAAGACATGCTGCAATGGGAATGGCAATATTATCAACTTCTATTATAGAAGCCTGATAGGAGCAGTGGTTTGGTGTTCTCCCTAATCATCTGTTCAGTTACATAAAAAAAAATATAACTACACTTACTATAGTGAAAGAAAATACCAAGTGAGATTTATGTTCTCATTATGTTTATAACTAATTCTCCGTGAGCTGGATCCTGATACTGAAAATTACAAAATGAATGAGAGAAACTCACTTGCTAATTTTATTTGCTACTGCTTAATTATTCTCTTGCTTTGTTCCCTTCAACATGCAGCAGCTTGCAGGTTGTATTATCTATGTATATATCTTTCCTCTCAGAAAGAGTACTGCACTTCCAAAATGCCACTGCAGAACTGCACAACCAAGGGAAAGCGGGATTCCTCTCTATTTTCTTTTTTTTTTAATGTTTGTTATATATTAGTACTTAACAGTGATAACCTACAAAATACAACTTCTGTGCTTGTCAGTGTCTGACATCATATCCTCCTTTGCACTGACACTGATGCTGTCCTTATGCTGCCTACGACAAAATTAAGACAGCCAGACCTCAGAGAGCTGACCATCTAAAAGATCAGTTTGAAGACAGAAAAGACAGACAAACAAGACACTTAAGTGTAGTTCACTTAAAATTACTTCTTTTTTGAATTTTCATGTTTATCTAACACACATCTGTTTAGGTCAATACTTCTTGCAAAGCCAGCCACCTATTAACATTGTAAAACAATGTACAAAAGTATTTGAACACAAGAATAATTGCAGAAGATAAAAAACTCCTAACCTCTGTACCAGGCATAACATCATATTAGGTGTTATGCCCATATTATTAAAAAACAGAGAGTCAGAACCAGATCTCCTAACAACGCTACATCCCCAGTCCATCCCATCCCAAGTCCTTCCCGCCCACCAAATATAAAATAGAGGTACTTCTTAAACACTCTACACTCTATGACATGATGCCATCTCTAGTTAAGGAAAACAATATTTGCCTTAACTCTTCCTGCCATGGGGGGGGGGGGGGGAGGGAGGAGCGTATTCATGGATGCTCTAATACAACTGTGGGGTTTCAGGCACTCTATTTCTCTTACCAAAAAAAAAGAAAAAAGCTATAAGTACTATTTTGAAGAATGCTTTATTCTGTTGTATAAATATCTGAAGATGCACAGCAGCCAACGTGTCTGATACTAATCAAAGAACTGCAGCACCAGATATAAACTGCAGAGAGAAATCAAATTTCTTTATAATATATCTAACAATGTTAAGTGACTCATATGAAACATTCTTCGGATAGGGACTCATTCTTCAGTTTTCACTGGTCTAGAGATTTAAAAGAAGATTTAGAGTTCAAGTATATGATAGGGATCATACCATATATTTTAGATGTAGATACTGTGATAAATAAGAGCAAACCACAGATACCTATCACTAGCCATTTAGTTAAATTTAATATTAAGATGTCTCTTGGGATTTCACCAGCACTATTGACTTCAGAAATTTCTGTCCTCTGCCTTGTGCTCTTAATCCACTTGTTTCTGCCTTGCGCTTCAGCTTGCTACTGTCTTAGCTGTGCTAACCCAACTGTTAGCACGGTCGTGTCATAAATTACATCAGAGAATTGATACACAAAGAGGGAGGAACTAATTTCTTAAAATGTTATTTTAAAGGACAGATGAGCTCCCCTGCTTATTTCCCAGTTCAACCACACCAACAGGTACGCTGGCATGACAAAGGGAGCAGAGCAAAGGAGAGGCAGTAACTTCTGTTAATACTGCTTCTTAGACTACATAAGACTATACCTCACATTTACTCTATAGGGTTTATAGGCATTTCCAAATATTTTGTGTGGAATTGTGTTTAAAAGTATTTGTGAAAGGGCACAGGACCTAACACATACCAGATTAGTAACAGGACATAAAGCTTCATCTAAGGCTGACTTCAGTCCTAATTATTAATGATAAAAACACCAGTAGCACATAAGAGTTCAATGAAACTCTTCACACAAATGGAGTTAAGCATTTCAGTCCAACACAGCGTGTCCAAACCAAACACAATATCCAGACTGTAATTTAGTCCCACTACACTCCATCTCAGCAGAGGCCTAACAGTGAACGAAAACAAGGATCAAGTGTAGGCAAGCACATGCAGCTAGGTAACATGCCATGAGTAATGCTGGAAACTATTCTCTGTCATAGACAAGAATAAGCTACAAGAAAAGGCCATGCTTTACAAACAACAGGCTCCCACATCTTTTGCAGTCAACACACAAAGTCATTTTGGGGAGATAAAACTGGGAAAAAATATAGTGCAATCAACCAACCTTGTATAAGCACTCTGTTTTTAATATATTGCAACCAACCAACCTTGTATAAGCGCTCTGGTTTTATCTAACATACAATATGAAAGATAAACCTTACACGATACCAATATTCTCCTAGTACTTTGCCAGGTATTGTGGTCTCATTGAAAGGCAGTGTTTCTGGTAAAGACAGTTAAGTTTTCATGGGTCAACTGCCCTGGGAAAAAAAAAGAATTTCAAATATCTAAAACTTTTTTCAGGTCAGCAACGAAATTCACAAGCTTCACTATAAGCACAGGGTGGGAGCAAATGTTTTGAAGTTGTAGTCCATGTCCAGCAGCAACCTAACCTGAGTTACACCTCTACCTTCTCCATTTTTTAGATCAAACCTCAAATCTAAAACAGAGATGAGTTAAAATGTACACAAGTTGATGAATGCTAAACAAAGACTGAAACAGCCTCAAAGCCAAAATTTCAGAGAAGCTGTTAAGCATTAGTGCTTGTAGTTTTATCCCACGCTAACGGTAATGTTTCTTAAAATTGTGTCCCTCAATATATCCCGCTTTTTACTTGGCAAGCACTAATTTTACTGCTTACAGATATTTCCAACATCACAGAAATTCCCTTGCTGCACTTGTACCAAAAAAAGTAGCTGCAGGGATGAGACAGCATCAAAAAACAGTGAAATAAAGCAATGCTTAACTAAAGCAGATATGTGAAATGTAATCTCCAGGCAGCAGTGAAGTTGGAGGGTTTTGAGAAAAAGAAATCTGGGGAAAGATGAGAGATGTCAACAGGAGAAGGATGTGAGAAAGGAAGTTGAAGGAGAGAGGGTGAGGCAATGGAGGAAGAGGAGAAATCTCATTCTAGGAAACTAATGTTGTCAGCTTCTGAAGGGGTTTGAGATGACAAAAATGTCATCTCAAAAACTAGGAAACAAGATAAGAAAACTGAAACCAAACCTGAAAAACAAATGAAATACAAAATGAGAACAAAGAAAGTCATGGTTCCCTCAATGGTAATTTGTTTCCAAAAATGATGCTGCATGTTTTCCACAAAAAGGAACAAAAATATCAACATATGAATCTTCTTTGTTAGCTATATTAACACCGTTAGTTTGTTGCTGTAGCTGACTTACCTACAGCATGCACACGCACACAACTTAGATTTTGAGGTATGTGGATCAGGTCAGCACAAGGTACAGCATTTGTCCTCAAGTTAGATGTAACTTCTGAAAAGTTTTAATTACTGCTGTTCAAGAATAACACGACAATTAAAACCACTCTTACACAATACTTTTTGGTATCACTTGTACTTTAGACTATGGAGAAAAGCTTTTAAGACCTGCATTACAACAAATGATAACTATTTATTTTATATTAAGATGAAAGTCTAGTTCTCAGTCAAAATTTAGTGTTACATATGTAAAATAGGCCAGGCTACTACAGTACAAGTTTAATTTTTCAGTGGATTTTTGATTACTGATGTACTTGCGTTTCCCACTGTTTATAACACTGGGAACATGCACCATGTGACCCCCATCTTCAGAAGCCTACTACAACTTACTAACATCCAATAGAGCAGGCAAGGAAAAAGGGCCTCTGACAGGATTCACTGCCTTGCTAGCTCAGGGCTCCTCTGGCTGTAAGAAGCTTCACAGCAAGGGGATTTTTCCCTTAAGAATTTAGCCTGCCAAGTCAGCTAACATGGATCAATTTAAAGCCATCATAAAGTCTGAGGCACTCTGTCAGATGGATTCTTCTCTACCAGCTGAGCAGCTTTGATACAATGCTACCAAGGCACAATACTTTTTTGAGAATGCTGACCTTGCTTTTAACCTTTTACCTAACATTATGAAACAAATTTATAGCTGAATTCCCCTGCATACCCAGAGCTCTGCACTTGCAAATGTGCAAGGAAACCCAAGTTACTTTGATAGCATACCTACGTGAATGACCAATTTCACTGTGTCTGAGCAAATTGTTTTCAACATGCACACAAATAGCAGAACAATATCTAATATTAGTAAGTTTAGCTGAGTAGCTTCATCTACTAGCTACTATCTATTAATGAGTACATTTTTCATTATATTAGGGGACTGAAAAAGTTTTTAAAATAATGGGATGACTTAGCATAGAATGCAGCTCAACTTCTACACAAGCTGATGTTATTTTTACTTGGTGAAAGCAATACTTTCTCTCAAATGCTTGTAAAAAACAGCTGCCTCTAAACCAGCACCCACATTCATCTTCACCTTCCATTTCTGGGAAACCACTCGGAAAATAACTTAACATTTTGGATTTTCCTTCTCAACAGAGTAATGCAATAAAGCATCTCTTGTGCCTCCCAGAAAAATACGTCTAAGGAGAAAAAAGCTTATGCTCACTAACTTACTCACTCTCCTAAATAAAGCACATCTTTTCTCTTAGCTATAACCAGGAACATCCAGACTACATTCCCAGTTGGCTTACTTCCACATACTCATCTACTTCACCAGTAGGAGGTGAAGACCTGTCTTTTAGCATCAAATTGTGTCTATGTTATTAGGCACAGGTGCCCAAATTAAACAAACCAATGCATCAGCATCCAAATTAGCTTCTACACAAACAAGCAAATACCATTATCTTAAGCACTCTATTTGTCTCCCCTGAACTAGGCAGAGATTTGAAATCATACTAGCCCTGAACAGTAACACACAAACTTTATGAGATCTCCTCCTGTATGCCTCCTGCCTTCCAGACACTTGCTAGTGGACAAAACAGCAGTAAGAGCGGCACAGAGAGTGGCAGCCCTTGCTAGCAGGAGCTGCCGCAGCAGAACACACTCACACCAGCAGCATGAGTGGAAAAAAAGCCAGGGTCTTCTTTCCATCATAACTTGAGGGTCTCAACAGTCAAGCTGTAGCCTTCTCCACACAAAGGGAGAATGTAAGTAATTCGAGTCACCGCAACAGCCTCGCAGCCTGACTTGACGTCACAGTTTTATACTCACAAAAGTTGGTACATCATTAACAATGTCTCCGATTTTTTTTTCCCCACCCTTTTTTCCTTTACATGCCTCGGATGACTCAGACGGCCAGCACTATATGGAGTCTCTGCTTCTGCGAACACACACACAGAAGCAGAAATGCACCATAAAAGCACAAACATACCATAGAGCTCACTACACTTCCATGCCTTGCACTGCGCTCTCTGTTCAGCCCAGAGCTGTGCACTGGCAGGAGACTCTCTTGCTATTTCTATGTAGCATTTTCTCTGGAAAGATCTTGATCAGCTTCCAGAGTTCATAATCCAGGCTTCTAAAAAGTGCCATCACTCAGGTACTTTTTATTGCCTTATTTTCTATGACACAAGCCTTGTTTTCTGTATTCAAACACCAGTAGTAGTTTTCACAGTCATATTTGTGAGTGCTGATTTGATTAGAAATAGAAAGCTAATGTTAGATTCAATGTTCTCTAGTTCAGCTTTAAATGACGAATCAGTTACTGCATCTTGGAATTTGATAAATGAACTCTAAGAAACTCAGGAAAAGTAAACCTGGTATAAGTCCAAATTTCTGACCTCTTGAGACATCACAGTTCATATATGCATGCATTGATCAATATTTGTTATAGACACCAGTACATGAATGACCTCTCCTCAACAACCCTCTACTGCATAGCAAACTGACTATTTTTTAATGTCAACTTTTTTTAAAAATTAAGAGCGGGAAACATGGTTCAAATAAAAATCTACAGCTCAGATTTAAAACATCATTTTGAGTCATTCCAAATAAATGAAAACATATTTTATGGCTTGCAAATTTTAGAATTTTAAAATAATTTTACTGAACAATTAGTTTGTGTCAAAATTGTAAGTTCCTTCTTTGCAGCTTCATTTCAAGAGTTTTGGGGTTTTTTTCAGTTTAGACAGAGGAAATAAAACTTTACCAGAACATCAGTGCTAAGAATTCTTTTTTCTTTCCAGAGGTTTGCTGGTGCCAGCCAACACTGAAGACTGGTCTCACTATGCTATTCAACATATAAAAATATGGTCTGAATCAGATGCAAGAGGAAGCAAACAAAACCACACTTGAAAATTTCTTCTTTACATGACCAAAATGAAGAAAGAGACCTTCATATTCAAGTTCTAAGAAATGCATAAGAGGAAAAGAAGCTGAATTACAGGATTTCCAATAGACCTATAGTTCTCCTCTTGTAAGTAGCGAGTACTTAATCTGGTCAGCAGAAAAATTTAAAGTTGTATTTAAATAAGCACAGGAGTAACAGGACTGGTCTCCTGGTAAAAACCAAGAGACAAAACTGCAGAAACAAATCTGAAATGCAGAAATGGAAAAGGCCCAAGAAGCACTGCAGGGAGGGGGACGTATACCAGACTGCAAAGTGAAGTGATGAGAGAGGCAAAGGATGAAGGCAGCAAAGGAGACAAGGCAGTGATGAAGAGCAAACAGTAACTAACCAGGGAAAATGAGTTTAAACATTATGTGATGAGAGCATAATTAAGCAGAAATGGTTATACAGCTTATGTCCTTTAGGTGTAAGGCTAGAGCAAGGGAGAACATAGGCCAGCACCAAAAGCCAAGCATGGAGGAAGGAAACCAGCAGCTCTGCAGCCCAGAGCCTGTGGCAAGCGGTCAGAGCAGTCTGCTGTCTCTGCTCTTCCCACTTCACCACCTTTCTCTATCTCATCCCTCAACTCTCTTCCTTCTCACTTTCATCCGGACCGATAAAATATTGTCTATATTACTTCAAAAACAACTAATTTTAAGAAATCCCAGCAAAGCTATGAACAGAAAAGCATGAAAATGTTTTATCCCATACATGTCCCATACTTCTGAACTCGTACCATGAGGGAGACATGCACTGCTTCCTGGTACGATTATTGCTTTGTTAACGTGAAGTTTGTAAGTAGCACCTTTTCCTAGTGTTTAAGAGACTGTTCAAGGCACAGGTAGACTACTTGCTTCCACGAGGGAAACAGATGTAAGGAGCTATCTAAAAACTCTACAATTTGAAAAGAAATGTTCTCATGCACTCGCATTTAACTCCACATCCAGCATCAGCTTCCTTAGTGCTGCTGAAACAACGGTTAATCTAATTAATAACACACACAAGGCAAGATTTAAAAGCAGTCTGGTTGCAGCTCCTACAGACTCCAAATTTATGCCACCCACCTGTGGGTGGTAAATGTCCATCAAAAAACAAAATGTAAATATTAATTACTCTATAAAAGTTCAAAATCAAAGTGCATATTATGCTTAAGTTCCTAGTGTTTGAGCTCCTTCACCAAGTTTTGGATGATAGTATCTAATGCTTGCTAGATAGAGGAAAATTACTTACTTTCCTATGTTCTGGAAAAAGTGAATTCATATTCCATTTTGTTTCATTTTATAAGGAAAATGTCTGTAGAAAGTGAGACAATATTGGGATTTTTATTTATTTGAAATCAGATGCGTGGTCTAGAATCCACTTTTTCAATCACAAACCACATGCTAAAGTGTGTTAATAACAATATTAATATAAGTAAAAAATATTTATCCTAATTTAAAGCAACCTTGTACTAATTTGGCCAGGAAAAACCTGTTTGTTTTCTCATTAAGGTACAATCATGCGTTAAATAAACATTTTTTGCCACAAAATATGCAACTGAGAAAAAACGTCTTTTATCCCATCTACATCCCACCTCCAGATTAGCACATACAAAAACATACACCTCACCACTTTGAAAATGGTATGATGACATGTCTAATCAGGTGGTTTAAGAACTTTCATTAACTTCACTGAGCTACTACTTCAAGACTCATAATGAAGCTTGTTTGCAGCACCCAGATCATTTCCCACAGATGACACAGACTGACTGTGTCCAACCACTACATAGGGTACTGTCTAACCTTTCTTTTTAGCTAGCTGAAAAACTCTAAGGGAGGTCCTCCCCCTCCCCAAATCAAAACACATTAAAACTCAGTCTCAAAATAAACCCAGAACCATGACACTCAACAATATTTAGTATACCAGAATAAGTTGTAAGAGGAGCTGCCATATACACAAGTATTTAAATCTCAACAGATGTATATATATTGTACTTTTCAAATAAACCGGTGGTGACCAAGAGATAAGATAAAATCATAAGAAATCGCAACAGCCAAGTAAATACCTTAAATGCAAAAGAAAGCGATCTCAAGAGAAACATGCACAGCTATTCCTGGCTGGCCATTTGTTCCAAACAGCTATGAAGTTTCCTATTCATTAGCTATCCAAATGAGGAAAGCATTTAAAAGCAAACTTGCAGGTAAGGGAAAAAAAAAAAAAAAAAAAAAATTAAGAAATTTGGTCTCAGTCCCTGTTCCACTGCTTTTGAAGAGACAGCTTCTGAATGCAAGAATACATTGTATGGGATCATTACACCCCAGGCAAACTACAACCTCTTATCAGGACTTCAACAGCGATAATATTTACACAACAAGTAGAGCCAACTGTTTGGACAGTGGCTGCCACAAGCCTGGCATTGTTTCCTTTCCTAATGCCATGTTTTACTTTACACCTCTTCTGTGATGTGCTGGGTGATGTCACCTCCTAGTCACCTCCCCAAGCCCAGAAGCAACTCCCAAGGTATATTCAGGTACATCAGTCAGAGGGCATACAGCTACTGCTATGCCTCATACCACTCAGGAAGATTATTCTCTTTTTACCTAGCACTGGGGGAAGAAAAAGCTACATAATATACTATTGAGTCACTGTGAAATCAACAGCATCTCTGCTTGACACTTTACACTGCACTGTGAGTTTTGGACAACAGCTTACCCCAGTGAAGGCTGAATGGGAAATTGTGGAAAACTCCCCACCCCACCAGTGACCTACATTCAGTTTTTTGCACTACTCTCCTGCAAGGCCACAGGCAGTAAATCCTGCCTCAAGTCACTTACATATTTTGGTAAAAACTGGATTATATAGTGCACTGAATTACTCAGCTAGTATCAACTAGCCACTGCAGGAAACACACATCATGTGCTTGTACAATGTCACTGATGTATTTTTGCTCAGATCAGCTTTACTTTAGAAACACTTTAAACCTTTGAGCATCTTAAAGTTGATTTGGTGGGAATGAAATATATTTATGAGAACTAGCCCTCAACTGGTTTTCTTAAGTAATTCTGCCAAGTGTCCCTCACATGTTCACAGACCAAAATGGGTTTCAGTTGAAGATATATTCAGACCTATACACAACTCTTTAATTTGGGGATTTTATTTTATTAAGGTTAAAATTTGCATATAAAATATGCTCAGAAGAGCACCTTCCAAAAATTCTATTATATTCCATTCCAAAAATTCAAATAATATACTTTTGTCAGTTTCTTCAGCATCACACTGCATAGTGCAGTGTGCCTATGTTACTACTTTGTATCAAAGCCTCTTTACAGGCAGGTCTTGAGACCTATGCTGGCATATTACAGTTTTAAACTGTAATTGGGTGAAATCTAAGAACTGATTTACTTGTAGAGGTTAGCAGCAGCTGAAGTGTGTCATTTAATTTCACTTTTGTTACTCATTTTATTTGACTGTACTTTTAACTTCTTCTGTAATATTACTTTTTATTTAGCAACTGTAATTATTTACAACTGTTTTTAAACAGGTTCCAAAGTTTATCAGCTAATACATTCATTATAAAATTTTACACTGAATGATTTAATTATTGAATGGTTATTTTGGAAATTAAATCCTCAGTTTTCAACCACCAATGTTTCACCTTTGAAATCTCATGAAGAAAGCCAAGAAAATACAAACAATCTGTTTTATAGAACTTTTCCAAATAAATCTCATCTCATGCTTCAGAGTTAAAACATTTAAGATCCAAAACCTAAGATCCAGCATTTCTGCTGTAACATATTTTGACCAAAAGAAAAAGCCATCTCCCTAAATATACTTAGTGTTTGCAGAGAAAGATGCATTAATTTTCCCAGCAAGGTAGTCTTTGTGATTTCAATCACCTACAAACAATACAAGCTTTTCAGATTTATAGATAACTATGTTGGAGTACACTCTTCCAACTTATTTTTCCATTACCTAACTATTTCAAGTATCAATCCTTTTCAAAGGATTGCAGTAGCTGTGCATCTGACATTTATTCATAAGACAACTACTGTGTTGGAATGAAAAACAGCAGAACAAAATTCTTTATTAGCAAACACCTCTCTAGCCCTGTCACCAACATGTTAAGTAAAAGCTCTCTAACATTTTGTAAACATTTCTCATTAACTCATACCTATTTCCGTTTTATGAAATACTCAAAACATTATTTCCTGCTGCAAACCATTCACTGCAGGTTTCACTTTCTATTGAAATTGGACAGAAAAAGCAGTGAATGAAATTACAACCAATCTAAGTACCAAAGCATTCTTCATGCTAAACAAGCCCTGAAATTTTAATACTTACAAAGAAACAAGCAGCAACTACTGTCTTTGAAAATACGTTATTATTTGGGACTTTTCACTCAAGTACACTTCTGCTTTACATAGGAGAACTACCAACCATAAACAGCTGGCAGGTGGTCTCCCCCTTGCCTGCACGAAGAGGGGAACTCTACAGACTGAGCATAAAAATCACAGTCTGGCTTTCCACCAGCATACTAACAACTCCTGGGTTTGGCCCCACAATGTCATTAGCAGCTAGTCTTGGAGAATGCTTACGTATGCTTGACTAACTCTTCACAGGAAATCCCAACACTGCATAAGAGATGGTTTGAGCCACCACCTCCTTAGCTTGCAATTTGTGCCTCTCGGGTAGAGTTCAAGAGTGGCCCAAACCTCTCTGGTGGAGGTTTAGCAATGTTTTAAACTCATTATATATATACACACATATATATAGGCTAGGAGACATCTTTCAGTAAAAGAGAAGTTTAGCTGTTTCAAATCATTCCGAGGAAAAAATAGGAGGAAAAAACCAAACTTAGCAATTATACTTTCTCTAACTTTTTTATATTGGAACGGAGCAAAGAAAGTCACCAAATTTATTATTTTAAGACTATGCATAGATAATGTGTCAAGTTAATTGAATTGCCTGTAATCATTAATGCACACAGCAAAAAGACATTTGGCAAGAAACATAGGGACTGATAACTACTTCAAGTTGCTCACCTCTTAATATCCTTTTTGCTTGTTTGTTTCTGCTTCTTTGCCTCCTAATCTTTGATTTTTATCAAGATGCAGTCACCTAAGACTCAAAGTGAGCTGCAGGAAACAATAAGCAAAGCAGGTAATAGTGCAAAAAAAAAAAAGTGTTCTAGGTAATTCATAGTGTTGCTTGTGTCAGTCTCTTGCTCAGACAAAAGGCCACGCAGAGGAACAACACTGAATGTTAGTAAGAACAGTTTACCAGTATCATAGTAATTAAGCTAGGTTTGTTGTAATCAAAACTTTTCAAGGATAGACCACTAAGAAACTGAATGCTTTCTCACACAGATCCTACACAAAATCATCTCCCATTTTAAACAGGGTGCCCAGTTTAGGATTACTTTTGAATAATCAACCTACTGTATCTTGAACATAACCTCATACGGCTTATTTAAAGAAAGACTTTTTTTTTAATCAAAGATCTTCTCATATTCTCTTCAATAGCCTTTATTAAAATCTCAAGTAGACAAGTAGAACTGAAATATGCCAAATGGGTTGATTCAGATAGATCCAAAACTAGAAAATACACAGCAGAAGAAAAAGAGGTAGAGACAAGTAAAACCAGGAAGGAGCATAAAGGTCCAACAAACATAAGAAGTGATAAGCCACATATTAAAGAGCTGAATAAATACTTTTACAATAAACACAGCATCAACAAATAAATCATGAAGATACATTCCTTAAATCCAGAGGAAGGTGGTGGCATATGCATTTTTCAACAAGAATAGGAGACCACTTTTTGCATGCTAATTAATTTGAGACACCTGAGGGACAGGATGCCATCCAGAAGGACCTGGACAAGCTTGAGAAGTGGGCCCATGGAACCTCATGAGGTGCAACAAGGCCAAGTTCAAGGTTCTTGCACCTGGGTTGGGGCAATCCCCAATATCAATACAGACTGGGGGATGAAGGGATTGAGGGCAGCCCTGTGGAGGAGGACTTGGTGGTACTGGTGGATAAAAAGCTGGACATAAGCAGGCATGTGTGATCACAGCCCAGAAGACCCACCATATCCTGGGCTGCATCAAAAGAAGCGTGGCCAGCAGGTTGAGGGAGGTGATTCTGCCCCTCTGCTCTGCTCTGGTGAGACCCCACCAGGAGTACTGCCTCCAGCTCTGGAGTCCTCAAGTACAGGAAAGACATGGACCTGTTGGAGCAGGTCCAGAGGAGGGCCACAAAAATGATCAGAGGGCTGGAGCACCTCTGGTATGAAGAAAGACTGAGGGAGTTGGGGTTGTTCAGCCTGGAGAAGAGCAGGCTCCAGGAAGACGTTATTGCAGCCTTTCCGTACTTAAAGAGGGCCTATAAGAAAGATGGGGACAAACTTTTTAGCAGGGCCTGCTGAGATAGCACAAGGGGTAATAGTTTTAAACTAAAAGAAGTTAGATTTAGACTAGATACAAGGAAGAAATTTTTTACAATGAGGGTGGTGAAACACGGGAACAGGTTGCCCAGAGAGGTGGTAGATGGCCCATCCCTGGAAGTGTTCAAGGTCAGGTTGGATGGGGCTCTGAGCAACCTGATCTAGTTGAAGATGTCCCTGCTCATTGCAGGGGGGTTGGACTAGATGACCTTTAAAGGTCCCTTCCAACCCAAACTATTCTATGATTCCAAAATGCATCAACACTAAAGCACCTTGTACAGCCTGCTGTCCCCTATTACCTAAAAATCTGGAGATATTGTACTATGTCAATACAGCAGAGAAGCACACAGGCTGTCCTTGACCTGCTTATATTTAAATACAATAACCATTGTATTGTAACAGGTGCTCTGTCACCTCCGTCTCTTACCATCATTTAATAGTTATAGTGGCTTACTTCTTCAGATATGAGAGTAGCCAAGTGTTCAAAACAACCCACCCAACCTTGGAAAAAGACTATACTTGAGTCCACATGGTTTAATGAAACGTCAGATTTGAATATGACTTAACAAGCAGACAGAAAGTGTAGCCCAAACCACTCATTAAATTCTCTCCCTAGAAATATTAATATAAATTCTAAACAAAGAAGAGTCAAAGCAAAGCCTGAACATGACTTGCACAAGTCTTTTCTAATGGTCTAAAAAAGTATGTGCAGTCAACCATTTCTGTAACAGTACATACTGACAACTAGTATATAAATGAAGATCACAGATTTAGATCTGAAATGGAGAGCACCTTAAAAACATACTCTCATAAAAGAAGCCCTGAACTCAATGCAAAGTCCAGTCTGAGACTGCCATGAGGTAAAATTAATTAAAATAGGAAAACATCCAGGTAGTTTGGGTAGCAGTAAATGTTAATGGTAAAACACTAATTGTTGCCACAGATGTTAATGTAACTTTGCTCTAAGCCTTAAAGCTCATAGCTCTATGGATCGGATCAAGCCTTCCCTACCTAGGCTGTGGGAAATTAGGAAACTAGAACAAATTACTACATTGCTTTTACCCAATTCCTGGCTAGGGAAATAAAAGGCTGATGTGCAATGGGTGGTCTTCCCCAGAGCTCAGACCATGCAGTGACACCAAGTTCTCTTTCTTTCCTTCATCACTCCCAAAATATAAAATGGAATTAACAGGAACAAAACAAGGGGGGGAGGGGGGAAATCTCCTTCATTACACAGTGGTGGTATTTTTTACTCAGAATCCAATACCTACAAGCAGACATGAGGAGTATCAACAGAAGCAACTGTCCCCCAACTCAAAAGAGGCAGAGGATCATTAAGTGAGTAAAAACTGTAAATCCTTTAAACCTACAACTGAGCCCTATTTCAATCTCTGACTTACATATTTAATTTGCACCATTGATGACAAAAATAGAAGTGCATAGGTCCAAAGATCAAGGACCAAGCCTTTTTAAGTTCAGTGGAAAAAACAATCTTGCATTTTAACGAGTTGTGAAATTCAAACACAATTTGCAACAGGCTTTTTAGGCTGATGTCAAGCCCATTTCATGTGGTAACTGGAAATATCAGAATGACCAATAGCTGCAATAGCCATATACTATTTGTTTCTAGAGACATGATAATTTTATGCCTATGTCATTTGAATCTCAAAATCCCAAAGCAGACAGAGAGAAGAACAAGCAGAGAACCCGGGCAGCGAGCAGGAGAATCTTGGTCAAAGTGGGAGAGAGATTCTCTTAGAAATTAACTATACGGCAAGGATGAGAGAGCATGGAGCAGCTTATACAAATTGTATTTCAACTTCCCCTGTTCCCCACCCCCACCCCACCCCCGCCCCTTCCATCTATCCACTGTACTAACAGAAAACTGTCATGCTTTTCCTCTTTGGAAGCCTCCAGGCTTTGCAAAAGAGGGAGGAAAAAAACAAACAAAAAAACATGTTTCCTACCCTTCTTAAAGGATGAACAATTTCACTATCACAGAAAAAAGATACACACAAAACTCTTCAAAGTTCATATGGACTTCAGCTACAAGTCACTCATTTATTGCCTTCTGGTTTTATTTATAATTTATATTTGTGTTACTTTGACCAATATTTATAAATTCAGGAAGTTTGGGGTTTAGTTGTCAGTTTCACCATTAACTTCTGGTTACCAAAATGCCTGTATTGCAAGTGCTGCAGGGAATTAATTCCCTGTTTAAAAATAAGGTTTAAAAACATTTCTATAAACAAATGTGTGAGAAGACATAAGTCTTAAGCCCTGTTAAACCTACTCAAGCTCAACTGTCCTCTTCCTCCAAAAATTCTTCCACCTCAAAGAGAAATGCACGCTACCAGAATTCAATGCTACGAGTTCAGTGTCTCCGGGATACATCACATACACCTCACATTTGGACAAGATCATCTTAATAACAGAGAAACATGCTCAGAAACTTGGTTTTATTCTCTCATATTAGCAGTTTCTCATTAACCTTGACTTTCCAAACCTGGTCACATTTGCTGAAAAACTGAACAGAAGCCTACATTATATAAGGACTCAAGGTCTTCTGATACTTCCAAAACATCCCAAGCACTCCCTGAGAATTTTTCATTAATGATCAAGTATTTGTGGTATGTTCAACACTTTATGATGTGGTCAAAAACAAAGATTATCATTGCCATTTTCATCAACTGGAAGCAAACATTATAACTTGAAAAGTTATGACAAATCTTTAGGAAATTCATGACGATTCATTTGGAAAGACCAGTGAAGTGATAGTCCACTAGTATTCTGTCACAAAACATTCAAGACCATAATCCTGAAATATTCAGGCCTAAATATATATAAGATCACATAGAAGCTATAAGCTCAAGCTAACGGTTTTAAATTTATTGAAGTTATATGCCTTGCAATTTGTACAGACTCTTTGGTGATGACCACTGCAGCAAATTATTACAGATACGTACACTGAATTTATCTAGTGTTTGTAATGGCCCACCACGGCAATCTATTTCTATATATTCTCCAGGACTTTTCAAAAAGGTGGCTGATGAGCTATACCATTATTCATCCTGCTTCTTCACCCACTTCATCACTTTGCCCAAAACTATGTTTTATGTTCTTTGGGACTGGAAGTCATTTTTTGTTGTGATTCAAGGGACGCTTTTAGGGAGGCTACTGAGTGCTTGACCTTTATGTAACTCTATACAAATAGAAATAATACCTAACAAATAAGGTCTTCCATACATGCCAAGCATTCAGCAGTTTTGCAACAGGCTGGTGTTTCTTGCTCATTTTGTCCAAAGCGTTTCCACAGAGGAGGAAGCTGAAATCTGTCTTTATCTTCTGTTTCTTCATTCTCCCACATTCACAAGTACACCTTGAAGGAGATCACGTGTCGTTTATCCCAAACCAGTCCATCTCTCTGAAACACTTGAAAACATTAAAATGCTACTCCTAAAAGCAATTGTACAGCTAGTTTCTTGAGCAAACCACTAAGTTGTGGGTTTGTTTTTTTTTTAATTCTACCACTAAAAGAGCTCAGAGAATGAAGATACAGAGCTCTGGTTTTAACGATAGTCTTGTTTTTACCAGCTCATTTCTCTTTATCCATTTTAATATCTTTACAAAAATATGCCATAATGTCTTGGCATGTTCCCCAGTGTTCTGCAGTTTTAATATGACTTTATTAGTGATAGTGCTCATACTTTGCTCTATTACCTCACTCATTAAATTCACCAAATAAAATGTGAAACAACTGAGGTTCATCTCAACTGCTTCGGTTTTATTGAAGATTTCCTAAACAATTTTTCTTCCTCTCTCTTCCTGGAAAGGTATATAACTTTTTATAATAACTGTTTCTTCTTTGTTGTGTTGATTTTGGTGTATCTCACGCACATCTGCGTGATCTTACTGGAATCTGTTAAACCTGAGGGAATACCAACACACCGGGATCCTCAACTTCAGCGTGACTTTCTGCTGCATCATAGTCCCGATTTCCTTTGCACTAAGAGACTGACTAAAATGATCACAAACTACATGATCTTAGTATATGCACTCAGTATTTTCCCAGTAGTTGCTTGCTTTTACATAAACTAGCCTTTTAAGCGTCACTGGAGAGTTAGCTACACTAGACATTATATTATATGCTTTTAAACAATTAGGTACTTGTTTGATTGGTAGCACTTGATATTTGATCCCCTTGTTTGCTTTTTTAAAAATCATGATTGAGTATTGTATGGGGGGGGGGGGTTATATCATAAAAGTCACTCTGCCCTCAGTTATACATTGCTTAATATATTTAAAAGCAGAATACACAAAGTTTGTTTCTGACAATATCTGGACACCGTTTTCCCCCACAGGACCTCAGACACAGCTCTCTTGAGGCCAGGGAGCATCTATTGACATCAATGGGCACTGGAACTAATCCTCAGATTCCCATTTCTGCAACACATTAGTTGCAAACTTCCTTCAGAGAATACGGATAGCAACAATTTGTTGTGGCGTACCAAACAGCAAAGACTGCTGTTCAGGAGTGTGCAGGGCTCACAGAGCTGAAAGAACAAGTATCAACATTATTTGTTGATTCTGGCACACAGGTAGAAAGGAAGAACCTGACAACCCTGCGGTAGTGAGAAATGACTCTCCAGCATGGAATTCATATGAAAACACTATCTGGCACCCCATGTGCGTGGGAGGGCATTTCATGCTCCATCAGGAATTTAATGCAGCAACAATGAAATCTACTGATAGAAAGGTGAGTGGGAATGGGTGAATACTGTAGAACTCAAGGAAAAACAAGTTTTATGTAGTTTTAGAAAGCATGATTTAAGAACCTTCCTATTTCTGTGTAATATAGCCCCTCTTTTTTCAAGCACAGTCAGTCTAAAAATAAGAAAATCTGTACTATTATACTTGAAATAGAAGAAAACCCTCATCTTGTTAACAGCTGATATCAATATTCATACAGAACGTACACATTAAAAACATACTCATGGGGTTACCTGCTTCCCTGTTTCTTCACCTATTCTCTACTTAGGTGTTGCTACTTCAGCTTCACCTCCGATTCCCATCCACACCACATACACCCTTCTTTTTCTCTAATCACTGAGATCAAAGAGTCTCTGCAAAGTGGAGCACAAAGTTCAAGTCAAATTTTAATACGTTATGTCAAAGCATCTGGAAACAGCTCATTTACCCCTAGCTATTAAATGCAAGTTTCACCCTTACGTCAAACATTTTGTAACCAGTATTTCACAAGGCTGTTAAAAGTCTTATGACTATATAGGCAGCGTACAGCTGCTACTTCTACCATGCACAGGGTTTTGCTGCCATTGTCTTTAAAGAGTTGAAAAAGATCAGAGTATTTCCAAAAAAATTACAGTTTCCATCACCAGGTCTCTCATCTGATTCTTCCCTTCAATCTTATTTCCTTGGAAGCACACTGTTCATTTACAATTGACACGTTTCTCCTGTTCCCTCCACTAGCATGCTTAAATAGTCATTTAAATCTGTCATATTAAGCAGAATATTCCATCATAAGATGACAAATTCAATAATCACTTCTTTATAAATTCAATTGAAGCATTTAGAAGTACGTGATATATAAGGCTTATCGAGTCACCTCAGCTACAACTTATTTACATCTCACCACTAATAAGTACTTGCCAGCTTCTGAGATCTCAAGACAGCTTCCAGTACGTTCAAATGTGTTAGAGGCTGTAGGTATTGCACACACTCATTCCATCACCTATTTGGTCAACAGTTTGGAAAACAGTGTTTCTAAACCATATTATTCTTTCTGTTTGTGCCTGTAATCATTTTAAGATCATTCATATTTTGTACACATTTAGGGAGAGCAGTTCAAAGAATTATTTTAGAAACTGCAGAATGACTTGGTTGCAGTAGCAGGAAAAATCTGCAGCACTGTTTTTTTGGCCTTTTCCATATATACAACTTCAGTTCAAGAAGGCTAGAGATTTAGGACTATATTCGAGTTGTTATTCATAGGAAAAAAACAATGAAGGGGAAAGTTGAGAAGCAAAGAGCAACTTGAAAAATATAAGCTTTCTTATTCTCACCGCTGCTACTAGCAATCAGTATTTCCGAAGTAATAAGTAATTGCATATCAGATATGCAATTGAAATCCCATGCCACTTCACAGATATTCTCAGCTAACTGTACAAACAATACACCTGAAACCACAGAAATAACTCAGCATAAGGCTAGCTATACATTTCAATACAGTTGTAAATTTCCCCTCCACTTTCTTAATGGCCTCAAGCTCACCAACTGCTTTAGGAAGCTGACTACATGTTCATTTGCAGAGGCTAGTAAAATACATAGATCAGCCTATCTAAATACAGCATATTGCAACCTCCACCTGTGTGTGGCAAGCTTCCACACGAGCACACAATGGAAACAGATGAACAGCAGAGCCATTATGCACCTAAAAACATGCCCAACACACCTATTGCAAGGATTGCACAGGCTTGTTCAATTTAGCATCTCCACCTCTGCACAAGCACCTGTTACCATGCACATAGTTAGCCTCATTAAAGAATCCCACACACCAGTGTCTTTAAAATTTGTCACTGCATTTTTACCTGGTAGCTTTCCAAGAAAGGTGACAAAGGCCACTAAAGAGGCCAAGACTACAGAAACCATTACTTGTAAGCACTATTGCCATCGCTAAAGCTGAAATACCAGTACCAGGAATAATTAGTCTATTTGAGCTATACTGTGGCAACAAACACAGTAAAAGCTTTGTCTTAAATATGATTTATGAGGACAAAAGATGTTCAGCATAACTAAACAAGTGGAATTACCAGGTTTATCTAATTTATACTCAAAGGACTTAAAACCAGACAAAAGATTCAGAAAAATAATTAGATATTTTGGTTAACAGTAATCACTGAACCATTTCAAACACTCAGTCATATCGCAGCCCTGATTCACGCTTGCACTCTTACATCATCTTTACCTCTATGTCTACTTATAAAAAGAGCAGTGCATAAAAATGAAGTAGTAAAATTATAATCTCATTAAAAAAAGGAATAATGCTTGAAATATACTAAATTTGAATAAATAACTATTTTGGGTGCTACTTTAGGTAATTTTCAGACCTTTTCCTGTGAAATTAGGGTAATGATACCCTATGACTCAAGAGCAGAAACCGAAGTTGAACTGAACATATGCTGGCAATGACAGATCAAACAGATATGTAGGAGGTTGTGAACAATAGACTGGAAAAAGCCATTATATATAGAATAACTAATCAGAGGCTTACAGAATATACTTCAGGCTGTGTAAATTAGAACAGTCACATTAACCCACCATAGCTGTACCTGAGCTTTACAGCAGGTTAGAAAAAACAACAGATTTTAAAACTAATTGTAAAAAAAAAAAAATTTTCAAAGGGCAGATACATGAGTAAATTTTGAGCACTTGAGACTAATGAAACACACTCTGTGCCATGTGGTCTTACAATGTATAAGCCCAGGGTTTCTGATTCCACACTATTTATGTCAAAAGTGATATCACCAGACAGCACTCACCCAGTTTGCCATCTTCACACATTTAGTTTACCTTTAACTCAGCATCTTTCAAGCCATTTTTTTTCAACTTATCTATGCTTTTCACACCTTCAGAACTTTCCTACCAGGGATTTTTCCCTGCCCTTTATTAGCCCTTCCAATGTAAATCTAATTCTTCTGCTTTCTTAATTCTTTCCCACTGTTTTTTTACTAATGAACGCTTATCCATTAGTCACAACTTCTACACTATATCTACCATGAAAGTCTTCTATACTCAAGTAGCAGAACACAGGTCTTACTCAGGATATAATTAAAAGGATCCTTACCTTTCCAAAATCTCTCACATCAAACAAATCAAATGCTTCAAAAAGTTCACTTTTCTTCATCCCAAATATTTCACAACATGCCGAAAGAAAAGTCCTTATATTCTTCAAGCAAAGAAACTAGGGGAAAGAAAACAAAAATACTAAGCATCAAACATGTCAACTTTTGTCCTCACTTTGGTCACAAATACATTACAAAATTCACCAATACAATTATTTGCAAGTCCGCATTTCCACTATGCTGTGATCTTCCACTGGTTCTAATTCAGCCATAAAAGTTCCCTTCAGACTCAAAAGCATTAATCAAATTCTGAGTAGACACTTTGTGAACAGAAACTATTTTCTCTCTCTTTATGTAAACAAAGAGAAATTACAATATGCTACTAGATACAAATTAGTCTAAATACAGACTTACTTTTCAGTTCTCTACAGACAGCATATAACTAAACAAATAAAGTTACCTTAATTAAAGTATATTAATATGAGAAAGTTATTCTTCATGTATACATCAAGTGTCTTCAGCTGTTAAGATAAAAGTCTAGTCTGAATGTTTAATGAATACACGTGCACTGTTTTAACACACTAAAGAAATTATGAATACATATTCTCCGTCTGGAACACAGGAGCGGATGAGATTTGCAATTGAGAAGTCATCTACAATTCATCTTGTGGAGATTTAAGATCCTCAAACCACCTTGATTTCTGTACTGAATTAAAGGCTATTTCTCTTGAAGTTATCCACATGCATCAATGATCATCTGAGTCTGGAAAAGAATAAAGCTTCTGCCACAATACTCTCCTTATAAGGCTTTTAATGCATTTTCTTGTAGACTATTTTTTGAAAGACCTTACCAGTACAAAACACAGTAACTATCAATAGCATTGCAGTAATTAAAGAGGGATAGCTAAAAAGTGCAATATCCGTTCTTGATAATGGTTAGCACCATAAGGTACTAGTACCTTACGAGGACATTAGCTCCATAAAGATGCTGTTGTAGAGTCTTACAATCCACTATGCAGTACAGTTCAAAAGCAAATACGGTATTTATAAGCAACAGTATTTCAAATGACCCAGCACTGTGCTTTGAATATGCACTTTAAAAGTACTGATACAGCAACTCAGTATTAAAACTGAGTTCCTAGAGTTCTCCATCTTATAGTAGATTCATAAGAATGAGGATCATTTACATTAGGACAGATTATAGAATTGCTATATGTTCCAACTTAATGTTGTTTATAAAAGCAGTATTTTTGGTATTAATACTGTCACAGCCATACCTCTCCTGAGTGCAAAGTAATAAATACCCAAATTGCTTACTCAGCCGAAATATGTCACTGCTTTACCTTCAGCATGACACAACAAAATACCAAATTCAGAGAGCCCTACTTCATGTCTTAGATAGAACTAACCAGCCAGACACAGAAAAAGCAGAGCACCTGATATATCAGATTTACAGCAAGGTTACACATGTGAAAGCACCGATTCAGGAAGAGAAGCTTCAAGAGCAGACAACTCTAGTAGATGGTTGTGGACATCAAGACAACAGCTGACAAACTCATCACAAAGCATCACAAAAGCAATCCCTGCACAAGCCGAAGCTCCCAGGAAGGCATCTGTGACTGACAACTGCCACATCAAGTGTAAGGGGCCACAGATTACGAGGTGGAGCTGTAGGCTCCACCATTCCCTCCACTCCAAATAGCCCCATCTGTACATGCTCCCAGCTCACATGGGGCAGCTGGTGCTGGGCTACATACTGGGCTGCTCAGAGACAATGCTGCATTTATGCTGGACTGCTTTTATGCATAGTGAAATTTGAAAAATGAGTCTAACTTGCTTAGTCAATATTACAAGCTTCTCTGGTTTTGCAAAGATTATAATTTTCAAGTCAAAATTACAAGATTAGAAGGCTAAGAGATGTAAAACATATGTGCTTCTTCCACCGTGACACTCACAGAAAGAACCATAAGATGAGCTGGTTTGGGAGCCCACAGCTTTAAAAACAAGATGGCACATACAAAGTGATCATTGTTTTTCTGATATATATTTTTCCCCAGGTTTTTTATTATTTTTCTTAAAAGCCATCAAGGGCCACTAGGTTCATCCAATGCAGAATACTGATTCAACTTGAATACCGATTTACTTTCTTACGTTGAAATTCTCACATCCACTGACAAATTTTTTCCTCACTGGAAAACTCAGCTGCCTTTTTAAAACCTAAGTTTTGAGTTTAGATTAGTAAGTGCTGACGTCTGCCAGTGCAAAGAAAGCTTACAGCTGCATTAAGTTGTTTACCTCTAAAGAGAGCAAGAAGTTAAGGGAGAGACAGGAGATGTCATGGGCCTAAAATCTGGCCTAGATTTCCTACAGAGCATTTTAGTGAGTTGCATTTAGTTTCTTAATATAGCTAAAAGAAAGATTTATCAGTTACTTCAAATTTGGTCGGAATTTTGTGACATCAGCCTTTTGTGTTTAAATTATCATTACTATGAATTATATGCAAATAGATGGGAGAGCATATTACAAGAAATTAAGTTTCCTTTAGCCCACATGTTTTAAAGGAAATGTTAAAAGTATCTACACTGTAAGTAATGAATTAAATTCTTTGGAATATTCTAACAGAGAGACCAAAGAAGAATCTAATTCCCCACGCCCTTTTTTTAAATACTAATTCATTAAGTGGTAAAGTGCACTTTAACATGTATCATATATTAAACAGACTTGACATAATTATAATCTAATATTCAATAACCATATGACAACACAGTTGTTCCATTACATTTCTTGTAGGCTCTAGAAACCACACACTAAGCATTTGTCAAATCTACATGCACTTGAGATGGTACCACATCATCAATGAGTATGTGCCAAATGGTGCCTTCAGCAGAATAGGCCTCCTGACAAAACAGTCTAACCCCCCTGCTAGTTCAAAGGCTGCTTAGTGAGTTTAGCTGGGCATCTAATGATTCAGTATCCATCAATTTTCTCTTGCAAAATGAAAGGCTTATTACTAAACTATTAAGCTAACCACAGTAGCTATAAGGATAAAACTGTGAGAGTACTAAAACCAAAATGTGTTCATATTTATATGCACTCATTTTGCAATAAAATATATGAGAAAAAAAAATTAGTTTTAAGAAGAACTCATTATATGCTACTCATGTTTTGGAAAAGTTATTTGATTATACTACCCAGAAAACTTTCAGAAATATTTCCAAAACTTTATATTGCAATCATCTAAAGAAACAATCTTCCTCAATGAAAATAAAGATTTTTATCACTGTAGTTATTGTACGAAGGAGTACAAATTAGTAAAAGAAACCTCCAAATTAAAAAAAGAGTGTACATCTAAAATCTAGGAAGTTCTATAAAAGACAACCATCCTCACTGGCAATAAGAAAAAGGCATCATCAGTCTGCAGTCTCTCATTATTAAGTACAGTCCTCAGGATATTTGGAAACCTACTACATGATTGCATTTCTTTTTCAAAAGCAAAACATTATACTTCGGCACACCACAAGGGAGATCGTTAAAGGCATAAAGAGCAGTTGGGTACCCAGTTCTCTTAGAGATGCAAGGAGAGCTACACATCTCTCACTTGGTCTGATCTCCAAAAGTCTCCTCCTCAGGAAATGTCGTCTTTCAGTACAAGAACTGGTTTCTTTTCATTAAAAGATAACTAACATAACTTAAAAACAATCTTTTGAAAAAGTTAATGTTGCCTCTTTTTTTTTTTTTTTTAATTACATGGCTATATTAGGAGGCAGCAGTCCAGAATTCTTAATACACGGATCAGTAAAAATACTGCAGTAGGGTAGTATATGCCATGAAGCTGAAAAAAGTTCACACTTTTGAAAGTAAAGGCTTATATCTGGCTCATCTCCAGGTACACCATGAGAGGAGAGCACACCCAGCACCCAGAGACAGATGGATAATATCACAACCCATTGGGGTTCAGGACCCTGAGAACAATTTTCAGTATTAACATCTGTAGATTATCAAGACATTCCTAAAGCACCCTAATGTTTCACAGCGTAAGTAGCCACACTACTACAAACCAATAATGTTGTCATTGTCAGGGCTACTGAAATGGTACTACTCTTGTGATAAAACACAGTTTTTATGGAACAGATTAGAGTTTTAGTGGCCTCTGGTCCATTCTGCACTAAATTTCATTTTGTAAGAGGCATTAATACAACATTTATTGAAATGAAGAGCAAGTTTGCAGAGGAAAAAAAAAGTCTACCACCTAAAAAAGCAGGTATGGTTTATATAACTGGAACTGTATTTGTCTGAACTTAAAAGCAGAAGAGAGTGGGCAAACCAAATTATACTAAGCTAAACAGAAAAAGCATGCTGTTTTCTACATTTGCCACTTCACACAAAAAGAAACATTTATTTGAGGCTTTTTCAACACAGTACATGGTTATGTGTGCTGACAAAAATGTACAGAAATATTTTACAAAGGGTACTGAATAGAAATTACTAATTAGACACAAAAAGCACAGGCAGGACTACAGTTGCCCACAGGGAAGAGGGGTTTCTCTAACCAGGCCTCTAATGAAGTGAAAGATGAAATGCAAAAGAAAAAATAATTAAAAAAAAAAAATCAATTTCATATATCCTCTATTCATGTAACTTTAGTGGTATTTCTCAGAAAATATATTTTAGCACTTAAGTACTTCAATGGAATAAAGGTCTGTTTGGTACAGACCATAATATTCAGTATCTAGAGATACCTTTTGTACTACAAGCACTTTTAAGGGTGTTCAGAGACCAACACAAAGAGCTCTGAAGATCAAATTCTGCCGTGAGACATTTATATGAAATTCCAACATAGCAACACCAGTCAGGCGAGTGAAAACTGAAAGGCCAAGAAATAGCAAGTATTTAAGAAAGACAAGAATCCTAATCTACTTTCAACTTACTTTTTTTTTTTTTTAATTACCAATAGTGGAAAAAACAGCTACTTGTATTTATTTCAACTTCCACCTCCTTTTTATTATGGTGATTTAGTCACAAGCAAGGAAGAAAGCTTGGGTAGCTGGCAGTTTCCTTATACTTCTATCTGGATCAACAGACATTCTTACTGCATTTAGGACAAACTAGAGAACATACTGAAGCCTGAGCATCTGAGACAGTCTAAATAGTCACTAGACTATAAAGTGGTATTAAAAACAAAATGGATCACTGTCACTATGTCAGGGAAGATGTTTTGGGGTTTGTTTTCCAGTGTGATTTGATTCACTTTTGCTGACATTGTATACCCATCCTTTTGTCACCATATTTTCCAGGCTTTTTTTGCATGTTGCATTAACGGCCCTGCGCAGACTTCAGGAGGATCCCAGTAACTGCACAGGAACTGAGGCCAGTCGCTCCTAGCCACCATCACGTAGAAGCTATGACGAAAGAGTGAAAACATAGAAAAAGTAGTATTCTGCTTAGCCAATTGTCCACTAAATCCACTTTGCCTCCTGTGGGAGAAATAAGGCATGTCAATCCAGAAATCTTCCCCTCCTATTCCTCTTCTAAAGGGCACCACTTTTGCCTTGTCTTTAAACAGCCTTATAGGCATAAACAAAAAATGGTGGGATTTTATGTAACAGCAAGCATTTTATGACAAAAATAGTTGAGGAAAGGCCAGAGATTCAAAACAAGTATATAAAAGGGAAGTAATCAGACGAGCAAATTTGGCTTCAATTCACGCATCTCAGAAGGCAAAGTCACTTTCTTTTAATTTGTGAAATACTGATGTTACATGCAAGGAGGCACATACAGGCTTGTGAAGATAGGAGATATTTCTTTTAGTTGTTTATGATCTTAGAAAAGCAGAATTACACAAGAATAGAAGGCAGAAGAATAGAAGAGGAACAGACCATTGCCATAACACTTACATGCTCTTCCTACACCTCAGCGCTTACTGCAAAAATTGAGCTCCTGACCTTTCCTGTCCATTTTTGGGATGCTGATGAGAACAGATTAGTTGGGAATATCTCATTTTGATTTCCACTCTGTTCCTGAGAATATACACAAAAAGGAAAATAACGCAGTTATACCTCTCGAGCACGAGGAGAAATCTGAAAATTGCCATAATGGATTTAACTGAAAGAATTGCTTTTCTACATTCTGTCACCAAGATTGGTATGTGCAAGTTGTTTCAGTGAAAGAAAGCACTGAAACAGAGCTTGTCTCCTCAAAGTTTCCTTCAAAGAAGTTGCTTAATGCCCTGAGGGTTGCAGATTTTTCTCTTCTCACTTGTTTCAGTATTTGTTGCAACAACTGTGTTGATAGGAGTAACATAAATTCCACACTAACACTGTCTGAATCCTGCAAAGTCCAAATCTAAGAGAGATATCCAGGAACTCCCTACTGTTACCGAACAGCACCATCACCTCTTCTAGCCACGAAGTGAAGATGCTGTGACCATAGTGAAGCTACGCAGCAGCAAGACCGAAGTTGTACCTTAAACCTATATACGTAGAAAAGCAACAGTAACTAGAGATACAAACCCAAGGGTTTCATCAGCTCCTACATAATGTGTGCGCACAGGAACTGTCTAGCTTCCTATAAGTTCTTTCAGCCACATCCAATAAAGGAAGAAAATTAGGTACTTAGAGAAACAGCTGCTCATGTATCAAGGGCTCCTTTCCATAAACCAGGCTGGACAGTTCCCCGACACATGCCATCTTTGACAGACCAATCCCAAAAGCAGGGTTACCAAAACAGGAGCACGCTATACCTCTATTAGATTACATGATTTTTTTTTTTTTTTTAAATATCTGTATGTTCATTAACACCAGATTACTAGGTACTCACACAAAGCAGGGGCCCACTGTGGTACTGACAAAATTGTACGTTCAGGGTTAACAATTCAACACAGAAACCATTCCTGGCTCCTTCACAGATTTCAGCAGCCAAAGCAGATTAGATTAGTTCTGCTCTGCCAACAGGAGTAATTATCACTATATGCAGTAAAAAATAGCTGTAAGGATTTCTAAGTGAATGAAGTACAGACCCACTGATGAAGTCTTAATTCAACATCTATTAATGTCTTTTCCTAAGCCAGCAAGAAGGAAAAGAGCAATATCAGAGTCAAGAATGGAAGTTTTAACATTTCTATTGTTCCTACGCATGCCACTTTTCTTGTGAAGATCTTTAAATCGGAGC
Organism: Harpia harpyja; assembly: GCF_026419915.1. Classification (NCBI taxonomy): domain Eukaryota; kingdom Metazoa; phylum Chordata; class Aves; order Accipitriformes; family Accipitridae; genus Harpia; species Harpia harpyja. The sequence continues at coordinate 21,822,991 of NC_068950.1, read as the reverse complement.
CTTACTGAGGGTAGGCAATGCAAAAGGACCATAAGGAATTTAAAGACCAAGTCAATGTGCAAGGATGAGTGCTCCTATTCTCAGTAAGCAATGAAAGCTACAAGGCTGTCTCCAGAGACTTTTTTGGTTTTAAGTGTCAAAACACCACAAGTAAGCATTATTCTTTTTCTCACTCTTAGATAAAACATATTAACTTGCAAATTACATTTAAAAAAGAAACTAACACACACAGGAAGAACATGTCACTCACAGCAAAGGAATTCAGTTTTAGGTTTTGCATTTGGCCTCTTGTTCTGCAAACCATCTCCATCATTCAGATGATCAATATTTTTAAAGCTCTAAGCAGGAGCAAACAAGCCAAATATTAAATACCACCTAACTTTGCTCTCCAAAAGGTCACAAAGCAGATACACTAATAAAGATTGAGAAGACATCACACTGAGTTCTGGAAGAGGCAGGCTCATTATCAGTATCTCAGCAGCTTAGAGCCTATACCTTGGCTCTTTGCATAGTTGCTTAAGAACCATTTTTGGGTTACAAAACATGCAAGACTGGTACCATTACATAACTATTAAGAATTTTGCTAAGAAATGTGCTATGCAAAGAACAACAGACATTTCTTAATTCAGAGAATTAAGGTATAGCTAGGGAGATCTATAGTGTTATTAGCTTACTAGATGTGGGCATTCTTTGAAGGCCTACACAATGCATAGGATGCTGTATGAACTATAAAACCTATTAAATTCCTTTGAAGCACTGCTAACAGTACGAATATTAATAGCATGTTCTTTATTTGCTCGGTTAATGTAGTAATTAAATATTCATAGAAAAGCTCCTCTTAAAATTCCTAACTGACTACTATTCAACTGTGTCTATGGCATTTTGGCTTGAGTATGAAGTTTTGTTTATGTACTTTTGCTCTTCTCTGTGCTTCAAAGAAAGAAAATGGAAACTGAAACTTGAAGAAAAGCTGAGGAAGCACAAAGGATGCTCAGCTTTTATTAGTAATGATATGGAGTGAACAGAAGGCAAGGAAAAAAAAGCTCAGGACTTGTTACGCATTCCTGACTCTCTCCTTGCCTATGCTAGCGCTATAGCATTGGTTAAGCAAGTGGCGGCAAAGCAGCATTTAAATTCTATGTGTCCCTTAAGTCAAGAACTCCTACAAGCCATGAAAGTGGCAACTTCTAGTCAATGGTCACTGGAACACATTCAACAAACACCTTCCACGTCCTACCATGTGCATCAGGAGTCACTAGGCTGCCTGAAGAAGCAAGAAACCTTTTATCCTTTACCTATTGCAAGATGAAAAATAAGAGAGACCTTTGGGAAAGCACACAGTCACTAACCAGATGGGAATTTTCAGACCACAGAGCCCCAACTACAGGAATTCCCAAAGTGTACTTGGCAAAAAGTATGGGTGGGAGCTCAGGACAACATCCTGTTACAAAGGGCAATTTTTTGAGTAGCCCTTTGCTCCCCGCTAGCAAGATTTCACAAGTCTATTCTGCAGTATCTTGTCAAAAAGAACAGCAGGTGGAACACAGCAGTGAGCATGCAAAGCGCACAGAGATTAGTTAGGGGGTTCCTGTGCTCAGTTACCTTTCCAAATGACTAGCTCTGTCTTAGATCCCAAAGTTGTATCCCTAAAATGTCTTTCACTAGGGATCTCAGTGTCTTACAAACAAAAGCAAAAAGAAGGAAGACAAAGGGAACATGGAAAACACTCCTGAGGAGAACAAGAATAGGAGGAAGACAGCAGCAAGGAAATGAAAAGAGGACCACAGGAAAAGGAACAGGAAAGGGACAGACACACAGTGAAACAAAAGTTTAAAAAGAAAATCAAAACAGACCAACAGAGGGAAAGATCCAGTGGGAAGGACCACTGAAGTAAAAAAGCGACTTGACTCACTAATGATTAAATTGTGGGAAAACATTAAATAAAAGCCAAACACAAGACAATTATCTGTTAAAATTTTGGTGTTAAAATGCTTCAGGCAAACCTATTTATGAAACTGCCATTTAAAGACAGTAGTCACTGTGCTGTAAATTGTATTTACAATTGTGACATGAAAAACTGCTTCTGTAAGAGGCAGAACTGTAAAGGACACTGATATTCTACTTGGATGTACTGTCATTGGTCCTAACATTGGGTTTCTAATCACTCACGTTTCAACTTAGTTGATGAAGTACCAGCAGTTGCATGAAACTGTTTTATAGACACAGAAACCTCAAAACCTACACCTACCTAATGTATTTAAACTTATTGGGGGGGGGGAAACCCTAAAGTCTACAGCACAGCTGATACACTTAAACAGCAAAATGAATGGAAAACCTCAAACAAATTAGCACTCAATGTTTTCATGATCAGAGGGGAAAAAAAAAAACCAAACTGAAAAACCTTACAGCTATGGTATGAAATACAGATCTTCACATCAGTGCTAAAGAGAACACCCAATGCATTCGTTTCATGTTGTTAGCTCGGCACACAAAGATGCTGCTTCCATTGTATCTTAGTATTTTTTATTTATTTATTCATGACTGTGCTTGGTTTTTACAAGTCTCTCATGTTAGTGTAATAACATCAGAAGAATTGAGGCCCTAGTGCCCTGGACACAGGCCCTACACAAGGCCAGGCCTGGATCTCAACTATGTAATTCCTTTACAAAGACCTACAGTGTGGATTTTTTAACATCATTTTTTAAGTTAGCATGTACTGGCTTGTTCTCTTCTAAGCACTTCAGAAAGTCTCGAAAGCTGTCCACAGTGAATCCTGCATGGAAATTCAACAAAACAGGTGGGGGGGGGTGGAATCTTCACAGGGTTAGTCAGTGTCTGTTAAAGGTGAACGTAACCCAAATAACTCAAATAACTCCTATACTCTTCTATTTCTTACCATCAGATCACATAGATCACGTACTAAGTCTATGATTTCACAGGAAGGAACAATATTCTTATTAACATTCATTAGTGTTAACATACATGATTCATTAAATACTTCAAATTTTTTCTTGAATTGCATATGAGTAGTCTTTTCCAAGCTCTTATAATAATTCATTGCTAGGAATAAATTCCTAGCAAGACCTTAAGGATGTAAGTACAGCTCTCTACCAATTGCCAAATATGAATACAGCTGTCATCTAGTTACTTTAAAAATCCACTGTTCTATTTTTGCTGGCGTGTCACTTCAGGTTTGCAGTTTATTAGACCATGCTCTCTGTGGCAAGGATGGGGGTTTCTGTTATATTCAGAGAACACTTCTCAAGGATTGCAAGTCAAGTAAGCAGAACAGCTAAGTCCAGAAGCCCAAACCACAAACCAGTGGGAACAGCCATGAATGAAAAACAAACTCCAACAATAAATTTGCAGGACTGGAAGTGAAAACTCAGTGGTCACAGAGTGGACTGACTACATTTATACACTTTGTGATATTCTCTGGAGCTTCAACATATTGACCTGGCACCAAATGTCATCTTTCATGCACTGAGTGCCATACAGTTTGGGTCTCCAAAGTTGAGGAAGGAAATCAAACTCTTAACTGCTCTAATTAATCATACACTTGCATGGACCTCCATCTTACTTACCAGGCTGAGAAAGTTAGATGCTTCTGCAATCTTTGTTACCACATGTATTGCATTTGAGCATTTCCCAGTAACAATGAATAATCTATTAAAAGCAAATCCAGAGTTTGCTTTACTGGTCTGTCATGGTTTAATCCCAGCCAGCAACTAAGCACCACGCAGCTGCTCACTCACTTCCCCCCACCCAGTGGGATGGGGGAGAGAATCGAGAGGGAAAAAAAAAAGTAAAACTCATGGGTTGAGATAAGAACAGTTTAATACAACAGAAAGGAAGAAACTAATAATGATAACAATAATAAAATGACAATAATAATAATAAAAGGATTGGAATATACAAAACAAGTGATACACAATGTAATTGCTCACCACTCGCCAACCGATGCCCAGTTAGTTCCCAAGCAGCGATCCCCCCAGGCCAACACCCCCCAGTTTATATACTGGGCATGACATCACATGGTATGGAATACCCTGTTGGGCAGTTTGGGTCAGCTGCCCTGGCTGTGTCTCCTCCCAACTTCTTGTGCCCCTCCAGCCTTCTTGCTGGCTGAGCATGAGAAGCTGAAAAAGCCTTGACTTAGTGTAAATGCTACTTAGCAACAACTGAAAACATCAGTGTGTTATCAACATTCTTCTCATACTGAACCCAAAACATAACACCATACCAGCTACTAGAAAGAAAAGTAACTCTATCCCAGCTGAAATCAGGACACGGTCCCAGATTCACAGGCAATTTTAAGTAGAGCAATGGGTACCAGATACATCATCTTTTTCTGCTCAGTAGTAAAATAAAAGGACCCAGGCTAGGGTGTGGCACAAAGTTCACCTTTATTCACCGAGAGAGCACCAGGTGTTCCACCTGCATTTCTGTCCTCAGTGAAGCCAAGGCTCAGACCAAGTGTTGAGCTGAGCTCTTCTAACAGCTAAATAATCAAACCAAGGCAGAAAGCAAAACAGCTCAACACTTTTAACTATTTAACAAGGAGGTTTTGTCCTACTCTGTAGGAGGGCCTTTCTGCCCCATTGCCTCATATTGAAGTAAAAGAAGAAGAGGATGGCCTTAACATCTGTATTGCTCTCCATCACAACAGTGAGGAAAAGAAGTCATACAAGTTTATAATACAAATATTTGTAACTACCTAAACTACAGTAACTGGATAGAAAAAGCAGCAGCTACCTTCACATGCCATTCCATTGTTAATGGAAAAAATCATCTGTTATCTGAATGTTTTTTTAATGTATGTATTCAGGTGATTTCACCTCTGAAATGTCTTAAACTATAAGCTTTCAGCACATATGTACAGATTAAAGCAAGACGAATTCTAAATATGATTAAAAATAGGGAACACTGATTCCACTACATTACAAATAAATGATTACTGTATAAGTAATCTAATTACATTACATAGTAATACAAATTTATTTATAAACCTGCAGAAAAACGACTCCTCTTCCTAACATATCAAAAAGCTGGGTGGGGTGGGAACAGGGCCTCCTCCTTTTTCAGTCATTAACATCTGACATCGTGAGAGGCAGGACACCATCAGCACACTGACCACCATGGCCTGTGCCACTCTGCTGACTTTCCCAGCAGCACTGCTGGGCTACAGAGGGCCCGGGGAGGCGGCTGCCGGGGACAGCCCCGGGGACAGCCAGCACCTGCCGGGGGGGAGGCAGTTAGGCCAGCCTCGGCCATGGCAGCTCACCTCCACCTGCCACTGGAGGCCTTTGGCCACACGCCACCCTTCCCACAGCCACCCACCCTGCCAAACCTCTCCGACTACTTCCTGGCAAGCCTGTCAGCACCCATACAACACAGACAGGCTGAACACTAGCCAGAATAAAGACAAAAGACCGGACTGGATGCAAAATCCTCCAGTGCCCCAGCAGGCCTTATACTTCAGAGGTTTATGAAACAATTTCTAAGCAGCTGATAAAATTGGCCAGGATGAGACAGGCCATCCCAAACATCCACAAACCATAACCTTCCAAAATACCTGGCTCAGTGAGGGGAACCACAGGGCCGTTCGCTCCCCCTCGTCACGTGAGGCCTCAGCCCAGACACTCACGCAAGTTCAAGAGACCTTGCTGCCAGGATCGCTTACACCTTCAGAGACTTTTGTTGACCACACCAGGAGAACGGGAAGCCTAAGGTGATACAACTCCACAAACATTTAATGTTTCTAGATAACACAGACCAGGTAAAGCAGTATTAAAAGCAGATGGGTACTATACTACAATTCGTTTTGTCAGTGAGATTTAAATACACAACTCCGTGCTGACAGTGGTTTTAACCAGCACATGCCTCGCCTCCGAGAACATGTTCTCAAACAGATGGTGTCACCCCAGGACCTGCAGGAACCACACTAAGTATAGAAACATAGCTATTTCAAGTAAAATAAATACATGTATTTCAACCTACAGTGAGGAAAACTGTTTAATACAATTTATTCCATAAATAATTACAATGTTCTAAAACTCTGATGCTTTATCTTACACACTACAGCAAGTCTTTCAGAGGAAAGATGTATTTAGATTTCTAAGACTGTTTTTTATTTGGTTCAGTCATTTGTAGTACTGCATTACCTCAAATGAGAGTTAAAAACACTTTCAGTGTTAATGACACAGCTTTTTGGAAATACTTAAAAGCTACTACAGAGACCACACACCATTTGAAGTTAGGGGTTTTGTATTTGTTGTTGTTGGTTGTTTTTGAAAAAAAACTAGAACAACACGCTTTAATTCAGTTTGGTGAAGAAGTATCCCCTCTTGCTTGCTGTGAACATGCTACCTACCACTTCCATTGGATATCCCTCTGTTTCCACACTGGAAAGGACAGGAAGTAATTTTCTCTTTCCTCAGGCCTCTCATATTCTCCCCCTATGTTGCCTCTTTTCAAAGCTGAAAAATCTTTTTCTATTGAGCTGTTCCTTATTGTTTCATACTTTTGAAAACCTCTACTGCCCTTTCCTGCACCTTTCTCATTTTATTACATCATTTTTAAAACAAGAGACCACAACTACATAATACAGGAGCACTGTGGCTTATGCAGGAGACTGCAATGACATAATAAGTGTAATGCATAATAGCATAATGAATGTTTGGGGCACAAAACAAGCCTCTGCATACGCACTTTGCAAAAACCCTTGGGTACTACACCCTCCACAGATCTCTACCAGAACAGATTACTGTTCTGAAGAACCTGGTCTGGATGATGATGAGATATTGAAGTAGATGAAACAGTGGTTTGATCCACGACTGCAATTCCTGTGACAAACAGGACACAAAAACATTTAATAGTTCTCAACTTCCAAAAATTCTCTGAGGGAAAAGTCAGTTAAAATACAACTCTAAAAATGTAGAGACTAGTGTCTTTGTACCCACAAGCATTTTCCACACAGAGTCACTTTGAAATCCAGCCAGTGTTAGGCAAACTGCATTCCATTTCTTCAGTGACATGTAACCTTCCTAATTAAGGAATTAAAAGTGAAATATTGATATAATGCAAGAATCAGTAAGTTTTAGAACAAATTCTACCATCAGCAACATTAATTTACAACATGAACTTAAAATCATGTGACTCCTTATGAAGCTGCCATAGGTCTCCTTCCTTAAGAAGGCTGACAAACAATGAAAGGTAAACCTGATGTAAAATGTTTCAGCTGTACATCATCATTGGCCCTTGCTGTCTAAAAAGCTGCATTCACTCACCCCAGCTGTCTGCCAAAATGAAAGGCATCATTGAAGGCAGCCCAAATTTGTGTGAGATGTGTCAAAATCACATAAACACCTACTTCCACTAGTATGAATTAACATCTGTGATCATCTCAGCAGTGGCAAATGAGCGAATGCTCATGGAAATTCAACTGTCACCTCTATATGTGGCCCATTTTATGTCATGGCTGAATTGTATTGATGCCTTGCCTCACAGTAACATTCAAAGTACACCAACAAACAGTCCAAAACTCTTTCAAAGGATGTCAGTTTGGCATCTCACAAAGTAAAACATAACCATGAGCATGGTCTCATGAGAAGGAAGGATATTTATGAAGAGAAGAAAAAAAATTTAAAATTAAAATTCTAGAGCACAAGCCAGTATTTTTTAGATAGCCCAAAGCAATCAATCAAATGGTGAATAAACTGAATACTATGAAAGCTCTGCAGCAGAGTATAAGTTAGAATTATCCAGACTCTCAGTCTACTGAGCAATTTGCTACAGTACAATCAGTGTTTTAAATGGAGTATGTGGGCACCAATGAGAAGTCTGCATTACTGAGCCATACTATGTGCTGAGTCTTGAGATACTAATATCACATTTTTCTCAAATTCAATTAAGAAAATTATTCTTAAGTTACCGTAATATAGATGGCTGTTTCAAACAGCTCATTAGAACCAACATAAAGGCAGGTTCAGTAAAGAACCCAACATAATTGTTAAAAGATTTGGTCCTCAGTCTTCAGCAGGTAGAGTCCATGGGAGATCATATAAGACCACACGTGAAAGCTGCCTGTTCAACAAGAGAGCAGCATGGAGCCCAAGATGCAGAGCAAGGTTAACACCTCCACACAGCCTCCAGGGCGCCATCTCAGACCCCATAATTAAATCCTTCAGCAGTGCAAAACGCAACCAGCAAACTGGCAAAAAGGTTTATTGTTATTGTGTATTGGCAGTACCTGCAATATAGATTACAAAATCGAGGGGTGTTAATAAAGCCCAGGAGCAACTGTTCAGAGCAGGGGGCAGAATGGGATGTCACGCACGAGAGCGCTCCACTTAACCACCCGGGGTACTCTGCCACCAATACCTTATCATATACAACTATCCTGCCACCAGGTATTTTCACTCTCTTGCTATGCAATCACCTTGGGAAAAGAACTACAGAATATTCTACCAAAATAATAATTCCAGTTATAAAAGTACAATGTGCTTTGAGTTCTGCCACATTATTCCAAGTGTCTGTAGATGATGAACTGTGTTAAGGATAATTTTAAAGTAGTTTAAAGAACTCATCCCAGTCTTTAAGCTACTGACTTCCAGCTGAATGACTTCAGAACAACACTGCACATATATTGGTGACCTCACAAAAAGTGAATTTCCTGAACCATTGTTAAAAACACCTGTAAAAGGTATTCCCCATCCCTGAAAGAAAGGCTGCATAAATGGTTACCATAAGTTTCATGCTCATATTTTCATCCCTCTTAAATTTACAAATAATACACACATCAGTGCCGGAACTGTTCTACCATAGAGGGGACCTGAGAATCACTAATGTAGGAGGTCCTCACACAGTGCTCTGCTGGTCTTCTGAACTTAGTGAAGAGGGCTGGATCCAGCCTATTCTACTCATAAAATTAATCCTATTAAAATCATAAAGTGCTTATACACATAGAACAAATTAATTATTTACTATTTTAGTAACGGTGTATGCTAGCAGGACACAATTTAACTTGGTTTTATAAATACATCCCTATCATCTTAAATTTAGTATCATCAACAAAATTAAGTTAAAAAAAGCACGCCAAATTGTAGCAAGATACTGGCTACTTGCACAAATCTACAGAAAAACCAACAGTCATTCTTGTCATGGCAAAAAAAAAAATCTGCATGAGCAGTAACCTATTACTGGTCTTGGCACTGATGCATACATAAAGGAAAACATAGCAACATAATGTAGGGGCAGTGAAAGCATCTACCTGCAAGCTGTAGGCAAATATTTTTTTAAACCTATTACACAAAAGAACACATACAAAAGCAATACACACAGCTGCTATAACATACTTTCAGATCTCTGAACAGGCATCAGCTAACTAAATTGCCTAACAGAACATCACTTCAACACAAATGATTCCTTAAGTGTTTTGTTAAATAACATATTGAATGCAAACATTGGAGCTAAGCTGTAAAAATGTCTAGGAAGCCTAGATTTTGTCTAGGAAGCCTAGTTTTATGTCTGATTTTGTTTAGTATTATTTTGTTCTACAGACTGTTCAACTAAATACAATGAAATCTAAGTAAAATACAATACGGTCACGGACCAGTTACTGTCTTCTAAAAGGCATAATAGCTTGGTGAGACAACAAAGCAAGTGGAGATTAGAAAGAATAACAAAATCAATATATACGCAATTTGTAACTGGGAATTTATAACGACGACAGGTCTTTCTCTGCCTCTCTATGGAGATAGTTCTCTGCACAGGACAAGTAATAAGAGCGATTTTTAGACAAGTGGACACAATAATACCTCAAGGCTGATTCTTGCTTTTAAGTCAGATAAGCAGAATAGCAGCACAGAGTCCCTGTAACAAAAGACAAACTTGTTCTATTTGTTGAAAGAAGATAATATAGTGTGAACAACTAGACAGAAAAATTATTCAGCAACATCCTTCTGCATGGATCAGAAGTGAAGTTATGTTTAACAAGGGCAGGAGAGTAAATAGGCAAAACAATTAGAATAGACCCTTGCAACTAGTTTTGTGGCTACATTATTCAGGAAATATTTGTATTAAGATCCTGTTTGCTTTTTTCAGAAACTAGCATTTCTCCATTTGTGACAATAATATGCTACTTCTCAATATGTGTTTTTTAAAAAAAGACCAGAAGTCAGTATACAGTAGGGATCTGAAGCATACAGCCGAATTATTTAACTTTTGCACTGTTCATTTATTTCTAAATGAAACCACGAGAGCAGCTACATGGGTATTTTCTGTACCAAGGACTGGAAACTCACAAGTTTGTGACTCATTGTTCCTCAGCTGAGAACGGCTGTGCCACACACAACTGACATCCTCTAAACATGACTCACAGGTCTACCAAAACCTTTGTCAAGATCCGCTACCAGCCAGAGGCCATCCCATCGGGAGGTGAGCATCTTTGTACATATTCTTGGCAAACTCTCCCATCGCCACTCTGCTCAAGCATTCCCACCTGCTTCAAAAGTCTCCTCAGGGCAGAAAGGGACAGCAGTCTAAGTTGTGGAGACACAAGTTATCCTAACATCTGCTAAAGCCTGTTAAATGTGTAACACTGCCAGCAATAAGCAATGCAAACTAAAGTTCGTAGAAGTCTGTTCTCTGTAATTCAGAGAAAATTACTCTATAAGGATGGCAGAGGAACAAAGAAACTGTCCACCTTCTATATTATTTTTTACTATGCCCACCCTATCCACTTATGACAGCAACACCACAGTTAAGGGATGCAACTTCTCTACACAGAATTTATTTTTTAAGTAAAAAAAACAAGCAGAAATATCAAATTGGATATCAGGGGTAATATTTATCAGTCTATGTAAGCAATAAGTGATAAATGTAACAATAGATTATTTTATTTCATTTTTGTAAATAACTAGATCTAACCAGCAAGAAATAGTTTCAACTTCAACAGATTTTAAACTTTTAAAACCTTTGAGATATGTTCAAAGCACATTTTGTGGGAGATCAATTAGCACCATTGCTACTGAAAGTAATAGATTTGAGGTCAACCCTGTAATGTCATCAGAGAGCTAGAATAGAAAATAAGTCTTAGATCCTCTGGTTCAAATGAAATTCCCTTTCTAACACCAGTATGCCTTGCCACTGGACAGTATTTTTTATTTTATTCTTTTTTTGACAGCTGCAGAGAACTAGTGAAAAATAAGTTGTCCTATCTCTACTTCTGTCAAAGCAAGTCAAGTTACTGCCCAGTCTGTCTGCTAAATGTGGTAATTTCTTGAATGCAAGAGGACATTGAAGAACACGGATAGGAAATCCAAGGACCTCCTAACACAACAACACAGAAATCACTTCCTCTTGTCAGCTGCTACTGTTTTGAAAACTTGAGTTTTGATGATTTAAAAAAAAAAAATCATACCCATTTCAAAGCCAGCTGGAAAAAAGGAAACATCTGCCATTCATTTATTTCTTCCTTCCTTCTAATTCTTGGAAGGCTTCTACCTCCAAAGAAGGTTTTAATCATCCTAAGGCAACCAACAGTGTGTTATCATTAATACTAAGGGAGTAGACATAACTGTAATAATTTTTCTAATGTTTACAGAAAAACCCACAAAGTATTTGGTCATCATGCGTCCTTCCAGTGAATCTGTAGCCACTCAAGATCCCTAGCTTACTTTCCCCCTGGGACATTAACAAACTTTCTAGCAATACTATTTAAAAAAAAAAAAAAAAAAAAAATCAGAGGCACAGACTAGGGTACAGCATTACTTCCCAAAAATGCAGAAATACCTTCACAATGTGATAGCCCACGCCTAACATGTTTGTTTACAGGAAAAGGGAATCGTGCTGAAAATGAGAAAACTCCTCAGAAGCCAGCATCAGGAATTCAGTGAAACAGGCCAAAGGTGTAGGTGATACAGGAGGGGCAACATCCTCATAAGAGAAGGAAAACAGCACAGTCACTCCTGTCCTGCACAGAGACTTAGAAAACTAAGCACATCGATAAATGAATACAGAGACATGATAATGGCTGGAAAAGAACATGCCTAAATTAAAGAGTACACCAAATTTTTGAAGGTATTTATCTAGTTAAAAATCACTCTCACAACTACAAAAAGTGAATAAAGTTGAAGGAAGCATAAAAGAGTGGGCCAGGCTTTACAGTGGAAAACTTTGATGATGGAAGGCATTGATGCAACTAGAAAACTAAGCAAAAGCCACCTCCTTCCCCGAAGTATATTTCAGTTCTGAAGGGGCATGTGAGGAAAATTATTCTGAAGTTATGAAGGATCCAATACCAAAGTAAAAAAAAAAAAAAAAAAAAAAAAAATCGCTGACCTGGATTAAATTCTCATCAGCATCTCATCATGAAACAAATAGTTTAATGCTGCTTTAGTATTTCAAATTATATAAAACCATAAAATCAGCCAGCATGGTAGGATGAATGTCACAATAATTATTCTTCAAATACATGTTCCCCATTAAACCAGGAACTGCATGACAAAATTTTAATTTAGTTCCATGAGCACCTTAAAAAAAACCAAACTCTCAAATGGTAATATTGAACTGCTTCACCCTCACAAGGGGAGAAATGATGTGAACAAATCAAGACAAGAGGTGCTTGTTTACAGGACAGTTACTGACCATTTACACCTTGACCCTACTGAGCTTTCAATTACAGCACATCCACAGACTTTGGTGGAGTACCCAGCTGGGCATCACCTCCTTCTCTGCCTGCAACACCTATGAATTATATCAGGCCTATAAAGACTGTGTCCATCCACAGAAAGCAAGCAAGCATAACTCCAGAAACCTGAAGAAACAAACTGTAGTCTGAATAAAATAGAAAAGAGTTTCTAAGTAATCTCTGATAAAGTTATTCTTAAACTTCCATCTAACCTGATTTATAGTTGCCATTAGCTATCAAGGTAATCCCTCAGGGACACCATAGTGTTGCAAATGCTTTTATCTCACAATACAGATACTTAGTTGTAGTGGTTGTTTCACCCTGAGTATAAATAGTTCTTCTCACCTCTAGCCTGGGAAGCAGAAATAAAATTATCATGTCTGTCAGCCCCTGAAGAGCAAGTGGAGCTTACTGGAAAAGGAGAAGAAGAAACCATGGAGATTGATGCCCAACACAAGGGAGCTGCAGGATGAGCGTGCTGGCTAGCAGAGCTGGCTATTTCTGCCTTGCAAGCAACATACATAATCAATCTGAAAAGTGGTTAAAAAAAAAACCACCATTCCCATCCCCACCTGCTCCCTCAGGGCACAACCCCAGAAAAATTATTGGTCAAACACTGCCACTGTGGCACAAACCTTCAGAGGTTGGTGGGAAGGGCAGGAATCAAGTGATGCTGCCTTTGAAAAGAACAAGTTTCCAGCAACAGTGGCTGATTCACCCTGCAGACTCCCAGCACTAGCATTCATCCTCATCGCTCCCCACTAGAGTGGTCTGCCCTGTCACCTGTAGCAAGCAGCAAAACAATTTTGGGGACATGTTCACGTATGTTGGAAACGTCTGACTGCAACAGGACGGAGGCAGAAATTATTTAAATAATGGGTAAAATCAAAGCAATCACGATTTATGAAAATTAGTCACTGAAAAGCAGCTTAAAACAGCCCAACATGCGACTGCTGTTCAAGCACTGTCTGGTCCCTTGAAACCCCTGTGTTCACTGGTCCTAAAAGCATAACTTCCACTTGAGCCTTCCTGCCCAGCACTCTCACCTACACAGAAAGCAGCTTCCGGAGGAAAGACACTCTCATCCATGTAGGAAACAGATTTCAGAGGATTTGCGGAGGGATGAGGCCAACAGGAGCAGTGAAGACAACAGGGCAGGAAAAACAGCTGAAAGGAAGAAATAGCATCAGGAAAGAAGTGAAAGAGGAAACAGATGCACTGAAGGGAGAAGAAAATATGAGGGGAGGGAGAAAGCAACTGGAGAAAGTGAAAGTAATATAATCCAGATTGACAGGAGAGAGCACAAGCACAGAACAAGCTGCAGAACTGAGACGAGTCAAAATGAGGGAGAAGTAGAGACAAGAAGGAAAGAAAGAAAAAAAAATTATTGAAAAAGAAAGCCCAGACCTGTCAGAGCAGTACCTCTTACTAATCACAGAGCAGTCTGGGTTTCTGATAGATAAGATCAAACCACCTGAATGAAGGTAGAAAAATGTGAGAAACAGGGAAAATTGAAAAGAAGTTGTCACTAACAGACCTGACAGGAAAATGAAGTATCCTACAGAAATCCTAACATTTCAAAATCTGCTGCTCTTTCAAATCAAGATGAAAGGCATTTTAAGTTCATTAAACTTTAACGTGACTTTATTGAAACACTGGATTCTGAGGTCAAACTTTAATGATATTCAGCACAAAACAGGAAGAGCTAAATACTCCTGCATTGCTTTTCCAAATAGTTTAAAGAACATCTCTCAAGAATGGCATTCCTGCAAAACATTTTGAGGACTAATTTTCCTGCTCCACCACAAATTTTACAAACAACGTTAGAGGAAATCACTGTTCCTCACTGGAATGAAAAAGATACATCACTTAGGAGTCTTATTTCCAAACATAAACCTTTTAGCAAAATATATTTGTGGTCCTGCATGTTGAACCACAAATTTTGAAAACCGTTTTTAAGACTTAGAGAGCCATTCCCCACGTCTGCCTTCCCATAGCATAGAAATGGCAATGAGTTCTAAGCCAGAAAGACCAAGTCCTTAATTAATATGACAACCACCATCAGGAGACCTATGGAGAGAAACCCCATGAAAACACCAGTTCTGTCCCAAAGGAGAACATCTCAGCCCTTCTTCACTGCTAATCAGAGGTCACATGAATTCACAGCAACTGTTATAATACTGATGGAAGAAGGATCTGCTCCTCAGGCCTATTCCTAGCAAGGTGTGCCAAGAGAAAACGTTACAAAATACACTCCCTCTTGTTTCAGGAATTTTTTAATTAGCAGTTGTTTTCTTACGTTCCTCCCACCGGCCATGGCAAACAACTTACAATTTCTTAAAAAAAAAAAAAAACACAAAAAAAAAACCCAACCAACCTCTGGGATTACTTGTCATCATAACTGGGAACCCCACACAACTGCAAGAGATGTTTTTCATTTCATAATAGGTATTTTTAACACTAGAAAAAAACCTCACATTACATTTATTATTGCTAGAGCTTTGTGCTCTTGAAATAACATGATGTGCTACGGGGTATACAAGCTACAAAAACCTAAATTCTCAGAAAAGAGAATGCAGATAGTTTAAATTAAGCAGATTCCCCAGGGATCCATGAATCTGAGCAATTATAGCTGGGAAGACACACAAATCTGAAATACACTCCAGTCTGCTGCTCAGGAGTGTCTCATGAAGAGCAGCCCCCGCCCCCCCCCCCCCCCCCCCCCGTTCCCAGCATGGTTCAGCCATTCCTACATCCACACCCTCTCCCATCATCATGTCTGTATTCTCATGCAAATCACACGGGTCCCAGTCAGCAAAGGCTTTCATCTCAGCTAATCAATTTACCAGGGTCTTCCACAAGGAAGGGAAATCTATAGGACTCTGATACAACTATAGAGGCATTCCAATACGATTACTGGAGTCATTTCCATAACACTTCATAAAACCTGCAACAGCACAGAGACGATAGCTACAAGCATTTTCTAAGGCACAGTCCTTCTAACCAACAATATCACTTAAAGGCTTCACTGAGAACAACAAATGTGGAGTTAAACCTCAGCTTTTACAAAGATTGCCATCTGTTCAGCATACTTTACAGTGAAATCAGTGGCCTCAGCACAATCCACAGAGAAGATGCATCACCATTTTCAGTGCTGCCAGCCACAACTGCTAACTAAATGAACACAGACCCTGAATAACTTTCTCATGACTACTTGTAGTGATTCACATCAAGGCACAGCAGTGGGTCAATTCACACTGCCCTCTTTGTCATGGATATAAAGAAGATCAGGACATAAGAGGAACAGGCAGAACTCAAAACATCTCAAGTGAACCCCATTTAGGGCTCCCATAAAACATCAGTACATTTACACACCTGTTAAAGACCGCTTAAGGTTTTAACATCTTCTCCACTTTTGAAAATGCTCTAGGAATTCACTAGAGCCAAACAGCCCTAAGAGGACACACTCACATCCCAAACGAGCCCTCTGGGTAAGGCCCAAAAACTATTACTTCGTATCAAGCATCCCAAAACCTAAGCAAGATCCACAAAAAAAATAAGAGAAAAGGAAGGTGTGAAATCAAAGCTCAGCAGGAATTTTCAACAATATTTAAAAAAAAGTAATTGCCAATTCAGAGAAGTATTTGACACTACCTGAAATCCTGCATCACTTTGTGCACGCGCATGCAGGGTAATCCACTAAGAGAAAGTGAAACTTAAATATTTCCTCACGCAACTTGGTGCAATTTAGCAAAACCGGTACTGCTCTGAAATGCAAAACTTGAGCCATAAAGTAGCACGAAGAGATTTTCAAAATATCTGCCTAAATACAAGCTAGGTTTTTAAAGCTTGGCAGAAATCCCCTTTCAACCAACCAGACATCAACTGACCATGAGCCCAAAGGCAGCATCCTGCAAGGGCACTTCAGGGAGACTCAGTCTTCCTCTTTTGAGAGTAAAAGAAGCTACAGGCAATAGCAATAGTTTGAACATTCTCTCTGGTGTTTCCTACTTTCACTTATTCTCCAGACAAAAGAAATTCAAAGCTTGATCTAAATCCTACAGAGGTAAGTAGGATTAATGAGCGTCTACCCTGAGTTACAGTTCACATGGTAGGACTATATCATCACCATATCTCCATCCAGAGACACCTAAAATCTGACAGGCACATTACTGCAGTGAAGGTGTGGTCCTCCATCTACTTTTAACCATCTCTGCACTGGAATCAGACATATTTACTTATAGATCCTGAGGAATTCAGAGGGAAAAATAGCATGGCCCTCACGGCCTTTTATCAGTTGATACAAGGCATCAGTGCTACATGGGGTAGTAGTTGGTGGGAATTTGAAGTCAATCACTGAAATATGTAAGTATAATTTAAATCTTGCCTGCCAACATGTAAGCAAAGCACAAGGAATTACACAGGCTATGATGGTGCTGTCATTATTACACTATTAGAGTGTGGGCAGATGAAACAATGCATTAATTTTTTTTAGCATCAAATTCCTACACAACAGTGAAGTGAGGCTACTTTGACAGTCAAAATTTTCAAGGGCCAAGCTCTAATCATTCTGCTTTAGTGGACTATAAGGCTTCTTTCCATGTAGAAACAATGAGAATGTAGGAACAAGCAATGGTACAAAGTATCCTAAGTATAGATTATACAGTATATACCATTACACAACACAGAAACAAATAGGTAAATTTGATGGTGTCAGGATTAAAGGGCATATCTAAGCATTTTGGAAGTACAAATCATCTTGTCCTGCTAAGTTTAACCACTTTAAAAAACGCTCTAAAAAAAAAATGCTTTATGTTTTGTTTTTTTCAGAAAACATTTGATTATAACAACATCGTGAAATATACATTTTGTTTGCTTCTGCAAGGCAATCATACCATATTGTCTACATCATTTAAAATAACTTTCAAGAGATTTTTAGAGGGATAAAACTAGTGAAAAATAGGTAATGACAGATTAAATGAATGCCTACTAACCAATTTTAAAATAAAATTCTGTAAAGGCAATTTACAGGCCCAAAATATTTTGGAATGTAATACAAGACAGCTGAACTTTATTTTCCCAATTACATTAGTTCATACCTGTAGGTCTGCAAGAGTGTTTTAAATAGTACATGAGTGGTTTTTATGCAAATTGCTACGATACCACTGTACTACACAATTTGTGACTAAGGTTTCATGTTCTGAATATATAAAGAATCAAATATCCTGTTGATAGTCCTTCAGTGTTTCATGTTACCAAGACATCCACTATTGTTATTTAATATAGGATGAAAGAAAGGGTCAATGACTGATACTTTTCTAAAAGATATGTTCTCACTTGACAATGCGTTCAACTGGAGCCAACAGCATTCACTGAGCTTTAAGGGAACATCTATAAACATTCAAAACCTTAGTATAGAGATGTCAGTTCAGATTGCATTTTACGTATCACAAGTCTTAGCAAACAGCTGGTATTTCACAATACCTGAAGTCTTAAACTTGGCTTGTCAAAGCAAAATAAGAGGAAAGAAAAGGTAGCTCCAGGTGATGCCAAGTAAACTGGAAAGTGCAGGGAAAAAAATTAATAGCTGATTTGACAAAGTACACATCAATTCCTACTCCTCTGTGAAATACAATTTTTGAAATACTGAAATAACATGGTGTAAGGTAGTACAAAACATTGCTATGGAGTATTATGGAATAATATGGAAGGACCGCAATGCTATTTTGGAGCAACAGAAACAAGAATAAATGTCAATGGGTTTTGATGGGGTTTTTTGTTTGGTTTGGTTTTTAAAGAACTACAAACACAATTTTAATATTGGGGGGAATGAGTTCAAAAACTGACACCTCTATATCAAGTAAAACTTAAAGAAGATAAAACTGTCAGTGACCTAATAAAACAATACATCTTCCTCTGTATTCAGAGATACCCACGCAATGCAGGGCATGAGCCTGGACTTCCCTGCCTGTGACAGGCAATGACCCATTCATGACTGGATGCAAGCTCTCCTCTCCCCGGCACACGGCAGGTGTACGGAGGGAAGCACACTCCAGCAGGTTTCCTTTGCAGCCACAGACACTTGTCCTATTCCATCTGGGTCAGCTCCTGGTCAGGGAGCAAACATCACTTCAGCAGAAAACAGTCTCTTTCCCTCCCTGCCTCTATTTTACCGTGTTCTGAAAATTCTTCCTGCCCATGCCTCTCACCAGCCTGGTAGCTGCTGCTCCCAGTTAACCCTCCTCCCCAACGCCCGCACCAGTCAAGCCCAGGCTCAGCTATGCCAGCGCCAGGAGCTGCTGTGTCCCAACTGGCACAACCACAACAGATGCACCATCACGCTCCCTCCCGGGCCCTCCCCCTCACCACTTGCCCACCAGCAGCTGCCTTGCCTCTCACCTTGCAGCCCTTTCCCTCCTTACCCCCTGTATTTCCTTCTTCACACCTATGATTTACTCTTTACACCCACAATTTAATAAACTCTTTTGACCTTTAAAGGAGAGGAGGAAAGGGATGCAGGTGAGAAATCGAAGATCCTCTGTCTCACCACTGCACAGATCGTACCAACATACTGTACTAACCCATGCTGATGTGCAGTGCTGCAGCCTGATAAATAACCTCCTGGGCCTCACAGTCCTAAGGCAGTACATTATAACAGAGACCAGCACGCCACCATTAAATGATAATGCTGTTATCATTAGAGAGTAACACAGCACATCCAAGACTGGTTTTCTGTACTTACCTAGGGATAAATCTTAAACGATTTTTCCTGTCCTCTTTCAAAATCCCCAAGTGTCTTGCTTGCTGACACCCCCTTCAGTCCAGCTTCCCAACTTTTCATGACCATTCTCTCTAGTTCATATTTGTTTCTTTTGATTGTTTCCTCCTACTTGTTATATATTCCTCTTACATATCCTTTTCTCTCCCCTTCAGCCCTTTTGATTTATTAGTTTCTTTCCATATGCAGTCCTTCAACTTGCCACTACCACAGGCCTCCCACCTTTGTCACACAAGGCTCAGAAAAAAACTTGGCTTCTCCCACACAACACAGCAGCATGCCATACACAGACATTAATTTAAATTATCCACTACTGGCACACACTATAGCCTCTGTGAGAAACCAGTACAAATATTTTTCCTGTTAAGACATTAGACAGCTTCCAGCACACTAAAATTTTGTGCAGGAGAGGACGTTTGAGACAATTCTTGGCAAGGTGCATATGCTGCATTTAATAACTGTATGATAAATATAGCATGTAAAATAAGCTTTACAATACAGTATAACTGCAGTTTTCCCTTCCCCCCCAAACAAAAAGAATCACTGTGAATAAATTAAAAAAAAAAAATCATTACATCAGTTTTCAAATACTATTTTCTCCATCTTCTTAAGGTAACAAGAATTACCTAGAAAAACTGGGTCACTACTTCTTTGTCAGTTGCTTTTCTTAGCACAAAGCATAGAGGTCATATTAAGGTTTTGCTTTGAACAAATATTTGTTCAAAATATTTTACCAAGTCCAACATGTATAAAATATGTATATATAACATACATATGGATAAATATATCTTTTATAGATAATACCTCTTATGGATATATCTTATGGCCAATACAGCTTTCATTTAGATGAATCATGGAAATAAAGTTAAATGCAATAAAGAAGTTGAGGGGACCAAAGTACCAGCAAGTAAGCAAAGAGATTGAAAAAATCTGAAACATTCAAAAACATTTTTTAAATAATTACATGGAATATACACAGTCAGTTTAAATAATTCAAAAAGACGGGTTATTTTTTTTAACACATCTCTTCTTTCTACACACTTATAAAAGCTGAACCAGTTCCCAAACTCTTGTTCAAGCCCAAAAAGTTTTGCAGTTTCAGAAAAACTGTATTAATCTAAATACATCTTTGTGGTACTTCCTTAACTCAATAACCTAGCACCTAACATAACAAGCAAACACAGAATAAGAGTTATTTTGCACACCACTTCCCTCAAAGATCTCTCTGTCCAAGGAAAATAGATTACTGATATCCCATGACTCCTGGGAAGGGCCACAGGCACCACTCCGTATCAGTTCTGTTTTCTCATTTAGCACATCTGGTCCCTCCTAAGATCCCAGAGCCAAATCACATCCTCATGCAGAGGTCAGCACATCCACTCACATCCCACTCTTTTAGATAACACGCAGAGTCAAGTGACAATTCCTTTTCCTCCTTTTCAGAGCCACGTTGCACATGAAGTTTTATACCCTGACATTTGGCATGCTGTCCTATGCTAAAATTTGGAAGGCGGGGGGGGGAGAAAAGTCAAGCAGCATGGCTGCGGGCAGGCACCCATAGGGGAAAGCACGAGTGAGTGTATCCACCTGCGGGAAGCTTGCAGAGGTGGGATGCACGCTCACCGAGTTAGGGGCAGGAGATCATGGTTATCATTTGTGGGGGATGGGAAAGCTCCAAGCCAAGGGCAGGATCAGAGGAAACCGAGAGGTATGTCTCTCGGCACACCCACATCCTGAGGCTACCTGATACGACTCTAACCAAGAAAAATAAACTCCTGCTCAAAAGCTCAGTTGCCACACCAAAATATGACATGGATGACAAAGATAATGAACTTCCTTTGGACTACATGGTCACACCAAAAAAAGTAACTCCCTAAAATTAGAAAACATTTGAACTTTTAATACAAAGTGAGGGATATTTTGTTTATTTTTATTAGAATAATAGGAAATAGTTATTTTTAATATTTATGTCAACATCCCCTTTAGTAAACTCCCATGCCAGTATTGCATTAAGTGCAGTTTTCCTGTTTAGCAATCTCTCACAAGTTAACTAAATGCCTTGCAAAAACCATTTCAAAGCTAGTCTGAAAAGTATTAAAGAGAAAAGATAAGCATTAAACAGATGACATCTTCTGCAAATCCATCGTAATCTGTTGGTTTAGGTTTTACATTTCTGGTGATAAATTATTTAAGTTCTTGTATGACTATGATTAAACATTAGGATTTGTACTCTCTGTTATGGATCACTTCTATTTTTATTATTTTCACCAGCCTATGTTAGCCAAGAGGCAGCATCTGAGCAAAGTGAATTGCTACACTGAACAGCTCCCATGGAAGATGCAAATGCTGAGCTGCAGTGCTCCATCCTCCACCTCACTGTCAGACATCGATGCTACACTTCAGGGGAAACCCTGCAACGCACTAGCATACCAGTCACATCTCTGCAGTTCATTTAGCACATTCCCTCTTCCAGCTCCGTTCCCAGTAGCTGCAACGTTTAGTGTTTCTTCACATGGTGCCTGCAGTAAGACCTCTTTCACAACACCAACTCTCAAGTCTGAATCAGGCAGACTCCCCAACAGTTAAAGGCCAAAAGACATTATTTGATCCATCTTCCAAATTTCCTTTTCTGACGGCACATGCACTGGTTGAAAATAACAACTAACGTTGCCAGCTTGTGGGAGTTCAAACAGCAAAGTGTTTTTGCGACTTGACACAAGAGCTCTTAATAGAGCCAACACTCTCCTGTTCTGTTCAGTTACAGTGGAAAAAAAAAAAAAAAAACCAAAAAACCGGATGTGAATGTCCGTGAACCCAAGAGTTTCCAATCTCACACAAAGCCCATGTGTAATTTTTCACAGGGGACCTAGCACTGAGACATGCCAGCTTCTCAGACAGGAGCTAGGCAGCATTCATCTGGCAACCCAGAGGTGGAAGATTCATTGGCAAAGCCACAACACTGCTCATCCTTTATATAAGCGAGGTTTATACTTTCACATCTGAGGCTTATTTTCTGGAAAGTGTAACTGACTGAATCAGCTTCTGTTCTTCAAAGCACAACTTCCACTAACCAAATATAAATATTTTCATAAACATACAGAAACACAGACAAAACCAGCCAGCATTCAAATAGCTTCTAAACCCCATGTTTTGCAATCTAAAACCACCGAGACATTTCTCTTACACAGGCATTGTTATCTCCAAAAAGGTAGGGAGGCTGAATCCGCAGATTTCAAATGCATAAAACAGCCCACCCACGAGAACAGCTGTGACACAAGGTGAATTGCTGGTGGTGGGACAAACGCACGCGGTTCCCTGTGCTAGCCAGCCCATAGAAGAGAACATACCCACTGCCATTTGGTCAAGCACATGCTTGCATTGCCATGCTGAGCATCACCAGTCTTGGTTTGTATTCCTGCCCTGAGAGCCGGCAGCAGTCGGGTGCTTACAAAGCAAAGCAACAGTGCTCCTATTTGACTGAACGAGGCTCCACCAAAAAGCAGCATCTGAAGCAGCAGCATCAGTCACAATCCCTCTACGCTTTTCATGTAGCTTTTAAGGGGTTACCAAGGTCTACTGAGCAAAGCTGATGAGCGTCACTGATGTCTGATCTGCCACATTCATTCTGAAAAAATAAGTATGTAATGAAATGGAAGAGACTTGACTCTTATGTCAGAGGCCTGACATCTACTCCCAGGTCAGCCTGAGGCACCATCTCTCTCTTTCCAGTTCTTTGGCGCTGCTGCATTTATAACTAGCCCCCAAGACATGAAAACTTGGTTTGTAGACAAAGGTCTGACAGATGTCAACAGCAGTAAGAGAGAAGGCTAAAACCATGCAGTCCACTTTCCATGAGGCCCATTTGTGAAGCCTTCATCCACACTTCTCATTCTCTGTTCTTATTGCTCAAAAACTGTGTGGTAAGAATCCCCCCAGCCATTCTAAGATCTGCAGCAGAAAACAACGTCAGATCAGGGAGTACGGGAGCTGCAGCTCAATTCTAGAAGATGACAGATAAGGCCCACATGAGGTTCAAACGGTTCAGCTAAGCGGTACAGACACAGCAGCATGTTCAGGCAGACTGCGCAGTCAGCGGTCAAGACTATTTCCATCCTAACACCAACTCTGCTCCAGCATCCCATGCCTCTGATGACTATAAATCACTACCCCACAAGGAACAAGAGAGTTAGCTAGTGTTTCTACAAGACCCCAAGATCCTATGATGCAGCAAATGTATTAATTTACTGACAAGTATTATTCTGACAAAACTCTCAATTTAGGGCTTGACTCCAAGTGGATCTCACCAAATTAGTAATCTCTAAGCCTCTGAGACTTCAGCATAAGTTACTGCTAAGTGCTCTTTACAGTCTTAGCAACAAACTACAAGCAACTCGCAGAATGCCAACCTGCTACATTTTTAATAACAATTTCTGAAATTTTCACTGAGTGATCCTTGCCAGCAGAAAGTGTCTCCTCCAAGAGGCTTTTCATTAAACCCCATAGAACCTCAATAAGATGGCCAAATCTTGATCTCGCAGACAGCAAAGGTAACATTCTCAGCAAATTTAGTGCTGCGTAGAGTTATCCATTACAGGTTTTGATCCAGCAACAGTTCCCCCTATTTCAAGGGTGAAATCAGCACAGGGCAGAAATGCACCACTGGAGAGAGTGGTCTGCAGCACCACGGAGTGCAGGTTCCTCAGGCATACAGCAGACACACAGATAAGGCAATTGTCATAGCTCTGAAACAATTCCAGTAGCTATGTTACACATATATAAAGCTCAAGTTCAAAATATGCATTATAAATAATCCAAGATCTACAATTCTAATCCATAGTTCAAACGCACTTAGAGAAATAGATATTAATCTTGATTCCCAAACCTGCTCTAAGAAAGAAGACAGCAAAGCATTTTGATACTTATTTTTAGTAGACATAAGGAGACCACCATAGTTTTAATCCATCAAAAATAAAATTAAATAATATTGGTCCAGACGAGCAACATTAATCACCAACTGAAGTTCATTCAATGAGTTAGCTATCCAGAAAACTGTGTAATATCACGAGGACACCTTTCCAGTTCATTAAAAAAGTGAGAATCTGTTTCCATACTTTTTATCCATTCTAAGCAGGGCAAGAAACCATTTCCAACAGTTCAGATACAAAGTATTTATAGTTCTGCAAGCTAAACTGAAAAAAGGTCAGTTTGAATGCAACCAATCTAACTATAATGAAAATATAAACCAGGGCTGCGGTACAGTTTAGCAAGTCCTGAAACTCTCACAGAGTTTGAACGGTGCAGAGACAGAGCTTACCGGGTGGTTTCTTCCGTTCGGAGGAGCCAACCCTCTCCGCCACTCTCCATCACTCGGATAAAGTGTTGCCTCTGCATAGGCAATTCAAGCAGGCACTTGAGCTCTGAAGTACGCGGGGATAGCCTTTATACCATTCACATCTAGTACAAGGGTCTGGGAGTTTTTATTCTGACTAGCTGAAATATACCTGATACTTTTTTCCCTTTTTGCACTGTGGGCTTACAGAAAATGTCCCATTGGTAGTAAAACACAGCTGCTAAAAAAAGGAATTAAAAAGAGAGAAAATAACTGGCTTTGTGAGTAAACATGGACAAAGAATATTCCTCCCAGAAGTATAATCCAGTACTAGTGCTGCTTCTTGCCAGTGTCCTAAACAGGAATGGCAATTTCTATTCCTATAAATCTAAAACTGAATCGTAACACTGAAACATTACAATGTACCTGTTTCTCAATGTTTTAAAACACATGAAAGGCTCAGCAGCCTAGTTTCCTTTCACACAACATCTGCTCGGCTGCCACCGGCTCTGCAGAGGCATAGGTGTACGCAAAGCTGTGACAGGAAGTCATTTATACATAGACCCTCTTCTCATTGAATTATTAATACAATCTTATCTCGATATCTGAAACCAGCCTTAGGAGGCACTGTAACAAAACATCAGTTCCAACTAAAAAACGCATTTAAAAGGGGCTAAATTTGGAATTGCACGTCATTACTATTTAACCAAAATATCAATTCAAAAAGCTAAAGGTAAAAGGGTCTGAAGAAAAAAAAAAAGACGCTACAACACAGGCAACGAGCTACCGAGAGCACCATTTCTCGCTACCAATCGCTCTTTAACATGCAACTTCATCGGTCGCACACAGATGCGAAGGCCAGCTGACAAGCGCTACCACCACCGCTTCTCTCGCCCGCTCCCCTCCAGCCCCCCTGCCCGGGCCTTCCCCGGCCGAGGCAAGGCTCCGCTCCCTCAGCCACGCCAGCCCGCCCTCCCACTTCCAACGGCACCGACCCCGCTCCTTCCCTCCGTCGCCGCTTCCCAAGCTCCCGGTCCCGTCGCCCTCCCTCCCCCTCACGTCTCTAGGTACCTCCAGAAAAACCAGAAGCAAGAGGTCAATTTGTGTCGTAAACTGCTCGTATTAACTATTAGCGTACACAGAAACGTTGAAGTGCTGGCTCTAGGACTGCTGCAGGGAACTTCCCCTCAGCACAGCCACCCCAACGTGAGGGGCCCCCGGGGCTCCGGGCGGGGGGGGGCTCGGGCAGGCTCCCGCCCAAACCGCCTCCCGCCGCAGGCAACCCGCCCTCACGGAGGTTCTGGCAGCCGCCGGCCCGCAGCTTCGGTCGCGCCCTCGCCCCACCGCCCGGGACGCGCCGAGCCCGCGGGCCGGGCGGCCGCACCGCGCACGGAAGGTGCCCGGCGGGGGCTGCCGGGCCGCTTGGGGTCCGACCCGCCGCGGCTCCGGCTGACACGCACCGCCCTGCGGGAGCGGGCCCGCCCTCCGCGGCGGCGGCGTGGACCTGCGCCGGGCGCGGAGGGGCGCGGAGGGGCGCGGAGCTTCCAACTTCCCAACCCCCGCGGTTCCCCCTCCGCGCCGCCAGAAGCCGCAGACAAAGCACGCGGAGACCCCCGCGGGCGGCGCGGCCATCGCACCTGGGACATCTGCGGGCGCAGGTTGATCTCCTTGAGGTTGATGGAATGGCTGCGGAGGTTGTTGAGGAGCTGGCAGAGCAGGACGCCGTCGCGCAGCGTCTGCGCCAGGTCGAAGACCTGGGCCGTCTCCCAGGTCACCCGGTGGTTGGGCGGCAGCACCTTGCAGCTGATCAGCCACTGCCCGCACTGCTTCCAGGGCTCCATCCCTGCCACCGCGCCGCGATGCTGCGGCCGCGGCGGCCCCTGCTGCGCCCTCCCGCCGCCGCCGCCGCGGCCGGTCCGTCCCGCCCCGCCCCCGTCTCCGCGCCCGCCCCGGGAGGCGGGACCCGCCCGCCGTCGCCTTCCGCGACCGCCGCCGCGCACCTGTCCGCGCGCCTCCGCGGGCGGGCTGGCGTGAGGGGCGAGCGCGGGGGGCAGCCCCGGCCCCCCCCCCGCCCCCGGTCCGTGAGGGTGCTCCCCTCGCCGCACCTCGAGGCGCACCTGAGGCGCCATAAACAGAGCACCGGCCGTGTACGAGACGCAGCTGTAACAGGCGGGTACATAAAATGGCATCATGTCACGCTCTGGTTTATTTTCAGTCTTTTACCCACTCACTACGAAAACAGCGAAATGCTCGGAGGAGGTCAAAGCAGCAAGCTGTCAGGCATTATGAAAGATGCCTCTCTCGACCCTTTCCAGAAATGGTAGCGAATAGATCATGGCGTGGCATTGTTTTCCCTCCGTTCTCCCCTAAAACATTTTGCACTAACTGACTCGGATTTTATTTGCAATTCAATTAAGTTTGGGGGAAAAAAAAACCAAAAAAAAAACCCGCAATAGCTTCCAACAAGCATACAGGCAACTTCAAATAAAAAAAAAAGAAATATTCAAGTGATTTTAAGTTACTAAAGGTGACAGACTCCAAAAACAGACAATACAAACACCAGAGTTCACAATACCCTCTGCATCTGCATTTCAAAAGCTATTATTTCCTTTGGATTTCTGAAGCAGTGCTGGAAACTTACTTTCTCAGAAAAAAAGTCACTTAAAAGGATACAAAAACTGTTTTTTCTCCTCTGTTAAAGTGTTTATTTAAAAACAAAAAAGAAAAAGAGAAAGCGTTTTTAAAGTACTATTAATGGATAATTTATGGGGGAAAAAGACCCACAGTCCAGGATGTAAAAGCCTTCTAACAGCAAAGAACTAACATGACTATTCAAGACGGCCCACAACTATCCCTGGTTTTCACATCTCCTCTGTTAAAAGCCTGACACTTACTGCTTTCTGAGCTCAGAATAATCCCACAAATGCTTTTAATAATTTCTCAAAGAATTAATACAGAAGTTCTGGGAATTTGTTTCAGAAACTGAAACCTAGCAAGCAATTTGCACATTTCAGTAAGCTTAAAATGCTGCTTCAATTTTTTATTTTATTAAACAGGTGATATGTCTGCTGTTCCAGGCCTTTTCCTGAGCAGACAGCAGTATTAACTTTGGGTCATGAGTGCCAGGCTGCAGAACATGCCACAGGACAGCTCCCCACTTCACATTGCAATCAGCCAAAAAGAAAAAGAAAACATGGCCCTCAGAAAATAAGAAGGATCCAACTCCACCATCCATAACACCTGTGCCGTCACCCAGCAGATGACGAAATGAGATAGGTGTGACTTACTATGTAATTAGAGGCACAAATGTTGCTCAAGGACATTTGGGAACAGCATTTGGTTCCACTCCTAAAGATGCACGAAGTCACAAGCAGTCAGCTTGCTTACAAGACCTCTGCTTGTGTTAGCTGGGCTTGCAAATTAAAGGTTTCCGGCTTTGACCGGACACCGAGGGAGCTCACGAAGGTGCTCCATACAGGTCTGGCCTGTCGGAGCAGGAACACATTTTAACAGAATATAAACTCCAATTAGCAGCAAGTGATCTGGCATGAATAAGAAGATTCAAAGGATTGGTGGTGGTGCAGCTGAGCGTCAGAAAAACCCTTACATGGGAGAGCACGAGTTCAGGTTGAGTTGCCTCAGCCACGCTTCCTTCCCTGCTCTCAGCAGGTCCCTCCTGCTCGGTGGCTACCACCAGGCAGCCACAACCCATGTCTCTCCCGTTTATCAGGAGAGATGCGAATTCTCTATTTAACCACCTCAGCCCAGACACTAGGTCACCGGTAACAGGTACCTCTGCCTACTCTGAGCAACACTTTGATTGGGAAGTTTGCAATGTAAACATGCTATCAAAGTATCAGACTGCCTATGACCAGGCAGAATTGGAGAGAATTTAATTCCTAATTTAAATCAAGAGGGACTGAAACTAACAGTCTGTTAGTCTGTTTCACTAACAGACTGCACTGTGATCATTTGGATATCATCATCCATCAAAATGAACATCCGAGTAGTTTGATCAAGAATACAATAAAACACTGTCCTGTAGTAACATATTTTTTATCTGTGACAAGTTGAACGTGAAGTGAATAAGAATTTGGTCGCACCCACAAGCTATCCACTCTCAGACTGGCAACAACCATAACACCGAAGCAAATGCAGAAGGCAGAAAAAAAATATAGATAAAAGAAACAGAAAAACATCCGCACTATGTTATCCACATCCCCACTTCAGCTACCTCCAGCCAGGATCAGTGGTACAGCACCCCAAGAGCAACATAAACTATCGGGATGCCTTGCAGACATACAGAAAAACAAGCACTGTTCTTAAACAGCAAAAAAAGCACTTCAGGCTCGTTGCTCAAATGGATCTAATCTTTTTACACGGTTTAATAGAAGCAGTCCAACACTCCTTAATCCAAACTTTACATCCACAGAATATGTATACTTTAAAGGTGGTGTTTGGAATTCTAAATATCTGAAAAACCTACACTGCAGTTTTAAATTGTTTATAAGTCATAGGCTGTTGTACTGCAATATAAGAACTAAATTTCGTTCCAAATATATAGGTTTGTTCCTCTACTGGATCTCACATAATCAACTGAGTCACATTCCTCCAAATGGAGGAGAATCTGTATATCCACATAAATTCCAGAAAATCAGCTCACTACAGAGTTACATGATTGAGAGAAGGGAAGGGGCAAATGGATTCACAGCTGAAATTCATGGTCATCACAGCCTTGCTAGAGCAGAAGGATGACTGCTACTGAGGTTCTGGAATATCTGCACATTCACTTTCCTCCCCTCTTGCAGTACTCTTCACTTCCTTCTTCAGCTTCCTACATTGTCCACAGTCATGTATTGGAAGGGGTTCAATTTTTCCCTTAATCCTAATTTTGTTTGTGTTCTAGAGCTACTTTTACACCCAGTTATTTTTTTGCTGTTAATAGATACAAAAACCAGAAAACCCTATAGCTCAAATAAGTACTTCAAATGAACCAGCTGCTGAAGACATACTGAAAATTTGAGCTATTTCCATCCTGTTCTTCTCCTCATACTCCAAATATTGCTTATAGATCTGTCTGGTTGGAGGATCCTCTGGATTGAAAGAGGGGCCAGTGTAAAAGTCACCTCAGTCCATCTCCTCCAGTTTCACTATCACAGACTGATATTCATGAACCTGGCAACTAGGCCTCAGTTTAGATTGCTCAAAAGATTCAATGTACGTCACATACTTTTTTTCTTAACACATCATTAAGCCATTTGCTAAAGCAGTTTTATCTTCAGATTTTTTTATAAAGAAACCAGTAAAATTTTGGACATACATTCCCACTTTCAAAATACTGCAAAGCAGCAACATAAATACAAAAAGAGAAATCTCTATTAAAAGAACAGCAAGCCTGAAGGAGAGTTGTTCACCAAGAGGCACCCAAAAATAGCTGTTATGTGGTTTTCTCTCTTTCCAGGAGACAACTGTCTCCTTACTGAAGACATCATCATAAATTTTTCTTTACTCTTACCCTGTGCTGCATTTCCACCTCTTTTCATGTTGCTTTTTTTCAAAAAAGAAACTAAATTTGTCTTATAAGGGCACATTTGCAAGCTTTCTGAAATAATTATTTCCCACTGTCACCTCACTTGCTGTGTTTAAATTACTTACATTGCTCAGGTTGAGGAAAATAAATAAATACAATTTAAAAATAACCACCACACAAATATACACATATTCCCTCTTTTTCAATTACTCTTGCAGATATAATAGTGCCCATGAGCCCTAGGCACAGACCCCTTTGTGCGAGGTGCCAAACAAGGATAACAAAATGGTAGATCTCTTCCCAAAGAGCATTGCTCCTCACTTCCTTTTCCTACTTATTCCCTTACTCTCCGATGGGTTCATCGGTTCTGGCACTTAAAGTATTCCTGCCTTCTGACGATTGCACTTGAGTGCACTTTTTAATGCTACAGGGAGAAAGCAGCGCAAGCCCGAGCGAAGAACTGCCCTCATTCATGGGTACTAAAGGCCCGCGTCTTGGCTGAGCCAGCTCATGCTCAGCACGTCTCAATTAGACCAACTTAATTATACCGGTAAGAAAATTCAGTTACATGCAGTCTGCAAGCGAGCAGGAACATGCTGTCTTGTGTCTCAGCTATTTGTATCTTCCTCCCACTTGGAAATGCACTGGGCTACCATGGCTCCTGGCCAGAAGCATTCCTTGAGCTGTTCTCTTTTCTGCTGGATGGGAATAATAGGGAGGTGGCCAGAGTCCAGCATTTCTTAAGTGGCCTGCTTATCTCACAGTAAAAGTAAATGAGGGTACAATTGCTGACCAGAATTCTTCAGTAACTTCTGTCTGCCACTGAAAATGAGTATCAACATGGATCAAGATCTCCCAGATGCATCTGGCTGTATCCTATAACTGTAGGCTCCAGTTTCAGAATTACTTTGGGAATTTTGCAGCAGAAAGTGAAAAAGGAGTGCTACTTTTAATCAATTGCTTATTAATTATTTGTTAGTGATATTGTAAAAAGTCTTATACTACAAATCAGATAGACTTTAAAAAAATAAACATTTTAAAATAACGGTCCTATCTGAATTTCAGCAAAGCACTATATTTTACTTCAAAAAACTATTTCAAGTTTTCATGGAAAGAATCATAGACAAGAGACCTGAAATCTAGATAAAGCACTGAAAACAAAAGAAAAATCATAAAAAGTAAAATAATAAGCTGGGAGGATGCATGGAACCGAGTGGAACAGGGCTTTGTATTGAATTTACTTTTCAACAGAGACCTGAAAGATGCAGACAACATGATATATAAAGGTATAGATAATTATAAACTGAGAGGAATTCTAAATGCTAATACACCAAAAGAACACCAAGATAATGTTTTTAGTATAAAATTGCCTGAATACCTAAAATGCATTTGAATGTTTGAGAAGCCTATTCAGTGATGCTGCAAGGAAAGATCCATCTAGACCAGTCAATGTTAAAATAAGACATTAAAGCAGTCAAACAGACTGCCCAGCTCTAACAACCACCTACCAAATAATCATTGGAAGCCAATGTTTTCAACTCTTACCTCCCCTGCCAGAAATCTCCTTTTCATTGAAGTCAACAGAAGCTTGCCGCATTTTATTGGGTCCAGAATCTTATGCCGAATTCCTAGAATAGGATATTTGCTTTACAGAAGCCCAAGTTTCAGCTTTCCAAAAATCATTCCTACAAAAGGAGTAAGCTGATGATGTGCCACCTGTCTGTGCTGAACAAAAAGGGAAGCAAGACTTAGCCAGCCAGCCTCTCGCCTCCTGCCAGTGGTCAGCCATGGCATTTATCATAAGGAAAACATTTAAGGTCAAAAAAAAGAAAGGAAATTGTCATGTACTACTTCACGTATTTTAACCAAACTATCAAAAAGGCTGGTTTCTTAAGAATCCAAGCAACTTGAAACAGTAAATAAAATCATAACCTTCCTCATGGCTTAGTAGGTCCTGTTAAATTTTCTTTGACTTTTTTTGACACCTCTAAGCAATATACCTATTTCTTACCCCTTTCCCCCAGTTCATCTCCATTTCTTACCTTCCATATGTTTTTCTCAACAGCCTGATGATGATTTTTTAATACAAAACCAGATCAGATGACACAGTTACAGGATAGCAAAACCCCCCCTCTTCACTCAAGACAGAAGGAAAGGAGATGCCGACAAAAATCAGGTTTGGGGTCCCAGCTGACAAGAAAATGATATTTTTATGAAAAGTCAAGGTGTTCAAGTGCATATAACTGAGATATGAAAAGCTAGAAATTGGCACAAGTAAGACCTAAGGCAAGGAAAAGCTGTTTTTATGTTTTCATAGTCTACTCAGGACCTAGAACCAAGAATCCAGAAAGATTTTCCTGCATTGTTGGAAGAAGGGATCAATCACTGAAAGCGTGACACTTGCAGGAAACTGTGCACTGGATGAGGTCTGAATACATGGAAATCCAGGAAAAAAAACTTCACATGAAAATAAAAAAATCTCCTCTCTACCTAAAGTTTGGAAAAACTGAAAAGTGCCATGCGTGAAATATCTACTCAAACAGTGAAAGAGTATCTGGCGTAGCATTTATAACTGTATTACTAATAGAATATTTATTTCAAAATTAATACTATCAGACAATTCAATTTTTCATATCCTAAAGGCAAAAATTACTATCAGTCTCTAGTCTCATGCTGTGTTAACTGTTATAATAAATAGGGCAGTCACATATAATCCCTGAGACACTGTTCCAGTTTTCCACTTACAATGTTAGATCTGTATTTACATACTAATCTAAGTTTGCTAAATAAAGGTTTCCTTTTATGCTTACAAGTCAAAAATATTAATGATTTTTAACAACAAAACATTCAAATTTATTTTTAGAGAATTCAGCAGGCAAAATATTTGTAAACACTTCAGCAGGCAGTGCAGCTTCATCTCTAACGTTACCCATACTTGTCTCACCTCAAGAATAAAGAATATAAATATTTCAGAACATTCTGCTACCTACTTTTTTTTTTTTAACTTTTCATAAATGAGTGTACTTGGGTATTGCTTGTCTAATGAGGCTGGGCCAACGCTAGACTGCAGATCAGCAGAGGCTGAAGAGTTAGGGGACTCTTTATTCAGCCCATTGGGATTGAATTTGCAGTGGCAGGGACAATGCTAGATTAGACCCTGAAAGTAATAGGGGCCATGAACCCTCGTCTTCAGTTCAGAAAAATAAGCCATCACAAGCTCAGGACACTAATTACCAGAACTGTCCTCTGAATGTTGTGCACTTCCATTTCTCCAGGCTCAGTTTTAGACATGGTGTGAGATCCCGCTCCCCTGGGTGCCAAGAACATTTCTTTTATTCCAAAAGAAACTAGACCTCAACCCAAACCTTTAACTTTAAGGCCTATGATCCCCACTTCAACTGAAGTCAGTTGGACTGACTATCCGTGGCTGCCAGTAACCTGGGTTATAAAGCTGTGTATCCAAATCCCTGTTAAAATAACAACTAGTAGTATCTTAAGTCATACCACAGATCATTGACAGGCACGACAATGACAGACAGGAATTATATTCTATCTTGAGACATTAAGTCCCACCCACTATGCTGATATCAAAACTTCCCCAATCCTGGTTGAGAAATATTACTCTTGCGATAAAACTATCCAAGTGAAATAATCAGCAAGGCCTTTGACACTGTCTCTCATGGCATACTCCTTGAGAAGCTGGCATCTCATGGCCTGGATAAGTGTACTCTTTACTGGGTGAAAAACTGGCTCGATGGACGAGCCCAGAGGGTTGTGGTGAATGGGGTGAAATCCAGTTGGCGGCGGGTCACGAGTGGTGTTCCCCAGGGCTCGGTGTTGGGCCCTGTTCTGTTTCATATCTTTATCAATGATTTGGATGAGGGGATTGAGTGCACCCTCAGCAAGTTTGCAGATGACACCAAGTTGGGAGGCAGGGTCGATCTGCTTGAGGGTAGGGAGGCTTTACAGAGTGATCTGGACAGGCTGGATCGATGGGCTGAGGCCAATCGTATGAAGTTCAACAAGGCCAAGTGCCGGGTCCTGCACTTGGGTCACAGCAACCCCATGCAGCGCTACAGGCTTGGGGAAGAGTGGCTGGAAAGCTGCCTGGCAGAGAAAGACCTGGGGGTGCTGGTTGACAGCCAGCTGAATATGAGCCAGCAGTGTGCCCAGGTGGCCAAGAAGGCCAACAGCATCCTGGCCTGTATCAGAAATAGTGTGGCCAGCAGGAGCAGGGAGGTGATTGTTCCCCTGTACTCGGCACTGGTGAGGCCGCACCTCCAGTACTGTGTTCAGTTTTGGGCCCCTCACTACAGGAAAGACATTGAGGTGCTGGAGCGTGTCCAGAGAAGGGCAACCAAGTTGGTGAGGGGCCTGGAGCACAAGTCTTATAAGGAGTGGCTGAGGGAACTGGGGCTGTTTAGTCTGGAGAAGAGGAGGCTGAGGGGAGACCTTGTGGCTCTCTACAACTACCTGAAGGGGGGTTGTAGTGAGGTGGGTGTTGGTGTCTTCTGTCAGGTGGCTGGAGATAGGACAAGAGGAAATGGCCTCAAGCTGAGGCAAGGGAGATTTAGGTTAGATATTAGGAAAAATTTCTTTACTGAGAGGGTTGTCAGACATTGGAATGGGCTGCCCAGGGAAGTGGTTGAGTCACCAGCCCTGGAGGTATTCAAAAAGCGAGTGGACGAGATACTTCAGGACATGGTTTAGTGGGCATAGGTGATGGTTGGACTCGATGATCTTGAAGGTCTTTTCCAACCTAAATGATTCTATGATTCTATGATAAAATATTTAGATTCAGATCTACTACATAGATTAATGTCAGAAACTAAATATGCTGCTCTCACTGTATTAGAAATAGTGGTAGGCATCTGCCAATTTAAGGCATTTGAGGTTTACCCATCTTATGAAAGTAGGAAGCGCCACACACGAGCAGTATGACCCTCATTAGCTGTCCCTCTGCATGCAGCAGTGGAAAGCTGTCTTCCATAATATCTGAATAAAACAAAGAGCCACACAAAGAAGTTTCTCAGTGGTTCATTTAAAGGTATGTTACACCTTAAAAGACTCTAAAACTGCTAAGATAACATTTATGGAGAAGACAGAAGTTGCTTTAGTAGCAAGGTGCATTTACAGCTTAGGTTTATGTTCAGCCAAGGTCAGAGTGGTCCATGTGGCAAACCCAAGTTGTGAAACTATTCCACCCTCCCACCTTGTTTCTTACAGCACTATACTAGGACTAAAATAGGAGTGAGGGTCCATTACTGGCTGCATAAAGACCAACAGCTACCTCTGGCTTATCTATAAACTTGTATTGTGCTCTGTGGGCCCTCATCTCACCTTCAGGAGAGTGAGGGATTGCCAGAGAATGGCTCACTCAAGAAATCAGAACTGGCTTCTTGTGTACAACAATAAAGAAACAATACTCTCTGATAGGATGCAGGTTATGTTGAAGGCACAGAGACAACATAAACACAACTTGCCTTAAAGACCTTGCCAAGATAATATGAACTTCAGTCCAGTAAGATTACTGTAAGCCAAAGATATGACCACCCACCCAAAGACAGAATCAAAACAGATCTGTCTACTAAAGAACTGATTTAGTAGACAAAACTGAGGAAAAATGCACTATCCAAGTACCCCTTAACCTTCCTCCCATTTTTGTTCTTCTGTGTTTCCTGCAATCAGGCCTTCTTACATCACTGCAACTTGTACACAAGCTTCAACCAAAGAAAATAAAGCTGAACTTTAACACCTGTATACCATACTATAGCACTTTCCTCATCCTGTGTAGAAAACCACTTTACAAAACAGCCTGAAAATGCAAATAGCTTAGGTAAAATTTTAATGGCATAAAGGCTTATATAATATCAAAAGTTTTCATATCCAAATTAGATAAACTGATGAAAAATATTTTTTAAAGGACTACAAACATGCCTGCAAGCAACAGAAAAACAAAAGTATGACCAGCACAAATTCCTCCCCAGCAAAGCCAGCCTGTCAGCATGAACTGCAGCAGAATCTGACACCGCAATCGCAAACAAGATATTTTCCCTCGCTGCAAGGGAGAGTTGTTCCTAATAATCCTTTTCTCAGATAGCTGCAGTTATATTGCCTCCTTCATGGGATTTACAAGCAGGGCATACAAATGAACACAGACTGAATTACAGGGTTTGATTTGTTGGCTTTTACTTCCCTTTTTCCCAGGAGGTACTGAAGGGCAGCCAAAGCGTGGGCAGGGGCCAGGCAAAGGTCTGGCAACAGAGAAGCTGTGCTGGGATCCAGGTCCTGGAGCAGGAGCCAAGTCTGAGCAAGCAGAACTACCAAGCACCAGACTGACCACCAAGACCCCCAAAGGCAGCAGCACACACCCCCTCAGTGGTGCACGGCAAACCCATCAGCCAGCCCCAAAAGCCAGCCTTTAGTCTCCTGGGTAACTAATGGGGGCCAGCTGGCCCAGCCAGAGCTTAACTGGACAGAAAGCCCTGACCAAGTTATGCTAGACCAAACCTCCTCAAACAGGATTCATGTAGGCTTACAGAGGTCCCTGTTGGGTGTCTGAGTGAATATAAGTTAGGTTAAACTTGTCTGAAGGCTGTTCTTGAAGTGTTGTGGGCTGCATAAAACATTAAAGTACTGTAAACAAAAGCAAAGCATATATGTGTACATACATAGAGAGGGAGACTTCACTGATCTCACGCAGTTATTAGTTGCATTAATCAAGGTGATTAGCAAGTCTCCTACAAATTTGTCTGCCCTGCTAGTTTGCCAAGATCATCTTCATATGGAAATAAATGGGGGGGTTGTTTTTTCTTCAAATACTTTTTGTGTTATAAATGCAATTAAACAAGGATTTGTACTGATCCAGAATTATGCAGAATGATGGGTACTACACTGATAATCGATGCCTTTAACTTCACCAGGTATGACATTCCCTGCAGCAGGAGACAGCAGAAGTAAGGACAGCAATCACTCAGGAGCTCTTGTTTGCAGGTGGTGCATATGCAAAGAGTCTGCCATGAATCTGAAAAGACAGAAGCAGGTTTCAGCCACCCGAGTGGTGAAATGTGCTGTGTTTTGGCACAGCTGATAAGGTGCTATTCAGCTGCTGTTAAACTGGCTAAACACTGCCTTACACAGCAATTTCTGATTACGAGATCCCAACCTGTAGCTCAGAAACCCAGCCAGGTGTGCAAGGGTGAGAGAGAGAGAACTTACAAATTCACTAATCTGAGAGGAAAGTATACAAAATAAATGGACATGTACAATGATATGCTTACAGTGTCATTTTCCTCTGCAATTAAAAATTAAATAAATATTTTCAACAGCATGACCAGTCTACCACCATTTTCTCCAAAATTAGAGTGTGGAGAATGTTGAGTTGTATAGATCTAAGTGAACGAGCTCCTTTTCTGGGTAGCAACAACATTGGAAATGTTTGGCATGGCCTTTTGCCCCTTCTTTAAAATGTCTCCTTTACCACTCCTGGGTGGAAGCTCTGCAGCACAGCCTGCAGCCGCCTGCCCACAGCCAGCTGGAGCCACAGCCGCACAGGGGCATGGCTCCTCGACGCCTGCTCTCTGCCAGCTCCAGGTCACCAGCCAGACAGCACAAGCCTTTAGGGAGACAGTTTAGCAGATATCAGCCTCCAGTTGTGCAGGATTATATTCTGAAGATGGTCTCCTTCTGGTCTTGGCTGCATGCTGTGGGATGGTATTTGAAGTGATGAAGGATTAGCCGACTGCAGAGCCATATTGGCCTTTTGGATGTCACATTTCTCAACAGCAAACACAAAAAATGCAGGACTGGAGAGGTTGGTAGTCCTCTGCTGCAACAGCCACCATACAACAGGCCCAAATTTCTGTTTAATTTACAATTAACTAGACTTTTAAAATATTTCTGGGCATTTAAGAGGTGTCTGTTTAAATTTGTGTTGGAATTTCAGTGCCCGTGAAAGCAAGTGTCTGAATTTTCTTCCCATTTTCAGGAGAAGCTGCTCATGGAGTTTAGCATAAATCTCAGTTCCCCCTCAGCAACCTCACCCAGCACATGTGGTTTTTGTAGGGGTTTGGGTTTGGTTTTTTTTCCGGGGGGGGTGGGGGTGGAAGACTTGGGGGGGAACACCCAGAAAAACTCATTTAAGTGACACCTTCAAAGCCAGGCAGTTAGGTGACTGGCTGCTCAGCCATGTAATTGTGTTATGTTCAGGGCCCACTGCTAATGATCCCTCTGTATGCATTAAGGGCACTTCTAGATACTGAGATAAATTCATCCCTGGTGAAAAGTGCTAATTTCAATAGAGTTACACTAGGCACGAATTTGAGTCACTACGTCCTTTTAAAATGAGCCTATTGGGATTAGTTACAAGAATGCAGTTCAGCACAGATATAACAGCAAGATCAAGGCCACTGCTGGATCACAATTACAACTGAGAAAAACAAATGTCCTAACCAGCTGCCAATCAAACACATGAAAATGAATAGCAATTGTAAGTATTAGCTATTTGTAACAGCATGCTCATACTTGGACCTCAGATACCTTAAACAATCGGGAAGCTCAGCATAATGATTACTCTAAAAGGGGAAAAAAACCCAACATGTTGATAATAGTTGTTATGAGACAGTAAGATTTTAAGCAGATGGTAAAAAGTGTAGTCTGAGGCAAAATATAATTTCCCTGCTGTTGAATAATTAATGAAAAACTCCTTCCCCATTTTAGCCACTGTAACTGTGTGACTGAATAATCTCCATTTAATAAGGCCTTGTGTGAGCTCAAGTCACCTCTTACAATCAGATTTTTTTTCCAGGGCCGAATTCTGTTGTGCTCTCTCCCTCTCCTGATCCCTTTCCACAGGACGAATTCTGTTGCACCTAATCAAGCAGAGCTGCCAGTGAAAGCAATCAAGGCAGTTTGATTTAGCAGCGCAGCCTTTATTAGAGAAATCCTGACCCCACTGTAGTCGGTTGGAACCTTGACATTGACTTCAGCCATGTAGACATGCCATGTTCTCCCTTTTAATTGGATCGTATCCTTCTACTGGTTTACACCAAGACAAATGGGAGTTTTCTCAGAAAGAATTTTATTTTTAGGAATTGGAATACATTAATTGGAAATGTTCAAATACACCTGAACTAAAAAAATAAATCATGCAACCAGCCCTAATTTCAGGGATGTTACTCTAACATTCAGATTTTTCTTATCATGTCAACTGCCGTGAACTACTGCCATTATGTTCTCGCATACATTTCATAACAGAATTGAGGCTCTGGGAGCCTAAGCAGCCAGAAAAAAAGAAGAAAGTCAGATAAAAAAGGGCTTTGCAAAAAAATGACAAGGAAAAGGAGGTGGTCAGAGACAGGCACAAGAGATTACACCCTAATTTATCACAGGCTGAAAGACAGAGCTGATGTGGACAAAGTGATGGGGCAGGTCATGACAGGCCATTGGAAACCAGCAGGTCAATGCCTGGCTGCAGTGCTAGCAGCACGCAGAGCACGAGCAGAGTACCAGAGGGCAATCGGAAAGGATCACTGTGTTACCTCTGAGGGGAAAGCTGCTACTTCATACTTTCTCTTAACGAATGCACTTAGCTAGGTTATTTGTCCCAACATATTGAGTTTTGTCCAACTCCAGCACTAGTAGAAACTCAGAGCAGTTGTCAAATTCTCTGCGTACTCGGAGATTTAAGACCCAAAAGTCACCTCCATCTCCATGGGCAGGGAAGGCAAACCCACAGAGCCACACTCTGCAGGCAGAGCGGAGAGCTACCAGCTCGGCAGAGCCTCTCTAATACCTTTAGCCTGTGCCTCTTGGTCTCCATCGCTGCCAGGGCTTTCATCCCCGTCAGCTACAACCCTCAGGATCTCAGGGAAGCTAGCTGTTCTCTGGGAAAAGAAAATATTGATGATGAGTGAGGACCGAGTGGTGAGGACTGCTCACATTTCTTTACCACAGATGAGGTCACAACTAAGGAGTTTTTAATGCAAAGTTATTGGTTTTTTGAAACAGGGTACTATGGCTTTTCATCACCAGTGAGGGATGGCTGTGGTAGCCGGAGGGAATGCATCATTTGCAGTGTCAGATCACTGCAAAAACGGAAAAGAAGGTGACGGCCATTATCATTCACTTCTTGTGACTTTGCTACGTGAACTTAGCAGTGTAGCCCAGGTTACTACATTAAGCTCCCGCTCTTGCTACATCAAAGGTTAGTAACCAGAGAAAAGGAAGTTAAATTCATTTGTGTTCATGTAGGGTGGGCAGATGGAAACCAGACCTCTCTCTCCTCTCTCTGCTGCCTCTCAGCCTCCAGGGCGAGACCCTGAAGTCCTGGGACACTACAGCCACAGGAGAGCAGCCACTCGCTGGAGCTCACCAGCAGAACTGCACAGATCACTGGTTTATGGCAATAAACGCTGGTGGGTGAGATGAAGCGTCCATGGTCCCTCTTACATTCACCTTAGCTTCTGCAACTAATGACAAAACATGATTTCACATCAGTGGGCATTTCATTCAGTCCATGCACGCAAAAGCCTTTCACCATGGCAGAAATGTAACTTGGAAATATAAGCATTAACCACAATAAATTTTTAGTATGGCTGTCAGAGTAGTGTAACGGTTCTTCCTATTTGCTGCTGTGAGCCAGGTTCTGCCTGAAATAAAATCTTAAATCTTCGCTTGGAGATTGCATGCTAGCAGATTTCTTTGCATAATACTCACAGCTTGCCTTCAAACGTGTGCTGCATAAATAGCTCAGGGAAAGGAAACAAACTCAAAGTCACACTTGTAAATGATTTGATCATGCTATTCAGTGTTTGCCAAATTCCCTCATCTTTCTACAGACAAAAAAGAGGTTTCCTGATGCTCTATAATCACAGCAAATTCTTTCCAGAGAAATCCCAAGCTGACAATCCACATTCCCTTGCAAGGCACAGCCAGGCGAGCAAAAGATATCTGATACAGGTGACTCTGAAAAATGCCAATGCAAAACAGGTAGCTGTATCAGTCTCAGGGAAATACCAGGGTATTTCTTATAGGGTGACTGCCTTCAACTTTCTAAGACGGAAAAGCATCTGATGTAATGTTGCCACAAGTTTACAGAAGTAAGACCAGGTACTTATTTAAAAATGAAAGACCAAAGACCAACGCAGGAGTTCTTAAAAATCAGAAGGCACAGAAACCTCTGGAAATGGCTGTGGAGGAGGAAGCCTTTAAAGTGCCACGCAAGTGTACTCCATTCAAGTAAAATGTCATTTGGATAGTAAAAAACTAAAACAATTATTCTAACAAAAAGTAAATAAATGAAAATTGAAAATATTTAAATGCAAGGCCAGGCAATGAGCTCAGAGATAAGGGTTTGTCCATTATCTGTTGGGGCACAGGCAGTTTTTCCTGATGTGTGACAGCATCCTTCCTCAGCTGAATTTGCAGGGGAGGCAGAGATGCTTTTGTCCATTTGCACGCGAGCCAACTGCATCACACAAGCCGACTGCATCTTTGATACATGATCTGCCCGAAGCATCAGTGACAACCTATTTCCAACCCTTGCTCATTATGTGTATTTGGTGTGTTCCTGGCATTGTTCAGCCCTGCCAAGTGTAACACTGGGTAAGAAACAGGGATCACTTTCCCTTTTCGTGGTGCTACTTTCAGCTTTAAAAGCCCATTGATTCAGTAGGAACAACAACAAACAACTCGGGTAATAACCTGCAACCAAATGTTGCAGACAACAACCACCTTCACATGAAATTTTCAGCTACAGCACTAGGGATTGCTCAAGGAGACTACAGCTAAGAGCTGCCCTTTCTCCGTGTTGACCACGCCATCATTTTATCATCATGTTCAAAAAGACAAGTGGGGTTTTTTTGCCCACTCTTATTTGCCAAAGTTAGTTAGTTAGTAAAACCCCGTACATTTGCTGTCTCCAGAGTATGTTTGCATGCCTCACCATCTCAGCCAGCAGATCCCCCAATAGCGATTTTCTTTCTACCTCAAAGATATTCTACTGTTATTAAAAAATTGTTAGTCCTTCTCTGTCTGGAAATTCTGATTATTTATAAAATGCTATGAAGGATGTGGTGCTTTTCACAAGTTGGTACTGTCCCTGTACTAACGTGCTGGCAAACAGAAAAAGCGTATGTGAGTGCTTAACTTCAAGGGCAGCAGCAATCCTGCTGTGTACAGTGACTTTAGCAAAGCTCTCTTAAACTTTATTATTAGACTTTGAGCTCTGAGGGCTCCTTTTACCCATCTGCTCAGTTACTGCACATAGATCTTTACCCTTTTTATGGCTGAAGTGGCTTACAGAGATCTGGTTTCATCACTGACAAGAATGGAAGCTTAATATTATTAATATCAGTTCAATACAAGACAGCGCATGGAAGGAAGGAGAATTAGCTACCTGAATTATTTTCATTGATCATCACATTACTTTCCACAGCAATGATATAATGTCGTGATGCTATAACATAGCAACAATCCTGCTTTCAACACCTTCTTTGATCCCCAACGCTCAGTTCCACTACGGATGCCAGTATGGAGATTCCTTCAGTCGTGATATTAGATATAACAGAAATGTCCACCATAGAAATGCCACTCACGCGTCTTTCACACACAGAAAAAGCCACTGCTTGAGCGTAAGAGGCTGGTGCAGCTCCTGCCCTCGCCCCGGGCGTGAGGCTGGCACACAGCACTGGTCTGTGTAGGACAAGATGAAAACACAGCTCTGCTGCTGAACAGTTTTGCATAGCTACGCCATCTCTCATGCACACAGCACCGATCTCCTAGGAGGGATAACAGCTGTCCTGGTTTCAGCTGGGATAGAGTTAACTGTCTTCCTAGTAGCTGGTACAGTGCTATGTTTTGAGTTCAGTATGTGAAAAATGTTGATAACACTGATGTTTTCAGTTGTTGCTCAGTAGTGTTTAGACTAATGTCAAGGATTTTTCAGCTTCTCATGCCCAGCCAGTGAGAAAGCTGGAGGGGCACAAGAAGTTGGCACAGGACACAGCCAGGGCACCTGACCCAAACTGGCCAACGGGGTATTCCATACCATGTGACGTCCCATCCAGTATAGGAACGGGGAAGTGGGGGCAGGGATTCGCCACTCGGGGACTGGCGGGGTGTCGGTCGGCGGGTGGTGAGCAATTGCACTGCGCATCATTTGTACATTCCAATCCTTTCATTATTGCTGTTGTCATTTTATTAGTGTTATCATTATCATTATTAGTTTCTTCTTTTTCTGTTCTATTAAACCGTTCTTATCTCAACCCACGGGTTTTGCTTCTTTTCCTGATTTTCTCCCCCATCCCACTGGGTGGGGGGGAGTGAGTGAACGGCTGCGTGGTGTTTAGTTGCTGGCTGGGGTTAAACCACGACAACAGCACACAAGGGCAGGACCGCACCTCTGCATAAGCTCCTCTTACCTTACAGGCATTCGAATTGCTGTCCTGCTCCTCGTGCAATTCTAACGGGTGGTTACACAGCAATACCTGCCTGTGGTCTAGCTGTACTCCTCACTTGGGAAAACAAAAAAACCCCACAAAACCCCCACATTTTTTCTTATTTTAACTGTGACAACTAGAGAGCTAGGATTAAAGGGTTTCTACAGTCTGACACTAAGTAAACAAAAGCAACCAAAGAAAAGGTAATATGTGTAAAGCTAATAAAAAAGACAAGCTAAAAGCACGTATACTCACGATTTCTTACAGTAAAGAAACCCTTTCTTTTCATTCATGAAATAACATGAATTCAAATGATTTGGGCAAGCAACCATCTTCTAATAGGCAGGCTGCATATTTAGGACTTAAACCAGATTGAAAGTGAAAATTATGCTAAAATCGTTGGGAAATGTAAATCCTTGTTTAATTGACGCTGCATGAGATGCCAGGAATAATTAATAAGGCTAAATTTAACTGCTCTGGCAGCATTTCCCTTTCAGATGCAGATTGTTTTGGCCAAAGCCCAGGCGATCTAAGGCAGGTCCATCTTTCCAGTGCTGCCAGGGAGGGCCAGAGCTGAGGGAGAGGTGAGCTAGGTTTCTTTCTTCGGAAGAGATGCAACCATTTTGCGTACA
The DNA here is from genome assembly GCF_026419915.1 of Harpia harpyja. Classification (NCBI taxonomy): domain Eukaryota; kingdom Metazoa; phylum Chordata; class Aves; order Accipitriformes; family Accipitridae; genus Harpia; species Harpia harpyja. Next base: position 21,778,592 of record NC_068950.1, on the reverse strand, counting down.
AGGGTGCTGAAAAGGAACTCCTCTGCTATAAGGTTCTGTTTTAGGCTGAAAACTCTTTTCAGCCCAGCTGCAAACCAGTGAAACCAGATGAAACCAAACAGGCAGGGTTACCATTCTCTGTTGTGCTTTGGTGTGTGAGCTCTCGTTGAACTCACGTGTTCAGCTCAGGAAGGAAAGCAAACGCAGACACCGTGCAGGCGAGCGGTAGAGGGTGAGTGGTGCTACCCCACTTTGGGTGCAAGAGAACTTGGTTTTGTGAGATGTAAAGAGGCGAGTGACCTTTTTAGCTCAGCCCAAAGGTCTGGCTCGCTCAATTTCCTGCCTCTTACAGCCACGCAGGGGGAAGAGCAGAATAAACAAGTATAAACTTGTTAGCCCCTAATTTCATTTTAACACCCTCCTCCCAAAGCTTTTCCTGTGAGAAGTTCAGATATCCAGAATAATACTCTCATATTAAGAAATGAGAAACAAATTGCTGAAAAGGCACTGGGATCCGGGCAATCTAACCCGACACCTTCTGCTGGTAAAAATAGCTGCCCCTACCAAAATCTGCCCAAGATGCCACCTTCAGCTCTTGAGGTGCAATTAGTGCATTCCTAAATTTGAAGGCAAATCAGGCTTCCAGTGGGACAAGAGCATGGTAACCCAGATGGCTCAGCAGCAGCTTCAGCACAGCAGCATCTCAGAAAAACCTCAGCTCAAGCAGCAACTCAGAGGAGAAAACCGACCTGCCAGTCACGGCAGCAGGACCTAACCTGGGTGTTAGATCATCAACTCATTTTGTGTTCTACAACAGGAAAAGATGACTCCAAAGCTCATCCCTCTTAGCTGGCAACCGCCAGCCCTGTCCCATGCACAACCTCAGCTTTTTCTTTCCCTACCGTGTAATTAAAGAGAAATAAAAAGATCACAAGAATGACCCATGAAAGCCAGTGGAGTGACAGTTGACAAGTAATTGCATTCACGTTAATTACCACGGTGTTTGTCTGCAGGACAAAGAGCCAGGCAGTTTTATTATTGTTGTTTTACCACCAGAAATAGTGCAAAGCTCATTTTTGGATGATGCATGCAACTGTTCTTCAAGGTACAATGAAGAAAAGAAGTACTCGTGGCAAAGACTGTCTTGCACGAGGTAAGAAAATTTGTATTTTCATCGACAGCAGGAGAAGAAAAGGCTGCAGCCATAAAACTAGTTGTCCAAGCATCTAGGGAGCAACCATAACACCGCAAGAGTTTTGAATTATTTTAGCACTCCATTTAAGAAAGGTTTTAAAATCCAGAACAAACCGTCCCTACTCAGAAAGAAAATTTGGTTTTGTGGTTAAGGTGAAACTGGAAATTCAAGACGCATGTTAATTCCTAGTCTGCATGACATGGGAGTAATTTGATTCTCTGTGTCCCAGTTCCTCACCTATAAAATAAAGCTGAAAATACTAGCTTTTTTTTTTAAAGGCACTGTCTTTTAGATTAACAGCTCACAGAGCAGGTATTACATCTTACTTTGTATTAGGTACAGCATTCAGAGTCAAGATGCTATAACCTATACTAAAAGCCTATACTAAAAACTTGAATTTATATGGTAGGATTTTAATTTTAACCTAATTCCATGTCATGTCTTGTCTTACTTGGGATGTACTATCTTAAAGGAAAGACAATAATAGCATCATACCTATGTTTCACACACCATAATAACCCTTGGAAGAAAAACTTACCAAAAATACTAGCTGTGAAAGCAAAAGAGAACAAGACCTGAAATACAATTGTAAACCTTGCATTGATACCAGCAACAGCTTCAGCTCACCCATACAAGCTGTAATTTGTTGCAGAGCTGAGCCTTTTACTCCAAGTTGCTCCATCAGCGACCGCCACTGTCATTGTATCTTCTCACTCAGCATCCTGCTGTTGCGTCCTCGCCGACTTCTCACCCCTCGCATCTCCACCAACCTTCGTACGCAACATGCCGTACCACCAAGGGAGCCAAAAGCTGGAGGGTTACAGGGTGGTGGTGGTGGTGGGGTGACGCAGGGGTCTAGGGAAGGGGAGCAACCCTGCACATCCCCCAGCAGAAGCATTGCTTTGCTGCCTGCCTCCCCTCAGGAGCATGGGCTCTTATGGGGGCTTACTCTGCTCCGCTCCACACTGTCCTTCCGGCGTGGACATACCTCCCAAGACGAGGCTCTCTGACCTCTTTGAACTGCTGCTGTAAACCCTAGAGCCTACAAAACCCCACTCCTCTGTGCCTGGGAACTCAGCCGTCAGCCTGAAAATCTGGGGTTTCCACGCACTCGCGTGTTATTTTGCACGTTTCGAGCCAAGATCCCACTAAACCAGCACGATCTCTCCAGGCCCTACTGCTCGGCTCGCAGCAAGCACCCTCAGCTCCACGGGCAGCTCCGGACGCTTGCCCATGCGCTGAGCGTCCCCCCTGCCCCAGCACAGCCCCCGGCCCTCGCCCCGCAGGGAGCCGCTGCCCGCGGACCGCCTTGGCCTGCACAAACCAGCCGGGCCGGTTCCCCTCCCGGGGCCGGTTCCCCCCTCCAGGGCCCGCTCTGCCACACCCCGCGCTCTCTTCAGGCACACTTTTATTCTTCAGGCAAACGTAGGCAAAACTGGCGCCGCCCCAGCCCACCGCCTCTTCCCATCACTCCAGGCTGGCTTTTGGTCGCTCTCTCCGCAGGGGAACGCCCGGCTCCTCTCCACCGGGTTTCGCTGGCTGACGTTGGCTTCAGCGGGGGTGGCTGTGGCAGCCTACGCCAATTTAATGGCCAGGGCCTCTGCTTCCCTCCAAAATGGCCACTCCTTATGGGCCGACTTTGAGTGGGCTGCTTGAAGCACCTGCAATGGTTCCCGTTCCCACTCAGATTAATAGAAAGACTGCAAGTGTTTCCACACCGATTGCAACCGCTGACTACCAAACTAGCCTGGCATCTCGAGCTATTAAATTCCCCATCAATGACTTCTAGGGACAGTCCTGCTTCTACCTTCAAGTTAATTTGTCCGTTCAGAGCCCCGAACTGGATCCCAAACCCAGATTTCATACGTATGCAAAATAGGCCAATGAGTTAATTCGTAAGAGGAACCGTAGAGTTCTGGAAGGCTGGCAGCACACGCTAAATAATCATTCAGACAAACACTGCCTGCCTATCATGATAAAGGACAATTGCACAGCACAGGCAAACACATCCCAAATAGATCGCGATGCGATCTCTCTCCATACAGCCCCATGAGTCATGCTCAGTTGGAAAATACTTTATAAATGCTAGTAATGGCAGGCAATCATTTTAATTAGATATGGCCTAATTAAAGAAGAATAGAGGCTTTTATAGTTCATGCCTCCCCAGTGTGCACTAGGGATCCCCACCATTTGGCAAACAAGAAAAATGTTTGTATTATTTAATACGCATAATGTTATCAGCAGAGCTTTAATGCAGGATTTAATGCATATGCTCTGGCTCACCAGGCTGAATGTTGACTGGTCAGTGTGCAGCCTAGATGGAGGAAGGTTGCAGGCATTTCACATCTCTAAATGAGATGCCAAAATGTCTCAAAATGATAAAGTACGCACAAGGAATTAGCTAAACCTCCTGGGTGTTTATTAAGCTGTATGTGGGTGTTGGGCAAATTCATTCAGATACAGTAAAAATTGGCCTAAAGCCGCAAAGCGACACCTCAGGTTGATAAGCTTCTCTGCAGACGTCAAGTAAGGAGGAGAGAACAGTGATGCCAGCGCCCTACTGCCCAGCCCTGTGCCTGCCCACAGCCCACAGCCCACCCTTCCACTCGCCTGCCACCTTCCCCAAAGGGGACCAGGCATTCCTGGCTGCTGAGAGCTGGCAAGTGCCGCCATACCAGCCCTTGTCCCTCGCCCCTCTGCTGCCAAGCCGGGAACGGCCATAGAAAGCAGAAATCCAGCGCTCCCATGACCTGGCCCACTGGTGGCGCAGGTCCCTCTCATTTTCACATGCCGTTGTGTAATGCTTCCACTCTGCTGGGGGAGGAAGCAAAAATACCACAAGAAAAAGCACTTCCTGCAGTATTTCTGAGCTAGTCAAACCCAGGAAATAATGGAAATTACAGTGATGCACAGGCCACCAAGTTTCTTGAGCTTATTTTGCATTTCTGTTATTTCCTGTGCTCTTCACAGGAATATTTAAAGTCATAAAGAAGTTAAGCCTGCATGTATGATCATGATGGCATTAAAGTAGTAAAAGCTTCTCTTCTCCCTGCACATATTTAAAGTAACAGAGAGCAATACCCTTTAGTGAGCAATGGCCGTGCATCATGCTCAACGTACCGCCCCAGCCAGACTGCTCAGCCTGCAATCCCCTGGATCCTGGTGATGCTACAGACTAATCGAAGACCGTTATTCCTGCTCAGGGGTCCCAGCAAGCCTGTCTCACAAAACAGCCTGGTGAGCTGAAGATCTGCAGTGTCTCCCTGAGAGCCTGCTGCTTTGGTACAACCGAAGGACATCCATGGGTTTAAATCACCTTCCACGTTACCTACCTGCATGTGCAGGTGCCAGGGGCCGGCCGGTCCCCGGACCCAGGATGAGCGGCTGGGGTCGCATGCGGGCAGGGCCGCCACGGGGCCGGGTTTGGCTGGGGCTGCCCGACTCTGGCGTCGGTATTTCTGCTGAGAGTGAGTGCTGCTTTCAGCAGTCTGGTATTGATTTGCCTCACCCGAGGTCACCTTAGAAGATGATTTACATTAAGAAAATCAATTTTTTAAAAAGTCATTGCTGGGAGCAATGCTTGATTTCTAAATTCAGAGCACAACTGGGCACATGTCTGAGTTCAAAGAGTTACCCAATTCTTACTAAAGGCAGCAGGAAATCTTCTGCCCTCTCCATAGCTTTACACTGAAGATATGCACAATAAAATTTCTATCACTATCTCATCATTATAGCTCCAAAAGACTTAAAAGCAAAAGTCTGCTTTCTTATCATTTTGGCTTTTTCCCACCCAGCCTCAAGTCGTCAGTGGCAATTCCTTTGCCTTGAAAAGGAAAAAGGGGTTTTGAAATTGAGTTCTTTCCAAGTATGTCGCCCCAATTTCATCATTTCCTTCCTTAGTGAAACACATACATTCACCTACTTTTTAATAAGAGAGAATCAGATGATACTTAGTCATCCATTGCTCAAGGCTCTGCATGGATGTCATACAATGCGCACAGGACCTCATCAGTGTAATGTTGGGAATATGGCCTTGCCATCAAAGTTCTTTCATGTTTTTTTCCTAATGGCTAGCTAGATGCCGTACACACATAAGTGTTCTGCATCACTCCCTACAGAGGTCCCCAAAACCTTTTACTATGCTCTTTTCAGCTCTGAGGGTCACTCTTCACAATCTCTGTGAAGACTCCTTTGAGTACCGCAGTCCCGGAGGCGAATGCTCATGCCACCCATGGCAGTGAGCTGGCTGCTGCCCTGGCTTGCTCCCGCCAGCAGGCAGGGTGCAAACACCAACCAAAACACAAATGTCACAGGAAGAGGCAAAACTGGAAGAGAGCTCAGTGGGACAGAGGCCCCAGCTCACTCCAGCCTGCCTGCCGCTGCATTAGACAACCAGGGCAAGTTTCCAAGGAGGGTGTAGATGGTGGGATGATGGTTAAGGCATCTTGACGTGGGATTTTCTTCTCCTCATATAGTGGAGCAGTGTGGAGAATGGCTGAAGGACCTGGGAAGAAGAGCGAGAGTTGAGCCATGAGCAGAAGAGCAGAGGCAGGAGCTGATGTCTCTGTAAACCCAATGTTCAGCGTTCTCCTGAAGCAACTGATTTATACACAGAGATTTTTCTCAAACTGTATTTCAGAAATCTGTCCTCTCAGCCAGAGCCTGTCAGCCAGAGCCATATTTATAACGGCTTGCTGTGCACTCGCCTTCCCTCAGGACCAGACCAAGCCCTTTGCTACCGCCCAGGTCACCAGCTAGCCAGGCTGCTTTGCCTCACAGGCGGCTGCAGGACATGCTGTGCTGGGGACCTACAGCCACCACCTGTATTTTCACTACAGGAGTACCCGAGCAGCATGGCATTTGTGCAAACGCAGCCTGGTTCTGAGAGCAAAGGGTCTGCACATCCTGCCTATGCATCCAAACTCGAGCTGGATAAGGCTAAGCTTGCCATGTTACGCTCAGCTGTGCATGGCTATTCCTAGCATCTCTCTCCAAGACTTCATCTGCCATCAGTCTGTCTCATTGGACAGCCATCGATCACCAGCCCCTTCCCTCCTTCACTCTCTCTCCTCACCCCACCTGTCCAAGGAGTCACTCCTGGCCATGTCCAGGGGTCTCCTTCTGCTCCAGTTTGCCAAACTGTCCCTCCGTTTGTGGGCAGAGGACATCATGCTAGTCTCCTGTTACAAAGGGGATTGCAGATGCAGGAGCAGTAACTTGCCAGTCAGCCTGCACAGCTCCTCTGCCCCACCACCGGTGCCTTCAAAGTCTGAACTATCAACCTAAAAAATACTGTATTCTTAAAATAGTTTAAAATTTATTTACACCTCAAAATAATAACCTTAATAACCTTAAATAATACATTAGTCTGTGATAGATGGTAATTTTTTGAAGTCTTCGCTAATGTACATATTTATGCACGTAAAAATGTAATTATATGCTTTTTATAGTCATTTATCCTCTTTTCAGTCCACTACAACTATCTGTCAGGATGCTGTCAGCACTCCAAAGTGCTGAATGCATGCAATGCCTGCTAGCTGCAGCCAGGCACTTACAAAACGCACGCGTCAAGTGCTGTGCATTTCCCGGTGTCAGCACCATTTGCTCGACACATGACAGACAAATGGATGGATTTGGGCATTCCTGCTGATCATTTTTTCCAGAGAATGGAGGCGTCTGTTCCTGAATCTGTTAATTGAAATACAGATAAAGTGTTAAGATTATCAATAAAAACCAAAGGTATTATTGCAACCCTCCAGTACGTTACCTTTGGAATTACACAAGGCTAATAAACGGTTGTCCAAGTCTACAGTAACTGGGAAACATCACTGAGATGCTGCTACCAACACAGCTGGGCCTGGAGCAAACATTTATTAAAGTTCCTTAATCTGTGCTACTTAGCCATCCTTAACTAGGCTGAGTATTACTGTACTTTGCATTAAACCCAGTGAGATGAGCTATGTACACACCAGCTGAAGGAAAGATGGCATATTATGAATCCCAACGCTTGCAAGAATCATCTGACAAATAGATGCCCACTCTCATTTGGTATCACGGTAAGTTTGGTGACTACTTGCCAGGGTTATTCAGGGTTATTAAGAGCTTCCTCACCACAGAAGTCTCCTTTGGCTCGGAAGGACCTTCAGCTTTGAATTTTGTATTAATCAGTCCTGACTGGCCAAAGATGTGTTATAGTCATTTTCTGGAGCCATTAGCGCCCAGGTATTTTCATCTTACATTTTCAGCCACCTCTGAGCAGACTAATACAGCAGTACCGTCAGGCTCTTCTGTCTCCATGACTGAATTATGTGAATTCAATTACACGCTACAGACAATTTTTTCTTAAGCATTTGCTTTACATCCCCATCCTGTGCATTTTCTGTCCTTATCTGTAGGACAATGCTCTGTACTAACTTCGTGTTTTGGTTTTTTCTTCACACATTTAATTGCTTCATTTTAAAAATATATGCACACACCAGGCCCAATTTGCCTCTAACTGAAAATGGGAATGTTGAAGCTTATGAATTATCCCATTTTAAAATGGGTAAAATGAGAGGAGAATTAGGTAATTATGTGGGGGACAGTAGGGAGAAATGAGATACATCCATGTATTAAAATAAAAATGCAGGATAGTGTTTCCTACCCTGTTTTAAGTTTTATGAAGTTAATCTTTCTTTTCTTGTCATACATCAATATTCTACAGAAGTCTATTGTATTTTAGGTTCAACTGGATTATTTCATGTGAACATGTTTTTTATTCACCCTGCTGCTAAAAGAAGAGAAGGGGATCCTGATATCAAATTCAAAACTGAATTTACGAATGCTGCCATTCAAAAGCAAGCACCAAGCAGGGGTGAAAGGATATAATGTTCTGGAAACATCAGAACAACTCAGGTAAAACTGTATGCAACTCTAGGAAAGGAAAACAGCACCTGTCTACAAACACCAAAAGAAGGTCTTCAGCCCCTTCTGCCTCCTGTAATGGTGTTGTGAATCCTTTTCATCAAAAGTATTTTTTCCTTCCATGATTTGAAATGCTGGAGATATGTGAACACAACAGAAAGGAGGAATTTAACCAATGTTTAGTGGAATCAGATGGGACAAAGAGTGAATTTTCCCAGTCCTATAAGTTTCACGGAGATATTAATGTTGCTAAGATTTTTGCTTTGTAAATCATCCAAACCCAAAATTCTGCCAGGAAGAGCCCTGCTATCACTGGGAAAATAGATCCCTGTACAACAGGAGTACAGACTCGCTGAATACTCTCCGAATGGCCAGCTCCAGCTCGTGGATGCTGAACCACACCTGTGTTGTGCCGTGTGGCTGCCAGACATGACCCAATAACCCAGCAGGTACAGTTATGTAAAAATTATCATAATTCTACTAAAAATTCTGAAGGAAAAGCAATTGAGATAATAAATATTTAAGGTTCCCAGAAGACACTCTATTGAAACAGGTCTGTGGCTTTCATAGCAGGGCCCAAGAGACTACCTCCAAAAAAGACATCAGCCAGTTCCTCCATGATAAAAATCTGTTTGCCTGAAGTAAATGGACAAGAAATCACACTGATATAAAGGGAAAACAGGTCGATTATCACAGCTATTTTATACAGCTACTTTCCATGATAAATAAAGATTTCTGGTGAAGCAATCTCAATTCCTGTATGGTACATTATATATTCCTACTTATTCATTTACTTTCTAAGATGAAAGACCTGAGTGACTGCACTCAATTTGATATAATATTAATTAATGCACAACATTCCAATGTTGAATTTAGCAATGGTCGAAGCACATGATATTCATAACTGCTGAATGATTATGCCTACACATGCAAGTAAGAATGTTCTTCCTAGAGAAGCCCAAGAAAGCATAGCATCAAAGTTTTAAATGTACGAATGCACAGGACAAATGAAGAGAAAGAGGGAAAATAATTCAAAAAAATTATTTTTTTTTTTAAACTGAGAAACCACAAAACTGTATTTTTGTCTACTATTTAGAAGACCCCTGTGTAATGGCTGGTGAGGAGCTGGGAGAGCTGCGGACAGCAAATGTTTTATCCACAGTGAACACAGTTTCCCTTCCTTCTTAGCAGCTGGCTGGGAGGAACTAAACTTAGCAGGCCTGAGGTGTAGGAAACCAGATAGCACGGTGTATGGCTAGATAGGAAATACAGGGCTCAATGTGTTTGAGGTTATGATTAAGCCCTGACTTCCTTTGGGTCTATTTTAAACAGTGGCAAATGATGGCATGCTTTCTTACAACAAAATGACAGATGATCAAAGGTTGAATATGATCTGTATGTCAAGCATTTGTACAAGGACCTTTCTTTGAGGGACTGGGCAGGAAGCGTTTTAACATGGTGTCTCATACTTCCCCTCATCTGTGTTTGTTCAAAACATACCAGTAACTGGGGAAAGCTGGAGAACTGGCTGCAGATAATCGGCCAAATAGCGTGTGCCTGCAAAAGGTGAGCAGTTGGGTTTGGACAGTGTGGAAGAAAGATCACCATGGCCCCCGTCATCGCTCATGTGAGGAAAACAGTAAGGCAGCACTCGCCATGCTCACACTGTCAGGTGTACAGCTCGGAAACAAAGACAAAACATGTTGAGGGCATCTTTACACATTCATCTTTCTGGAGGTAGTCAGGGATCAAAGCAGAAAAAGTGAAAAAATGTTTTGGAAACTGCACTTTCTAACTGCTATTTTAAATACAGTTTTGCAACACCTGCCAATGGCAAATAGGATGCAAGAATCGCTGTGTCATGCTGACTACAGATTGCGTAATTGCTAAAATTGCTATTAGTATGTATGACCCATGATTGGTGCTGAGGCAGCCAAAGGAAGACTTTACCTTCATGCAAGATTGAAAAACACACAAGAGAAAGACAGTCTTTGTCCCAGAAAGCAAGGGGGTACCGGTACATGGTAAATGCCACAGCCACGCCATCTATCATAAGGCTCACTTCCCTCTCACCCTCCCTCTCATACCTAGAAATCTGCAGGACAAAAGCCTGTGTTTGAAAACTCCTTTTCATCAGATTTTTCATCTTGCCTCAAACACTGCTGCAACAGTCCACAGCTTTTCAGCTGCAGCTCTGCTCTGGAGCCCCCAGGCACCTCTGTAGCTGGCCCTGCAAAATATTTGTCCTACTTCACTAAGGCAAAGGAACAGCTTGCTAAGAAAGATAACTGCGATCACTTTGCTCCTCTGAAAATCCATAAAAATCAATTTATTAATTACAGCAAATGTTTTATTAAGATGAAAATAAAGCTATCTGTTCAGCCCAGAATTTCTGAGGATCCTGCTGATAGCACCTCCTCTCATGAAAAATGATGTCATTTATAAGTGCAGCTGTGTGCACTCTTAAAAAGCAGCATAAAGCCTGCTTCCATTGCGATCTGATACTGGCTTAACAGAGCAGGGAGAATTTTAAAGTATAGAATATTAAATATGTATTTGAATCAGAAAAGCATTTTTTGATGTTAGGTAGGTGAGAAATTAGGAGAGCATTTTGTAAAAACCCATTGTGTTTTCTATACACCCTGTCCTTCTGCCTCTGGCAGCACAGACCATTTCACTTGCTTTCAGGATCCTAGCGGGACTCGTGGGAACGGTGATCTGAAGCACAATTTTTAAATGCACACTATGGTCCAAACAGTGAGAGGTGAATACCCTCTTAAACTCCTCTGGGTTGTACAGAGAAATACTGGTACCATTTACACGTGACCCTTCTAGACTTTGTTAGCTTTCCGAGTGTTTCTATGAGCAATATCAGACTACAGCCAGCTCTGAGTGTGAGTGAACCCCCAAGGAGAAAGAAGATGGTGGGTACCTCATCCTACAGAGGAAGTTAAATGTGCTGTATGTCCCCATCTTCCCACGGACAGCAGGAGGGAACCACATAGCCCTTCTCCTGCTCAGCTGGCTCTTGGCAGATATCTCCAAGCTTCTACAAAACAAGCAGGGGAAGGAGCCTAAAGCTTGTTTGCCAGCCACCATAGAGAAACAATTTGGCACAAGCAATAGATGGGTATTTTACCACTGTGAGCAAAAAACCTCATCAGCAAGGCAACCATTAGAGGAAAAAGACGGGGAACACACAAGACATGAACATAGAACTAGACTAAGAGCCAAGATGTACAAACCATAGGTTTTGGGCTAGTGGCTGAACTACCAAAAAGTTGGGACCAACACAAAGATCCAAAGCATTCTCATTCGATGCAAAGTACTCGTACTGACAGAAGAACGGGAAAAAATATCCAAAATGCCATTCTGAGTTAAAACAAATATGTTGTTCAACAAGTTTTAAGTTTGGGATTTTGTAAAAAACACTTTATTTGGTTTTTTTTCCACACGAAAGTAGTCACTTTCAAAACAAAAACATGATTTTGCTCAATAACATTTGGGGGTAGAATTTTCAGTGGTTTTGAAATTGAATGTTCTGTTTAGAAAACACTAAAATATTTTCCAAGTGCCCTAACTCTGCCTTGCGTCTCTGGCTGAAAGCTTTTGCTAAATTCAAGATAAAATCACTCATGGTTCCAGTCCCTGTAACCTCTTTTCTGACAGATGGCCCAGCTCTAATGGGCAATTAACAAGTGCGAAATAGGGACAATATCTCAACAAAGTGTTTAGCTCAGTTCTGGCCCATTCCTCTCTCAGATGTCAAAACAACAAACAGGAGCAATTCAGGTAAAGGCAGGCTGTGTGACTGGGATAAGCTGACAGGAGAATCCTCTACCTGGCACCTCCTTGTCCCACAGCTTGAGTGTCTTCCTACATCATGGCAGCTGTTAACATTTCAGCACGTACACTACAGTCCAGTATGAACGGCAAAGCCATGGGGAATAAAAGACACAAATATCTCTGCGTTCAGGTTTAAAAGTGCAGCAGAATTAAGGTACTCATTCTCTCAGCTGTGAAGGAGCCCCCAAAATGTGCCTCAGAGTAGACAGAAAGATCAAATGCTGCCACAGTGACAGGTACGAAGGTCAACAGCGCCGCACTTCCTCATTCATTGTACTCGTTTTAGATTGACCACCAGCAAAAGGGATCACTCTCCAGTATGACCCCCGTCAGAGAGCTGCCACCACCGAGCCCTCACCACCTCCAAAGCGTACGGTGTAGGGAACACAAAGGAGCACATCTTGGGGTAGGAAGGGCTATGGCTGAGCCATGGGAGCTCTCTGCAGCTGCTGGAGTGGATCCCGGAACACATCCTCATGCTCCACCTGACACTGTATGGCCAAAGCTATTGCCAAGGCACTGGTGGGAAACCATTTCATCCTTACTGTGACCACCCTTCTGGAAAAAGGATGAGGCTGACAAAGCAGAAGCTGAGCTTTGAACTACATATCCATTAAAAATGGCATCCTTTATGTTCACTAACATAAATATTTTTTAGTATTTAGACCATGTTTTTGTTTGTATGCTTTGTCAATGTAAAAACTTACCCAGAGCTTTCTGGAGTCATTTAAGATGTGATCTCCTTGTAAATGCAGAAGCTTCGAGGAAGGTATAGGGCCTTGGTTAAAGGAAAAATCATTTACACTGCTTAAAATAATTTACAACATTTTGAAATATTCACTATATTTAAGCATATCAGACAGAATTTCCATAGTTTGACAAGTGTTCCTTGAAGACTGTGAGTGAGAGTGACAGAATTGTCTCCACAGTAAGACTTAACCATTTTCAGGTCCTCCAACTTTGATTCAGCATTGAGTGAAATAGCAGTGTACATAATTAATATTGTTCTGTAATAGCAATGGCCAGGTATTCAATGTATTTTAATCAGGCCTGGTGAGAAGGCTCAGGATTTTTTTTCTGAATAGTGCCATTCTAAAGATAGGCCTGGCATGGATTTACTGGGGGAAGTACAAGGGAGTTGTAGCCTCCCTCCTGGTATTGTCCACATGTTTCGTGCGATGGGACAGGGGAAGATCTGCACCACTGGGCAGCATCCATCCTTCAGTACGATAGTTACGACCACTGATGTGACATAAACTTTATGTCTGAAAAGGTACTAAAGTAATCAGAAAGGCTGCACAGGATAATTGCAAACACTTTAATTCACACTGAGCCAGTGGGGCTGGAAGGATAAGCACAAGTGCTAAAGCACAGGAGTTCTCTTGCCAGCTCTGCCACTAAGTCCATGCAAATCACTTAATCTTCCTGTTTGGTTCCCCCTTTGCTAAAAGGGGAATGTTAATATTTATTTACCTTCCAACTCACAGGCATGTTGTGAGGATTAATTAGTTAATAACTGTTAAGTGCTTTGAAAATACAGGTGACTGTGCAAAATACTAAATATTATTAACTAACATTAGGCTAATGATGCAGATGGGAGTGGCAATTTTCATTAGCTGTATCAAAGCAGAGTCCAGGATTCAGCCCCAAGATGCATGCTAGCTAGTGAAAATTAACAAGGTTATGAGAAAGATTAAAAGAATAAAGTAAATTTCTTTCCACTGGTCCACTGGAACACAAGAAAAAATAAACAGCTGTGCCATTCCCGACCTAGTAAAGCCACAGCTCTCTTAACTCAGGACCACAGTCTGAAAGCTGCTGCTTTGCACCTTGATTAGTCATTTCCACCAAGGTGCAAAGTGTTACAGTTTTGAGCTGGTGGCAATTTCCACTCCTACAACTTGCTCTGCACCTGTGAGAATGGTGGCATGCAGTCTAAGGCAAGCAAGAATCAAGTGCAGCATGCATATGTTATGTACTGCAGTTTTGCAGCGCACTTGCTTGGTGTTCTTTAACTTCTATGAAATTTCTGTGAGAAATTCTGGACAGTTATGGTACATCTTTATGAGAAAGCTGTGTTTTGCATTCAGGTAGCTCTCCTGATACAAAGGAAGGTACAATACAGGTGACCAGCCTGAGGTTTGTGAGGGCCAGCTGCATAGGAACAGCATGCACCTCTGCCTTATGCTACTATTATAATTCTAGCAAAGATAGATGGCAAAGACACAGCCTGGAAAGTTGAGACAGCAACTAAAATAACTTCGGAAGATGTTTCCTCAGAGCAGCTGTCCACATACCTCTGCTGAGGAAGCCAGGTGCAGCCCCTAAGAGCCATCAGCAACTTACACCTGTGGACCTAAATCACTTGTTGCTTATATGAAAAGATCAGGAATTGCCCAATTGCAATTGCAATCAAGTCTTCTGTTGATACTTGCAAACAATTTGCAATTCATGTATATAACAATAGGTACCTCTATCTTCATATCTGGATGATTCCCTACTGTAGCTCCAGGTGCACAAGGCAACATTTTCTCAATTCTCTTTTTTCACCTCTTTGCCTGAGCTGGCAAACTTAGTTTTGGTTCTTTCCTTAATTACTTTAGTGGTGGCAGAGGTGGGTAAACACATAATGATTTTAGGAGGGAAAGAAGATAACGGTCTATAGGCCTCTATTTTAGTAACTCTTCATACAAATGTTCTGGTCCTGGCCAAAATTTTTAACTTCTATTATCTCACAACATCATTGTGCAAAATGAAGATTAAAATAAGCCTTATGGGACAGAGAAACACAGAAGTGGAAGAAGCTGAGGAGAGAGAGAAGGATTCCAGTTACCTCCAAAAATGTGCAAAACTCTTTTTTTCTTTTGAGTGATACATAAATAACTGATGCTGTGAATGTCTGTTAGCAGACATAGGACCTGCTGTGAGGCAAAGATGACCTATGATACCCCACAGACTCCTTTAGACTAAAAATGCAGGCTCTCAGGCAGATGGATGATTAAGGAACCAATGCACCCAGCCTCTGCTGCACTTGTTTGACCCAGTTGCGAGGAAGGAGGCAATTCCTCTAGCCTCACTTCCAGATTACAAAGCTCAGAGACACAACGCAATTCTCAGAGGTACAGGTTTGTCAACAGCACAAGAAGTCTCATTTATCTCTGGATTACAACGTGCTAAGCCCTTTGGGGCTCCCTACCCTGTGCTCAGAGTCTCCCACATACTCTCCTTCTGGGGAGGGTGGGAGAAACTCCTTTGTGAAGCCAACTCCTCAACAACGCTTTTGTCAGGAGAGAGGCAGCTGCTGCAATTAAAATAGGTTGGGAGAAGAGTTCCTGCTGAGCCCAGTGAAAGCTCCTTAAGCCTGATGTTCAGTTACAAGGCCTTGTACGCTGTTGCAGCTGGGTGGCAAAATGTAATTAACAATTAGGTACATGAAGTTATTGTTGTAAAATTTAAATACAGTAAACACCTTCAACAACTGCATCTCAACACAGGAAACACAAGAGGTTGAATTTCACCCTTCAGTGTAAGGCTCAGAGTAGTGGCTACTGTTAAGGATGCTTGACATTTTAACAGTCTTCTGATTATCAAGCTCTGTTTTCAGATACTTCTAACACGACTAAACAGTAATGATTTGAAGTTAAGTTTTACGTAACTGAACACTGACTTTAGACTGATCTGTTTACCTCAACAACATACATATTTTTTCTTCTAAAATACAATGAACAAAATCTATTTTTAATGTTAAAAATATATCCATTGTGATATATATCTTCTTGCATCTTATTTAACATGCTCTAACATTAGCTCAAGATTTGTTTGACTGCAAATACCAATGCACATTATAAATATACCTACAATCCACTTATAACACTGGAAAGGTTAAAAGCATTTAAGCAAGGACAAAGGCCAACTATTTACTCAAAATATCTTGCCCGCTGGACATATTATTGCTTAATCATTTTCACATGGGTTTTACTTTTGCTGCTGAAACTACCAGCTATCGTTTGACACAGTGTTGGACTAGAAATACTATAAATCTGAAATGCTAATGTACTTTCCACTGTGTGTGATTCCTACCAATGAAATACACCATCCACAGTTACTTTTATCTCAAGCCAAGACCAGCGAGGGCAAAACACAGTCTTTTATTGACTTTAGAGCTTAGTCCATTAAATTTCCTCCTTTTTCAACCTCCAAAGCCAATCACAGGCTGATGGCACCATCCCGGATTTTATTTTGCAATATTATGAGCCCAGTTTCCATAAACAAGGAGCATCACAGGGGCTGGGAACCTTCTTCGAGGCAAGGAGGCACATTACTCGCTGGCTGCCTGACAACAGGGGTAATTGCTTTTTATTTTTTAAACCTATGGTGAAGGGCAGGCTTAGCCAGCACAGAAGCTTCCACAGAGCCTCTGGGGAAGAAGAGGAAAAACACTTCATGCTCCTTGCCAAGACGTTTTAGATGCAAAATGGGGCATCAGCAAACCTGAACCAAGCGACCAAAGCCCTCACAAGCCAGCCACGCAAACAAAGAAAACAACCCTTCAGGAACAGATTTTTTTAAACAACCCATAGAAAAGCAAGCAAATGCACATGGTTACAAATAGTATCGCTTCTTATCATACATGAACCAGAGATGCTGCTGTTTAAAGGATGAAAAAGCATAGGCTCTTGTACAATTGTATGCAATATCCAGTGCTTGAAAACCTGTTAAATTACCAACGTGTCTTCTAGATTTTGTGGGAAAGGCACATGCTCAGCTCAATCTGTTGTCCACACACAGCACAAGTGAGCAAATCCAGCACACTTTACATTATTTTGAGCAGATCTGGCACAACTTTTTGCAGTTCAAAAGAAGCTGCCGCAGCATCCATAGAAGGTCTGTAATCGTTCACTCCACAGTGTACTGGGCACAGTGACGCTGTGGACACAGTACAAAGTCAATGCAAACATCTCATAACTCTTGCTGACATTATAACAGCTCCCAGGGCCAAAAGACAAACACCGTGATTCCTATTCATGTTGCTCATAGTCTAAAGAAAGATAGTGTCACTCTGAGGGCAAAGGCATTTTTCAGTTTTCTTGCATAACTGATTTTACATATAAAAGTTAACATTAAACACCTGATTAGAACTGATCAGAAAACACCATCTTTTCTCAGGAGAAAAACACAGTTATAGCATCCACCATGGCTACAATCCAAAGTAACGTCAAAGCGCTGTTGTAATCAGGGCAGCTGAAAAAGATCCGGCAGAATTCAAGACACTGGACAAGGAATTTCCACTGCAGACTGCCGAATCTCCTGCCTACCAATTCCTATACAGCAAATTTGTTGTATGGTGCATAGCCCCATGCAAATCCTTGCCTCCCTACCTCTGAAGAATGGAGAGGGCAGCGAGGAGTGAGGGTGCTGATACACCCAATGAATTAAAGGCTAAGAATTGCAATGCGACTGTTGTTGGCCCATAAACAGTGGCCTACCTTAAACCTAATTACTGTGCTGCATTAAGTATATGGGATATTGTGAAGAATACTGGATTAAAAACTGCTACAGAGACAGTATTGAAAGTTTAGTCAGGAAATCCTCACTCAAGTTCATTTTCTCTCAGATTGAGTGAGACATTGCACTTAGACTACAGACAGCTTTCTTAACATTTTCTGAGTTCTGGTAACTCTCTACTGGCACAGAATATACAGTCTTGGGTTTGTTAGAAATCAGTTTAATCATGTAGCAGCTAAGCACTTGGAAAATGAGCTAGAAGTGGATCTGCAATGCTACAATGATAGCTGTTTACAGCAGGGTCACTAGATAAATACAAACATTGTTATAACAGCTATATTCAGTTTTGTAGGTACAGAGGTCATTAATAAATAAGATTGAATCATGTTAATAATCCTTGAAAACAAATCAACTGGTTGATTTTTTTATTACTGAGTCCACATATTTCTCATTTGTTCTGGTTGGCAGCACTGCAACCTATTAGTAAAGAGTGGCTTGCTTGCTTTGTTAGAGCTATTGTCCAGATGTCCAAATATATAACTCATTCTATGAGTTATAAGTTTAAAATCAAAGTGTTTCTTAATGGCATAGTATAAATTAATAGAATATAGGGGGTTTTTTTTAGCTAGACTTCAAATAACATGTTATGTAAATGAGAAAGACATTCAAACATTGAAAATCCACATCAACATGCTGAGTTTATTACAGAACAGCTCACTGGAAATTAACTGGGTACTAATCTTTTAATACTGCAGCTGATCCTTGGTCAACCTGTTACAAGAATAAATTGCCATTCCCAGCTGTGCCATACTATAAGAGGATAAACATCAGAGTGGCCCTTAGTAACAACCTATTTCAAGAATATCTCCTCCGTCTTTTACAGCTAATCAGAGCAACGTTAACAGAAGAAAAGCCACCAGAAGGGAATGTATGTGAATATGAATCCAATTTGATGCTGCTGTAAGGCACAGATTTTTTTTTTAATGTAGTAAGACACTGAAAACTCAGTATTAAAAGCTGAAGAATTGAGAGAATTGAGAATTTAGCCCAAGAATTCAATTCAGTAAGACTCAGGGATCTAACACTCAAAAAATCTGGGCCTAAGTACTTAAGAGAGTCTCTTTTCTCTCATTGCAATAAAGCCACAGCAGAGCGCGGGAGTTATGTACCCAAGTGCTCAGGTTGTTTCAGAGAAGACTTCTTGGACCCCTACATCAGAAATTGCAGTGCCAACCAGAGCATGACATACATTTGGGAACCCGAATGTCTCTGGTTCTTACCAGCTGCTACATAAGCTAAATTTCCACCAAAACAAGCTGTGCTCAGCACTCTTTCATACTTATCAGCTTTTTATTCCACACATGCATTTTCTCTTTCAGTTTCTTCAACTTCCATTTTCATTTGCACTTATTCTACCTTGTGCTTCCTTCGCAATTTCAAGATGACTACTCTAAGTCACAGCTGAGCAAGAACTGTCTCTGCACTCACAGAAAGTCCCGTCTAAAAAAAAGACTGTCAGTGTTTGTAAGCTTTTTAAGGCAGAAATAGTTATTTACTGTTTGCACAACACCTAAAGCTATGGGACCTCCAACCTAGCTAAGGCCTTTGGTCACTACTGCAATATTAATGTTACATAGTGATTTTAAATTGCTAATGTTTTTGCCTTCTGTTGCATATGCAAGAAAGTGTGTTCATGTTAATTGACAGATGACTAAACACCACTTCTTTTTATCATTCCCATCTTATTCCAAAATGAGAATATAGAATAATTGCACAATCACACTGTTTATTTAATATACTATAAGATGGCAACAACCTCCTCCACCTCCCAAAACATTTCTGTGGATAAACAATGACTTCTAGAGAAAGCTATTTTACTACTGTCTTTCCATTACTGACAGAAATATGGACTAGGCGATTTTTAATATTGATAAAACCTAGCATATGGCTGTGACCTGGCTCTGCGGAAGCCACCCTGATGCTTCTACAATCTAACCTTCAGTTCTGGAGAAATTATCAGAGGAAGGAAAAGCTGTTTCTCCACAACCAGCTCTCCCCAGGGCAGCACCCATTCCATGTTGTGGGGCAGGAGGAGCTCTGTTCCCTGCCTTTTCTCTGCCCACCCCAAATAGTTCAGCTGCGTCCACCCAGTATTACCCAGGCTAGTGGACACAGCCGACTGTCTTGAATTACTGCTGGTAAGTGTTCAATTGCTATTTCTCCAGTCTTGCTTACATGGTGTTATTACTTATGCTGTTGGTTGCTGCTGGAATTACTATCAGTGCAGACTGAGGGGACAGTGGAGGGAGACAAGATGGCTTGACAGATGTCTGCTGAAATTTGGGAAGTGGTGTTAACCATGGAAAAAATGAGTGTGTTTGAGAATTGCTAATAAACCATAGCCGAACATAGTGATACTTTCCATGACTTATGCCAGAGCTAGATTTAAAAGCTGGCACTAAAGAACATTTCTTCTTAGCAGCCTTATAGGTTCTTTCTTTGCCCATGTACTCTGCTCAAGAGTGCCTGGTACAACACAGACCAAAGGGCTTCACAACTCAGGATGGACAGGCATTATATGGAACGTTTTATTTTTTTTAAAAACTCACCAGCCCCTTCAACAATTACCCTCTCTTCAAAAATGGTAGATTCATCTTTGGCCTTCTTCCTTCCTCCTGCATGCGGAATATTTGGCCAACCCTTGGAAAAGGAGTCCAGTTTGAGAGCACCCAAAATTACAAAATAATTACAGCAACAGCCATGCAGCCAGCCCTCTATGTAAAAATCTTGTGTCCTTCTGCTGATAACATCAGAGTCACCAGAACAGCCTCTCCAAAACCACAGAAAGTACTTCCCCTTCATGCCGATGCTTCTCTGTGTGCAGGAGGAAGGATGGTCTTGTGGCTCGCACAGACTTGGCTGTCAGCATGTGTGGCTTCTATTCCTGGTGGTCACCAACTTCTCTTGTGACTTTGGGAGAGTTACCTAACTTCTCCATCCACCAAAATGTCCGTCCGCTATACAACATAACAACATAAATCAATTTTGCTCTTTAATGTAAATACCATTGAAAAACTTAATGGCTGAGGATAGATGGGAAGCAATGTAAGAGTTCCAAATATTATTTTCATGGTGTTATTTAGTGGCATTTTAGTTCTCCTCACCAAGCAAAATTTTCATCAGATGGGTAGTGCCTTTATTTCATAATATCATCTACAGTTTCAAGACACAGAGAGATAACTATTTTTATATATATATATTATATATATACAAAAAATATACCTATTTTCCATTGCCTGAGGGAGGGACATAGCAAACACAACCAAAGGAAGCACATCTCGAACTCACTCCCGCTTCACCTTCATAGTTAAGCTAATTTTCAAGAAGAAAGATAGCAACATCGTTCATACATGTTTCTTGTAAATCCCTCTCCAGGCAACTGCTATCAGATAAATAGTCCACATCAAACAATTACTGACAATTTTCAGTGTATGGCTCATTTAGTTCTAATGGACATATCTCAAGATACCACCAGCACTATGCAGTGTAATAGATGTCTGGCTAAGTGACACGAGTTACATGGCTCAATGAGGGAGCAGCTATGTTGGTACACATACCTTTACTCCTAATTCCCAGTTATAACATTGACTTTTACAGAAAGCCAGCTGATGGACCTTTGTGATGGTGCTTACCTGGAAAGCTGGCTGGAAAGATGACTCACAAGGAGGTGGCACACTGGCCACATTTTTAAATATTTTCTGCAGGTTAGAAACAATTGTTTTTAGAAAAGTTTGAATACCACAGATTGGCAGAGGCATCAGGGAGGCTTCCACTGACAGTATTTGATATAAAGTTGAAGGCAGCTCCTACGTGAAACAGGAGCAAATAAATTTATTCAATCTTGACATTAAAGAAAAAAATGTTACTTTAAGTAAATAACCAGGCAACCTTGAATTGTAACTTGCAATTAAATTCGGAGCTCCTGTTCACATCCTAACTCAATAGAACAAACTTCAGGTGGCTACCTGAACCTAGAGACAGAAATAAACTCAGTCTGAAACACAGAAATAAACTCAGTCTGAAACACAGAGGGTTAAAAAAAAAAAAAAAGTTAGAGATATAATTCCTTTTCCTTACATCGTGCCTTTTTCTCTTCAACTCTGGTGCTGCCTAGCTTAAGGCATTGCTATAACAATGCAAGAAGTGATGTCATCCCAGTGAATTGCAGAGGGTTGTTTGTTTTTTTTCATCAAAAGTACTGTATTGATCACCATTATCTATGACTTGCCACCCAGTTTCAAAAATAGTTCATATTAAATTAAGCTATTGAGCACTCAATTACATGTTTCTTTTCACATTTTAATTTCTCAGACAGAAGCAAGGTGGAATTGCAATCTAAAACATTCTGCTGCCTTGCATTATTCAGAACTTTCTACTGAAATGATTCCAGATCTGTTACAGAAATAGTAATTCTGGTTTTGTTCATGGAGCTACCATGCAAAGCTTTTGCTCCTGAAAGCCCACTATACACGGAATTATCTGGAAGTTCCATGTGCACTGCTAGCATGAGTATGCAGGGTGTGCTGAAGGTTTTGCGATCCATACCACCATCACTAAATATTAATGTAATTAGGATAAATCTCCAAATATGAACAAGCTACTCAGGTCTGCTTGTCTGAAATTCTAACACAGTTACAACATTCTTTTGATATTTAGTATTTCCTAAGTAATAGCAGACGTGCACAGAGTTTTGTATTTTCCTTTCATACTACGGTAGGAAAGGCAAGTCGAACTGTCATGTTTGACTGAAAATATGGACTATGTAAAAATTAAGTTCTTTCTCAGCCAAACTGGTATTAACAGCATTGCTTTCAAGCTAGTCACTCCCTCCAGTGAAAACTGTTTTGTTCAGTTAAGACCTGTTAAGACCATCTGACCATTTTCCTGCAGCACCTATGTCAAAAGAGTCAGCTCTGTGCAGAAAAATTATGGAAGCTGTTAATGGGATCATCCTGTTCATTTCCACTCTCTTAGCTCCCAGAAGCTTCAAGAGCAAACATGGAGACTAGAAGAGAAAATTAACTTTCAGAAATTATTTCAGTGCAGTCATGAGAGCTATTGTTACTAACGAAGGAGAAGGGCTGTTTTCATGACACAATTTGAGATGTTATGGTGGCTTTCCTTTTGTGGAGGTCAACCTGAAAAGCAGAAGCAGAAGCAATTAATCTACTTTTTCCCCACATGCATTAAATTCCTATTCACTGACACTTGTTTTTCTCAGATCCTCATTCCAGAACATCACATATTCTATGTAGACCATAAACACACAAAACTGCTGCATGTATCTTTATCCTGCCCAATCTGTAGGCTCGTTAGTACTGTCCTGAGGGAAACACTTTGTTCTAACTATTCGTTCTCTGTTTTTATCATTTGAGAAACTTCCCAGTAAATGCCATCGACTCCTGCTGTTTACTGAGGAAATGAATTATCAAAGAAAGTATTTAAAGTGTGATCAAATGGGGGTTGTTCAAGCTTTTCTTCTTTACCTCACCACTACAGCTAGTAAAACCCTACAAATTAGAAACCAGAAACTCAATTATTGTGAACAGAAATGGACACAAAATTTCCCCTACTTCATATCCAGCTAAGAAAAGCAAAACTAAAAGTAAAAGGTTCCCCCTATCACAAAGGTACGGTATCAGTCATGGGCTTATAGCAAGGAAGGAGAAAGGGGTTTTGGCCAGAAACTTAGGAGGAGTGTGACTGAATAATTAGATGTAAGGAGTACATTTGAATACTGTCTGAGAACCTTCTGATTTTTTTTCTTGAAGTTCTCAATAACTTTAAGAATGGCATTAATTAACACCCGAGGGAGTATTCATGCATTTTTCATACACAAAAACAGTCTGCATGCAGAAGCCATCCAGACTCTCCCAAAGTGACTCAATCTGAGCAGAGCTAGTCTGTAAAGAAAGGACTTTTCAGCCCATGGACTCGTCCCCAGAGAGAGCACACTGTAGGCACTAGGGAAAAGGAGTTTTAGCTGGCTTAGGTTAAATTGATACAGAAGGCCAGTGCCTACGGGAGAACAAAAAAGGTGCTAAACACATACCGCTTTAGTGCTTGAAATCTTTTCCAAAGGTCCCTAGTAAGTTTTAAAAC
Organism: Harpia harpyja; assembly: GCF_026419915.1. Classification (NCBI taxonomy): domain Eukaryota; kingdom Metazoa; phylum Chordata; class Aves; order Accipitriformes; family Accipitridae; genus Harpia; species Harpia harpyja. The sequence continues at coordinate 21,755,002 of NC_068950.1, read as the reverse complement.
ACAGTAAATGAAAATTGCCTTTTTCACTAGAAAGGGAAAACATCTGACATGTTCTTAGGAAATAAGCTATTAGAAATTAACAGGAGTAAAGCAGTCTAAAATATTGAAATGTCTGTATGTACACAGATACAAGAGAAAGGCTGCTTCAGTCACTCAGCTTTGATATCTGCTGCCAGATGTTCCTTTTCTATCTCTTAAAATGAGCACTTTTTAAAGGAGATTTCCTATGGAACCGTATAGAAAATAAGCATAAGGTCTTATTCAAAACACCCCGAATTTTCACATCTTTTCTTCATGTCTCCATTGCAGGTTTAAAGTTTTTCCACTAGAAGTTTAAGACCTTAAACTTCATTATTTATATTTACGTACTGATACACAACTGCAAACAGGTTCAACAACATGAGCTACGAGTTTAATCTTGAACACTGTAAATTTCCTCACTTTGTCAGTTTAAGAGAATTTAATGAACTATTTATTAATGACTTAAATTCTTGAAACCTCTTTGAAGCTGAACTATGCTTATGTCTTGATTCTATAATCAGATGGTGATGCATCAAAATATGCAATCCCTAAAAATGGAAAAAAAAAAACCCAACCAACAAACCACTCTCTGGCAGATCAATAGCTTTAAAAGTATAACTGTATAATATGACAAAAAGTAAAATCCCCTTACAAACCGTTTCATTTTGTACTGGATTGATCACTGCATACATACAATACGCACCAACCCCTGCTGTTAAGTACCAAATACAAGCAGAATACTTCAATCCCATATAAGCAACTTCACATACAGCTCAAGAAACTGGGAAAGTGGGCAGCTGCCTAGTGTAGCAGCCTGCAATGGGGGATAAATTGCTTCAAGAACACAGGTTAATAACCCTTATTCCTGTGCTGGCTACTCATGCTGTAAGTCCTCCTGAACCCTCTAAGCAGGTTCTTGAACTTCAGCCTGGGGAAAACAGTGATAACTGTGAGGATGCAGCTCATGCTCTAGCTCTGTTCCCACCCTGGTGTCCTGCTGAGGCTCTGGGACAGTGGCCCCAGGGATAGTTTGGAGCGTGGAGGAATGCTTTTTGCGTGACATCCTCTCCCTAAGGAAGCACGTGAATGGATTTCATACGAGTAGTTGAAAGCCACCAAGATGCTAAGAATTTCAAAATTGAAGCTTACTTAGAGAGGACATGAGAGGTAACTATCCCACTTCTGGAAAGCAACTTCCAGACAGAACTACTGGGCTAAAGCCCTCACCTGCCTGAGCCCATGAGCACCACTGAAAGGCTTTTGTTGAGTTTTGGTCACTTTTAAAGTAAGGCCCATACTCAGCAGCTGCATTATAAATCCCTTGAGTGTTTATATTTCAACTACTAATAAGATACACTTGAAAGTTAAACAAAAAGCCTGTAATTACAAGTTTCAAACAGTTCCACAGAGCAACAATTTCTGGGGATAGAGATGCCTAGAGCATTGGCTTCTTACCACATTGCTTTCATGGCGAACTCCAGCCCTAGTATCTTTACATGGAGCAAACCACATGAAAGTCACCTTTCACGCATCTGGGAATCATCCAGAACTTTGGGGATCTTAGATGCTATTTGACTTATTTCTTACAGCACAATGGGAAATTAAAGGAGATGAGCATACAGAATTCCTAAAAAATAATTTACATCGTTTGGGGGTTTTTTAATATTAACACTTAACTAACACGAATGAAATACCAAATTATTCACTGAAACTTTCTCACGAGAAGTTACTGTGGCCAGCCACAAATGTCAGATTTCAGCCTGGAATGCTGATCTGAGCCTTTACATTTGCCTACATACTTCCATTTAGGCTCTAGCCTGCATTGCTCAGGCATCCCAGGTGCTCAGACTCCAGCAGAAAACTGACACAGAATCAGGATTCCGGTGGTGAAATAGGCTGTCCTGCTGACTGCTAAAGGACAACTAGAAATCTTTTGTCTTTGTGTTTATTTCAGTCCTAAGTGACCTAGAGCAGTAAAGGACTCTCTGTGATGCACGTTGCAATAGATTTGATTTATTCTATTTTTAAGCAGTGTCTCAAGCCATACGAATCCCTTGGGGAGATTTCTGCACTTGTCAGGAGAAAACTGCTGACCTTCAGCCTCAGATTTCGTTTGCTCACTTCGATCCCGCCTTCCCCTCACTCACCTCCCCCTCTTGTCCGCTCCCCCCCTGTGCGCTCAGAGCCCCACGACTAGACTGCGGCATCGGCTGGGGCACGGCCGGGCACTTCGCCACTCAAAGCCCGTCTCCAAACCAGTTACAATTACCAGCCTCCTGCAGATTTGTTTTAATCCTTTCCCCGAGGCCCTTGTCGACTTCCTCGCTCCCCTCTGCCAGCGGGAACCTGGCGCCGACCGCACACTCTTCCCAGAGCCCCACAGCTCCCGCAGAGCCGCCCGCAGGACGCAGGAGCCTCTCCACAGCGAGAGCTCCCGCCCGTTCCCGCCCGCCTGACGGAGGCGGGGGCGCCCTCTGCTGGGCCGCGCGGGAGCTGCCGGACCCGTGCGCGCCTGCCCTACCTGGGCAGCCCGGGGGAGAGCAGAAGCCAAGCAAAAAAAAAAAAACCCCAAACAAAACCGAAAAAACAACCAAGCCAGAAAGCAAGCCAGAAACAACCAAGCCAGAAAGGCCAAGGAGCAGCTGCTGACAGCGCTGCCGCCCCGCCTCGGCGCTGGGAGGCTCCTGCATGGAAAGCCCCCTGTAAAAACAGAACACGGTTATTATTGGTAATTCACAGAGCGCAACAAGACCTCTCGATCCGCACGTCTTCTCCAAGGGCGGAGAGTACTTGTAGTGAGAGAAGACAGAAGTTCAGGTAACCAAAAGATTTTAAATAATTAGGCTCTGTAGCTTCGTGCTGCTCTCTTCCTCCAAAAGCAAAATTTACTACTGCAGCTCAGTGGGTTCTCAGCGTTCTCCGAGAGCGAGACAGAGATGTACATACTCTTAACTCACAGTGTTACAGATTGCTATAGAAGGGTGAGAAACACTGCTGCCAATTGAAAATAAACTAGGAGAAATGGCTAAAAAGAATAATCAAGCAGGAAGCCAAATTTCTTTTCAGAGATGAAAGACTATCTTTAAGATTAATGTGAATTTATCCCAGCAGGCAACTTTGGCAATCAACTTTTTTTAGAGCATGCTTGCTTTCCTGCTTCCAACAGGTTTCTTTTCACATTGTAGTACTACTTTAAGCACTGAACAGAAAATCCCCGCAGATAAAGCTTGCACTACTTTAATAAGGGCTGTTGTAGGCAGCAGTCTTAATTTTTAATCAGAGTATTATTTTTATCATAGCACAACCCAGGCTACACACTGCACTGTCACAACATGATGGTAGTCCCAGAAAGCTTAACACCTACCAGACAAGAAAGTACAAGGACCCGAGATGCTGAGAAAGGACATACATAAGATCAGTAGCAGAATTGAGATGCAAATTTCCATCTGCCAGTCTCTCCTATCTACAAGATCACACTGTTTCCTATCAAAATGTCATACTGGGGAAATGATGAGTGCCATTAGATTACAGCCCAGCAAATGTCTCCCAGCAAGGTACCGACATTAAGTACAAGTCTGCAGGAACAAGCGAGAATACTGAATAAGTCTTCTCCTTTATCTCTTTTTTCTCTAGGATAGAGAAAGCATAGAAGACTGCAGAAGCAAACTAAAACCAGATACTCCTTAAGGGACTAGTGAGCAATATTTGACATCTAAGCCAAAATAACTTCAAGGGGATGGCAGTGTCGTGACTGATTCAGAAGTGCCCCTACTCCAGCTCCAATTCCCTGTGGAGAAATGCAACACTGCACTAGCATCTTTTTCTCTGCTGCACAGAAACCAATCTTCTGCCAAACTCTGGCTGACTGGTAAAAGCAAAATTAAACATTTATGTGTCAGATAGATCAGGTGTATGCACTGTCACTCATTCATTAGTACCGACACTTTAATGAGAATGGGTTACAATTGGAGAGCCCATTATTGCTGCCATTCCAGAGGCAGAAAGCTTTGTGTGAGCAAGTCAAGGAGTTTTGGGGAACCGAGGAGTTTTCCACCCACATAGCACAACCTCTTCCTAACCCATAAAGAGTAACATCATCTTGTTCATAACAGAAGTAGCTAACTCTGATCATGGATGAGTCAGAATTTTATATCCTTCCTCATCACTGTCAAAATTTGCAATTATAGCTCATTCTTTCTTCCCTAGTGAAACCTTTGCAAAATCTGTCCAGCTAGTGAGAAATAAGCAGCTACAAACTTGGGAAAGGAATTCTAAAATGTAGCTCTTCCTTATATACTGCAGGCAACCTTTGAGCTGACAGTGGAAACCTTTACATCTGAGATCCACCCAAAATGTGAATTGCTAGCTTTAGTATTTATGGAACAAAAGTGACACTTTTTGTATGCATCTATTTTCGGAAGGATGGCTTCAGAGATATTGCCAGGATTGAGACAGTAATCGGTACCACCAAGATTACTAAGAAATCCTGTTTGCAAACCAAGTCCTGTTAAACCACCCCTACAGTAACCTGGCCTCTGAGCTTCTCCTCGTTTAGTCAATTATTGCCAGGCCCAAACTATTTGAAAGGTTTGCTTAGCATTTTTACACTGGAAGAAGCATGACAGAGACAGACACACACCGCAGTAACCTGATGAAGCTATTTGGCCTGCAATTATCAGAGAAGGTCATAAAAGATGAGCAAAGAGTGCTGAGTTTAAAATCCATGAAGCTGTATGCTATGTTAACCTAGCAGATGCCCAGCTAGAGCCATGCAAACATACAAAAATCTGCAGTAAAAGAAGTATCAATGTAATGAATGGAACAGCTGGAAGAGGCAGAGGCTGTTGTATCTACATGGCAAGCCAGCTGAAGTTAAGGAATTTTTTTAAGTATGGAAAGTAAAATGGCCCCATTACCAGCCTGCATCACACACGGTACTGAAGCATGGGGAAGGCTGCAGGAACATGCCATCAGAGACCCTTTACTAGCAGTAACAGCAATTCAATAGTTCGCATAGCAAAATCTTATTTAAACCCTGCTCAAGCATATCTTTACTTTCCCAAAATAACTGAAGTAAAATACTGAAAAGAACAAAGCAGTAATCCAAGGATTGAACATGGAAGTCAGGGTGCTAAGCACAAATGTATACAAAATTTGAGGTGTTCAGAGAAAGCTGGGCTGTGCAAACTGGCCAGCTGCCATTGATGGTACGTGCAAAACACTTCTTCCACGGAGTACCATGAACATACGTGAACTATCTACTGAACTTCCAGATCTCTCAAGGTACCTGACAAGGCTCACTCTGATCTGGAAATTGGCCTCCAGGACAGCCTGTTCCAGGGGGAGGTAAAGCTTATGATGATCACTAATTTGTCCAGTATCCTCCAATATACTGATAAAGCTGCATTTGGTTCCACAGCAGGAAAGGCACAAAACTAATTCCTACAATAAAACAGATTTAGAATATTAGATTGGATTGGGAGTGGAGGATAAGGATCCTGGAGATGTGTCAAACACACAGGTTGTAGGGTAAACAGAAGGGCATTTGTTAAGGAGTCCAAAGGTGGAAATGAATGGGGCAGTGCTGGACTATGTCCAGACTGGCTTAGCTTGGAAGTGCAGAGCAACTGTGTCCACAGTACAAATCAGTGGCTGCACCATGATGTAGTGGGGAAATCTATAACATTTAGTGAGCAGCCATGAGAAACGTTCTACCTGCGCTCCGTTAGATGGTGTTTTAGCGTTGTGAAATACAAACATGGTGCTCTGAGTGCAGACCTTGATACCAGCATAATTAGGAAATATTGAAATACAGAGTATCATTTTTACTCCTCAAAAAGAATCAGGTAAGTTTCATACCAACCATTTTTTTAGTAATATGCCGGTAAGTATGGTTAAAAAACCTTTATCCTCCATGCTAGCTTATCTTACTGAGAAACTAAAGGATGTTGACACACAAAAATCATTTTATTAAAGCAAAAAGAAAATACCATTATAGGGACTCTATCTTCTATTTCAAATGGTTTTCATTAGAAGTAAAAATAGCCATGTCAATTGATACACAGTCTAGATTCTTTCAATACCTTCCCTAAAGCAAACATGACAATTCTTGCTTTTTGTCATTCACACCCGAGTGCATTGCTCCCACACGTTGTTAGGTCATGCTGCCACAATCACCACTAAAAATATGGCTCAGATGCGTTTATTCTGCACTCTTATAAACTGTTTTTCCTTTACTGGAAAGATAACTCCAAGGAATGAACTCAAATGTTCAGCCTAGAAAAGCCATTCCCCCTTACAAATCAGTATTACAACATAACGGTAGATGGCACTGCTCGAATTCAATCTGAATCTGCACATTTCCTCCAAACACAGCCAAGACAGAGGGGCTGTTAAGGCTTGCCAGGGAGACACTGGTTCATGCACGACACCAGCTAATAACAATTAAAAAAACAGGGGGGGGGGGGGGGAGAGAGAGAGTGCTTCCGTATCAGTGCTTTAGCAAGAGCTAAACTACAGGTCAAATACATTAGCAAAAGGCTTAGTTTAAGATAGCAGGAGTAACCATTCAGAAGTTCATCTACCATACTCCTATCTTTCAACTTGGTGTCTTTTGCCCACACCTACTTCAACAGGATGGATACTAGATATTCTGCTTTACATGAGCCTAGAGGAGACAACAGCATTCTGGATTTTAGTCTGAGTACTACTGACACGTTATTTAAGAGAACCTATTGGCTACTTCTCCTTGACCTCATACTTTCAGCTCACAGAGGAAAGGTCTGCAGGGACAGCAGCTTCATTGTTTCAAGAGTGTTCAATTAAAAGGCCATTCTGGAAGCTGCTCCAGCTACTACACAAAGGAGATGCACACACCTGGTGCAGAGAAGAAGAGGTTTTATATGTATATAGATATATGCAAATATGTATTTGCATACACACTGTGGGTTTTTTTTATTCACCTATGTAGTACATACTACACTCCTTTGTTAACCCTTTAGCAAAACAGACTCAAAAGTCTAAGAGCTTAGGTGCACAATACCCAAACATTTAGTTAGTTGGCAGAACACAAATAATTTTTACCCTGAATTGCACAAATATTGACAAAATGAAGTAATTTTTCTACACATTTTCAGACACCAGGAGGGCTTAGAAGCTAGACATAATTTACACAGCAAGACTGACAATATTCCAAAATCACTTTGTGTTGAATATCCAGTTCTCACCAATTATGTTCTCCACAATATACAGTTTAGATCAGTATCTTGTTTTAATGTAAGCCTTAAAAGCCACCCCCAAGACCACTTGGACATCAGAAATGGAAGCATTTCAAACCCACACTTCCTTACATGGCAAATAGCCTGCAGGTTAAAACATCCTTCATACTTTAGTAGTTTACGTGTAGCAACATCACATACTGCAATGCACTTCTTACTATACCTTCTCTAACCTTCAAATATTAGAAGGGAATGAAAGATGCCAATACGTTCTGCTGCATACCAACAAGTGCAGCTAGCTCATAGGTTTGAAATGAGACAGTGAAGAACAGAAGTCATCTCAACCTGGGTCTCAGAAGGCTAATTTGGGCATCAGGGAGGTCAACGCCCAGCCTCACCTGGGTAGTGCAGCAGCACCCAGTGTTCTTTTGCAGAAAGGAAAGCTGCCAAGCGGGTTTCGGTACACAGTGTTCACCGTGGCATTTCCACTAGCAAGCGTGCAAGACACCTTGGGCCTGGGCTGGTGCCATTGTGAGGAACACCACTGCTGCAGCAGGCATATCCTGCCAGGAAGCCCACCACAGTCAAGAGGGGAAGACATACATTGGCAGCCCTGTTTTAAATTCCAAGCCATTTCTGCAGTGTTTTCTAGCGTTAATGGTACTGAACAGCAGTCACACCCCATGTGTATCTTGAAAGGAAAACAAATAAAGCTTTTCCTTTCCCTTCTGGCCCTCTTACATATAGGCCTATGCATAGGAAGAATCGTTTACTCAAGGAACACCCCAGAAAAGCTGAGAGTTGTTAGGGATCAGTTTGGACATGGATGCACAATTCCTGAACCTCTTATTAACCTACCAATGACACTACATGATTTACATCCTCTTCGTGCCTCAGTTTGTTTAAGTAAAGAGGCAGTAGCAAGTTGTATGGCAATATTTTTTGTATGATCTAGGGGCACCATCTTTGCAAACATTTTGAAAAATACTAAACACCTAGCAAAAGATAAGATACAGAGGAAGTGTGAAAGATTTTTCTGGACTGTAGAATTCAACAAGTTTCAGACTAAACTTTCTAAGACAAGGGACACAAGTAGTCAGCAACCTACATATCCATCACCACTAATTTAAGAACTCAGAATGCATTATGGAAACACACTATTTCAACAGATAGTGAAAATACATTGGTGGAATACACTAAAAACTAAAGGAACAAGCTTGAAGAAATGGTTGAGATACTTGCTTAGCATTCTATTTCTCTTGGCCAACACACAACAAACTTTAAAATTATAGTAAAAATATTTTTATAAGGGAGAGAAGTATGCTGCCCTAAACAGACTGCCTGTCCATGTGTTTTTGCTACCTCAGTGTTATTTTAACACAACCTGCACGTAGTTGCAAGCAGTTAGAAATAATGGTACTACCTGAATTGCAGATCTGAGCTGTTTCAAAAGCCAAACATCATATGTGCTGCCTGTATAATAACTCCTATACATCAAAAATCAGGACCAGACTTTGATAAAAACACTGCAAATTCAGTTTTCCAAAAGGCTAACTTGAAAGCAGTATTTTAAATACCTGTGCTACATTTTGTAGCAGTTTAGATTTTCTTTTTGGAGGGGGTGGGAGGGACCATCTAACTTGGACATCTTCAAGAGCACACTTTACCACTTGATCACCGTGAGAGAGATCACAGCCCAGCCTTTCCAATTGCAGAGAATTTCCAGTTAAAAGCATCCCTGCCTCAAGTAGAATTGAATGTCAGATTGTTCATTTAGTCAGGAATCACACACCAAGCATCTACCTCTTCCGTTATTTAAAAGGAAACTTCTAAATCTTATGTTACAAGAACTGTATTTGCAGGAATCAGGGACAAGAAAAGCCTCCCTAATTTGTTTACAATTATCTTTAACATTTGAAGGATTGGTGTGAAAAACTCATAAGGAATTGTCAAAGCTGGCTACCGAGTATGCTTTTAGTAGGATAGCCATGCTACACATGCAGAGTAAATGAAGTCAATTACCTTGAAAAGATTTTATATTGATCCTTTGACTAACAAGTAAGATTAACATCAAAGCAAGACAAACATTAAGAATTCAAGCAAGTATGTTTGTCCTGATTTTTAAGAGTTCTGTCACCCAGCATACACAAAAGCAAATAATGGTGTAATACTGTTCAATGAACAAGCAAAAATACTAAACATTATGTGACCTTCCATTAAGCAATGAGACAGCTAGAGTTTTAAACAGGATGACAATAGACTAATCTCAAACTAGGTTTTCAAATATCAACATAATAGCAAAGGATAGGCTAGTGTCAAATTTATTTTTAGGGAAATTACCTTCATTTTTGATATTGAGTATTATGCATATAGTACAATAAAGAAGTGTCATCTATCAGGCCATGATAAAAAAAAAACCAAACCATCAGCACACTCCAGCCAGATAAGGAAACAAACATTTATTAGAAACTGGAAGTTTTATAGAGCTAAAAAGGTAAACATACCTTTAAGAGACAAAGAATACACAACTGAACACAGTCATCATAAAGGCACATCATGAAAAATTAAATTTGCAAGACCCCATCTTTTCAACATTTGAAAACATCATTACCGTAATTTTCAATACTCATAATGGCACTTACACACTATAAACAAAATGGAGCAAGTCTAGAAGACAGACACTGCTAAAGTCATCTCCGCATCACACACACACAATACTTTTGCTCGTTGGTCACAGTCAAACAAAATGATTGGGAACTGATCTCACAAATCCCACAAAGATACAAGAATGTTGGCAAAACCAAGAAACACTCAGATCAGAAAGGCATTGTACATATGGGTGATTTGGATAGAATGACTTTTTGTTTTTTTTAAAAAGTGGGAAGTCCAAGGTTTCCCTAAAGGGAAGGCCAAAAGACACAGCTAAAGCTGCCATTTTCTGAAATCTGATAAAACAACATTTTAGAATATGAATTTTATGGAGTTGTTATATATCAGTTTATGGAGAATAAACATCGGCCATGGAAGCACTGAACACAGGTTTACATCTGATTGCTGTTTGAAAAACATGGCCCAAACAGTATGTGGAACAAGGGAGGTTCAGGCAGTTATTCAAGTTTGCTTGCTTATTTGTTTGTTTAAAAGAAAAAGAAAAAAACAGACCCTTAACGACCTTACAGGAACAAAGTTCTTCCTTCCTTCAGTAATCCAATTTCAGGAAGTGGTCTAAGAGCAGTTGCTTTTAGAAAGTCAAAATAAGTATAAAGATAATCTTGAATTTATAAAGATTAAGACACCACACATCGCAGAAAGCAGAAAAAGCGTGACAAAATGAGTTCGGCAATAATTGTTAGTCTATTTCAGTGTTCAGGCCTGAAGGCATCTGAAGTGTGGCACGCTTCCCCACCCCCCAAAAAAAGAAGTAACTTTGGAAGTACTTGTACATGGAAATACCTACTTTCTGCATTGAGGAAGTGCTTCTTTGGTTTTTGAGGAGGAGCTGTTTCTCAAGCACTAACAAGTTCTGTGTGCATGCTTTGCTTGCTTCATTAACATCAACCTGATGGGCACCTGAGATCAGCAGTCCCATTTGGTCACTTGGACAAAATGCCTCAGTATTTTACTATCTGAACTTCACACACACAGCCAGTGTGCACAGAAGACTGAGGGAATGAGGATTTATCTCACATAACAAACCCGTAAAACCTTTACATAATAATGCAATTCTCTATTGGCTAAAAGCACATAGTGGACCGTAGCCCTCCGAGTAGGGAAAGAATGGAGACTCCAAAATGAGAAAGATTTCTCTCCCCAAGGCAGCTATGATGAGCTCCACTATTGGCTGTATTACAATCACTAACAGCTTAATACTGGATCCTCCACCCCGTTTTTAAACGGCAACTTGCACTTCTATGGAATGGATCTAGTAACCAAGCTTTTTCTGTTCCTGTATATTATAGATCCTATAAAATGTGCAGCTGTAACCCAAAGCTTGTCATGGTTAACAGTGCTAACATTTGCAAGTGCAACGAAAAGCAGGTCCAGTGAAGCAAGTTATGAAAATCACTGACTGTATTACAAAAATATTGTGTAAATCCATTTGAGGTATTCTGATACCATGGAACAGCAGTTTCCCAGGCTCTTATTCTTTAAAAACAAAAAAAAGGTTAGCCTGAAGATAAAGGTGATGGGTTACATTTTAATGTGTTACTCCATCCTTCTCTGTATCTAAGATCCCATTTCTTATGAACTTAACATTAAGTCTTCAAAAATAACAATACGTGCTTACGTCTAGGCGTGCAAAATGTTGCCTGTGAATTGGTTCAGTATAGGCAGCATGACAAAACAAAAAGTCACTTTCATATATTCAGTATCAAGGCAGTATAAACTTCTCCTACCTTTGGTTTGATCCAAGCCAAATACACATTTAGAGAAGACAAATACAGAAAAAAGAAAGCCAATGAGTAAAATACACATGATTTCCTGAAAATATAAACATATTGCTGATTTAAAGATAGTTTCTTGATTTTTTTTTTAAACGCAGTGACATTTTAAAGTGCAATATAGGTATCTGTTTAGAAATGGTGAACTAGAATTTAAGAAAGTTTCTTCCCACTTCAGGACAAAAGTAGAAGTTGCAGCATCTCTCCACAAAGATCTGTCTCCAATTGTGAGAGCAGATTACTTGAGAAATCATTTTTGTTCTGGTGTTTCCAACATTAGAAGCATCTCACCTTTTTCCTTCATTTCATGCTATTCCCAAATTCTGCTTCATTTTTTCGTATACAACATAGCTGATGCTGACAGCTGGAAGCACCTTCATAAAATTAGGGGCTATGCCCCTATAAAGTCCTCGGATTCCCTCCGTAGCAACAATTCTTTGAAAGAGACCGACCATGTTTAGCTGTGGAGCTCCTTCCACTGAGGCTAGAACAAAAAGATAATGTGTTATACAACAGTTCTAGTAATATTAAAATGCTTAAGCAATTATTAAACCCTTGGGTGGTGAGCCTACTACCACCTCTAGGGCCATTGATTAAAACTTGAGCCCTCACAGAGAGGACATCTCTTTAATCCCAGATATTTGAGGGATATCCATCTGTCTAAACCCCACTGAAAAGCATTATCCACCTACATTCCTTTGGAAATCTAGGCTCCTATCCTTAAGTCTGTGCACAAACCTATCAAGGAAAAATCTCAGATATGAAACTGTCTTTATGAAATGTCCTCCAGAGCAAACATTGTTGTCTACGTTCAAAGGATGATGCAAGCCCTTTTCATTTTACCTCCAAAATTTAGGAAACATTCTAAATTTTAGAAATGTGCTCCCAGCCTATGACAGGAGCTCTATGCCTGGTAGTCTTTATGAAATGTGGTTCTCGGAGCACTAGTGTCTGAAATGTTACATTTCAATCGAGTATGAAGAAGAACACTGTTGGGGGTAATAGGGAGAAGAGACTAATGTTAAGAAGGATTTTCCAGATAAGTCCTTGGTTTTCCAAGTTGGGTTTTTTTATTGCCATGTCTCTGCCACAGCTATCCCAAATGATACAATTTTGATGTGACCACACAGAAATGTTTTCAGTACAACAGGACTCACCTTTAGCCTGCATGCGTGTTCTGATAAGAGCAAGAGGATAACTGGCTAACTGCCCACACGTGCTGGAAACAGTACCACACCCCAACAATACAAAAACACCTGGGTTAGCGGAGCTTGATGCATAGTGTTCTAGCCATGTACTCTTTAAGAGCTGCCAAGATATAAAATTAAATAATAAGACAAGAGATCTGCATTCAAGAAAGTAAATAAATACATCTTCATTCATAACAAATCTTACAGGCTCAATCCTGAAAAGCACCAATCTCACTACGCCAGTCCTACATGCTCACTTTTAAAGTGCACAGGTAAACACCTTAGCACACGGGTAAGGACTTTAACCAGACTACAATAGTTAGTGCCTAGAAAAGAAATCCTTAAAAGATCCAGCAGCAGGAACAGTGCCCATGTTCTAGACCTGTTAATACTTTGGGGGAAGGAGGGGGGGAAACACAACTCAGCACCCCAGAGTGTGCAACAAAAGCTCGCACAGCTGTGCACATCACCTCATGTAGAAGCAAGGATGCAAACTGTAGAGAAGAACTTCCATACTGCTTTGAAAAGGTTTGCTCAAGCAATTCTGCTGATTGCTACTGCAGTGTCACAAAAAAAATTTGTCTAGACTAGAAAAAAAATGTCTGTGCATCTGAGTTACTTAACACACTTCAAAGCAACACCTAGCATCTGAAGTAGATAAAACATTTTAATTGTTCCTGATGGGTGTAAGAGGTGCTGGTTCCTCTTGAAAGAAAAGAGAGTGGTGTTTCAGACCTTCTCACAACAACTATATGTCAGCCACAAAGAATTCTGGTGACGTGCACAAACACACGAGGAATTCAGGTTACTATAATCCCATTATAAATCAGAGAAAATGGCAAAAAAAAAGTATTAAGTATCATAAATGCAGGATAGGTAACATAGTATGAATATCATATCAGGTTTTTAAGGCCCATATTTGCTACAGAATGGGTATGTTCCAGTCCAACAGGGTTAGTTAGGTATGCAAGCATGTTGTATTGCCAAGGTCTATATGATCCTGCCTTACAAGTAGATTTCTTGTTTGGTACTGTTGCATGTAAGGGCCCAATGGCACAGGCACTCCTCCAGGAGGGGCAAACAGAAAAAACCCATGAAAGTCCAGTAAGATTAGTGGAAATTCTCATTTGTCTATTTTAAACTGAAGGCACCTGTAATTCTACAAGCGTATTACAAATCTAACTAATGATACAGGTATTCTAAAGAATATTTACCCTTTTCATAAATTAACTAATGAAAGCTACATGCATTCAGTAGCCTAAACTCACCTCATAAACAGCAAGGTCAATGCCAGCATAAGGAATTATACCCAGAATATTAGGAATATAGCCTTTGTAGAAGGCCTTTACACCTTCTCTTTTTAAGATCTTCTTAGCACAGTCAAACATCCCAGAATATTGCCCTGTTTTACCCACAGCCAATCTGGTCTTTAAAACCTAAAGGGGAAAAAATAGTAACTGTAATTACATACCTACTTATTAATGTTTGTTATAAACACAGGAAAACACAGTATCTCTCTGCTTATTCAATTGTCTGGAACTGCTTTTCATTTTGGTACTTCAAAATTCCTTTGTGATGACTACTGTTAAGGCTTTGTCAGCAGTAGGCTTCTTCAGGTTTTATCATTAGTGCAGGGCAGTATGCATACTACCATACACTAGCTTACAATTTATTAGCCTTTTTAAATTGCATTTTACCTTTCTTTTCTTGATTAAAACAGGCAGATTTTTTATCAACTTGAAGGCAACAGTGTGGGCAATATTTAATAGAAGGATTAGCTAACGAACAAGCGAGAACATTAACATACTAGAAGATCACACTTCTCATCTGGGAAAAGCAAAGCATATTAAGAAAACAGTCTTTCAAAAATCACGACACTGAGAGGTAGTTAAGGGAAATAAAGATTGCGTCTCTACTGAAACCCAGCATCTGATTAATAATGCAAATAAGTCTATACAGAATCTTAGGACAAAGAAATTACTAGCAGTATCCAAAAGAAACCACACAGGGAATGTCCTGAGCAAGAATTTGACCTACTTCAAAGCCTCATAAGACTGCAGCTTCCTCAGGAGTTTCCTGGCACTTTGCTTTTCTCTTACTTTGAAACACCCTAAAAACCACTTCTAGGACAGTATTATATATTTGTTAGGAAGATCAGAGCATCTTATTGTAGAATAGTTCACCTGTCTCCATTGATCAGTGTAATCCAGATGATGTACATAACATTTCAGTTATTCTATAACTTAACCCATCTCTGTACTGAGGCTAGCTGTGATTCAGCAGCTCTAACAGCAGGGATGCTATTTAAAAAGAGATCATTACCACTGTCAGCAATGAAAACAGCTAAGTTCTATTCCTACTGACACCCCTCCCTATGAAAAAGGTATTTAGGTTACATTTTCCATTACGACCAAATCTTCATGTTGGTATTGGTTTAATCCCAGACCCCAGATATATTCCAGTTATTTGCACAACAAGATAAACTTTCTGGGGAACTAGCAGTAGAGCAAGTACATCCTACTTCCATTTAAAAAAAGCAGGATGTGAAATAGCTACCTTAGAGCTGTTAGTATATTAATGCTAGTCAAATTACAACATGTGTAGTACCACATACAAATATGTCCTACAGAGGAGAGGGCAGTTAATCCATCCAGTCCCAACTGTAGCTGTTATATTCTCCCTCCACATTGATCTCCTAATTGGACCCAGCTCCACATCATAATGTAAGAGAACTTCATCAGTTCTGCTACACACAAGACCTTCCCTTGCTTACATACAGTGGGAAAAAGATTTATGCCCAATTTAGAAAATACTTGAATATGTAATTAATTTTAAATGCGTTCTTGGATTAATTTTTTCCCTGAACTAGGTTTTATTTAAACATTGCTGTAGACAATATTATACAGCCAAATATATGGAAAAATAACAAGTATCAATTAGAACATAGTATATTCTAAAATGCCTAGTACTGAAATTCTGAAAGGAAGTCCAAAGTAAAAATAAATTAGAATATAAGAATATAGAGGAATTCCTACAATACTTTCTAGAGCAAAATGGGTTTTACTTTGGAAATGAACCAGACGTTTGGCAGACTCTAACAGAAGCAGATTCTCTGTTACTTACCTCCATGGGATAAATAGAAGTTTGTGCTGTTGCTCCAGCCAAAGAACCAGATACAAATCTTTCAACGGTGCCTAACTTCCCATCATCCTTAGAGAGTATCTTCTTATACTATATAGTTAAAACACATAAAATAAACATTATGTGCTTTTTAGGAAAGGCAAGAGTTACTACAAGAGACAAGAGTACAGCACAAAATGTCTTTTCAAGCTGTACATACTTTTTATGTATTTACAGTTACATTTACTAACCCAACAAATTTAGCACTATACTCACTGCAACTCTGTGGACAAAGATTCTCAAGAATACAATGAATATTCCAGCCTGCAAGAATCCTTTACATTAAACACCTCAGCCACCCACAGTACTGTCAGGTGTTCTACAAACAGCCAACAAGGGTACCCACACTATGGACCTCAGATGACAAAGAAGAACCTGACCCCCTTCCAGATCCAGTTCTCCAATCAAAGAATGAAAGACCAACTAGCATGTTCACAGAGACACTTAGAGAGCTGTACATACTGTTTCACTCAAGACAGACACCATCATACAAGAATGCGCCACCGGCTCCCAAAAGGCAGAGCAAGAGTAAGGAATAATGTGCTCAAGGTTACTCTATGGCATCAAAATCTGCTGTTCACTCTTGCAATATCCCAAAGTTTACTTGACTTTTTGTTGCTTTTATTTCATAGTTGTAGAGAGATGTGCAGTATGTTCATTTAGTCTTACTTGAGGCACCAGCAAGCCCCACAGAGGAAAAATAAAGATTGTTTAACTACACCAGAACAGTTCATTTTCTAAAGGAGGATTAGGCCTTAACATGATGCTTAAAGCTGATTCAGAGGTAAATATAACTCTGAAATCCAGGTTGAGGGCATCTTACATAGCATCATGATATTTGACTTAAAAAGAATCCTGTGTAAGTTCAGCTAGCATAATGTGATAAGTTTTTGGTTGTCGTCACTTCAAAGCAACAAACTAGATATTAATGCAGTGCTCCAGATAAAGCTATGCAGACTGGAGGACAGTTTAAAATGTATGACAAATTTAGTTTATTTACATTGCTTATAATACAATAGCAAAATCTGCCTAATACCAAGTATTCTATTAACAGAATAAATAGACTATTTTAAATCTGAAAGTGACTCTAAATTACTGTGACAAAATCCCCAACCCTAGTAAGAACCCCTATGTAATACAACAGTGCAAATAATAAACAGTGAGAGTGATATAATATTCTATTTACCATTATTTTAATTCCTGATTTATCATCCTACCTGTTCATAAGCCCAGAATTTAATAGCTGTTTCAGGAGCTATTTTCACAACATTTACACCATTTCCCCTCCAGAGGGATCGGACACCACCTTCTTTCAACATTTGCTTAAAACCACTGGCTATATTCATTTTGTTTGATTTTGAACCATGAACCTAAAAAAAACCAAAGTCACAGTAAAGAACACTGCTCTGATTAGATTGTAAAACTCGTCACCTAACTATTAAATTGCTTAAATGTATCAACTAGCAAAACCACATCCACTATTGAAAAAAATCTTATTTTAGTGGCACAGGTACTATAATATTTTGTCTACATTTTTGGCAACATGACTATGGAAAAGACAATTTTTATGAACACAAAATATGGAAATTGTCAAAACATAACTAGACCTCCAGAATTCAGATATTGTATTTGGCCATCAGTTTTCCATAACAGCTCTCTAAAAACTGAAGTGATACACTGAAAACTAAAAAGTTCTTGAACATTGCACCTACCTGCATCATCACTTTAAGGCGATCTAATGGCGCTGTACCCGTTCGAGAGACAGCACCAGCCACTCCTCCTGCCAACAGCTGTTTCCACCACTGTCCAGTCTTTTTCTCTTCCTCCGTGAACTCATCTGGAACAGTCAAACTATCTCCTATATCCAACACCTATTAGAATCCAAAGCAAAGATGTGCCAATAACTATCTCATTCCATCATCTGAATTTTATCAACAGTTCTAATTCCAAATTAACCTACCACCTGAGAACACATAAACAAAATGCTAGTTAAAAATAAAAAAAAAAAATCTCTAAATTACATTCTATAATTAACTTGCTATGGATTGCTATTGCTATTCAATGAATAGCTACTTTTTGAGCATTAACACCACAGACCCACCATTTCAAAGACTGCACCATCATCATTAAAAATTATGACAAATTTCTGCCTTGAGCATGGCCCAAACAAAGACATTCTGTCACGATCAGTAGACCTTTACAGTCAGCACTAAAGCTCAAATGCTTATATTTGCGGCTAACCTTTCACCAGACAACCGTCTGGGATTAGTTTGGTAATCTCCTAAGGATGCTAACAAGAGATTTCTCTCTCATGGTAATTTATTCACACATATGTGCGATTTCCTTTCCCCCCACCCCCACTTTAAAGTAGCATTTTTATAGCTGATATATCAGAATATTCTATTTCTGGTAACTGCTGTGTATTATCTTACAAAATGACAAGTTTGACTAATGCTTTATATATTTTCTTATCATCAGTTACACTGAAAGACACATTAATGACTTTTTTCAGCTATAAAAGTTTGAAATTTCATTAAGAGGTGCATGTTTGTATTACCATTCAATTTGATCAAAGAACATTACTATAGGCTTTAGTGATAAAGATGTCCAAGACTATGGAATCTCACATATCACATAAACATAGTCTCTGCTCTTCATGTAATTTATAACCATGATATATGAGGAAAAAATACACTGTAGATAATGCAAAGCCAATATTATGCATAAATTAAACCTATAAAGAAGCAAGAATGTTTTTAATAACTGGTAAGTACTGACCAGAAAGCGTGTTAAGCAACAGACTTTTTTTAACTACTGTTGATTTTAATTGTAGACACTACGTCCCTAATTTATGCTGCATTCCCTGTCTGTTAAGTAGACAGAATACTGTCTTGGTCATTTGGAACACAAGAATTGCAGGATGGAAATTACAGATATAGCCACTGGACAAACAGGGTAAGCACCAACTATTCTGGATATTGAACACAGAACAGATTAATTGGAAAATCCTTTCACCTTTCTGACATTCATGGTTTCCAAGTAAGGTGTCATCAGTTGCTCAACTACATGGAATCATCAAAACATCAATCAGAACTCTCAAAATATAAACTCAATGTTCTTAGAGATATTATGCATATCTACCAGGGTTTGAACATTGTGTCTACCAAGCCCTAAACACAACTAAGAAAAAAAGCTAAATTTGAGGGTGTTTATAACAGAAAGGCCACAGCTACCAATTCATAATAATTCTATGCCAATGCAGCTATCTGCTTGGAAAAGTCTGACAGCAATTAAAATTTTACAATAAAAACAGAATTGGAAGAGCTGTCAATGCCAGCCAGACATGTGAGGTCTCACATCTGCTCTTATCTGAAACACCAGCTGTGTTGCCATATAGCTGGATTTTGCTTGCTGTGATAAGTGGGTCATCAGCTGACTGCAACACTGGAAGATCACAAGAGACTTCTAAAATTGTTTCTTGGGGATAACTAATGACATTCCATAATTAAAAAAAAAAAAGATCTTATGTTTAGTAATAGTAATACAAAGCATTTTATTAAAGCAAAGGGGTTTTTTCCACTAAGTAAGCTGGGACCAGGACTATTTGATCTCATAGCAGTGCTTCAAGTGTTTCCTTCAGCAAACAGGGAGCTAACTCCCTTTTGGCAAGCATTTCTGAATTGAGCTTGTACAGTGTGAAACACTCAAAGCTTTCAGATCTCAAACTGGTTTTTATTATGGAAATGCTGACTAATTCCTGACGATATAGACGGTCTCACTATATTCAAAGAAATCTGTCTTTACCTAACTTTATGGATTACTCCAATAATCTACAGGAAGGATATTTAGTAAACAGGATTACCATTGGTTTACTTACATTATTATTTGTTCTTAAAAGTCAGCCACTGAGGTGGTAAGAGCTCCATTCAATAATAACTTAAAAAAATTTATCTGCACAGTGGATAGCCTATTGCTGTATCTTGTCATTCTTAAATGAAATTCTATAGCACAAAAGAGTGTGAGAACATGTGCACAGAAAATCATCACTAATGACACCAGTGATTTTATGATAATGATTGTTACTATATAAATGCAAATACTGAACTAATTTCAACATAACAGTTAAAATGTTTCTATAATTTGTTTCAACACACCAAAAGCACTGAACATAAGAATGTACCATAATGTGAAAAGAAAAATATATAATATTGTGGTTATTATCTTTCTGTGGAATATCTCCAAAGGAAAAAAAGGATGCCTTCCTAAAAATTACTGATAATTATTGGCAAAGTTTAGATGAAGTTCTTTGTTCAGAAGAAACTCACATGACACTATCCTGCTTGTAAATGGGACAGCATGAAGTGAAAAGAAAAACCAAACAATTTTAAATACAGGTACACCTGAAATATAACAACTGTCAAGCTGTTATACTCAATACTGCAAATTAACCCAGCAGAGATGAACTTAAGAGCTGCACTAAGTTAAAAGAAAAGTTGAACTTACAGTGGAATGTTTCCAATATCGAATTATTTCCTCAATGTCTGTAGCTGGGTTAAACATAAAATGGTCTCTCCACTCATTCCAGTCTACTGTCATTGTCCCATCAGCATCAATACTAAAAAGAAATTGAACAAAACTATATAAGGAAATAATAGCAGGGATGGGTTTTTGTTCTGTTTTGTTGGTTTTTTGTTGGTCGTGTTTTTTGTTTTGGTTTGGTTTTTTTTAATATTGGCCATCATATCAGCGACAAATGACTGGAGATTCCATACAGAGACTTCAAGGCTGAGTCTGCCATGGCCTTTCAATACTATGCTTTTCTTATCCAAGTGCATCTGGCATATTCCATTTAAAAACATAATATAACGCTTCATTCTATCAACAACATTCACAGGGAAATGAGGTAACATTCTCCTCCCAGAACCAGATCCTCAAATAGTGACCAGACTTACAATCACCCGAGAACAGATGAAATATGTGAGAATTCTTATAAAGGCACCACTGAAGGTACCAACACCTTTCAAAGTTATAACCCCATTTATCCTGTTCTCTGAATTATAAAAATATAATAACTAACAATACAAAGAAGCTTAAAATACTTTAAGCAATAATAATTCCTGACCTTTGCAGGATCTTTTCTGCCTGTTTTTCTGAAATGCTTATACCCAGTATCTTGAGGGACTGGACAACCTCTGATGCTTCAATTTTTCCTTGAAACATTAAAAGAAAGATGATACATATTTAAAACATGGAACGTAATACACTTAGCACCTTGGAGCTCACTAAGTTCCACTGTAACACCTACATAATAGCAAAGATAATTTAAAATCAATTTAAACACAGATGATATATTTTGATTGTCTACTACAAGGACTGAATGAAGGTGAGTACATTAAAATCATGCAACCAAATGAGATGCAAACATTCAGTGAGTTAAAAAACTATTCTATCTTTAATAGATACTTAGAAACTTCCTTATAGTTTCTCCATCTGAGGAACAAAGAGCCCCAGATCAATGGGCCTGAAAGATAATAAAAAGAAAAAAAGACTATAATAATTTATTATTTCAATCTATAGTAAACTATAATATGATCCTATTAAGGAAAAGAAGTAGGAGTTCCATATTCACAACTTTTTGTCTCCAGTTTAGACAAAGAATATACATGAAGATAACTTTTAATGCACAGTTTCTTCAAACCACATTTGAACAAATGAAATAAATCAAGGCATACCATCATTGTTTTTGTCCAGGCTCTTAAATGCCAGTTTCATCTTTTTCTCATGATCTTTAAGATACTGCATAAATTCTTCAAAATCTAGCTGTC
The DNA here is from genome assembly GCF_026419915.1 of Harpia harpyja. Classification (NCBI taxonomy): domain Eukaryota; kingdom Metazoa; phylum Chordata; class Aves; order Accipitriformes; family Accipitridae; genus Harpia; species Harpia harpyja. The sequence goes on along the minus strand of NC_068950.1, from coordinate 21,733,127 downwards.
CATCCTGGTTAGTATCTCCAGCTTTAAAAATTTTCTGTTGAGAGAAAATGCAACATTTGACTTTTCCAAATTACAGCAGGTCACAAAGCAACATCAGCATGGCACAGCTTTAAGAAAAGCATCATATTGGTCACTTTGGGAGTCAAATCAGGAAAACACCTAAGCATACACTTCAGAGCTGTATTTTGTTTTCAGAATTTAACACACTATCAGTATTTTCATAAAGAGAGAAAACACTCAGAGCAGAGATAGATTTAAGAAAGCATTATTTATTATTTGTATAACTTTCCTATTCAAAGATTTTAAGGTTTCTTACCAGCACTGGCAAGTTACCCCTACAGGTATCAATTTGTGGAGGTAGAGGTGGGGGACAGGACAAAATCATGAAAGAACAACTTTAAGCCTGTGACTTCCTTAGTTATACATGAAATTTGTCAGTATGTCAGTAAAATTAAACAAATACAGTCTTAACTATCCTCTTTAATCCAGTGGTCTACTAATTATGAACTATAAAAAGACAAACAGCAATTAACTATCTAACTGCTGACCAAACCCCCCCCCTCAAAGATCTTGCCTGACTAGCACTTCCACCCCCCCAGGCTTCGGGAAGGCAGGGCTTTCTGCTTCAAACTGAAGCCCCAACAAAAATTTTAAACAAACAAACAAACAACAGACTTGTAACAAACAGAAGCACAGTTATCTTCCATTTTTGCATGTGTTTCTTAGTAACTGTCCTGCAGATAAGAAACCTCTACATGTAAAATTAACTACGAGTTGAATGCATGGTATACAATTGCCAGCACTGCCGGAAACAAGTCTGAAATACAGCCTAGGCATACACTTCTCCATCAACAAAGGGCCAGAATACTTAACCATCTTTCTGTGTGAAAACATACTTTTTAAAAAAGGGAACTTACAGCAGTCCCCCCAAGCATCAGCCTGGAACTGCTGAGGCTTGTCTTCAAAGGCAAGCCCAGAGAAGAGCGAAGCCCAGGCTAACAAGCTCTGTAGGATTTATTAGCTTGGGCTTTATGCCACAGCAAGGGCTGCTCCACACAGGGAGGGCTGCAGAGAGAGCAGCAGGGCCAAGGAGAGGCAAGGCCCACAGCACACTGTTACAGGTGCTTTCCATCTGCTCTCACACTTCCATAGTGCTGCCATCTCCTCTGGCAGGATGCACAGGAAGCAGGCAGAGAAATCCACCCCAAAACTTTGCTGTAGAACACAAGACTTAAGGGCAAATTATGCCTCATCTCTTCATTTGGGCGTCAGTCCCTGTGGTTTCCCTCAATGTGTGAAATCCTACAGGGGCACTGTCTATAAAACGGCCAGGAGACCAGCCTGACAGCACAATCTCTTCATTAATTTGCTGTAAGTTTCAGAGCACTTCGGGGTACACATAAAGCATATGCCAAAAATTCTTCCAAATACCTTCTGTTTTGCAGACCACCCTGTGCAACTGTAGTTTCTCGATAAAGTAATTCTCAACAAGATTTGCATGGCTGTTCTAATCTGCAAAATCTGGTTTTAATCATTTTGTTTACTCCACTATAATTACTGGAAGTCCTCAAAAGACCAAAGTCCAAGAAGTTCTAGCCTACAGAAACTAAACATAAAGGAAGTTGAAAACTCTAGTGTATTTGTTGCAGGTGTCTGAAAAAAATTGAAGACATCTGAATACATTTATGTGCCTCCTTTATCTTTCTTATCCCTCTAATAAAAGCAATGTACTTTAATGTTTAATCTCAAAAGAAAAATTTGTAAGATTATCACAGATTTCTCAATGGAAGGGAGGAAGACGATGTGGCATTCCACAGTGAAATAAGCAGTGAATCATTTACCTCCCATAATACAGCAACTTATGCACAATAAAATCACCTAAGTTACTGCATGCTCAGATAAAGGCATTTGGTATCAGCTTAGAAAAATAGCGTTCTTCGTATACTTTTAAGTCCAGCTTGATTGTCATTTCTATTAATAACCTGTCAATAAAAACATAATCTTCAATTCAGTTTCATGCCCTTGCCAATATGGTTAGGGCTGTTCAGAATTTCCCATTACAAAAAAAATAGTTTACGTTTCTTCAAGTTTATGGATGCATTTCTGAATTAAGGAAGGATTAAAAATTAAGTCTAATTAAGAAAGCCTAATGGATTAATCATTAAAAAAAACCCAAACAAATAAAAAACCCCAAACCAAAAACCACCATTAAAAATTACTCTAGCCAGAAAAGAGTCCCCCCCGAAAGGCACTGCAGTCTCAACCTGTCTTGTACTCCACGCATGGCACCTCATACCACAGGATCCAAGTGCCCTGCTGGACTCCCACAAGCTACCGAGAAGAGGTAATTAATGTGGCAGTCATACACACACTTTCAATGAATTCTATCAATGCAAATTGTTACTATTCCCTACTGCTGTCTGAACTACACAAACAAAAATGTGGAACAAGGGAAGTGTTGTTCTGGCTCACATATGACAAAATTTTAACTAAATTCCAATTACAAAATCTCCTCTGCTGAGGATGACATGAGCCAAACAAAACAGAAACTCCTCGCAGGTTTAGAGAGCTGGCAATTAGCGTGTGTGAAGGGGAGCACCTTTCATTTCATCTGCCAAATGAGCAGATTTTACATTGCAACAACTAGAAAAGGATAAGCACAAACATACTCTCCATTCCCTACTTTTGTTTTTACAGTTATTTTCCAGACTTCAAGCCAGTCTCAGCCACTCTCAGGGCAGCAGAACAGAAGCGGCAGGGAACAAAAACATATGCTTTTCCTCAGCAAGCACACGCATTTTTTCTCACATTACAAATCTAAGAGTTCATACAAACAAAACCCTCTTGTACTAATTATGTGGGTGTTAAAGTTTCAGATTAAAATCAGCAATTTTGTGGAACAAACAGGAACAGTGAAAGGAGCTTGCCTTCCATTTGGAGGGCAGGAACTCCCTCATGGGGGTAATGTACTCCATGGGCACAGCCAGCAGGAAGACACTTACTTGATTCTGCAGCACACTAATTCCCAGGTAAAAACTGCCCATTCACGGCATCAAATAATAATTCAGGTTGGAAGGGACCTCTGGAGGCCATCGAGCACAACCCTGGCTCAAACCACGTCTAAATAGATGTTGTGGTTTAACCTCAACCAGCAGCTAAGCACCATGCAGCAACTTGCTCACTCCCTCCTGCCCCCAGCGGCAAGGACAGAAGAATTGGGAAAAACAAGTAAAAACTCATGGGTTGAGATAAAAACTTTTTTTTAATAATGATGATAATAATAATAATAATAATAATGATGATGATGATGATGATGATGATGAAAAGGAAGATTACAAAAAGAGAGAGAGAGAAAACCCAACATATACAAATGATGCACAATGCAGTCGCTCACCACCTGCTGATAGATGCCCAAGCAGCAATCTGCCCCTCCAGGCCAAGTCCCCCAGTTTATATACTGAGCATGACATCACATGGTATGGAATATCCCTTTGGCTAGTTTGGGTCAGCTCTCCTGGCTATGCTCCCAGCTTCTTGTGCCCCCCAGCCTACTCACTGGTGGGGTGGCGTGAGAAGCAGAAAAGGCCTTGACTCTGTGTAAGCACTGCTCAACAGTAACTAAAACATCCCTGTGTTATCAACCCTATTTTCAGCAGAAATCCAAAACATAGCCCCATACCAGCTACTATGAAGACAATTAACTCTACCCCAGCCTAAACCAGCACATTAGATCTAATTAGATCAGGTTGCACAGGACCACATCCAATTAAGTCTCAGACATCTCCAAGGATGGAGATTCCACAGCCTCCCCCAGCAACCTGTTCCAACATTCAATCACCCTCACATCAGTTCAACAAGGAATTCGATTCTGCTGTTCTGCATTTAATATACTACCAGATTTTGCATAGTTACAACCACTTGTCACTGTGCCACTTCCTGGTTCGCCAATTTCTCTGATGGAGGAGAACTGGATGCATTTTAAAATAGGCATGCTTACAACAATAGAGCAGGAACCAAAGTAGATGCCAGTCCTCACTTGGAAGTCCTGGGAAACAACGTTCAGTGTGCCTGCCACGTAAAACCTGACATTTCTTGTTACAGACTTACTATGGGATCACCTCACCTTTATGTAGGTCCAGCCCCAAGAGGAAAATGTTTATTTTTCAAGGTGTGCCATTTCTTTTCTCATTGTCTAAAAACTTTAAGGCCAAGCAATAAAGATAATTCACTAGATAAAATGAAATGGTGACCGTGTAAAAAATTGCTGCTTACAGGTAGACATGGGAAGACTGTTTAGATGATCTTTCTTTTTAATGCTATCGGCCTTCACACATACCGACTACAATGCTCCCATGCTGACCTATTTGGTCATGACACTGCTGCCTTTTTCTTTTCTCTTCTGTTTTGTTTTTGGTTTCAATTCTGCTACTTTTGTTCTTTTTCTGCTGTATATTTTGTTAACACAGCTGCTTTCAAAGTCCTGCACAGCGAGGCGATACCAATGTGAAAGGCCACAAGTAGACTGAAACACTGAATAATTTTATTTTTAAATTTCTGTATTATATAAAGCATGTTACAGCGTTGACTTCCTACTCCTCCAGAAGACCTCTGTATTTGGTGTGGAAACCTAAGCCAGCAGGTCTGTTGAAAAAAAAAAAAAAAAGCTACAGACAGGCTTTATATACACCTAAAAATCCTGACACTCTGTAAGTGGCCTGATGAATTATTAGATTACTCTGTGCCAAAGTTATGAACTTTAACACATTCATAGCTACACTGTGAAGACAGAGAATGCAAGACACTAGAAATCTTAATGCTTTTTGTAGACTTTCCTTTTAAATTCACAGTTGAATTTTTATATTACTTAGTATCAGTATTGTGCATAAGCCTTCACATTCTGGTTACAAAACTGAATTTTGCATGAAAGGCAGGGCTGCTCAGTACAAATGATTACCAATCATCTATTCATTAGCTTGTTAATATAATGTAAAGAATATTTAAAAGGAAGTGATCCATCAAGTTACTGGGTGTTTCTGGCTTCCTATCATGCTATCTACAAGACATAAGTAAAAAAACCAACACTTAAAGACACATAATTGGTGCAATTAGCAATTCATTCTTCTGTAATCTATGACTAGAGTTCCAAAGGGCACGATTACAAATACTGCATAGAAAAAACACCATCACAACAGTAAGAACAGCATCGCATCTTCGGACATTCACAAATTTCACATTTTCTTTTAAAAGCAGAGGTAGTAGATATAAAACCAATCACGATATTCCCTTCTCCTCTTCTCCCCTTTTTCTATTGTTTCCCTCTTCACATAGTCATTCACACAGCTCTGCAATCTACAATTTTAAGTTATTAGACTGTAATCTTATTGGAAGCCAAATTCAGTCACAGCTCAAGTACACACAACTCTTCTCTCTTTACTGGATACCTACCCTACAAAACTAAAAACTAACATTGTCCTTTTCCTATCTATATCTACCAAGACTACACAAATTTATGACACACAATGATAACCCAAAAACCAGTAGTAAAGATTATTAAAGTCAGTCTTGTCAAACTGCATCAGTTGGGAGACAAATCCAGCACAAAGGGAAAGGGGCTGAGGATGTGTCCACACAGCATTATACCCCAACCAGCAAGTCCACATAACACACTAACAAACTAGACTGCCATTTAACCTCCAGAAATCCAACACAACACTGCATTTTGAGCAAAACAGTAATTTTCACTGCCTCCAAAGACCTCCCAACCTGTTCAAATGCTGCATTCATATTCATTCACTTCCCTCCCAAAGGATGCTGCCAACACATAAACAGTACCCAAGCAGGCTCTTTACACCTGCCACAGACAGACACTAAGAGTCCCCCATTCCAGTACAGCAGCCTTGCACCCTTGGCGGTAGCAGACGCTCCCCTTCCTGTTCTTTGTCCTTAGCACCACTCTCCCCTGCAACAGAAAAGCACTAGCAGCGGTCTTCTCACAGGTGCATTTCAGGTAACAGAATCGCTATAAAATGAGCCTAAAAAGGAAGAGATGCAAGTCATGAGTATGCTCTCCAATATGCCTTGCAAAAGCTGCTTCCTCAGGACCTGGATAAACTCGTCTCAACTCATAGCTATGAATTAGATTCCAAGAATCTGAAACAGCATAAATGGGAGATGCAAACTATCCCCTGTACCTTCATTCATCATTCCTTGCAAGTTACACTGGTATTTTTTACTTTGAACGTACTTGATAGACTGAGTTTTTCCATTAAATAAGACTACTCTGCTACAGAGGCATCCCCACCTTACAGTCATCTTAAAAGATTTACCAGTTTACCTTGTTTGTTTACCTGGGACACACTGCAGCCTCAAGACCAGGATTGAGCAAAGCATTTCAACATGCAATTAAGAGATGTTACAGAGGTGGGGGTTCCCATATTTGGTGGCTGGCATTCTTGCACTTTGCAGCAACAAGAGGAAGAATTAATCATTCACTGTACCCTGACACTGTTCGGAAAAAACCTATCAAGTTAGTATTAAAAAAATTCATTTTATCTCCTTGGATGTTTAAAGTGTTATGAAAACAAACTTTTATTCATCTTGCCCTTTCACATGGAGACTTGGAGACTACCGCACATATCAGTTAAAAGCTTCTGAAGTTGTAGATATTGAAATGAAATAGTGACTTACATGTTTGCTTACAACTCAAGTCAGCTACATTACTGAAGACATTTGTGGTATTTCACAATGAAGTCTCCATAATCAGACATAATCGTAACACCTATTATGACCTGAAAAGCAAAGTTTAAAGGAACTAAGCGGGTCCAGTTTTCTACAATCACATGATGTGACATCTGTTTTGGTAAAAAGTTTAAGATGCCTGTCTACTTTAAATGTATAGTAACAGTTTTTGCCATACTATTAAGGTGAAAGAAAGCTTCATTTCACATAAAGAATGACATACGGACATGCAAGTACTGAAGCTTATAAGACTGTGAATCTGCATATCACATATGATAATAATTTCTAAGAGTAGATATCATGTGATCAAAAATGCCCATGTTTCTTCTAAGAAGTTGCCGAAGTAACTAGTGCTTTTTGTATGTTTCTAGCCAAGCTTCAATGTAACAAAGAGACTTCGGTTAACTTGGTCTACTAGCCTTCAAATTTTGCCATGCAAGAGAAGTTACCAAAATTAAGAAAAGTGCAAAAAATCTGAATAAAACAGTGGAGAAATATTCAAAGACATGTTTAGCTCAGTCACTAAACAAGCATGTGCCTTCCGGACTAAGAACAGCTACGCTAAGTTCAAGCTCTGAATCACTATCTAGCTGTAGTTTTTAGAGGCCAGAGAAAAGCACAGCAGGAAAACAATGTGTGCCTGGCCCTGTTCTCACCCCTCCTCTCACACTGAGACACAGCACTGTAACACAGCACAGGGGCCTGCCTTGCTCGACAGAATTCTGAATTTTCTTTGGTTTAAATGCAGCAACACACTTCAAGTGTTCTGAGTGGTTTTAGACTTTGTTGGACTAAAATTTTCATAAACACAGTCGATTAAACAGACCATATTCTGATTGCTGAGAATTTAGTCTCGTTGGGTCCCGTTTCCACCACACAGAGGTGTCTCATCACACTGTTTCTTTATCTAAAGGAGCCTTAACATAACCAAAGACTTAAGTCAAAACCTGACAGAGAGTCAGTCCAAATAAGATCATCATACTGTTTCCCGAATGTAGTTATTCATTTCAGTAACATCTTTCTACTCCTAGCTCCAGGACTCGATGTATAAATAGTACCTGAATTTGAATGCTTGGCTGTTCCTACTGCAAACTGAAGCTTGAAATACGGGGTTCGCCTCCTACAGGTTTACCGTAAGGATTGATTGCAACAGAAGGAAAGGGTGAACAAAAATAGTACTTCATACAACCACCCGCACCATTTATGGTAGTCCTGCCCAAGACACTCACAGCATTCTGAAGACACAGGATGAGATCATTTGAGATCTGATCCCAGCATCTATTTTGTGTCTCTACTGGACAACTCCTCTAATCAAAGTGAGCATACAATAGCTGTTAATGTTGCTTGCAGAGCACCATTTGATACTGTCACCACATTGAATTCCTTCTTCCTAGGTGTTGACATATTATGTCAGGAATCTTTTGTAAAGCTTTGCAAAGTTACCCATTCCTGGGGGGTAATAGACTACAATATAAAACAGGAGTCATCCTGGCAGCCTCTAAGCAGCACACATTTCAGATTTTCCAGTGGTTTACTTTTGTCTGTCTCATACTGACAGAAGGCAGGTCAAGTAGAACACAAAGTCAGGAGCTTCTGTCATGTTGTACTATGATGTCTTGCTATGGGGAAAAAATGATTCTTCCTTAGAGGGACATGCAACCTACCTCCAAAGCTTACCACATGGTTTCACATCAATTCTTGTATCTACAATGTTACTTCACCTAAAAGAGTGTCTCATCAAACGTTAACAAAACTGCCAAGACAACTGATGAAAAGTGAAATAAAAAGAGCATACCAGTAGTCTATTACTCAAATGGATAGCAGCTTCTTTTAAAGACACACTTATTCCTTCTAGAGAGGAATTATATTTCAAGAGAAAAGAGGAAAGTAATACTAGTAGCCCAAACACTAATTTATACAGTGAAGATGACAACTTAGGATGAACCAACTGACTTTGCAGTGAAACACAGTAGCACTCGCATGGTCCCTTACCAGGAGTTAACCAGGAAGCAGCTATGGTCCCCAGAAGTATGGTGACCAACACTCCCATGTATGTGGATTTCACCCCATGTGACGGAAGCCAGCCCTCCAAGAGTATTTTTGGAAATCTAACCCAGACCTCCATCTAGAACATAACAACAGTGGATGGCCTGAGACCCCATCCCAACCATGAGGCACCAAAGCCTACGATATCCCAACTCATAGTGCCACTATGTTGGCAGGGCTGAGCAGTTCAGTAGCTAACACTTCGCCACATTGTGTAATATTTCCACATCTCATTTCCTTACTCATTAGTTATTAGTAATTATAAGACTACTTCTGCCTCTCCAAACCCAAATATTATGATTCAATATCTGACTTCATTAATAAAATACCTTTTTACCAAGTAGTAAAAAGACATTTTACTGAATTTAATATCACTTTAGAGCTTGAAGTGAAGTAAGTGGAAGAAGGCAGCTTTGGGCTGCAAGGAAGTACAGGAAGCAGATTAGCTACATAAAGACAGGAAAGAAGCTGGAGGCAAATCTTACTGAGGCTGTCATTATAACAAGTCTAGTTATTAACAGTTACATATAACTAGTCTAGTTTCTAGTTCAAACTGTGCCCACCATTAAGTTTAAAATAGTGAGTATACAGAAGTTTCAGTGCATTCCAACAATTCTTCTACCCCTCTCAAATGTGGAACATGACTCATGGCTTATTTTATTTACTCTGTGTTTCTTAAGCAACTAAGGCAGCCAGTTCCTGCTCTCCATTACATCCAGGTAAGTCTAGCTTATCTCTATTATTTCATGGGTTTCACTTCCAGTTTATCCTGTAGCAAGTGAGAATAATTTGACAGATACTCAGATGTGCACTATTAATGAAAGGCACCACACCAATCTTGAGAAAGAACTTGGAACTTCAATCCTAAATTGCTCAAAACTTAAAAAACACACCACGTGTCTCAGGGCTTTCAGTGAATTATGTGGGAAGACCACCCTCGTTAAATGCCAGAAAATTAACTGGTCATCTGTTCTCCTGTTGTTCAATGTAAGTAAAAACCCCAAATTGTTACAGTCAAACTGGTACAACAAGTTTTCAACAATGTGTATATAATGTGTGACTGAAGTTCGCAACTAGCATGCTCTTAATATTGACAACTCTCATGGATAAGCAAACAGGCCAAACTGTCCCTCCTTGATACACCAAAAACTGAGAACACAAAACATACTTATTGTAAAGATGATTTTGACCAGAAGCAATATTGAAGTGAAAGCATGCTGTCATTTATGCTCTCACACAAGCACCATTCAAGACGCCTGCTGGATACTTTTCCCTTAAGTATATGAGACAGAGAATTAAATATACCAAGAAGAGGTAAAATAGACACCAGATAATGAGACCATGGGAAAGAACTGGCAGTGTCCCACGATTAGTATGAGGTCACTGAAATTGAATTGCTGACTCAACATATCTCTTAACACTGTAGTCAAAATCTAAGTTCACTTTCCTGAACCTCTTTCAGAAAGTATGCAACAGCTATTACAGGCACGGCAGTGCAATGCCATCTAACCATTCTTTACACTGAAATAAAGAACAGGACTGTTACAGTAATAGCTCCAGCACAGATCTCAGCCTAACTGAACCTATGCATGTCTTTTCAGCACAGACTTGCCTTACCACACAAATACTTATGCCTACAGCATCCTGCACTAAATGAGTTTATTATTCTGAAAGCCTGGGGATTACTGAAAACTACTAGGAAAAAGAAGTTTCTCTTCCAGTTACAGGTCAGAATTGCTAGTCTAACTCAGCATTGCACTAGAACACTTGATGACTCAAGTTTTACTGACTTGTGAGGTCACAAGATTGATAACGGGAGACAGAGGAATGTAATAGTCCAACCTGATCACTGGAGAATCCACAGCACACAGAGTGTGTGCTGTCTGTTTCACGGTTTGATGGCTGCTGTCACAAGTGTGCATTTTTATATAGAAGGGTCTTGATATCACACAGCTAATGCCAAGAAGAATCATTTCCATGTGTTCATGGAGATCTAGTGTCAATAACTAGTTCTGATATTGCAACCTACTGTTATGCAGATTTACTTACCTGCTGCCCAAAGTAAACCTTAATTTATTCTGACCTAGATTATACAAAGGTGGAGTGATGGACAAAAGCTGTAAATTACCATCCTTTTATCATGCTGGAGGAAGAATATGCTATCTATCAAACACCATGCAACAAAGAGTCAAAGGAAGTCAAGAGTCAACACATGATGAATATACCCGGCCGTGCCCACTTGGCAATAGAACTGCCGACAGCCGTACATAGCGTTCGCACTCGGGATCCTTCATTTATAACCCTGAGGCGTGCCTGTACAATACAGCCCCCGGAGCAGTCACGGCGTCCCCGGGAAGCAAAAAGGCAGGCCCGAGGCCGACTTCATCCAGGAGCGGCCCGAAGCCCCCGGATGCGGCTACCGGCTCTGCAGCAGCCCCCGTCGCGCCACCTCGGCGCCGGGGCCAACACGGCGAGCCCCAGCCGGGCAGCGCCTCATCCCTCACGGGGCGACCGGCAGGGTGGGGCGGCCGGGCCGCCCCTCGCCCTCCCCACGGCCGCGGGGTGCCGGAGAGAGGCCGCTCGCCAGCGGCTGCTCCTCCGGGAGGCAGCGCCTGGGGGAAGCGGCTGAAGACCGGGAAAGGGCCTCCGCCGCGCCCCCGGCCCGCTCTTACCTCCTCCGCCTCTTTTCCCAGCGGGATGCCCATGGCCCGGAGGCCCGTCTGGAGCTCGGCGATATCCACCCTCCCATCTTCGTTGAGGTCTAGCTTCCTGAAGAGGTTAGCGTACCGGGAGTCGCCATCCCTGCTCCCGTCGCAAGCGGCCGCCGGCAACGCGAGGCCTCGTAGGAGCTGGAACATGGCGCTGCCGTGCAGTACAGGCAGCGGGACGCTCGCCCCTCGGCTCCTGCGGCCTGGGCGCGGACAGGAGGCACCGCCCGTGCTGCTGCCAACGCCCGCAGCGGCCAGAGGAGGAGCCGAGCCGAGCCGGCCCGGCCCCGCCTCAGCGGCGAGGAGGAGGAGGGAGGGCGGGGAGCGGTGAGGCGGGAAACGAGCCGCGGAGGGAAGAGGGTGGGCGGCAGCCGCAGCCCCTCAGGCTCGCCTCAGCTCTCCTGCCCGCACTTAGACGGTTGTATCCAGCTAAACGTTTCCAGTACAAGTAGAGAAATACCAACAATGCTTCGAAAGACCTAATTTGGATACTTTGGCTCATTCTAGTCACCAACGGTTGAGGTCTGGGTTGAAGCTGTGTGAAAGAGCCCCTAGTCTAGGGGCAATCTTTGGCCTAATAGAACAAAGACTAGAAGAGGAAACTTCTGGGTTTTTTGCTTCATAAATAAATCAGTGGGGTAAATGTAAAAGGACGCAGCTGGTATAAGAACAAATGGATAGAAAATGTCAGCAATGAGGTGCTCTGTGAGAGAGCTGCAGTGAAAACAAGAGCCGCTGAATTGAGTCTTGCTTTCCCGGTGCATATTCAGTCAATACACAACCATGGAAAGTGCATTTCAGCCTTGTAGTGGGAACTTAGTAGCCTTGCCCAAAGAGTAATTAATAAAGCTAATGGTCTACGTTGCCTGACCATAGACTAATTAGTGTTTGAAAAAGAGCTAGACACTACTATGACTTGCCTACGCGAAGAGTACTGCTTGTGTTATAGGTTCATTGAATCACAGAATAAGTGGGGTGGAAAGGGACCTCAGGGACTCTGTAGTCCAACCTCCTGCTCGAAGCAACCTCAGCCATGAGCTCAGACCAGGTTACTCCGGTCTTTTTTCAGTCTTGAAGACATCCAAGGATGGAGACTGGACAACCTCCCCAGGCAGTCTGCTCTACAGCCTGACTGTCCTCACAGGGAGGAAGCTTTTCCCTTTTGATCTACTCTGAGCTGTTGCTCATTTCAGTTTGTGCCTGCTGTCTCATCTTCCCACATGCCCCATTACAAGGACCCTGACCCTACTTCCTTTATAAACTCTGTAGGTACAAGGAAGGTGGAGGCCTTCTTTTAGGTCGCCACAAAGCCTTCTTTTATCCCAGTTGAGCAAGCTCAGTTTCCTCAGCCTCTCCTCACACAGCAAGTGCTCCAGCCCCCAGACATCTTGGTGGCCCCCTGCTGAACTTGCCAGTTTATCTATGTCTTTCAGGTACTGGGGAGCCCAGAACTGGACTAGAGGGTGTAAATACAGTCTAGCTTGTGCAGAATAGAAGGTGATAACCACTTCTGTCCATCTGCTGGCCATGCTCATGTTAATACAGCCCAGGATGCTGTTGGCCTTGTTTACTACCAGGACACACTGCTGGCCCATGCTCAGCTTGCTCCCTGCAAAGACCCCCAGGTCCTTCTCAGCAGAGCTGCTCCCTAGTCTGTATTGTTGCAAGGGGCTATTCCTTCCTACGTGTGGTACTTCATGTTTGTCCTTGCGGAAATTCATAAGGTCCCTGTCACCCCATTCCTCCAGCCTCTCTGAATGGCAGCCCTGCACTTGAGCACACCAGCTGGTCCCCCACAGTTTGGCGTCATCTGGAACCTTGATGAGAATATACTCCACTGCCTCCACCTAACTGATAAATAGGTTAAACAAGACAGGTCCTTGTTCCGATACATACAGCTAACTTTATGTATCGGAACAAGCAGAGTCTGAACATACTTCACTCCTTTCTGGAATAAGGAAAGTGAACATTGCTGAGGTCACTGCATTCCAGTGATGTAATACTGCTAAATAGCATGGCCTTTGATTCTGTTTTTCTACTCATACCATCATCCTTACATCTTTATTAGATAAAGTACAGTGACTGCAACATTCTCTTCTATCACTAATCAAAACATGCACATAATAACTATCTGTACTAGTTATTGAATACATAGAAATATGACATGAGTGGGAAAGAAACAGTGCTACCTTAAGCTCCCATTGCATATCACTAGGTTTCTAATATCCAGCATTGTCATTGTCTGAGGTGTTGATGAAGTACAGTTATTTTCTTACATGATGAATATCATACTAAATACTGTACTTCTGTATTAACACCATGTCTGAACTAGAACCACTCAAAAATTAACACCAAATACCTGAAGCATACACTTAAATTGACCTCAGGGAGTTTTACCCTATATTGTGTGCTAATGTCATTTAGATGTTCAACATCAGCTAATCATTTCCACGTGATCAATAAAGCTATATGGAAGCACTCAAGGAACCTGCAGGCATTGAGTGTTAATATTTTTCCTAGCAGTATAATGACAGACACCACATTTTGGTAACCACTTCAGGGTGAATAGGGACATATTATATATACACACACTTAAAATATTTTTTTTTTATTGAATATAACTTACTTTAGTGGCAATACATACAAGTTTGTGGACTGATCAAGTATCTGCTATAATTTACCTGCAATGTGGGTTGAAAGTAGTGTTTGATGGGGGAATGATTGACTAAAGTAAGAAGTGGCATAAATAAATATCAAGACAAGAAAACCTCAATGGAATACTGACATTTTTTCTAAAAACTCTGTAGTTGTCATTAACACATGTAGAGTTCATGTCAATAGTCCAAAATTCAAGGTAAAAGAGGAAGAGTTGCACTTGTTCTTCCTGAAGCAACAAGGAAGAACAGCTAGTTTTTGGCAGGTTTGGCTTTCATAAGTGCATCCTGCACAGTTATAATTTACACAGTGTGTGTCATACTGTTAGGAGTTGTGTAGGAAAAGTAGGCCACAGAAAACAGGCAAATAGTAGAGCTTGATGGTTAGACAACTCATATTTGCAAACAAATTCTGCTTTGACTTGCATGCATGGCAGAAGGTTGGAAGTACAGGTTGTATTTCATTCGTCCAACTGTTTAACCATAATGTGACAACAGTGAAACTCATTTTTCATTGAGTGATTCCAGATTTGCACTGGTCTTCCTAAAAATGGAGTAAGTAGCATAGAGCTGTGCAGAGGGTTTAAATACTTTAACTTTAGTATGGCTGGCTGATACCAATAAGAAAAGTAGGTAAGAGTCTCAGATATTTTACGTATGTTGATGGATAGACTATTAGATACTCATCTGAGGAAGCCATTGCCCTTGTTGAAAGTTACAAACACTAGTTTGGCCTAATTAACCTACTGCAGTGACATCTGAGACAATGACCACAAACACAATTCTGGAGCTCTGTCTCAATTACATCTCTAACAAGAAAATGTGTGTTTCCTATTATTTGGAAGCTAGCACTACCAAAGCTATGACTTCTACAAATGGTCTTATGACAGGTTTTGGGGCTGTATCATTTATAGAGTTGTTGTTTGTTAAAAAGGAGTTTTGAATAAGCCATCACCTTGCACTCCAATTTTTACCTTGCTTGAAGGAACTGCAGAGCTGCAAAGGACATCCAAGTCAAGAAATATCTTTGCCCAATATATGCATCTAAAATATTTTTCTTTTTTAAATTCTGTAACATTTATATTATTTGTATTGAGTATTAAGGCTTTCTGGTATCAACACTGATTAGTATCAGAACATCAAAAACATATAAAAAATACATGCATTTAACTCACTAAACCAAGAGCTTTTAATTAGTATATATATCAATACATGTACAATAAATGTTTAAATTATATCAATACTGTCCACTTAGAGGAAGTGCTATAAATACCACAAAACCTCAGAGGCTAGATGCAGACTTGATATATTTTATTAATAGGCTAAAAGATTAATCAGCTGAATTGCATCATTCAGTGTCTGCTCTAGATACTGTAGCTCTTTTTCTGTGAGCAAGGAAACACTTAATAATATTAAAATTATGAAAATAGTCTACCGCATGAGCCAAAAGTCATTTCTGGCTTAACTCCAGGGACTGCAGTGAAGTTGAGTAATTTTTAAATGATGAAATCAAATCCAGTTTGAAGTTGAGTAATTTTTAAATAAGATCAAATCCAGTTCTGCTACACAGTTAAAAAATTGTCTTCTTAAGTACATCCAGACGTTTTATGTCACCTTAAGGAGCAATTGTCAGGACACACACAGGAAGATGTAATTAAACACCACAAAGGCAATAAATATTTCAAAGGCAACAAAGTTCAGTGTTTTTTCTTGTTTTAGGGTAAAATGAATACTTGCTCCACTGTATAGATGTAATTAGCTCAAGCTTTAAACTGTCATTATAAAATAATTAAAAACAAATGTACTTTGGAATCTTACTATCATATCATAACAAGCTATACCATAACAATTCAGATTCTTTTATTATTTTTCATATTTTTCTTCACTGGTGCTTGTCTTTTCTAGCACACGGCATTCGACTGGTTTAGCATGAAAAAGGAATTATGTCTTAATTCAGAAAGATTGGTGCTGTAATACAGGTAAATATGGTTTACAAATTAAGAAATCATGATTTAATATTGTCAGTGGAGGTTAAGCTTGGTATCCTTCAGCTGTGTTCTGACTTTTCCTGTGACACATCACCATTTTGGAGGTCACAGAACACCACACAGGACTAGGGCTGTTACCTGAGCTTTATTTACAGCACAGCTTTAAAGAGCCATACCACATGAAGACAGTGATCATTCAGAGGGTAATCAGAGAGACTGCTCACGTGGGTTTGTACTAAACATGTACAAGCATATTTGGAGGACCGTGACTTCACCACGTTTCTTAAAGCTGCCTGAGAAGTGTTATGATTATGGAGTTTACTTACCCACATTGCATTTAGCTCCCACTGAGCTCACTTCTTAGTTGAATTTAGCTTCAGACATCCAAATCAATCTTTTTCATGACCAAGATGGAGTGCTTACAATTGACTGCTGCTGGAAGCACTGATCTGGGTACAGGCTGTAGCCCAGACCTTACATCAGTTCAAGAGCAGTGATCCATCTAAAGCCAAACCTAGGAAATGTTTCAGTTTTTTCTGATGCCACTACTCCCAGGAAAAAGAACTACAGGTCAGAAATACAAGTGCCCGGCAGGGAAATGGTGCTGCAGAAGACAAATAGGCCAAGCAGATGAACACAGGTCACATTAGTGCCACCTCCAACAACGATATGTACACTGGTGCTCTGGAGGATTTAAAATCCCAGAGACCTGAGCTTCACCTCTCCATAAAGCAAGTTCCATATTAACTCCTGCAATTTTGTGACTGAAATCTTATATTTTTCAGGAGAGCAAACAGCTTTTGAATTATTTGTTTTATCCTGGTATAACAGTGATATTTTGAAAAACACTGATTTTTCTTGAATCTCTGAGTTTTTGTACCTGCTTGAGTAATATCCAACTTCTTTAAAGATTTATGAATTTCTCCTAAAATAAGACTCCAGTGCTTTAAACTTGCAGAAGCTTTACATCAATGACAACACAGGATTGTTACATTAGCCACAGTGTTTATCCTTTTTTGAAGAACTCTTCTATTTTAAGAATCTTTTGATTATAGGTTCTAAATATATTTAGAAATCTATACTTCTGACACTTTTGACTTTGACTCTTACTGATTGAGAAGGTTATACTCAATATAGAAGACTCTCTCAAGTCACCTGTTTCAGAAAGTAACTATAGCCCCCCAAAAGAGTTAGACTTTTTTGAACAAGGATTGCATCTGAATCAAGCCTCCTCAAGTCATTGGGCAACAACCCCTTTCTTTGTTCTAGCAACTATCACGTCGGGATGGCAGGGTACAGGAAAGGGCCAGCTTTCTCCCCAAGAGCAAGAAGCTAAGTGTAAGAACAGGGTCCTTACCAGGAGGGCAGAGGTCTCACCAGCCAGGGCCCACCCTACAGTACCTGAGCAAGAAAAGCAGGCATCCACGGCAGTGAGGCACATCTGAGGTCATGCTGGGAACATGACTCAGGATCCAGCCCAGCAATCAGAGTCAGGCACATCTACAATGAAAAGACAGGTCTGAGATTAAGCTAGGAAGTCAGCCTGCAGGTCAGTGTCCACAACAAGGTGCAATCAGGACTGCAATAGAACAACCACTCAACAAACAGACAGAACTACAACAAAGCTCAAATGAGGACCAAGGCCTCAGAGCTGAGCTTAAATGGGTCCCCTGGGCAGGGTGTGGGTGAGGACCCAGGTGAGGCTGGTCAGGGCTGTTACAGCTTATTGGTGCATTCAGCATATAAACTCTTACAACTTCCTGATAAGTTTGGTTATAGAGAGGATCTGCTTGTATGGGAGACTACTTAAAGGGTATATACTAAATTATAGGTTTTAATAATTTATGAAGGTTGCTGATCTATTTCTTGTCCAACTAAACATAAATTACTTCAGATTTTCTTTAAAGTATTGTGTAATAGTTGGACCAATTGTATTTGTCAAACTTCCAACAGATAATTCATCTGACAGGCAGCCCTATTTTTCTCTCTAGATATTAATATACAGGCCCTTCCAGTTAAATATGGTAATCTCTTCAATCAACCAGAAACTTCTGTTTTTAACAGAAATGTGGAACTGCTTCTTTAGCCTTGAAAGAAAAGAGCATCTTGGTATAGTTTGATACCAACTAAATACTCCCTTTAGGTGCTAAAAACCTTTCACCTTCCATTTCTTTTAACAGAGAGCTGATGAATACAGTACCCAAAGAATTGCCTTGTATGATATATTGTAGGCTGTTGCAGTCTGCTAAAGAGAGAAGACTTTGAGAATTATTGTAGAGCAGGCTGAAGAGGTGTTCTCAAGGGGGGAATTCCTAGCTCAAGGCCAAATGCCTAGATGTCAAAGATGTCTTCATACTAATTTTATTCTAATTAAACAGCTTCTTTCAGAGCCAGTGATTACTTGACATCTGGGAGTTTTGGAGGGAAGTTTTTGGTAGGAATATGAAACTAATAAAGGAGTCAGAATTACCCTTGTAGTTACTTTTACTGGAAAACCCTGTATATAAATACTTTTTATGCCCTGGATGTTGTAGGACAGAAAAAGCAAGAGCATCCAGGCACTCCATTTTTATGCTTTTTACTCTTTACTACTACTTTTTTTCTAGGATCATGCTACAGGACAGTGGTTGACATTTTACTCTACTTAGCCACACACACCACTTATGATGCCTGTATTCATCAGGTATGTATTCCATGAAAAATATTAATTTTTATCTATTTATCCTGAGCGAGGAGCAGCACTTACTTTCACAAGCTGCAACAAGATTTCAGGGGCTCAGCATCACACTGCATGCATAATCTTACAAATTCTTTTTCGTATCATATGAATAAATGCTCGGTTGTGAGAAGACACGCTGTGTGTTAGGCTTTTCTTATGCAACATTCTGCGAAGAGGAAACTGATCTGCTGATGGAGGTTGCTCGGGGCTTGCTTTATGTTTTAGTCTCCTGGAATGGGTTTTTTGAGACACAGCTTTTCCCTGGAGAGCACATGCTGGTGTTGAACTATACATTACACAAAATAGTGCTGCATGCGTGCTGCTGCGATCATCTGTGCCACAGGGCTGTTCTTCAATGTAAATACAGATGCGTACACTCCTTCTCTACAAGATTAGGAGCATCTGTTGCTGGCATCAGAAGTGGAGCTAGTTGCAAATTACAGGCTAAACTGCTGTAAAAGACCCTAATAAGGTTTGAATTACAGCAGAAGGAACCTAAATTCCTCGAAATTCATTGAAATTTCGACATCGAAACGATGTTTTGTTAACGTTCTTTAAAAGAATCCATTCAACAGATGCAATGTTAGCAGAGCAGCAGGCTTCCGCTCGCGGGGCGCGTCCCACCGCCCCGGCAGGGTCTCTGGGAAGCGGGAGAGCTGCCGGGGGCGGATTGCACAAGCTCCACTCTGCCGGGGCCGCGGCCACGTCCCTCCTCCGGACACCCTCCGCTGCGCAGGACGGTGGCACGCTAAGTCCCCGTTACCGACCAACCTTGCGACGGCACCGGCCAACTCCTTCGCGAAACCGCACGTCGGCCTTTAAGCCTCCGTGCGGCAGCGGCCGGGGCTCGGCAGTGCCGGCGAATGCCTCCTGCCGGCCGCGCCCCGCCGCCGGCCGTTGCCGGCAGCGGGCGGAGCGGAGGCGGGCGGGTTTGAAAGGGAGGCGCCGGCTGCCATGTAAGCGCCGGCGGGAGGCGCGGCGGCGGCGAGGGGCTGAGCTGGGAGCGGCCAGCGCTCCGGCCCGGCGGTGCCGCCCTCGCTCCGGGCATGGGAGCGGAGCGGGGCGGTCGGCGCGGAGGGGAGCTGCCGCGCGGCGCTGACCGGGCGTGGGGGCGGCCGCCGGCGAGCCCCCGGCCCATGGCCTTCATCATGATGAAGAAGAAGTTCAAGTTCCGCGTGGAGCTGGAGCTGGAGGAGCTCTCCTCCGTGCCCTTCGTCAACGGCATCCTCTTCTGCAAGGTGCGGCTGCTGGACGGGGGCAGCTTCAGCGGGGAGTCTTCCCGGTAGGTGCCTCCGGGGCTTGCGAGCCGAGCGGCTGCTGGGGCGCCCGGGCCCCCGCAGGCAGCCCCGGCCGCCTCTTCCCGACGGGCTCCGCTCGAGTCCGCGCCTCCGCAGAGCCCCGTCCTCCCGCCGAGAGCCAGGGCGGCCGGCCGCCTCTGCAGCCCCTCCGCCCTCTCCTCGGGTCCCCTCGGCCGGGGGCGGGGGCTGGGGCAGCAGCGGGCTGCCGCGGCCCCGCGGCTGTTGGTGGGTCGGGCGGGGGCCGGGGGCCCGGGGGCGGGAGCGGCCGCCCCGCTGCTTCCCTGGCCGGCGGCTGCCCCGGCGCTTCTGGCGGCTCCGGTCCCCGGCCGGGGCCAGCGCCGGCGGCTGCGGGCGTGCCGCTCGCCTTCCCCCTGGCGAAGGGAGGCGGGCACGGAGGTTCAAAGCTCCTGTGGCACGGCTTGCCGCCGCGCAGGCCGGCTGTCTTCTCAGCCCGTCCGCGTTACCGGCGCCAGCGGCAACGGAACGGATGTGGGAGCACTTGTAGATTCCTTGTCTGCGTGGCTGCTCGCTGCTTGAAAATAAGTATTGAGGCTCTTAAACGCTTAGTAAGGCACTTAAATACTGAGTGACAGGGGAAATGAATCCACGAGCGGGTGAGGGCTGTCCTGGAGAAACCGGTCGCTTGTGCCGTAACGCCTCGAGCTATAAAGCCTGCTGATCGTATGGGTAGCGGGAGGGGAAGAAATGTCTTGCCACCAAGTCTGAAGTCAGAGCTGTCCCCTGTGAACGTGAGTTGTGCGACCTTAATGGTTTATTCTGTTGGACGCTGGCTCGCCGTGTTTCGTTCTGTGGATATTTACATGGAGAGTTAACATAAACAGTTTCATGGAAAAGTCCTCTCATTTCCTTTATGTATTCAGGTCATATGTGTTACCCACTTTCTTCATGCTTAATTCTGCAGTGCAAGTGTAGCAGCAGGCAGGTGTCTTTTTTCTTTTTCTTTTTTTTTTTTTTTCCCTTTTCTTCTGTGCCTCAGCAACAGAGCAGTCATCTGCCGTGAGGGTGGCTTCCGGATCCACTGGTAAGGATGGCTAAACAGTGCAGGTGGGTTAATTTTTTCCAGGTACCAGACAGAGGCAGAACCTTGTCAATAGGAAGGGTGTGCTGTGGCTTCAGGTCTGGGGAGGACCTGTTACACTTGTTCATGTTGTATGGGTTATCATATTACTTTAATGTTATTATGATAAGGATTTACTGAAAAATGTCCCATGTAATTCTGGGAGCAAACAGAAATCAGTAACAAATCTATGACTATTCAGTGATTTCCTTATTACAATATTGCTGTTACAGAGCTTGCTACATTATCTGCTTTTGATTCTGTAAATAGAATTAATCAAGGAGAATAAAGAGCATAAAAACAGAACTTTGGCCTAAAACCTCCTTATTTAACCATTCTGTTATACTAGCATGTATAATTGAAGATTCATTTTTCTTCTGTATGGTTGGAGGGTCTTCAACTCATCAGTGTTCTGTTCTCACTTCATGTCTTTTTTCTTCAATGTTTTTCTTGTGAGTGGCTTCTTCCTGAGTAATAGATGATGATTTTCATCTATGATAATAATGATTTTAGGCGCTAATGTGCCACTACTGCCCTAATGCAGCCCTTACTGCCTTTAAGTCATATTCACAGGCTGACATACATCTTCTGGACAGTATCTCTGTTTTAAAGGAGTTGATTTCAGCTGAGCTGATGTTTTTGATATGTTATTGTGATCTTAGCCTTTTTTGCCTTGCCTGTTTATGATGCTAAAATTAACAGCTTGAAAGCATACATGCATATCTTTATGAATGTGAACAGTATATTAGAGTAAAATATGCACGATAGGAGGTAGTATGTGTGCATAGGAAGTGTCAGTGGAAGTGTGACGATGTAAAAAATTGTGTTGAAGTATTGTGTTGGAGTCAAAGAAGCTTTGAAATTCTTCCATTTTCTTTTTCTGGGGGTATGGCTTAAAAATAAGAACAGCGGTGAAACATATGCTGGTATATCGAAGTCCCTGTGAGTGTAACTGGTCCATTTCTGCTGGACTGAGAAGCGTTGAGGTATGCTGGTACGAAGGTAAAGAATTCTGCAGTGATCCCGCAGTGCCAATTCAGGGAGTGCCTTTGCTTTTGGCGTAAGAATTAACAGATGGATTTTCACAGTGGTGATTCAGCAAAGGTCTGAATAAATAAGGGAGAAATTAAGTTAACATCAGAGTGGCAGCATTTCAAAACTTGTCAGTTGCAAACTTTTTTTAATGGCCATCATCTTCTAGTTGCATAAATTTATTAGTTTCACTGTGGGCTGGCAGTCATATCCTTCAAGTAGTGTTCTTTGTAGTGTTATAAAAGACATTTGAAGTTTCAGTTCCATTGTGTTTCAGAAAGTAATACAGAAACTAATTTCAAGTATTTTATAATACAGGGGGAGACTGACCGTGTCGTCTTACAGTTTTTATTTTTGTTACTGACTGAGGTTTAGTAAATTATAATTTTGGGGGGAGAAGTTATTGAGAATTAAGTTCTCAAGTTGGTACTGATACAAACCAATATCCTGCTGCTTCTTGCCTTAAAAAAAAAAAAAAAAAGGCAGTCATATCAACAGGCTATAAACCAGCCTAATATTATTAGCATTTTCTTTCCAAAGCTTACTCACTGAGAAAGAAATGTCATAAAAACACAGGCTGGCAGCACCAGAATAAAGGCTTATATGTAGTGAGTTGTAATGAAAACAGATTCAAGCAGTGGTCTTTTCAGCCCTGCGTGGATCATGCTGTATAAATGATTAAAGCCCTGATCCTGCAAGCAATGTGATACCTACATCATCCCTCTGAATGTTGAAGTGGGGCAAAAAGAAGACAGATAAAAGTTCAAGCTACTGAAAAATATTTTTTTTATTTCTCAGATCTTTACTGAGAAAGAGATATGTAAGAAATATGTTGTGAAGACGTGGTCCATGCTATGGGAGACATGTTGTCGGAGTCCAACTACTTTTCTGGCTGACACAGATGTGTGCCTGAAGTGTATAGAAATTCTGTGACCAAATAAAACCACCTTGTACAGTGCAGTACATAGTGATCTGGTTTGTGTATAAATAGCAACCATATTAATTGCTTAGACATCACTGTGGTTTTTTGTGTTTGTATGTAGTTTTTTAGAACTCCAATTTGAAACCTTCTATTTGAAACTTCCCTATGCATATTTGTGAGTATTTACTGCAGGAAAAGAACACTGTATTATAATGCTAAATGCTTAATTACCCGACAAAATATTCAACTTTTTAAAGTAAACTGGTACTGTCGAATAATATTTTGATCAAAGGACATTGAACAGCCAAGTAGTAGCAGTGTTTAAACTGGGGGGGGAATGTTTGAGTGTGTGTGCAAGAACAGGACCCTGGAATTCTAGGGAGATTGAATGGGTTATAAGGTTTGATTCTACAACATGGAAAACCTTGAAGGGAGTTGTGGGAGGGGGGAGGTTTTGTTTGGTTGCTTTAATAAACTGCCAATCAGCCATACAGTGTCATTCCTGCCCTCCCCATTTTGAAATTACTTTCTAATATGACTTCTGGATCTTTACAATAGGAATTTTAGATTTTATAACAAAGGGTGGATTTTCAGCGAATAGTGGATGTATGCAAAGCTATGCTAACAAACCTCATTTTTGTTTAGAAAACTTTCTAGCTTAAGCCTGGCTTCCTATGTGGAAAGGCGTCTTTCTACATTTCTATCTTTCACTGGGCTGATGATAATAGGTATCTCGCTTTGAAATTGGATACATTAGTACAGGACACTCATGCAGATTCCAGTTTACTATGTATCTATGCACTGCCTGGTCATAAAATAATGTGCACATAATGTCTGTTGTGCCATGAAAGGACAAAATATTATTCCAGGGCAGAAATTGCACCTATGAATATTGTGAACAGAAAAATACTATTTTAAGGTATAGACTTAGCTAAATACTAAGCATATTTATTCAAGGCTAGTCTAATGTAGACATAAATATATTGAAAGTGCAGGCTATCTGCAACTGCCCTCATCTTAATAGGCTGAAGAAATAATTGATGGGCCCCTAGAGTAGATAATTGCTCATAGGCTGAGTTGTTGCTCAGCCAGCAGCAAAAGAACAGATGGGATACAAGGAAATCAGAGAAGTTTTGGAAAGTAAAGGATCCTGTTTTTTGAGGGTGTACTTTCAACACAGTACTGTATAGATTTAGCCTACAGTAGCTGTAAGCCTCGTAGTTACATTTTTAGCTTGATTTCTACCTGCACGCCACTCAAGGAAAGGACTTCTTGGTTGGTGTGTTCTTATGACTGCAGTCTTCAGTCTGGTTGTATTCCCCTGCCTTTGAGATTGGATTTCTGACACTTTAGACTGCTGATGTTTTTCTCTTCATTCTTTTACAAAACAATATTCAAAACTAAGCAGCTGATTATGATCCGTATCTGTGTGACAGACAGAGATTAGGGGCAGCTGAGAACTATAACTTTTTCATCAAAACATTTTATTCTCCAACAAATTCCAGGGACATTTTTTTTATGCACGGCACACTCTTGAGTCCTGAGAGGCAGTCTCCAAGATCTTGCATTACTTGCATGAATATATTCTTATTCCTAATAGATACAGGCTAGAGTATGTAATCGTCTTCTGTAGAAATTGATTTCTTATCTTCTAGATAATAAGTACTACTTCTTACTTCTAGTGATGCTTGGCTACTTCCTTCTCGACTGCCTAAAACTACATCTGGTTTTTGTGACTCCAGCAAGTACAGTATATTTTCTGCCTCACTGGACTTTTCAAATTGCTTTTTAACCATTGTTTTCCCTGTTGCTGCTATTGCATTTGAAAGGGAAAATTTCTCCTGATAGTAACACAGGTTAACCAGCTTTCTGTTTTTAAACAAAAGTACTTGTTAGAAAAACAATCTGACACATGGAATTACTGTCCCTATCACTCTAATCTTCCTTCATGATGTATGAATCCAGTCTTCAGAACTGGTAATGGATAATGCTACTTCTAACAGCTTTTTCAGCTGTAACTGGATTTGCAGTTGGATAAACTGAAACAAAATGAGTGTTCAAGTACTGTGAGGCATGTCATGCATCTCTTTTCTGGAACTTTTTCATGACAGGTATCAAAGAGCAGAGGGTGGGGAAAAAAGTTTTTATGCTTAATGTGTCTGGCTTGTGCAGGAGAATAGGCACTTTAGTTTAAAAGAGCTGGTGATTTTGTTGCCCCCACT
This sequence comes from Harpia harpyja, assembly GCF_026419915.1. Lineage (NCBI taxonomy): Eukaryota > Metazoa > Chordata > Aves > Accipitriformes > Accipitridae > Harpia > Harpia harpyja. Next base: position 21,707,722 of record NC_068950.1, on the reverse strand, counting down.
ACAGTACATGGAGCACAGTATTTTGCTGTCATAAACTTGCCATTTGCAAGCGCCATAGCACCTGATTGCTTTCATATTTTAAGGACTGTTTCTGTTCATGGAATAGTTTAGGGTGGAGGAGAGTGCTAGAGATCATGTAGTCCAACTTCTTGCTCAAAGCGAGACTAACTTCAGTTAGATGAGGAAGCTCAGAGCTTTGTCCTGTCAACTTTAGAAAATCTGTAAGAGTGGGGATTCCAGTCTTTGTAGAAAACCTGTCCCTCTGCTTCACCACTTTTATTGTGAACATTTTTTTCCCTTATTTTATTGGAATTTCTTTTGTTATTGCCTCTTTTCCTTTCTCTGCTCCCCACTAAGAAATGCCTGGCTCCATTTTCTCTCTAATTCAACAGAGATGGCTGAAGATAGCAATTAGATCTTCCTTCACCTCTTCTTTAGATTGCAAAAATCACATGCTCCCAACTTCTGCATCAGGTGCTTCATCCCCTCATCCCTGACTGTAGACCCCCATCTCACACCCCCTGGACTTGCTTCAGTTTATCAGTGTCTTACTTCTACTGAGGGCCCCAAAAACAGGCGCAGTGCTGCAGGTACAGCCTCACAAACGTTCAATAGGGGGAAACAATCACTTCCTTTGAACTGCTGGCTACATGCTACATTGCTAATGCAGTTTGCCCTTCACAGTGCTAATTCCCTTCTAGGTCTCTGCTTTTGCCTATAACCAGCAGTTTTTCTTAAGTAAAAGTATTCCAAAGCAGCTCTCTTTCCATGTGATAATCAGCTTATACATATTTTATAATAATACTTGACATGAAATGTTGCTAGTTAAAGAGTTAACCTGTTTATCATGAGTAAAAACATGTGGAATAGAAAATGATTGCTCTGTTAAAGTTCTGTGTGTACTAACAGCAAATTAACTGGGGAGTTGTGCAGTGTAAACAAGTGGAGCTCTTCCTGCAGAGCCAGCTGTTTGCTGGTTTGCTTACTGCTGAAATTTGTGAAACATTGAAGCTCTGTTTGTAAATGATGGGTTTTGTTGGGTTTTTTTGCAATGCTTAGGAAAAAAATGTTTTTGTTGGAGAGAATGTATCTTCTTATGTGCCTCAGACATGGAGGAAACATAGAAAATTAAAGGAAAAGTAAACTGTATTTCTTCCTGAATATAAGAAATAAATTGAAGCTTTGCATAAGTTTATTACTACAGTGTATACTTTGGAGATCATGCTCTGAGCTCTAACTTCAAGAGATGCATCTTTCTGTATGAAGACTAAATTTAGCCTTCTGGTTATCAAATTTAATAATTTAAAGTATATCTTGGTATTTGAAAAGTTATATTGCATATTTTTTGCTCCTTTGTGGCTCAATGTTCTTTAAAGATGCTGAGGTTGGAATTGGTACATGCATGGGCAGCATGTATGTTATGTGTATTAAGTTATGTGTATTAGATGCATGGCATACATTTGAATAAAAATGGTACTGGTGTTAGTGCTAGATCTCTTTATTTGCTTTCAAAATACCTGTTTTAATTTTGTATTTATCTATTTGTGTTTGGTTTTACTTCCATTATCAACTAAGCACTAGGGATTTTAGTTTAATTTGAAAGTGAAGGATCTCTTTGTTGGGTGATCCTGTTTATATTTTTGTTTGTGTGTACAGTAGAGATATTAAAAGAAAAGACATGAGTAAACCATATTGACACTTCAGCTGTGTGGATCTAAGCCAAATGAGAAGACTACATTTCTGCGTAGTAAAAGTAATTTTCTTCCAAGGCTCTTAATGCTTTATAAATACCAAGCTACTTCTTAGATCCTGGCACACTGAATAGTGCACAGTGTTTTGCTTGGAAGTAGACTGATAAGACAGCTACTCAATTGCTCTAGGAGCCTGTTGCACGGGTACCTATATCTTTCCCTCAACTGTGAGACTGCACAAATTTTAAGCAGAAGTAGATTTTTGGGTAAGAGGGGTGCAAGAGGGTATCCTTCTCTTGCATGCCAAACCATTATGTGTTCCCTAGTATAAATGAGAACTCTATATCCCACAGTACCTTCCTAATGCTTAAGATAGCCTAGGAGAAGTCAAATCTTACTGTAAAGTACCTGAAGCACTGAGGGCACTAAAAGTGTGGCTGATAAACTGTTAGATTATAGGCTAATGCAGTAATTCATGTCTCTCTAAGGTGGGATCATGACATTGGCATTCTTTGTTAGGTGCTCTGGCATTCTGCAGAAGAAAGATGTTTGGTTTTTTATATATATCTATATGAATGGGAAATTGTTCCCATTTTAAAAGACTATTTCCTACACAAAAAATAACTCTGTGTTACTCCAACCTACTAAACACTGTATTTGTATCAGAAGGACAGAGCTAACTGTATTAACTTTATTCAGCCAAGGGTTGATCAAAGGAAGCTGTTAGGTCAGGTGATAAAAGTTCATATGCACACCCACAAATGAGCACAGGAAACAAAGGTGGGGGGGGTGGAGAAGCTAAAATAATACCCTGCCCCAGCTATTCCCAGGCCTGTCACAGGAGCCATCAGCCCATCAAAGGCCAGTCTATACAAGCTTAGGGACACAGAGGCAGGTGGGGAACTGAAATTATGGACTTGGACAAGGGGACACCCTGTCTGGGCCCCTCCCAGGGCTGTCCCAGGAGAGCCTCACCCCCATTGTCCAGGCAGGAAACCCATCATGTTGAGCTAACACTAAAGCACCTTCTGGACTGAGGCGAGTTGCTGTATAGTGCTATGAGATGCATTATGGGATGCAGGGGAAGAGGCTTATTAGGGGATGTTACATGAGGGGATGTAAAGCTGGGGGAAGGGATGAATTTAGGTGATTTGGGAAGGAACAAGTGTGGGGAAAGTAGAGAGGTCAGGGGACAAAAGGCCCAGTTCGGTATCAATAATTTGCTAGTTGGTACATTTTTCTGGCCATGCCCTGTTTCTAATGAGTGCAGTCTATTGTATCTTCATATTAAACTACATTCTAACTCTTTCCTGGGTGAAGGGCTCTCTGTTCAGTGTTTATGGAGGGGTCTGAGTGCCAGCAACTGGAGTCAAGACTGTATCAGAGGGCCTGGGTGTCTGTGGTGCCAGCAACGGGAGAGACCTGAGTGAGTGGATTCAAGTTGCAGCCGTGGGAATGAGACTGTGGGTCACAGGGGCCTGTGTGTCCATTGTGCCAGCAACTGGAGTGAGTGAGAGTCTTGGTGCCAGCAGCTGCCCTGGGATCATGGGCCAGAGCACCAGTGTGCCTGGGTGCCAGCAACTGGAGAGGCCGGATGAGTGAAAGCAAGTGCCAGCCACTGGGGTGGAACCAGGAGTCAGAGACCTGTGTGCCCGTGGTGCCAGCACCTGGACCGAGTGCAGGTGTGCGAGCGTGTAAATGCTATTAGGTATCAAGCTGGACTAGCTGTCAAGTAGGTGGTGTAGCCTGGGATATATAAGGGTCTTGGTAGCAGAGCTCTGTCCTGTTCAGCCAGAGAGTGGACTGGGATGAGGCTGTTGGTGCTGGCTGTCTCTGCGAGTGCTCCGTGTGTCTGTGATCTGTGTGGCCAGCTGTGTATGTGTGCTGTGTGTGGGTGCTTACCAGGAGTACATCTTCAGCCTTGCTACTGGTTGGATCTGGGGAGTGGAGCTGCAGCAGCCTCGCTTCTCTCAGCCTGTCTCATCAACATGATATATTTTGCCCTAAAAGAAGTAAGCAAAACTTAGGCAATACTGGAAAAGTTGCACTTGCTCAGAGATAACTCTTCTAAAGGCATTTTATTCACTGTACTCTGGACTCAGAGAACCTGGCCTCAACAATTCTTAGAAGTCCAAAGCAACCCTCCCATCAAACTACCAGCTTTAAAAAATAATAGTTATAACAACAATATTCCCATTTACTTCATGGAGTGAAAAAGCTATTTTTTCAAGGTATTTATAGTGAGTAGGTAACTCATGTTCTGTCCAAAAGCTGTAAGACGTCTAAGCAAACACTCCTTTCCTTAACATAAAGAAGCGTACTGACCCAATTGATTCCAAAATATTTCTAGAAGGAGTTTCTTGTGAAAGTAGTCTGATATAAAGACCAAATGGCATCTTAAAACTGAAAACAAATGCTCCCATTTTTTTTGTTTCTTCGGTGACCAATGATTCTAAAATAATTGCAGTAGAAAAACAATCTGTTTAACATAATCATCCCCTTAGGGCTAAATGTTATAATTGGCTGTCTAGAATAATTCAGATAAAAACTTGAATAAACAGTTTTCCAATTAATGGAACACAGTATTTTGGTAAATGTCCACAAGGAGTTTTGTCGTCTTTGTTTCTAAGCCTCTCCTGCTAAAGCTTTTCCATTTGGCAAGAAGGGATTTTTCCCATGACACTTAAGGTCCTTAAAAGTGATTTATATTTGCATTTGTAGCTATTTGCTGAAACAAGCCATTATTCATATCCTTATCCATGTGGAAATGAATAAACAATCTGCTGGTCATAAACACCCTAAAAAAAAAAAAAAAAAGAGCCCATCACTTGTTAACAAATTAGGATGAGGAGTTGACTGGATTAGGATTTGTTTTCTCTTTTGTGTTGGTTTTCTTGTGGATTTTCTCTTGTGGATCAGAAGAGGAAAAAACTAAGACTTTTATTCATCATTCTAAATTGCAATTGTGTACAGTACATAAAATACATATAGAAAATGACTTGTCTACAGCTGAAATCTTGCATTCGAAATTTAGTCAATGTGAAATTGTCCCTCTAAACTAAAAACAATTTGTTAAACTGATGGTAACTTAAACTATACTTTGGAATCATTTTATCTTAAAATATCTGTCTGTTCAATTTGTTCTTGGTTAGGTCTTACTGAGACCATTAGTTAAGTTACACCAAAGCACTACAACCTAGTATGTATTTGAATGCATCTTAGTAACTAAGATATATTTTGATTTATAAGCCAACTGGTTTTGCTTTGCATGCGGTAAAGCAACTGTGAGGCTCATAGGAAACTGACTCATAACGGAAAGCTTTCTCTAGCATGCACTGTAGCATAGGCACAGCTGCCAAGAAGTTATCTGGGTTCATTTCCATAGTAACCAATCAATATAACTTTATTTTCTAAAGGCCTTGCACTTGAACTAAGAAGCTTATAAGCTTAGATACTACTCTTTAAAGTTAAATGTTGTGATTATTTGACCTTTTTTTCCGCACGAGGGGAATAACTTGCTGGTGCTTTTCTTTACACAAAAACTACCTTCATTCAAATATGTCAAATTTTTCTTTACATAATGGAATTAGAAGGACTGTGTGGGGCAGGGGGGCAGTTGGTTGGGGGCAGATTGTGTACAAATGCTTCAAATATCTCATTCTTTAAAACAATGTGTCAGTGAAAGAAACTGATGCTTTTTTGGTGTCCTTATGAGGAGGAAGGGATATTCCAGGTTTTACTTGATTTTATTTTTGCAAGAATTAAAGCATCAGTATCTATAACTGAGGCCTTTTTACTGTAACTTTTACTTGTTTGTTTGTAAGAGAACTTAAAAACCTGATCATCCTATTTAATGTTTATTAAATTACTTCCCTGAATAAATCCTGACCTGTGATATGAGTGGATTGAGTCTTCCAAAAGCGTAGTGTTTTTGTGCTATCTTCCTTACTTGAACGATGATATACATATAGTAGTATTGGTATATTGAAGTAAATTCGAAAACCTTAAAGGTTTTAAGGACGCTTACGTTTCTCAAGCAGATGTTATTTACATTTATCTTGTATTTACAAGCAAAAATACATTTAATGTTCACTAAATTATCTTTTACTATAATGTTAGTGATGTCTGGAATACTATATAACTGTACAGTGTAAAGCTGCTTTGACTGTAGTTTGCAGTAGAGGTAGAAAGCTGTTCTGAGAAATAGAAACATAACCTGAACCGTAATACTGAGTTGTACAAAGATTTTGGCACGTTATTTTGACCTTATGAGTTTACAGAAACTTTTTTTTTTTTTTTTGAAAAAGTATTATTACTTCATAACTGGAACTATTACAGATGTAAAAACACCACAGGAACTTAACAAAATGATGAATAGGAGGAGAAGTGATTGTTACTGGTAGGCCCAATGGTATCCTGGGAGATAAGGGAAGGGTGGTAAGGGTGATGACAGCTGTCCTACTTGTATGATGAACAGATGCTATGGGAAGGGATTTTCTGACCTTTATGGATGCCAAGTGAACACTTTCAGTCTTGTAGCATTGTTTTATAGCCTTATAATGAATAGCAGATAATCTACATTGCTTCTAGTTTCCAAAAGGACACTCGAGGCTGGAAGTGTTTTGCAGATATTATTGGATGCATAGTAATGTGCACATGCAGGCTCCCCGTGGATTCATGGCCATAGCTGATACGCCTGGATCTGAAACTAGAGATAGAATGCAGGAGGAGGTTAAGTCAAAGGATTGGTAAGAATTCTTGCTCTTTGAGACTTAATAAAGGTTTGTATAATTGCATGCTTTTTAGTATTGATTAGATATTTCTGGTAAGATTTAATTTCATTAATTCTTTAAAGTCCAGTAAAACAGACAGACAGCTACAACAATCACTTTGTTTGGCAATGGCATTTTTAATTTTCCCTTTAATGTAGAGTGGTGTGTTAAAACTGACATTCTTACTCTGTGCTGAAACTAGAAATAAAATCTGATTCTGGGATTTTTTGTGTCTATGCATTTGGGGTTTTTTTGAGAGGAATACTACCAGTGTGCCAAAATGTGATGGTTTTAGTGAAAGAAAATCTTGACCAACCATATCACTTAGTTAATCTGCATTCAAGTTCACCTTCCTGCTCACTCTTTATAGTCTAACAAGCTCCCGAAAGTTAGGATAACTACCAGCAGGGTTGAGGCCATGAGCAATTCTATTGTCTTTCAGTATCAATGGAGGCCTGTTGCTTCTGGTGCTCACAAGAGGACATTAGTATTGTTTCATAAGTTTCTAGCATTCTCAATCTATCCTAATAGAACTGTTGACAGAAGGATCAGAGTACTACAGTGAATTTAATGACTTAAGGTAGTGACATAAATATCCCTTCTTTATCTGAAGCAAAACTTTGTAGTTAGCTTATGAAAAAGTTTTTTATCCTTTTTTCCTGCTTGTGGTAAAACAGTTCTTGATGTGGTGGTGTTTTTAAGAGAGGAGAGGGCCTTTTATTTCTTTGTTTTTAGGATTAGCTCAAAATGTTACTTAGAAAAAAAAGAACTTAAAGAAAATAATTCCTGGAGATTTAATTTCTAATTTAATTTCAGTAAGGCTGGGCCACTGTGTTCCTAGGAGTTGCGTGATCTTTAAGCACAGTGTTGTGAAACTTGCAAATACGCAGACCCCAGATACCTATGCACTTGGATAGATGTGTTCTGCTTTACAGTGGGCATCTAGTTGACTAGTTTCTTTACCTGAGAGTTGAGCAACTATCATGTAAGTGCTACAATAGTTATTCCTAGGTCTTCTAACTGCAACAAATGTTAGCAGTTATCAAATACCCCTTTAAGGTTGTATTCTACTTGATGACTTCTTGCCTGAGCCTGTTTCCAGTAGAGGATGTAACTATTTGTAATTTCCCTTTTTTGAATTCTGGTTCTATTTTGGATTTAAGCAACTCATATACTGGCAGTTCTGGATTTTTTTTTTTCCAAAGCACAGGAAAGTTTACAATGTAAAACATAAAAGATAGAAGGTGGATCATGGTGTACAGAGACTGTTCCTTTTAGGTCACATGCTTGAATATGACTCAGTGTTGTATCATCAGAATCCGTTAGTCTGTTGTGCTCATTAAACTGACTTGTTTTAGGCAGGCTAATTTATTCCTACCTTAGGAAGTCATGGTGCTGGTGAGTGCTGTAGCTGGCAGTCTCACCAATACAGCAAATCGGAGCTTTTGCGTGAGCCTTGCAATTCATCATTTCTCCACAGGTGTGATAAACTGACTCCAGCTTATGTGGAACTGTAGAATACTACCTCAGTTAAAGACGTCAAACTAGATCTTCAATAATAAGCTGCTGTAAGAAGTTGATATAAAACATAGGAATGTATGTATTAGAAAAATGGAATAGAAAGGAAAGGACAAATATTGCTTTAATATGTGAAGACTGTACTTGAACGATTAGAGTGGTAGAAGAAATTATCAGTTTCTTGACCGTTCCAAGTTCTGAGTTTAGAAACATGGGACTAGAAAAGAGCTTTTGATCACTGAGGCAGGTCCCTCAGAATCACAGTCCTTATGTCCCCTGTTATTGACAAACTGGCCAAACTTGTCTTTAATTACAGTAAGATTTTTTTTGCTCCTACTTCTTTTATTTGAAGGCTGTTATAGAAACTTGCTCTGTGGTTTGAGACCTTGTAATTTTCAGTTTTAAATGGGTGTTTGATTATGCCTTATTTTGGTCCTAACCACTTTTCATTTGACTTAAAGTTATTTGGTCTCTGAAGTGTTTGAATCACTAGTGTATTTTTATTATATGTAATTTTTTCTTATAAGATACAGGAGTTTTCCGTTTGTCCTCCCTGTACCTGTTCATTTTGGAGTCTTCTTGCTCAGCCAGAGTTACCCAAACAGAATAATGTGTTCTGTTTGAGCCTTACATAATAACATTAATATAGCTGAAAGCATCCTACATTTTGCCTTTTTTTCAGCTGCATCATATTGTCAGGTTGTAATCCTCCTGCAATGAACAAATCTGTTCAGATATTGGTTGTCTTATTTTGCTCTGAAATGGCAAGGTCCCAGTATGTAGCTGAAATTCTTGTTTGCCCCAAGTGCATTACTTTGTATCTGGTTATTATATATCATCTCCTTTGTACTTTTCCAGGCCTCAAATTTATCTACTTCTGCTTGTATGATGTTCCCTTTCTCTGTATTGAAATACTACTTGTCAAAGAAGGTATCTTGAGCACATTCCAAAGCTCAGCAGCTTGGATGACAGTGCCTGGGAGCTAATGTTCAGGAAGACTTCACTCTTCTGAGGCAAACTGGAGAAATCACGGTCTCATTCATTTGCAGAAACACATAGTTGTTGAATTTTCTGTAGGTCTAATATTGTGTTCAAGGTTTGAAACAGTTATTACTCTTGCTACACAAAGAGAAGAATGAAGGATGATTATTCAGGCCTTGGATCAGATTTTGCGTGAAGTGACCACTCTACAAACAGTGGAACCTGTGTTTGTTCTTGAGCTGTCCTATTGCATTTTATGGTCCTGAATATATATGCAACTGATACTAAGCATATGTTCTCTATTTCCAGGGAGGTAGTACAGGCCAACTGTGTCCGCTGGAAGAAAAAGTTCTTATTTATGTGTAAAATCAGTGCCAGTGCCACAACGGGAATTCTGGATACTTGCATTTGCAGGGTGTCTGTACGGAAGGTAAGTAGCTCTTTTTCCCTCCTCTCCTCTTTCCCTGTTCTTTCTTCACTTCTTTTGGTTTAATTTTTAAATATCTGATAAACTTCATAAAGCAAATTTTAGCTGCAACCGTGTCAGGTATTCTTCTAGTCAAAATTCCGTAGTAATCTTATTAATTACCTTAGCTTGACTAATTCATGGTTTTTTACATTCTTATTGAAAAGAACACTTACTCCAGCAGGATCGCAAATGAATTGCTCATTGGTCTTTACAAAATTGCCCCTTGATAGATACTTCTAGTAAGCAGCAGTAAACTTAGAAGCCTTGAACTGTGCTAAGTACCAGAATTTTGTATGCAGCACTTCCTGCCTTTGGGGTTAGACTTTGCAAGAGCCAAGTGCTGGTCTGCATCAGGCACTCACCCTTCCCCCTCTCCGCAAGATGACAGTCTCCTGCTGGCCTGCACCAAGAACATTATTAATATTAAGTTCTAAATGACAACAGTACAGCCTAGCAAATGTGTGTTGAGCTATTTTAAAATGAAGATTAGTATTTGCTTTTCTAAAAAAACAAAACAAACCAAACAAAAAGCCTCAGTCAGTATCTTTAATGGCTTAATGGCATGGGTTTTTTTCTTTTTTTTTTCTAGGAGTTAAAAGGAGGAAAGGCATATGCAAAGGTAAATTGAGATGTATCTAATTTTGCCTATGAATTAGCTTTTATTTCTTGTCATTTTATGCCCTTTTAAAGTAACTCCAGAATAGTACTCTAATACCCATGATTTCATTATATGTATTATAATGACACTGGGGTTTGGAACTTTTGATCAGTGTGTTTAATAAGTATGTAAGAATATTATACCACCAGAATATTTTTTTCTTTCCATTTAGTATGCTGAAAGGGTTGATAAAAGTAAACCCTTCTGCATGTGTTAACTTTTAAAAATAAACTCTCCTTGTTCTTTTTTCTTTTGAGACTTTAATTTTTAATTGAAAATAGAGCTATGCAGAATTTGACATTCAAAGTTTGTTTTCTGTTTTTTGCCTTGAGCCGCTCCATTTAATGGGCATCCTCTTATTCATATTTGAGGGAAACTGCTGTTGATTGGCAGTCAATATTGTGCATGTAGCAAGTACCTTCATTTAGTAATATGCTTACTACTAACTTTGTAATTTTCTCTTAACAGCTGGGATTTGCAGATCTAAATCTAGCAGAGTTTGCTGGATCGGGAAATACCACTCGTCGCTGTTTACTGGAAGGTTATGATACCAAAAATACAAGACAGGATAACTCCATTCTCAAAGTACGTTGTTTCCTTTATCGTACTTAAACTAATAAAGCAGAGAACAAGTGGTATTATTAAGCACTTAATGAAATTTAAAACATATTTGCTGAACCTCTTTCTAGAAGGAAAACTATTTAAAGTAAAAACATTAGTGTTGTTTAGAAAGAATCATTAAAATCCATGCAGTCAGAAATAGAATTTGTCCTATTCTTTGAAATGGAGATGGATAGCTGTAAAATAAAAGTTTTCAAAAGGTATTCCTATTTTAACAGGAAATGAAAAATTGAATAGGGAAGCACGATGAAAAAGTTAATACATTCATATAAATGTAGCAATTATATCTTTAAGACTGGGCAACTTCCTGTGCAGCTTTTCTAAGAGTGAATCTCTTAATTGGCTTATTTATGTATAAGCCAGCTTCAACACCTCCATGACTCCTGGAACTTTCCATTTTCTATTTCATAGTAATCAATGTAACAACTGGTGAACATTGTTTGAAGAAACCTACCCTCCTGTCCTCTCCCATTAGTCCAGGGAGTTTAAAAAATTCAATAACCTGCATTAACTTGAAAATAATTACATACAGAATGTTACAAGTAAATTTTTTTTAAATTTCTTTTCCTACCAAGACACCAGGATTAATTTCTCATACTATTGAGTATACCGTTTAAGCATGCACTTTCTGATTTCTTTAAGACAGTCATAGACTTTTTCCAGAAAAAATTTTAATTGATGGCTTTGACCCCGCTAACAAGCCTTCTCAATGCGTTGTTGTCCTATGGCATTATTTACCTTTCGTGCTTTTACTTTATCTCAGATGTTAGAACAACCCGTTCTTGTATGCTAACAGTTTGCTAAACATTCTTGGCAAAGAACATACTTCAGCATGCACTGTTTTAAACAATATTCTGTTTGCTCATTAATCTTTCAGATTTCCTGTCTCTATTTTTCCCTTGAAGCCATCTTAACTATTCATGATTCTATGATTCTTCTTGATCTCTTGCAGAATCTTGTATGTGCAACTATGTTGCTTTAAATGCTATTTTGTGTTGTTTGCATGTGTACTAAGAAAAAAGATGTAGTTTTTTGCATAGTGTGTTTATTTGCGTATGTGATGATGCCATTTTATTTTGCTTAAATGTAAGATTTGTGGCAAGTATAACTTAGTGACATGACCATGTATCACAGACCAATTCCATTTTTTTTCTTACAGTGGGTTTTGTTTTCTTAATGTGTAGGTTTTGATCAACATGCAGCTAATGTCCGGAGACCCATGCTTTAAAATGTAAGTTTATGAAAAATCTGTGTGGGATAGTGTTTTGGTCATACATTCCATGTTCAGAATTACACTTCTAGTTTGCATTTATGAATCTCTCCAACCTCGCAACAATGTTAAAAAAAAAAAAAAGAAAAAAGGCACAAACAAATGGGATGGTAGCTGAATAATGGCTAACGTGGTAAAAATACCAGTAGGAGTATCATAGTTCTCCTTGCTGTTAAATACTTAGTATATTTTTAAGCAAAGAATACTAGCCTGTACATCTGTAATTAAAAAAAAAAAATAATCAAAGAAACACTTAAGGGAAACTGTTCCTGCAGCAAGCTTATATAAATATACTTGGTGTGGGGTGACCTGACTAATACTTGTGTTTGGAAAATGTGCTGTTACACCTTTTATTCACAAGTCTCAGGTGATTTTAAAAGATTTATTTTCAAAAAAACCAGAAGTGTGATATGACTTAGTACAAGAGAAAGCACTTACAGATATTTAGTTAGCAAAGACATTATGCAACTTAGTAAAAGATGCAAGAGGTAATATCTGAGGGGGGAACTAGCTAGGAAAATACACTGCTATATATTGGGGATCCTTTGGCCTTATTTTCTTTAATGTGTAGTTAAGGAAATGTAATAGTTTTGCTAGAGCACGTTAGCTTCCATAACTAACCACAGAACAGAAAAATCACACATGCTAGGGAAAAACCTAGTCTTGAATGAGATGAAATTGTTGCCTTCTTTCTAGACTAAGAAGCCATTTTGTTATGAGGCACCCAAGCTTTATGGATAACTAAACTGAATCAGTACAATTGGCAAGTTTCCTATTTCCAGAGAACACCACTATCTTGCTAACCATATCTTGCTAACCATGCCTTAATTATCCTGATCAGTAGGAAGTGAAGAACTCTCACGTCATTTGTATTATACAAGATATTTTATAATAATCTGAAAGCCATTCATCACATTGTTATACTGAAACTAGTAGGAGATGGAATCAAAATGAGAGGACGTATTTTCTTCCCACAACATGTGATTAAGCTCTGGAACTCCTTGCTACTACACATTGTGAATAATAAAAGCTCAAGAAAGAATTAAGACAGATTCCTGAATAAAAAATTACTGAGGGCTATTAAGTATAAAACATCAGATGAGGCTTAAGAAATACCTAACTTACAGATGAGGAGATGCAGGAAGAATATTCAGGAGATACATTACTATGTGTGCCGTATTCTCTCAGCATCTGTTGTTTGCTGCTGACAGAAACAGGATGCAAGGCTAGACAGACCTTTGGTCTGAGACAACATGCTTGTTCTCATGTTAGCCCTTTCAAAAACAATCTAAGGCAGAGTTCCAAGTATTACATATAACTTGAAAAGAATAAATGAGCTTAAGGAAAACAATCTGGAAAAAATTGCTAGCTTCACCCTTGTTATGTCAGTCTCAACTTTTTGTGTACGTTCTCAACTTTCATTTATACTTTCAGACCTTATGCTGGATCAAAGATATTTTCCATTGTAAAGATAGAGCGTTTGCTTACGAACTACTACACTAAAACACTTTTACTTCATTACAGATTAGGTTTCCTATTCAAAATACTCTCATAAATGGAATTTAAACTCATCTTTTGTCAGATTAATGCAGGTAATCAATGTCCCTCTGAATAATCCAATGAAGAGGGATAATAATCTCATACAGGCTTAATCTGTAGCAGTAAACATATATTGAAGTCTTTATTAAGTAAAAAAGGTTGTGTTTAAAGTGAAATGAGGCTGAAGCTCCAAGAAAAGCAGCACTGACCTAACTCAGTCTGAGGTACAAGTATGAAGTAACTCATGGTTCGAGGTAGGTTCTGGTGTAATTAAGAAATTGAGAACCAGTTTCTGTAGCAACTAGAGACTTTGTGCATTACTGCTGTGGCTGTATCCTAACCATTGTTACTGAGGAGATCTGAGAACATTGCCTGCACCAGTCTAGCTCAGGTGATTCACCACAGGAACTCTTCAGTGTCCCCTTACACCACTAATGGCCCTTTATCCTCTCTGCTTCTAACCTTCAATAAGAATAGAACACTGTAAAATCTCATCTTGTGCTTACTGAATAAATAGTAAGAGGGTATTACCTGAATTTGTTTGATTGGGCAAAGCTTTTCTGTATCCCTAGTTATTTAGCAACTCTTGATTTACTTTTGAGTCGGACCTATTAACAAATACATCACTGGTACTGATAAACAATTTCTCAAAGGCAACTAACTGATCATTAGTCTTGTATACTTGTTGGGCAGTAGAGTGTTTTGGACTGCTTAAAGAATCACCTCCAATGGTATTAGCAAAAATGATTTAATAGGAATTTATATAAAAGCATGACTTCACAGAATTCGATGGCAAGGTTCACTCTATTACTTAATACATGGATGAAACGCACAAAGGAAAATTAAGTTAGAATCAAACTAACATTATGTACACAGAGACTGAAGATGCAATAGGGTAAAAGAGAAACATACAAAGAAAAATCGAGTTAGAATTGATTTCTCGTGATTTGTACAGAGATCGGGAATGTAAAAAGGGTAGGGAAGACCCTCCCGTTGAGTCACGAGGTTCAGAGAAGACCCTCTTGCTTTCTAAACTCCTGTTGGAGTCTAGGTGCGGCTGGATCTACTCCTAGTCCCAGACTTGGGCAACCGTTTATGTCTAATGGAATAAAAAGGTAGGGGAAACCCTCCCGTTGAGTCATGAGGTTCAGAGAAGACCCCCTTGCTTTCTAAACCTCTGTCGGAGTCTAGGTGCGGCTAGATCAACTCCTAGTCTCAGACTTGGTCGACGGTTTATATCTAAAGAGATTGAGTATAACAGTAGCCTGAAATTCATTCACAGTCAAATGAAGTTCACAACAGTAATGTAAGTATAGATTTGAAAAGCAATATTGGTAATATACTTGCTATAGAATATTCAGGTTAGTACATACACACATGCATAAAGACACTAAGAGATATACATAAGCGAGTAAAGGAGGTATACCTGTTAAAAATTCCCCTCGAGTTCCGTGAAAATGCTCACATCAAATGCTTCGGCATCCTTCTCAATGGGCGAAGGGTTGAGCCTGAAGGAGCAGAGAGTATCAGCCCAAGTCTTGTCTGCTTTCAGTGACAAGACCTCCAATTTTTGCAAACAGGAAAGTCTGCGAGCTCTGAGAGGCATCCCACTCAGAGGGGTATGCCGGTCGCAGCCTGCTGCGATCCAGGAGAGCTCAAAGCATCCCACTTAGTACTGCTGTTTATACGTTTGGGAGATGATTGACTTTTGTCATCAACAAATTACTGGGATTCAAGTTGTGCTGGTACCATTACGCATGAGTTACGAGTCAGATAAGGAAGGCTCCAGGGCTGTCAGAGAATGAATTAAGATTCAGATACGGGATGCTCCAAGATAGTTAGGAGAGGACTGAGATATGTCTCAAGGTTGTCAGGAGAGAACCAATTATCTCTACTCCCGTCCCCCACCTCCGCCAGCCAGCAGGAGTCCTTGGGTCAGTCAGCATGACTCCCTGTCTTAGCCATGCAAGAGTTCCTGGTACAGTCAAGAGACATTTAACTGCCCAACTCATTACACTTATGCTAAGGCCTAGCAAGACTTTCTGAGTTTGTAGATCAGCCCAGAGAGGGGGAAGAAATGCACCACCAGAATACTAATAAAACAATGTATTTCTGTTCTTTCTTGGCTGGTACTGAAGGAGTTGAAATTAGTACCTAAATAGTTTTCTGGCTCCCTAAGAAAAAATCTCTAACTGAAATTATTCAGACTTGGCATTTTCTTATGATGATATAACCATTTCCTAGAACGTAAGCTTTCAACACAAACAGAACAAAAAATTTATCTAATCCAGATGTCCTTCGTAGAAGGAAAAATAAACCTTAAAACAATTTCACAATCTGGGATCAGCTACATATTTTATGAAGAAGCCTAGAAGGCTTGATGTTTGATCTGAGGTGACATCCCTGAAATCTTTCAGTTCTTGCTTTCAAAAGTATGTTATGCAGTTAAGTCACACAAGCATTGTATTTCTAGAAGTGCTTTTTCTCTTACTCTCTTAACTTTCAAATGTAACATGAGGGGTATGTTACTGTACATAAAGACAGTGACCAATTTATTGAATATGTCAAATCTAAAAATGTCAACAAATATCCATTTGTATGCAGACCAACAGTCTGTTCCCAAAGTCAAAAATAACAAAGCATGAAAAAAACTGTAGGTAACATCTTGAAATGTATTTTAGTTGTGTTTGCTTGCAAGAGAAGACTACTTTCACTTTGTCATTTTCTAATTAGTTTCTTTTGCACTAGCAAAACATAAACTTAGAATTTTATTAACTTTAATAAAATATATCCCTTTGGGTCTTGGTATAATCTGAAACACGCATTTAAGCTTTATTAAAATCTTTTTTAATATTGAGCCAAATTTAAATTATGGTGTGCGTGATGCTTTTTTTATTTTGCAGGAGGTAGAATTTAGAGGGGAATACATGGATATGGTAACATAGGCCCCTTTGTTAGGAGCGGGAGGGTTATCAGCTCAGAATCTCCTCATGTACTGTAACAGAGATGAAACAAAGCCAGGAGTACATCACAGTGCACTATCCAAGTAGGCCAACTGTCATTGTGTGGATTTTGGTTTTTTTAATTTACTGTCTCATCATGTATTCCATGAAGTACTGAATTATATATATTTTTAGCACGTAAATTATCCTGTGATTCATACACTGAAAAAAAAATAATTTAGAACTTCAAAATAAACACTTCACCAATCATCAAAAAAGGAAAAGCATTTCCAAGGATCCCCAGAAGCCTGAAGGACTGAGCAGATGGATTTTGTAAAATGTCCTTAAGCTCCATAGCAATAGCCTTTTTTTTTTTCCTTTTTTTTTCTTCTTAACAGGGGGCTAGGCAGCATGATTTGAGAAAAAAGTTACAAGCCTATTAACTTGAAGCACAGCATGAACTATGCTGATTTACTTGAAAAGAAAAATCTGTGCTGATCAATTTGGAGGGATTACAGCAAATCTTAACCACCTTTTTCTTACAGGCCTCCTTCCACAGCAATGTCTATAGCAATTGTTGGAGAACCAGAATCTTTGCATCAAGACAGGAAAGGTGGAGAAAACTTAAAAGTAGTACATCTGGGCATGGCAGGTATAAAATAATGCTCTTAATTTCTCAATTTTTTTATAACTGGCTTCATAGCTTCAAGGAGATATACAAAATACTTCAAATCTTAAAGGGATGCTGACAGTTGGCCCACAAAGGGACCTTCTTTCGTTATTTGTTGAGACACACTCTCCTAGATAACATCAGTAGAATCTCTCTTTTTTACTTTTGCAACAGTTTATTTAATGGAAAGAAAGACCAGAAATTGGATTGATAGCCTGCCTTCTTTTTAACATTTAAAATCTTTCATTTTCTGTGTGACACATTTCTTGATTTGCTTTGGATTTTTATTTTGACTGAACATTTAATCTGGCCCTTGATTTTCAACATATGAATCATAGGAATATGCATAACTGAGTAAATTTTGAGTGGTAAAAGTTCTAAGTATTGTTTAAAATTGAAGTAGTTACTCTGAAATTTAGAGTATTAGAAAAAAAAATACTATTAAAACACTTTATTACAGGTTGAAATTTGGGGGTGGTTGTGGGGTTTTTTGTTTGTTTTTAACAAGCTTCAGGCTCTTACATAGCTTAGTCATTTCCACCCTAAACACAGCTTAAGTTGTCTTAACCACAGTTACTTTTTCAGCCAGAAAACATCTAGCACACCATTCTACTATGGTACTATGGAAAGCATGGTAATCTCTTTAACGTTGACAGTGTAGACAAATCTAGAACTACATTTCATACAAATCTTTCTAACCCAACCGTACTCTCTGATTTACTCAGAAACTTTTTTTTTTTTTAAGGTATGCATGTTTGTTAACATACATGCTATTTTTGCAGCACTTGAATCTTCAAAGGGTTTGTAGAAAACCAGTGTCAAGTCCCTAATCCCTCTGGGAAATCTGACATTTGAATCTAATCAAGATTACAGGCAAAGTAATAACAAAGCTGACTTTAGCAACAGTATCTGACTTGCACATGTTGCAGATGTCTCATCAAAGAGTGCTTCAGTCCCAGATGAACTTGGTGCATGTGGACATTCCAGGACATCAAGCTATGCAAGTCAGCAGTCAAAACTGTCAGGTAGCTGTTAACAATTTTGTTATGAATTGTTGGGGTTTATTTACTTTCACAGTTTTAGACTGTAAAAAATAAGTATACTTTATATGTTTAAAAAAATGGTTTGAAGTTGAAAGCTTTTTCCTAGGAGTTTCAGGTGTGGGGATGGTAACATTTTTTTCCTCTTAAAAGCACAATGAATTATCTGTTTGAATGTGAGACAGCTTTTTCCCTTAGCTTCCACCAATTCATAGAATCATAGAATCATTTAGGTTGGAAAAGACCTTCATGATCATCGAGTCCAACCATCATCCATGCCCACTAAACCATGTTATGGAGTACCCCATCTACGCACTTTGAATACCTCCAGGGATGGCGACTCAACCACTTCCCTGGGCAGCCTATTCCAATGTCTGACAACCCTCTCATTAAAGAAATTTTTCCTAATATCTAACCTAAATCTCCCTTGCTGCAACGTGAGGCCATTTCCTCTCGTCCTATCTCCAGCCACCTGACAGAAGAGACCAGCACCCCCCTCACTACAACTCCCCTTCAGGTAGTTGTAGAGAGCGATAAGGTCTCCCCTCAGCCTCCTCTTCTCCAGACTAAACAGCCCCAGCTCCCTCAGCCGCTCCTCATAAGACTTGTGCTCCAGGCCCCTCACCAACTTGGTTGCCCTTCTCTGGACACGCTCCAGCACCTCAATGTCTTTCCTGTAGTGAGGGGCCCAAAACTGAACACAGTACTGGAGGTGCGGCCTCACCAGTGCCGAGTACAGGGGAACAATCACCTCCCTGCTCCTGCTGGCCACACTATTTCTGATACAGGCCAGGATGCCGTTGGCCTTCTTGGCCACCTGGGCACACTGCTGGCTCATATTCAGCCGGCTGTCAACCAGCACCCCCAGGTCTTTCTCTGCCAGGCAGCTTTCCAGCCACTCTTCCCCAAGCCTGTAGCGCTGCATGGGGTTGCTGTGACCCAACTGCAGGACCCGGCACTTGGCCTTGTTGAACCTCATACGATTGGCCTCAGCCCATCGATCCAGCCCGTCCAGATCCCTCTGTAGAGCCTCCCTACCCTCAAGCAGATCGACCCTGCCTCCCAACTTGGTGTCATCTGCAAACTTGCTGAGGGTGCACTCAATCCCCTCATCCAAATCATTGATAAAGATATTAAACAGAACTGGCCCCAATACTGAGCCCTGGGGAACACCACTTGTGACCCGCCGCCAACTGGATTTCACCCCATTCACCACAACCCTCTGGGCTCGTCCATCCAGCCAGTTTTTCACCCAGCAACATATCTGAATGAGATTTTTACCTCTTCCATGTGTAAAAACTAATAACTTACAAATGGAGACTTAGCTCTAAAAGCTGAAGGGGAAGTAATGACACCAAGTCATTATATTTGTTAGGAAGCAAGAGTTATTTAGAACAAAAAGAGAACAGCATGTGCTAGAATACAAAACTTGAAGTGAATGGCCTAGGTGGTGTATGCACATACATTCATAAGGCTTTTGAAGTCTCTTTATAAGAAGAGAAAGCACAAATTCTGCTTTCAGGATGGTAAAATATAAGTAATGACCTTGGCTGTCAAGAACATACCTAACCTAGCTCTCCTGCACTTTCCCAACAGGATATAGCACATGTCACTCTAGATCATCCAGCCTGTCTGAACTCTGCCACAGGAGAAACACCTCGGTGGGTAGTACCTCAATAGGAATTGGAAGTATTCTAGAGCCATGTGAAGAGACTAAGCCAAAAGTAACCGAAGCTAATATTGATACATCTGTTAAAGATGTATCAGAAAAACTCTGCAGGTACACTTAACTTGAAAGCCTTATGTAGCAGAAGTAAAATATAATTTACTACATCACTTCTAAGAGCTCTAAATATATATTTTTTGCAGACATCCTGTAAAGCAAGACTCTGTGGAGTCACAGCTGAAGAGAGTTGATGCTACCAGAGTTGATGCTGATGATATAGTTGAAAAAATACTCCAGAGTCAAGACTTCAGTTTAGACTCAAGTGCAGAAGGTATGGAGATAAATAAGGAAGCTTAGGGAAAATTGATGTACATTACAGGCCTTAGGAAAATCCACTCTCTGCATAGTCCCTGTTGCTTGTAATCATAAGGACTGTGCATATGGATCACTACATTTTCTGCTTCATCCTGTCTCCCAGAAGTTGAAAAGACCCTTGCATGACTCAGGTAACTTTCCCAGAGAATTAATTTAAGCCAGAAAAGAAAAGAGCAGGGGCAAATCTATGACGAAGGTAGTTCCTCCAACCTATACCATGTGAAGTTTTGTTCTTCATTACTTAAAACATTTGCATCTGAAAGTATCAGTTATAAAACTGGTAGATTTAAAATTACTTAGTTTTAGCTAGGGCAACATTAAAGGAAGCTAACATATTTTAATTCCCTTGCTTTTTAGAAGAAGGTTTAAGATTATTTGTGGGCCCTGGTGGAAGCACTTCTTTTGGAAGCCATCATTTACCTAACAGGTATGTAGCCTGAACAACTAATCCATAGGTAATACTAAACAAAAATGCATCTTATACAGCAGTTATTCTGCATATACATTCTTGATCTTTGTATCTTTCTATTCTCTATCATTTAAAAGCACCAAAAGAGCTAGACTGTCGGGTTTTAAAACAAAACCCGTAGGTTAGTTCCAAAATAGAACTTATGTGTCAGCCATAAGAATTATAATTTTCAGAGGTTCTGAAGAGTCTTAGTTCCAAAGTTTTCAGATTCAGTATGGACACCGGAAACAGGCACCAGTTTGGAATCTTAGCTCTATAGACTTGCTATGTTACTCTCTGGAGCTGGACGAAAGTCTTATGTGTTTTACTCATCTACCTTTACAGTATCAAACTTCTAAGTCTTCCTGATAACAAGCCTAATTTTCTTCAGTTTTGCTCACAACTCCTGTTTCCATATGCTACACTATTCCTGTTTCAATGGTTTGTTCATCATTCAACTATTTGTAGCCCTAAATTCTCTCCTTTGATAATCTGTTTCAGATTATCTTCCTGTAGTTGTTTTAGAATCAGAGATATTTTTTTCTTCTCTAAACCCTCTTCAAATACTCTGATATATGACTTGACCTGAATGTATTAGACTTCTTAGATGAGAAAACATTAAAAACAGGTAACAATATGCTCTAATTCCATGATTCTGCAGTCCAGTGTAACTCTTAAGATTTTTCTTTATCTCAAGAAATTAGCATAGCATCAGTATTTCAGCAAGTACTTTTGGAATTACGTATAAAGGCTACTGATAATGTGTTGAAAGTTATAAAATAAATGCATTTTACACAAGCAAGCAATACTGTTAGTTAAAAGATAATTCATTGGCTTATTTGCAAACTGGGCACACTAATTTCTATCTAGGATAACATGTATGGTTACAGAGCACACTACAGTAGTATATAGAGATCTGTCCTAATTCAGTTACCAGAACAGTCAGGGCAGAATATTATACTAAGGCAGAGCTTGCCCTATTGATTTTTTACATAGTACTGCAATTTGCCATGTAAAACAACCCACTGTGCTATGTCATGTGGGGGGTGAGACAGTTTTGTTTACAATTCAGCATGAACAAAAGACTGGAAGATGTTTTTCGTGTATCTTAACATAAGATGACTATCACTTACTGGTTTTTAGATACGTTTATCTGTTTATATATATATGTATATAAAAAGTATTAGCTGCATATGATATAGCTGGGGTGGGAGGGGTACCCAAAAGGTAATATTTAAGGAACTATAGAGAAGTCCAACAGTATCTTCTTTTTCAGTAACATTATTTATCATTCTTCATTTTGACTGTAGTAAAACACAAAATGCTTTAAAGCATTAAAGTGTAGGTTACTGAGTGACATGGTAACTACGCATGTTTTCTACCCTTCACATTTAACTGGTTTGGCACTAGGTGTTCAGCTGGGGTTTTTTTGTTGGGTTTGGGGCGGGGGGGGTGGGTTTTTTTTTAAACAGTAAATTTGCTGATCTGTGATACTTGCTGTTTAGCTTCCATTTAAATTGGAATTGAACTAACTTCTTTCAAACATTCTTTCAGAGCAGGATCTGGAGCATATGAGCAGGTGGTGATAAAACGCTAGACTAGAATGACAAACGAGGAAAACTTGGAGCTCTGGCATTGATACTTCTGGTTTTCTTTGCTCTGTTGCAAGGGTTGTGAAAGCTAAAATGAACTCAATGTGATCTTTTTTTAAAAGTAACGGAATGCCTCTTACTCATAGAGCTTCATCTTCTGTGGTATGAAGGCAATGTTTAGCTATGTATACCTTGTGCGAGCACTTGGACTGTTTTTGTAAGCTCTACCTGATGTTAGTGGTATTACTTGCTTTTTAAATTGCGTGAAACATTTTTTAGAAGCATGATGAAGTGAGTCCCGTTTCAGTATTTTATATGGGAGATCACTTGTGGTGATGTACTTTGTTCATAACTTCTTTTCTAAAGAAGCTTCTGAAAGTTTGTCTTAAATGAACCTGAAGAAACTAATTAGTCAATTTGATCCTACCTGCTGTTTTAGCCTTACAGAAGCTAATTGCTTCTATCAAGTCAAAATTAAGGCCTCCACAAAACAGCCCAGCTATGTTTTAACATAAACAAAACCTCTTAGGAGTACTGAGCACAACTTCACTGTAAGGTTGAACAGTAGAGGTGAACTTCACATGCGTTTTAAAAAAACCCAACTAAATAGATCTAAACCAGCCAGTAATCAGTTGTGTTAACTGTAAATGAAGTCTAGAGGCTTAAATGCATCAAATGTGACATCTGTTTTTGTGCAAGTGACGAAGTGGGATTCCACATCAAAATACTAAGGCATAGTAGTATATTATGAAGAATGCTAGCTTGATTATTAAATCTGGAGTTCAAAAGCTGCTTCCACAGAAACTCTCTTCAGTAATGCATGAACCTTGAGATTCAATGGGATGGTACTGTTTACAAACCTAGTCAGTAGTTTACTACCACTTAGAACTTTTTATTGTAGCTTAGTCCTTCACTCTTAGTTAGTGCTTTGCTCATGTTTTGAATGTGCCTTGCGGGACTGGGGAGGTACAGGGAGATTAACCTATTTACTAAGCAACCTAGTCTTTAAAACTAGGTAAACATCTATACTATTATCAATATAACTTATTAAGAGAAGCACTTTATTGTAGACGAACTCTGCACTCTGAAAACGTCTTACTGTGCAACATATTTGTCGAACACTTCTTTCACTATTTGTCTACTGTTACATTAAGGTCAATGTACTGTATTTAAAGTTGCACAAACAGTGATTTGCCTGACAGGCAAGAAAGATCTCTTAAAATTGAGAATTATGAAAGAATCCATTTTTAAAGGGATGTGTTAGATGACACAATTCTCATTCAGGCTGGGCTCTGCTGTATTTAAGTGTAAACTGCAAATGACCTTAATTTTGTTATGATTAGTTGTATTGTTTATCAGTAAGGCTTGGATTAAATAAAAATACAAATAGCGTGGCCATTTTTTTAAGCTCTGAATGCTTCAAATTCGGCTCAGAGTGATGTTTGACACCCTTTTATTGAAGTAGGCCATATTTAATAGGTTAAATTAGGAAAAGCAGGCTTTGTTTTCCATAAATCCATAGTGGAATTATTAAACTAATTTCTATTTGTGTTTTTTAAGGAAATTTCAGATTTTAAAGCTTGAGTACTGTTGTTGAATATGATGAATATGAGCTATTTCTCAGTTATGGTACTTAAATACTTTTATTTCCTACTGTTAATTATAATATTTTTAATGTGTTTTAATGGGTAAAAGAATTAATACAAAGACTATATTTTAGCTGCTATTAATAGAAGTGTGGTATTATCCATTTCTGTCCTCCATGGGAATTTTAAACAGAACCTACGTAACTGCTAGTATACAACTATCTCTCAGAACATGATAGTTTCCTTTCCTGTTATATAACTAATTTGTACCAAAAAAATCCTACTGCAAGCCAAAAGATGCATGAAATTTGAATAAATTAGTTGCTTTCAGTACTCTTAACACTGCTCTGTTTGTTGACAAATCTATTAAACCCAGTAGTAGTTAGATGGTAGCTTACTTAAGCTTACTAGGAAAGATAGGCATAGTTTGAGGAAAACAGACTTTTAAAAAACATTGTACAGCTACTTATGTAATTCTTAAGGGAATTTCCATAGCCCAAATTTGTATTCTATGTTAAAAGACACAGCTAACTGCCATAGATATTTTGTTTACTAGAAACCAATTATTTTCTTGCCTGAGCAGATCTTTTAAATAGGAAGTTTACACAGAAATCAAGCTTTTAATAAAACTGTATCCTAGTAATTTATTGTTCTGAGTTTGAGTTACAACTCTTTATGAAGTGATTCTCTAATTGTGCATATTTTAAGTGGAATGTAACCTTCATATTTAGATGTAGTTTGGTTGGGTTTGTTTTTTTTTTTGGTAAACTGTGTTATAAGAATACTGGAGACTCTCATATAGTAAACTATTCAGGATGTGTTGGTGGCTTGTGGGTTTTTTGGTTGTGTTTTTTTTTTTTTACTGTATTTAAATGCAAATCTCTCAGACATTCAATAAACTCATGTCTTCAGCTTGGAATCTGTTTCTAAACAATTATGTCTTTTTTTTAGTACAAAAATCACAAACTTAACTGGAAGTTCATGTCCATTTCAGTTTCTCTACTGCTTTTCAAACTTCACCTCTGCAGCTTATTAAACTCCACCTCGAGTCCACAAAGTATTTAATGGCACCATTAGTAGTACATAGTACATCTGTCTCCTGGAGAGGAAAAGTAGTATATCAGTCTTACATAAATGAAAAATCAATTTCAAATTGTGAGGCATATTGGTAGGTTAATTATTAAGCAGACTGCACAATGAGCAGTATTTGGGGAAAGTGAGGGCACTGTATATAGTCCCTCCTCACCTTGCAAATGACAAAACTAATCCTCCTCAGTTGACTGTAAAGAATTACTACTAATAAAACTTTTCATACAGTTTGTATAACTTTGTAAATTACCTTCTTATTTTTTTAACAAAACTATTTGTGGTATGTATTACTTTTCTCATCAATGCATTCCAAATAACCAAGTTTTTTGGTTCTGCAGTAAGTATCTGCTCTTACATTAAAAAAAAATCATAATTAAGAGTACAAACTATTAGGCACTCAGATCAATTCAGTAACCAATTAATTGTATAGTAAGGATTAAGATAAATAACTGTACCATGTACAACCAACTCCAGTCTCAGCTGTCTTTCAATTCAAAAAGGAAAACGATTTTTTTTCTGTATTTCAGCAGCATATCCTGGAATTTCTTTTGTGGGGGGTTGTCTCTCTTCTGGTTTTATGAATCAACAGATTCCTTATAGAATGAAAGGCAAATCTCATCAGCAAACAAGGACCTCACAGTGGAGAGTTCCCTCAGAAATACAAAGTATACATGTATATACATAAAACATTCATAGATGCTAGTCACATTACTGAATACCAGCAGCTGCAAATATAATCACTAGGGTATTTTTCTTTAAAATGCTTTGCTTTTTCTACTTCTGTGTTTTCACACTGTTTTAGTGATGTACATGTTGTAAGGAAAACATGTAATTTAGACACAGTTCTTTTTTAATCTGGAAGGAAAACATCTCATGAATGAAGATAAGGCTATGCACCGCTGTTGCATATCCATATGTAATATACGAAGGCAAAACCATGTGGTATAGGAAAAGGTTTTCCTTTACTACTACAGAAAAAAAAGAAGAGATAGGAAGTACCAGAACTTTGAATGCTGTCACTGAACGCTTAGGTGCATTTTGTAGACATTCTGACATGGGAAAACAACAACACAAAGATTAGCATGGGAAAACAACACCACAGAGACAAGGATTAGCATGGGAAAAAATGACTTTTTATAATTCTTGAGGCAAAATAAGTAGCTCTGTCTTCTCCCCACCCAACTGCTCATTCTTGCCCACTCTCCTCTTCCCACCTGTTGCACCACTACCAGTTTCTGTGACAGATTAGTTGCTTCAGTTCCCTGTGTGGCCTTGCAGGGGGATCTGCCAACAAGAGGAAAGGCAAACACATCTTCATACATTTGTTAACATTTGTGGGACAGGTTCTTTTCATTTTGTTGCGTCCTTGTTAAAAACTAGAAATTAAATAACTGTTGGGTTTTTTTCTTTTTTACATGAAGGGAAATCTCTGAGCACATGCTAGCAAAGCTTTGTCCAAGTTCAGAGTTGTAAGCACTGACCTTCTGATCACAGCTAAAATTGTTCATGAACTTGTAAATGCAGGACTAGCTTTGGGGTTTGTTTTTTTTTTTTAAATTGTCTTCTCTTATGATCTACTAATCTTTCCCCAGTATCCTCATTTGAGTACATGCTAGTGTCAGTGCATTTTATTTTGGGGATGTTCCCAGTGAACTGGCTGCATACAGGACTGCATTACAACATGTTTGGTTTTGTGAATGAGGAAGAAAATGCAAAGGACTTTTGCATAACATTTTTTCTGTCATTTCAGAAGCCCCTTCCTATGTTTCTTCTACTCAGTTTAAACAGAAAAACAAAAAAGTCCTAACAACTAACTGTTATGAGATACATATAACCCAGCTGTAGCCAAATGATCCAAACCTTGCTTGTCCACATGACGATAACAAGCACGGAATAGAGCCTAATACCATGGAAGCCCATGGGTGACAGGACTGAAACACATCAGAAGTTTATTAGCTGTGAGATCTATTTGTTTGAGAAATCTCTGAGGAGACAGACAACTAGCACCTCCAGCTCTCACAATTAGGCAGTTGGTTTTTATTTATTAAAATAAGTAAGGGGATATTTTTAGAACTTATACCACTTCCTCACTTCGTTATTAATTTAAAACACTGATCAGAAACATTCTGTTCAGCTATTCTGACCATCATCAATCTCTACTAACTTGCTCAATAGCTATCAAGTTATTTCCCTTATATTCAGGATACTGCACTGGTTGTTTTGGTTTTGTGGTGGTGGGGTTTTTTTTGTTTCTGTTTGAGTTTTGATTTTGGGTTTTTTTCATCTACTTTATTTGGATTTTACAGTTTTGAACAACCTAAAGTTGATCTGTTTTGAGATCTATGTACCATCTCCTGGTCAGTGGTATTACCACATGCAGTCTAAAACATTTCATTTTCATAAACTTGCCCTCAGCATCCTGATTTGAGACATCAGAATTGACCTTGGTTTCAAACTGCCAGTTTAAGTGGCCACAATACTGTGTTTATTCACAAATATGCATAATAGTTTAATCAAAAGACCAACCTAATAATGAAGAGCTATGCACAGTGAATCCTATGAAAGGGTTTAACTGCTCCTGAAAAGACAGTTACTTCAGTACTTTAAGGAAAATCTTAATTAAAATTGATTTAAGCCAGTGGAAGCCTGGAAAGCTGGCACACAAAATAGCATAGTTTGTTTTAGTAAAAGCTATCAATCAGTCTCAATTAAAAATGTATATATTCTAAATAGCACTTCTGTATATGATATGTAATAGCTTTTTCAGTTTCAGTACACATATATATATACTAAGGAACACTGTGAACACATGGGGCCAAACATCTGTAGTTTGACTTCAGATTTTTCCCAGGAAAGGCATAAGCAAGAACGTAAGAATTGATATTTGCCCTAGCTACCATTAAAAACTAAACCCTGTTACAAAGAAGGGGGAGAGGATCCATGAACCCCTTAAAAATTGGATTACTGTTTAGGCCCCTTCATATCAGTCCACCAAATATTCACACAAACCATTTTCCAAATGTAGCTACAAAGCCTTAAGGGTATATTGTTTTGAGGAAAACCAAGCATGTATTCATATGCAGTCTCGTCTGTTCACAAGACACTCCTGTAAGTAGATGCTACCTGAATACACAATTCAAAGAATATCATTCCAAATCTGACAGGTCCTCCTTCTCTTCCCTCTTCCTCATTTTAAAGTGATCATGCTGTGAAATACACTAAAAGATACAATGTTTCAAGAAGAAACGACACAGGAAGTTCTGTGGTCCAAAAATCTTTTAAACTATAGTAAACCATATAGTGAACTGCAGAGATATTTTCTCATAACAAACCAATGCTACTCTCAAACAGCTATGCTTATTAGTGTCCAAAGAATATTTACCAATTTTGAATTTTACATATATTTTAACATAACAACTATGGCAAGTTCATATCACAATGTCAAAAAAAGTGAAAGCATTCTAAATATCGTATTAAAGATGAATTTTAATTAATTCTAGTTCTAAATATCATGTGAAATTAATTTTTAATAATCCATGTCTATTTGTTGTAGGAGAAAAATCTCCCACTAAAGACAAAGCTTATTAAGTAAGCATTTTTTAATCATTCAGCATGACAGAGCACTGCAGATCATTCTTCTTTCCCTGAAACTCAACCTGTTACAAATTCTGTGCGATTTCTCAATTCAGAGAATTACAGCTGCCTTTTTCCTTTATGTCTGATCTTTCACCTTAATCATTTCAAGTGAATTCCAAAAATGTAGAAGGTAGAATGCAGTTACCATCTTTAAGAAACGGTCAGTCCTTACACAGAATTTTTTATTTTCAGAAAGTTGTGTAACTTGCATTTCACAAACATGAAGTCAGTTCTGATAATACTAGCTCATTCGAAGCTGCCAATGACATTGTGAAACATACACAGAATGAGGCCTCTTAATTAACCATCTCCTTACTCATTAGAAATACTCAGTTGAGATATTAAAATTATTGGTTAAAAAAATTTGGGTACACAAAGAAACTTAAAAAGAACTGTAGTGTACTGCTTCATTAATCCTGTATGAACAAGCCAATCTTGTGCATCCTTCAAAATTTCTGTTTTCCTAAGTCCATTGTCTAACATTTGCTTACTGTGTATTTACACATACAATTCAGCTCTACTTAAGAAAAAATCACCTTGGCCAAGCCAGTAAGCTCTACTATCTGTAACACCTCTGCTTTTCATTTCTGCTGAATGTGTTGTCAAGACTTCTTGGACAACAGCTGCATGTGAAAACACAGGGGGGTGTTTTGGGGTTTTTTTTTTTCCAGATACGCCAGGGCCAGGGCAGCATTCACAGTGACAGATTTTTTTTATTTTTTCAAAAACAGAACAGTCAAAGATACCAGTTTCAAATTAATTAAATTCAGCTTCTGGAAAGTTACAGGATGCAACTTATTTTCCAAGTAGCAGTTACCAAGAAACTGGATAAGACAATAGGGCTAAAACTGCCTTTTTTCCCCACCTCACATCCAACATCATGGCACTTCTCCCCACTATTGAATTTACTGAGCTATAAATGTTTGTCGCATATTCCAATTTATCTGGAACAACATTTAGTTTTCATGAAGGCTGCGTATGTGCTCATCTTGAAAAAGGCATCTATAAATTTTATTCTATCAAGAAAAAAGTTGCCCTAAACCTATGTCTGACTCCTATTATTCAGCACAACAACATAGTTCTGTGTTATCATCAACTATCCTTAAAGCTAACAAAAGATTACCAAAAGGAATCTAGTCATGATAAGTACAATACGGTAACAGAAAACAAACAGAAATACTTAAAATTTTTCTTCATGGGAATTAATTCTTTCCTTTTAGCCCCTGATACTCCAAAGCCCTATGAGTTACTACAATCTTTGTCAGAAGCACTCATCTTCACTGAACAAGAGAGGTGCTGATGGATAAATACTGGAAGTTTTAGAAAAGATTTTGTGGTTCTAGTTAGCATACAGAACACACCATTTGACAGCTACTAAAAAACCACTTTCATTACTTTAACTGAACTTTGTACGAGAAATCTGCGATCTAATTCTCTTCATTTTCATGTTCAGTATTGAACATCACAGCAGAACCATCACTGCTCAGTGTGACCTTGCCAGCAATAAGCTTGCATAACTTCTCAAAGGTACCACAAAGTTGATTCACTTTGGGAAAAGAAAAGATTGTTGTAAGAGGTATATAAACCACATGTCCATTGACAGTTGGTTCCATGCTTTTTTCAACAACCAGTTTTCCAAGATTGTCTGAAAAACAGTTCATTGAAGGTTGGAATTTGGATTTTCTCTCAGTAGGATCATCATTATACTCCTCATGCTCTGACATTACACAGTCCAGCAGACTTCGCTTAATGATTTGTGCTGTGAAAATAACTTCACTGACCACTGCATTCTGGAGGTACTTCTCATCTTTAAGACTTGGATACACTGCTTTGAAGACCTTTACAACATACAAGAACACATAAAATATTTATCATTATCATAGGCTTAGATTTTAACATTTGCTTATCAAAAAGAGCTTCTAAAATGTGAACATAATTCTTGATTCAATCCTGTTTTGCTTATTGCTTTAAACATTTTCAGATAATAGAGAAACTAGACAATATGACTTGATTTTATGTATTACAACTACAATGGCAATTAGATAAGTTAACGGAACTTCAAAAAAATCAGGCTTGTATCTGCAAGCTATACTTGTAGATCAGGAAAGGTAAAGCCCTGCAACTCTTTAATTCTTTTTAATCATTCTCTTACTTTCCACATTACTCATCATGAGGCTCTGTGACAGTTCCACAGCTATGTAGCTTCTAAACTACGTCTGAACCATCATCTGGAAACCAGGACTGCAGCTAAGTCTTTTGTTCTGATTTCAGAGTAAAACATTAAATATGCTCTCACAGATGCAGAGAATGCTAAAAAATAAATTGTGACATCAAAATCTGTGAACTTGCAGTATGTTTTACACTGAGCTATACTCCAAGGCAATCAAGGCAACTAGGCAGACAATCGCATTTCCACTAGTTTACTAGGAAACGCTTTATACCAACACACTACCACTGAAGTTCCACAGTCTATAACTATTCCTTCTTACTTTCTGATTACATCTTGAAATGTTGATGTATTCCCATAAATTAGTTACATAATAAAATAAAAATTTAATAATCCAGGTTTGATAAGAAACACATGAGATATAACAATCTTGTTTAAACTCAAAGGATACTGCTGTCAAAACTCCCTCCATAATGACCCTGTAACAGAAGATAATGAGAGCAATTTCTAGTATGTGTCAGTCACCTAGACATATTTCCAAGTTTGTTGAGCATTAAAGAGCACTTCACGATTCTACTAAGGGCAGTAGATGACAGGTGAAATTTCAAGTGTGTAGAATGTCTTTATAGCTTGGAAACTACAAAAGACATTCCCATAACATCACTTGACATTTCACATCAGGTCACAAGTCACTTAAAGATACATATAGATCTTTAAACAAAGAAGTGAAATATTAGAATATGTTCACTGAAACAAATAATTTAAGGCCTCATAAGATTGAGAAAAAAACCCAATGTATTTCTCTTTTTGCATTATTACTTCATGTTATCTCTGAAAAAAACCCCCATCCTTTGATTTATACCACATGGCACTTAGATGCATTAGGCTTTGTCGGTGTGACACACTGCAACACAAAGCAGAGTACTTTACAAAAATATTATCTGATGTTATCTAAAGAAAAAGCCATTTAGTGCTGAAAAACAAAGAGGTTTGATGTGGACCACCAAAGAACAGGGTACTTGGCAAGATCCCATGCCTCTGCAAAAACCAGAACTGGCTACCTGAAAACACCGAGATCAGCGTGTAACATCAAATGCTACTGAGTAAGGCAAACTACAGAAAAGAGGTCCTGTCAATCAAATTTCTGGGAAATGCCTTCCTTCTGACAATATATTTGACAAGAATATGCAGTTCTTTGCAACACACACTCTGTTAGAAATACTTTTTTATGCTTTTTATTTTTTATGCACCTGAAAAGTCTGTCAGTGCCAACAACCACATGATGAAAAAATGAATGATTAGAGGAACTATTATAAAAATAGTGTCACTGTATACCTGGCGGAAAGGAGAATTTTCATTCTAAGGATAATAGCACATTAAAATAAGAATGATTATCCGTATTGCTATTTAGTGGATAACCTAAAAGTTAAAGGCCTTTATACAATTAGAAACACAAATCATGGACATCGACTCTCTTGATCTGATGGTGTATGTTAATCAGAGCTAAGACTGAATAGCAATAGTAGACCATAGAACACCTTCACAGGCAGGTCATGGAAAATTTTATTCTTTATTCATCCTCCTAAAGGAAGAAAATAATACTTACTGTTTTGTAAACTCCTTCAGTGGGTTTCTCAGACTGAGCAGATTCACTGGTTTGAGGATGTTTTCTAACAAACACACCTATTTGGGTACAAAACCCAACGTTCTCCATTCCTGTTGGTGGGTGCCCTACACCAGTAAATTCCACTGAGTAATCATAGCGTCTAGCAGTCTCTAGAGCCCTATGAAAGACAAATTATTCCAATCATACTAAATATTCATCTTTTAATGTGATAAAGACGCATTCTCTAACAGAAGCAAGACCCTGTGAATGCTTAAGCATAATTTCGCTAATAATACTCACATGCCTGAAGATAAGCACTGTCAAAACTTGCCGAATCAGAGCTGTAATCATATGCCTACCACAGTCTGAATCATTTAGTATTGGTAGTTTAGGCAAGCAAACATTACTATTATTTCTAAAATATCTGCATAGAATATACATGTTCACAGTTGCTTACTCACTGTCTTAAATGCACTGAAAGTGAGCTAAAAAATACCAATTTTAGAGAACAAAATTGAGAAGACCCAATAAAAAACATGTGCACCCCGAAAGCACAAGAGACCATTTCTTAATAGAAAAAAAAAAAGAAAAAAAAAAAAAGAGGTTTGTTGTAAACGTATAAAGAGTAAAGTCTACCTAATCAAGGTTACAACAATGTACATGACATCTAAATGGAAACCAATCCTGTAATACTGTACATCAGCCAGTGTGAAAAAAGTGATGGGGCTGGGAACTAAAATGGCACTACCTACCTGCATTACTCTCCGTGAAGAAATAGTAAACTAAATTAGTATCTCATGTATTTTAGAGAATATTGCAATACTTTGATTTCACAACACAAATGTAAAGACTTTCTGGTATTTGCAGCACAAAAAAAAAAAAAAAAATCACTCTTTCAGTGTTATCAATATTTTTAATTCACATATATCCAAAAGCAGAATCTAAATTTACTTTAAGTCTTATAAATGGTCTCTAAGGTATTCATCCTTTAGCTAATAATGCAGGCAGGTTTTACTATGATTATTTAGGGAAAAATATATGCTTCAAGCTTTGCAAAACTATATACTCAAAAATCACTGCATACTTTAAAGTCTATGGCAGAAACAACCTAAGTGGCAAATTTTCCAAGATAAGATTTCTGACCAAGAGTTGGCTATTGAGGTATGACATCCTTTACTGTACCATGTATTTTCTTCCACAGCTGCCTGACAGTTGAATGTTATCACAGGATATATATCCCACTCCCTCTTTTTTTTGTTTTTATTACATCTACTGATACTAGAGTAAGATATATCTCATGCAACCCTCTGTCATGTACATATATTTTGCATAAAATCTTTCGTTGTGCCATGATCCACTAAACTATCCTTAACTTTATTCAAGATGCTCTGCTCCTGTGATTATTTGATAAATCTGCTTGCATACTCTTACAGAAAGGTCTGGACTAATTGAGTGCTTTGATTACACATCATACATAGTAAGCACATTTCTCAGGTTTTTATGAAGCATTTCTATAGCAGGCTATTATTAAGTGAAAAGGTTAATTAATACCTTACACTTCAAATGCATTAATTGTAATGAAGATATATAAAAGGGAAAGTAAAAGTTTTAAATATTTTTGCAGAGCAGTTACAGTAAAAAGCCAACTTAACAACCATCATTAAATGCAAAACCCACAAAGCATGCTTAACTATTCATAACAGCAAAGAAATGTTTCGCCAAATCCGTAGGTGTGAAACTCCACTGACACCAAACCACATACACAAACCATTCTGAAAACATATAGGTGTTCCTTTCTGACATTACTGAACACTCAAAGCTGTCTGCATACAATGTTCAGTAAACTTACCAGCTTTGAAATTGCACTCGGTTCCATTCAAATTTGTGGTCTGGATGCCTGAATAATGTCACTCCCGGAAACAAAGGGTTAAATTCAGAATTTGGAGTACTGATCACAACTATGCTTGGAGCCATGAAACCAAACACCACTTCAGGAAACTTCTTCAGTTCTGATTCTTCCAGGTGCTCTATTCTGTAAAGGATAAGTTTCTCTTATATCTTTAAAAACACCCTACTATATTTTAATCATCTTAAAAAACAGTCAAAAAAAACCCCAAACCCATATCTGTACCTTGTAATTTTAAGCCTAGCTCTGCAATATTAGCACTGGCACTGTGGCTGAGTGGCAGCTTAGAGGTTTTTGTCTGAGAAAATTTCCTCTTGCTTTTTGGACTTTTTCATTAATATTCTTTTTCCACCATAAGCTAGCACCACTTCAATTTCTTAGTATTGTTAATTTAAGCACAAGTTAGAAAATGCCACATTCTGCTACTCTTTTGATCAAATCTGTTTAGAGTATGGACAAAATTCCAAACTGAACCCTAATGAACTTAGGAAAACATAGTATGTTGGCCTAATACTTACAGTTCAATACAAGTTACCAAGTCAAAACCAAGCATGCAAGGATCTTTATGGGCAACTGAACCGTGATGCAAGGTAACAGTTAGGGGTCTTTCAGCCGGTTGCAAATAATCAACAGGAAGAGGAGACAACCTATGCCTACAAAAGTGTTAAAAACACAATGTCATAGAAAGGACCTTAGGACAAGATAAATGGTGCATGTAGCT
This sequence comes from Harpia harpyja, assembly GCF_026419915.1. Lineage (NCBI taxonomy): Eukaryota > Metazoa > Chordata > Aves > Accipitriformes > Accipitridae > Harpia > Harpia harpyja. The sequence goes on along the minus strand of NC_068950.1, from coordinate 21,672,759 downwards.
GAACTAGCTAACACCCTACATAGATACCTTTTAAATCTCAAAAAGGTTAACTATTTTACACAGATTAAAAAAACAGAATGTCTAATATAAACACATTTTATGACTCTCTACAATAGGACAGAAAGCACAGAGGAGTTAATTCAGCAGTTGTCCTTCATGTTTACAAAAATCTCCACTATACTCTCAAGCCACTTGGAAAATCACTTGTAAATTCTGATAGTAGCTCAATTCTAGACACACACAGTAAGTCTGGCTTAGACACACTTTACAGGATTTTGGGGGAAGTTATTAGGCAAGCATATTAACCTATTTTTTCCAAATAAAGTGGACCAAGAACTAAAATATATGGGCAAATTTCATTCTGAAATACTGCATCAGACAAAACACACAATAAACATTAAATATAACAGAAGGCTACTTTTCTTCATTTTTGAGAAAGAGCAAGTGATGTCAGCATCTACATCCTACGCATTCATTGAAACCATATGAATCAGCTTCCAAGAGAGAAACTTTGGTGTTCCTCACCAGTCTGACCCATGCTTCAAAGATCACATAAACATCACATTTTAGAGCCTTCTAAGCCAGACACAAAACATTGAGCTAACCTTCGCATTTCAAAAATGTTAACAAGAATGAAGTTCCCACCACGGTGACTAAAAGAGAGTTACATGCACATTTTAAAAAGATCAGATTTGCATACCACAGTAATGTCATATATAAGCATAAACAGATACTACTAATACAATGTATTAGTACCTTTACAAACAGTGTATTTCTCAGATGTACACACCTTCAGAGCCATTCCATGACCTGCACCTTTACTACGTTAGGTGATGTTATGGGTATCTACAGCCCAGTAGTCCCCAGACACAGGTGCAATGTAACTAATTGTCGTGGTTTAACCCCAGCCAGCAACTAAGCACCACACAGCCGCTCACTCACTCCCCCCCACACCCAGTGGGATGGGGGAGAAAATCGGGAAAAGAAGTAAAACTTGTGGGTTGAGATAAGAACGGTTTAACAGAACAGAAAAGAAGAAACTAATAATGATAACACTAATAAAATGACAACAGTAATGATAAAAGGATTGGAATATACAAATGATGCACAGTGCAACTGCTCACCACCCGCAGATCAACACCCAGTTAGTCCCTGAGCGGCGATCCCCCCGCCCCCACTCCCCCCCAGTTTATATACTAGATGTGACATCACATGGTATGGAATACCCCTTTGGCCAGTTTGGGTCAGCTGCCCTGGCTGTGTCCCCTCCCAACTTCTTGTGCCCCCCCCAGCTTTCTCGCTGGCTGGGCATGAGAAGCTGAAAAATCCTTGACTTTAGACTGAACATTACTTAGCAACAACTGAAAACATCAGTGTTATCAACATTCTTTGCATACTGAACTCAAAACATAGCACTATACCAGCTACTAGGAAGACAATCAACTCTATCCCAGCTGAAACCAGGACACTAATTAACAACAATGGATAGCTCTTCATTCACCAAGCTGGTATTTCTGCATTTACCCTCATTTTGAAATTCTTTACAAGAAATTATGTAACATGCCACTAAGTCAAGCCAAATACAAACCTTAAATTAACACAATGCAAGAGCTTACATTTTCTCTTTCATTATACTTGTACAGATATCTAGCCCAGCTAACACTTCAATGCAACTGCAGAATTTCAGCATCCAGAGAAGCGTGCAGTCAGCACATCCTAAATCTGCCACCTGCAAATTAGATATTAAACAATGTGTAAACACTGCATATTTCCAAGTAATTTCAGAGACTTTAATAAAATAAAAATTCCGTATTTATGTCAAAATAAGTTTTTAATGATAGAATAAAGCATTTCACGATCATAACTACATTTACAGTTGCAAGCAGGATAAACAAGGATTTGAAAATTCTTTAAAAAAAATTATATGAAGATCCTACAAGAGTTTTTAAATGGATTAACCTTTTGTTATTACAGCCATAAACAAATACATGTAGAACATCCCACTGGCTGTGGAGAACATCTTCCACATGAAGGCATATTCCCTCAAATAACAGTAAGGTATGTTTCTAAGTATTAAAGCTGCAGCAATTTTCACATTCACCACTGCTTTTCACTGGTCTATTCTCCATCCAAAACACTGAGAATAGGCTCACCAGCAGCCAACTTAGCACCAAAGGATCTGCATAAAACAAGTTTACAGGCTCAGTCTAACGTTTAAGTGGGGAAAGCTGGGGATATTCAGACCACAAAGTCAAACATATAATAGATATTCTCTCCTGTAAGCTTAAGAGGTGGTTGAGTACACAAACCAAACCCCTCTGTTCTTTCTCAGGCTAAGTCAAGGTTGAAGCACAATGCTCAATTCTCATTGTGAAAATCCTGAATTGTTTCTATTCAGTTTACCTCTACCCTGTGAGTAAACAGAAAGTTTACCCTCCCCCCCATTTTACATCCTACATCAGAACATTCAAACCTTTCAGTACGGATGCAACAGTCCTGAATATGTTCTATTTAAAAGCAGATTACAGTGCCACGACTTCATAGACTGTATTAGATTTTTATTAGCTACTAGAAATATGATTATGTGAGGGCACCGCAGGTGCATTTCTCATCAATTTCTTGCATGCTCCCTAAGACATTAACATCAGTTTCACAGTTAAACACTGAAGACAGAGGTATTTCTCAACTTTTTGCATTTTGCGAGGAGGTGCTGGGGGTGGGGGAGGACATATTAGAAGAGAGCAAACACCACACAACATTACTTAAATAATTTAACTTTTCAAAATGAGTACCAAAACAAGAGCCCTGGTATATTGGGGGGGGGGGGGGGAACAGAAGGGGGCAACAAGACCTTAAGAAAGTGGAGGAGAGTTAGCCTCACATAATCCCACACTCTTAATGTCACTTCTCCTCTGAGAGCATCCACGTGAATGATGAGGTAAACCTGATATCGTATACGGAACTAACAGCTCTAGAAAGCAAAACCAAACTATGATGAAAGCAGCTTGAACCCAAATCCTCAGCATTAAATTAAAACCAGAATGCCCCCTACTCTCCAAAACAGGTTAAGGCATTTTTCTTGTTTAGATTTTTCCCCCTTCCCATCAATTAATATTAACTATATGCACCCCTGAAAAACAAAACATGATCATCAAGTGTCTGCTAATGCAATTCAGTTTTAACAATAGCTCCTCCACTACTGTTGTTTGGTAATTAAGTCAGCACGTTATCTATGCATTTCCTGTCTTCCTGAGATACCTAATGTTAACTTTTTTCAGATCTATAAAAATACAAAACATACCAACCTTCTTAGGTTTGTATTTCCCCACTAAATCTTTAACGAAATGGTAGCGTTGTTTGTACAAAGGAGGTGTAAATTTAATGATTCCTGTAAACTGTTCTTCTTGAAAGTTCTTATCCATAGTATTTTGCTAGTGCTAAAATAAAACCCTCTTATTTTGTGAAGTACTTTATAATGTATCAAATTACAAAGTCTGCTCTTTTCAGTGGTGTTCAATTCACAATTAAGCAGGGGTAGACCTGATCCCAGTTCTATTCAGAGAATGACAAAAAACATAGGAATTAGCAAAATTATGCACTCACTTCTCCCTCCACATACAGTGACGTAAATAACATTTTTATAAAACAATTATAATCATACACAATCCTAAAAAAGCAAGTTTCATAATTCATCACTCTCCATCCAGCACACCTACACAGTGTTCACAAAACTGCAACATATTTAATCTTCCTTAGCTTTTCTGGCAAGAGCGGAAAAATAAATAATTCCTCGCTCAGGTGCCTGCTTTCTTGTCTCTCATCTATCATTTGTTTTATCTTACAATTCAGATTATTTTATATCTGGATTTGTGCATGTATGGCTCAAAACAATTTCTACAACATAGCAAGAAGCAGAAAATATCTAAATAATTACTACGTTGTGCAAGAGGAAATGTCCTGCTAGGCCTTAGCTTTAGACTTACTATGAGCTGAACCTAGTTATTAGTGCCTGCATTTTATAAATAAGCTAACATAATTCAACGTGGCATTAGAGTCATAACCATTAGCGCATTTCCAACTCTCCCACCTTTCATTAAAAACTACATTTTTAGCACACATATTTAACAAGAAATATCCCCACTAAACCTAAAAATAAGGCCCTAATGAATGATGAACTCCACAGGAACGGCATAAGTGAAGGAACATGGTCCTGCGGGCACATGGCTTTCCAGAGCCCTTCTGCCAGGTGACAAGTGCAGCCCAGGGCTCACTAGCAGATCTAACGGGCACCAGGTCCAGCACAACCAAAGCAGCTGGGCTAAGCATGCTGGCAACTTGACTGCCCCATGAGGTCTTTTATCCATAAGTATAAATATGTATTTTTTTATATATATATGTACAAAGCCAGGAAATAGGCTCAGTCTTCAGGCCAGTCATCTGCCTCCTCGGGAGCAAAGTGGGCCTGTTGGACTCCCCTCGCCAGATCCCCACACGCTCCTGGCCCGCAGGCTGCGCCCTCGCCCTCCCCAGGCTCCGCGCCAGATAGCCCGCGGCTGCGCCAGCCCTCCCTTCGCCAGCCAGGGCCGCCTCAGCCCCACCCAGCCCTCACGGGTACCAGGTCTCGCCCGGGGCCTGCTCCTGGCTGTCCGCAGGGGCTGCGAGGGGTAGGGCGGAGCGCCGCTAGCCGCCCCTGACCCCTCAACAGCCATTTCCTCACGCCCCCGCCCTTCCCCAGGGGCTCCGCCGCGCTTCTCCCTCCATCTTCTCTCCCCGGCGCTGACCTCCCGCCTCGCGCAAACAACCACCTCCCCTGGCGTGCAGCGTCGCGAGCGCCCGCCGCGGCGGGAACGGCGCGCGCCGCCGCCTCAGGCGGGAGCTGCGAGCGGCCGGTCCGGCACCGCGTACTTCCGCGGGGAGCCGCGCAGTGGGGAGCAGGCCTTCGCCGGGGCGCCTGAGGAAAAGGGGCCGCCTTCGCCTCTCGTCTCCGCCAGGCCTGTACGCCTGCGTACGGATTTCTGAGTCAAACCTGCCCCTTCGAGCGGAAAACCTCGACGCTTCGGCGGCGTCGGGAGCGCCGGGAAGCTGCCGCCCCGCAGCAGCTGGCGGAGTCTCCTCAGCCCCGGGGTATGGCTCCCTGCGGCCGCACAGCAAAACCCTTATTTACGTCTTTTAATGTAGGGAGAACGTCCTATAATCCTCTTTAATACAAGACGATAGATGAACAACTAAACGTCTGCCTGTTGTATTTATGTCTGCCTGTGCCAGTCTCCGTGTAATTAAAAGTGATTGGCGGGGTGTGTGTGTGTCCCTAATTTTTACACGAAAAACCCAAAATCCTACTGACTCCTCGTGCTACTTCTTTTAGGTTCTGTGTGACTCGGTACAGCTCCTGTGCCAGCAGACGTATGTGTTATTCTCCGTAGAGGCAACTTAACCCTATTGCACTGGTCGTGACATGCAGTGAAAGAGGTCTGCCAGGGTGAGGTGAAGACTACAAAAACAAACCCAAAAAACAAAAAACTATACGTCTTTTGCAGGATTTCATTAAGTATTTTCCACATTGGGGCAAGATTTGTCTCTCAAAAAGCAGGCAGCTGTTTGGATGCACAGTGAAAGCAGAAAGGAAAACATGGCTCCAAATTTCCTGTTACTTTTTGTGTTCACAAGTCTGTAAAGCGTTTTGCTAATCACAGGGTGGGGCAGCTATATAAAAAGGGTAGTGGATATTGTACACCTGGGACCTAAAAGAAGGAAGGAGGATTCTGGTGGCAGTGAGGGTAGAGATTTGTTAACTAAATTAGACCACAATTCAATACTTTTTGGTTTAGTTTTCAGAGAATACTAGAAATTTATATGCTGATATCTGTCTGTGAGGGCTTAAACTTGAGTCTTGGCTAACATTTTAAGTTTTGCAGGATGTGGCCTAGACAAAGCATATATAGCTAACAGCAGATTAGCTATGTTGTTTACTCAATAGCTAAGAAATGTATGTAAGGGTGCTTGCAAACTGGCAATCCATACTTTTTTTTTTCAGATATTTCAAGTAATTAGAATGGTTCCATTCTGTTCTAACTTCTTTGTTTTTCAGGTTTTGGAATACTATCACAGTTAGCTTTTCTTTATATTCATTTTGGTTTATGAATGACTGGTAGAAATAGGGAGCTGTCTCTGCAATTTTACAATCGTTTCTCATCTAACAGTGAAGCGCTAACAACAGTGTATCTGAGTAAGGCAGTGTGAGAGTTGCTGTTTCAGAGTTTGGATTGCAAACAGGCTTTAAATAAGTGTTGTAATCTTACTGATCTTTACTTATATAGGAAAGTTATTTTAAAGTATATAGGGAATAATTCTCATTAAATCCCTTTGACTAGTCTAGTAAATTCATTTTTACTTTTTAATTAGGTTTTTGCTTTTTAGAAAAGAAAATACACTGTAATTGAAATAAGGGTATGAATACCTTGTTTAAGAAAAAAAGAAGATAGTTTGGAGGCTCTTTGTTTTACAACTCAGTTGCTCTTTTTGGCTGTTGAGTCATTGTTTAACCTTGAACCATCATTTAGCACCTATGTCTGAATTAGACAATCTATAAATTATGCATAATATTTTTTTACCGCAGAGAGATACTGTAAAGTTTATTAATAGAAGTCTTTCACTTCATGGCTTAAAATGCTATAGATTCTGGTATCCTGTAAAATTCTACTCATAATTCAGTATGACATTCTCAAGAATAAAAAAGGATAGGGAAGAACAGTAGTAAAGATATAGTATACAGTAGAATTAAATTCGTAACACATTGTGAATTCACACAATTTCCTAACAGTTTGTGGGACTTCATCACAAAATGTACCACTGTAAGTGAAACCTTCAGAATTACCAGATGTTTAATTCTCCATTATCAAACAATACCATCACAGAAATAACTTTTTTGATTGTTCCATATTGGGTGGTGGAATTGGATGGAGATCCAATCTTTTGAAGATTGGCAACATGAAAGAGATGGAGAGTGCTATAAGCAGTTTTAAGCTGGACAATCTGCTTTGACTCCAGGGTGTCTGATCTTTTTCTTGCTAGAAAAAAGTTTTGAAAAATTCTTCTGATTATTCCCCATTACATAAAATATTTTTTTTTTATTATTCTCTCACTTAAAAAAAAAAAATCTTTGATTTAGTCTGTCTAAAGTTTGAAGTGGATTTTTTTCCTTATGCAGTGGTAAATCTACTTAACAGTCTCAAGGAATCATAGAATAATTTATGTTGGAAGGGACCTTTACGGGTTATCTAGTGCACCCCCTGCTCAAAGGAGGTCCAAGCTGATGACGTTCCTCAGAAATTTCAGTTCAAAGGTAATTTTCACATCACAATCTGTACTTTTGAACTGAATATTCAAGTTGTATTCAGTTCACTATGCCCACAAATTAAGCAGGTTATTTTTAGAGAAGCCTCTTACTTTTGTACCATACAGAGAGCAACAAATTGTATGACTATGCTGGAATAAAAGCATCTCACAGTATAAAGTCATGAATCAAGAAGTCCTCAACTGCTGAAACTTATTTTATCCTTCAGCAATTGGGATGAGAAAGGCAACTGTACTTTCCCTTTAAAGTTGCAGTGCATATAATTAAATGTGCTAGCAAAAGAAATCTAATGCAGCACTACTGCCAGAACACACTAGTCCACACTGATATTTGACAGGAAAACACATGCAGCAATACTGCTTAATCTATAATTCAAGAGCTAACAACCATTCTTCTCAAAACAGATTCAGAGGATGTTTAGTGACTAAATACTAGTATCTTTCTTCTCAGCTTTAACTAACAGATTAGGCCTATTTGAGAAAATTCAGAAAATTTCTGAAATCTGTGTGAATGACAAGGGAGGCTAGGCTTTTACATACAGATCACCATACTCTTTTATAATTATATATAGTTCCTTGCAGTTTGCAAGTGAAAATCACCTCCTTGCTGATTTTTTCGTGGTGTTTTTTGGTTTGTTTGTTTGTTTGCTTTGGTTCTCTTCTGTGTAAAGACAAGCTGGGATGCCTGAGGGAAGAAAATCTAATTTGCAGCAAATGGTTTTATAGGCTGCAGCTATATCAAAGGTTTCAGCATCACCACCAAAGAGGGACTGCGTAAGAAGTACAAAAATGTTACCTTATACTGAGGAAAAACACTGAGGTTTGGAACATATTGACTAAATATTCCAACAGGAAAAGATAAATGCATGAAAACACAATTTGGGTAATATAAATTATAACAGAAATACAGGCTGTCTTGAAGTGATTATACAAGGCAACTTAAAGAAGTGCTCAGAGTCAAGGGTACCCTAAACAACAACAAAAATACCACTCAGCTTCAAGGAAAAGTTACTACTCTAGCTAACTGTCTCCAGAACAAGACTACTTCACTGCTATAAGGACACTTTCTTAGAATTCATTTTGTGATTAGTTCTTTAATTTCATATGGAATTGTTAAATGGATATTTACTGCATCAAGACGGTAAAGTCCTGTGATAAGTAATGAAGGTTTTGTGAACATCTTTGGAAATCGGCCGAGATGGGAAGAGAAAGCCAAAAGGAGGCTGGTGAAGCTATTCCTAGAAAAGGGGAGTGAAGAGCCTAAATAGCAGAACAGGCAGTTTGGAGAAACTGTTAACTGTCAGGGCCTCAATAAGAACACTTTTCTGCTATAGTATGAGCTCTAAGGTACAGTAAAAGGCCAGAGTAATGAAGATGAATTACTGTGCCTCAGGTTTTCAATGTGTAATGTAGAGTGAAGATACTCTAATGTTACTTCCAGCAGTATTTATCTCGTTTTTACATTCAAAATGTAAATTAGTTTGAAATAGCACAAACATAGAGATGCTATTTCCATGCATACTTCTGTACCAACTTCTCTCTGCAGCTGTTTCCTGGCGCACTGAGCAATGTGGAGCCCTTCTCTGTGTGTACAACTGAATGTATTTTGTCCCACTATGCCCACTTTGCAGTCATTTCCGTGGACTCTCAGTTATTTTTTTTGCACAGTCATTTGATGTTTAGAATCCCTTGGCAATTCTTCTACATCGTGCATTGTCTCCCTCTTGTACTTCAGGTTAAAGCTTGACACCAAAGTATGTAACTAGGTTTTTTTGCTTTTGCAAAAAAGCGTGCAGTTCAAAACCTGTTGGAAACCTTTGAATAATAAGCTAAACATGACCTGAAAATTCAAGTTCAATTCACCTATCAGATATATTTCAGGCAAAACTGGAGGATTTTATCTTTTCTCCATTTCCTGTTAGCTTTTAAATGTAGAGAGTTACTTTCTTAAATCCACCTGTTCGTTTTCAAAAGCATTAACCTATTTCCGATGGTTCTGAGTCTGCATGTAGCATTACTAACTTCAGAAAGAGGTGTTCGGGTTGAATTTAGCAGCAGGGAACAGTTACTGTTTTCTTCGTGTAAGATGAAGGTTCTCCGGAGCTGCCCCGCCATTGCCAGGTCCCGGCCGGAGGAGTGGGCCTCATAACCAGCACTAGTTTCAAGTGAACAGGCTTGGATGTATCCTGGCCGTGCAGCCATCAATACACGCTTTTTCACCCCAGATTCCCGCACGCTGAACAACTCCGCCGTGACTTCCTAGCTTGTCTGTTAACGTGGAGGCGGGAGGCAGGCCGCCCGGTGCTCACCCTCCCGCTCCTGCTGTGCGCCGGCCTCACTACCCACGACGAGGGTGACCGATGGGACCGATTTCCAAGCCGCTGGCTTCTTAGCGCCTCGCGCCACGGTGACAGCAGCTGTCCCCCGGCACCCCGCAGGCTCCCCTCGCTTTCCCCGGCCGGGATCTCCCCGCCTGGAGGGTCCGCGGCCTGGACGTCAGGCGCCGCCCGGCTCGGGGCAGCCCCGCGGCTGAGGTGAGCCTCGGGCGAGGGACAATGCGAGTGCCGGCGGCGGGGCGGCTCTGTGAGGCGGCCTACTGAGAGAAGGAGGAGGAGGAGGAGGAACCATGTGGCCGGGCCGCGGGAAGGGGCCGGGCCCCCAGGGGAGGGGGCGCCTCAGCCCCAGCCCCTTTGCCATCCCCTTCCCCGTCTCGTTCTCTCCCGACCCCGCCTTGCTAGGCCGCGGTCCCCCGCGGGGATTGGTCGGCTCGGCCCCGGAAGGCGAAGCCGTCACTTCCGCGGAGTCCGCCATCTTGTCAGCAGTTGGCGGAGGCAGCGCCCGGCCCGGCAGCCCGCGCTCTGGTGTGGCGCGGCCGCTCGTCCGCCTTGCAGGCCGCGTGCCGCCGCCCCGCTCCGGGCCCCGAGCCCCGAGCCGCCATGGCCAACAACAGCCCCGCCGTCGGCGCCGGGAACTGCCAGGGGCAGCAGGCGGCCCAGCACCAGCCTGGCGCCGTCCCGCCGTCCCAGCAGCAGCTGCAGAGCGGAGCCCCCAAGCCGGCGGCCTCAGGCAAGCAGGGCAACGTGCTGCCGCTGTGGGGGAATGAGAAGACCATGAACCTGAACCCCATGATCCTCACCAACATCCTCTCGTCGCCCTACTTCAAGGTGCAGCTGTACGAGCTCAAGACTTACCATGAAGTGGTGGATGAGATCTACTTCAAGGTGAGCCTGCGGGCCGCGCCCTGGGCGCCGGCGACTCCTCGGGGCTCTGCTGGCGCCTGTCCCGAGGCGCCCTGTGGCTGGGGTTTTTGAAGGGGAAAGGCTTTGATTGCAGCCTGCGGATTCTCTTTCTGGCCTTCCTGCCCCGTATCTCGCGGTAAGGGATGGGAGCAAATCTCCTTTTTACTGCTTAGCTGGGGGCATCTGAGGTGCTGCCTTCTCTCTCTTACAAAAGAAACGTGTTTCGCGTCGGCTTTGGAGTTACGGAGTTGTAAGTTAGTTCTGAACTGGGCAGCGTGAGAGCCAGGGCAGCGGGGATGAAATGGCCGTCTAAGGACTGCGCTCTCAGTCGGAGTGGGGAGGGGACTCGATCTGCATGCCACTTCTAGAGACAAGCCCTCCCCGCGGCCTAGGAGTTGCCGACACACCGTGTAACTGCGCAAAAGGTATGGTGGTGACTGTAGGTGATTTCGACAGGAGTTTGTATGTGGCCTTCTTCCTCAGAGGTTAGGGGCCTGCCCCCCCCTCCATACCCAGTCAAAAACTAGTTCATTTTAGTGCTTCTCTTGGCGATAGGTAGGATGTGCTGGGGAGGTAACTGAACTGTATCAGTGCACCCATGTCTCAGTTCTTGTTTTGTTAGCAGGATTGAATCAGTTTTGCAGCGAGGCTTCCATCAAGCCAGTCTCCCAGGTAGAGGTATGCATAATTAATGCTCATCAACACAGCCACATTCTTTGTTCTGATAATGAGAGCAAAACTTAGGTAATTCAGGCTGCTGTCTTCAGTCAGCTGTACTGTGGTGGTTATTGAGATGTTTTTCTCCAGTGAATAGATTCTATTTCATAATGTTACTGCGTCACTTAGTAGGTGTTAATATACTTTGATATTATAAAGAAAGAAAAGGTAGTCTTTTTGTCTCATTTAACCAGGGCAAGTCAAGTTACTTAGGGCACCATAGTTGTGAAAAACAACTCCACGGAAGTATTTAGAGATTTTTGGCTTTGTTTGCACGTACTTATGAAGACAGTGCTACTGTTTTTCCACTTAATGGCAGCATTTCTCTGCTTGCGCTCTGTCATTTGGAGCGGACTACTTAATTCTCCTAATACTCAGAGTAACATAGATTGTAGACAAAGCTTCTCTTTGGTTAATTTACCACTTGTGGCATATGAGACAGAAATAATTCATTCTATCCATCTATTCACTCAAATCCATCAGAATGGAAAGCAGCAAAGTTTATTTTTGCAAGTGATGACAAGAGCTGAAAAATTTATTGAAGAAACATATTTTCAGAAAATTTGAGAGCTTGCTGTATTTTACATGGACCCTTTCAGACATAGTAAAAGATATTTGATGTGATTTGTCTTCTTAGTATTGGTAGAGCTCAACTGCAATAGGTCAAATAGTTCATTTGATTGTCTCAGTGTTTCATTCCGTAAGTGGCTCAATCTTAAATTGGGGAAGAATTTTGACGTGCCATTAAATATCTACTTATTAATCCAATGTAAATAAAGTTTGCTTACTGAACTTGACAGTTATTCTGACTCAAAACTGCATGCTAAATAATGAGATAACTCAGCCCCTTACTTAATCATGACTAATAGATGTGAGGGAGAAGATAACCTGATGGTTAAGGTACTTCACTGATATTGAGATTTGTATTCTGTTCATGTTTTAAGATTCCTGAAAAGTGTTGAACAATTGCTGTTGGTTTTTTGTTGTTGGTTTTTTTTTTTTTTTTAAATAAGCATGATATCCACCATAGCAAGTGTATTTTCAAGAGTATTTGTGTTTGGGAACTGAAATAAGTGTCTCATTTAAAAAATTGAAGAATGCTGGGTTCTGGATTCTCAAGAAAGATGATCTTAAGTCACACAGGCAGCTAGTGATAGGGACTTGAAGGCTTGAAGATATGGATTCTGTCTAGATATTTAAATTAGTTCACTTGCAGTTATGGTCTTCTGTTTCAGTTCCGTATCTGTGAAGTGGGTGACTTCCTCTTTCTTTATCCCTGGTACTAGCACCACATGCATGTCCTCAGCTTCATTTAATCTGTGTGCTTCCAAGAAGTTAACCGTATGCAGTAGTCTTTGTAGGATCAAAACTTCAAATGGTTTTTTCTGAAATGAGTATTGTTTTCAGGGCTTTGGGGTTTTTTATTGGTATCGGTCAAAACCATCATGTTTATATTGATTGTGGCCAATAAATGTAACTGTAATTAAAAAAATTGAAGACTACTATTGTCATAGTGTCATATTTGATCCTTTGACTAAGATATACTCTTCAGTTCCTGTGAGAGGCAAAACCGTAAGTAATCAGAAGTGTTGTATTATTTATGTAGTATTTGTGAACTTCTCATATGATGCTAATAATACAGAAAGTCATAGTGGATTTTGAGTTCTACGGTATTGGCATCTCTCATGTTTCCTATTTGGATAAGACAGCAACTGTAAAACAAAAACAAAAAAACCCAACAATTCAGCAACTTTAGCTGTTAGTATATCTCTGGTTTCGTGTGATTGTGTACGTAGTTAATTTTGTTTCATGTATTGTTAAAGAATTTTAATTTGTGAACTACAGTACAACTTGGCCACAAACTCTTAGCCCCAATCCAGTACAACACCATTCTATCTTTTTTTTGTCTTGTTTTTGCTTATTTTTTTAAGTTGACATGTTTAGGAAATATACTTGTTTATAGAGCCAGATGTTACTTATCTGAATTTCACAATTTCAAATGTAGCTTAGGCAGTTTTATGGTTCTTAAGTTGTTCATGACTCTTACTGTCAAATTTAAGGAATGGTGTTGGTTAACTATGTTCATGCACTCATCTGTAAATGCATCTCAAAAGATTTGAATTAGGCAAGCTTCACTCATACTTAGGAACCATTTTATCTAAGAACATCACTGCAGTTAAACAAAAAACACTGCTTTTTAGATTAAAATACTATACTTTATAGACATCTTTCTTTTGTCCTAATTGTAAGTGATACTCAAAAGAAATCTCTAGCTAAGCTCACTGCATAAATGAGATTTATGAATATGAGACTGTAGATTTTGACTTCTGTAGCTGTCATCTGTGGGTATCACTAAACTTGTTAAGAGGCAGTTTAAATAAAGGTTTAGTCACTGTAGAAGATAGTAATGATGGGGTTTAGTCATAAAGTAGTTGAAACTATGTGGAGTATACAGTAAGCATGGATGCTTGCATTGGTGGGGTTTTGGGGGGTTTTTTAATCATCATCTGTGATTTTGGCTATAACTTCTTAATGTGGTAACTAAAAAGGCCAAATGGTTTGCTTTAATGACAAAGCAGGCTTGATCTTGAATTTCCTAGGAGAAGACAAGCTACTTAATATTGATTTAGGATATCCGTTGTTTAAAATTAGGTTTGTACAGGCTGCTAAACATTATGGAGGTTGTAATTGTCATTTTCTATCTTCCCACCCTCCACCTTTTCAGGTTACGCATGTTGAACCATGGGAAAAGGGAAGCAGGAAAACAGCAGGCCAGACAGGGATGTGTGGAGGGGTAAGTAGAAGTACGTGCCTTCTTAAATTTTTCTGTCTGGTAAATAAATTTTGCAAGTGTAGCTAAAACCTGCTTGTATGTTGGCTCAGTCCCTAGATGTGAAATTATTTATTACAAAGAGTTGATATATGCCCCTTGCTTCCAGAGCTGTGAATCCAAGTAGTGTTACTTTTTCCATGTAGCTCCGTTTGTAGATTTAATCTAGTGTTAGTTCTCATGTTCTCTTGCAGATTTGGAATAATGTCTTTGTGACTTCCTGTGTTGTCACCTAACTTTTTTTCTTTTGAAAGGTGCGTGGTGTTGGAACCGGAGGAATTGTGTCTACTGCCTTTTGTCTGCTCTACAAATTATTTACACTGAAACTCACTCGTAAGCAAGTGATGGGCCTTATAACTCATACAGACTCTCCATATATTAGGGCTCTTGGATTTATGTATATTAGGTAAGTATCAATATAATCAACTAATGGCTAATTTAATATACAGGAAACTGTATTAAAATATTACATTCTTTTTGTACTTAAAGGTACACACAACCACCTACAGATCTATGGGACTGGTTTGAATCCTTTCTTGATGATGAAGAGGTATGTCGGCGAGGGTAATAATTTGTTTTCTTTTGTTTCTTTTCATGTTACTACTTTAGGTTTAAACACTGTTTGATAAGGTTTTCTGTAGTTCGAATGTTGCAATGTTATGTTCTGGTAATTTCATTAATTAGTGCAGGAAGCAGGTCTGAGGTGGGACCCAGGTAATTTTTCTTAGATTTCAAAGATTTAATAGACTTTTCCATTGGTTACGATGTTACTGTGTCAAATACTGCAAACTCATGTGAAACAGGTTTATTGAATCAGAATGCAGACAGCAGGCTGTGTGAGTGTGGCTTCTGTGGAGTTTTTAAGAAAAAGAATTATTTTTGAGTGAGGTATAGTAAGTCTTGAGAGTGCTACATTTGTATTTTGCATTTATTCCTGGGACAGGGCGAACTGGTGCTTACATAGAAGAGTAGAAAGTACATAGTAGAAACCAACATTCACCTTGAAAAATACTACCAAAAATCTCTGTGGTTATTATTCATGTCCTGGAATAACTAAACCCAGGATTTCTTCAGAGGAGAAACAAACAGCCTAATTACTGCATAAGGTGGCATTGTTTCTAATAACCTTAATGTCTTTGCTAATGGGGCAAAAAAAGAAACATGAGTTGCTAACTGAAGAAGTTCAGTGAAGAGGCTGCATTATTACGCAGTCAGATAGGAGAATACCTTTGGTATCATAGTCCTGATTTACTGTCTGGAGGAATGGAGTAGGAGTTGGTGGGTGACATTTTCTCAGCCTATGAAGTTGAATATACAGTCTGCTACATATTGTTGCAATTTGTATTTATTGAGCAGGTTTTAAATCACATCCTAGATTTAAGAATGGAACAGGAAGGATCACTTGCCCTCTTCAGTGTGACAGTACGCATCTACTCCAAGAAACTTCAAATGTTGTAGTTGCAAATGATGTCCGAATACTCATATTAAAAATAGCGTTAATTATACTTGTATGTGACTGCAATGCAGTGTATTTATTTTAAACAGCTTCTTTCATGCTAAGTATCAAAAACACTGTGCAAAGGAAACAGCTGTTACTTCAGGTAAACCTGTGTTATTGTTTGTTTGCAACAAAAATGAAAACAAATTTAAATCTTGATTGCATTGCTGTGATATCCTGCTTCTCCCCCAGATGGTGCTAGTTAATATGAACTCCTCTGCAATGTTGCATTGTAACTTAGGAGGAGGATTGGGGTGGCTTCGTTTTCAGGGTCCCACAAACAGCTTGATTCCCAGGACAATGAAGTGATCACAAGTGTGATACATTGTGCAGGTCTTAACTGGTTCATTATTCTAAGCACCTTTTTTAGTTTATACATTTCAGTTCTTGCAGATAACTGGTTATCAGCATATATTTGTTTATTGTTGTTTAAAATATCCCAGTATATTTTTGCAATTAGTGTTTCTTTCCCAGCTGCTTTCAGTAGCTTTGTGCTATGTAGGAAAAAGTGCTTGGGGCTGCTTGTCTTAAATTTCTTACCAGTCCTGGTCAAGCTCAGTAGGATGAAGCAAATATATATATATATGGAATTATTTAAACCTACAGGATTTTTTTCTCCAGTTCTTAAATATGTGGAAGCAGTTCATATTTTGTCATGCTGCTGTGAAAAACTTCCCAGGATACAGAGTTACTTTTCAAAATGCTTCTTATGTTTATTTTGTTTAACTGTACATACTCTCCAGGTGCTACGTTTAACTCCTTTTTTTCTTCTTTAGATCTCTGCAGCGATTATATTTGGAAAAACTGTATATCTGAACACTTAAATGTGTGTGAGTGCAAGCAGTTTTACATTTAGATTTTCTCTTCCTGTTTAGATAACAAATCTCACTTTCCTTGTGTGCTTGCACTATAGGTTTGGGACTGACAATAGCTGACTAACATGTCCTGAGCTGTGAGAGGGCATAGCAAGAAGGCCTTCATGCGGTAATGACCCTTTTCAGAGACAATGGTCATCATGGATTATGCGTTTCCAATTATTTGTTCATTTATTTATTTTTTTACATATTTCTAAATTAGAAACCTCACTGCTTCATGGCAGTTGGTTTGCTATTGCTTCCAATTCTGTTAGGATGCCATTTTGTACTAGAGGTTTTTCTGTGATCATTTTTAGATAGGCAATGATGTAGTTCTTAAATGATTTAGGCCACAGGGTTGGGTATGATGGTACGCAGTTGTACATCCACAAAATGGAGTATTAAATGTAGTTTGAGAGGAATTCTCAACTTTGTGGCATTTAAATAAAATACAAGATCATACCATGTAACCAGACTGTGTAAGGGGATTTCACGTTAATCTCTTCATCGACAGTCCCTTACCATCCAGATGGCTGCAGGATTAGTATGTGCCTGCATGCATATGTATTAAGTCCCATTCCCTATCTGTAACATACTGCCAAATCCAAAGGGCGCAGAGTTTGAATTTTTCTAAGGAAATGTATTAGAATATGAGACAAGTAAACTTTCATAATCATGAGACTTCAATAGGGCAGTAATGTAGCAGCATTTTTTTTTTGAAAATCAGTAGAGAATATTTTTGACCATCAGGATATTTTTTGCTTGTATTTTGTAGGACCTGGATGTGAAGGCAGGTGGGGGTTGTGTTATGACCATCGGGGAGATGCTTCGTTCCTTCCTCACTAAGCTTGAATGGTTTTCCACATTGTTTCCAAGAATTCCTGTGCCAGTCCAGAAAACCATTGACCAGCAAATTAAAAGCAGACCTAGAAAAATCAAGAAAGATGGCAAGGAGGGAATGGAAGAAATAGACCGGCATGCAGAACGTAGACGTTCAAGGTCATATACACGTTATTTTGAAAATGAACGTTAAAATGAACTTAGTACCAATGTTAAATGAACTTATTGCCAGAAATTTGGTGTCTTTTCACTGAGAGAGATTTTAGGCAACAGGCAAAACAGTTGATGGATGCTAATGGATTAAAATAATCAGATGATATTTGGTATTTAAGATTAAATATAGACTATGTACGTAAAGTATAAATTAGAAAGCAAAGAGGGTCCCTTAACTTGAAAAGGTTGTGTTTCATACTGAGTTATCTTTTATTTTAAAAGGTCTCCAAGACGATCCATCAGTCCCAGGAGGTCTCCCAGAAGATCCAGAAGCAGAAGTCATCATCGGGAAGGCCATGGATCATCTAGCTTTGATAGAGAGCTAGAAAGAGAAAGAGAACGGCAGAGATTAGAACGTGAAGCTAAGGAGAGAGAAAAAGAAAGGCGGAGATCTCGAAGTACTGATCGCACCCTAGAACGGAGGCGAAGCAGAAGCAGGGACAGATATAGAAGCCGTAGTCGAAGTCGTGACAGGAAAGGAGATAGAAGAGACAGGGATAGGGAGCGAGAGAAAGAAAACGAACGGAGCCGTAAAAAAGAGAGAGATTATGATAAGGAAAGAGGTAGTGAGAGGGAAAAAGATCGATCTAGAGAAAGATCAAAAGAACGGAAAAGTAAGGGTGATACAGAAGAGAGAAGACACAAGGATGACAAGGATGACAAGAAACACCGGGATGACAAGAGGGATTCCAAAAAAGAGAGAAAACATAGTAGAAGTCGAAGCCGGGAAAGAAAGCATAGGAGTAGGAGCCGAAGTAAGAATACAGGTAAGCGCAGCAGAAGCAGGAGTAAAGAGAAATCAAGTAAACACAAAAATGAAAGTAAAGAGAAGTCAAATAAACGAAGTAGAAGCAGAAGCAGAGGAAGAACAGATAGTGTTGAGAAGTCCAGAAAACGAGACCAGAGTCCCAGCAAAGAAAAACCTAGAAAGCGTAGCAGAAGCAAAGAACGTTCCCACAAACATGATCACAGTGATAGCAAGGACCATTCGGACAAACATGATCGTCGAAGGAGCCAAAGTACGGAACGAGAGAGCCAAGAAAAGCAACATAAAAACAAAGATGAGACTGCGTGAACTCTTTCAGAAGTGGATCACATTGAATCCTATAAATGTTTGATTAAATCCTGCTTATTTTTTCTTAAAGTTGAGATTGTGCAGTAGTTGATGAGCACTCTTCTCCAACCTCCCTCTAGGCTGCAGATTGTCATTTCCTATTTTGGGTAGGGAAGTGCCTTTGTAAACCCATTCAATGCATTGACGGTTTCAAACCATTTGTTTAGTTTAATTCGTAATGCAGAGATTGTTCTTGCATTTTTATTGTTCAGATGTTTCTGAAATGTACAGTCTGTACATATGTCCTGAAAATGTTTTAATTCCTTTGGCATGGTTGCCATGTTGGTTAAATTTGTATGAGGCAATAAACTGCCACTAATTCTACTTTCATTTTGTAGATGTGGAATTATGGTTTGTATCCTGAAGTCAGCATGGCTGTGCTTTACATAATAGTATGGCTTTTAGGGATGGATCTTGAATGTGTATTATAGCTGAGATATTTATGTGCATACAATGTACATTGAGGGCTGCAGATTTAGAACTTAACACTTGTGTCCACTGTACCTGCTGTTTTTTCAAAAGCTTTTAAAATGTATTACGTTGTTGATCACCACTGGTGTGAAATAGAGAGTGGACTTTCAAGGAGATAGTGGTTTTGATGAAAAGATTTAGATTATGTTGGGGGTTGTTTAGTAATTCTTTAGAAAGGCTACCTCAAGCGGACACTGTAAAGGTTGACGGATGAGTACCGTAGCCATCTATGCATTTTATTTGTTTGAAAAAAATCCATGTAAGCTTCCTTTTTTTTTTTTTAACACAATTTATCCATTTGTGGTCTTTTAATGTTTTTAATCAGCAGCTGCACTCTGTCATTTATGATAATCCTGGGCTAATAAAGGCATTTAAGTTGGGAAGAGGGAGGTAGGAAGAAGAAAATTATTACAAAGGATTTCAGTTTCAAGCTTCCAAAGCATTTTTATAAGTGTAAACATTTAAAATAAGAATTACCCGATAGTGTCCTTTTTTAAAGTCATATTTTCTACAAATAGTAAGGATTGCAGTTTGTGCTGAACATTTCATCTGGCAGATTTTTTTTTTAAACAGGTTGTTAGAAGCAAAAACCAAAATGCATTATAGAAGAAAATCATATCATTAAAGTCCAAGTCTATTTGATAGATTATTCTGATGACTTGTATACTAAGTGAGGAGAACCATCTGGAATAAACTCTCAATTAATTCCTTTGTATTGGGTGTCAGCCTTTCCCTCCATGTTCATTGAAGAGTGTTTGGGTTCCTCCACGTTTCTTTTTCAGACTAAGCGACACTTTGTATGAATAAGGGATTTTATGTAATAAGTACCTTATAAGGAAGATGTAGCTAACAAAGAAATGCAGCAGCCCCAAAATAGGAAGAACATTAAGTGTGACTCATTCATGATCATGAAGTGACCTGAAGATAGAAATAAATTGATATTTGTGCCTTTTTTGCTTCTGTGTGATGCAGGTCATCTAGGCATGATATTTAAATATTAGGATATTTTTTAAACCTCCAGGAGAAAACAAACAGTGCTTGAATTTCTAACAATACATTTCACTCTATAGTATTCAAAGAAGCAAAAATAACAAACTCAATTTTTTTCTTCCTCCCTGCTCTTATTTTTTTTCTGAACTGTTAGTCTTTCCTTTGTCACCGTGATCCTTAGTATTCAAAATCTTTTAATACTGAGGTTGTTCAGGTATTGTCTGCTTATATTTTTGATGCCTGATTTTAAATCTGACCTTGAAACAAAGCTTAAGCTTCAATAAGTTCATTCCATTGCAGTGTAGAACTAAAATAGTGACCTCTCATTTAACATGGGAGAAAAACTTTTGGCCATTTAAGAAATTCCCTGGCTAGTAGATTATTAGAACTGTCGTTGCAGTCTGCCAGGGGATTGCACAGATTCTGTCAAAACAATGAGGACAACTTTTACCATATTTGCCACTAGAAGATTTCTTGTTAGCTTTTAACCTTTAGCCTATGAGTTTCTAGAACAAGTATGTTCTTGGGCAGAGAGGCTGCAAGGCCAGGGTTCTGGCAGGGAAAATGGATTACTGATTTGCAGTTGTTCCTTCAGGGCTCCTCCTCCTCTGCCACTGTTGGGAAATACAGTGAAAGAATGGTTTATTTGCAGGCAAAATCCAGATATTTGAGAAACGATTTTTGATCTGAAAGTGGAGAGTGCCACCTGGTTATAATGAAGATAGGTGAACATTTTGATACAGCTTGTGCAAAGACTGGCCCATGCCAGTATCTCTTACAAGTGCAGTAATTTGAGGACTTTGCTTTTGTTTTTTAATAAGTAGTCCTTTCTGACTTTTGGATTTAATTTGATCCAGATTATGTACTTGAGCTAGCAGTGTAATGGATAGCACAATATTCACGACTGACCAAGACCCATGAAAACGATGTAAACCAAGAAACCTGTCTTAAGTTGTTACTGGGATTTAGTATCTTGCAGCTCTTGGGTTTGGATCCAGGGACTCTCTTTAATTCCTTTTTGTCTTTCTGACACCACTTTATTTCATGTGATCTTCCTTGAAACGAGAAGGAACAGATCCGCAGAACTTCTACAAACCAGTTCTGATCAGAAATGGTAACAGTAGAGTCTCCAGTGCTGACTGGTCTGATGCAGTTGCTAGCAGTACAGCTGTAGTGGGCATTTGGCTTGCGGTTATTAGAAGAAAACTTCTGCCAATTCTAATTAGAGGTACGGTGAGAGTTTTCCCAGGAAGTATGGTTGCAGAGCTTCTGTCTGACAGAGCCTGTGCAGTTAGTCTTCACTTCTCAGGGTAAAAGCACAACAAGCCAAGTGCTATGAACCTGAAGTTTCCAGTGTGCCATGTGTTCATGGTTAGCTGGGATAGTCATTCCTCTTGAAGCCTAATCTCTCTTTGAAATTTCCTGTGGCTCCAATGATAAATACTTATCCGGACTAATAATACTAATTTGAGAAGCACACCTCTACTTGTTTTTACTTTTTTTTTTTTTCTTTTGAAGATACTATTCAATTAGTGAACAGAATTTCAGATCTTAAGAAGTAGCAAACTGGCATTCTTTTATTTTAAGGCAGGGTTAAGTCTTGGGCCCCAGAGATTCATATCTACCTACTGTCACCTAACTATGCAGGTAATTAGTGTCAGTACAAAAGGACTTGTATGTGTCTGACTTTTAAACATAATAGGAGTGGCATTTTGATTATCTATGTGTATTGAAAAAGGTAACTTGAATGGCAGGGCAATTTATCCAATCATGTTGGGGGGTACTTAGTACACCAGGCATACCCATGTTTTTTACACTTTCATTTATATGTTGGTGAAGAAACATGACTGAGCTCATACTTCTGTTATTTACAGCTGAATAGTACTGCACTGACTCAAAGACAGTATACAAATAGCCAGGATCTCTTAACGGGAACCTGAAAGAATTAGAGGATTTCTGCTGGTTCTGGTAGATGTTTGAGCCCTTTCTGCACTGCTGTGAACTGCACATAACTTTACATACAGCAGACATCCACCAGCTATTAAGCAGGGTAAAACACCATTTAAATGCCACTCTTGAGGTTTTGCGATGTAGTTGTAGTGTGCTTTTTTTTTTTTTTCTTTTTCTCTTGCCCAACAATAGTTGGATGTAGGAGAACACTTCTTAAATCTCAGCAATTTTGGGTCAAATCTGAAACCAACTGCAGAATAGAGTTTTGCCACTTTCTTTACTGGACTGAAAACAGCCTATCTAAGTTTTGAGCTATTACTTCTGTGTCAAATACAACTACAAATAATTTATTTTTGGAATATGTACAAATTTTTTTGCAAGTATTCATCTTTGTGTAATTGCAACTAATACATCTTTAAAATTATTCATTTAACTGAATTTTTTTATTAAGTAAGCATTAGTGAAGGCATCTATCATGAAATAACCTAGGTGTTTTTAATCACCTAATTTGTTAGTATAAGTGGTATCTGATATTCACAGATACTGTTCTGAAAGCATTAATTTTACTTAGTATAGCAATATGCTGCCTATCTCTGGGTCTTCAACAGGAATTTTCTTGATTCTCAAGTTTTTCTTTTAAGAGGTTTTTGGGATCAGGTTGCTTGGGGTTTGGGTTTTTTTTTTTTGTTATTTTGGGGTTTGTTTGGCTGGTTGCTTTTTTTGCTTCATGAAGACCAGACCGTCATACTAGTAAACAGTATAGAAACCACATCTATGAAAACACTACATCTAATTGTCCTTTCCTGTGATCTTAAAACAAGTCAATGTGACCCATAAAAAAGCATTTGTCTCAATCTGGAGAGAACCTGAAACTGATCCCGACTAAAGTTTTTTAATCATCTCGGTGAGTACCAGTGACATTTCACATACTGGTAGTGTTAATTATTATTAGATAATGTCTAATACCTGAGTAACAACACCTGCAATGTATACACCGCCACAGCAGGAGGTGTGGATCTGGCTTGGTTTGGTTGTGTTGCTTTTCCTCGTTTTGGTAAACTGTCTACATCTTCTAACTACTATTTTGAGCTGAATCAATGTGGTTTTCCTTGGAATCTTGACTCCCCTTCAGTGCTTTTTTTTTTTTTTTTTTTTTTTTAAAAACAGACGCAAATAGTATGTTCTGTTACACTTCTTGTTTTCAGTCATGAAAATGAGAGGAGCTGATGAAAATAGTACTACAGCATTGTCAAGGTTGTAGTGTGTAATTTTGAGATATCAATGTCCGTATGCCAGGAAGAATGGAGAAAAAATACACCAACAGTTTATAATTGCTTAAAATACATTACAGTTATTGTTAGAGCATGGAAATATCAGAATTGTTTATATGAAAAGAAGAAAGCTGTGGCTTGAATTTGATTTGAAAAGAAACTGATTGCTTTAGACTTCTGAAAATCCAGTTAATAGCCACCTGGTTAAACACTTAAGCTTTGGTGACAGTATTTGACAATGATGACTGCGAAGAAAAAATATTTAAATAAAACCCTTGAGGAAGAAAGTAGTGAACAATACTTATTTTTACATTCTTAATTTTGTTTTTTTCAAATTAAATGAGAAATAAACCCAACTTTTTATTAAGTAATGCAGGGCAGTTTTAAATAATGTTTCCTAAAGACTCTTCTGACAGTGAATAAATGCAGATCATGTTCTAAGAAGCAACATGTAGTTCTTGGGCCATCTGCAATCCATTTATTGAAGAGTGAGATTACCATGAGATTATTTTGTGCAAGTGATCAGAAGCAGTGACTGAGATACCCAGTACAACTGTGTTCTGTAAAGAAAGGAAACTTTTGGAATGCATGGTGTCTATTTTTATAAGCTGAAAATAGTGTTAAAAACCCTGTTGCCTTTGGTAACCTTTATACATTACGCTTCTGAAGACTGTTTTTGTAAGATATCTTTGAGTAATTGTTTTACTTTTTATGTGTATGTAGAACCCCTGAACTTGAACTTTTCTTTCTATGTTGGCTGCAAAAGTAACCACTGTGGAGTATGAGAAAAGGTTCTGCTTTTTCTGAAAAATGGGAAATTAAAATTTTAGTAATAACTGTCAGTTCTTCATTAGCCACAAAGCAAAACAAGTCAGTTGATGTGAAGAGGACATTATGTTTACCCTCATGAGTCACCTCTCAAAACTGTAAAGGAAGAAACTTTTTCTGAAATTTAAATTAAAATTAATTAGCCTTAGAATACGTAATTACACCTCAAGCTACTTTGAATTGAGTGCACCTAAACTGCTGCTTTTTTTTTTTAAGGAGTTAAATTTCACTCTTTTTATTTCAGCCTTTACTATTTCATTGATACATTAGGTCTAGAACATACCTACTGATTAATAACTGTCTTGGAAGAGCTTTTAAAAGTGATTGCTTTACAGGGAAAATTACAATTAAAGATTACAGAGATGTCTGTCAGTGTTCATCTGCATTTTAAAAATTATATCTCATCAGTTGGGGCTCAGATTTGATGTCCTGGATTAGATCTCAGATATGGCTAGCTGTTCAGCTTCCCTCCTCCCAGTCCTCAAGCAGCTGTGACTGTTGCAGTTAAGCACAGATGTCATCCTTCCATCTTCAGGGAAAGAAAGACTGAGAAGAGCGTTTAGGGAGAATGGTGTTATCAACAACCTTAACATCCAGGATAGCTGTAGGAGAACAGCAGCAAAGAAGAGATGATCAACCTTGGCGGGGGGGGGAAGTCAGCAGTCACTTCTTGCCATCCTTTTGAGACAAGGGCAGTAAATAGTCCAGAACACCAGTATTTTTGTTGGAGAATGAGCAAATTTAGCTAGCAGAGAGAGAAAGCAAATGAGTGCCAAAGAGTATCTTGATCTGTTTGGATGTTGAGGGCTTTTCTGGGGAACTATAGTATAGTATTAGAAAAGTCTTAATGAAGTGAAAGAGTGGTTTATTGTAAATGGAGGAGAGGACAAATCAGTATTGATAGTAGGAGTAGACAACATGAGGTTTCTGAGGTAAATATGATGGATTTTAACAAACTAGTTATATTTAGGATATACAGGACTGGTGAAGCTTCTCTCTCCAATCCCAAAGATTTAAGCAGCAGGAAAAGTTTTATTAATACATTCTAATCTGAATTATGACTCTTATAACTTACCCCCTTATCTGAACCAGAATTTTCATCTAGATATGTTGTTCTGCATTGCTCTTTCCTCTATAAATCACTATAACAGAATTCAGAAATTAAGACAATTTCAGTTACGGAAAAGCAACTGTCTTGAGAAATGTTGTTTCAGTGGCTGCTTTTGAAGTTGTTTCTAGCAGTTTACATAAGCAAATAAAGCACACGACTATCCTGTTGAAACCTCAGAAGAAATAAGGTAGAATAGGTTGAGGTAAGCCACACTTTTTTTTTACTTTTTTTAAAATAAAAATCAGAAGTGCGACCTAGTTTAATTTGTAATGGGATATAGTGAGGCTATAAAAAATAAGCCTGCCTTTTAATATGTGCTATCAGATAAATAGTAAATATTCTGACAGTGAAGAATGCATGATGGTATACAGGCCACAATATAGGTAAGATTTTTTTTTTTTAAATTATACATTATAAGATGGGGGTGAGACAAACCTGCATAACACTAACACAAGTGTTGACTATCGAATATATATATTATTTGCATCTTATTTGGAGTTACATGATGCTAACATGTTTTACAAACATCATGGATTTGGAATGAATGTACCGTGTGCTCTTACCCATTCCAACAGAGCTTCCAGAACAGGTTACTGAAATGACATGAAACAGTAGTATAAATATTAGGTGTCAGTTTGTAAGCTGGAAAATGTTAGTAGTCTGTAGAATGTAGTCCATGCTATACAACTATGCAATACCATCAGATAGCACTAGTTTTATAATGGATTAAATTTCTGCCTTGGGAAAGGAATCCCAAGGGAATTACTACTCCTTTAAACAATTTTTACTTTAAAAATGTGCTTAGGAGTGGTTCATAGAAGTTCTTGATTTGTTTCTTTATTCAAAACCAGTAATTCTATAAAACAAATTAGAAAACAAAACAATTAAAAATCTTCATTTATTTGCTTCTGTATTCTAACCACTACTAGCCTCCCAACTGAAAATTAACTTCTCTGTATTCACCAGGTTATGGGTGATCTAGTTAAGAGGCACCTGTGTAGATAAGCATGCCCAGTGCCAAAAGGCTCCTGTGAAGTTTCCGTCACAGATATTGCAAGATAGCACCCATAAAGTTTACTCTGGAGTCGAAACTAGAATAGAAAAGTTCTATTCCATGCCACCTTTACTCACATAACTTTGGATTACGTTCTAACCATCTAGCATGCATGGACAAAAATACATCATTCAAAGAAATTTAAGTTTTACCTGAATATATTTTTTTAGGACAAAATGTAAGATTCGGCCCCTTATCAGTAACTGGAGATACTACCACTGTGTAGACATCCCCACAAGGTATCTCAGTGATATCGCAGTGACTTAGACCTGAGCTAGGGGTACAGGTGAAATTGGCTTTTGAGCCATGTAAATCAGTATTGTAGTTTATCGTTTCATCAGAAGCTCGCCAGTATACCCTGATACCATTATTGCCGAGTCTATATAGCTTCACCCCAGAAGGGCAGCAAGCACCTAATAAAATAAGAAACATTAATAAGCAAATTTTGTGAACCCACAATATATTATAAATTCCTAGAGTGCATTTTAAACCAGATGATATGATTACTATCACACCAGATACCAGCATTTCCATGAGAAATTATTTCACAGAAAGCCAAAATTATTCTTGAACTGAACTGGGGAAGAAAATGTTCTATCAGACTCATATTATGGAGCTGGAATTCAGCCATTGTTTTACAGGTTGGAATATTGTTGCTCTCTCCTGACTATGGAGGCACCAGGGCTACCTTAGAGTGCCCAGAGTCTTTTTGTGGTCTCTAAAATTTAATTATGCTATAGCATAATTCAAATTAAAAAATTGGTTCTGGAGCAATGTTATCAAAACTTCTTTATATGACCAACTGATGGCCATTATAAGAACAGGGTTCAAATGATACATGAAAATAATCCAAAGTGCATTTATTTAAAAGAGGGAACTGCAAGTGTATTAACTGTGTATAGAATTTCAGCTGCGCTATTTGTATGAGAGGAACACTATACAAAGTAAGTTGTATATTGAGTCTTTTTCTTCCCAATTGCATTTACAATTTACATACTGGAAGAATATCCTTGATATGTGCAACTGGATGTCAAACCCGTTTCACTGATTGCTTTCAGAGATACTGTATAGTTGGTGCCACATGTGATGCATCCCAGGAGACAGTAGTTTTGAAGAGTGTGACACTTTGCCTGTCCTTTCGGGGACTCCAGTGTTGTTACGTATGTCTGTGCACCCATCCCAACAGACCAGCTGATATTTGTTACAGACTGTGTCACTTGAGTTAGTATCAGGTCGTTAGGGCAACAAGGAGCTTAAAAAGAACAAAAAATAGATAAGTCAATTCTGGTTTGTATTTGGAAAATGGAAGATATTTGGGGGGGGTTGCAACAAGAATAGTACATGATCAAGAGCAAAGGAATGAAGACATGCATACTTTTCAGGCAAACATTAACATGCTGAAAAATACTTGACTATTCTGTCAATCTTCTAATAAACAGAATGTCAATAAAAGTTCAATTTGTCTATAACAGTGAGCTATAACCCTGGAATTATAAGATGATTGTTCACCAAGATACTAAAAATTACTAAAATTTGTCATCAGAATATCAAGGTACATCTGTAGTTTAATTAAGCAGGGTCCATCTCTGCCCCTCAAGTCATATAGCTCAGTCCGGCTCTGTCTCTGTTTAAAGTCTCTTCCTCCAAACTGCCTGTGAAAAATAAATCCTAGTGTACATTAATCTCTGAACTGTGTCTGGACATCGTCTAGGTAAGTGGTACAGGATAAAACTCTGCTAGCAAATTAATAGCAGGAATGGTGGGTAGGATGTGCTTTAATCTGTTCTTCACGCTGTTTATTTGTTGACATGGACATCACCTCATTGCCTTTCCTGGTAATATTAAACGTCAAAATGCTGATAAGGAAGTTATGCGTTACATTAGTGGATTATGGTGTTATATTTTAGTTAGCTGTGCCAGATGATGATTTGTTGCACTAAGGCTTCTTAGTATGAGGCAAGTGCCAAGCGATCCTTCCTTCTCACACACACAAAGATACATACATGTTTAAGCAGAGGACAGCTAGCATCCAGCAATAGACAGTATAATATGCACACATTGTAATTAAAAAAAAAACAAGCCAAAACCATAAAGAGACATAGAACTATTTTAATATTATGCTGCTAAATATTTTCCACTATATACAAGTCCCACATACCTGTCTCTAAAGGGACACTGTAGCTTGGTAAGCTCTGTCCTGCTGGTGATCGTGCTATAGCACTGACAGAGAAAGCAGATCCGCAGGGAAGATGAATTAGGGTACAGGAATTTCCAGAGCTTGTGCAATGCCAAAGTCCAGCCTCTCCTCTGGCAGTGACAATATATGTAGCTTCTTCATTGTTAGATTGCCAGTGCACACTGATTGCAGAAAAAGCCTCCTTTGAGATACTTTTAATTTCAGGACTGCAGGGAGCTGAAATATTTCATATTAACAGTATTTAAACAGATTGTTTATGCATACTATGTAAGTTACACATGAAAATTAAGTTCCAGTTAGAACTGACAAACTACTTTGGAAAAGTATATGATCCGTAGATGTTTACTCCTGGTGAGAATTTAGAACTTGTGACAGAACAGGCAACATAAGGATTCCGCATACAAAACCAGAGATGAATTGTAAATGTGGTTTTCAAAAACTTGGAGCCATCACAAGCTTTCAGTCCAAATCTGTTTCTAGCTCCCTGCTTGCAGTATATGTTTAAAGACTTCCACTATTTTGGGGTTTTTTTTTATCAGTTACAGTAACTTAGCACTCCAGTAATGCTTTTCATCCATGAATCACTGCAGCATCTAACTAATCATTCCTTCTGCTAAAGGAAAATCAGAACGCTCATAATACCTGTTGCCACGTACTTGGATGCACACGACGTGTTGCTGCCCCTGGCCTCGCTGAAAGAATAAACCGTGATATTATAGCGGGTGTTGCACGGCAGAGCCGACAAGGTGCAGGCCGTGGCGGTGTCGTTGCAGCGCACCACGCCGCTCCCGCCCAGGGCTCGCGTTTCGTACATTTCAGCACCTCGGACAGAAGCCCAGGTGACCTCCACGGTGTCGCTCGCCACGAGCACCGCCCTGAAGTCGCTGGGGCAACAAGGCGCTGGGGACAGACAAGGCAGAGAGGGAGGCTTGAACGCGACCTGAAAGCCGGCACGAAACAGAATCACAGAATCATTTAGGTTGGAAAAGACCCTCAAGATCATCGAGTCCAACCATTAACCACGCCCAATAAACCATGTTCTGAAGTGCCTTGTCTACGCGCTTTTTGAACACCTCCAGGGATGATGGCTCAACCACTTCCCTGGGCAGCCTTTTCCAAGACCTGACAACCCTTTCAGTAAAGAAATTTTTCCTAATATCCAATCTAAACCTCCCCTGCCACAACTTTGAGGACATTTCCTCTCGTCCTATCACCAGCCACCTGACAGAAGAGACCAGCACCCACCTCACTACAACCCCCCTTCAGGTAGTTGTAGAGAGCGATGAGGTCTCCCCTCAGCCTCCTCTTCTCCAGGCTAAACAACCCCAGTTCCCTCAGCTGCTCCTCATAAGACTTGTGCTCCAGGCCCCTCACCAACTTGGTTGCCCTTCTCTGGACACACTCCAGCACCTCAGTGTCTTTCCTGTAGTGAGGGGCCCAAAACTGAACACAGTACTGGAGGTGCGGCCTCACCAGTGCCGAGTACAGGGGAACAATCACCTCCCTGCTCCTGCTGGCCACACTATTTCTGATACAGGCCAGGATGCCGTTGGCCTTCTTGGCCACCTGGGCACACTGCTGGCTCATATTCAGCTGGCTGTCAACCAGCACCCCCAGGTCTTTCTCTGCTGGGCAGCTTTCCAGCCACTCTTCCCCAAGCCTGCAGCGCTGCATGGGGTTGCTGTGACCCAAGTGCAGGACCCGGCACTTGGCCTTGTTGAACCTCATACAATTGGCCTCGACACGTCGATCCAGCCTGTCCAGATCTCTCTGTAGATCCTTCCTACCCTCGAGCAGATCAACCCTGCCTCCCAACTTGGTGTCATCTGCAAACTTGCTGAGGGTGCACTCGATCCCCTCATCCAGATCATTGATAAAGATTTTAAACAGAACTACCCCCAATACTGAGCCCTGGGGAACACCACTTGTGACCCGACCCCAAAGCCTTGTTTCGTCCCTCTGTGCACTTCGTGGCTTAAGTCTCCAAAGGCGACCGGTACTGTGCAAATGGTCTCATTAATCCCAGGCTTGCTTCTTGAATTAATTCAGTACCCCTCCTTCCAAATCAATAGAGGGCATTCTAATGTATAGGTAAGACATAGGAATGATGTATATCCTTGATTTAAAATTTCAGAGCATCTAGAGGTTAAATAACTCTAAACAATTTCCCATGGAACTCGTTATTTTTTCATTTTCCAAATATGATAACTCTCTATGAGGAAGTTTAAGACTTAGGTACACCCTTCCTAAGGCAACAGGAAAAAAAAAAAACCAAAACCAAAACCCAAGACCAGAATTCAAATGTTATGCCAGCACTGTGTGTTATTCATATGTCCTTGCCTGATGATTGTGAATTGTTAAACTATTTTCAAGTTTGTAAGCATGTTGTTGCACTTGACTATGCAAGTTGAATTCAACTGCAGCGTGAAGTGGTTCTTTTTCTCTGCCAACCTTTGCATGTTTTGCCCAAAAATTGAATAAAAATAGAACTTTAAGTCATTACCTTCCAATAAAATTGTTCAATCAGCTTACCATAAACACAGTTAAAGGATCCAAAATGAATTTGCAAGAATACATTGCTACTTACCAGTACTGTAATTCAATACATCGCCTAGAGGACTCTGCCCTGCCTTGTTATATGCAAAGACACTAATGAAATAAGTGAAGCCACAGTCCGACTGGAAATGGCATTGAGTATGTGACGTGTTGCAGTGCACTTCCAAGCCATCATCACTCTTCACAAAAACCACATAATAATGACCAAAATTGACGCTAGACCATGATACCAACAAGCGGCCAGGTTCATCCTCTTCAATTGATATATTTACTGGTGCACAAGGAACTGAAAAAAAAACATTTAAAAATGAAAAGAAAATTGTAATCAGAATATTTTTATTCAAGTTATACTTTTGGGGAATAAAGGAAAATCAGGAATATATAGAATTATTCTATTCAGCTTGAACAGTTGTTCTGTCTTGTTCAAGAAAACAGCAACTTATCTGCCTTTACAGAGGATGCTACTTACATTTAGATGAAAAGAGAGTATGATTTTTACAGACCAAAATAGATGCTACCTTCATGTTTTTACTGAAAAGAGATCTGCTTAAGGAGCCCCTGTGAAGAAAAACAGTGGCACCAGGCAGTATTTCAAAAGGAACTGGCACAGTCTGTGCTCACAAATAGTAGTTTTGGATGACAATCAGAATACTAGCTTGAACAGCAGTTGGCATCCAAAAGCCTTTATGTGAAAACCCTTTATACATTGGTATGAAACTCACTGGCTGTGTCTGAATAGAGCTGTCCTTTGCTCAGGTTTCCTTCCTGGTGGCATCCCAAAATGTCACATTAAACTGCAAACCCCATGGCTTTTGCTTAAATAACATTTCCTTTCTTTCTAGTTCAAAAAGTTTAGCTTGTTGCTATTAGAATGAATATACATGATCTAGCTGAAGCAATGTTGGCTGAGAAGATTACAGCCCACAGCTTAAAAGTTGGCTCTTGCTTACTCTCTCATCCTGTTAGATCCACCTCTGAGTTGCTCACATGGATGATCTCTAACTCGTATCAGTGAGAAGTCAAAATGAAGCAGGTTACATCAAATAATTAAGTAAATAATGTGTTTTTAAGGTAGCACATAATAACTAAAATGGTTTAGGTTTTGTTTACATGGGCAGTTCACCAGCAGGTCAGGAAGCAATAACCTCTGACATGGCAGTGGTGCTAAGTAGTTGAAAGAAGCAACCTTTTGTCCTGACAAAGCTGCTACCCAAGAATGATCTGTGACAGTATCTTAATTTAGTATAGTGGTGCTACTTTAGCTGAGTGTGGCTTTGTTGACCTCCTTTCTAACTAACAACTAAATTTAGCCTAGAACAGTGATCAGCCTAGGGCCAGTCCTTAATGCTATTTCCTCACAGATTTCTCCCAATTGATTTGTGACAGACCTGACATAGTAGGACAGATCTGTTATTCCTTACATTCATTTTACACTCAGAAAATTGACTTTAGAACAGTTACTTCTGCTAAGAGTTAAAAACCAGAGCCAACAATATATACACCATTGCATGTTCTTCTCACAGAAATATGAAGAAAGTTTAGGCTATTATCCCCGAAATAGAAAGGTACATGGGACAGTTCATGCACGAAGTTCAGAAACAGAAATAACTATTTGAGAACCACTTGTGAATTGTAATGGACTAATTTACATTTGAAATTAAAGAAATATACGTTAAAATGCAATAAACTGTATAAGGATCAATGACACATACTAGTTTTTAAGCTTACTGCATCAGTAGGGTTACTGGATCCAGCATCATTGTATGCTGTGACAGAAACATAATATTCAGAGCTGCATTGGAGTGATGACACCATGCAGGAAGCAGAAGATGTGTTACACTTCAGTTCCAAGAGCCCACTGGAGGCTGTCACACTGTAAGTTAGAGCTCCTTCTGTTGGCATCCAAGAAACAATAGCTCTTAAGGCACCACTATTAAGAGCTACTTGAACATCCGCTGGTGCATTAGGACCTACGGTATATCAGTTTGGAACACATAAATACAACTTAACATATGGCCTACAGACATGATCTTTTTCATAACTTGCAAACTAAATACAATTTTCATGGTGCAGACCTTACCCTCATTCATATTAAAGTGACAATTTTTTAAAGAAATAGTTCTAGTTATACACCATCAGAAAGCTTTCTGTTGAAACTCCTTGCCTTATTTGAATATTTGCTTCTCACAGTTAGAAAAATCCTCAAATCAGTCTAAGCTTGTGTAATCCTTACCCAGGCCTGTCCTAGGTACAACTTCAGTGGTAGTTAATGGTATCTTTGCCTCAGTAATATTCATTAAACATAGCCATGTCATCTGAGCTTTCATGAACTTTGAGATGGGGTAAAAATTATATGATCTGAAAATCTACCCAATGTATCTTTCAAAAACATAACACAATCACGCATACACATGAATACTTCCTGGTATATCTTTTTTTTAATGCTTACTTGGTTTCAGAAAAGAAAATTTCTTACTTGTTCTTTGGTTGTATGTGAAATCATCTCCAGGTATCCCATTGACATTCCAGGCATATGCCTTGATAGTATAGAGAGTTCCTGGATCTAGATTTGTAAATATCAAGGACGTATTGGTGGTGTTCTCCTTCAGCATTCTGCCCAAACCATCTGATCTCATGAGGGACACAGAGAATCCAGCTGCCATATACACAGCTTTCCAGCTTACTGCAATGGAGTCACAACTTGGAGAACTAACAGACAGAATTGGAGCAGCCAGGACTGTTGAGAAAGAATACCAATTAAGCTTTTTGTTTTTCAGTAATGCTGTTTGAAAGGGCCAAATTTGAAATGAATACACAGAAACAACAATCACCAAACTCTGAGAGACAATTTCAGCGACAACAAAACCAGAAAAATAAATTAATGCAAGACTGACAGAATAAATATGGAAACTGATTTGGTGCATCCATTATGATATTACAGGTTTTGTAAAATGAATGTAACTCATACACAAAGTATGAAAGGTTGAGTGTGTTGAAGAATGAAAATCACCAAGAAGATGCTGCATTTCCTGTCCTCTAAATTTTACATTGTCTTATTATTTTATACTTTTAGCTGTTTCTTAATTTCTTCCATTCCCTCAAGTTACTTCTTTTGTTAAAATAAAATTTCAATTTTTTAAAATAAAATATATATATTCATACAAATTCTAGTAAAACTTCCTATTAAACAGTACTGTCATGAAGTAAACCATTAATTCAGACTCTTGTCCTGGTCATTAAGTCAGATGGCCGAATTCTAGTCCTCAAAATCTGAAAGGAGAATGTGATCAATACAATTTAAAATACAAGATTATAATAATTCAGTACTAGTACATGCCTGGGCTATACTCTTTGTTTTCTGTTCAAATTAAAAAAAAAAAAAAAAAAAAAGCTTGCATGAATGCTTTATCTTATAATAACGTTACAAAATTTGAAATAAGAATTTGAAAGTCCACCTGTTTTTGCTTTTCTGAAAGGCGAAGGCTGGCTTTTTCCTCCTGAATTTATGGATCTGATAGTGACTCTGTACAAGGTGGCAGGTTTCAGTCCCGTCAATGTGCCTGGAGAATTTGTAACTACAGTTTCAATGAAGGAATCTCCATCTTGTGCAGTCAGCAGATAACTAGTAGCCCCAGGTACTGCTCTCCATTCCACTGTGATACTGTTGCTAAGTTTTGAATAAGCTTTGTCAATAACAGGTATGTCTGGAGCTAAAACGGAAATAACGATAGACATACTGAAGTTGGGGAACTCAGCCCTGTGAAATGCTAATTGCTCTGAGCATTTCACAAAAACAAAGTGTAGGACAAATGGCCTATACTTTCTATGAATGTTTAAAATTTAAGTTAAATGAAGTTTAAGTGAACATTAAAAAAATACACAGAGTCTTGAGATATTCTAGACCAACTTTCAGCTTTCAATAAAAATATTCTAGTACTCTTGAAATCACTATTAAAAATGACCATTATTTAACCTAGGTTGCACTGAGAGGTCTCTTTTTTTGTCTTGCTTTATAGCCAACTAACTATACTGGATGTTTATAGAAAGCAATATACAAAGCAATACATACAAAGAAGAAGTGGATGTTTATACAAAGCAGTCTGAAATAGGATGCCAAATCATAGGCATTTCTATATCAGAGCAACATACAATAATTTAGTTTGGACCATGGGAAGTCATCTTATCCAACCCCCTGCTCAGAGCAGATATACTTAGATATACAATAACATGACACATCAAATATTGCAATTAAATGCTTTTCTATTATGCTATGCTGCAGGGCATTCAGAAAGAGCTCTTGTGTACTGCTCTTGTGTACTGCTCTTGTGTACTGCAGTCACAAAAGTAACTACAGAGGGTGTATTTCTTAATCACAAGTAATTTATGTTCAGTAATCAGGATTTTCAGACTAGAATCAGCACATGTAAAGCAAGTCCATATATTGCAAGGCTGCAAAAAACTCACTAGAAGAGAAAACAAGATAAAATGAAGGTATATTCTCCCTAAAATTAAGAAAAGGAATGAAAATTTTTTTGGGACAAAAGTATGCGCCTTGAGGCAAACTTATTTATAGCAAGGCAGCTAATTTGGGATTTCAGAGACCCCTTCAAGTATTATACATGGTTATACAACTCCTGAGCATTATGTCGGCTCTCAGTCCCAAGCAATTTCTTATTCAGCTATAGTCAGACACCCTCTTTTGCCCCACTTGTGAAAATCGTAACATATATTCTGTATGACCATGCCTATGGAACATTTGCAGGTGTGTCTTTTGTGATCTTGGAGCAAGCTATTGCACTATGATTTTTTTTCCTTCTAAAATACTGTCTTTAGTAACAATTCATAAAAATTTCTGTGCAGGAAATCCTTATGCAAGTCTAAGGGAGTTCCTTGCCTAACAGAGAATATATAGCACATGATTTATATCAGAAATAAATTACAGAACATTGATCATTAATATCTGTTCTCCCATAACTAAGCTAGCAATAGAGGTTTTTATATACTTACCAGAATAAACACTGCTACTTTTTTATTTTCAATTTTTATTGTAATAATTACTTTTATAAGAAACAAATTCTACTGGAAAAATAATGGCTCTTTCTAAAAATTATCACTTAAATTCTTTTAAAAAGAGAATTTCAACAGAATATTTTTTTCAATTACATTTCAGTGAGGAAATAAAAGAGCACTTCTGTTCATATAGATTCTTCTTCAATATCCATCAATGACTTATATGCTACAAGTCCTTTTGTGAATGAAACAAAAATACCAGCATCAGTACTGAAAAATATATGTAGCTTCACTTCTGCATTTGTAATGAAGGGTAGGTGATTTGGAAAGCTGCAGTCTGAGCAAGCTGTGCATGGCAGGTCAGGGAAACATACATATTAAAAAAAAGCAGAGGGGAAAAGGAGCTCCTTATGCTAAAATTGAACTCAGTAGGAGAACCAGCAAAAGGCTTCAACAGGAATGGCAGCTATTCCCTACCAGTACAATGAAACATCAAGGATAAAATCCCAGTCCTACAGAGGTCAATGGAAATTATACTTCACAAAGTTTCTCTTACTAACCTGTTGACTGCATAATCTGTGTTTCTGCAAGAATAATTCCATTCTTGTCAATGGCTTCTGCTTGTATAGCATAAATAGTATTGGGAATTAATGAAGTTAGAGTTCCTTTAAGCGTAACATCACTAAAATGAGCCAGTAATGAATGGCCTACAGTATTCACAGCTGTAGCTGTGACTCTGTAAGAAGAGGCTCCTGAAAACTTGGGCCATCTGAGATAAATGCTTTGTGATGTCACATTGTATATAGACATAGAGAAACCTAAAAAAAAACCCCAAAACATTATCAAAAAAACATTTCAGTCATTCTTGAATTTAGTCAGGTCTTGACAAGAAGATTGTTCAGTGTTTTATCAAGCATCTATGTGACCTAATTTTCAGATGATTGGCATTCAACAGAATTTGGAGGTCACTCTTGTAATCCATTAATTACTGTAATAACTGCTGCTTGCTCTCATAATACCATGTTGTGATGACGGCTATTGTTCTTAAAATTCCCATATGCTGTAGTCTAATTATTTAAAAATATACCAGGTATAATCCGTATGTGAATATCCAGCTAGTGTCAACAGTATTCCACACATGAATAGGATCAAATGCTTGTTTTGCAAATCATGAAAAGAATATGCTACCGTAAGTATCCATGCAACAACATGTCTGCAACGATTGAGCATTTAAGCCTCTTGACAGTGCAGTATATGAACATGTACTATCACCACAGAATGAATGAATTCTGAAAGCATTTCTTGTAATCTTGCATTCCTCGTATTTTAAACTAGTCAGTATTCACATTTAAGGCAGTAAGAGCTGTAGGCACAAAAAACAAGATTAAAGAAAGTATAAAATGTTGTAAAACATTGGAAATATTTGCACTTAGGAGATCATGCTTCTTCTGGTGTGGTTTTTCATTTTTGGGGGGGTGGGTTGTTTGTTTGTTTTTAAATTAAAAGATACAACAACTAATTGGGTGCAAATATGGGACAGTTTGAATCCTATTTGTAGCACAGTTATGCAGGTAATGAACAGCACAATTTGTCCAGCTGAGTGTTCTCCCTGGTCCATGTTAGTGTCAAGGCATAAGTGGTCCGTCAGAATCTTTGTGCGAGTGTCTGACAGAATTGGGACTCCTAAAAATGAAGTTTAAAATTTATAAAGGTATCAACATAGATTTTTTAAAGCTGAATCAAACTTGAAAACAATTTTTGTTTATAAAGCTACTAGAACATACAGAATGTTTTATTAGAAATCACACATGTGTGTGTTCTCTCCAGACCCATTCAAAAATAATCAGGCGAAACCAAAATACCATTTTGAAGATTTACCTGTGTTCGCTGAAAAGATCTGAAAAGGAAGATGTAAAAAAATAAGAAATACAAAGTGAAATACTTTATTTGGAAACTTAAAAAACTAATGATGTTACTAACAACAACTTAAAATACTACATTTTTTAACACATTTTACTGATACAATGTATTTGCTCAGATTCTTTAAGCATGGAAACTTTGTGCAACCAAGGAGATCTAGTACAGGTATGCAGATCGTATTACTTCTTCATTTTCCTTTCTGAATCTGCCTACTGATCCAGTTTTCTGTTGTTGACAGACTTCAAAAGACCTTGGGTCCTAATATATTATTTTATTTTTCAGTCACTTGCGAACGCTGCAAAAGTGTAATAGTAACAATGTATGAATATAGAAGTGGGTGTCAGACAGTCTCCACCCTAACTTTTAGTTTACTTTTACAGAGAGTAAAATACCATTCTTGAAAATAGTTTTAAAGCAAATGAGTTGCACTCACCATTTCTAGGCAGTTGAAAAGCAGTCCAATAAATATTAATGATTTACTTTTTGCACTGCACATCTTGTCAGAACTTTGTTCCAGCCTTCACATGGGGATGAGCTCAGGCTGATCCCTGCTGTGATCAGGAATATTTTGCAGCAGTGCTGTCACTGTAGGTTTACTCCCTGGGACGAGAGGAGGTTGCATTAGGTTAGGCCCTCCTCCCTGCTGGACTACAGCCTGCCAGCAGTTACCAAAACCGTGGTGAAATGAGTC
Source organism: Harpia harpyja (assembly GCF_026419915.1). Lineage (NCBI taxonomy): Eukaryota > Metazoa > Chordata > Aves > Accipitriformes > Accipitridae > Harpia > Harpia harpyja. The sequence continues at coordinate 21,634,052 of NC_068950.1, read as the reverse complement.
CGACATAGCATCAAACTTTTAGGCAGGCGGGTGGTGGTTCTTCTCCCCTTCTGTTACAGGATGCAGTTTCTGTATTGCTTATACAAGATTCAAAAATAATTAAGCCCAATGTAAATTTGAAATTTGCTGTTCAGCTTATTATCTATCCGCATTTTTGTCACTTACAAGGACCTTTTTTTCCATCAGGAATGATGCCCTTGTTGTAGTCCCCTTTGAACGGAACACCACCATACTGACTGGGAACCACTCTTCCTCATGCTTCGCGTTGTGGAAAGAGAAATTTTCCTCCAATTTCTTCATATTTGTACCAACTGCCAGTTCCCTTTTGACAACGTGTCTCTATGTTTTCCAACTGTAACTTCTGACAGGCCATTTTAGGCGTCAAGAAACGGTATCTTTCTATGAACAAAGCGTGTTTTCTTCGGTGCCTTACACGAACGTTAACAGGGAACCTGGGGACAGCTTTTATGAGGGAGCCACGGTAGCGAGGAGAGTTTTACACCCCGAGGGGACCCGGGACCACGGCAGGTTTCGCAGAGGCCGCCCCCCCCGGCTGCTCCCCGCACCGCACAAGGAGCCTGCCTCGGGGCTCGAGAGGCCGCTCCCGGCGTCCCGGGCTCACCTTCTGAGGAGCGACAGGACGCTCCTTCCTCAGGGGACGAGCCCTGGTCACCGGGCCCTTCCCCAGCGGGAATTTCGTACTCCATTATCACAGAGAAAGGGGGCCCTGCGGCTGGCACGGCTCCGGAGGGGCTGGCACGGCCGGCGGGATCCCGCCCCGCCCCAGGAGCAGCCAGCGCAGTCCACCGCCGCCCGGCTCCGCCCGCCGCCTCTGAAGAGGGCGCGGCGGGGCAGGACCGGGGAGCGGAAGGGAGTGGCGCGGCGGCTGTGCGAGGTGGGGCTTGCAGGCAAGATGGCGCCGGCGGTGCGGGGGCTGAAGCGCTTGGTCTGGCAGAGTGAGTGCGGTGTTCCGCTCCGCGCCCCCTTCCCCCGGGGCAGGGAGCGGCGTGGGGCCGGCCGGTGGGCGGCGGCGCGGGCCGGCCGGCCGGGAGCCCTCGCCGCTGCCGCTGAGGCGCCGCCTCCCCGTAGCCCGGCGTGTTGCGGTCGGGGGTCCCCTGGTCGCCGAGGGTGGGGCCGGGGCCCTTCCTGGCGCGGCTGGGGGCGCGTTAGGAGCCGCGCTGCGGGTCGGAGCCGAGGCGGGCGGCCGGGCGGGCGGCCGGGCCTGCCGCGGGTGGCGGGAGAGCTGGGCTGGGCTGGGCCCGGGCGGCTCTGCGGGGAGCCCGGTGTGCGGCCGAGGCTGGAGGTGGCTGCTCTTCCCCGGCTCTTTCAGCTAGTGACTCGTCGGCGTGGCGAGAGGCGGCTGTCCCGGCTTGCGGCGGTGCCGCCGGTGCCTGCCGTAATAGTACCTGGATGGAAACGTTTTTGCTTTATTCCGAGATAAGTGTGAACTATACGGCCAGCCATGCCAGCTCTTGAAGAGGTTAAGGTGAAGTCAGCTCTTCAGGGGCTTCCTTGTTGCTCCCGAAATGGTTGTTTTGGAGAGTGCTCCCGGCTTCGGAAGGGGCTTCTCTGGTTGTCTGTCACGAAGTGGCACTGCCTGCTTTATGCTGGGCTTCACGGTTTTCAGAAGAAAAAGCTGAAGGTGTCCCCAGGTACTCTCATAAATAAACTACAAGTTTTTATCTCCATGTTTAGGGACAGGTTCTGCTGGTGTTTGTTATAAAAAATGAAGTTGTGACTGCTCCATGTCTTACTGGAGTAGAAGAGCTGATAGTATTTCAGGTACTGTGAGACCTTTGGGGAAAGGCATTAGCAGCCTCCTCACGCCGGACTTAATTGTACTGAGGTTGTGACTCCATGAGCAGCTCAGCCAGCCTAGTGACGGCCTGTCGCTGAAATTGGATGGTCCTGCTGCCTTCTCATCTGTGTTTTCCTCCTCTGCTTCCACCTGCAAGCTCCAATCTGCTTGCTTGTCTCACTGCAAGAGAAAATAGAAAAAGGGGAGGAAGAGGAAAGCAGACCGTCCCTGTGGTGTTCAGTCCTCAATTGCTGACATCTGTACCCTGCTTGCATCAGTTAGAACCCTTTTGTTTAAAATGTGACCTTTAGAAATCTCTACTTTTGCTGCTTTGCTTGTCCTGTCATACTCTAAGTCATTTGTGCTTTTGACTGTAAAGCGATTGATTTGTCCTGAGGTGTTTTATAGAAGACTTGGACCTTAAGAGGAGGGAATCTGATCAAAATGCTAGTGCATCATCAGGTTGTATAAGGACTTGTGAAAATGGCATTGCCAGTGTGGACAAGACTGTGAGAAAGAAAGATTAGAGTGATGGTGAAGCAGTGTGAATAGTAAAACATTTATATCGCAAACTTTGTAAAAGGAATCTTCTTCTGAAAAGAATGCTTTGTTAGATAACTAGTTAGTCTTGTCTTTCCAAGACTACAACAATAAACTAAGTTTTAGACATTGTCTGGCACTTCGATTATGGATAATTCAATGCCCAAACCCGCTGCTTTCTAATGTTTCAGCAAACTGGTTTTTTTTAAGGCTGGTTTGTCTGAAAATAATGTGTCAGTGATGCTGATGCTTCATGTAGTGGCTTGTTGTCAATTTGTATCTTGTTCTGGGAACAGGTGAAGTTGTACCTGTGTTGTGTGTACAAAGAGTGTTGTACCTGTGGTCAGGTATGGTGCTGTTAAGAACCCTCTTTCTGTCGTGATAGCCCTTTTTGTAAGGTGCAATTTTAGATTGAATCAAAGCAGAAGTGTGTGAAAAAGTTACTTCAAAGTTTGTTGTTGGTTAAGTTCACAGTTATGGGGGTGGGGGAAGCTACCTCTATCTAGGAGGCAGTAGTTCCTGTGGGTAAAATTCTAAAATTAACTATGTACTGCATCTCTCTGTGTGTATCTGTAAATAAGGTTATTTCTACAAGGGATTCTGTCTTTAATTTTTTTTTTTTGCAACTTTAAAATCTGCTCTACACTTGTGTAATAGGATTCTAGTCTAGCCATAGATATCTATATTCGTTCTTAAATGATTCAGCTTTTCTGCAACTTTATTTTCCGGAACACTTGCTTACAGTGAAAGCTGTTCTAGTCCTTTCTACAGGAAGTGTGTTATAAATGGGTCATAAACTTTGCCAAGATGTGGTTTGCTTTTTTTTTTTTTTTGTTTGTTTGTTTGGTTTTTTTCACACGGGGATTTAGCAGTCTGCTGTTCTGTCAGGGTTGTGGGTAGTTCTTATCTGGATCGGGAAGTAGAAGAAAAATGCCTTAAACTAATTGAAAGTGTTCAGAGATGACAAAATTAGAGAAGGTAGTTAGGATGCACGCTTGGTATGAAATTTGTGAGAAGGAAATGAAAGCTTAGACAAAAATGGAGCACTATTCACTATTCGTACCTGGGTTTATGATTGTTTTTGGTGCATTCAGAATGCTTACTGCAGACAAATGAGATAATTTTGAGAGCCTGTAAACCAGCGTAGGTCAGTTATTTGAGTAAAGGAGCTGCAGGTTGAGGACAAAACAAACAGCATTTGGAATGTTGCAGGGACAAGTACATTTTATCTGGTACACTGATAGCTTAGAATAAAATTTCTTTTCATGATGAGAGAAAGCTGACTTTAATTGCGGAAATGAAGTTCAAGACACAACTGGATTATGCATTTGTATGTTCTGGTTTATTTTATAGGCAAGTAAGTTAAAGTATTGTAAAAAAATATTTTGGACAAGGCTTTCAGACACTCTATTAAAAAGAACTCTGTGATGCTAAGGACTAATTCCTTGGTAAGAGTGTTCTCAGAAAATATGAAGGTTAGTGACATTTTCGTGAGGCTAAAGATTTGTTCTTACACCTTGTGTACGGACCTAGAAAAATGTAAAGTAACAAATACACAGTATAAAAGTGATAGGAAAAAATGTGCCTGTAATACATTCTGGATTCAGATGTTACCAACAAATACATCTTGGTAGCAGCTATGGAGTGATGAGCATTCTGCAATTTTATAGAGAGTATATCCAGAGAAATTATAGGAGTCTACGCCAGTCTAAGCAGACCTAGAACTTGTTGAAAACTGTGGATTTGGAAGCAATCCAGAAGGCAAGTTTGAGGAATGATAATGGATTTTGGGAGTTGTATAAGCAGAAAAAGGTTCAGGAGAACCTAGCTTGAGTTACACTGTTTAGCAGCATGAACAAAATAAACCAATTGCATCCCTACTGAAACATGTGCTTTTTGCTTAAATAACTTTGACCAGTGTTTTTGTCAGTTTATTAGATGAAGCAGAGTGTAAGGTTTTTAAGTTGCTATGAAGAATGTCAATGCTGCAAAGAGTAACTTGAGCATGTTGGAAAGCTAAAGCACAAATTACTCATCTTTCAAAAGAAACTTGCGTTAGTGTGGAAGAGTCTGTGTAGGATGTCTGTGTAAAATACAGCCGTGAGAAGCATGAAGTGTGACATCTTGGGAGTGTTGTGTGCTATGCAGTGTTAGAATTGGTGAAACTGAAATGAAATGAAGGCTGGATGAGCTGGTAGGCTGCTCAGCTGGAAGAAACTGCTGAATTTTGAGGCACTGGAAGTTGGGGATAGAGGTGGAGTATCTTGCGATAGTGTTATGCCAAAGGGACTTGGACATAAGTGAATATATTAATAAACACTGAAGAAATAGGTGTAGTTTTTGTTGTATGTGCATCTACTATTCCAAAAATTCTTACGGTTCTTTCACTCGGCAGTAATCACAAAGTGTGTGCTGAATTTGCTCATTTGTATTTTAGGCTTCTGTTTCTATTACTTTCATTTTTTTGGGAAAAAGGTCCAGCTGTTTTAATAGACAGCAGTAGTCATCAGCTTAACCTGAAATTCTGTTCTATGGGAAGAGAGAACAGAATAATCAGACCTCTTTATTCCTATGTTTATAAACACCAGGTTTTAAACAGTTCCCAAAATCTTCTGACTTTTAATATATACCACTGCTGTGAGATCAAGTCTGCATTAGCCTGATGATGCCAATCCTCAAAGTTGCAACTCGGTTCTGGTGATCTTTAAAAGCTGTGGGTCGTAACTACATGCAACTGCTATTGCTGAACCCTATACAAGCTTTTTAATTGACATTTCTTCCAAAGTTGTTGTAGCAGGGAAAGATAATGGATACATCTTATTTAAGATAACTTTCAATTCCTGAAAGAACTGGTATTTTCTTAGGCTTATTCTGGAATTCTAGAGAAAGAACAAGGACACTTAAGTTAGCATATGTTTTAAAATAGGTCTGTTTGTGAACGTGTTGGTCCACCTGCCTTAGAGTAGCTTAAATTTTTTTGCATGTGCACAATCCATTTAGTGGAAGAGTTCACAAAAAAAATAAAGTGAAATATTTACAGGCCTGCGATCATTCAGACTGATTTTTATGGAGATGCTTATCATTAGCAAAAATGAAAAATTTAGCTACATCTTTCTGAAATGGGCAGGGACAGTTTGTGGTCAAGAATTCTGTAGAGGTATTAATCAGTGGGGTGTTTTTTAAATTCTTTTTTAGGTCTCTATTGATATGAGTCTAAATGGGTGAATTAGGTTTTTTTTTTACTAACAATTTGATTCCTCTAACTGGTAAACTGTCTATGTTTCTTCTTACAGAGCTAAAATCATCAGTATTTGATGACTGCAGGAAAGAGGAAGAATGGAAGGTACAGTTTTGTTATATTTTTTTGTAGCAATGTTAGAATCACTTGTTCAAGTAATCTGTATCACTGAGTATACAACAAATAAGTATCACTTAGTGGCTAGCACTTTCACTTAAAATTGTTTTCTATCCAAGTAATGGATTTCAGTTCTGTGAACTCGGATGTCTGTCATACATAATGAAAAATCTAAGAGCTGGTATAGGAAGAACAAATGGTTAGTTGATTATTTAAGTTTTGAAAAAAATTAGAAACTGTTTCTGTTTCTCTTCACTTTTCTTTTGAAAGACTTGTACTTCAGTAATTCAAAAAAATCATACTGCCCTGTAATACATGTGGAGCAGGATTCAGCAGTATGATTGATAGCTATTAGAGCTGCTTTAGCTGCAAAACAGTTTTAGAATAAGTACCAATATATTTAAGCAGGCCATGGGTAAATTAGCAGAAATTCAAAAGACTGGTGTCGAAGTTTTAAAAAACTTACTAGTAGGCGTAGTGGGGACAAGCTACTTATTTAAGATGGAGCTCATCTTTTGAAGTCCTATATTTAGGGACCTGCCTTCTGATGCTATTTGAGATTAATATCCCACTGCAAGGTTGCTATATGCAGGTGATGATAAGATGTAGAGTAATAAAATAGATTTCAGCTTCAAATTTCCATGGCAAGTTAAGGCAATAACATGGGTTTACTATAGCTGATTAATTAATCTAAATACTTGTGTTTTTTAAATATATTTAGATAATTCTTTTAGATGATTACACAACTAAATTACTGTCACTGTGCTGCAAAATGACTGATCTACTGGCAGAGGGTATCACAGGTAAGCATAATTCTTTTTAATATACAGATGGCAATATCCTGATAAGAAAAAGGGAAGGAATAAAATTGATGGTACCCTTGCAAGAAACTGTCTTAATTTGGTTGATGAAGTAACTATGGGATATTAGACTAGCAGACTTTCTGGCTTGTACAGTAATTACCCACCTGTGATTTTGTGTGGTGTTTTTTTTAAAATGAAAAATCAAATGTTTCTCTGCCTAGAAGCTAAAACCCTTTTTAAAAGTCTTTTTGCTAAAGATCACTGTAGTTTTGGGTTTTTTGTGTTTCGGTTTTGTACTTTTAAAATCTATTTTTGTTTGGTTTCTTTGGGTTTTTTCTTTTGTGGGTTTTTTGGGGGGGGAGGGTAGGGGGTGTGCATGTTTGTTTGCTAATGTCCAGGATGGGGTAACTGAGAAAATCACCTGTCACAGAGTGATTTTAAGGATATTATCTGTCAGTTGAAGTTCAGGGAAAACAAGAGCTCAGTAAAGAATTAACGCTAATGTTAGCAAAACGTGCAAGAATAGGCAAATTACTCTCTGCATTTTTTCCTAATGTTTTCTGTAAATCAGTAGTACCAGCTGCTTTGAATTCATTTATGCTCATGAACAGTAGAGTTAGGATACAAGGCCAGAGAAACTTAAGTACTGAAGACAAAATGAGAACAGGAGACAGTAATAGACAAACTGAGAGGTGTTTGCAAGCAAATGGATGTGATAGAGGCAAGAATTTAAATTTGGGGTTGATGTGCAGATATATTTTAGTCTCCACTCAAAACAAGAGACCTTTCTGTAATTAAAAAGAAAAAAAAACCATAAAAACTTGAAAACTAAATTATAGCAATAGTTAATTTAACTAGAATAAACCCATAAGCAACATTAATAGTAATTAGATTGTCACTTTTCCAAACAATTTGGGAGTAGTTTCTAGTGGAGTGGAATTTCTCATCTGCTGGAATGTGTTTCCTATTCCTTGATGTTGGCCACTGTCAAAAGTGAGTAATAGATTGATTGTGATAGATCTCAGTTATGCAGTATGTCGATTTAGGTAAGACTTACTTTTTTAAAATACATCAGAAAAACAATTTTCTCCCTAGTAAATTTTATGGGCTCTTTTTCCCTACAACTTAAAGGATGTTTTTCCTATCATAAAACACTTTTCAAAGTTGCTTTTTATGATTGACCTTTCTGTAATGTTCATTAGTGTATCATCCTGCCAAACTTTTTTGCTGCCTGTTTTTGAAATTGAAATGAATACACAATGTAAATGATCTAGTTTTTAATTAGCTTTAGGTTTAGATTTTTAGAAACACTTTTGTAAGAGAGCATTATTTAGACTTAGTTATTTTTCCATAAATAGTGAGACTCTTCTTACTCCAACTATTCAGTATAACATGATTCTCCTGGAAGTATAATAGCAAAGCTCTATACATTTCACTTTTTGGAGTGTATTTTTAATCATAAGAAATACTACTTATCCTTTGTGAGAAACTTTCAGTGAGCGTGTATCCTGTTAGTCAATAAGAAACCTTTTATTTTGAGTGAGTAAACTACTGAAAAGAACCTGTCTTTCCACATCCAGATGTCTGATGTTACTTATCTTCCTTGTTCCTCCCCCACAAAATTACTGAGCAACATGAATCTCTCGGCATTCTTAAGCTAGTGTGCTGCAACACTATATAGTAATGACTTTATTAAACAGAAACCAGAGTTGAGTGAAGCTGATTTGCTGAAAATGTCTATTTTGTGCCTACAATTATATTGAAACAGAGTAATTGCACAGGAAATAGGAAAACAAAGGACAGAAGAGGCTCTAGTCCAAAATGATGCCCTGCATAGTTTCATTCCCCCGCTCCTTTGATGTGCTAGGAAAAGAATGATCTTGCCGAGGCAGTTCTCTTGCAACGTAGTTCATACTGGGCCCCACAGTTTGAGCATGCTTGCATTGCCATACCTTCCTGTGTGAAGGCAAAACTCTACTTGGGTAGAATAGCCAGGAAAAATTTAGTCCTACAAATTTAGTTGACACTAGACTGAGAGTTGAAGAAGGCTTGTGGTAACTTTCTGTATTGAAAATAATAAATAAAAAATCAAGGTGCTCTTTGCGGAAGATAGGTCCTTGCCACTAATTTTGTGTACAACTTGATTGCTGTTATTTTATTTTTATCACCTCTATTCTATATGTATGGTGCTTTCATCACAAATGCGTAAAGCTCTTAATTATAAAAATGTATTATTTCTTAATTTATAGTGGTGGAGAATGTATATAAAACCCGTGAGCCTGTCCCACACATGAAAGCAATATATTTCATAACACCCACCAAAAAGGTTAGTATTTTTAAAGAAAGTGTAGCAAGATCTTTCAGATTGAAAAAGCGATCTTATTTTAAAGTATTTATTAATGTGTACAAGTATACAGTACTTCTGCATTTTGTGTGATGCTCCTGTGTGATGCTTAATTTTCCATAATGAAAAGACAATGCAGTGTCACCATAGACTACGTTGCAAATGTGTACCTTTTGATCAATGGAGGCACTGTTTCATTGCTTACATATTAGTAACCTCACTGAAAGAGATGTTGTATCAAATAATGATGCAATACATTGCACAATAGAATTCAAAGTAATGTCTCTTATTAGAGATTACTGTTACTTCCTAAAAATTCTTGAGAGACTAAATGTCAGCGTTGTTGTAGGTGGAAAATGATGCAAGTATCCTGCTTTGTGTGCTTCCTAAAGTGATCTTGGTGTGTGACTGACCTTCTGTAACTGTTTATTATTCTTGGTCTGGAATTGAAAATCTTCTACTTACGTGGTTTTTTTATATGTTGATTTGCAGTATTACTAAGCAGGACTGGGTAATTAACAGGGCAGGAGGAAAGCTGGGAGAAGCTTTGTCTGGTATGTGAGGAAAGGTGAAACACTGCAATGATTTTTTTTTTTTTCTTATTTTCCTACCCCCATAAGTCTGTAGATGGACTTATTGATGACTTCATCACTAAATCATCCAGCAGATACAAAGCAGCATATGTGTATTTCACTGACTGTAAGTAAGCTTTTGTGTTGTAGTTTGATAACTTTATATAGGTAAATAAGTAAGCTTCTCAGCTTTCTTTCCTATAGTTTAGTACATGAAAATTTGGGGTCCTGTTTCTTGAGAGAAGACTTGAGACTCAAGTCATTACCCACATTTGGGTTGCCAGGACGTGGTCACCATGCCATGTGGCAATAGTAATTTCTTTCACAATTACCAGACAATGTTGATCGTTCCCCGCCTCAGCTTTTAATTTAGGTAATCTAGTTGGTGGGGTTTTTTTTGTTTTGGGTTTTTTTTTTTTGAAAGTATTCCAGTCTTCTCCTATGTTGGAGAGTGTGGAGGAAGACAATTCAAGTAAAACTATGTATCTCATATAAACAGAATAGTACTCAAAAATATAAATGTGTGAGAATTTGCTGCAAGAACAATGTTTTGTAATTGGTTATTTTAGGTAGTTCCTTCAGACTTGTGAGCCAGCTTTTTCCCATCACCTGAAAGAAGGTGCCTGCTTAGCCCTTGTATGCATGATATAAATTGCAAAGCAGAGATAATTAGTGCAAATGGGGTTCATGTGACTGCATGTTCCTCTGCAGTCAGTCAGCATGACTAGAGTGGCATGTAAAGAAGGGAAAACAAAAAGCCCCGATGTGCTGCTGAAGGCAGAGACTGAGTCATGGCTGTCTCTGTGGTTGTCTGTGGATGGTGCGTATCTGCTACCATATGTTCTCAAAGCAGTTACCAAATTACTAGTGGAAACTTTGTTTCCTGTTTCTTTTTATGCTGATGCAGCAATTACTGTTCTGGAAGAATACTGCTGTCTTGCTGTACGTTCCTTTGTTGCAAGTGTGCAAGCTTTCAGTTTGAACGCTTGCCAAAACTTTTCATGTTGAGAGGAGTTGGAGAAGTAGCACTGTTGCTTCCAAGTCTGTGTAGTATTTGTGTCATCCAAATATTCCTTAAATTCAGTTTCTAGACTGGGATCCAACGTAGCCTGTAAGTGTAGTGGAACACATTTGAGATAGATAATTTCATATTTCTCTGTCTCTTGCTGTTTGATATGTACACATTATTTCTCCCTTTAACCTTTTTGTAGCTTGGGAAATGTTTTCTCTCTCCTATATGAGAAGAAATAGCAGAAACTTTTGCTTTGATAAAATCAATATCCTTCACTGCTGCAGACTGCTAATGAGTGCTGTACAACTTTGCTTGCCAAAAGCTAGTAAAAAATGACCAGTGATGCTTTTTGAAAAGGATCGCAAACACAAAATACTGATTATACATTCTCTTTCACTTCAGGAAGATTTGGCAACTTTTTTGTATATTACTGTTGGTTCTTAATTCAGAACTGTCTGATTGTTCTGAATACTGTAAACTTGTGAGTTAACAGCTGGAATATGCACGAATGATTTATACTTAGAATCTTTTTTTTTTTCCTAGTTTGTCCTGACAACCTTTTCAATAAAATTAAGTCTTCCTGTGCAAAATCAATAAGGAGATGCAAGGAGATCAACATTTCCTTCTTCCCATATGAGTCTCAGGTAAGTTTCATTCTTCATCTCAACAGCAGAAAATAGTCTGGAGCACTATTTTCAGGTGTTGTTGACCTGCTGGAAAACAATTAAATAGAATGTAGCTTTTTTTTTATTGACAAACTGTATGTGAGACCTATTGCTGTTTTGGCATATTTCCAGTGTTTGCCTATATTTTTCAGATGAAAACAAATGCTCCTTGTACTCAAAGCTTTACTGTTTGCAGTTGACCTTTTTGTGAGACTTGGAGTCAGTTGCAGTAGAGGGGTTAGCGAAGGAATCTATTCTTTAAGAGAAGGAAAGCATTCTGGCTTGTCTTCAGTAAGCAGTAAAGTTTGTCACTACTTATACTGAGGTGTTATTTTGACAGACTAGGTAGGTTGGTGTGTAGGAATAAGTAGAACTAACTACGTTGTGAAAATCGGGAAAAGAGAGCAAATGGATGAAGAGAATTGAAGGGGAGTGGAACAAAACCAAAGCCTCACAAAAAAAAAAAGAGAAACAAAAACCAGAGCAACTTGGCAAACTTTTATTGAGAGGAAAATGTGGAAACCATGTTTTCTCAAAAATCTGAGACGACCAATGGAAAACAATGAGCAGTTTCCATGTGAAACCACACAGTGGGTATTGTGTTGAGAAATAATTTGTTGCTCATGCACTTCATCAGATACAGAAGGCTGAAATGCACTCTGATACTCGCTAATACAGTGAAGCCCCTAAACCCTGTCCACTACTGCGAGTTGTAGAACTAACCATGAACGTTTCCCACAAGTCTTTCCTGTCTTCTTCAAACCTTATGAGCATATCAAGGGTCAGAACTCTTACATATACCAAGTGGTGGGTGAGTATAGGACAGGCTGCTGCTATACGTGTCTTATTGTGATGCAGTTTTAGTTTGAAGTCACACTCCTTTTTATAATAAAGGTTTTTTATTATTTAGATTGAGAAGCCATCAGAGAGTAAGTAGTGTGGTGGTTTGTTTGTTTTCCAGTAGTGTTGATGTTCCCAAGCTTTGTTTCAAACTGTTTTGGGGAGTTATGCTAAAGCTGCTTTTAAGAAAATGTTTTGTAGCTTCCTCTACCAAAAAAGGCATATGAAAATTTTGTTGTCCTGGTTCTCTGGAGGACTTACAATGGAAGTAGAAATTGGGACTACTTTTCTAAAGTTGAAAATAAGTAGCACTTAGTCTCTTCTCATTTTTAGTTTAGTGTTCTCAGTATTTTGGATTGTGAGAACATTTTGAATCCTTACAAAAGGAACAAAGAATGTTAACTGGTTTTCCTAATTTAAAATCCCTGGGCCTGCTTTCTGGGGTGATAAGAGTAAATAATCAGACTGAGCTCTGGGCAAAGTCCAAGTGATTATCTACTCAAATGAAACCAACATCTTTATCTGGATGGATGTTGTTCTTTGGCTCTGTAGTTAGAGTCCATTTGAAGGTGGAGAAAATCCATTTAGTGACAATGGGATTGTTTCCATGTTTGCATTCCATTTACTGAACTGTTGAAAGTTTTTCTTCTGTGTGGTACTAAACATCTTTTATCAAGGTTTAATGCATTTAAAGAATTTCAGTTCTTGGAGGTAAAGTCTTCCTATAATAAACAGATACAATATGTAAAATTCTATTTTAAACAAATTTAACTCAATACCTTCTATGATCTTTCTGATAGTGCATTGTATGGCTCTGTATGAGACACTGGATGGTATTTAGTTCTGCCTGTCTCAGATCCCTCCATCTGTACAGACAGTAAGCAATTTGAAAAATATAGTAATTTATATAGGGGAGGAGAACAATAGAGGAAAAGAGTGTGTGAACAAGAAGCAGATGAGCTCAACAGGACAGAGAAAGAGGACTGAAGTATGGGTTTGTTGTTTGTTTTTTTTTTTAAGTATATTATGTATGACTTTTTATTACAGCATGTAGTTTTAAAGTATTAGCAATTCTTTTACCAGATATTTTAGAAAGATAGATAAAATTTAAGCCTTTTTTTTTTTTTTTTTTCCTTGGTTGTGCTTTACATAGGTATTTACTCTCAATGTCCCTGATGCGTTCTACCGCTGTTACAGTCCAACTCTGGAAAAGACAAAGGATAAAGATGCTGTAATGCAAGTAATGGCTGAACAAATTGTTACCTTATGTGCCACGCTAGATGAGAATCCAGGAGTACGATACAAAAGGTGGGGCAAAAACAGTGTTGTATTGTGTAGTTGCTTTCACTTCTAGGACTTCCCACATTATTTTGTAATAGCTTGAGGCTGCAGCATAGTTTCTTTTATTGTGGATTAATTATTTTTAATCCACAACTCTGAAATATGGAATTATAGGAATTTGTGAAGTGTAGGCAGAGCAGTGAATTGTTTCTCTGTGTGTGTTCATATAACAGTACTTACTATACCCTGTTCTGTTATGAACTGCTTGTTTTGCATTTGGTCAGTAGGATGACGTTCTAATATGCTGCATTCTGATATATCACATGCATAATCCTGCAACAGAACTGCACCTGTTGGTAGTTTTGCAGCTCTGCTTGGCATCAAGGAATTCATAAATTGCTGAGGCAGATGGGATCAGGATTTCTTTGTAGTAGAGGTATTGAGGAGAATACCTCTTCTGAGCTTTGATAAAGAGTACAGAAGTCAAACTAGGCATCTGAAATGATGGTCAAGAATTATGTTCTGTGGTGTAATGTGAAGTGGTGCCTTATTCTCTGCAAAGGTAACAAATAATTGCTTGACTGTTTTCTTTTTATTTCTCGTTTCCCACCTCTGAGACAGATGTTTAGGTGCTGGGCCATATGCCAGCTAATGTCAGTCTTTTGGCTGAAGCTGTTTCTACTGTGTGAAATACCTGAAGCATGCAAAGATTGGAATCATAATGTAAGAGTGAAAATATATTGGAAATGCTTAGAATGGAGTTCAGAAACTGTTCGTGAAACCAGAGGATCAATCTAGGGAGTTCTTTCTGTTTTAAAGGTAGCATTTTAGTGTTTTGATGAAGAAATTTAAGTTATTTTTGCATGCTTCCTTTTTTCCCAGCGGACCATCTGATAAAGCCAGCAAACTTGCACAGCTTGTTGAAAAAAGTCTTGAAAACTACTACAAAACTGATGAGAAAAGCCAAATAAAGGTAGAAAGTGAGCTAAAACGTTTGCTTCTTTTTTGTAAGTCTGGGAAAAAAAATAAGATCTTTGGAATATGTTTTGATAATACGTTCTACAAACCCAAATTTTATTTATTAATAAAGGCAACTAGTTGCCATTTAGGGTTTTTTTGTGTGTGAAAGTAACTTAGAGGTAGTAACTGATACAGTAAATCTGTATCTAAGCAAATATTTGTGCAATCAAACTAATTGTACTTGAAAAATTGGCCTTATGACCCCAAAATGAAACTTTCAGTTGAATGTTTGGAGATTATTTTTTCCTGTATTGCAGCACAGTATAGATAACCTGCTCTGAAATACAAACAGCACACTTACTTGTGAAAAGCCAGTGGGAAGACTTTTGTGTGTGTTTTTCTTTACATTTTTTATTCATTAGGTGAGGTTACTGAATGCATTGCAATGGGCTAAGAGCATTGCCTTAAAATTAGTATTTAAAACCACTGTGTTTTGGTTATCGTTTAAATGTTTGTTTCTATATATGTTAATAAACACTTGGACCGTACATTTTAGTTTTTTCAGTTATTTTTCAAAAAATGTCTGCAGTGCTGTACCTTACTGTAAATAGATTTAACATGCATTAACGTTGTACTGTCTTAACTTTACATTTATTTGATGGCTTTCTAGGCTAAAACCCACTCCCAACTAATAATAATTGATCGTGGCTTTGACCCAGTGTCAACTGTACTTCATGAACTCACCTTCCAGGCAATGGCATATGATCTGCTACCAATTGAAAATGATACTTACAAGCAAGTACTTTTTAAAAAAAATCTAAACACTTTATTCTTCGTTACAAAATCTATGGAACTGTTTAGCTGAATTGCACCATAGCAATGTTAGCTGCTTATATTACGTAAGGTTTGCTTCACTTGTTATTAGTCTTTCCTTTTGGATTTGTAACTTCCTCTTTTTGTTAGCTTCCTCATTTGGTGGAGATTAGGTAGGATCTAATTGGCATTTTTGCTGAGTTTTGAGTCTAACAAATGGCATTTTTTTAAAAACAAAGAACTTTGTACTAGACGTGAAGCAAAACCTTGGTAGTGCATGTTCAGATTCTCTACCTCTTCTTTCATATTCTTAACCTTCTTGGCTAACAAGGCAAACAAGACCAGTAATCAAATACTGAGAAAAAGTGTAGTTATTTCTCAGGAATGCTCACTTCTATAGATCCAGTTATTTAATTTGCATGGTTGATAAAATTTACATGTTTCTATCCTAAATGCACATTTAGGTAAGCCATGTTCAGTTTATAAGCATTATTTTATCACTATTTGGAATAGCGTGACATTTGCATAAGGTATGTACTTTGCTGTCAGATTGTTCTGACACCAAAGATTTTGGTAAGACTTTGCTTTCTGAGGATCCACTACAGTGAGACCTAATGGCCTCATTGTTTAGTTAAGCAAACAGGAATGTGTATCTTCTGTCAGAAACACTGAGTGAGCGTTTTCATAAAAAATGTAGAATTCTATGAATCTGAAATTTACTGAGTTTGAAAATGTAGCAGTGTGTGTTTTCTAGGTAGTTGTGATCCGACTGTCACAATCTTGTAATTGTTTTATTCTGCTTTCTGGCCATATACACTGTGTGAGTTTTTGTAAATGTGAAACTTGTGTAGTATGATTGCTGTCTTTATAGGTTTATTTTTGTTTGTAGAAAAGTAATAGCTTGTCTGTAATCCTGTGAAGCATGTTGCTTGTATAGATGAAGTAATTTGTCCGACTTAGTCTGTTTTGCTGGTGAATGGCACTTCATTTTCCTTCAGAGTTACAAAGTGTCTTACAGTACATATAGAAAGCTGCACTTTGCAGTCTCAGTGTGTGTTGCTTTGCACACAATTTGCATTTGAAGCCAAAGGGAAGTTGACATTGGAAGCTGAAAAGAAATTGAGGTGCATGTATGATTGAAAATCTAGTTACTGTTGTTTTAAAAGAATGTCTAGAAGCTATTGCCCCAAAGAATCATTCTAAAATTAATCTGCTGGTTCTATGTTCAGTGATGTAATCTGCAAAATCCTTATGTAAATTATATTGTGTTGGGCAATAGCTTGGCTTATAAGTTAAAACCTGTGTACATTATTGCTGTTGCCATGTATGTTGATTAAACAATAACAAGAGTCTAATGAGTTATGAGAATTGGGGGGGGGGGGGGGAGGACGGGAAACAAACCAAACAACTGTCTGAATTTTCTCTTGGAAGATACAAAACAGAAGGACCTGCTGGGAAGGAACGGGAGGCAATTCTGGAGGAAGATGATGAGCTCTGGGTGAAGATTCGGCACAAGCATATTGCAGATGTGATAGAGTATGTGAATAAATAACAAAAACTACTTAAATATGTAAGTTATAAAAGTTTCTTTGAGAGGGAATGTATTTGAGCTGTTAAGCAGGAATACAGGCAGTAGTGAAGATGGTTTGCAATATAGACTGCATCCTGTTAAATAATCGATGCCAGGAAGAAAACGTACTTTCAAAAATACAGTACGTACAGAGGTATGCAATTTTACTAATGTTAATTACAGTTCTTGAGGAAAATGGAAATAAAATTATTTCCTGGGAAGTATCTTCAAATCTTTTAAATCTGAAGGGATTGTTTTGCATACAGTACTAGCAAGTTGTTGCATCGTTATGCAGATATTGTAACCAGAATGTTTCAGTTTGCTTTGTCAAAAACCACTCTCTTCTCTGAAGGAGACCTGTATTTGAAGCTTTTACTTTAATTCAGAAGTTCTTGTTGCACAGTTCTTTTAAGATTTTAAGTAAAGATCTTAAGAAAAGATTTAAGAACTGTGGTGCTGTTGCATTTGATTACTTTCCTTTTTTTTTTCTTAGGGAAATACCAAAACTTTTGAAAGAAGTTTCATCAGAAAGAAAAGCAACAGAAGGAAAAGTAAGTTGTTTAATTTAAGGTATTGTTGGGTTTTTGTGGTAATTTAATTATTTTCAGCTGATCAGATCTGTGTAATTCATGGACCTGTTAGAGAAATTGAGGCTTACCTCAATGGCAATTTTGGGGGGGGGGGGGGGTAAGGGGGGGTCAGGGAAATAAGGATGCCAAATATTGGGGGAAAAATTTTCAACTTGTATCATTTCTTCACAGTTATCGATATCTGCTCTGGCCCAGTTAATGAAAAAGATGCCGCACTATCGTAAAGAGATTAGTAGGGTAAGGGGTCTCTTGTAACTACAACTTCATACATCTTTTTGTATGCTATAACTTCCTGTGTTGTTGAAGTCTAGTTTTATTCTGTCATTTTCCTGTTAAGTGTGCTATATAGCTTTTCTTCAAATTAATATTTTCACCTACTGTAAAATTTGGAGAAGAAAACTTTTTCCAGGTGTTTCATTTTAGTATGTAAAAAACCACTTAAATGATTTGTGTGCTTTGAGGATTGAAGATAGCATAAGCAGTCTAATGTTTTAAAAGGTTTTATGGAGGTCAGTCTCTAAGTGAAGGGTGAAACACAGAAAATGCCTGATGGTACTGAAGGATAGTTGAAGGATTGACACTTGTAACCAGTGAAAATGATTGCTTGATATGTTTAAAAAAAAAAAAAGGCAAGTTATGGCAGCTTGTGCGTTTTTGTTTTTGTTTTTTTTTTTTTTCTTCTAGCAAGTTGTTCATCTTAACTTAGCAGAAGATTGCATGAGCAAGTTCAAATCTAACATAGAAAGGCTCTGTAAAACTGAACAGGTATGTTTAAAAAACTCACAAACCAAACAACAACTTATTGCAAATGCAGCTTTTTTGTTCGCAGGTTTAGATGCTTGTTTTTAACTGACAAAAGTAGTGTCTCTTGCCTTTTTTTTTTTTTTTTTTCCCCAATCACTTTTTGAGGTAATAGTATTAAAGCTAAGTGAGATATACAAGGCTCGTACTCTGCCAATAAAGAAGGTGCTTTTAGAGTTTTGGGTTTTTGTCTTTGAATCTGGCTGAGTTGTGTAAGGATCATCTTTGTTTGTTCTTTGTTCAAAACTCCTATGAAGTTGCCTTACTATTTTCTGCAGAAGGAAGCCCTTTTAAAATGTCTGGGAAAAGCACATGTTGGGGTGAGGCATTACATTGTACTACTAATCTCAAGTTAAAAACTATAACTTAAATTGATATGAATTCCAGAGAGCAAACATTTTAAAATGTTTGAATGTTATGTAGTGTTATAATGCTCTAACCATTGAAATAATTATGTCAAAGACTTGTCATACTGAGTTTAAATTGATGTAGCTTGATTGTTTCCTGAAACCTATGGTTTCAAAAAAATGCATTTCAAAGCACCCAAAACAATGTGTTTGGGGTTTTTTTTGTTTTTTTTTTTAATGAGTACTCACTAAAACCATGTTTTGTTTTTTTAATTTAGGACTTGGCTCTTGGAACTGATGCAGAAGGTCAAAAAGTGAAAGACTCAATGAGAGTCCTCCTTCCAGTTCTGCTTAACAAAAGTCATGAGAGCTATGACAAAATTCGAGCTATTCTCCTGTATATCTTTAGCACAAATGGTATGATAAGCTGCCCTATTTTTTTGTTTTTCCACAGTGCTATGGACTTCAACTCAAGTTTTGGGATAGTCCAGTATTTTTAGTTAACTTAAATATCTCTATTGGAGTTGATGGCCAGGTTTGAAAGAAATACTGTCCATCCTCTGTAGCTTCTCTTCTCTCAAATTAGTAGCAAAGATACTATTGATAAGGAGTTAAGAGGTTCAATACAAGCGCAGATCCATACAGTGTTTTAGCATCATTCCTGTGCTTGAGTGTGTGCAACAGTTTAAATTTTCTTCTTTTCACATAGTATTGAAGCTGTTAGTGGGGGAGCTCCATGTCCACTGCAACCTGAAAATTAAGTCAATGGGGAAGAATTTGTAGTAGAGGAGGAAGAAATTGGCAGAATGTTGGTCTGAGGAATCTATAACAATATTGAGTTTTGGTCTCAAAAATGGACCGTTAAACAAAACTTTATCTAAAGTACAGTATTATGTTAAACTTAAAGTAGACTGGCCAAATAAAAAAAAATCCAGGACTAAATAACAGCCCAGAATGTGTGAGACAAAATTGGTCTTACTCACAGTCACATGGTAATTAAGTTGTATGTTTTCCTTATATCAAAGGAACTACCCAGGAGAACTTGGACAAGCTGATCCAGAATGTACAAATAGAAAGTGATAGTGATATGATAAGAAATTGGAAATACCTTGACGTTCCTGTTCTCTCTTCAGTAAGAATGTATTTATTTATTTTTGTAATTTTCTACCACCCAAGCAGCTGTCTTCAGCTCTTTCAGCAACTCTTAGCGGTATTATCCAGGTTCTTTTTTTGGAAGCAGGCAGTTACTAGGAATTCTTGGTTTTTATGTGTTTAAGTGGTAAATCCTTTAAACGATTAACGTGAATAATTTTCAAAGTAAGATACCTATAAAGTTCCCTCTAGAATCATCAGCTGGTGACTTGAGCTAGTTGATTTTTTGGAAAATGCCAACTTAGTTCCTTGTCTCTGAAATTAGTATTTCTAGTGTATCCTGAATTCTACAGGTATTAATTGTTCTTTGTTGTTGTTATTTCTTTAAAATTTCCTACTGATCCCCTCTCCCCCACTACTAACTGGGAATAAGTTTCAAAAATCCAAATACGCTGCACAATACAACTATGTTTTGAAATTTTTTTCAGTCTGCTGCTCAGCAGCATAAACACCGAAGAAGGGACCGTTCTTCAGAAGAAACTTATCAACTTTCTAGGTGGACGCCTATTATCAAAGATGTTATGGAGGTAAATTTGACCAACTAGTTAATTCATGGGTGGAGTGCAGAAATTTATTCAAGTGAGCAGTTATAGCCCATCTTTTGAAATTCCATAGTATCTTGAGTTACTTTTGTTAAATACGTCTGTTGAGCAAAGTGATCACTTCCGGCTTGTCTGTAATACAGAACATTAGACTGCTGTGTGTTAGCAATGCTCTTTACTGGAGGTCATTTTAAAGGTGAAGCAAATGAAAGTGAAAGCAAAAAGTCTTTTTGAACAGCTTGTCCTGTGATTGGCAGTGTTTAGTGTAATTTAAAGATCTGGATTTTTTTTTTTTTCTCCAGTGGGTCTTTAAACCGTAATTCAAATCTAACCTGTAGATCGGTAGAGGCTTGAAAATGTTACTTGCCAGAAGTGTAGTTGCTTTGTTCTTAAACCTCTTCCTAAGTATCAGTTAGTGACTGATGTCAGACAGAATAGTGAGTTCACTGGACCTTTAGTCTGACCCACTGCTGTCATTCGTAGATTCTTGGTGACTTTCACATGTTCCTCTGTGTCTTCAGGGAACCCTAACTTCTCTCATATACTGCTATAGAGACATTAATTATGTTAGGATCATTACAGATGAAAAGCTGCTAGTGAAATTTGAACAGTTAAATCAATATTATGTTTATAAAGAAAGCATATGTACTCCCAATTCCTTGTGAAATACAGAAGCCATGTAATAATTCTTAACATTACGTGGTCTAGCATTTTGTTACATAGGAGTGTTGTTCATGAGATGGTGATTGGGACTGGTTGTTCAAAGAACTTGCATGTGCTGGCATTAAATTCCAGTTAGACATCTTACTGGAAGTTGAAACTTGGTGGGTTTTGGGTCTCCATGTTTGTTTAAAGTGGGTCTTTGTTTTGCCCTTCCAGGATGCTATAGAAAACAAACTAGATTCAAAAGACTGGCCTTATTGTTCCCAGTGTCCTCCTACCTGGAATGGTTCAGGAGCAGTAAGGTAAATCGTTTAATTTCCTGAAGCATAATTTACCCAATTCTCAGTATTGTTGTCATGTACATTCTAAAGCATTTTAAAAGTGTGCTTACAAGTGGTGAAATCGTTTAAGTAAGGTAATGTTAATGTGTAAAACTTATTTTTATTTTATCTAAAGCATACTGAAATTGGTTGGTAGTTTAATAACTCTTCTTAGCCATATATAGCTTTTTATTTGGAGTATCTCCCTTTTGCTTCGAAGTTAGAAATAACATTTCCATATTCCCAGAATGAGAAATTTTAAACCACTGAGCTTTTTAGAGTGAAGCAGTTTCAGGAATGGATTATCAGTATACTGTGACTTGGGCAAAAAGAATTTCTTCTGAAAGTTATTTCTGCTGTGGTAGTGGTGGTGGTGTTCTTAAAGTTAATGACTTCAGTAAGGTAAACTCAACTTATGTAGGCCCTCTCATTAGGGAATATGGGCCTGTTAGACATTTGACCCCTGTTGTTGGGATGATTTACAGAAGTCCAGAGAAGTTGGAGGTCTTGAAACGAATTCTGTGCTAATGAATGTGAAATGGTGTGTTTGTGTACTTGCATATTTACTAACTAGCACTGAGAGGTGATTTTGGAATTTGTTTTAGCTCACTAACTTGTACTGTGCCTTCTTTCCCTTTTTAAGCCCACTAGTCCTTGAACCTCATGACCAATACCTGCCAATTTGACTGCTTTATCACTTGTGGCAGTGTTATTTAAATGGTGAGACAGCTGTACAGAGATAAGAGTGTTTCTAATGCAGGAATGCTCACTGTGCTAATCAGATGCTGGAATTCCTAGGGAGGGAAACATTATACACATCCTAAATGTGGAGGACACACTTCAATTGGAATTTGTACCTTACTAAATAAAAGACAGAAGTTACAGGTACACAGCCTTAGGAAAATAGTTCTGTTACTTCCACTGCTAACAAAACTGTTGGTGTGTCCTTATGTTCCTGGATATGCACTACGATGGTCAGTGCAAGGAAACAAACACTAGGGCGAGTCACTGTACATTGTAACTGGATCTCTGTCTTGTCGGCTGGTGAAATCTGGGAATCTTTTAGGCACCCTAGCAAAGAGAGATCAGGACTGCAGATGATTTAATCTGAATGTGCAATTTACTATATGTGTGTTAGAAAGTATAATTTAAGAGCTTTATTTTTTTGTTCCTAGCTATCTGAATCTTACTTGCGAACAGCCGAATATTTTTTTTTTTAAGAGATTCTGTTCACACTTGGAGACTGAAAAACCTAAGACTCTAGCTTTTTCAAATGAACCTCTCAAGAAAAACGCCACTGGAATTGCTAGTATGCAGAATTAAGCTGCTCGGTAGAAGTCCGTTGTGTGTAAGCTGTGTGCAGTAAGGTTTCTGCTTTGTATTTTTCCCCCTTGTGATAACTGAATAGTTTCCGAGTAATGTGCTAACTTGTTTTTGTTAAAATTCTTTTAATTATCAATTCATCTAAGTTCTTTTGCTGCAGTTGTAATCAAACCAAGAACTGCATGACAGAAATTGTTACTGCTTAAGTGCATAACTTTTACCAAAATTAATCAATAAAGCTATATAAATGTCGTCTTACGAAATCTTTTACAGTGCTCGCCAGAAACCTAAAGCTAGTTATCAAGATGAGCGGAAGAGTAGTGCAAGACTAATTATATTTGTGATTGGAGGAATTACATATTCTGAGATGCGCAGTGCTTATGAAGTTTCTCAAGTCTACAAGTCCTGTGAAGTTGTTATTGGTAAGCTCGTCTTAGGAAAAGAGTGGTATGTAGGGGTTTACTACATGTGTGTCTGGAAAATGTAAGAATCTTTTTTTCTTATGTTCCCTAAGTTGGTTAAGTAAACTATATACTATATAAGTGTATAAGTGTATTTCTTAAAGCTATGCACTTAGGAAGTATCTTTTTCAATTTATCTAGATTGCTTGATGTTTGGGTTTTCTTTTGCAACAAGATACTAAGAACAATAAATACAGTTATGCTCTACAGAAGAATCATCATGAATTATGTCAGAGGAATGTATTATTGAAATAGACTCATGTATAGCAAAAAGGTTTTAAGCAGACCTATGTTTCCTTGCATTATGGTTTCCTCAAACTTTTGCATCTGCCTGTGCTTTACCTTCAGGTACACTTACTACTCTCATTGCATTTGGAAGTAGTAGGAAAGCTGGCAGACTAGTGCAAAATTACTCACTTCGGGAGAAAGGGAAGATAAGTGTGGTGTAGGTGTTTGGTGTGTTTTGGGTTTTTGGGGGTTTTGTTGTTTGTTTGTTTGGTCTTTTTTGTTTTAAACACCTCCCCCCCCCAAAACCAAACCAACCTAAAAAAAAACTTTTTCAGTGTAGCTCAGTTGACTTTGCAACATTTTCTAGTCCTTGTCATGGTTTCTTCAGAGACTTTACACAAACCACACCATGATTTATAGCTTTTGTCCTGAAAACTGAAGTAATTGCCCTAATCTTCTTAAGATTCAGCACTAAATGCATGAATTACCAGCTGGGGTAGTAATCTCTTAGTTAATACTTCAGAGGCAGCAAATGCTTGTTCCATCAGCTGCTGTGCTTCAAATAATCATTTCCTATAATGCTGTTTAAATGTAGGTGCTAAAACATTTTCATATATGGTATATCAAAACAGAGCTCCTAGATTTAGAACTTTACCAGAGACCTGTATCCATCTGCAGTGGTAGCTGGTGTCTGGGTGCAGGGTCATCTAAAGCATTCTAAATTGCTTGAGATGCCTCTGGCAATTTAAATTTAGTCTTGAGTTTCGAAAAGGATTATATCTATCTACCATAATTTTAAATAAATAAATACTCTTCCCTAAAGCAATGACAACCTTGATTCTGAGACCTAGAGTCTGTTACCTCAAAATAGTGGTGGGTGTTGTAGTTGTGTGCATGTATAGTTCGGGTTTTTTTGATTTATTTTTTGTTTGCTGGTTTCATTGGTGGTGGTTGAGGTAGGTTTAATGCTAGTCCTAGTTTTGAGTTACAATGGAAAGACTAGGACAACAGGAATGTAGTTTAACAAGACTATTTCTTCATCTGAGACTTGTTTACAAAACCATGTTTTGTGTAGGTCACTCGCTGTAATACCTGGCACTAACCATCTTCCCTTTTGTTTAGAGATGATTCTTGTAGTTTTGTTTGTAATCCTATTTTCCAAGGGAGGCTGATAACTGCCAAATTTCCACATGGCTTACTGTAAGATGAAAATCTTCCTGTATTCCTGATCCAGAACTCAAGGAATATTAGCCCATTCGGATTGACACTACTAAAACTAAAGACTAAACTGTTCAAGACAGCCCTAATCTTAAACAGTTGAGAGTTCCCTTTGTAACTGTAGGGTGACCCTTCACAGCAGAAGTTATAATCACTGTCTGTGAGAACAAGAGAGGTAGTTTGTGCATTCCTGAAGAAGAATAAGGATTTTCTTTGCTGGTCCAGACTTGGAATTTGTGGCAAATTTTTCAAGGAAATGTTAGTCAGTAAAAGCCAATTTTCTGTAACTGATATTTCTGTCAAACTACTGTTTGCAACAATTTTTAATACAGATGGCTTCTTGGTTCTAGGATAAAGCCTGTCATTAACTTGCCCTTTCACAGAATGGGCAGATTTCTTGCAGGCTGGGACAATTGCATACAGCGAAAGTGGCCCAGGTTCAAGCCTATGTTTCAAACCGGGCAGAGCAGGGACTTGAAACTTGTATCCAAAGAAAAGAGTCCTAATCTGGATGTCTGAATTTCTTGGTGTGCGGAAGAGGAATGGTGCCTACCTAATGGTGACATTTATATTTATATGATGATGCTTTAAATGGTAACACATGAAAACACTTTGAACTGTTCTACTTTTCAGTTTTCCAGGTACGGTAAAAAACACTGGCATGAAACTGATTTTTTTTTTTTTAATTTATTTAAAGAGGGAATGTCTAAAAGTCGTAATTTCAGACTGATATAGTTAATACTTGTTTTTTTGTCAGGTTCTACTCATATTTTGACACCTAAAAGACTACTGGATGAAGTGAAGAGCCTTAGTAAACCGAAGGATATGGTCTGCATTAAGGATGAATAGAAATGGTGGTGTTCATGATGCATTAGGAAAAGACAAATAGTATGTACATATCCTCATGGAACTGACTTTTCTAAATACTGTACTAGGACACTACATGGTTCTGACTAATGGAGTGTGATTTTATAATTTAAATGTGCTGCTTTTTTGGGGGAGTAGAAGGCAGAGAGAGGAAAAAATCAACACGTGTGTTTCTTAGGTTGTATTTAGTATAGACAGTGTTACACTGTAAGTGCTTTTTCAAAAGGGCATGTTCGTTCCTAACAAATTATGCTAAAAGTTATCATGATTACATATAAACTGGAATTATCTTTGAGAACTGTGAAATCTTTCTATAATAGAGTTTATTTCTAAAAGTGATTAAATTAAAAAGGGCCTAGGTTCTTAGAGTAAAATATCTGTAAATATGAGTTTATAGTAAAAATATTTCACAAGTGCGGTGTCTTAAACTGTAATATTTTCTGTAAAATAACTCTCTGAAAATTCTTTAAATATATGTAACTGTGAAAAACCAAAGGGTGTTTTTAGATGGTGGTGGATAAGGTAGAAAGTTAATCACAGAAGTACTAAGCAGTTCTAATTTCAATAAATAACTTTGGAGAAATGCTGCAACTGTGCACTGAAGTACACTTTATATTTAAGTATATACAGGGATTATTTTACAGCTTTTAAAAAAAAATTTGATTTCTTACAAACTTTCTTATGATTGTGTCTACATAGCCTGTCTGTTTTAGAAGTTGAATTGCCTGTGATATAGAAGTTCCAAAATTTTAAGTGTAAATTCTCTTTTTGAGGGAGTGGGGGCAGTGGAAAAGGAGAGGGAAAGAAGGGAAGCAGTTGAATCTTTCAAATTACTTGGTAATTTAAAAAAGAAAAGCAAAAAGTAAACCAAATGCCAAAACTTGATGCATTCAAGAGAATTTACTGTTTTCTACTTTGTTACATACCAAGAAAGAAATACACAAATTTGTGTTGAAGGGATCAAATAAATTCTAAATTGTATTAATTCTGTAATACTGGTGATGTTTAGATTTGTCTTAGAAAATTACTAAAGTAAAATTTCTAAGTAATTAAAATTATTAAC
Organism: Harpia harpyja; assembly: GCF_026419915.1. NCBI lineage: Eukaryota > Metazoa > Chordata > Aves > Accipitriformes > Accipitridae > Harpia > Harpia harpyja. The sequence goes on along the minus strand of NC_068950.1, from coordinate 21,607,924 downwards.
CTTTTAAAGGGATGCTGTATTGATGTGTCTTGAAATGTCAGTTTGTTGTATGTAGAATGAGAGAAATGTCATAATGAAAAAATAGATTACTTGTGGTTTTTTATTTACATTTTTCCCAACTGTAAGGGTATTAATTTTTTTTGTTTTGCAGAAAGGTGGTTTTGTTTCTTCTCCCTTAATTTTGCCCTCAGGTTAACTAGTAGGTTAAGAGAACATTTTTGTTGGGTAAGTTCATTCAAAGTTAATTAGAAGGTGGAAAAAGGTCAAATTCACTCCCTACCTCAGAGAGGTTGAAATAGGAGAACATCATGTAATGATTTCAAAACATTGCAGGACATGGGACACGATGAGGATAAGTGGCTGTAGCATTCAAATGCATGTATGCTGACTTTATTTTCAATAGGAATACAGGAATAACACCTTTTTAAATTAACTGGTTCATCAAATGTGCATCAAAACTTTAAAAAAAAATTTTTAGCAGAAATATCTATTATGTTTTTCTGAATTCTAGTTTCTAACTAGAATTACCACTGTAAAAATCCAGAGAAGTATGCATTTAAGAAATGCAGTGTTCAGCATTTTCTTACTAAAGATGCACACTTCGAAATCAGTATTAAACAATTATGCTTAAATTATATGTAGTCCTTATACTTTGGCAAGAACCCAAGTTCGGTGTACGAGCTGTGTGTAGTTGCATTTTTTTTTCCTATTCCCAAAGCTTAAAAGCAATACATACAGAACAAAATAACTGATATCAAAGTGTCCTGCTTAAGGACTGAAATAATTGATTTCAGTAACATATAAAATCCATTGTATTGATGTTTATTTGTTGCATAGAGTTGAAGAAATGTGAGCTTGAAATGTCGAGATTACTTCTGTGTATTCAGCAGTTAAGACTTTTTCCAAGTGTCTGCTTTATGCTGAAGTGCTATCACCAGCTCAAAATTTGATAGCTGATGAGTACAAGACCATGAGTTCTGAGATTTGGAATCCATCACCTGCTTTTCCCAGAAGGCAAAGCCAAACATTACTGTAAAGGTGGATTCACAGAGATGCTTTAAGATAAGAAATCTGACAGCAGTATGTAAGCCAAAACAGCTCCTGGTTTCTTACAGGAGCTTGTGAAGGAAGAGGGCAGGGAGTAATTATTGTAAAGATGTTTATTTTTTTCCCAATGATCTTCTTGGTTAGATCAAGAATTGTTTTAACGAGATCAAGAATGGGAAAGAGTTGTATTAAAATAAACATCTCCCCCCAAAACCTAATATTTTAGTACATGTACAAGGTATATAATAATTTTGAAAGTTCCTGTTTTCATATTATACATCTTAAAATAGATACCTAGCCTGGTACATGTGGGCCCAGATTTGCATAGGCACAGATGTTGGTCTGATTACCCTAGATAATAAAGATGCATATTTCCATGTGCAATTTATTTCTTAAGTTGAATCTGGAAATCTGGACAAGAGTCAGAAATGACTAAGGAAAATCAAAGGTATGGAATGATTTCCATGTCAAGAATGGCTAGAATAGGATCCTTGATCAAGGGGAAAAAAGGCAATGGAGGAGTTTTGTGATGGAAGCCTTGAAAAAAACATGTTAGTGTGCAGACTGAAGAGACAGACGTGTTACCTTCCTATACAGTGTGTGAAGTAACACATGAAACTTGCAGTTGTCAAATTCAAAACAAAAGGACCTTTAGCATCTGAGACATCGTGCAATAACAACACACTTTAAATTGTTACATGAGGGGAAAAAACCTCAACATACACAAGAGAAAAATCTTTATATGGCTATTAAATACAAAGATACTACTACTGATTTGGAAGGACTCTGAGCTTTCAGTTTGCCAAAAAACGTTCTGAGGAAGTATCGCTATGTGCTTGTCTTACTAAATAGGTTTGTTCTTAGGCATTTGCTGTCAGGCCCAGGCCAGCAGGTTCAGACAGTGACCCAGGATAAACAAAAGGTCTAGCTGTTCCTGTGGTGTGGAAAGATTTCTGGAAGAGGTTAATCTTTTCTTATTGGATCTAGGAAGCCTTACAGCAATTACTTCAACTATTAAGTTCATTAGCAAAGTAGTAACAGGGACATTCCAAACATTAATCTAGCACAGGGGAGTGAGCCTTTCACTATCCTGTACTGTTGTCTTAAGCTAAATAAAGCAAAAATGTGGATAATAAGCAGAGACAAATAGAGTTATAAGGATATACAGTAAGAGCCTAAAGGAGAAAAGAAAGGTTAATGGTATTTGTTAGCTGTGAAGTGTGGAAGAAGCCCTGAAAAAAAGCCATTTACTCAGGCTAGTAAATCAGTGGTACACAGCAGCAAGGTTAGCTATCACTGCTTGCATGAACAGAGTCTGGGTTATCTCTGTATCCATTAACTGATGAAACCACTCAGGTTTCCCTGAAAATGACTGTCCTTTTTAAGCAATGCACTGTCACTTCTAACTTTATTTCCATCAATCCCTATATACTTTGGAATTGCTTCACTGAATAGCATCCCTGATAATACAAGGCTGTTAACTGCTTGCTTTCAATTGCTGAGGTTAAATGGATTTCAGAAGGAAAATAATATATGACTTTTCTTGGCCCTCTGTATTTCTACAGTATTTTAAAACTTTCCAACCCACATATCGGCTAAAATCTCAAAGCCAGATACATCTGACAAGGTAAGGAACTACATTGAAGAAACAGACAATTTAATTGTTAGGAGCACACAGACAACAAATGGTATTACTCAGTTACTGAGACATGCAAGGAAGTATCTTAAAAACAAACAACTCTCAATGTAGGACACTCTAAAAACAAAATAATTACAAGTGTCACCTATGACTTGGTATGTTAGCATGATGCTTATAGATGTCTTGGTTGCAGAGGCTGTTTTCCCTTTGGTGTGCTTAAGCAGCTGCTGTTAAGGTGTGGGAAGAAAATATGTGGTAACGACCTAGATTTATTCTCCTATTTGGAGGTGGGGGGAAATCAGAATTCAAAAAGTTAACTTTGCTTGTTTAAGCCAATTTTCATTAAGCTGTCTTAAGTGAATGCTTAGAGAAGGTAGCTGTACACAGTAACAGGGGTTAGCCAACATACTAAAGACTTTCAGTAGAATTAGTAATTTGTTTTCCATTTCTGAGACTGAGTGTAAACATGTGGAATACCAATATGCTCTAGTTTGGTTTAGTACTGATAGTTATAGAACAGCTGGCCAAGTCAGCTAGCTGACTCTCTGATCTTTGTGTTTATCATTTTATATTTGCAAAGATACTGGCACTTCAGTATCAACCAGCAAAACAATATAGCATTTGAAACTGGGTAATTAAAGCTGGTTTTTTTTAACTTTAGCTAGATCTTCTGAAACCGCTTGTACCATTCGTTCTGTAGCTTTCTTCAAACTGTTTGCTGTCTGTATGGCATGATCCAGAGCAGAACTTAAAATCTGTTGGGAATAATAAAATATAGCCTTGTTAATACTGAAAGCAAATGTTTGCATAGGTATAGAATAGAAAGTGGTGTTTAAATAAGGTTCTATGTAGCATTTTAACTCTGAATACATGTTGAGAAGTAAAAATTGAGTCATGTGATAAGACTGCTCCAGGATTCAAGTTGGAAGTATCTGTTAATTATTTCTATCTTTGATTGTGTAATCCTCTGAACTGAGGGATATTTACACCTTTCTAAAGTAGAAGACCCAGTGTGGTGCATGTTTGTGGTATTGAGAAGGTTTTTCTTTTAGTTTTGATAGTGGTTTGTATGGCTAGGGTGACATTCTTTATTTTAGTATATGAAACAATTCCAGAGGTAAGATCCAGTGCTCTTTTTCTGTCCCTTTAACCATTTATACAGGGACTAAGGTGCATAAAAAAATCTGTAACGTACTTGTATGAAGTAATACACTAATATATAAGCTAAAATAGTGGGGTTTTTAGCTCCCTTCTGTTGTATCCTTCAATGGACTAGACATGCTTAGATTGTAGTAATAAACTTGCTAAGAATGGGATGTTCAGTAGTGCCATGACGTGGGGATGCTCTTCCTGAGATAGTTGTGTGGCTTTTAATTTTCACTCTCAAGTCTTACATTTGCATTGGAATCATTGGCATTTCTGTTTCTGATGGTGATTGCAGACTTCTTGCTGGGTAAGTATTGATGTGAAAGGATAATTTTACCATATGTGCTTGAATAGCAGGTTTTGGCAGCCTCAAAGTTTTGCCTGAAGATAAGATATATAGAAAAAACCACAATTTTAGTAAGCAAAAGAATTTCTAAACTATGAATTAAATACATACATCTTGATAGCATACTCAGTTGCAAGTTCATTTTACAGTGAGTAGAACTTTTCATTTAATTGTAAAACACAGTCCAGCATAACTTGTGTTACATCTGTACTGCAGTAAGACAGAAAATAAATATTCCAGGATGCAGTCAGGAAATCTCTCATAATAGCATCACATCCTTGGTGCTGTAGCCATCTCTTACGGAGTGGTCTATGCCATTGATTCTCAAGTGCAGCTGCTGTACTTCCAGGCAATTACTGCTATTGAGTAATGTGTCAAAAAATATGTTAACAAAACTTGTCTTGAGTTCCAGTCTAGTCTGTGCTACAGTTAAGAATCCATTTTACTTCTCAGACTGCCAGTGTAATTTAATGTTAACAACAGTTAAAAGTAGGACTGTTACTTACAAATAGTTGATAGCAAACAATTGCATCTTAAATAATACAGACCTGCTTTTGAATCTGTGAGTAGGAACATCTTCTTAATAAAGTGAAATTTTTTTTTTACTACTAAATGTGTTGGCTAAAGAAGTCAGGTGTTTACTCTTCATTAAATTAGAAAGATTGAAGAACTACTCTAAGAATTATTTATACTTGCTTTTACGGTAAATATTTTAATTTCACTAGTGAGTAAAATTCTAATATACAGCATGCACTGCAAAAGATAAAACATTTCTCCTGCTTACAATACTGGTGAGGTTGTTTTTGGCAATGCAATGGCATTTTTTGTTGTACTACATACAGTTACTGCTACAGCCTACCTTGCAGAAAGTCTCTTTACAAGTTCACATGGTTGTTTATTTTTTTGAGCCTTTTGAGTGGAGATTGTCTTCTGTGGATAAGCTGGAGTTGTTGAGGCCATGATTAAAACAAAAGCAAAAAAAAAAGTAATTTTCTATGTATTTAACATTTTTCTCTATTTAGCATAAATAAAAAAAATCAGGTAACTATCACTGCTGAATAAAACTTGAGTATGTTTAAGATTTTCTGTAAATGAGGACAGATTAACCTTTTTGAGTTTGCTGTTGAATTTGGTTCTGTAGCAAATGGTATTGCAGATTTATATTCCATTTCATACAGTGAAAGACTGCAGGGGGAAAGTGTAGAATAAACAGATTCTCATAATCCTAATAATTAAATTAATACTAGTTCAATTTATTGTTTTACAGTATTTATATGGAGAAGTAGCTAATTTATACTTTTTTCCCACTGTTAAATTTTTTTCTGCATGCAATTTCTTATAGTATAGAGAGAAGAGTCTGAGAAGTGATTTTTAAAAGCTAGATGTTCAACATTTTATTATTATTTTTTTTATATTAGGCCTTCCTTGACTTCATTGCATGTCTCAATTTGAGTGTAGAGCTGCAATTTTCTTTATTATTTGTTTACATTGGGTAACAGCTAGCACTAAAAAAGTTGGCACAGTAATGCCCAATTTTAATATTCTTCCATGTGGCACTGCAAAATGAGATAGTCTTGTCATAAATGAAATATGAAAGAGGCCCCTCTCATGAAGAACCAGAGAAGGTTAAAAGGTATTAAAATTGGCCAGGTGTGTAAAAGTTGGATTTGCTGATCTTGCTTTACGAGATCTATACACATCCACTGTTTAGCTACAGTGCTACTGATTGCTTATACTAAATTAAATTTGGCCTGATATGTGCAGTGTGGCTTTCTGCCCCCTAAAATCTACCCTGTGATTGGTAATTATTCCAGTAACACATCATACTCACAGGATGAACCAGAACTTTTATTTCTATATAGGGCACAAGACTGAACAGACTCTTTGTAATTCTCGAGTTTAAATTGATCTCTGCTTCCTCTAGGGCATCTGCATCTAAGTCCTGAAAACAAAGACATGTTGTTTAGAAAAACAAACGCTATAAACAATATTTTTGTGTAGATTTTAATATTTTTGCAATAATTATACCTTTTCTTTCTCCACATAGTCTTGTATTGAATGTTTTGTAACTTTCAGTCTCACAGTTCACAAGTTCCTTGCTTTGTGAATCATTATAAGAATCACAAGCTGAGATGTCTTCTGAATCGCTGCCTAAAATCCCAAAAATACATTAAAAAGGTCTGAAATATTAGAAATTCTGGCCTGTGTGCCTGGGCAATTATTTGGCTTTCAGCACCATAATTTCTGAGCCCTTCACTACTATTAACACTACTGCAATTTGAAGTACTTTTTCCTCCAGTTTACTAGTGGGGATTGAACTTCAAAGATTGGCTTTCAGCTCTGACTGTAAACCTCAAATGTAGATTTTTTTTTTTTTTTTGGTGGTGGTTGTTTCCAGTTCCAGAACTGTTTTTAAAAAAAATTAAGCTCTCCATCTCCCTGTCTTTAGGTTCTTGTTTTGAAGGTTAAAATTCCTTCAAGTTGAAGTCTTATGAAAACAATGCAGTCACAGAGGAATGTGTCAGGAGAATTTGGAAGGATCTAGTACGGCACTGCTTTAGTTATTGCACAAACCAGTATCAACAGTAATGGCCCAGATATATTATATTAAAGTGAAGGGCTATCACAGAGAAGCCAAGAACAAAAGGAAGACCAAAAGTAAGAATAACCTACATATATTCAGACTTAAAACTGAATCTAGGACAGCTCATGCTATTCTTTTTTGGTTGTTGGGTACTAACAACTTCAGAGTATTCTGCAGTGCAAAGATAAAATTGGGATGCCCTAAGAGAAACAAATGCTGACAGATGCTTAGTGAACCTCCAAGAGCTGGAGTCTTGGGTGACTTGACAGCTGACTTAACTAGCTCACAGTAGCCTGTGTGGGCTCTAGCTTGGATTTGGTGAAATTATATTATTAGGAGCTGGGAAGGGGAATATTTCCAGTCTGTGTCAACTCTGAATGGATCAAAGATTTAGGAAAACTTTTTTCCTTTGTTTTCATGCAGAAAGTTGAATCAAAAACCTAAAAGTGGAAGTACTGATACGAAATGTTTCGGTCACCAAGTTTGGAATATCTTTCTAGGACATGAAATAAATGCACGTAAGGAGAAAAAGCAAAATCAAAGCATTGCATGCACACCACTGTTAGACTCTTGAAAATATTAGTAATATTTGGAAACTTATCTAAAAAGGTGAATTAGAATTATAGAGTAATTCAGGTTGGATAGGACTTCTGGAGATCATCTGGCCCAATCCCCTTTCAAAGCAGGACCAACTTAGATGAAGTTGCTTAGGTCCCTGTCCAGTTGAGTTTTGACTGTCTCTGAGGATGGAGATGCCACAGCCTCTCTAGGGCAAACGGTTTCAATGTTTGACTTGACCCTGAGTTAAAACTCTTTTGCTCATATCTAACTGGAAATTCTGTTGCAGCTTGACTGTTGCCTCTTGGTCTGTCACTGAGACTTCCACAGTGAACTTGATTTGGTGTCCTCTTTAGTCTCCTCTTTATTCTTAGTGTCTTGTGCTGTGCTAAGCAGTAACATCTGTTAAAACTACAAAATAATTTTCATGCTGCTGAGACGTGATAGGAATGTGTTTCTTAAAAGGATTCAGTAGTAGGTATAAGCACAGTTCTGACTTTTGTATGTAATCACTACTTACTCGGGTTGGTATCTGATATATCAGTTGGTTTTCTTTGAATGAAGAGTGAACATGTTCCAGTTTTCCTTTCCTGCATGTTTGTATTTCTGAGTATGAAAACAGAATGATATTTTAAATGTACCTTAATACCTTTATGACAAGCCTTATGAGCATATTACATTAATGTTTGACCACCTCTTAGTTGAGGAGAAATCAGATTTACTCATAGGAAGAACTCTGTATCAATTATCTGAAAAGGTGGTAAATAGAAGCTTAAATTGAAAAATTAACCAATTGCAAAATAATGACCCCTTTAGTTAAAGGACACATTCTGACAAAAGACCTCAGACTTACCAGAGCTGATAAAAATGCTTAAGAGGTCTTGATAATCACAACTTTGAATAGCAAAGTAGTATGAAATCCTGTGTATTTATATATGTGTTCACATATGTTGCATCAAAATACCATCAATGGTAAGGATGATATGGTTTCTTAGTAGCTTAGTAATTTTGAGCTATTAAGGCTTTAATTTTACTACCTTTAGATAATTAGAGGAATATTTGAGATGTACCTTCTGATGGAACAAGGACCAACTTCCTTGTTTGTGTTATTTGACATGTATTTTCAACTTGGGGCATACAGTATCATCAAATTTATTTGGAAAATTTTCTACCCATTCATGAAAATAATGATCAGAAGATTGAGCTAACTTCCTTTAAATGACAGATTAAAAAAAAAAGGAAGCTAGGTGAGTTTTACTAGATAAATATTAACACCTACTCTGTAAAATAATCTGAGAGCATATTTAGATGAACATTACTGTGTTCTACACTGCACGTATTATAAGATCTAGCTTTGGATAGGGATTTAATTTGCCAAAATGTCAAACTCCAAAATCACCCATGTAGAATTATTTTATCTTGCTGACATTTCTGTAAATGAAACTTGACAGATTGACCCTTGCCCTTGAAATATATGCAGATGTATCAATATGCTCTTCTTCCAGGCCTACCAGATTAGTTCATGACAATGACAGTTTTAAATATTTTTCATTGCTGAACGCTTTGCAGTCATCCCAGTTTGGGATGCTGACATGCATTGCTAAACAGAGAACAAAGACAAAGCCTCTTCTCTTAATATAATATTAAAATAACTCTATGCCATTTAAGTACCATAAACCTTATATCGGTCCACTGAGATGGGCTACTTTGTAATATGAATATAATCCTCTCTTTAATAAAATTGATGGGAGTTTTGCCATTTCTCCAGTCATCTGGTATATCACATACCTTATATGATTTACAGGTGATAAACTTGAAAACAGATCATCCTCGCATTTATATGTATTAAAGACATTATTCAGTGTTTCATGCAGAGTCCAGTATAGAGACGTATCACTGTACATGCATTTATCTGTTCGCTTAGCTGTAGAAAACCGCATCTATGACTAGCCAAAATGTAATACGCTTACCCTTTCATAGTTTCTTCATGAGCATTAAATTTTTGACTTAATGTACCCTGACTATGGGATGCAAGACCTTCAGCAGCATATTTTTCCTCGGGTGAAAGGAATCTCTGTTGTACCCAGAAGGCAAAACAAATTTATATATGATTGTTTATATTACTATGTATCTGTAACTATTGCATATCAAACAGCATAGTGTAAACAGTGGCATCATTTGCATATCACTTTTATATTGCTTTTAGTTGCCATCAACTCTACAATTTGATTTATCTAGTTACAATTCTAACTGTAAAGCAGACTGGACAAAATATGAGAACTTTTTCATCTGTGAAGTTGGAATTCAAGACAGGTTTTCATGTTGCTTTGAGAAGGATTAGTATATATTAATTTCAGTGCCTTAAAATGAAATATTTTTGTAGGCAAGCAACTGCTTGTAGGTTTTTGCTCTCTGAACAAATAATTAAGGCAGGCTAGTAAACACATTTAAGTCTTGTCTGAGAGAAGCAAACTTTATCACAGATTTCAAAAATGAGAGTCCTTAAATTTTTCCTTTGGAAACCAATTCAGCAATGTTATGATATGCTGTTAGTATCTCAAAAGCTGAGCCATCATGCTGTGCAAAAACTGAAGAGAAAAATGTTGTGTGATCTCAAAGATGAAAAAGAATCTAAGTTTAAAAAAAAAAAAAAATTGAGTATGGAAACAGATGTCATACCATTATGTTGGAAGAATGCTTGTTTGCTAGCAGATCTCCTTTTCCCAGGGGTTCTCCTTCTCTTCTGAAAGTTGATTCAGCTCTCTTTTGTAACCTTAATACGTTAAGGGGAAACCATTTATTTTATTTTTCTAATCTCGTTGAGATGATTAACACCTATGAACACTCCCCAGGAGGGCACAGACGGTATCTGGAATTGTTTTACAAAGTTTTGGTGGCTAATTATGTAAATATCTGCATCCCTCCCTTTTCTTCTTTAATTAAAAATACTACACATTTTGGCAAATAATTTTATACAGGCACTGTACTTTGACTAGTCATTCACATCCTGAATTTGTGTGGTTGCAATGAATTTTATACAGAGGTATGATTTAACTCTTAGTGAAACTGATAGTAGTGTTTTGGCTTCAGGAAATACTTTGAGGTCTGTAAGGCCCAGAAAGGTAGGAATGCCAGGCTGGAAGGAATTCTTGGATATGTAGTTACAGAATTCCGTTAAAGTTTTATTCTGGAAATATTCCCTTTTCTTTCAGAGATTCCAGACATCCCAGTTTTCTATATTCAGCAAATAATTTTAGGTAAATTTTAGTAAAAACTTCAATAGCTGTTTCAAAGTTTTCACTTACATGTGAAGACAAAGATTGCACTTGTCACCTTCTAAAGAAAATTGATTTGTCTGTGGGATTGCATCAGTTGTCTGACTTTTTTCTCCCTCATTGTTCTTGTGAAGAAAGGCAGTTTCAATACCTCTTCTTTCTGGAGGTTCAGCAATGCTTGAAACTGCTGAGCTCTGTACAAAGTAACCATAGCATAGATAATACATGTAGTATGTGGTCACTGCATTGCAAGTATGTGACTTCTACCAGCCAGCATTTTCTGACTGTCTCTAACTTGGGATTCAGAGAAAAATGTTTTTTAAAATATTGACTATGAAAGCATTTGGTGATACTTACCTGTAGATTTGTACAAGGCCATAAGATTATTTTTTTTTTTGTGCACTTATGATTCAGGACAAAATATTACCATACTTAACAGTAAACAATTTTGTATAGCACAATAATGTTTGGTCTTCTAGTAATTCTGCAGTTTAAGAATTTGGAGAAAAGAAGTAATATTTCTTCCAACTAAAGGGTAGTGATTAATTCCCCAAAATGAAGAGAGCTTTGTAAAAGTTGAAGTAGCTGCTCATATTTTCTTACTCTGAATTAATTTTTTTGAAGCTGGGATTAAGAATATTCAGTGTAGCTGTGTTTTTATATTTGGGTTTCTGTTATAATTAATGAAATATTATGAAGTTAATATTTCATTAAAACATTTTCTTTGAAGTAACGTGCTATCTAAAAACATCGTACTCTTGCTAGAGGACAACATACAATAGTACAACCACATTGATGTTCTTGAGACTTGCATCAGTAAAACAGAATAATTGTAGCCTTTAAATAATAAAACTCACTGACCTCACAAAGAGAGTATGATGAACAGGCAGATACACAGGAAGTAAGCAAAGACGACAAGTTGCATTTGCTGTCATCAGTTTGTTCTTGGATGTCTTCAAGCAGCATGCCAAGTCTAAATATTTCCCCTTCCACCTTTCTAAACCCAATTGCAAAACACAGTTAGTGAAACCTGTATAAAATGATACTGTATTTCTTACTATCATAACCATATTGGGTGTTGCAGTATACTTCCCATAGGGGGGAAAAAAAATTAATGGAATTCACTGAGTACCTTTTAAGTACTTGAATTAATCAATTGGATATTCTAATTATAACTAGGATGTGTAAAGCCCAAATTTCGGCCAAATAGCTTCCAGCTTACCACATATAACATGAAGATAATGTTTTCACTTCAGAAAAATTCTAACACATAAATGAAGTAATAGTTGTAAGACACTCAAATATGGAAAATATACTGATGTACTACTTAGCACTTATCTTCTAACCTTTCAGGATCAAACTCTCCAACGCTGTCCTTGTAATTCTGCAGCTGTAAATTACGGTGCTCTTCTCTAGCTGTTAAGTAATTCCTTTCCAAGGCACCAAGGTATCTTTTCAATTGATGTAATGCCTTCATCAATAAGAAATAATTCAATAGCAAATGTCATTATGATTTCGCAAGCCATAGTGATAGCTACTTAAGCTATGTAAGCCAGATGCTATTTGCAGTGATGTTGGCAAGAATTTTCATACTGCTCTGAATTGGAACAGGACTGCATCTTGTATGTCCACCTAGTACTGTGCTGCTTTATCACGTACAAGTAAAACATTAAACCATGACTTCTGAACTGACACCCTGCACGTCAAAATTGATAACTTATATGGCAACTTAAGGCCTTTCACTAATAGTTTTGAGTTGTAATCCTTAAAACAGATTTCAGAATTTGGCCACCTACTGAACACCTTCATTTTTGCCTCTTAAACTCGTAATTTCAGTCCGAGATGGACAAAAAGAGTATTTTTAAATGTCTGTTTGAGGAAAACATAGAGTATCTTTCCAGAAAATTCGGACTCTACAGCCATTTAAAGTGCATTTCAGGTAACTGAAAATACATAAATTAATTTACCAGGTAGTTGTCTTGTAAAAGGAGTGTCTCTTGGGTCATGTGCTTAGAGAAGTCTTCCACCTTCAAGACAAAATATTAGACTTTTACTTGGGATTTTAAAATGAATATGCCAAATGAATATAGCATTTGAGCATCAGTGCAAAGTATATATTGAAACAGAGCTCTTTACTTTCTTTATCAGTTGATCTGTCTGATCCTTTAGTATTTGAGACATCTTTTCTCCTAGTGTTAGTTCTGGCAGTAAATTAGAAGGATTTAGACAGTGTGCTTCTACTGTACCAGTTGCTGGTAATGCTGATGCTGCTGTTCCACATTGTAATCCTACATAATACAAGATCAGATTAATTAATTGGAATTTCTGCCCAAAAGCACTATCAAATTACATAAAATAGTTGTTTGCATAGTTACTGTAATTTTATTTACTTGCTTTTGACAAACCATGTGTAGATTGTATAGAGATAGGAGCGTGTACGGTAAAGACTTCAGAGGATGTCCCAGTGTCTCCTGAGTAAATGGCAATGCTGGCATTTGGAAAATCTGACTGAGGAAGTATCTGTTAAAATGAGAACTTTTGTTATAGAAACACTGTATAGAACACTTTTGAACATAAACAAAAAAATTAGAAATAACTCAAAATACATAGGACAAGTTACTAATATTAATGAAATGTTTATTATAACAAGACTATATAATTTTCTGTGTTTATAGTTTGATGTATGTATAGTGTCTCATTGTATAAATACTTAAATACTTCAACTCTATGTTGTGAAAATCTAAAGAGGATTTGTATAAATGGGAAGTACAATATGAAGGTGACAAAATAGATTTTGGGAATATTTAGAGTCCTAGAGATAAAGGAGAATGAATACTATAGTAAATCAAAATACTTTTTTTTTTTTTTTTTAATTCAGTCTCAGATGGTCAATATGATTCTGGGTGTCAGCATGCTGTGTCAGCATCTTGTTTGCAGCCAGGAAATAATAGGGAAAGCTATTAAAACTTGTTATATCTTGAATGATTTACTAAGATATAAATCTAGGAATGGACTTAAGCATCTGTATAGCTCTTGTAAGTGAACTCCGTGGCAGGGCATGAAATTGAGAAGTGACTATCTAATTGCTAACAAACTTTAAAAGAAATTTACTACAGTAAGAAACATATTGTTGTCAAACAAATCCTTTAAAAAGAATTGACTTGTCAATAAATACCAATATAAATAGTTGAAGAGTGTAAGATGTTATAAAAAGGCAAAGATGTCTTTAACATAAACACAGGCACAGTATAAAAATATATTTTTAAGAAAAACTTTCAATTTAAAGTACTTTTAGTGAATTTGAACATTTACATATAATACTAGAAATAACAATTTATAGTGAATTTTCCTAATGATTTGATAGGATGCTTTATAATAACAAATAATACTCCAGAGTATCATTAAATATTTGGTAATGAATGTTCCATATAAATTCAGTCCCACAGAATTTTATTTGTGAAAGCAATTGTTGACAAAAGCAATATATTCACTGATACCTGCAGACTGCCTGCATGAACTAGTCATGTTAGATTTTACTGAATGCAGAATATCTTATGGTAAACTACCCTTTACCAAGTATTAAGAATTTCTTAAAGCATCTTAATTACCTCTAGCTGTTGCAGCAGTTCTGGAATGCCCATTTCTTTTTGATTCTCTACTTCAGCATTGAAATAGTTCTTATTTTCTAGAATGTTGTTCGCAATTACTGATTTACTTAGCAAAATAGGGAATGATTTTGCTCTTTCAGTGGTAGGAACTGAGTTCATATTGTCACTGCTTTGTGGTACTTTAACTTCTGAAGCAACTTTGGAGAAGTTGGGAAGGCAATAGTGAGCTTGACCTTGGCCATACTTGAGCTCATGAGGTGAAACGGTTTTCTTAAACAGGGTGCTGTCTGTCTTCGTGTTTTGAAAGACATGTGTATCTTCATTCTCATTAATCAATTGTGAATTTTCTTGGCTGCACCCACACTTACCAGTGGAAGAAATAGGTTTTGAAACACATTTATTTTCATTTAGCAAATTTTGATTTTTATTACCAGTGTTTACTTCCTTGTACTTTTCGAAGTGATATTCTCGAAAGTTAGTTGCCTGTTGTTCATGTGCTAAAGGGCCTTTGATGTGTTCTGAAGGCTCAGGTTTGTTCACAGTGTCATCGATACTTTCTGTAAAGGATGTCTCTGGTATCGTCTCGCATTCAATTAACTGGCATGCGCTTATTAACTCTCCCTTAGAAAAATGATGCAAAAGGACACTGGATACTTTTGAGTTAGCTAGATGGTCTTTGATACCTGTTTTACTATAACTACCAACCAGTAATTCCTTCTTAAAGGAAGCTTCACTTCCAGGCATTTCAACTGAAATTCCCCTTGTTCCTGTGGCATCTCTGTGGTGACTGGAGAATTCTTCAGGCTGTGGATGAGTTTCATAATTCACTGTTGCTTTTATGTTTTTGTTATCTTCAGAACAAGCTAAGTTAAAAATACCAGAAATATCTTCTGTGCAAGTACAGTCATTCAAATTATCTGAATTATTATTGTATTTACAGGTTATTCCTACATCTCCATCATAAGGTAAGTCATCTTGTTCCTCATCAGTTGCATCTGTGATACAGCCCAATTCACCTGAAAATGAACCATTCATTTGGGTTTTCACCCAGTCTGATGGTTTGCACTTCTTCATAGTCTCCATATCCAGTTTATGTAGAATATGAATGCCATTCCTCCTCCAATTTTAGATAGAACTTTATTATTGCATGGATCAAAATCTGTAATGTATGAGTAATAATTATTTTGTACTTAAATACATTTGAGAATAAGATCTACTTATGTCTTGCACCTACTGTAGGTTTTTTTGGAACCATTCCTCTGACATGGATGTTCTCGTATTTACACTAGCGTTAAGTCTGGATTAGCTACTGGAGGAAATAGAAAGACACCAAAGTCAAAGGCATTGGGAAAAGGAGAGTGGAGCTTAGTGCCAGGTGGCTGTCCTTGCTTGTTAATCCCTCTGTAGTATTATAAACAAAAAAACGAGCACGCGGCTAACAGTGGTACTAGAATTCAACTTTACTTTTTTTGTTTGTTTTAAACTAATCTCACGCTTTCTCACACTTCACGTCCCCACCATGAAGTGTTTCTTCAGTCTCTGCACCACAGAAAAAAACGCCGCATGTTTTCCCGCTTCCTCCTCACCCTTTCATCAGCTCCGTCTCTTAGTGGTTCACGGCAGCTTGGGTAACGTGCGGTCCCGTCGGGGGTTCTTCGCAGGAAGAAGCGAACGGGGAGCCCCCCGTTTCCTGTCAGGGACAGCCTCGCGGCGGGGCTGTGCTGTTCCCTTCTGTGGGGCAGTGAAGCCGTGCTGCAGGGCCCCAGCCGCTGCCCCTTCCCTTAAACCCCCCTGCCACCGCACTCGGGGCGGCGGTGGGACCGGCTGGAGTTACGCTCCTGTCGGCACAGGAGCGAGCGCCGTTCCACGCGGCCGCCTGCGCGGTCTCACGGGGCCCGCCAGGTGTGCGGCGGTGTCCGCTTACACGCCGCTAAGCCCAGGGCGGGCGCCGCGACGGCCGGCCGGCTCCCTTGCGGCCGGGGCGCAGGTGCTGCGGCGGCTGCGCTGCTCCGCCTTCCCCCGCCCCGCCCCTCGGGGAAGTGCCCCGCCCCCACCTGCGCCCGCCCCTCCCTCCCTCCCCATTGGTCCGTATGAATGATGCGGCCTTCCGGCGGCGGGGCGGAGCCCGGGGAGGCCGCTGCGGCCGGCGGCGGGGGAGGGCGGCCCCGGCGGGGCGGGCGCGCGGGGATTGGTGGGTTCGAAGAGCGGCTGCGCGTGGGCGGGCGCCGCTCCCCGCCGAGGTGATCGCTCTGGGAGCTGCTCCGGCGTCGGGCGCGCGCTGGCCCCTCAGCCCGCCGCCGCGCCGGCACCCAGGTGAGGCGGCGGCCCCGGGCGGAAAGGGGCGCCGGGAGGCCCGGTCGCTCGCCGCCCGCTGCGAAGCCGGCGGTGGCTGGGGCGGGGGTCGAGTCGTGGGCGCGGCGGTGAGCGCTGGATGCCAGGAAGGGGGGGGGCTTTGCGGCGGGCAGCCGCCGTGCCGGCCGGGGCCGCTTGGCACAGGTGGGGCCGCCGGGTCCCGCCGCCGCCGCCGCCCGTCAGCACCTGCTCCCGCGCCGCGGTCGGGCGGCTCCGGCGGCAGCGCCAGCTCCTCCGGTCCCGGCTTCACAAGGCTGCAGCGGCCTTTATCGCAGAGCCGCTTCTGCGGCGGCCTGGTGTGTCGGCGAATAAACTTCCCGCGTAGTCAGCTTTGGAAAGCTGCTGTTGGTATCTCAAGTCCGGTATTTGGGCTTTAAATGGTATTTTTCCTGGCGGTCGTTGGCCTCACTTCTTTAGAAACAAACGCAAGACGTACCTATCCAACCAGCCTTTATTGATGGTGTATCCTTGAGAGATCACCCTTGTTTCTCTCAGGTGAGTTAGCAGCAAAAACGCATTACATCACATATCTTTAATCAGTTGTGCTGTGCTTAATGAGGTAGGTAAGGATAATAATTAGTAAGTAAAATTTTAAGGGGGCGGAATGAAACACGCTCGTACTATAACAGGAACCAAAGGACCTGCAAACATACTGTGAAGAGTGAAGTATATAGGGAACAAGCTCTAACCTCTTAAAGAATTTGAGTTAGACGTTATGTTGTGGCATATGTAAACTCGTATTATACCTGGCCTTATTTATCTGCTAGACTGTAGCCTTTGGTAGTCTAGTTCCTCCCCTTCTTTTGCTTATTCAGTTTTTGAACAGAGGAGCATAGTTAATCAGGAACTTTTCTTTTTCCCTTTATTGACCTGATTGCTAAGACACAAATTGTACTCCGCCTTGAAGCTGTAGCCTTTTTTCTGCTTTAGAAGCTTTTTCAGCCTAATGTGCTGTTCCTGTTAGATTCTTGCCAGCGGGCTGCAGGGTGCGTGCATCCTGGGTTGCCATGGAGAGCTGTGCAATAATCTCAGGATATAGAAGAACACGCTGAGTCTTGTACCTCAAAAAGATCAGTTAAAAGATTCTAGTCCTTCCTTGAATTTTGTCTGAAAACTTTATACCTTTTGTTTAGGTAATAATTTTATTAGAGGTCAAAATGTCAGCAAAAAGGTCATCCTTGCAATGCAGTCCCAAGTACTTTGCTTATGTATTTTTGTTGTGCGTTTGAACTAATTTGTAGGCCTGTACCAGTGTTTCTTCTTCCTGGTTCCATTAATGGTTACCTAGACTTCTGAACTGTGATTATGCATCCCTCTTTGGCGGGAAGGTCTTTATACTTTCAGTTGCTTTTGTATACCGCTGAGACAAAACTTACCTGAAACTTAAGACAGCTTTATTGGACTAGAAGAAACCTATGTGGGTCTTGTCTGTTGCTTTATTTAAAATGTGGTTATTTAAATGCTCTTGTAACTCTTTCAGGCAACTTAAAACTACTTAGTATTGTACATTCTTGCTACTCTTGCTGGAGAATTACTTCAGAACTTGATGATTAGATTCAAGTAATTTTTGAAAAGGTGTTGACAGGCATTTTACCATTTTGTTCTTGTGCTTTCATTGTCACTTGGCTTAAATTGTTATTTTTTCTTTTATTTTGTTTTTTTCTGACATGTTTATAGACAACAATTCTATCTCCTCTTAGACTATCTTTTGGTAGTCAGCAAGCCAGTCTCTTCTAGTATTATTGTTGAGTAAAAGCACTGCAAAAAAGATAGAAAACTTGCTTCTTTTGGCATGTTGCAGAGGAGGACACCACAATTTTGAAAATGAGTCTTACCTCTCACATCTTATCAGGGTGGGAATTTATTCTTATTTTGCTAGAACTGTTTCTAATGTCAGTTCTCAGCCTTTTCTTGTCAACAAATGATAGTAGACCAATTTTCTAAACCAGCGTTCCTCAGGTCCCCATGTGCAATATGATTTGGAGAGCAGTTTGGCTCCCCATTAGTTAGGAAGGAAAAGTTTTATGAAGAAATGGGTATTTTTTTCTAAAAATAAGTGCTATCTGTCCATAGTTTTAACTATTGAATGTGTGGGGAGCTTTTGTTTTACCCGGTTTATCTGGATTCTTCAGTTTTGCTTAAAACAGGATCATTTTTAGTTTCTCCTGGTTTTCCACTTTCTAAAATTTAACAGCAAAGATATTTTTACTTTTCTCTTCTTGTCATTCAGGTTTTTTGTAGCAGTTGTGCGGTCAGTTTCACTTTCCACAACTTAGTCATTCCTGCCCAGATCTGGTAACTATGGTCTTGGTTTTAGTAGTCGTTAAGGTTAACATCTTAATGAAATTGTTTATATTTAGGAAGTAAGTACTGATCTTACGACTTTCTGAAAGTTTAACCTGTTATTGCTATTACTATTCCTGTGAATGAAAGAATAGAGGGATACAAGTTAAAGAAAAAAACCTCTTTTATTTAGGGACTTAATAGCAAGTCAGCTATACAAATGATCGAATTAAAAAAAAAAAACAAACAAACCACTATTTTGTGGAAGACCACAACATTAGGAATGTAAAATACAGGAAAAATAGAAGTGGAAAAACTGGTAAGATATGTTCCGAAACTTATGTCGTATTCAACAGATGATTAATGTCAAGCTGCCTCTTGGGACTCAAATTTGGCAGTGTTTGAAGAATATGGTTCTTGTTCATATAATAAAACTTTTGTGTATTATAAGCCTTTTACTAATACGAAGGAAAAACTTCCATGCAGCTGAGTTACAGGGAAAATAAACCATATGTAATCTACCAAGAATCTTCTCTAAATCTTTTTTATTTCTTCACTATTTTTGTTTACGACATTTTTTTCTACCATCATCGTGCTGGTATACTGTTAGGAATTTTGTTCCTTGCATGCAACGCTTTGGAGCCTGTACCTTACCTAGCAATTCGTTGGTTTGTTAGAGGACAGGGTATGCTATTGTGACAATTGTATTTGTGTAATAATGTGTATATAGAGTGGATAAATCTGTGGGCAATGGGGGCAAAATGGAGCCCAGTTCAGTATTTATGACACAGACTTAAAAAAAAAAAGGCAATGACTAGCTTCTGAATAGATTTGTACCTGCATCCCAAATGTTGGAATAAATATGCAAAGCAGTTTACGACTTGGCACCTCAACAAATACTTTTTTTTTTTCCTTAAATCTATGTGAGTGATGTGCCATAAATAAACTATACGTGTGTCTATAGGAAGCAAACAATAAGGAAAAAAAGTGTTCTTCTCGCTATAGTATGTGTTCATCCTGCACTTTTACAGTTTTTACACATTATAGCTGTATGTTTTTCAGCTGTAGACTCATAATAGAGAAGACAATTAATATTTGCTCTTAAGACTTGGGAACTGAGGGGCACAAGTGATGCACCAAGCAATGCTGCTGGCATTAAATGATGATGGATCATTTTGGTGGTGTAATAAAGGTTCTATGAGAGCTACATCTGCTGCTTGCAGGATAAAAACTTGCTGGAGTGGTAATGAGTTCTTTATGTTGAATGCCTGCTTAATCTCTGAGTGAGCATCACTGTGTGAAATAGGAAATTTGAAATAGCAGCTATATTGCTTCACTTAAATTGCTATTGTGTTTTACTACGAAGGATTTTTTAACATTTAAAAATTTGTTTTCATTTATGGAACCTTAATTTTCCCCTTTTTCTGCAAGGTGCTTGTGCAATCTGTCTGTCTGCTTTCTTTCACTTATCAGGATCTCTTTTTAAGAGCTGTTATAGGCCAAGAAGGAGCTGAGCCAAGTGGAACATTTTATTGGAGAGATTTGTGATCAACTTGCTCTATCAGCTTAAGTGCAAATAGTCAACATTTTGTGCTGAACTTCTGCCATCTGGTGTTCTTTCACATTGTATAAGATGCTCCATTTCCCAAACTGAGTTGGCCTCTCCCAGCTAACTTTGCCAGATGCCTTAAATAGTTCTATTTAGAAACCTATACAATACTTTTACTATGCCTAATAGGGTACCTTCGCATTTACTAAAGCTAATAGAGTTGGCCTGGAATTATGACAGTACTCTGAATGTACTAGCAATGAGGATATATGGTTTTTGTCACTTAAGTATTGCATCATTCTCCTAAGTTTTTGGCATCTTGTTTCCGCTCTTAATTATTCCATTTTAAGGCATCTACGTTTCAATCTGATTGCTGGGTGAAAATAGGGTGTTTAGTGTGAGTAAAGATACCAGATTCTGGCCAGAAATTTGAATGTTCCTTAACTGAAAGTTTTAAATTTTATTTAGCTTTTGGTGTGATACATGTTTCTCTTGTTGCATAGTATATGTGCAGGTTTTTATCTGCTGCTTGGGTGTTTTCTATAAAAGGAAAAGAAAATAACCTGTAAGAATGCAGGCAAGCTTCTTTCTGACTCAGAGAAGGAAGATGCTTCTGGATTCAGTTATCACAGTGGTTTGGAATAGTTTTTTTATGATCTGGCAGAAATAACTTGTGTCATTAAGACTACTTGTGTTTTAAGGTTGGTAATTGTGGGTAATATTGAAAATAATGCTAGGCAATGCTTACTTGTTAAAGGAGGTGTTTGCACAAGCCTTTAACAACAGAAAGGGAAAATGAACAAAAAGGATATACAGAGTTTAAAAGGCTCGCCATATTGCAGACCTTTAGCATTACTTAAAGCCCCAAACGCTCTGTTAAACTAGGTACTCCACAAACAGAAAGTTAAAAACCTCCTCCTCCTGACCTATAGAATAAGTGGAAAGTATATACACGTAATGCTAGAGGGCATGTAGAAATGCTCCTAGACTTCTGTTTGCCTTTAACAGAATGTTGTGTAAGCCAGGGCATCTAGTCTGCTATGCCGAAGAGAGATGTGAGTGAAGGGAGAATCAAGAGGAATTAGGGCACAGAAGAAACGAACCTTCTCTTACCTGTATTTAGAACCCACCATGCAGCAGGGTCCATTGGGTTTAGGTAACCAAAGAAATAAAGGAAACCACAAACAAACAACATTTTTAGAAATAGGATGATAAATTAAATATATTCACTGTTACCATGTATGTCATAATGCAGGACCATATTAGCAATTAGGTAATGAATGTTGGACTCTGCTCTGGAGCTGTGTTCCTCTAGTGTTGAATTCAAGTTCATGCTTTCATTTTCAGCTGTGGATGTGGTAAGATCCTCACTTCAGGGTGAACAAAATTTGTCTCAGAAGTGCTTGCCACATGTTAGTGTTGTTGTTTTTTTTTTTTTGTCTTAAATTGTCTCAAGATTTAGAAGGATCTCATTGTTAGGACCTTTTTAAATGTAGAGAATAGAATGTCATAAACTAGTATGATTTATAATTCCATATTTAATCTTGTAAAGTAGTTGTGGGGTTTTATGCAATATTTTCATTACTTTGTTTCATATAGTTATTAATATTTTCATTAAAATTCTTTCACAGTCCTACTTCGGACCACTTTGGGCTGTTCTGGCCATACTTGTGCTCCTTTGTCACTAGGGGGTTCCTCCTCCTGCAGTCATATTGATGACTAAATTAAATTGTTGTGTAAAGTAAAATACTTTGACAAAAAGCCTTTTCTTTCATTTGGGTAAATACAGTGCTGGAAACAAATTGGGGAGAGAAGTAAAGCATAGAATCAGTTGGATCACTCAGGAGTTCGTGACAGATAATGGTAGTATTTGTGTAATTTTTCATTTAGCAATTATTTTAATTATTTGAGGGGGGCTGTTATGAGTGTCGTAGCTCCTATTATTAGTATTTTTCTACTCTCTTATAACCTTTGTGCTTCTGTTGACTATCTAGAAAGACTGCTGGTCATACTGAAGTAATTAAGTCTTGGGCATTAACTGGCTAAGAAGGGAGATTAAATAATTCCATAGATAATGAGGCAAGTTTCCATACCTCACTATAGTAGTTCAGTTCTTTTGATTCATAAAAAGTAGTTAGCTATGCATTGATCAGTTCTGGTAATAAAATACCTGTCTAGCCTTATGCTGTCAGTTACAATTTTTTGATTCTCTTTCCAGCAAGGAGCTGATGGTTTCATATATGAGAGAGAGCTCTGTCCATGGTTTGGGGAAAGGAGAGGACACTTCATGTTCCTTTTTCATTAGTATCCTATAAGTAAAATTCTAGGCTTCTGGAGCAGTGGGTTGGTAGGATTTGTATTTTGGTGAAAGAACATCACATGTGGCCCAAAGCCCAAGCTGATACCCACCCCTTCCACCCATTTTAGGATTGTCTGCAATATTCAGTAATGTGCCTTAATTTCGTACAGACCCATATTTTTAAGTCATCATGGTAAATATAATTGAGGTGGAGGAGGAAGCATCTGAATCAAGAACATTAGATAGTGGTTTTAATTTATTTGCAGCTTGTCTGGTGAGTCGGATAGCATAGGATGTGTTAGGCTGGGTCTTTCCCATGCTCCATAGTGATTACAAGCTCTGCAGAATCTTCTTTATCAGACTCACACGTAGGAGGAGTGTCTAAGGTAGTTATTTGTGAACCTCAGCTTTCCTGTTCTGTCCTTTAGATGCAACCTGTTAATGTTTGATGTGACCTGCACTTGGATTGTATGCTGGAAAGCTTGTATGCTGCTTGTATTGTTTGCTGCTAAGCCAGTCCTTTAAAAGAAGCCCCATGGTTTATTCCAGGGCTATCTGCTCCATATATAATCCACAAGGAGAAAAAGGCAGTATTTCAGAGCAGGTATTGTTCCATGTCATCACTGACCCTGAATAAAACCTCAAATTCACTTCATCAGCGAAGGTTGTTTCTGTGTGCTGTCAGCTACTCAGCTGTTGAAATTCTGTCAAAAGTGGTGCAGAGAGGAGTTTAAAATTAAGCTTCCAAGAGTAACCGCACTGGTCTTAGTACAGTGCTTCTTGTGTCTGCATGATCCACGCTCATGACTAGTGACTTGTACTGGGCTCGTGGTTTGGAAAAAATAGCTTTTTCCCAACATGGCACACAGTTATTTTAAGGTTCATTCACAGGGGAATGTGTATTACTACAGAAATGCTAGTGATGATGCTGTTTACTATGTAAATACAATATTAAACTTGATATAGAATTTTAAGGGGTGTGGTGGCTTATTTGAAGCTTATTGTTAATTCAGGTGAATTTTAAAAATATCCTTGGACAGCATTGAAGACTGAAAGTATGGTTTGTCTAGTTCCGAGTATTCCTTGTTGTACTATTTGTGTTTATATGCTGTTTTATATTTTGAAAGTCTGGACCCAAGCTAATCTCTATGTTTCAGTAATAAGAATTGTCAGTATATTTTTGTTGTGTAGTCTGCCTCTTTCCCCATAGGGTATACAAAGCTCTGTTCTGTTTTTAGATAATCCAGTTCAAGCTTCTTTTCATTTTTTTTTCCCACCCATGCTATAGCCTTTTCCTGAAAGGAAATTCAAACTTAGTTCACCATTGGGCAATTTGCCTTAATCTTGAAACAACAAATCTCCATAGCTAGTTTTTTGAACGAAATACAATTTATGCAATTGGTCTACCTTTATCTGTATTTCAGTAGCTTTTGAATCTCTCAGTCACTTGGCAGATGCTCGTTTCCTATAGCTTTGTGAAAAATAGCAGATGGCTAGAGAAAGCATTACTTGATGGTCTCCTTTAGGGAAAGGCAGAAAGAATTGAACTGTTATATACTCTGTTTCAGCCCCCAAGTGACCCCCAGTCAGCATATGTCAGCCATGTAACTGTAGATAAGCAAAGCAATACCTTTGATCATTTGACAAACTCCAAAAAGGAAGGTATGGGTTGAGGGAAGGAGCCAGTGAAGCTCCAGAAATGTATCGTTCTAAGGAGATGCAGGGGAAAAAAAAAATCTCCCTCTCCAACTATATTGTGATTATTGATTCTATATACTGCTAATAAATAGCAGTATTGTCTTTCTGTTGCTTGCTGATTCTTTTTCACTTGTGTGGAAATATGGTATTCTATCAAAAGTTAAAATGAAAGGATCTATTGTAGACGTTCAGTGTAACTAAGAACTGCAAACTGATTAAAGTGATTGTCTACCATTGTGATAAAATGGTATGTAATCACATCTTTTCTGAAATGGAAAATGCCTTAAAACATGACAGACTTGTCTGGAAGTTGTAATAACTAGGACAATTAGCTTGCATAACAGGCTTTTGAGAAAAAAAAATGACAGCTATTGTTTTATTGATGTCAGGGACTTGAAATATACAGATGAGGATTGAAGATGGGGGAATCTTGGTTTCTTCCGTAATTTTTCTTGCGAGTCAGTCAGCCTCATTCAAGTCTTAGCATATATATCACTGATGCAGTTCAGTGATGTTAATGGAAGGTTGAGATGTACTTTCTTTGGATATTGGCCATTAGGCCTTGGTTCCCTTTCTGAGAACACTGATAATAATTTTATGAAAAATACTGAGTAAGTGCAAGTGTGATGGGGTTTAACTTCTTAAAGCATTGTGTGGGATTCCTTTCAGTATGTAACGTTAGTATTTTACCATGATTTTTTGTTTGTTTCATTGTAAAATTTATAGAAATTAACTTAATAGATTTTATGCAGCTTCGGAGAATCAAGTTAAAAGTAGTTTAAAAGAATTTAGTAAGGAATTAAGTCTTAAAACCTCATGACATGCAAACCCCAGGCTTCTGTATCTATATAGCTTCTATATAAATCTGGGATTTAATAGAAAAGAATGAAAAGTGACTTTTTGACAGCAGTAAGTGCATTTTTTAGATAAAGCATTGAATTGAGACAAAGTTAGCTTTTTACTGATGGTTTAATTGAAGATCCTTTAGCTGTTTATAGACAGGGTGGATAGCCCTAACTATGGCTCACCATTTTCTCCTAATACAGAGCTGATAAAGTGCATGTTTTGTCTATTGTGGGGTATAAACTGGCTGCTGCATTTGATTGCCTAACCTCTGCCTTGCTTTATTGATTTTGGGGAGTGTTGGTTTTGGTATCATACTACTGTTTAATTAGTAACACCAGTTTAATCTTCCACTTCTGAAGGAGGCCCAATCTTTTTCTGTATCATTTTTTCTGCTACTTTGAAATTAGAAAAAAGCTGGGACTTCCTGATTTGATAGCTGGAATAGTAAAATTGTGCATTTTAAGGCTGTGTATGCAACTTCAATTTTCTATTTATGCTTTCCTGAAAGGCAGCTCTTTAACATGGATATGGATTTTGCATTGTTTAGAGGTGTAAAGTGAATAAATTTAAAGCAGCTGCTTTGCATTAATACAGATTTTTTTCCTAGTAAGCACTAAGTGCTTTTTTTGTGCTACATGAAGTTTTAATTAAAAGTGTAAGTTTAGGAGAAAGCCCATTTCACTGTTAGATATGCCGATAAGAGTAGAACTTCTGATTTCTGTTAATTCATTAGACTTTTCTGCTGAAGTACTTGTGTCCTCTCAGTCTGTTTCATGTTGATCACCAGCTCAGGAAAGGGTTGGTTACACAGAGATATTTTGAATAGTTAAGGTGCATCAAGTGAAAGAGCAAGGCTTAGTTTGCTATAGCGTAATCCTCCCAAGGCCAGTTTATGCCTGAGAGATACTGTCTGTGGAAGAGTTAATTGATTTCCACATTCTGAATTTTGAATTCACCACTCTAATTAATACGCTTTAAGTTTGCTTACTGATTACATGTTGGCACGGCTGAAGGCATAACTTGACATCCTAATGAGTTATGGGTGAAGGAAGTGAGGTATGAAGACCAGACCCAGTAATTTTTGTTGGCTCTCTGATCATGATGTGTTGGCCAACTGGGGTGGTGTCTGTATCACCCTCCCAAGAGCAGGAATGTGCCAGGTGGCCAGTAAGGAGGGAAGAAAGCAGGAATAGTGGTTCCAGCTGGTGGGAGATGGTGGCATCAATCAGAGGATGAGGTTGAGTATGAGGACAGAAGCGTAGCCCAGGTAAAATGAAGTTATAAACAGCTGATGTGATGCATGCTTCTGAAAATAACTGATATTTAAATAAATGTAATCATTCTGATGTACTTTAAAATGTAACTTTTTAAAATTAAATGTGGCTTTTTATTTTTGAAAAAGCTTCTTAAACCAAATTATTCAGTTAATTACAATATAAATACACAAACAAATTACCACAGTCATTATTTCATGATCCATGGCAGTTGCCAAAGCACACATTTTATAGTTTGTGACATGTAGCAATTTGCATGAGTGTATCCATCCATGGAAGAGAACTTTCAGTGCCCTTGCATTTGCTGAGCAGCAGGAAGGCTCATGGATGATTGCTGTAGACTGGGTAGCTTACACCTATCTGCTTGTATGAGTTATCTGATTTGAGGTTCGGACAAACTTCCAGAGAGTAAATACCTGTAACACAGTCTTCCCAGTATGTGGGTTGCAATGGTATTGTGAACTGTATGTGTCACACTTTGTAATTGCAAAAATACACCCACACCCACTTGTTGATGCCAAATAATTCTAATGATGAGCATGGAAGGGCAAAATAGTTGTTTAACTGGAAGAATGTGGATGGTCTGTTTGAGGGGTGCTGTCAAGGTAGAGTATGATGGGAAGCATGGATCTTCACAGCTGGTACTTGATAAAACTAATGAGAGGAAAAGGCATGGCCTACATCGACAATTAAAAATAGAGGGTTGCGTTTTCTTCTGGTGACAGCTTTAAATCTGAGCTCTGTTCTTGTCTTTTGACATCTCTGCAGTCTCTTGGTGAAATATGCATCTGTGAATTACACAACTGTATGTTTACTTGCAAAGGAAGGTAATATTAGTACTGAGCAATAAATATGGCAACTCCTCTACTAAAAATATGCTTAAAAGTGCGTAAACTTTTGAATACAGAGTTTCTTTTCTGCTAATCTTTTCCGTGCCAGCCTAAACACGTCTCATGTTGAAGTGCTGGCTGCTGCACTCCCTTTGAAGCAGGGTTTGGAGCTCATATGACAGTGCTGCAGTATTGTGGAATGTGAAGCCAGTGTAAAATAAAAAAAAAAACAAACCCAAAACAAAACCCCAAACTCCATACCTCCCCCCTTTTCTTTTGGAAGCAGGGAGGGGAAAGGAGAATGGACTTTAAACCTCTGCTGGCTTCTGTGCTTACAATGTTCCGGGTGGGATGATCTCCACAACGGATGACTTCCAGATGGGATTGTGCCAGCCAGTTCTGGCTACTGTGGGACTTCAGCTAACTATCAGGGTTTCAGCAGTACTGTTTATGTGTAAAGCAGTTTGTGATCTTGTTTCATATTATGCCTTTTATTCTGTAGCTTTCATCCTTTAAGCTTTTTGTTTGGAACTTCATGAGGCCAAAGAATACTAACAAGGGTAAATTACTCAAAGCTTCCAACAGAAGAGAGTGTTGGTTTTTGTTAAACCTTCTTTGCTTTCTTGCTTGCCTACAGGAATTGCCATATGTATGTAGTAGGCTTTGGCTCTGGCTTTTAAGTGCTTCATTGACGCTTCCTGCTTGGTAGGAGTAGTGTTATGCTTTTACATCAGCTGCAAATGGTTATGAGTTATTAACTGACTATGAGACTTCAAGCCAAGCATTTTGTGTTCCCTTTGCAGAAACGCAGCTGAATGGAGCTTAAAGGGCGACAGATGAAAGAACTTGAACACGTTTCTGAAGGTTTAAGATGTGTCTGACAGTGACCTCCTTACCTTAGTAATAAAGAAGAGTTTTTCAACAGGAGCTTAGGATATCTTTACTCCAACTTATTAATATACTAACTGGAATGGTGTTCTGACAACAACTCTCCGTAGTAAAGTACTTACCCTACTACAGAACAGTATTATTTTCTCTACTGATAATGCAACTCAATGGAGGAAAGTAATGTTTTGATAAGCATGCGTGAAGATCGTTCCTTTCATGTACGATACAGGTAAGACTGTATTCATTTTAGTATGGATGAATACGTGCTCTTAATAATAGAAAACTAAACAAGTTGCAACAAATAGTTTGGTATCTCTGTTATTAGTGTTATTGAAACTGAAAGCTAAAATCACTTTTTTCTTTTCTCAATTTTTGAACTATGAAAATTCACTTTTGCTATATAGTAGATTGTATTAGTATAATTACATGATTGTATAGTATTGGAACTGTGTGCCGTTGCAGAATAGTACATGTTTGTCTGTATTTCTTTGTATTTCTGATAGAATGATACGAGGTATGATCCCTGCATGGTAATACCTGCTCTCTCTCTTCTTTTAACTTTTGGGCTGCATATGGAAATTGTTGAGTTTTGTCTGCTAAAGTTCTCTGTACTTGTCCACTGTTGCTTCTATGAATGATGAATGTATACGTGTGCTGTCACCTAGAGCAGTGTTTTCCTTGCTTAAAATAAAGAGATTTGATTGATAGATAAACTGCTTTGATACCTTGGACGAAAAAAGTACTGTTATTGCAGGTCAAGAGGATATGTGATTTCACTTCAGAGAGCTTTTATAATTTTTCTTCTGGAATCCCCTTTACAGACATGGGACAACATGTTAGCGTTGCGGACGCGCTCTGAAGAACTGGAACAACAGAAGCATTATGTAGTGCGTGTGTTTGGATGGCTGGTGTTTGGAAGGGTGAATCTTGCAGCTCACTCAATAGGAAGGGACACTGGAATGATTGTTTTAAAAACAGATCAAAAGGGTGATTCTTCTTGTGTGCTCCCCCCACCCTCTCCCCTAGTCATCCTTGCTTTGGAGGCTTTTTCCATGCTAGCTAACAGGAATAAAGCACTACCCCTATTTGTAAGACAGCACATGCTATGGCTTAAAATTAATTCTGAAAATGTTCTGACAGTGTTAGATTGCTGTTAGATTGGTCTTCCCTTTCATGGAAGTACAGTGTTAGTTCTGTTTAGCAGTGCAGTCAGCAGGAGGAAGTTTTTCATGGACAGTAAGGAGAAAATTAGCAAATAAACTGTAATTTACTCTCTGCTCTCTTTATTTTGCTAAAATCTTTATATGGTGGCTTTGACAGCAGGAATCTCTAAGTGTGTGAGCATATTTCTTCTGTGCTGTTTTCTGAATGTATCTAACTCCCAGCATTCCTCTAACATGTTTACCCTGCTGTTACTGATGCTCTTGGTCCTCCCCAGACAACTATAGAAGATCCTTGCTCACTCTAATAAAAGCAGGAGCTGTTCAAGGTACTATTATTAGAAGTAAATGGATGAAGAAAGTGGCACAGCCAATTGTCTGGTTTAAATTGACAAGCCAAAAATAACTTCAAAAAAATTGGCAAGCACAGTCAGGGTAAAATGTCTTGCTACTTTGTGCTGTATTTCAGTACAGGCTTGAATGATACTGATTAACAATAAAAATATTAATGGCCTTATTAAACCTTTCTGTAAGAACTGTAATCTGATGAACATTTAAAAAACCATCAAGGCATAATACTTTTTTTTTTTTTAAATATTAAACTTTTCTAAAACTTAGAGAAACTGCAAATTAATTCAGTCTATTGAACTGAAATTTTATGATAATTTAATAGCTATAATATGGAAAGATTTTATTTGGTTGTAGTTTAAGATCTGAGGCAGGAAAGAATAGATCATAAATTACTGGGAGTGGTGGTGTTATTTATCAGTTTTAAAAATTTCTTATCTACAGGTATTGTCTGAGGCTCATTTGGCTCTGCTTTTTCCTTTCTTCTGGTACTCCAATAGAACTGACTTTAAAAAGAAGCTGGTGGCCCACTCCTAAGGAAAGGCTTTACTCCTAAGGAAAGGTCTGTTTCTTACTGTGCAAGCTGTTTCTTTCTCCCCACTGTACTTGGCCAGTATCACTTTAGCAGCTATAAAAATACTTACACTGGTGGAAGGAAACTATTTTTTATTCTTATGTTGTTTAGTGACTGAAAATAAAATGCTGAAGTTGATAAATGGGACTAATAAGTGATCTATAGAGTAAATATTTGCAGAACTCACTTGTCTTGGCCTGCTAAATACCAAAACCTTGTAACTGCTTTTATCTTGACTGGAACTAAAGAACCCCAAATTCAGGTGTGTGGTTTCTTCCTGTGTATGTGTGTGGTGTTTTGTTTCTAAGTTTGCGATCAAACTTAGTTTGACTAAACACAGTGTTGCAGTGGAGGTGTAGTTGTTTGGAGTGGTCAGTGTGGTGTGCTTCTGCAGTATGTATAGAAACCAAGAATAAGGGCAGGAGTCAGCAATAGTATGTGATCTTTATTATAGGAAGCTGTGGCATTAGTAATTTTATGCATCTGAATTAGAGATATAATAGGGTTTTTTTTGGTTTGTGTCTAGGTATGGTATTGTGGATCGACATGTTTCATGGCAAATTATATGGCAGCTCCATTCCCCCTCAATAGCAAAAAGTCCCCCTGGTGGGAGTTGAATGGAGTAAAGCTAAATTAATTGTGTTTAGAGATTGTAGTAATCGATGAGTCTTCTTGCCTTCTTCTATTGCCTTATTTCTCACCAGTTTTTTTTATTATAAGATGAGAACAGCTGAAGGAAGGGAGACTCCAAAAAGGGCGAAAAAACCAAGGAGGCTAGGGTGGAGGTATATGCATAGGGTTTATATTCTTACAAGTATCAACGTTCAAAACAGAATGTGAAGAAGGTCAAAGAAGAACAAGGCGGGGGAAAAAAAAAAAAAGAAAAGGGAGCCAGGCCAGATGAAAAGCTTAGAGGGACAGATAAGGATGAGGTAGTTTTACAAATGAGAAATTATTCAGGAGATGCCAACCTTTCAGAGAACAGGTCCGGGCAACTACAAACAGAATAACAAAATGAAGCCCTGTATGAGTATTTCCACAGTAATATCTGGAACATTATCCTGTTTAGCAGGAACAGAATTTCATTATAAGTACATAGATGAATGGGCCTTGTTCTCTTCTCATCTCTGCAGATTCAATGTGTCTTTTGTTTAGGCATTGGGTGTTGACTAAATAAGTAATTCAGTTCGGCTCTGGGAACAGAGCAAGTAATTTCATATTCTCCTTGTAACTATTTAATGACTTCCTGAAACATTGATAACCTAGCCCTGTCTAGTCTGCTGACATCCTATTTAACCATTAGTAGTGACAGTTAAAACAGCCTCTGAGAACATTCCCAAGAGGTGATAGCTTTTTGACTGGAGAACACCTATGTAAATTTTTTTTTTTTTAAAAAGCTGTGTTAATTTTCATAACAGTCCTTTAAGTAATGGAGGAAAAAAAACCAAACCAAACCCACACCTCTTCTGAGTCCAGTTTTGGTACTTGATGGATAAGCCTAGCAAACTTTTAAAATAACTGAATGATTTCATAGCTCTTATATAACGTGAATAAAATATTAATATTGGGTACAGCAACTGTGGAAATAAATATTTCATTTTCTGTGTTCTTTTTTTATAACTTATTTAGACTTTGAAATTGTGGAAGTTCACTAAAAAAGGATCCCAATGGAATTACAGCTTTAATTTGCTGTACAAATTCTAGCAACCTGTTGACACAACTTTTCTAGAGTTGCTCTCAAGAGTAGTATTCAATTCTGGTTTCTTTTTTACTCAAACAATTACTAATTCCCATTCCCACTCACTTCCTGTAATTCTGGTTGAATTGAAACACTCTAATATCTGATTTTCATCAGCCTGGGTATAAGCCTTAGCTTCATAGTTAGTTATGTTCTGTATGAAAAAACCCAAATCTTTCATTTTTATAAGTTATGTTAAGTCTGAGTTGCAAAGGCAAAAGATTATATTTCAAGTTTCTTGATGAAATGGTAATGCTGCCTTGGCATTTGGCAGTCTTTGGTGTAGTGTGAAATTAATTGAATGCAGTATATCAGGAAAATTACTGGTCCATAGCATTCTCTGATACTGTCTTTGTACCTTTTTAAGCTGTGCCTTTCTTCATTGATTAGGTGGCTGACGCATCACAGTTGCAAATCAAAACTTTTTTTTTTTAATGGGATAAATTCACTTACAGAACTGGAGTCTAGTACAGCATTTTGACTATTATGTCACATACCCATTTTGCTGAAAGCTCTACCCTTTTTAGCTGTTCAGGCTAAAAATCTAAAGAAATGAATGTGATTGTGTCGTGGTCTAAATTTTCACACTAAGGAGCACCATATTTTCTAGCCGTCACTTTAATTGGACATGTCAGTTAACATGAGGTGCCCGGAGAGAACCTCTTTGGATAGGATTAAGATTACCCAATGAAGTGTTTTAAGTCTTAAACCTTCAGTTGCTGATGGTGTAATCATTTCTGCCTGTACTTAACTGTACTTAATCATTTCTGCCTTTTTCTGTCTTACATTCAACACATGCACAATGTAACAAAAACCAGGTTGTGTGTTCTAGCAAATAGGAATGCTTTAACTTCTCTGAGAAGAGTTTCCAAACCTAAAAATACTGCATGTGTTATGGATAGCCAATGTGAGAAGTTGGGCCTGGGAACTTCATGCCTGAGTTATTGTTTGCTGTCTGCATCTTTACCAACTACCAAGCATACAGTATTTTTAATTGCAAAAGTTAAATATGTCTGTCATCTCGTTGTGCTTAAGTTGTGGAATGTCGAAGACCAGCAGGTATGGTACTATTTTGTGTTGGTAGCTTATTTTACTTATGATCCAAATTCTTCTAGTTCTCTTGAAAGTCAGTGGATTTTTTCAAAAATATTTCCTTCTTGCTCAGATTTGAGTAGAATGTTGTATAACCTATTTTTTTCCTATTTTAGAAAAATAAAGAAATGTAAACATTGCAGGTGTGTTAAATACTTCATCACTGTGTCTTGCCAAAACAGCTGTCTTCTGGCGTTGCCATTAGAGTAACTTTTGGAACAGTTTTGGAACAGCAAACATTTGATTGTTGCTATTACTGATCTGTGCATATGAAGGGAAATGCTTTTAGGAATAGAATTCTAAATGGTTTATTCTTACAACTGGGTGAATGATGACGTAACAAGGATATCTTTAATTGCATAGTGTTCTGTTTTGGAGTGCAAGCCCTTATACTTTCTGTGTAATCCATCTTGAAGAAAAATTCAAACCAGTATACAAATCTATGAAGTTGATGTCTACTTTTTGACAATATTAACACACAGTTTTTAAACACAGAATGTCTCTTACTGAGTTTTCTTTCTGAAAAATCTTTTAAAAGTAGAATGATGGTGTTTTTGCTAGCTTTTTAAAATGCATGTATCTTGAAAAAGCTAGAGAACTATACTGCTTGAAGATCAAGACCCTGAAGTCTTCCTTCTCATCCTCCTCTCCCCCACCTCCCTTGCATCTCAGAACTGGAAAGTAGGAAAAGTTTGTATGTAATTGTTAACACTTACTGAAATGTTACCTTTTGTACACATGAATTCACAGTAGCAAAAATACATATGAATGTTTTTTGGCAGCTGCAGTTCTCTAACACCTTCTTTGTTCATCGTTAAAAATGTAATCTGCAAATTCTTCTATAAATTCATTCATGAGTATCTTCTTTACTGCTTGCAGTATTTTGTACCTGTATAGTTACACAATTATTTGCTCATGATGATCAAAAATATTCCAGTGATGTCTGGAACAATGGCAGTTAAGTAACTCGAATTGACATACATTTTGTTGTTATTTCAACCTAGATCTTTTTTCTTTACACTCTGAGAATTTTCATAGCAGTGTCACTATAGGAAATGGTGAAGTGGCAAGGAGTTTTGAATTACATAGGAAACAACTTTGGGAAAAATAGTCATGGTCTTTGATATACAGGAATATTTCAATTTTAATATTTTTTTTTTCCATAAGACATTTTTCAGGTAACTATGGTATCAATCTAAAAATAAAAGTGCTTATGTTTGTCAAAATCAGTATTTTCCAAGAATAGCTTGGTTTTTTAGGTCACTTTTCTGAAATTATCTAGATGGTGAAAACTCTGCATTTTTGAATCGTACAGGTGCTATATATGGACAGAGCAGTGTTTGGATTTCCTCCCTGAGACTTAAAAAGAAAGAAGGAAAAAAAAAAGTTGAAGCTATTTGTTCTAAAGTTATGTTTGCTCATCACTGTTGAAGTTGCAATTTCCATTTCAGCGTTGGTTTCTGTGATATTATAGTACCAAGTTCATTGTTTGTCCTGTGGTGCTGATTGCCTACCTGTCCTACACTAATGGAGACCCTCTGAGTAAAATAACCTCTTCAGAACTCAGGTTATTGGACAAAGTACTACATTTAGAGTGACCATTTTTCTTTTTACTTAAATTGTGCAGGATGGAGGCTTCCTGCCTAGAGCTGGCTTTGGAAGGTGAGCGCCTGTGTAAAGCAGGAGATTGCCGAGCTGGTGTATCTTTCTTTGAAGCAGCTGTTCAGGTTGGAACTGAAGATTTAAAAACACTCAGTGCTATTTACAGCCAGTTAGGCAATGCCTATTTCTACTTGCATGAATACGCAAAGGCCTTGGAATACCACCACCACGATTTAACTCTTGCAAGGTAATCTTGTGTCTTTCTTTAACCATGTTCTCCATTTCATCCTGTTCTTGTAGAGATGAGCAGTTGACTGTTCATTTTCCTACCAAACCCTGCTATTAATACCGGATAACGAGTGAATGTGGTGGTGGCAGAGGGCCAGGGGGTCTGGCAGGTAACTTGACTGCCCTTTAACCTGGGAGCTAATACTTGGTCTAGCACCATAATCCTGGTACTGACTGAGGCCTCACCAGGTTTGTGCATAATTAAGCGGCTTCTTCAAATCCACCCTTTCTTTATCCTTTCCTGTTTCTAAAACTCAGCCTTCCTGGTTCATCAGGATGTTAAGCTGGCTGTCTTGGTTACTAGACAGAACTCATTCATGTTTCTCTGTGTAAAACTTGTAATATAATATTGTGAAATCTAAAAACCCTATTTATGCATCTGACTTTTAATGATTTGGTATAGATCCAATAAAAGACAAAGGCACCTAATGTACGTAACCTCAGTTTCGGCACAAATCTATTCTTCCCCTTGCCTTAACCTGCTCAAGTGCTGTAACCTTGTGGCAACTCTGTTTTGTTGTGTTATTCCCCAAGTATCACAGTCTGAGTGGTTCGGCGGCAGTCTTTTGCCTTAGTCTCATTTAGAATCTAGAAATATAGTATTACCTCTGAGCTTTCTGTAAGACCACTATGTCTTGTAAATCATACAAGACTATGATAGTCAAGTAAACTGCAGAAACAGAACAGTTAAACCTCTCTTTCTAATGCTGGGACTGGCTTTCTACATAATCATTAAGAATTTTCTCTTTATTCTCTTCCTAAAAGAAGTGCTTTTTTTTTTTTTAAACTGTTAAGTAGGTGATCAATACCATGAATACTAGCAACTGCACAAACAGCACCAACAAAATTAAACATCTGTAACCACAGATTGAACAATGTTTATGTGAGTGCATTTTAGGTATGCAATGAACTGAATACATACATATTTACATGGCTGTACTATCTTTTCATAAATTCTTCTGTCTACCATACATTGATCATCCGCTTGGTTTCAAATTATACACTATTTACTGGGTACTTTATTTCTGCAATTTTAGGACAATCGGAGATCTACTGGGAGAAGCTAAAGCTAGTGGGAATCTGGGCAACACCTTAAAGGTACTTGGGAATTTTGAAGAAGCTATTGTTTGTTGTCAAAGACATCTGGATATTTCCAGAGAGCTTAACGATAAGGTAAGAATTGCTTAGGAATCTGGAAGTAAACTAATACACATTACTGAACCCTGTTGTATAGGTAATGAGTGTACCACCTTTCAGAGGGAAGTAAATACTGAATATTCAATTATTTCTTCTAGACAGTAAGAATCTGTTAGTTGTAAGATAGTTGTTTGCACCTGGAAGACTACAGATTCAGATTAATAAATATTACCATGTTTTGTGTTTTGTTTTTTTTAAAATTTAATTTTCAGTGATAATTGGCCTCAAGAATTATTATGTATCTTGCACCTTAAAAGGAAGTAGTATGCAAAACAATTTGATTGAGGGATGTGACTGGGTGGGAGTAAGGTACGTGATAAGAACATGTTCAGAATGGGCAGAGCATGTGTTGACAACTAGTTAACAAACTTTTTTTCCCATCTGTGGATTGTACTAATAGTTGTTGTGACACAAGACTTTGAAGCATACAATTTTAATGCCTTATTTTACTTTTCGTTTAGGTTGGAGAAGCAAGAGCACTGTATAATCTGGGAAACGTGTATCACTCGAAAGGGAAAAATGTAGCTAGTGCTGGGACTCATGATCCAGGGGAACTTCCAGATGATGTGAAAAATGCTTTACAAAAAGCTGCAAATTATTATGAGTAAGTAGTGGCTTTAAATGTTGGGGATTGAGAGGATATGGTTATCTAGTTTGTTAGAATACTGGGAGATTTGTGGTGTCATGAACTAACCTGTGGCACTCTTCTATTCAGAACAGTGGTACCTGTGAATTTTTTCCCTTTTAAACTGGAGAGTGCACTATTTTTTTGTTATGTCCTCATTTTTAGTGCACCTCTTATTACCTGGTAAGTCCTTCCCTTACATTACAATCCAGTAGTACTCTTCAAACCAGACCCAGACAACAATAGGACCTCAGTAGACTTGTATATAATGTAGCTCTGGAACTAGAAGCGAGCACACCAGTTTGAGTAAGAATGCAGTTAAGTTCAGTATCTCACAGGAAGTGTTTCCTACTCAGTGGAAGATTTAGGGCTGCATAAAGGACATTAAAATAGGCCAAAGTAGCATACCTCTACCTTTTCCTTCATATAAATGGAAAGATGTATTTTTTAAATTATTACTTAAATGACTGTGAGAAAAAGAACTCTTAAAAGTCACTATTCTTCCCCTTCTCGCTTCCCCCAAAACAGGGAAAACCTGACAATAGTAACAGAGCTGGATGATAGAGCAGCACAGGGACGTGCCTTTGGAAATCTGGGAAACACACACTATCTTCTGGGCAACTTCAGGAGTGCAGTTTTAGCCCATGAACAGGTACAACAATGTGCTAGTAAGGAAATTCTGTTCTTAAGTACATCTACTGTGTTGGATCCTGTTGCAAGCTTTTTAATGCAAGTTTTAAATCTTAATGGTGCAGCTTCAAGTTTGGCTGTTCTTTTCAAACGTTGTTGACTTAAAGAACAGATACAGACACAGAGTGGAAAAACTACGAGTATGCATTTCTGTATGCAAATGTATGTTACGAAGTACAAAATTGAGTAAATAACGCAATTATTTCACATTTTTAAGCGTCTCCTAATTGCAAAAGAATTTGGTGATAGATCAGCGGAAAGAAGAGCATACAGCAACCTTGGAAATGCCTACATATTCCTGGGTGAATTTGAAACCGCTTCTGATTACTACAAGTTAGTTGACTGTTTAGAAATATAATTTATACCTCTTCTTGTACAGTTTACTTCTGTTGTGCTTGGTACTTTAGGTCACTGTAGAATAGTTCTCTGTCCAACATATACTTAGAAAAGAGCTGCATTTGTTTAGCAAAAATAACATTTTTCCCTAGTTGTTTAACTATTCTGGTTCTTTTAAGGGAGGGGCAGCATTAATCTTTATTTTTTAAACTTTTTTGTTACTTTAAATAGATTCTTTGCAGCGCTGTAGATGTCTTTCTGTTGATAGGCATTTAGTCCCCTTTATTCTAGAACCAAGCATTACTGTCTTAGCTCTTAGCAAGTTCTGGAATGATCTGAATAACTTTAATAGACCTGAGATGGGTAGCTGTCTCGGGTACGCTCCCTAGCTGAGATAAGTAGTGCACATCAACATGATTTTACGTATTTAGCCTGTATTTTCAATCAACACTTTCTTCTTGATCTCTGCACCACTAAGCAGTTGCTGCTGTAACTTGGGAAAATACAAGCTCGGCAAAGATACAGTGTGGGTGTTATTAGCATCTTATGTGGATTTCAGAGCTTACCCGTTCTTTTTGAAAAGGGAAAAAAAGCCTCCGTACCGAGCAGATTCCTTGTAGCACTCAAATTCTTCTTACCCAGCAGGGGCAGGCTGGCTTGGTGGTTATAGGTCTGTCTTGCTCATGTTGATGGAGAATATACAGTATTTATTGGAATGCTGGTACTAAACTGTTTCAAGGGCATACTGTCAGGAAAACTGCTATAAATTATTGATGAAGCAATAAATTAAAATTAGAAGATGCTGTTTGAGGGACCAGTCTGCTCTCTAA
Source organism: Harpia harpyja (assembly GCF_026419915.1). Classification (NCBI taxonomy): domain Eukaryota; kingdom Metazoa; phylum Chordata; class Aves; order Accipitriformes; family Accipitridae; genus Harpia; species Harpia harpyja. Next base: position 21,569,222 of record NC_068950.1, on the reverse strand, counting down.
TAAAGTAAATTGAAACAGTTTGCAGTGGAGGGCAGTGGAAGACAGACACTTAAAATCTTGTAAGAGTTTACAAGATAGTAACTTATTAGCAGCTAATTTGCCAGCCCGGTGTCCTCATTTGTTTAATTTATATAACTGATTTTTAGTTGTGCAAGTATACTTTTAAAAACTTTTCCTTACAGTGATTTTTGGGGTGACTAACCCCTTCTTTCAGGAGGACGTTACAGCTGGCTCGACAGCTTAAAGACAGAGCTGTGGAAGCACAGGCCTGCTACAGCCTTGGGAACACATATACTTTGCTTCAAGACTACGAAAAAGCAATTGATTATCATTTGAAACACCTTGTGATTGCTCAGGAATTAAATGATAAGTAAGCCCTAAGAGATTGTTTAATGTATGTATGACACTTAAACCAAATCCTGTTGCCTCTAACTTTGCTGTCATTGTTCTGTATATGACAGCTGAATTAATGTGAATTCCCTACAATGCTGGGCTCTGGTTTTCATACAGGGGAAAAAAATTACTTGTGAAAGTATTGTAGCTAATGAGTCCGAGATGAAAGAGGAACTGGTGAATTACTGTCTCTACATCTTCTTCTGTCAGCATCTTCTTTGTAAATTAAGGAAAAGAAAAGCAGATCTCTCTTTTTCATGACCTCATTATAATAATTTTGCATACCTTCACAAGAATATGTCTCCTACTTTTCCACAGATTAAGATGGGAAGGGATGGGGAAAGGGGAGTAATGCAATAGCTAGTAATGCTTATTTTATAATCATGATTTCTAAGGCCTTTTTTAGAACATTGGGTACAACTACAATTTTTTACAGCTTTTAAATGCACTTCTAACTGAGTAAGCAGAATATATGAAAAATAAGGCATGCAATCTGATGAAAAGCAAAGTAGGTTATAAAATGTTCCATGCTTGCAAAACTGAGTGACTTATGTTTGCTCTGAGCTTAAAAATTAAAATTTTGATTAATTTGCTTGTGCTTATGGTTATACCCAGATGACTCTCCTTTAAATGCAATACTTGACGTGTTGGTGTTGGAATGGTTTCTGATGATAGCCTTCACTTTTCTCGGCACAGCAATCTTACTGTGGCAGTATTATGAAAACCTGACCCCTAGTGTTCAGCGAGTAAAGGTATAATTGAAAATGTGTATTTTTTGCAGAATTGGTGAAGGAAGAGCATGCTGGAGCTTAGGGAATGCATACACTGCTCTGGGAAATCATGACCAAGCTATGCATTTTGCAGAAAGGCACTTGGAGATTTCAAGAGAGGTATGATTTTCATACTCTGTATATGTTGCCTGGTTGGTTTTTGTTCTTACACAGTGATTTTATGGAGGTGTGTCCATACATTGAATAATGGAATGGATTTTGAATGATTTCTGAGATAGCTGACTTCAAATTATTTCAGCCATGTCTTGCTGCAACTAGTTCCTTAGTTCTTGTGCCGCCTCTGATAATGTCAGCATGGAATCTAAGTTAGGAGCCTAGCAGAGGTTACTTTAGGCTTTGTTATGTACTGTTTAGTTGTTACGTACTTCACTAAAAAGATGATTCTCTGTTTCCAGCCAGAAAAACTTTACCAGCCTTTTTCTCCCAGAAATCTAGGGGACAAGGTTTACATTATATTAACATGTGTATTCTTTGTTACAATACTAGAACTGCTTATTTTATTCTGTTGCAGGTAGGAGATAGAAGTGGGGAACTCACTGCTAGACTTAATCTCTCAGATCTTCAAATGGTTCTCGGATTAAGCTACAGCACAAACACCTCCATGATGTCAGAAAGCCATGTGGTAGATCACAGTCTGAATGGTATGCGCCTATTTCTGCAATACTTTCTAACAGGGAACTTCAGAAAGAATCTGTTGTTTGCATTGTTTTCTGACTACAGATGGTTCTTCTGGAGGGTTTACATTGTGAATCACAGCTTACTGCTTAGTTTCTTCACATGATGTTTCTAATTGTCCCCCCGCCCCCACACTTTTTTAACGCGGGACATTTATCTATTTGCTGCCAAATTATGTCTCCTTTTTTTCTTCCTACCATCTTAGCAACACTGGGGGTTACAGTAGAGCCCAGTTCATTTGATGTTCCTCTGTTCAAAGATCCAAAGTCCTTCTCTGTGTCCCATGAAAGCAACTTACATAGCCTAGATTGGTGTGGGTTTGAAGGCTGCTTTTACTAGTGGTTTTTATTCTCTGCTGATACTATTTACCTGCACTGTTTTGGAACTCAGAATTGCTGTACCTGGGATCTTAGATGAGTACAGCCACAGCTTTGAAGGTGACACCATAAATCTTAATGATAAAAAGATGAACCTGATTCTTTCTTGAAGGTACCAGACCAAAAGTAGGACGCCGCCACAGTATGGAGAACATGGAACTTATGAAATTAACACCAGAAAAGGTTGGCACTTTCATTCTTTCTGTTCTGCTGGTGAGGTTGCAATGAGATGTTTCTAAGGGTTTGACATCGATAGTTATGAATAGTCAGAAGTATTATACGTAACAACTTTGAAAGAACTCAGCAGAATGTTGATGTGTCATCGCATCCCGTTTTTTTTAATGTAGTTGATCTTAGGTAAAAGCAGGTCTAACAATTCTAACAAATAATACTTTTGTCGTGTAGGTAACAGTCAGCATCTTCCATATGTAATGGTTGTAATGGCTTGTGGAAAGCTTGCTTTTGTTCCCCTCACAAGTAAGAATGGGGTCCTGTAGTGTGCATCAAAGGGATTCCTTTCATCTCCTCTTTAAAAGTGGTTTGAGGGTGCAGCATGAAAGTGGTTTGGAGTAAATTCCTAAGCTTTAGCTCAGCTGTTCTGAACATTTTTTCTTTGGTTACAGTCATTTTATAGGCACTTAAAATACATGTCATGTTTTTCACTTTGGGATTTCAACCAACTTGCAAGCCATTAGGAGTTTCAACATACATCTTAAGTAAGGATGCTATTTCTGAAATGCTGGAACTGAGTCGCAGATAGGTAAAGTAACTTCCCCCCAAGCTCAGAGAAATCCCTTGGGGCTGGGAGTTACTGATTAAAATCCTTGTGTCAATCTTTGAGAGATGTCCTTCAAATTCTGTCTGCCTTTAAACGGTGGGCTGGCAGTTCTACATAAATGACTCCAGTGGCAGACTGAAATTGCTATTTTTCCCTTAGTATCCCAGTGGTTTTAGATACTGGGATAACTAATTCCCATTTCTTCAAGTGATGCAAAGCCTGCCCTCATGTTTATCAAATAGGAAATTAAATCTCAAAGCTTACATCTGGACAGCTGGTACAGCTGAAGTCAGCACTGATGCTCAAGAGCCTCTTTGTGTACTGATTTAAAAAGATCTTGGGTTTAGTCCGGGGTGATTTCTCTACAGGGAACCTCTAAGCTTTTGCCCAGTATTGGCTGTATTTTCTTACTCTCTCAATCTATCTATCTGTGGTATCTTTCAAAATACATGATAGTCTGTGCCCTAAATATGCTAAAATGTTTCATGTGGATTTTCTAATAAAGTATTAACCTAGTATTGCAGCTTACCTTTATAAAGGGCTTTTTTCAAGATACTCATTTAGTAGATTCTGAAAATTCATTCCATAAATGTCTTTGATATACAGAACAATGTATGACACTAGTATTATGGGTTCATTGTACAGGACGCCATCTTCTCCGAGTTGGAATCTGTGTGCTGAGCTTCAATAAGCTTTTAAAAGGCAATCCATTTGGGTAGGCGGTGTTGCTGAAAGATTTGTGACTGTGTTCACAATTTCTGATGTTGAATCAAAAAAAAGGGGGTTTGATTCAGCTATTGTAAGAGTTTGTCAGTTGTAGATAAAGCTGTCGATTTTGTGGATAATTGTTTGTTCTGGAAGAGAATTTAGGGAAAATCTGTCACGTTGATAAAGCTATCCATTCTGTTTTTCAGTGAAATGAGGTGGTTATTCCTGTTTGCTCTTGTGCTGGCATTCTTCTCCCTTTTCCTTTTCAATCTTTACTGGGAATTTTGTGTGTATCAAGGACTTCATAGAAGGCTGGCTGAGTATCTGGATTTGTATAAGGGTTTGTTTTGCTCTGATGTTTTGTAAAACTAGGGATTTTTAAAATTTTTTTTTTTCTTTCCAATTGTAAGAATGTCAGGTAGAAAATGCCACATGCGTCTGCATTTTAGCATTCACATTAACTACATTTCCTGCACTTCAGTCAGCAAGGAAAACTTCAATGTGTTTGATTAAATATACTATTTGACCACATTTTAATCAACCAGGTGTCACACTACAGTTCAGTTGTAAGACTTACCAGTAACAGTACTAACCTGTTTCAGGTAACAAGAGCTCAATAATCACAGGTCAAGTAAGAGAACCAAAACTTAAGTTTTCGCAGCCTCACGGTTGGGTAAACTAAATAATGTAAAACCTGCTTCAATTTGGGGAGGAAGAGCAGCAGCAAATAAGATGTAACAGCATGGGTAATTAAAATCAGAAGGCTTAATTTCATGACTCTTGTTTTCTTAGGTTCAGAACTGGAACAGTGAGATTCTTGCTAAGCAGAAACCACTGGTTGCCAAACCTTCAGCAAAACTGCATTTTGTAAATCGACTAAAAGGCAAAAAGTACAAAAATGGCACCGCTTCCAAAGTTTTGCAGGATGCCAGTAATTCTATTGATCATCGACTTCCAAACTCTCAGAGGGTAGGTTTAGCGAGCTGTGGAAATCATAGCCTTTATTAATCTTTGATCAAAACGATGGAAAACACATTCCTGCAGCTGTCCGTTACAGCTTTACTTGATTTAAATGCCGTGGCTCTGTAAAACAATGCAGAATCTGTCTCGTGGGTGGTGCCAGCTTTAAGCTTTTCCTACTACTGGAACATTCTTTTTTCCTGGTGGATCTTCTAAAGTTACAGCTCAGCTTGCACATGTATTTTATTCCTAGTCTCTTCTAGACCCTGCTTCTCCAAACTTTAAAAAATCAAGTTTTTCCAATTCAGACAGTGGGAGATATTTTTGACATATTTTTTAGGTTATTGGACTCTTGGCAGATGTCAGGTAAAAATAAAAGAACTGAGTCATTTGATCTAGATGAGAGATGAGTGCTTTTGACCATAGACCTGAAGAGACAATGGAAACTGTTCCTTGCTGTTCTTGGTTTTTTTCTTTCATGGGCATTTGGGGTTTTGGTGGATTCATGGCTGAGGTGTAGTAACTCCAGTTTTACTGATCAGAGTACTATTTCTGTTTCAGAGAATGAAACATTTGTAATGTACTTTACCTTCCAAAAATGCTTGCCATATTATTAGTGTTTTCTCTTATAGTAAATATCTGTCTATAGATATGGATGACTAAATGAATTTTTTTAATGGATTTCAGATATGCAAATACCAAACATATTACTGGAATGAAACTGCGGTGCAGTTGTCCTAGTTTTAGGGGTATTTTGAACTCGAGAGTACCTAACTCTTCTCTCCTCTTCAGAAAAACAGTCGAGAGACTATGGCAGATGAAGGGTTCTTTGATCTGCTGAGTCGATTCCAGAGTAACAGGATGGATGATCAGAGATGCTACTTCCAGGAGAAGAACAGACTCTCAGCTGCTTCAGTGGCAACATCCTCTACTCCACCTAAAACAATGAGAAAATGTAATTTTTTAAAAGTAAAATCTGTATCTGACTCTAGCTCCTGCCAAATAACTATTTTAAAAATGTATTTGTGTGCAAGACTTACTATGGAAAGGAACTTATTTCTAGGCTAACTTGTTTTCTTCCTCCTCCCCAGCCTTTTCTACTTCTGTAGTCTCACCCCACACAGATGAATTTCTAGACCTACTTGCTTGCTCACAGAGCCGCCGGCTAGATGACCAACGCGCTAGCTTTAGTAATCTTCCTGGACTTCGGCTTAATCAACACAACAGTCAGTCAGTCCTGGGTCACCTCATGGCAAGTAACAACAGAGAACTAGATGATGACTTCTTCGATATATTGATAAAATGCCAGGTATGTTTTTTTACAAAAATTCTTCAGATTCCGAGTCGTTGGGGATTTGATTTGTGCATCCTGCTACTTAGTTGCTTCAAGTAAGCTACCTTGTTTATCATGTGTTTTAAGATACAAATCGATTTGGTTGATAAGGAAGAACAGAGAACAAAAAATTAGGATTTTTTTTTTTTTACAATTTCTCTTTTGGGTTTTGACACCCCCCCCCCCCCAATTATTCAGTGTCTAGTAAGTGTAATTTTGGTATTTATACCATGTTAACTATTTAAAGTAACAAATGCTGAAAAAGTGAAGGAAAACAAGTGAGGCTATTAAAAGGAGTATGTAAAATCATTTTAAGAAAAAAGAAGTGTTTAGATCTGGCTTGTTAGGAGGGCATCTGATATACCAAGAATCCTAACTCATCAAATGAAAGAATTTAGTAGCAGATTTTCAGTGGTGATAGTAATCACCATTCCAATTATGTGAAGTTTAAATAGTAGTTTGTAGCAACCTACAAGTGAGGTGTCTGATTGTCAGTTAGAGCATGGTGTATATATACACCAGTTAGACCAAAAAGAATTTAATTAAAAAGACTTGGTGTTTTACCTGATGGGTTGATAACAATCTCAAAATACAAAATTCAGATACTGTGTTCTCCAAAGGTAAGTCAGTATGTTAGCTTGGGTGGGAAGCAGCACCAGGAATTGAGTCTACAATGACAGTGTTCATCAACCTGATGAGATAGCATGCTCTGTTTTAGCAGCTTGTCTGTTTACTTCTTTGAGTCAAGCGAAGAATCTGGAGATTAGTATGATATATTTTCTATCATATTAATGCACATCTCTGCACGTGCACTATATGTAGCAAACGTAACGCAATGACTGACTGTGCTTATTGAGAAAGGAATGGAAAAAATTTAATCCCCTCAGTCAATTAGGGCTGCTACTGCTTTAAACAAGTAGAAAAGGGTAGCTGACTTCTGAGAATTTTTGTCTCAAAGCTGGCTCTGTCTAAGGTGCATCCTGCACTGGAAGCCCTGCTTTTCCTGAAGTGACCGTATTCCCCTCCAGCTAGCTCAGCAGCAGCCTGTGGCTGCTGAGAAATACTCGTTCCCAGCTCAAGCAAAGGCGGTACTGTCGATGGCTGCAGTCCACAGCCAGACCTGGTGTGATAGGCTGGTGCTTGTAAAAACTGACCAGGAGGGGGTAGCTGTGTGAAAGGAGGACAGAAACTCTCTTAGAGGTGTTAGCAAACTGCTCTGTAACATTGTGAGTAAAATGTACCAGTCTTTTTTTCAGTTTGGAGGAAAACTTCCTCTCAATATTGCCTCTCCAAATCTGACACCAGCGTGGCCATTTTTTACTCCCTGTACAAGGAAAGGAAGACAACCATATTTTCTGTTGGATGAGACTAGAACTACCATGTACTAATGCTAAAATTCTTCTTCTGGACAAAGGACACTTAAATCTCATTCTGCAATATGAACAAGGACTAAATTGGGTTTGGTTTGTTTTTTTTTTTTTTTTTTTTTTTTTTTCAGATACATGGGGACAAGTGGTTTGGAGGAACCATTTTAGCTATAGTTGCACTCTTACCTTACTGATTTCATTTGAGAAGTTTAACCTGAAACAAAACTTACAAATTAAATCCTTGTAATAGCTTTAAATCTGAAAACAAAGGCTTTTAGTAATTTTTCACTTACATTGTTACCTTATTTTATTATTTATATTCCTGTAAATATGCAGCTTTATTGCTTGGTCTGTCTGTAGGGGTCCAGACTGGATGATCAAAGATGTGCTCCTCCATCATCTGCAAAAGGACCAACTGTACCAGATGAGGATTTTTTCAGCCTGATTTTACGATCACAAGCTAAGAGAATGGATGAACAAAGAGTCCATTTGCCCTCGACTATAAAGGGACCAAATTCTAGCTGAAGAAAGAAACAGGTGCGTACTGTACAGTAGCATCTTAGGTATCATCTTTGTTTGCTGGAAAAACATACATGCCTTTTTACAGAAGACTGCAGTTAATAGCTTTGTCCCCTTTCTAATAATTTTTTGTATAAATAGCAGCAGCATCACACTCGTGACCAGTAGTTAGAGTTGCCGCTGCTCTCTGCAGTTGGCAGCTGCTTTTAGCGGTGCCCGAGATACCGATTACTGTATCTCCCTCTTAACTGCCTCTAGTCTATGAACATTAATACAAATTTTTTCCCTGTGAAAGTATTCTCATTACTGATGTGTAGATTCTACCACTGTCTCCATCTAGCACAAGACCTAAATTTGTATGTTCTTTTTAAAGAAAACTTTTTTTTTTTCTGATTTGTACCTCCCTGGAAAAAGGTCCTGTTTTCTTTTGTACTTTTTATAAAAATAAAAAAAATTTAAAAAAAAAAAGATAAATAGTTTCAGTACTTAATCTGTCTTTGCAGAAACACAGTTTGGAAGAAACAAACATTTATATTAAAAAAAAATTTAAAAAATCAGACCCTAATTTTAATTCTGTTTAATACAAAAATAGTCTACTCAAAACATGCTGGGTTTTTTTGGTGATATTCAGGTAAGTGTTTCCTATATCAGAAGAATAATTTTTTAAGAAGATATACTTGTTTTTAAGCAACAGCTGCCCATGCTGTTCTATAGATTGTGTGGTACATGTCCACCACCAGTAGTAGTCCATGCACCAGGGAATCACAGGGTTGGTAGGTACTTGGCATTAACTACCACGGATGTCAGGTAATTCCTGCAGGAATTGAATTTAAAATGTTACAGTCAATGTACGTATGCTGCTTATTACTCGACCTCAACTACTTCCCTTGATAGGGATGTGCTATGCTGGGGTAGTTCTTGGGAACAACAGTTGTAACTTAACGTCTTCCCCTTGGTAGATACCTGTACTGAGGTTGTTCTTGGGAACCCTGAGGGCTGTATGTTTTCAAGTGTAGGTATCTTGAGTTAGAAGCCACCGATTTTAACACCAAATGTGGCAAGCTGTTCACTTCAGGTATTTATAAATGATGTCATTTTTTAATTGACAACAAAAAATGTTGTTACAAATATGTTAACAGTAAAAAGAATCCTAAGGAGAATATCTATCCCTTAATGGATACAGAAGGGAACGTAGCAACCAGAGATGAGGAAAAGGCCGAGGTACTTAATGCCATCTTTGCCTCAGTCTTTAATAGTGAGTCCAGTTATCCTCATGGTACTCTGCCCCCTGAGCTGGAAGGCAGGGATGAAGAGCAGAACATACCCCCCTTAATCCAGGAGTAAATAGTTAGTGACCTCCTACGCCATCTGGACACTCACAAATCTATGGGACCTGATGGGATCCATCCAAGAGTACTGAGGGAGCTGGCGGAGGTCCTTGCCAAGCCACTCTCTATCATCTATCAGCGATCCTGGTCAACAGGGGAGGTCCCAGAGGACTGGAGGCTTGCCAATGTGACTCCCATTTACAAGAAGGGTCGGAGGGAGGATCCGGGGGAACTACAGGCCTGTCAGCCTGACCTCGGTACCGGGGAAGATTATGGAACAGTTTGTCTTGAGAGCACTCACGTGGCAAGTCCAGGACAAGCAGGGGATCAGGCCCAGTCAGCATGGTTTTACGAAAGGCAGGTCCTGCTTGACCAACCTGATCTCCTTCTATGACCAGGTGACCTGCCTAGTGGATGAGGGAAAGGCTGTGGATGTTGTCTACCTTGACTTCAGCAAGGCCTTTGACACTGTCTCTCATGGCATACTCCTTGAGAAGCTGGCGTCTCATGGCTTGGATTAGTCTACTCTTCACTGGGTGGAAAACTGGCTGGATGGCCGAGCCCAGAGGGTTGTGGTGAATGGGGTGAAATCCAGTTGGCGGCGGGTCACAAGTGGTGTTCCCCAGGGCTCAGTATTGGGGCCAGTTCTGTTTAATATCTTTATCAATGATTTGGATGAGGGGATTGAGTGCACCCTCAGCAAGTTTGCAGATGACACCAAGTTGGGAGGCAGGGTCGATCTGCTTGAGGGTAGGGAGGCTCTACAGAGGGATCTGGACAGGCTGGATCGATGGGCTGAGGCCAATCGTATGAGGTTCAACAAGGCCAAGTGCCGGGTCCTGCACTTGGGTCACAGCAACCCCATGCAGCGCTACAGGCTTGGGGAAGAGTGGCTAGAAAGCTGCCTGGCAGAGAAAGACCTGGGGGTGCTGGTTGACAGCCGGCTGAATATGAGCCAGCAGTGTGCCCAGGTGGCCAAGAAGGCCAACAGCATCCTGGCCTGTATCAGAAATAGCGTGGCCAGCAGGAGCAGGGAGGTGATTGTTCCCCTGTACTCGGCACTGGTGAGGCCGCACCTCCAGTACTGTGTTCAGTTTTGGGCCCCTCACTACAGGAAAGACATTGAGGTGCTGGAGCGTGTCCAGAGAAGGGCAACCAAGTTGGTGAGGGGCCTGGAGCCCAAGTCTTATGAGGAGCAGCTGAGGGAGCTGGGGCTATTTAGTCTAGAGAAGAGGAGGCTGAGGGGAGACCTTATCGCTCTCTACAACTACCTGAAAGGGGGTTGTAGTGAGGTGGGTGTTGGTGTCTTCTGTCAGGTGGCTGGAGATAGGACGAGAGGAAATGGCCTCAAGTTGAGGCAAGGGAGATTTAGGTTAGATAATAGGAAAATTTTTTTTACTGAGAGGGTTGTCAGACATTGGAATAGGCTGCCCAGGGATGTGGTTGAGTCACCATCCCTGGAGGTATTCAAAAAGCGAGTAGATGGGGTACTTCAGGACATGGTTTAGTGGGCATGGTTGATGGTTGGACTCGATGATCTTGAAGGTCTTTTCCAACGTAAATGATTCTATGATTATATCCCTAGAGAAGAATCTACAGTTAATTTTAGCTTCAGAGTAAAATGGCATTGTAGGAATAGTTAATTCAAACTATTTTACAGTTACTTGAAAGTTTTACAAACATTCTCTTGCAGCTTTTTTAGCACTGAAATTGAATCCTGCTGCAACTAAAAGTGTCCTCCTCCTGCTTTTGCAGAGAAATGCCAGAATATTCTTCCAAAACCCATGTCCTACCATCAGTTTATTGTGCTAATCTTCGGTACTTTTACTTAGTGCTTCCTACTCCCCATTCGGCTTTAAATTGCCCTAAAAAAATCTGATAACATCAGCTTCTCACTCCTCTACGAATTATTAAACTAGAAGACAATCATCAAGCTGTCCTAAAACTGATCTGACAAGCAGCAAACTGATTTTAGAGAGTGTAAAACAAAACATGATAGTCCTGAGACATCTATTTGAGCTGTGATTAGTCTTACGTGAATTACATGAATTATCGGAAACTTTCTTCAGGCTGTTTGACAGTTACCTTATTAGGCTTATGTTTGCTAGATCACAGAGTAGCAGTGCTTTCCCCTCACTGAGTATCTAGTTTTACTCAAAACTTATTACACAAACTTGATTTCAAACAAGCAGCAACAGCCCACAAGCCTCTTTCCTTGGCCACTTAAATGCTGTATTATCTTACTTTACTTAACATATTTATTTCACATTCCAGAAGTAGTACGTACACTCAGTCTCTCAGCTTTTAAAACTCTACTTACCTTATGATTACTATCTGACCAAAGATGAGTTCCCATTAGCTTACTGATGCTCGATTTTCTACATTTGAGAACTAGAGCAGAACTAGCAAGTACATGACAAGCAAAGACCAGACAAAACTTACAGCAGAGCTTGGGGCTTCCTTAGTCTCCTTCCTGTGAGTCACATGAACTGCTCTTTTTCTTCTCTTCATGTGGTTCCACTGCAGAACTTTTCCCGTCTGGGTTTTTATTAGGATCACAATTTTCTCCAGTCTCTCGCTCTGCTTTGCCTGTCTCCTGTTTCTGCTGCTCAAGTGCATGTTCTTCAGTAAGGTTTTCAGCTGTGATAGTTTCTAGTCTACAAACTTCTGACGCAGTGTGCAATCTATTCTGTAAAAATTAATAATAAGCTATTAATCAAGCAATCCAAAGTGATGGCATCTATTGCTTCAGGTGCATCTCAGCTCAAGGGGCAGAACTCCCCCAAAGCATGACTGGTATCTTTTTCTCCTGGGAGTCATGTAAATAAGCACACTCTAGAGTATAAGTCTATTTTTGATTTTCTATAGTTTACAGAAAAGTCAACACTGCTGCTTCTCCCTGCTCTTCCTCTGTGGGTAATCATTATGCCCAGGCTGACACAAGTATTGATCTCTCAAAACAGAAGTTATTTAAGTCTTTACTATAAAAGAAGAGTTTTAATTCAGTAGTGTCCTGCCACAGTTAGCCATTGCACAGTATTTTTCCAGAACAAAACACACCCAAGTTAGATACCTCTACCAAACTGTTCTATGGGGGAGCAGGTACTTCCTTCATTCCTCTCTCCCCAAGATTTGGCTTAAGCTTGTTGTTTAAACATGTTCTAGCAGATGACATTGAAATCTATTAAATTTAATCCCAGCTCAAAGAGCACCAGGACTAACATACACCAGGTTTGAGTTTGTGAGACTCTTCTACTTGCGTATCTGGCTCATGGCTTGTATGAACGATGTTAGGACTTCTGCCATTTCCTGGTCTCACAGGAGCATCTCCTCTGTCGTAAGGTCCTCCATAAACATAAGGAAGCTTCTGCAAATAATAGCCATCTGATTTACTTCCATCATATTGCCCAAAGGCTATTTTCTCCTGTTGACTGTTGGGTGGAGGAAGACTTTTCTTCTGAGAAGATGTTAAGTATCTTAACACAGACACTGATGATCCTGCAGCATAGCAGAAAGCCTGGGGGTGGGGAAAAAAGAAAAAAAAAAAAAAAAAGAACAAAATACCAAATATTTGCAGCCTACAGTTTTCACACAGAATTCAAAGTCACATAGCTGAAAAACACTGAAAGAAAAGCTCAGGTGTTCAGAATGGCTACAGTAAAATTCAAGCTTTCTACAGTCTGACCACACTGCAGGCACTGCCAGACTGGATATAGTTCATCTTTGGTGCTACAGTGAAGATGTTGAAGGCTCTAACTCAATGTTTCCATGTACAACATGCCAATTATATGCATTGCTGTGTAATGACACAAAGAAGAAATGGGAACTAAGCTGCAATACACTGTAACAGAGCCTAAGATTTTAAGCAGTTTAATGCTATTTTATCCCACTTGGGGAGTGGGGGAGAGATGTGGTTTAAATACAAACTAACCTATTTTAATTGCTAAACCAACAGTACTATAAAGATTTTGTCAAGAAAAAATTCCCTTGTAGAAGTAATTTCATCTGTACTAAGAAATCTGTTCACTAGTACAAATAAGGTAAGTTTAATATATAAAAAAACAAAACTGAGCTTTTAAATATAAGATAAATGTATACAAACCAGGACAGCCAGAGCCATCATAATAAGCACTGGAACCTGCAGAATGAATGGTATCTCCTTCATTAGTGCTTTGATGAATTCACCAATACCTTGTCCTATGTGCTTCAAAGGCTCAGTTACAAAGTTGGTGAAAGTAATTGCCAATGCCTAGAAAAATACAAATAGAAAAATAGTGTTGTCACTGATTACAAACATAAACATGAACAGTCTCTTTAGCCTTGGCATATATATACCTTTGTCGGTGGAACCAGCAAAACAGGATTTACTAGTAGAGTTTCATAGTACTTCTGACAGGGATCGTCCTGAAATGTCCATTTACTTCTGAGCCATTCTGTAGTCAAAGCAGAGACCTATTTTTACGACTTTTTAAAAACACATTTTATGACACAGTAGTAATACAGAAAGTAGCATTTCAATTATAGATGGAAAAGAACTCTTCTAGATATGGTTCAAAGCTCAGATTTATTTTTAACTGAGATGATTAACTTGGCAGTGTAGTTTATCCCGTCATGGGGATGCTGGAAGGAATGGAAGGGAAGGCTGGAAAGAAAAGAGAAGAAACTGAGGTTTTCCCATGTTTGGTCAAGAAAGTTCTCTTTATTAGATGAACTTAGTCCCTAGAAGCCTCAGAAGAGAAATAAGTCCCGTCTGTGGGAACTACTATCTAGCACATTTTGTCCACAGCTACTGAAACAGAGGTAATTGAGTGTTATTACTTATCTGCCAGGCTGCAAGTAGATAAAAAATGTTTATTTTGCTTGCTAGATTTCAAGGGACTATTTTAGTTACAGGCAGAAAGTCTTACTCCTTAAGGGAAATTCTAAGTTATAAACAAGTAATTTATGACATCAGTGTTTCTGTAGTTTGATTTTAGTACAGTCAGAACATAAACCATTGAAATTTGACATAAACAGAGCAATCACAGCCAATAAATTATAAAGGGAAGACCATAACAAGCACTCATTAAGAGTTGTCATCATTAATTTACCTGCTATAGCACTTGATAACAAGTAACAGCTAATTAAAAAATTCAGCTTTCTCTGTAAAATAAAACCACTAGAGTAAGTAGTTACAGATCTAATTTCTGAAGTCCACTGTACTGTAGGCCTTGCAGATAAAAAAAATAATTAAAAAAAATCTTTTTCTTGAATTCTGCCCTCCTATCTTCAGTAAATGGCACTGAACAGTACTGGGGACGGCAGCTGGGGAAACAGTGACAGGGTAAGTTATAAGGAAAAGAAGTAACACCATGACCTGCTCTAAGCACAGTTCTGTAATCAGCTCTCCTCCAAAGGCCTAGAAAAGGAAGTTTGGTGGACCAGAAAAATGGTAAAACCACATAATCATGTATTGCTGAAGAAAATTCAGTGTGCTACTCATGAAGAAATAAAGAGTATTCTTGGATACTATTACTGAGTATTTTGTGATCTTAAATACTACTACAAAATAACAAAACAAGTATTTACCAATAAGACTTTCTCCCCAGTCCAACTTCTCAGCACAGACGTTGTCAAACTGCCCCATTTTCGCAATTTCTGCTTGATGCTGCGCGAAGGCCAGCTGCAGGAGAATAGGAATTACTTGTAAAACATAAGACAAGGTGGTGCTGGGAGCAGAACACCTACATCCATGCAGCACTGCACCTGAGCTAATGACATTTGCTCTTAGCAGGCTTGGGGTAATTACCCAGGTAAATTTGTACTAAGAAAAGTTTGCTACTAAACAATTTAACAGAGTTAAATTCTCAGTACTTCCTGGGAATGGACAAAAACTACCAAGATGGCCACCTCTGAGTAGCTCTGCAAATGGAGTCTGAATTGCCAAAATAGTGAACTCCAATATTCAAAGATACAAGTTCAGGGCACAAGTAATCTGATGAAAGCTTGTTTCCTTAAAATGTTTCTGGATTAAAACCAGAGATGGCTGCCATGCAATTACTAATTAAAGCATCAGGACATTCTCTTTTATTTTTTAAATAATTCCCATGAACAAATACCTGTATTCATTATAATTTTGCCTTACGGTTTGCCATTGATAATTAAATAGAAAAACTTAAAAGTCAAATAATCTGTTGAAAAGCAGACTGACTCAGATTGAGTCCTCTGCATGGCAGTCCACTCATGTTCCAAGAGCCATCCTACTCTCTGGCACTGTGCTATTCCTGGGTCTGACAAGCTGCAGTTAAATTCTGATGACAAGATGCGAGGACCAAGATTCTGTGGTTGAGCTATGACCTAGGAGCATAAACTCCTCCTCATTAAAACCAATACCATTGTACAGTCAGCTACTGTATCACCATTAATGAAACATTTATCTCTGGTCTATCACACATTAAATACAGTTTCAGCCAGGAAATCTTTAGAAAGAAAAAACTCTCCCCACAATATATTTTCATAAGACTTTTCTACTGTCCTGGTTTTGGCTGGGATAGAGTTAATTTTCTTTCTAGTAGCTGGTATAGTGCTATGTTTTGGGTTCAGTATGAGAAGAAAGTTGATAACACACTGATATCTTCAGTGTAAACACTACTTTACTTAACAACTAAGTCAAGGCTTTTTCAGCTTCTCATGCCCACCAGCAAGAAGGCTGGAGGGGCACAGGGAATTGGGAGCGGACACAGCCAGAGCAGCTGACCCAAACTGGCTGAAGGGGTATTCCATACCATGTGATGTCATGCCCAGTATATAAACTGGGGGCAAGTTGGCCTGGGGGGATTGCTGCTTGGGAACTGGCTGGGCATTGATCAGCGAGTGGTGAGCAATTGCATTGTGCATCACTTGTTTTGTATATTCCAATTTTTTTATTATTATTATTGCCATTTTATTATTGTTATTATTATCATTATTAGTTTCTTCCTTTCTGTTCTATTAAAACTGTTCTTATCTCGACCCATGAGTTTTACCTTTTTCCTTCTGATTCTCTCCCCCATCCTGCTGGGTGGGGGGGAGTGAGTGAGCAGCTGCGTGGTGCCTCATTGCTGGCTGGGGTTAAACCACGACATCTACCAAGCTGATTTAGACAGAGTTCACGTCTCCCTTGCCCACGCAGTGAAATCACAGCTCTACTGCTTTATGAATATTTTATCCTGCCTCTGCAGCAGGATAAAAGTTGGCAGGGTTTCTTTTGTTCTTTAAGCTAATACACCTGTCAACATGCAAAATAAAACATTCATCCCTTTATTTATTTTGCGGCCAAGTATTGCTTTATATAGACTAACTAAAGGAACTAAATAACCTTAACTCCCTCATAACTGTAAAATTTTAAGCCTAAAAGCCATTAAGATTTCAGAACAACCTACCTTATACAAGTAAAGCCAATTCCATGCAAAACTGATGAAAAAACTTATTAATAGAACACGTTTTAGCTGAACAAACCAATGAATATGTGTCCAGAGCTCTGTAGCTATTACAGTTACAATGCACACTAAGCACAAGAGTATCTGAAAAAGAAAACGGGAAAAAATTATTATCCAGATTTGGAATTTTCCAAGCTTACTGCCAGTACACATGAAGGAAAACTTTTGTTTTTAATAGTGTCATTTACACAGAACAGTTGAGAGAATTTTTCCTTTCTTTCACAGCTTATCTCCAGCAGCACAAGGCAGAAAAGTTTTATGGTATTACTAGTAGTCATTCCTATCACAGCTTTACATTGCAGTTGCTAATTTCTTTCTTGTGATGTTTAGTAATTTCTTCTTTATGATATTTATCACCTTACCTACCATACTTTAAAATTGGTGTAATTCAGTGCTTGAGTAATATGTGCCTGGTATGAACCACAGAACTGCTGCTGTCAGCTCCTGCAGTTCGGTTAAGAGACAAAGTTACAGTCTGGCTAACAGCAGCAAGACTTCAGAGAAGCACTTCACAGTCTCTTTCCATCCGACAACCCCTAACAGCGAGGTTAATGCTACTGACAGCTTGCTTTTTTCATTTGGCTTCCATGGACCACCCTCAAAACTAGACAGGCTACTTTCAAGATCATGTCAGCATAAAATGTTAGCATATTCTGAATTGTAAAAATTTATTCAGAGAGCTTCAGCTAATGAGAGATCCTCAGCTTAGCACTTTGTAACTCCATTTTAGAGAATACGACATTTTCATATAGTCATGCCCTCCTTCTCTCCAACACTGTACATTTTTTTTTTCCACAAAATTCACAAAACCCTCTGACCTGTAAGACCTCAAATATATACTTGTCTCAATATAAATATATTCCAACTCCTGCAGAAGCCAACAGCTTCAACATCTATTTGAGGAGACAAATCTGGAAAATTTATAATGCACAAATTGTCAGCTTAAGTGATAAGAAAGTACTAGAGTCTAATGAGTCACGCAACACAGATATAAAAGACAGGAAGAGAAAAAAGAAAGCATACCAGAAAAAAAGCCACAAATCTACAATAACAGAAGATGACCACAGAAATAAAAAACTTGAATTCTTACTTCAAGTGAATATATCACCTCTACCCTCAGCATGAAACAAAAAGAGTGACTCACTGTTAAGTACGATGGAAAGAACTGCTTTGCGTGTGGAGTTACAACGGTAATATTCATTGACTAGACTTGCACAAAGAAACTGGAAAAACCAGCAATTAAAAAACAACAAAAAACCTTTCTTCTTCTCTTACCAGAAACATATTATATAGGTCAATTCCAAAAGTGTCTTCAAATCTCCAGTGCCAAGCTTTGTAATCATGGTGCTTAAAATTGATCAAAATATCACTAAGTGCATCATCCACGGCACCTGACTGCCAAGTTTCCTCATTGAGAAACCTGAGGATCTCCAAATACGTCTGTTTTGTAAGGATGATCTCAGCATCATAATGGACGTGGCCCATGTTTTCCTCAGGCTGAATTAAAAGCAAAGTGAAACAATGGTTAAAAGCTGCTTATTTGGAAATAGAAGTACATATGAAAAACTGTATCCCTAGGCAAAAAACTCATTATATATCCTCATTATGCACCAGCACCTTTTTGAAGCAGACTGCAGGATGAAGACATGGGACAGGGAGCACACTATGATTCTATAACCTTTTTGTTCATTCTTCTAAACTATATAAAACACAAATTCAACTGGTTTGTACCCTTTCAGTTCTACAGCAATAACCTAAAAAATGAAGTGAGTTATCTCACCTGTTATTAAAATTTTAGAACCACTTCTCATTAACAAGTAATAATTACGAAAGTGCTATGTGTGCCCCGATCATGGCTGGGTAATACAGATAGAAGCTATTAAATACTGAAATAAGAAATTTTACATTACTAAGTATAATGTTCTTTGTTAGATATGAATTTTGCTTATTGCTAAAAATTTATTCCTCTACCTCTGAATAGAAAAAAAAATTATCCAAAGACAATGTAATAAAAAAAGTAATAAGGTGATTCTTATATGCAAACTCTAATAACCTACTATTCCTAGATGGTTAATGTGGTAGAGTCTTAAACAAAGGCCTAAAAGGTCTACCACAAACAAACAAACAAAATCTGGCTCTTTGAAGTTTAACAACCATTAACATGAACTGAACAGGGTATTACTATAGCTGCATCCCAGCAACAGATATTTAGATACATACTCTGAATTCACATCATCTTCCTTTAGATGCTGTACAGGTCAAATGGCAACTGTCTCTCCTGAGCAAATGCTGCTAACTAACAGCAATACCAGATATGCATACTTCTGTCATTTTTTCCTTTGCAATTCAGTTCCCTTCATTTTAATTTAAATTTAAAGTATGCCAGAATAATTAATCAATACTTGGTAACTGTGAAAAACACATAAAGTAGTAATATGAATTCTAAATAATTTTTAATGACTGTTCAAATACTCACAAGGCCAAGTTTTCCAGCTTCATTTAAAATCTTATTCAAGTATCGCTTAAAAATATAAAAGCTACGACTTTCACGTGATTTGGCATTCCTCTTCTCACAATCTGCAATCTGCAATGTAAAGGCACTTTTACTCGCTTATTGCTGAAACCAGCTTGTTCATAGGAGAAAAAAACCCTACCAACACATTAAACTCAGGATTAACAGAGACACATTTCTTTAGTTTAGCAACAACCCTGTGATTAGTACACCAGATAAAAAGCCTATGCAGTTGCTGAAGATACTACTTTCCATGGGACTGGCCAGTCCTGTAGATTTCAGATCTGCTAATAATATGGTTTGAATACTAACCTCACTAAGTCTAGAAAAAACTAAAGATCTGAATCTCCTTAAATTTTAAGTTTACATCTGGGGGGGAAAAAAAAAAAAAAGGAACTGTAAAAAATACTAAGTAACTAAAACAACATTAAAATTACATATCCCATTGGGTCTCCAAATGGCTGAGGGAAGCAAGAGCCCCAGTAGCTACACAAACATCACCGCATCCTCCTGAACTCAGAGGAAGCAGCAGCATGGGGGTCTTACAGCCACTCCCGAGAGCTGCAGCATTGCATGTTATGGTCAGCCACAAACGTGTTCTCTATGCCCACAACCCACCCCTTAAAATCCAACAGAACTGAACAACTTGAAAACGAAAGGTCAGGTTTCTTAGCTTTTGGCAGCATGGTCCAACATCAACACTACGTGTCGGTGACAACCGGACAGAAGCACGTAGCTCCTATCAACTTCTGCTACGCTAAGGGCAGAGCAGCAATTTGGAGTTGAGTTCCAACTACTTCTAGTCCCCCCTCTGAATAAAGAGGTTCCCCATACATAAAGCATGGTGTCTCACAAATTATACCAGCAATTCACCTGTTCTACACTGTCCAGAAAAGCAGCATCTGAAAGCACAACCTATAAAAAGCTGGAAAATATTCTTAAGTTCCATAACAAACCTTCTGTTGCAAGGAATCTACTTCCCTGGAACAACTTGATAAGTTTTCAGTACTGACTGTATCCACAGTCTTATCCTCAGAGTCATGATAGTTTGCCTAAAATTACATAAGAAAAAAACACATATTTTTAGAATCAAAAAGTTTGATCAATATGCCATGTTACACTTCTGTAGTCAGATCACTTTAAAAGGAGCAAAGGAGCTAAAAGCTGAGTGTTGGTCTTTGCTGCTAATACTGTCTCAACGATACTCCAGCTGCCTCTCTGCTGTTATTTTCAACTCCAAACGGACAACTGCTTTAAGTTAATCTAAATGCATGCTGCCTTCAGAAGGTGAGGTCTTGCCCTGTCCTTCCCCACCTGCCCTTTCCCCTCCCCTGAGTGCTGGTGAGCCACCCAGTGCATCAGATAATTGGACTGGCTAAAAACTGACTCAGCAAGCAAAGGGGCAGTTTTCAGCCAGACAATTTTCCAGTCCAGCTGGCCATGCAGCCAGCCAGACCGAAAGTAAACACAAAACCCCATTCTGGGTTGCATGCCTTGCCTTTTGTGTTCCCTCTTCACTCTGAAACATCCCATTTCTTCTGTTAATTGCTCAGACTTAGTTTTAGCAGTGCTGCTTCTACACAACCAGGTATGCACATTGAGGAAAGTCTCCAAAAGGACATGCAACATCACACAAATAGGTGAACTCATGCTGATACAAAGTTTGTTTTTGAGGACTCAGGTGGCCCACACAGCCTACCTACCCAAAATCTCTCAGGGCAGAACAGAAAAGAAATCCTGAAAAGATGGATTAATCCAAAGCAGTCATTTTTTTCCTTTAAGATGCAGTTCTGTTTTTGTGGGAGAAAACAGTAAAACTCCTAGCTAATAACTATCAAGTGGGCTTGGGGCAGGTGGAGGCTGAGGAGAAACTCTAGAGAGATATAATGCTCTGAGCATTAAAAAGGCATTATTCAAGACTGCAAAACCAAACTTGAAAGCTGAAGAATGACAAAAATCAAGGGTGCCCATACAACAAACCACAGTTTACACTGCCATGTGTGCACATACGTACTGGATAAACAATATGCATCTCACGATATGTGTAGAGTCCACCTCTCAAACAAGACAAATGAGATGATTTACCTTGTTAAAACTAGCTATTCCTATTTCATATTCTCCTCAATGTTCATGAATTACTAACAGTACAGCACTCAAACCCTATTCTGATCTTCCTTCTGGAAACTCTGATGCCCAGCATTACAAAACACCACTGACTTCCATAATACTCTCACACAATAAATGGGGTTTATTCCCTAGTAATAACTAGGGAACTCGGTAATTCAAGTAAAATATAATCATTAACTCTTAATTTCCCCAACTTTTATCAGCTAGGAACTTAATTTTCAAGATATTTAACACTATACTTGAGAAGCAAAAGCTGCTTAACCCAGTACTTCTCAGAGAAGTAACTTGTGGAGCCACCACCTCTGGAGAGACAGAAAGCATGGTTCCTGTGACTTGATCAGTGTGCAACAGAAACTCGTCAGTAAAAGGCTCTGAGCTAATTATATACAATAGCATAGATTGCTGTTTTTTTCCTTGCAATTTTAACAGTGGACACACACCACTTTTCTGGGTATAGACTTAGATGTAACCTTGTAAGACCTTAAAAAGACTGTAATTCTATCATTTTCTAATATCATGATTAAAGGGCAATCCTTCAACAGCGTATGGCTGAAGGACTGTTTGGGAGACACACGTATTCATGCACCCTTTCTTTTTCTACCTTGTAAGGTCTTCTCATTGTTCCTGATGCAGCATCGTAATTGAGCATATCCGTGGGGTCAATCCATTCATCATTTTGAACTTTACCACTCCCTATTAGCACAACTGCACACAATACCAAAGCAAACAGCATCCTGTATCACTAAACAGAACAAGAAATTCAGATATTTAGTTCAGGATGTAACATGCTGTACAAAAAACCTGAAACAATCTTACAATATGAAAAAAATATTCTCCGGTGTTGTTTAAAAACTCCGTTCCCCACTAAGCAGGTTAAACTTCACTGTCGTAATTTTTTTTTTTCCCAAAGAAAACACTGGCAAGAACACGCAACAATTAAACTGTATTATGTGACCGGATCAATAGAACTGGCTGCAGTTACCAGCAGGTGTAGCACAGAGTTCAGCATTGCTAAATACGATAAAACAGTGTGGAACTCCTCCAGGCCTCGAGACGAGGGTCCAGCACCATTCCCACTACACAAATTCCCCCAGCAAGTCTTGCAGAGACCGGAGGATGTTCCCGCCCGGCGCGGGCGGTAGCCCCGCCGTGCCCACCTCGCTGCCGCCCCGACAGGCCCGAGGCCGCCCGCGCCGCTTCCCTCCGGCCGCAGCCGCTGCTCTGCCCTGAGCCCTCTCCCCCCCCCCCGGCCGACGACGATAGAGGCCGTAGGCTGCAAGCGCTGAAATGGCTGCGAAGCGGAAAACCCCGTCTAGTACTTCTCCTCCTTCGCCTTCGCCTTGTTTAGCTCGGACACTAAGGCCACGGTCTGGGAGGACGCGCAGCCTTCCACGCCTTCCCGCTCCCACCCCTCCTCCTCGCCAGTTCACCGCGACGAGCGCCCTAAGGCCCGGACAACGCGCAGGCCGCGCCCCGACAACGGGGCTCCAGTCAGCGGCCCCGCACCGGCGCCCGGCCCCGCGCCAGCGGCGGGCCCCGCAGCCGAGCGCCGGGCCGCAGCCCACCCTCCAGCTCCTACCCGCGGCCCCCCCCGGTACCTGAAGTCTCGGCCCGTTTACGCGGCCCGCATCGCCTCGCAGCCGGGCAGGGGGTGCCGCACTACTCCCTGCCCCTTACGCCTGCGCTCCCGGCGCCGCCGCCGGTCCCTCCCCAGGCCCGGCACCGCCCCGACGCCCGGGGGAAGCCGCTCTCGCCGCCGAGGGGCCGCGGAGAAGCGGCGGCTGAAGCTCCGCTCCGGCCCTGAGGCGGCGGCCTGCCTGAGAGCTGCCTCAGCCCCGCCGTTCCTGCGGGCGGGCGGGGCCGGCCGGCCGGCAGCGGCTCTCGCCGGCTGCAAAGCCACACAGGCAGGGTAAGCAGCGAGCGTAGGAGGAAGCAGCCAGGAGAATAATTAACGTCTAAAGGAGTAGCAGGGTGAAAAACGCAACCACTGAAAGCAGAGAGGACAGAGCTGTGGAGCAGACGCAACACCACAGTTAACATTCCCCCCCGGAGGGGAGCGGTGAGGCAGCCAAACCCCACACACCTGCACGAGAAGCAGCAGCAGCAATTCCCCCACGCCCCGTACGTGGATTTATCTTTTTTTTCTATTTTTGTTGACAGCTCCAGGCAGACATAGAGGAAGAAGAGTGCCCTTTAGTAAATACAAGCAAGGTGGGGAAGGTCCTATGCAGGAACAGGTCAGAATCGCTAGAGGCTGGGACATAAGACAACAGATGTAAAACTAGACCCTCTTTGTAAAGACACAAGTTGTAATAAAATTAATTTAATGAAATGACTATTTAAAGAGTTGTAGTGGTCATTGAAAAACAGTCTGCCAGCTTTGACCATAGATAAGACAACTGGAGGAACAGAATAGTTAGAAGCTGTGTTTTCCTCCATAGCAGCATTAGGACCTTAACCTATGTGTCCAATTCAGAAAAAGAAACAGATTTTCAGCTCTGTGCCACTGTATTATTTTACTTACCACACTGCAAAGTCAGATATGTGGAAGTAGTATCAAAGATCTAAAGTCTTTTATACTTCCAGGCATACAACAGATTTTGACATATGATTTAAGTATCAGGGTTGCACCGAGGAATTAATAAACCAAGAATCCAAAATAACAGATGAGCCAGCTGCAGGTGTTGGAGGTCTTTATTGAGATTATAGCACAGATACACTTCTATAGTTACCTTTCCACTTTTAGACAATAGTTAAAAATGCTTGCTACAGTGCACATATAATTTAGTAACCAAAAGAATCCAAAACTTAACTGCAGTTCAAATAAATAAATAACCTACTGTTTAAGGTTTATATTTTAAAAAGTAAAAGGAACTGTACAATATGAAAATATAACAATACATAAACATTAGAATCTAAAGTTTTGTAGAAATAAAACTGCAATTTCCCATACATAAACAGTGCAAGAAATAAAATTCAGATAAGCTTCTGAACTGGGAATTTAAACAATTCTTAAATTATCATGCAGACATAGCATTTTAAGCCATGCTGGTTTCTATTATAGCATTAATGGTATCCTTTTTACTTGAAAAACTGATAGCCATTAAGCTTACTGTGACAACTGCTGCCAATCCACTCTCTTCTACAGTACATTTTACACAGAGGTATTCTGTTGCATTCAAGAACATAAAATACTATGTTTTTACAGAAAAAAGACCAAACAACCAAACCCCCAATATTTTACCCCCCCCCCACGTTAGCTTGTTCAAAACAATGTCATGTAAAAACAGCAACATCTTCCCCAGTTTAGATGAAAAAGAAAAAAAACCCACACTATATAATGGACCATAATAATCAAGATGCACTTACTGCCTAGTCACCTTTAAAGTTCAGAATTTATTACTAAAAAAGTTGAAATTGTGGAGATGTTATAAAGTTTGCCCTCTTGTTGAGAAGTGATGAATATAATAGGTCTGAAAAAACAGTGGAAGTAATTTATCTTTTACATGTGTGTGGAACTAGTTACATACAGACTGGATTAATGTGTTGTTCAACTTAAGTTGCTATATAAAATTCTCATTGAGGCAAAGACCAAGGAATGCAATTAATACCAAACTGTAAACACATCATTCGTGTTACTTTGAGTGCACATCGACAACTTAAGAGTTCTCCTCATAGACTTTGGCAACAAGACTACAATAGGTCACAGCAGCATGAGTTCACGTGGAAGACTGAAAGCACTGCAAAAGAATATACTAAAAACACCAAGACCTCCTAGAAACCAGAAAAATCTGTGACAGGTGCCCCTCCTCTTGGATAAGACACTCTCCTGCTCAACTGCTATTCTCTCCATGCCTAGTTATTATTACTTTGTTTTTACAGTTCTGTAGTCTCAGGTCTCTGTGCTTTAGCTGCATAGGTTGCCTTTGTTTGCACTCTAGCCATTGTAAGTCCAAAGGGTTACAGTTCTGTCTGCAGAAGATGACAAGAAGGAAAGATCTTGCGTATGCCATCTGCACTGAATAACTTTGTCCTTGTGCTCTCCCACCACCATAAGAGGAAGCTGCTTCGTGAGGTCCCCTATGGCAGAGGAACGGAAATCATTAGTCATTTCATGAATTTGTATCCCAGCTCTGTTTTTTGGGGGTGTGGGGTTTTTTTTGTGTGTTTGTTAGTGAAGCTTACATGTGTTATTTCACCTTATGAAGCATACTTGACCCCTCTCTCTCACACACACACACAGAGCATAACACAAGGCCCCATGTTTTGGTTTTTAGGCATTAGTGGACAGTACAACTTTAAAATACAGGTATTCACAGTTTTTACACTATGTGATTAAGATTTAATGGTCCAAGAAAATCAAGTCAATCAAATATACCTGGTATCTTCTCTCTTCCTAACCCTCCCCAATAAAAATAAGCATTATAATTATTATTATTGTACTTTTTTCTTTTTTTTTTTAAAGGGTCAATTTTACGAATGCTGCCTGAAAGCAATGGCCATCTCATCAGGCAAGTGTTAATTAGTTCTTTTATCGTAATCAGACCCTCCCCCAAAACAAGATTTAGTTCAGAGCCTACATTCCTAGCAACACTAGCCAATTGTGAACAGACACAATCACATTTATATACATTTCCAACCCTTCAAAGCTCTACTATTTTTTCCCTCTCTCCAACTAAAACCTGATCTTCGAACCAAGCTCTCTGACATCTTTCAACATTAAAAGCACCAAACTGAAAATTAACCTAGTATCCTTTGCAGTATGTTACCTTGCAAGTCTGTCACCTTTATTTTCATATCATATGATCCTGTGAGCAAGTAGTGTGCCCCTGGAGAGAAGCGAACAGAACGAACATCGCTGGAATGAGGATGATAGCTCTGCACCATTCGTCCTCCTCGAATATCGTACAACATACAGCTAGAGTCCTCTTGTCCTGTAGCCAGGAGACGACCACTGGGATCAACAGCTACTGAGGCTACAGCACTTCCTACAGGAGAAAAAAAACCCGGCAAACACACATAATACTTACATACGTTTGTGCAAATAGCCAACTTTATAAAAAAAAAAACCACAAAAACCCCAAGAATATACATTGTATAAGAATACTGAATGTTGGCCTTAGATTTAAGGTAAACGAACCTAGCTACTGTTATCTTAAACTGAGAAATTTTTTTATGTTCTAGCACTTAAAACTCTGAAGCATAGGTCACACTGGAATGGCAGCAAAGCCACTATTAAAGCTGCATGAGAAAAAGTATCTTTTTCATCACAGGAAAGAAAGTCACTCTTTATGAAATAATGCAGAATAATGCAAGGAGTTCCTCCCTCTCAGTTCTAATTTATTGCACCCCCCAAAAGGTTTCAAGAAACAAATCTGAACCTAAGTGGTTCTTAAGAATCCTTTTGCAGATTTCTATAGAGTATGTTGACAACTTGCAAAAATGGATGCTCCTTCCCACCCTTTTCTTTGATTCTGAAACAGTTATCTTTCATCCTGTTTATTTTAATGTACTTGGAAGTGTCTGTTTGAAAGTCACAAGGCAAAAAACTAGCCAACTTCTGAAAGGAAATGTTACTTTAAAAAAAAAAAAACCCAAACAAAACACACAGGTAAAGACATCCTTCACAGCTTTCTTCTAAAGCCAAGCCTCCATTCTGTGATGCAAAACCCCCCTGCATTCACTCTATACTACTTAGACATCTTTAAAATATATTTTTATGCAAGAATGATTAGAAGCACAATAGCAAGTCTTACCTGTTCCATGAAATGTTGTTCCTACAACACGAACACAGCTTGGCACTCTCAGATCCCAGAATCTTACAGTCTTGTCTTGGGATCCAGATGCAATCATCCAGCCACTCCATGTATAAAGTGCTAAAATATGACCTGTGAACAAGACGACTTCTTTATTTGATTAAACATCATTAATCAAATAATGAAATATTACAATTCTGATTATATTTTTGCACTCAGATTTAACAATCCTATGGAAAACCTGCACGTTGCATGATCTAAAATGCCAACAGTGTATGGCAATACCCAGCTTTGCCTCTTCTTGGGAATGAAGCATGCACTCTCTCCATTAAATGAAGAGCCAACGTATTAAAAAAAAACACTCCCCACCTCCCCCCAAAATACCTCAAACAGCAATCTGGAGAGGAAAAAAAAAAAAAAGGCTTGCTAGAAAGAAAAAAACAAAGACTTTAAAAAAAAAACAACCCAACAACTTTATTAGAATATAATACAGACTTAAAAAGTGCACGAGAGAAGCAACAACATACATACCAGTGTGACCACTTAGAGCATGCAGGCCTTGTCCTCGCTGACAATCTGTTGTATAAATATTACAGTCCCCTGCTCCAGCACTTATTAAAATAGCACCACCGCTTTCTGGGCCTTCCATAAAAGCAAGGTCTCTGATTGTCCCATCATGCATGCTGAACTCCAAATCTGGTCCTAAAGTAATTAAAAAAAAAATCAAGGAACAAAACGAGGCATGCTTTGTTTATTACTGTTAGTGCTGCAATCTTTAAAGCAGCTACAGTGATAATGCAGAATATTTTAGGCAAGGGTGGGTACACTACCAAGTATAAACATTGTTGTGCACTTTCCATAGAACATACTATTTCAGTTACTAGAATTCAAATAAAATCTCTAAGAATCTTATTTTTGAGTGTTCCTTGAGCTTCCTGCAGTTCCTAAAGGTTTGCAGAATGTATAGAGACCATCTCCACAGCCAATTCCAGCCAAGTTTTACAGAGTACACTTATTTCTTTTTGTAAACTATGGTAAACTGAAGAGGCTTTCTCTGCCAGGAGGGAAGGTTCATTGAGAACACTGAACCACACAGGACAAGGTAGCTTAAGTTCAAAACAGAAAAGATAAAAGCTACATTCAGTGTATTGATTAGGAGGGCTGGGCATGGAAAATAATATTTGCTGGGAGCAAAGCCGTAGACTTCTAAGATAGGGGAGAAGATGACAGAACTAGGCAAGAAAAAGGGGAACTGGAAATAAATTCCTACTGACAATCAAGAACTAGAGTTGGGTAGGAACATCTGGTTGTTTTACCATACCTGGGGCAGAGGGGAAATCTACCAGAAGACAGCACAATATCACAGAGTCTTGCAAAACAAAACCTAAATACAAACAAACAAAAACCCCAAAACAAACAGAACCCAAAAGATAATCCCCAACCCCTCAGTGTCTCTCTGTTAGACAGACTACAGTGAGGGTAAAAGGGAAAAGAGACTAAGTTAAAGTATTAGAATAAAAATACCAAAACCTATTAACTACTTTATCAATGTAACGTGAATGGTTTTGCCAAATATTAGACAAATAATTGAAAATGAATTCTTTAAACTAAATACACACAGACACACTACCTGTTGCATTACAAGTTTCTGCATTAAAAGGCAGTACTTTCACATATTTATCATTAGAACCAGTAGCTAAGAGCTGTCCACAGGGACTCCAGGCTACACAGTAGATTGATCCTTTATGATGCTTGTTCCTTTTGAAGCGAACTACAGGTTGTTTAGGAGCATTGTAAGCACTGGGGAAAAAAAAAAAAAAGAAAAATATCTAATTTCCTTTTATTTGTAAGGAAAATAATTTATTCTAAAATGAAAATACTGTTTTTTCTATTATTTTAGGTAACATGAAATACATATGACTGCATTGAAACATATACATGTAATCTAAGACAAAACAAAAGGATCTTCTCCATCCCATTCTCTCAGTTTTTCCTCATCTTCCTATTTGTGATTGGACATGCAAAAAGAACTTACACAGTCCCTTCATTTATAAAGGGTTGACACAGATAAAATATAGTAATTACTAGCTATGTACAATGAAACCTTATCCCCAGAGTCCTACATTGGTGAGATTTTTCTCTACATCCTTCATACTTCATTTTGATCCTGTGGCCACTTTTGCACATGCTGGAGTTCAATTAAGCAACAGTAGGCCAAGAAAGCTCATAAGGCACACAGTATCTATGTATGGTAGGACCCAATGCAGCTGGCATGGCTTAAGGCTGGGTCTGGGACTAAACTAATCAGGCTGCAGATTGGAAAATCCAGATTCCTAAAAGAAGAAAGCAGAGGCCTGTGTAACCTCCATGTATGCGTCCAGAAAGGTGTGTTTCTCTTCCACTTTCCCACCCACCAGACATAATCCTTAACTGGGGATTGTGTTTGGTATGACAACATAATTATATGACCGGGCTCCGCACACTTGTGTTTGGGGCTGTCCTTGTGCCTAGCAGTACTGTAACAATAAAAACTGAGGCCTGCTGTTTTATCCAAAAAGTCGTTGTCTATGCCATCCTTGCTGTCAGAATGAGTGGGACTCATCAAGCACTTAAAGTGGTTGAAGGATCAAGAAAAAAGCTTCTGTGTTAACCTTGGGAAGACACAGCAAAATGCTGCCCGAGGTCAAGTACGGTCTCCTCTTTGGCCATTAAATAAAAATAATTAACAAAAAAACATACAACAAAAGAAAAAAAACTCATACACGTTCATCATTATGAGCTGTGTATTGGATATTATTTGTTGAATAAAGTTGACTCTCAAAGCTTTACTCATGTACTAGAAAATCTAATACAGCAGTCTGCAAGAAAGACACACTCACTGTTACATGTTAATGCAGGAATCTGCATGATACATTCTTAGTTCTGAAACCAGATCAGCTTTACACATGGCTGAAATAAAAGGAACAGTCCCACTGACACAGATTTCCTTTACTTCAATTGATTAACTTCCTATGTTTTTTCTCTGTTCCCATAGCAGGAAGTAGTCAAGTGCTTAAGATAAAATAACACTGTATCCAACTCCACCAACATTCACTCCAGTAACATCAACAACAGAAATTCAACAAATTAAATAGCTATTGAAAAATTCAGAAACCATACTATAAATACTTGAACAAAAGAGGCAGAGAAAAAAACCCCAGAAGACAGTAATCTAAGTCTGTTTAAAAACTTTTGAGATAAACATGGCTTTAGTAAAGAACACTATAATAAGTCTACGTGGAAGCTGATTTTATTTTGTTGCCAGAGAGGAAATCCATGACAGATTAGCCTAAATCAGGATCACCATTCAACACACACTACAGAGCTTCCTAAATGGCCTAATACCTTATATTGCACTCAGAGTTTGGATTCACAACATTTGTTAAGAGGTGGAGGCAGCAGCTGAGAATCACTGACTTTGTCAGGACATGGGAGCACCTGCCCAGCACAGAGGCCACATGCTTCCAGTCAACTGCACGGAAGCACTGTGATTATTTGAGCAACATCTGCAGAATTGTAATGTGTATCTATCAGTGTTTAATCTCAAACGTGTGAAAAAAGCACACTACTATTATACCTTTAGAGAAAGGAAAAAAAAAAAAAACAAACAAAACCACACCACCAAAACCAACCTGTCCTGAATCATACATCAGTTTGAAGGACAATTTTAAAAAAGTCTCAGGAAAACTTTGATGTACAATTAAACAACTGCTATTTACCAGATATTCTACGCCATTACAACTTTTTGAAAAAGCACGAAAAATTTTGAATGTCTAGACTCAGGTTGTTACAAAGATTAGAATATCTTTAAGATAATGTATCTCTCTGCTGACTTGTAAATCCCATGATGAAATGTTTTCGGCAGACTGTAAGCATAGTGAAAAAAAAACATAAGAGGAAAAAGTACAAGTTCAGAATTAAGGAAATCTCAGTATTCCTTTTATATCTAGATGCACAATGTCACTTGTCACATCAGATCGTGCACTGTAACTAGAGACTAAGTCTACAGAGTCACTCTAGCCTTTCCCAACGGTTAGAATAACAAGCTGTGTGAGAGCAGATCACAGTTTGTCAATAAAGACATGTCCATTCCACTGAAAACGTTTTGCACCGTTTACCAGTCAAGAGGAGGTTGTCTGGGCTTCAAGCCCAGCAAGTCAGCTTGCATTGGGTATCAGAGAAATCAACTTTTTTTTTTGTTTCATGTATTGCCAATAAATATTTTGGAATTAAACTTCAAAGGCTACCTTACTGATGATATTTAAGGAGGGGAAAAAAAAAAAATCAGATTACTTTTTGAACCCTTTGGAAACCTGAACATGAGTCCTAAACTGGGTAGGTGTCCCAGATAAAGTCACTGCGCATACTTACAACTCCTTCTGAAATTATGAAGTTTTAGATGCCTGCACTTCCCCTTACTCCAAGAAAATAACATGAGTGGAGCAGAGGCAAGGAGATTGTTATTGACATGGCAATATTTATTTCCAGGTGAAAAAATATTTTTCCCCCTTGTATCAAAAAAAATGGGTGAAAAGAAAACAGAAAAGACGAGGTGCGCAGTAAACTACAAATAGCGCTTTTCCTGTCAAGGAACCGAAGTATCAGGAAAACAATTCTTATAGTAACAACAGGCCAATAGACATGCTCTGGCAAATTTTGCTGTAAAAGTTGAAGAAGATACTGCTTTCTCTACTGTTAAGTCTGTCCTCCTGCCAGAACCCGCATCTCATGATGTCCAACTTGTGCTGGCCTGGGGACTGACACATGCTTTCTCCCACTTTTACAGCTGGAATATCAAAACCAGAAGCCATCACAGTAAACACAGAAAAGCCTGCCTGCTCAGACAAAAATAACACTTTTGTAAGGAAAGGTGTGGTATTGTGGCAATGCATCTTGCCAGTAAAGGAAGAGAGCAAAAAAGTAGCTCACAAATACACACATTCTTCAGGAGACCTTATTTTTGTTCAGCAGTTCAGGTTTCTAAGGAGAGCATTGCACTATTTATGACAACAAAATAAAGGTATGAAATGTACAGGTATCAGGAGGTACAGGAGGAGGAAGTGCTATGATATAGAAAAAGACATGATTATACAAGCCTTCTTACCTTGGGTCAATTACTTCTGGATAGGCACAAACTCTCAAAGTTTTAGAGTTGGAGCCAACAGCATATAAACTCCCACTGGGATGAAACGCTACAGCTCTGACAGCTTGTGTGTCTTCTAGAGTATTAATACAAATGAACTGCTTTTTTGATTTGTCATCCTGTGTAGAAGGATAACAGTCAAATTAAGTTCAGCATAAAACTGGACATTTAGAAGTGGATGTGACTGTTTTACAAAATAGTGTAAAACTACTGTACTAAAGTATTAATAAGTAGCAGCACCAGGCTAAACTATTCAAATTACATTGTAAAACAATGTCTACTCCAGGTCAAGGAATAGCATACTTCAAAAAGTTCTTCTCAACTCACTTTTACAGCTAACATTAGATTAACATTTCTCATTCTCCCGCCAAGCTTCCAACAGCTTTTCTTCTAAACAGCCCATCTTAGAAGCATGATATTACAGTTTATTTCTGTGTAAACACATTTGATGTGTGTGAAACTTGCAAGGGGAACAAAGCTGCTTTTTTACTGAAAACAGTCCAAGTCATAAACACAGTTTATTAAACAAATGTAATAGTAAACATAAGAATCAGCTTTTCACCCTGTAGATAACACAAAGTTATCATTAAATTATGCTAAGCTTTATTACACCATCCTCCTGACAACTTCATCACCACCTTCCTAATATTTTATTTTTTATTTATCTGATGCAGAAACTTCGGCATGTACTTCTTGCAAAGTCATTTCCCTAAAGTCAGGCCATACTGACTGGAGTTCAACAATCAAAGTTTCAGCCTGAAAAAACACAAAACAATGGCTGTCAAAGACATCCCATCGGAACCTCTGTTGTACAAAGAGAAGAGAGCTGGGACTGTTTGGTCTTGAGATCTGAATGGCTTTGAGATCTGAAAGGCATGTGCGTGTATCCATCCTTGAAAGTACTCAAACCCCAACTGGACCCAGCCCTAACCAACCCACTCTTGTTGACCCTTCTTTGAGCAGTGGGTTTGGACTCACTCTCCAGATGTCCCTTCCAATCTCAGTAGTTCTGTGATTCTATTCTGTAGGTACTGCATCAACCAAAGTTCATTCTAAATATCTATTAACAATGACAGGATGTCACATACTCAGGATTAAACAGCGAATCTTGTGAAAACACAAATTGTGAAGGACAGTAAGAAAACTCACCTCATCGCCTCTTGTCCTACTTAAATTCCCTGAAGAGTCTTCCAACTGTGGCTGAGAGACAGCATGTTCTGATACACTGTTTTGATTTGGTGAAGAGTTTAAATTCACAACAAGACAGAATAAAAATAACAAATAAAAAAACCAAGATCAGGGACATATTTGTTTCTAAGTATTTTCTGGACTAAAGTTACAGTTTCAGTCATTCCCAGAACTGACTAATTTGTGTGGACAAGCATTATGCATGTCTGATTCTTTTATCATTAAACTATTATTTTTACATGGGGTTGCTGGTTCTGCAACTGCAGGCATTGAACAAGTGAATGCAAGTTAAAAATATTTGTTTTCATTCCATAACATACATATGTATACACATATATACACAAATAATGTGGAAAAATGGTTGTTGCTTTCAGGTCAGCACTACCTTTAGATAATGGAAGAAATCTAGTTCCCACTCTGCCCTGCCTCTCTCTCCATCTAGTTTGTATTTCATAAAAAAGCTTTCAGAAACTTGGTAGAACACAAAATAAACAAAAACTATACATGTAACATGGAATAAAAAGTCTGAAATTAAAAATAAACATAAAACGTAAACCACAACAAATAACCAAGTGTGCTGTCAAAAAAAATTTTATAATCCCTATAAAATATATAGAAAACACTGATCATGAGCTAAATACCCCTATTCAATGACAAATTCATTTGATAACTAAAAATAAATACAAACAGCTACTCCCACAGTGCTAACAGAAGGATATTTCCAGTCCTGAACAGCCTCAAATAACTTACATTTGATTCCCCTGTACAGGTGACTCTTCAGGAAAGGGTATCTGATTAGCTGATCCACGCTTTCGAGGAGTGCTTGTATTAACATTTTGGCTATCAGTTGTTATCCTCTGGCTAGCATCTGAAGGTGGTGATGTAAAGTTACTTGCTGGATTGGTAGATGCATTCCCTTTGCTCCCATTACATTGCTGGCTAAGTGTTTGTACATCATTTCCAAGACTGTCCATACCTATATTTAATTCTCCTAGTTTCTGGATAGATCTAACAACAAATGACAAGAAAATAAAAGATCACCAAACCAGGTTATTATGAGAACTTGAGGAAGGACAGGAGTGGGTGGAGGGAGAATCAGCAAAACCCCCCAACCTGTTAAGAAACTGTTCAGTAAGATTCTGTTGCTGGTCAGCTCCATCTTCTTGATTCACACCTCCTTCCAACAACATTTGCTGGTACAACTGTCGTTGTTGCTCTTTCTGTTCCAAGTGCTGCTGGTAACGTAGTCTTTGTCTGTAATATTCCTGAAACTGCTCTGTTGAATCACGAAGCTAAAAAGAAATGAGAATTACTGATGAAAGTTAAATAGTTAATTGCAGTATTTAACCTACATATTCACTTTCTGGTTTGTTATTTCAATATAGGCATCAAAAGACCAGCAGGCTCTCCTCTGAGGAGGAATGCTTTAATTCTTCCTTAAAACCAGATACAATTTATATATTAAAAAAGGAAACCACTGCCAGCCTGTGCTATACACTGTTGAAATAGTTCTGCCATATTTCAGGAGGAGACTCCTCTTTCCTACAAAACTTCCAAAGTATTACTTAAGATCAAAACAAAGAGGTGATTGGAAATTGCAAATAAAAATCCCAAAACAATGTAAGCTACATTCCAAGTTCTAAGTCATATTTAACTACAAATTTAGTATTTTCTGCCATGTTGACACCTCCCTACTGTCAGTCTGCAGAGCCAATTTACCTCTCCCAGTAGGCAACCTTAAAGTGGTCTATCCAAGTGTTACATCTTACTTTGGAAATTGGTGCCTTGTTCTAACTTTAAAAATTCCTTACTTTCTGGACCAAACACAAATACTTGAGCTTCCTTTCTCATAGTCTCTTCCCTTTTATGTACTATCTTTAGCTTCCCACACTGCTAGCTCCCCAGGACTTACTGCCTTCTACATTCCCCAATCCTCACTTTCTCTGTGCCACTAGTTCCAAATGCTACCATCATAAAATAGTTGATGAACAAGTTAAAAATGAACAAACAACAATACCCTACAAAAAACCAAAAGCACTTTAGTCCAAGGCCAAAATATCAACACTGAAGTGCCATTCATTTTCTAAAGAAAAAAATCTTAACTGCCTATTTACCAACTAGTAGGAAAAAATGTAGTAAAAGAAAAGAATGCTGGTGGTTTTGGTTTTTTTTTTTTTTTTTCCAAAAGTGACACCTTTGTCATCTAGTGATTCTAAGCTGTATAAGGACATCCTGATAACTTTGCACTAGTTCAGACAATTCATGCAGAGGATCTTTCTTTGCAACTATGAGCCTTTACATTTCTTCTAAATAAAAATACTTGCATTATGGTTTTGTGTTCTCCGACAGTAATTTTTTGGTTTATAATGGATTTCCTGGTACTATTGTATTTGTAAAAAGTTTACCACCTTAGGCTTCCTGAGATGAATACTTGCAATTTAGAAACTCTGAAGTTATCCTCAGAAGTCTAGAACGCATTCATTCTCTGTATTTCAAATACATGAACCTCAGTCACTGGGTTATAATCCTTCTAAGCAACAGGTATATTCTTGTCTATACTTCTTTCTATGACTGCTACTTGTTTATTGCAACCGGATTCAATCCTTTAAGCCTTTGGATTCTTTGTCACTATTACCCGAACTAACACCTAAACCTAAAATATGTTGCCCAGATGCTCTATTCTATAAACTCTGGCTCCTAACTCAATTCCTCCAGGAAAAATGCAAAAATAAAGCTATGAAAATAAACTTAATTTCTTACTTGCACAGGTATACACTATGATTTGGAAAACAAAACAGGTGAAATTGGACTGGGTACCACATTCTTTTCTACTTGTTGTATAATAGTCTGGCCAACACCTTCACCTACAGCACAGCATCTCCTGTCTTCATTCTCTCCTACAAATTCTGCATCCATTTTTTTGCCTTTTGAAGCTTGCTCTGTCACATGTCTAGCTAAGCTCTTTCCTCCCTCCCCTTATTCCCAATGTGCATACAAAACACTGTTGCAGCAGAGAAGTTACTCAGCAAAGTCCTTGAGGGGAGTGAAGTCCTCAACTTTGGAGGACTTTGTTAATCCTCCAATAGGCCCCATTGCCTCACTCAGATATCCAGAGTCTACAAGATTATAGCCCTGTCAAGACTAGACTGGTTTGCAGTATCATATAGATGTCATAAGCCAAGACAAAGTTTGCGTAAGAAAATCAAACTGTAGTCTGCAAACAAAACAGTCTGGATACTCAATGTTATTCATCATTACTGAATTAAGAGACAGATACTTAAAACTGTGGAAAAAGATTAGAATAGGTAACTGTTTTCATTGTTGCCTACTGAACTATTATTTCACTTTCTCTATAGTGCTGTTAAGGAGAAAAAAGGAAAAAAAAGGATAGTCAAGGCACAAGTCTTCAAAGATAAATCCATAAAAAGGTTATGCTGTTGGATTCTGAATAGCAAAGATACATTTACTAGGGAATTATCCAATTTTAATTTCTTTATGTTCTAGACAGAAAGTGATATAAGATGACCTATGAAACTTGGTGTTAACATCAACAATCGCAGGCTATGTGCCAGATTCCTCGCTAAAACACTGAGAAGATTCTTAAGCATTATTTAATCTAACTTTACTGACTTTGAGTACTGCAAAGCATTTTTTTATTTATTAAGATATACACAACAGTTTAGCAACACTGCTGATGTGAGAAGGCACACTCATCGGCTACATTACAGACTCAAATGACAGCAGAACTTTATACAATGGAAAAGAGAGTAGTTTCTCACACTAGATGCAATATGGTATTTTCACTATCGTAAAAACAAGATTCAGAGCAACCCATTGTCATGCATGAAGTTCTCAACACAAAGGCAAATCATTATGAAGCGATGAGAACACAGCTCAAAGGGCCTCATTTTTAAACAATCACTACCTCATTTTTCTCTTGTTTGGCTGATCCCTGACTCTGTGCTCCATTAAGTGATTCATTTTCTGGGACTGAACTCTGGCACAAAGTCTCACTGCTGATGGGATGCTGTGGCTCCACAGGAGTATCACTTCTTGCAGCAACATGGAAAGGAAGAGAAGCTTAATTAAGAAAAAATAAGAGTAGAAAATCCCCTGGTAAGTAGAGAAAGATAACATTCTAGAATAAAATCTGATAACACAAGGTGCAAACTACTTAAGTCACATTAAACTGAAGATACTGCTTAGGAAAAAAGTGCCACTTGCACTGGGTTACCTTAAACAAAATAAAATCCCTAACAAATAAGAAGCACAGGCAGTCAATGTGCTTTGTTCCCACATTTTCCAAAAAGCCTTACCACCACAGGATATCCAAATTTCATGTTTTCTACCCTTACACTTGAATTATACACCCTTTAGCTAACAAGTTACTCAAAATCTCCTATCTTCAAAGCAATTATGTGCATGGAATGTATCAGATGTTCTACGTGACTAATGTCTTCTGTAAGCTATTAGTTTAAACTATGTTTAACATCCATCAGCTTGAACATTCCTGAAAGTGTTACCTAGGAAAACATTTACATCAGTTTTGCTATTCTTGTATTATGTAAGTATTTCTGCATGGAATTCTTGCCAGAATGCTTTAGCAATCAGTAAGTGTGCAGAACACATTAAAAGCCTTGGATTCCCATCTTCAGTTTTGTCAACTTAAAGTCCTCCTGTCCTGGTTTCAGCTGAGATAAGAGTTAATTTTCTTCCTAGTAACTGGTACAGTGTGTTGTAGATCTAGTGCGAGAGCAACATTGATAACACACTGATGTTTTAGTTGTTGCTAAGTAGTTCTTATCCCAAGTTAAGGATTTTTCAGTTTCCCATGCTCTGCCAGCAAGCAGGTGCAGAAGAAGCTGGGAGGGAGCACAGCCAGGACAGCTGACCCAAACTAACCAAAGGGATATTCCATACCATAGGATGTCATGCTCAGTACATAAACTGGGGGGAGTTGGCCAGGAGACGCTGATCGCTGCTTGGGCATTGGTCAGCAGGTGGTGAGCAACTGCATTGTGCATCACTTGTCTTTTCTTGGGTCTGACTTCTCTCTCTGTTATATTCATTTTCGTTACAAGCATTATTATTGCTATTATATTTCTTTTTTTAAATTTTAGTTAAACTGTTCTTATTTCAGTCCCCGAGTTTTACTTTTTTCCCCGATTCTCCTCCCCATCCCACTGCGGGGAGTGTGGGGTGGTCAGGAAGTGGCTGTGTGGGGCTTAGTTGCTGGCTGGGGTTAAACCACGACACCTCTTTACTCAGTGACTTGAAGCAAAGCTCTTCAAGAAGTTGTTTTAAACTTTCTGGGTATCTCTGTATAAAAGTAACTTAGCTGACTAAAAGCCAAGTAATTGTTTGCTGAATACAGCTTATAAAAGAAATACCATGTTTGTCATGTGCAAAAGGAAACAAGGGCCAGATTTACATAAAGCTCAGCTTCCCAGGTTCCACCCTTGCAAATATTGCCATTTAAATTGGACACTTAACCTGAAGTTGGATTTTCTTCTGAAAAATGTAATGCCTTCTTGAAAACTATGGGCCTCGCCCCTTAACCTCATTCTAACCTCCAAGAGATGTTTTAATTAATGAAAAAACATGTTAAGGACGATAAACTTCACATCATATCAAAATGCCTGCATAAAGAACTGCAATAATTTACTGTTTTATTTAGCCCACAAGGTAACTCTATTTGTGCAGAATTATTCTAGTACACTAATATTGAAAAGGGAAACCAAAAGCTTTCAATAATCAGTTTTAAAAGCAGACCCTGGGCTACACACACAAACGTTGAAGTTAGTGCATACAGACCAGTAAAATTAGAGGATTCACAATTCATTAGTATCTTCAGGAGGCACACTTTTAAAACATGTAACACAAGGGAAACTTCCATAAGACTTACACTACCCACAAAAACTCCAGCTGTTAAGAGGCTGGTAAAACCAGAGATTTAAAGTGGATCATTTAGAACCAAACAAAATAGCTCCTTTAAAGATAAGCATTAAGATAATGTATTAAAACATACATTACTGTAAAAATTTCCATTATCATTGGTGAACTGACACCAGTATGATGGTGTTCGTTTCCTTTTTAACGAGTTTAGTTAAAGCTGTTCTTTATTTTAACACAAGGTACAGAATATTGGTGTAAGGCAAAACTAATAGATCATGTCACCAACTGCGGCCAAGATTGACCACCACAGCTCTAAAAGTGTCCTGATGGCCAGTGCACCCAAGTGCAGTGCTAGTTACCCACCTGGTTCTCTAAGACCCAAAAAAGCTGGCAGCTGCTTTCTAGAGAAGCATGTATATAACATTTACAAAGAGGCAGAACTGCTGATCAAAATAAAGGTCAAGCAAAAACATGGTGATAAGCTATTAACTGACAAGTACCATTTCTCCTAATTACCAGGACTCTTCTCTCAGAAGGTAAAAAGCACAAAGTTTTGATACAGGCTTTAGTTCTTAAGGAAGGAGAGAAGTCAGTTTTGCAGTCTACGTTGCATTAAAAGAGGTTATTAATAGCATTCACCGCTATCATAACCCAAGTATCTCCAAGTCCAATATAAAAAACATAATACATTTGGCTGCCGTATTCAGATTTGGTTTGGAAAATGGAAAGTCAATATTTAAGCTGAACTACTATTGTAACAATTCAAGTGATAGAGGAATGCTACAATGGCAGCACACAGTCATTTCCACTGACTTCGTTGGGACTATTTCTACATGTAAATTTTCAAAATATACTTAATCATTTACACAACCAAAATCTACAGACACTTGAGGACATAATGGGATGGGGAAAGCAGATGGAGTTACAGTTATTCCACTGTCTGCATTTATTTATCTGGAATGAAACAATTCAGTAATACTGAACATAAATCTTAGCTAGACTCTATTAGAGCATACTTGTGCTCTGCGCTAGGATTTCAACTTTAAGAAAGTCCAGATTGAATCCATAAGGCTCAAGACTAAATATGAAAATCTACTTTGCTCATAAAAGCATGAGGAAGAAAACACCTTGTATATAGTTTTTATTACAACAGAATTTAAACAATCAAATTATGTTTCAATGTCACAATTATGTTCAAAGTTACAATGCAGGTAAGAACCCAGTAATATAAAGTGCAATATAAGCCAAGGTAAAAATAAAGCAACAGTTGCACTTACCGCTCAGGTGACTCTTCAAAAATGCTGTGACACTCAGTATTCTCAAGCATGAGACTTCGGCTGAGATTCTGTACTCCTGGGTAGTGGAAATTAGCAAAGGAGTGCGACATTGGAGAAGTTTTAGTCCCAAGGTCTGTGACTCGCTTATCATGATTTGTTAAACCACATGACAGCCCATCTAAGGCAGGGTTTAAGGAGCGGGTCATGTAAGCATCTGCTGACTGAGGCCGTCTCATTGGGGATGATGGATAAGGAGAAAGTTTGCTGATAAGAGGTGTCAAAAGATCAGCATACGCAGCTTTTGTAGGCTTGAGGAGTTTATCAACATGAATATTAAGCATCTTTTGCTCAAAAGCACAAGAAAAAACAGTAGCTGGCAGATTCTGCAGCCATGATAATAAGCTAAGGTCCAAGTCATCACACCCATTACCACACAAGAGATCAATGCCCAGCAATACTTCACTTTCTGTAATTTCTTCTCCTGTTGCTTTACTCTGACAGAATTCCACACAACATTCATAAAGTAATCCCTTCATTACAAGCTGAAATAAACGATTGTTACTTGCTTTGAAGCCAGCCTCACTCAGTTTCCTATCCGCAGGAATAAATTCTGCCACCATGACACAGGCTTCTTCAAAGCAGTGAACCCGTGCAGTGCTGGGATTCCAGTCCTTGAATTCTGCATGGTTGGTCAAGCGAGGCAGCGTCAGTAGCAAGCAGAGTTTACTATAGTCTTCCTTAGAGGGACAATATTCTTCCAACGCATGTAGGCACTGTACAGCCTCTCGCATTGTAAATTCCAGCTACAGAAATATTAACAGAGTAGTTTGTAGTACGTATGTTTCCACAATAAAACAGTTAGTTGAAGAAGAACAGGCAGTAGCAGAATTTCTCCACTATCATTCCTTTATTACTGTTTATATTTTAATTAAAACAGCACACAATATAGAGTCAGTTGTAGTTGCAACAGAGCCGAATTCCTGGACGCTTTGACTTCCTAAAATCCCCTGCCCAGTCCCATTTTCTACATATCTGTGGAACTTTTTCATGTCACTGCAGGTTCGATAGGCTTAAAATTTTAATTCTGTAGCTAAACAGCTTCAATTCTACTGTAGCACAGAAGATTACTTCCATTCTCAAAGCCAACTGACTTACTTTCCCTTTTTTTTATTTCTATGAAAAGCTATTGGCATATTTTATAAAAGGCTTGTAGATTTCTCTAGTTTCCAGTGACTAGCAACTTTGAGTTGGCTTTTATATTAAGATTTTCTGTTCTTCAATCAAAAATGTTAAAAAAGTTCTCAGAAGATAAGACTCCAAATGAATAGAGGGCTTCAGCACAAAGCTTGTTGATAGCTAAAAGCCAAGAACCATGTTAAATACATGTAACTTGGCATTTTTAGTTTCAAAGATTTAAAAAATAGTCAAACCCCCCACTTACCCATGTTACCTAGCCTCTGCTTAATACAGCAGCCTTTCATCCACAAGCCAACATATTTGGTAACATTCAAAACAAAAAGACATAAATCTGATTTTTTTTTCTCTACAGCTATCTAGTAACAGTATACAGGTTGAGTGATTAGAGGAATAGTAGTACATCCTCCCTTTACAACTATAAAGACATTTACTTTTAGTTTTCTCTACACTGTCAAGAAAAGACCCTGCAGTACAATGTATGTGTAATAGGACAGAGAATTAAAATCAATTCAGTTTGGAACACAAAAATCAATTGTCTTAACTACTGGCATTCTTCATTTTTGATTTCATAACATTTTCGTGTAAGAAATTTGATATTCCTGTATTATTAACATAAATGAAAAACTCTAATTTCACAATCTGTACACCTTCTTTGCCAATGTGAGTTTGTCTCTTTCAATATTGAAAGCCTAAGTTCACAACTCCTACTGTGCACATTTAACTGAATCAGTCCTCTGAACACGCCTGTTCTCTCCAAATAAACAACTGTGTCCTTTCTCTCTAAAAGCAACAGAAATTAAGTTTAAGATCAAGTCAAATCAGAATCTTTCACCTGGTCCTAATTATGACAATAAATTTCTGTGATTGAGGCTTGCTTCACAATGCTTTTGAAAAAAAAGAGCCCCATGCTTTAGCATAATGGCCTAAAGTAAATCTCTGGATCAGGACCACAAACATGGCATATGGTCACTGATCTATGCTGCTAAGTTTCAAGCAACCCTTGTACATACAATTCTATTTGAGACCTGGGAGCCACATTCATTTCCAAAAGATACCAATTATTTTTTCCTTTGTTTATGAAACCATTTGGTAATAGCTAAAATTTGTGTATTCAGTGCTGAGAGCTTCCACTCTGCCTTTAATCAGAGTACCTCAAGAGGCTTCCTGAAAACAAAAAAATTCCCAAACCAGAGACAATTCTTACATGCTGAGGCTCATCTTCTGCTGACATCGCATTGTTTACACATAAGGCTTCCAAGAACTTCTGCTTCATTATAATGTAACGAAATCTGCAGGTGAGAAGTGAAATACTATACATCTTGACCCAGTAGCTAAACATTCTTTTAGAGAGAAGCAGGGTATTTTACAGCAAATTTTTGATTTAGGCAAGGAAATTGCAATGACAAGGAACTCGGATCTCAAGTTTTAACAAATTGGTAACCACAAAATTATTTTTTGACAGGAAATGTCTTTTTCAATTATTGCTTTCAGAAATATTGCATGAAAAATATTAGAAGGCTAATAAGAAAAAAAAGTGTCACAAACACTCATTTCTTGAACAGAAATATGACAGAGCAGCCAACCATAAAAAGATAGTACAACATGCACCATATTCCTAAAGCATACAGCAAATGAAAACTCATTACAGATTGTGTGCACATATTTTTCATAGTTCAAGTTAAAAAACATATGCACGCACTTTAGGAACTGTATACAGGTTAGAAAAAATCCCAAAACTAAGGTAAAAAACTTGGAACTACTGCTTTCATACACAGTACTTATGTATTTTCCACAACTCAAAAAAAATGAACTCTGACATACATTCTATTTTACCTTTTCTTGTCGAATTTTTCCATACATTCAAGAGGCTGAATAAATTGAAGAACCTCATCCCACTGACCATCAAGAATCAATTGCCTAGTGAAAAAAAGAGTCACTCCTTTAATTTCACTAGACACGAACATCCTTCTTTTTAAGCAGCTAATTTAAATACACAAGTCATTTAAATACACCACAGGTGATCAACCTGCTTTGAAAAGTTAATG
Organism: Harpia harpyja; assembly: GCF_026419915.1. Classification (NCBI taxonomy): domain Eukaryota; kingdom Metazoa; phylum Chordata; class Aves; order Accipitriformes; family Accipitridae; genus Harpia; species Harpia harpyja. Next base: position 21,525,357 of record NC_068950.1, on the reverse strand, counting down.
CTTTGCACAGATGCCAAGATGAGTGACTGATGTGACTAGTAATAAGAGCAAAGTCCAAGTCCTTTCTCAATATTTTGTAAAATAACTGCATACAGGAAGGACAAATATTAATTACTTTTAAAGGCACATCAAAAAGGACAAAATGGTCCTGTGTCTTCTGCTTTACCTGTAATACTTATTTAAAAAAATCTTACTTGAAGAGTACAAATACATATATTGATTCAATGAATACATCCTGAAGAATGAAAGCAAACTTAAAAATGAGTTAATTTTAATTGTATCAAAACTGCTGGGCCTATTTTGTAAGGGGTGGGTTCTGGGGAAACACACAGCTCCCATGTTAAGAACATAAGGGGAACAGCTATGGCTTGGCAGGAACTTATGCCAGCACAAGAGCTCCAACTCCAAGACCAGCAGGCTAGACTGCACAGGTGGATTAGTTCAATTTCTTCAGACCCTCATATCACACACACAGTACTCTATAAAAGGCCCAGATCTACAAGGAACAGGTGAGTTTCTCATTAGAGGTATGCTCCAACTAAGCTAAGAATGAAACAAACAAATAGGATTAATAACTTTAATCTTTATCTAATTCTTCTTTCATTTCATTCCAATATCCATAATTTTAATCAAAAGGGAAGCCAGGTGAGAAGTCTTGTTCAGTGATAAAGTATATTTTTTTAATGTTTTAAGAACAGCTGGATAAATTATTTCTCATGCTTCTACAAAGTTAAGTAGCTTTGGCATGAAATAGAAACCAGCAATGCTAAAAAACTAGTGTGCATCTACAGTGACTCCTTTTAATAATTTTGAAGGCAATATCCTGAATGCTAAATCACACCAACTCTCATGCCTTGATGACAGCAGAGACCCCTTTCATATTGTTAAATTTAAGAGAAATCTAGGTATTATTTTGAAACACAGACAACATTTTGGGGGAAAAAGCTTTGGAAACCACTCCACTCATCCTAGATCTTAGCACTAAAATACTGTCAAAACATTTTATTTATTTTAGAAGTCAATAAACTACACATTCAGTTCCATGTGACATGGTAAGCTCATGATAACAGATCACTGATGCCAACAGATATTGCTTTCCCTGACTTACCCTGCACTGACACTGGCATTTGTTAAGACTCCTGCCAACTTTAATTCATTAGTGTGCCAGAAAAATAACCAAGTTAAAATGAATGAACAAGCAAACAAAAAAATCTAACTCAACTGATGTTGATGATGCCTAGTGAGTTACTTCAAGTGGCTTAGAGAAGGATGTCATTAACTTCAGAGCTGGAACACAATGCAGGGCTGGACCACAGAATTGGGATCAGGAAGAGGCAGAGTAAGATGAGGGCATAAGCCCTCCTGTTTAGTGGCGTGGGGCTGCCCACTGAATCACAGTCCAACTGTATGTTTTCATATATGTGGTATTTCAGCACCAGAGAAAGAAGTCCTACCTTAGAAAAAGCATGTCATCTGAAAACAAGCCATTAATGACCCCACTTTCTTTCTCAAGTGCCAGCATACTGATATGAAGTTTCCTTGAGTTCAGAAAATCTAGTATTAGTTTAATTATTTCAGCCTCTTTAACATTCACTGTTTCTTCAGCCGTCATGATGGCAGCCTAAAAGGGAAGAGAGAATTTTAGCTATGATTAATATCTTTATTTTATGCTCAGTTAACAAATGTTTGCTACTAAAAAAAAAAATATACAGTTTTATAGGGCAGAATATTGTAGCATTACAAAAATTAAATTAAATAGACAAGATTAGGAAATTGATTTTAAGAGGTTGATTGTGAAACCACAATTAAGACCTAACAAATACATCTTCATCTTTTTTATTTCTGTCCTATGCATATATAGGGGCCCAGATAAACAAATCTACCAAGAAATCAATCCTCCCACAGTGTGAAAATATTGTGCTTACCAAGTCTGTAACAGTATAATTTTCCTTTCTGAAAGGATGTTCAAAGAGCATAAAAATGAGCCAGTTACTATATCTGAGAGATCTTACATATAAGCTTAAATGTTTCTAACACATAAAAAAAGCACAGCACACTAAAAATGCAATCTCCCTCTACCCCATTTTTGAGGTAGCGTATGACAATTAAGCCATGGGTTTTCATTCTTCCTTCATAAGGACACCTATTTCTGTCTACATGCTTTATGAAGAATCTCAAGTTGCAAACCCAAGGTGGCCTAAGCCAGTTTGACCGCTGACTGCCAGAGTCACATTCGCTCACCTGTCTCCAGCTGCATGTTCCTGGCCCTTCCTTAGCACTCCTCACTTTTGTCATTGGGTTAGCTTTTCCACCAACTCATGTGTTGAAGTGGCTCAACGGTCTAATGAGCTCTCTAGCCAGCAGGAAGAAAAAGTGGAAAGACGCAGCTGGGGCAGTGACAAGCCAAGGCCCTGACTGCCAGCAGTCAGCTTGTTTAAAGCCCCCATGGATACAACGTCCAAGCTCCTTTGCAACACAGCTCCTCAAGGATGTGAGAGTTGTAGCATGTACTTCTCTTGGAAACCTAAAATAAATTCTGCTTCTGGCTAAGTCTTGCATGTTCCTTAAGTCTGACTTAAAGTAGAAACTGTTTAACTTTTTTTTTTTTTAAACTTAAAAAGACTTTACAGCTGTAGCTCCCAAGTTGATCTGCTGAAAACTGGGGATGTGGGGAGAAACCCTGTAACACAGCCAAGGCATGTAGCACTGCTTCACCAGGAGCTCTTCAAAAAAAGCTAGTGGCCACAAGAGTGCCATTTCACATCAGAAAAAATTAAATTTAAGCCTGTGTTACTGCAGAAAGGGGCAGTCCCTCTTCTCACCTCTGCGCTCAGCTACAGGTCCCCAGCCACTTCATGGCACCCACAATGGAGCTGTATGGTTAGCCAGACCACTCCTCTGATCCAGGCACAAGTTCACAAGTTAAAAATTTTCTCACTCCATAGACACAAGGGCACTAATGCTGACACAAGGAACTGGCAGAGCTTTGCTTGCTGGCAGTAGCAAAGTCTTAACCTGACTTAAATTCATTATGAGAGTGCCCTGAAAAACAGAGAAGAATCCAGTACCAGTGATAAACCGTCAGCAGGAGGCAATACCACCAGGAAGAAGGAAAGACAGTGGAATAACAGTGATCAGAAAAATGAATGAAGGGAGATGACCATACAGAGCAAGATGTCCACAGCAACAGGTTATAGATACCCCAGCTGACCCTCCCTCTGAATTAAAAGGGGAAATAAAAATACTTCTTAATTCCCTCACACAACCATTTACTTATGTGGAAATCTAGCAACTACGATGTTGAAAGACAACCAGCTGCAGCTAATGCAGCTCCCAAGACAAGCTGAAGAGATGATGCAGCCTCCAGATATCTTGGCCTCGCAAAACTGGAGTCCATAAGCTAGTTATCTATCTTGTATTAAGAAAGATGCACAGAAACTGGTAATAAGAAATCAAAGAGCAGATATAATAAGTTTGAATAATCCAAACAACACACTCAAAGCATTAACAAGAAATTAATAATTTATCGGAGAAGAGGGGAAGAGACAAATACTCCAGTGAAACTTTTCACTGATCATCATAACGCAATGCTAATGAACTTGGATACAAAAAATTAGGCATTAGTAAGTGGGGGTTTTGTACTACATCATCTAAATCCCCAACTTTTCCACCTTCCTCACAGCTGTATGCCAACTTTTTTCCAAGTAAGTTTTTGCCAGAGCACTTGACTAGGCATTCGATTATAGCAGCGTAGTTTATTTTGGAACAGCAAAGACCTCATTGTGCCAGATGAAATGGCCTAACTTCTTTTTAAAAATGGCTGGGTTTAGTTCTCATTTTAGTCACAGAAGACTCCAATCACCAAGTATTTTGATGGGTCTCATGAAAGATACACCCAGAGACCATGCGGCCACTCTCAGCTAGTGAAGTCAAAGGAAAAAAATTAAAATCTGGCTTACAGGAAGGTTTCCTGCAGGAAAGAAAGCAGATAGTCACACAAATCCAAAGCCAGAACTTGTAGAAAGATGCTTTCTCCTCACATTTTAGCACTGTTTCAGCTTCCCCTTTTGGCAACTGGATATGGATTTTTGGTCCCAGAGAAAATTCAACCCTACCCTTACAGACTGAAGGAAAAAAAATCAACACAAATTTAAACAGCAGTTTAGTATTAACATCTTAATTCCCAACCTCAACTAACACATTTGCATTTCTCTTTTATTATGTTTTATGGCACTTGTGGTTTTTATATATATTAAATTCACTTCCTTGCCAAAAGACAAAGTATAACTTAGGCAAAGCTATACAGAGACTCCCTGTCAGAAAACTACTAGAAAAAAAATCAGACTAAGACTCCCTTTGAAGAAAGGAACACCAAGCCCAGCTTTCTTTTCAGCTGGATCTACTGGACTCAAGTCTAAACAGCAAGCCACGCTACATAGCTTCAAGATTGTCTTAAAATGAATTATTTATATATTCTATTGATGGAAAAATGAGCATAATACGCAATACTTTGCTTAAGAGTACAACAACATGAAGTGAAATCTAGCATCTGCAAGAAGTTGTTTTCCATTGTCCATTGCAGTTTTAAAAGCACAGGTTTGTCCTGAACGTAAAGCCTTTGCCAATTCTAACACTTAACTTCATAGAATCATTTAGGTTGGAAAAGACCTTCAAGATCATCGAGTCCAACCATCATCCATGCCCATAAAACCATGTTATGGAGTAAAACCTCATTTACTTTATTTATATTGCCAATATAAATCAGGAAAAAGGATGATTGGCACCCTCCATATTTGGTATGGGACTAGTAATAGCACTTCGGGGTCTTGTTAAGAAAAATATAATATAATATAATATCCAAACATAGTTTGGATACTGAACTTCTGAAAAAGAACTGAAGTACACTGATAAGCTCATACATTAACCATATTATGAAAATATTTAGTGTGCATTTGCTGTCAGAGCAACACAAATAGCTAGAAAAGAACAGTAAACCTACTGGAGAAGGTTTTCATGTAACTGATTTTTTTTTAGGCTGATGAGCTCAGACTTCTCTTATAAGCATTATGCTGTCAAAATAATAAGCAGCATTGTAACACTAAGATGAAATTATAAATATACATAGGCTTACACATCACCCCCTGTGAAATATATCAGTTTTTCTGACATTCAGTGCTATATGTGTGTGTATGTGTATAAATAAAAATAATAATAACAATTAAAAAGCAAAGAACAGCAGGGAAACTCAAGATTAGAGCTCAAGCTGTGTCTTTGGTCCATCCCACTATATTGCTTTCTGCCAACACATATGGCACATAACGTCACAATCTGATCAGCTCAAGCACTAATACTCAAGAATGACTAAAGCACAGCATTAGCTTGAGGTATAAATCAAAGTAAATGAGTATTAGAGCTTAACATTTCAGGTGCCTTCTATCAACCAGGTTTTTGCCACAACCTTTTTGTCTTACCCAGTCTTTTCAGAACACTTTTCCACACCTGTCCTTCTTCCTTCTTTCTCCTGTCCACTCCCCCTTACCATCTTCCCCTAGTTCTGTATTTAAATTTGTTCTCCTCCTAATAAATCTACCTCAAGGAAAAAAATACAACTTCTTGCCACAAATGTGGCACATCTTTTCTCTGTACCTTCAATGGACAAGATGCCCTTTAAACAAGCTGTTTGGAACATAGACTACCTACTCCTAAGTTTTCCAGAGGTTTCACCCTTCTTCTGTTCTTACTCATGTTCTAAGAGCATGCCAACAGCAAGAATCCTCTCATGGTGTTATAAGCATATCAAACAATTCTTTAAAAAAAAAAATATATACACATTTATGCATAAGTATACTATTTCAGGAAAATGTTTATAAACTAGAAGTGTCTAAAAGTAGTGTCTAAATAGTCTTTCTCTTTAAGTTACCTCCCTTAGAAGAAATTTAAAATGCATATGCACTCACATGATAGAAAATTAAAGTAAGGTTTAATATTCTGGAAAACGAGTAAGTAATATTCTGGAAAACAAGTAAGTAGTAAAATTCTAAAATAAGCATTATTCCTATGTTATTTATCATCTAAAATAGATCACTCACCAATAATATACAAATATGCATTCACAAAACTGGGCGAGGAATATAAAATCTCTAACTGCTTAACACAAGAAAGAAATATTATAATTCAAATCTTAAGTATCATACTGAGAGAGCAGTGATACATTTAAAGGGAGAAGCGATGCCTAATTGGAAGTCTCGGCTCCCTGACTTCAATGACAGCTGCAATGCATATCCATAACTTCAGCATCTTGGTGAGCTATGTCACAGAAAAAACGAATGTGAAGAAGTAATACATATTTTAAAAGCTGGCTGTTTTGCATGAAGTTATTTCACCTTTTAATCCATTCCACAGTCACTTACATATGACTCATGGGCCTGCCCAGAGGTCACTCCGGACTTCCGCCTACACAGCCCCCGTGGGGGACTTGGGGCCCGGTCAGTACCTAGTGGCTCCATTTCTGATGTGCCCTCAATCATCTTCCAGTTATTCTATATCAAAAGAATTTACAGAAAAAGTCTATAGGCCAAATTTTTTTTTATTACAATTGATTCCCACAACAGTTAGTGCAACTCACTGACACCCATTTTACCCTAAGAGATTGCACAATTCATTTCGAATGAACTATATTGAACACATTAAGCCCTCCATAGAAAACCTGCACCAAACTTTGCACAGCTGAACTCTATGATTGAAACCTTTTTCTACTCCAATACCCAGCAAATAAGTGCCCTCTTACGTACTAGCCTTTTCTTCCTCACACTGATTTTTTCGCTGGCTTGCCCTCTAGTAATCCCTTTTTTTTTTTTACCCTGCTTAAATCAGCTGTTGCTTTAGAGCCACCACAGTAATCCTTATCTCGCCATGCTTCAGAGGTGACTGGCAGAGCTCTTTGCATTCATCAACCTCTGTCAGAACATGCACGCCCTTTACCCAAAGCATTCTGCATCATGAATGCCAAAAAGGTGACATTAAGTTATGCAATAATTCCATATGAGAGTGAAAATCGAATGCAGAAAAATAAAAACCCCAAATAAGCTACAGAGACTAGAAATTAATGCATTTTGACTAAAAAAACCTCACTTGCTCCAGATTCCCCCCCCCCCCCCCTTCACGTGCGGTTCCACACGACACGCACCTCTGCCGCTAAAAGGGTTCAAAACAACCGCACCGTTTAATTGCACAGCGCCGAGCCTGAATTAGCATTTCGGGAGTGTCAACTCGGCACCAGCAGCAGACAGGGCCGCAAAGAAGCCGACGCTCCTTTGAAGCGGCACCGGAGACCGGGCACACCCCGCGCCCGCCGCCTCGCCCGCCCCGGGGCCGGGGCCCGGGCACGCACCGCGCCGGCCACCGCGGCCAGACTGCCCCGGCCCGCCCGCGGACGCCACAACAAAGGGACGGCGGCGGTCCGGCGCCGTCGCCGCGCCGGCAGCCGGGACGATGCTCCTCGTCGGCGGGGGAAGCGGCGGCGGGCCCCGCGCAGCACGGCCGTGCCCGCACGCCAGCGACGGGGCGCGGAGGTGGGGCGGCCTCTCGCCAAGGCGGCCCCAGAGGCGGCGGCGAGGCCGCCTGGCAGCGCCCACCCCAGGGCGCAGGGGCCGCAGCCCCTGCCCCGCCGCCCCGCGCCATCAGCCCACCCCGACCCCTCCCCACCGGGCCGCTCCCGGCCCCTCCGCGGCGCGGCCCCCCGCCCGCCGACACTCACCTGAGGGGGCTCGGCGGCCCGTCCGCGCCGTCACCAGCGGGGCGTGAGAGGAAGATGGCGGCAGGCCTCGCGGCGGGGCGGGCCCGGGCCCGGTGTCGGGGGTCTCGGTCTCGCTCCCGCTCCCGCTCCCGCTCCGCTCCTTTACCGCTCTGCGGCTGCCACCCGCCCTCACCGCCGACTGCCCGGAGGCGCGGCGCGGCGCCCCAGGACCCTCCCCGCGCCGGGGCGGGGTGCCCGCGCCGCGGCCTGAGTGGAAAGCGGAAGGGGGCGGGGCGGGCCCGGCTGGGCGTCGCCCGTGCCGCGGGGGCGGGAGGGACAGATGGTGGCAGCGGCGGCCGCCGCGCTGGGGTGGGGCCCGCTTTGTTAGCGGCGGGGCGAGCCCCCGCCCGCCGGGGCCGGCAGCGCCGGCGGCGACTGGCCGCGCCCCCCTCCGCGCCCTGCGGCTGAGGTACCCGCGGGAGGGTGGCGCGGCCGCAGCTGCCGGCGCCGGCGAGCGCGGGCTCACCGGCGTCCTCCTGCGAAACTCCGCGGCGGCTTCGGGCCTGTCGCGGGGGAGCGGCGCAGCGCGCCTCCGCCCGCCCCTTTCCTAGGCATCCGGCGCCTCCCCCGCGGGCGGGGCCGGTCCCTGCCTCGGCGGGCTCCCTGACGGTGGGCGAGGAACGGCTTTGATAACGGGGTGGGGGGGTGGGGGTGCGCGCGCCCTGCGGGAACCGCTTCCAGGTAATTCGGTGTCCCCAGACAAAGGGCTGTCCCCGCGGGGCAGCCGGGCCGTGTGCTGCGGGCTCCCCGTCCGGCCCCGGCCCCTCAGGGGCCTGTGACCCCCCTCCTGCCCCTCGGCTCTCTCAGCGCTGCCTGCCAGGCGCTGGCGTGAAGACTATCACCGAGCCGAGCCGTTAGGTACACGCGGGCTATCTTACCGCTCCAACACTTCCCGAGGTACCCCCAAAATCACATAATAAAAATACAGAGCAGATGCACTTTCCTCCCCGTTGGATTAGGATTGCCAGCCTGCCATCACGCTCTGCCACAACCGTATTTCCTTTGCTCATGCGGCGGAGACTTCTGGCTTGTTGGCAAGACCTGTAATTACCGCAGGAGGTGCTGCCACGTTTCAGGCCAGCCTCGGATTTTTTTAGTGTGTTTTTGCTGTCTTCCACTTCTCGAGACTGTTGAAAAATGAACGCATTCTTTACAGAAATGTATGTATGCATATGTTACACATATTTTATGAAGAGGTGTTTATAGATTGACATTTGGTTACATTTAATGCATTCTTGTAATTGTCAGGACATTATGCCATCTAAGAATTATCATGGTGAGCAGTTAATAAACTTTCTCTGCATTTAAATATAGCTGTGAGATGAGATACAGAAAATCATGTTAAAATGCTAGTATAGCACTTGGACAAAACCCTAGTGTGTATGCAGCAGCGCATTGGCAGGCCTTGTCAAAATGGAGACGGTGACAATTTTCTGACAAAGGACATAGCAGAGACCTAGTTTTTTAAATTATTTCTTTTTAATTATGCATGTGTGACATATATCAGAGGTCCAGGGAAGGTTGTCAGGGATTTTACTGAAGCTGAACCAGATTCTCTGTCACACTGATCGTTAAAAATGTTAAAAACCACAGGGAGTTCAAGTCTGCTTGCAAACTGTTTTGATGAGGATCAGCTGAACGGCAGAGGGGAATCATAATGTTATTCTCTCTCTCTCTGTTTCTGAAAAGGAATACACAGAAATGTCTCGGAGGTTGTCCAGTGAGGAGTGCCACCTGCCTGCACAGCAGTGACTCTGCCAGGGACGAGGAAGGAATGTGGAACTTGAGGGTTCCTTCTGTGACACTCAAGTCCCAGCATTGCATCCCAGGAAGCTCGATTCGCTAGTAAAACACCGAATCCTTCCACTGACTTATAAAGCTATCACTTGTTGCTTAGTTGCCTTTGGAGTCACTGATTAATAGAAAACATAATTATAGAAATGAAACTCTTTCCCAATACATATAATAGAGATGATAAATCAGAGGGAGTGCAAAAAACAAGACTTTATATTGTCTAAACAAAGCTGCATGCATAACTTTGCTGAACATACACTTGGATAAGAAAAGTCTGTTTTAAACTTTGTTTCATTTACAGAACGCTAGGTAAACACACATATGCTTTTAAATTTAATCTTGATTTCACAATGGTGTTACTGTGGTTTACCTATCTTTTGTGCAATAGCTTTGTTTTCAGTGGAGGTCCTGAGATCAAATCTGTGAGACTATCTCTGGAGCGCAAGAGTTTCGGGATGAAAGTTAAAGCTTTTCCCCAGTTATAGACCCAAAAGGAAGAGTTAAATTCTGAATTTAAAAGTAGTGTTTCCTGCTCAGTGTCGGGCCTTTCACAAGGAAGGAGCAAATTCCTGTAGTCTGGAAAGAGATTTCAAGAACCATCTGTCCTCAGGAAGATGTACAGAAGAATAGGTAGCTTTCCTTGATGTCCCTGCTTTGGAGGGCAATCATACCAGTCATAAATATTTGGAGAGAATACACAGTAGCATCCTATCGGAAAAGGGCAGATGGAAAGACCCTGTTCTCTGGTTGTTCATAGCTTTTTACTCAGGCATAGAAAGATGTCTTTGGGATGGTCTTGGCTTGCTTTGAACTCCCTAGGCATTATTGTGAATAAGGTAACTCCCATGAATAACAAAGCTGTTGGGTGTGGGTTGTAAAGAGCTTGAAAATCAGGATTAGTAGAGGAGGAGTTCTGCATTGCCTAGTGACAAGACAGGGCACTGCAGTCTGTTCCTGGAACCCTTCAGAAAAGAAAATAGTAATTGTGTGACTATTTTACAGATGTTGCAGGTGGCCGCAGACAATGTTAGCAGGGCTTGATACATTTTAGAATTATTCCCCAGTGCTAACCTTGCACAAGGTCTGCCAGTGGAGTCCAACAGTTCATGCAAAGCATCGTGTTGTCATCATAAAAATGGGCCAATCGCCTGATTTTTAGTCATTATAACAGAGCCATTCAACTCTTTACATTTTATATTATGTTTACATGATCTTGTAAAAAGTTGCAAAAAAATTTTCTATTTAAAACTCTACTTCTGGAAACCGTTTTCACTCAATTCAAGAAAGGGTTTCTAGAACTTTGGGGTGACAATTCAGCAACATTCTTGCATAATCTATAGAATTGTTTATGTCAGCATCCTAGCTCCAGTTTCAGGTAGCTTAAACAAGAAAAATACTGAGCCAAAGTATAATCTGGCTTCAGGTAATTTAAATAATTGCAGGCTTGTGGGGCCTTGCCAGGTCTTGTAATGCAGACATTTAGGTCAGTGATGATACAGAAAGGATAAGACAAAACTGCATTGATGGAAAGCTTCACATTAGCTTTTAGTCTTTCTGCAAAGCTCCACTAACAGATTAACAGTGACATAAAAATGCCTATAGATGTTACTTTGCATGTCTCCATAAAGTTCACATACCATTAACTGAAAACCTAAACACATTACATGAAGAAAGTTCTTTCAGTATCTTAAGACATTTGTCAATGGATAGTGCATTACTTAGGAGTATTTTATACATGAAGTTGTTCACAATGTTGAATAAGAGTCTGAAGAAAGTTTTAAATAACATTTTTCAGTGGAATGCTTAATTCTTTCCTACTGTTTTCTGTCCTTTCTTGAAATCCTAGTTGTTATTAGCTTTTCTGATCAGAGGCAGTTCTGTCTAGCATCCATCAGCATTACCCTTGAATTCAAAAATTTGATAAAAAGCCTGGTGTTACAAACTCCATCTCCCACAGAGTTTGTACTGAGCTCTTAAATGTTGATACTGCATATTGCTTTCCTGCCTCCTAGGAAGACCAGCAGTTCAAGTGTAAAACAGACAAGGTAGCTGCTTTTCTTTCTTGATAGAAGGAAATAAGCTAGAGTAGCTTCACTACCATATTTAACTCTTTGCTGTGGTTGTCTGAAGTGTATTTCTTTTAACACCTGTGTGTAAGCAAGTAAGTCTGAAAGTATATGTGCATTTTATATGTATGCATACACAAACACACTTCATATCTTTTTTCCTAAATGGAATAGTTTGCTTTTAAAAACAAATTGCTTATAAATGAACAAAGATGCTGTGCATGTTAAAAATACTGACTTCTTTTTTGCCATCTAGACCTGGAGTCTAATTTGTATGGGGTTTTTTTGTTGTTGGTTTTAATTTTTTAAATTATTTAGAGTATGTAAAAGCAGATGTAAAGGGCTGTGGCTGTTAAAATAGATCTTTATAGCCACAATTCTTCAAACGGCTTATTCAGTTCATTAAATTAGTTACAAGGCAGCAAAGAAATGCTAATTTGCTATTTGAAAAAGTTATAAGTAGTTAAAGTTTTAGCCCTCACAGAGCTGTGTCTTTACTTATTTATTAAGTTGTTGGAAAAAAGACATCTGACAAGTACAGCTGTATTTGAGAAACAAAGCCAGTTTTTCTATCACCTTTGTGTGGCGATTGATCCAAAAGCTTAGGTTCCAAGTGTGAGATGATTATGCTGCAGTTGGTGATACCAGATCTCTGCACTGGATCCCACGGCAGTACAAATTTTGATTCACAAATTCAGTACGAATTCAGACACACAGTACAGTCATATTCTGTCAAATTAACCAGGGCATGATGTAAAATTTCTCAAGTATGATGTTACTTGCTGAAGGAAAGAGAAAATTAAGTCTGTTCTAAAGCCCGTCTGTACAAAGGCTGTTGTTAGATGAAAACTTTGAGCTGGGCTCACCACTGAAAAAATAGCTTTACTGGGTGCAACTGGGTGTTTGTGTTCCCAGATAATTCCTTGCTTGTGTCAGCCTGTTTGCGATGCCATACAGGGAACCGATTGAGATGGCTGAAAAATAACCAGTTTTACAGGGAGAAGGGAAGGCTATTTCATTCTTATCCACACTAGTTTTCAATTCAGTACTAAAAGCCTATCAGTTTTCCTGTAATCTTGAGGCTGCCCTTTGAATAGCTCTGAAATTCAGATTCTTTATCTGTGTTAGCCCAGCAATTGAGTCTGCCTGTTGACAGTGCAGTGATGTCATGTCCCCTTTCAGCAAGTCCTTGCTCTTGCTCTGCAACCCAGCAGGACAACACAAAACCCCCCAAAAGGCATAATTTGGACTGGAAAAAATTGCTAAATTACAAATCTGGAAGAGACACCTTATTTTTTGGATACTATTTCTGTTTAAGATTGCACCACTAACAAGTACAAGTTACTTTACTAAAACTCATGTTCTTTATTAGTTGTCTTGATGAAGATAAGACTTCAGTTCATCCTGAAAACCTTCCCATATGAAGCAATCCAATTATACTGGTCGGTAAGTTTCTGTGGTTTTGGAACAATGGAAGCTAACCAGAGTACAGGAGTTTATCAGTTGACCTGCAATTGTGAAACTCACTTCTAAGGAGAGCACAAACACCATGTTGCCCTCAAGAATGAAATGAGAAGCCTAATTCTTCAACAGCCTCCCTCTGATAACATCAGTAAGTTAAATTCTATGTGAAAGTAAGACAAACAATAGGGAACAAAAGGAGAAATAAAAATGGTGCGTACTTCCTACAATTTCTACATTGCTGAAATACGAGAAGAAACAAGATTTAAACATTAATGTGAACTTTTTACAGTTTCAGTTTATATTTAGCTGTAAGCAAGGAAACAAAAAAAAAAAATGTACTTTTGGTGCCATGCTTTTATTTAAATGAAAGGAAAAAACTACACTGTACCACGTAAGTAGCAATGACAATATTTTACAGCACAGCATTTGAAAAAATATGGAAGCTATGCTCCATAGAAGTGGACAAGTAAGCACACAATACACTGTACATTTTTCAACAGTGCCCATTAAATCATAATTAAATAGCTGAATTTGGCTTTAAACAGCCAAATAATAAAAACTAACAGTCATACTAACAAAAAAAAAAAATCAGTAGCTATGATGACTGTTAGAATATGAAATTTTGCTCCAAAAAACTAAGACGAGAGTTTGGCAATTCAGTTGTAGCAACAATAATAATACCCCTGATGAAAGCACCAGTGTGTTCTGAAAAGGTCAGTGATAAATACTGGCCTTCATAGGAAGCTTCCTTTTTTTTTTTAATTTTCTTTTTTTTTTTTAAACATGATCCCAACCAAAGATCCACTGTAATTAGAAAATTTGCAGGCTTAAAAAGGAAAAGTGTATCTAGCTTTACTTTTCCTGTATTAAGTAAAACTTTATACTGCGAGCAATGAAATTTTCAACTGCATTATTCACATACTACTTTTAGACATTGCACAAATCTGTAACCTGTTGACAAATAAAATTTGTAATACATTCAGATATATTTAAAATAACTCAAAGAATTCCTGTCATGTATTTAAGCTCACTTTGATTAGATTGATGCGTATGCCTTTGTGGTGTTGCAAATCTTCAGTTAAATCATAGTACAGATTTTAGAAATAAAAAGCCTCCCATGATAAAACTTCTTTTGAAGATATTTACCATATGTGTATCATTAATTTCAACCTCCTGGTTTCTTGAATCACTGTATATTATACACAGTTTCATATTGTTATTCAAGATGTTCCTGCAATGGTATTTGTAGGAACTGTCTAACAGGCAGAATGTGCAAACTCTCTTTCCCCCTTTTTAATATTATTTATATCCTATATACACAATATGTATATACTTGAAATATAAGAGTTACATATCCTGGTGATATACATGCAAACAGTAGGAATCAGCCAACCACAAATAGTTTTGAGCCACATACATATTAAACATGTATTTTAAAGTGTGGTTTTTTTTTTTACAGTTTTAACAAATATACATAAATATAAGAACATAAATTACAGTAAAACTGACAGCATTTTTGAGAAAATGTTTAACCCAGATGCATTGATGCCTAAGGCCTTATAATAATTTAAAAACAGTACTGTTCTAAACTGCTTAATGACATCTCATTCCTGTGCATCTTTTATGTAAGTAAATGAGCACATCATAGTAGTGAGGCATGGTTTCTCTCAAAGCAGTTTAGTGAGAGAAATATGAACATAGTTTTAGGCTCCTCATGAAACAGAATGGACTACATACTTATAGCACAATACTGTCTTATGTTAATGTAGTTGTCACAACACCGAAACAGAACAGAATCACAAATCATTCAAGTCTTTTCCTGAGAATGAGATTTTTTCCCCCAGCAAATCCTCTGGTGTACATTATCAAAATAGCCACAGATTTAGGGGAGGTTTCAAGTTTGTAGTTTCTTTTTTTTTCAGAACAGTGCTATGTTAAAAGCAAACTGTAAGCGAAACAAACACTGAAACAGAATAGTAATCTATAAAATAATCAAACACTGTTTTGAAATAAAATGCAGCCCTTTACAAATAATACTGAAATATGCCTAGAGTTTGTTTTTGTAAATGGTCATATTATGAATTTATTGAAATGTCATTTAGGCTTTTTTGCCATATGTATTTAAAATTGCTAAGTGTCACAAGACATCTATTAGATCATGTCAAGAAAACGATTTATTAAGACACACTGAAAATTCTTACAGATGTCTATTCCCTAGAAATTGATGTAAGTCTGAGCTGGCAGATCTGAAGGCAGGAAGAACAGACATTGGCCTGGATCTTAAAATCAATGGGAATTAGATACACAGCTTCTGAAAGATCTATGACCTAGTGAATTCTGTGATTCTTCTGAATATTTTTAGTGTTCTGTCAGGCAAGCATCAGGGATCTAGTTCTGAATGTGTCACAAGTTCCTATTCCTTCCTTGGAGAAGCAGTACCTGACTGTGTGCTCGCTCTTCATCTGGAACAATGCAAAATAACGCACATCTGCTTAAACTGTTTTAAAGGTCTACCAAATCCTTTTACTTTGCATTTTAATGGTATGAACATGCACATGGTCAGTCATTACATCTCAAATAGTAACTTACTGAAACAGGAATAACTGCATCATCTAACTATACCCTGAGTTGTTAAATAATTCATTTGAAGGAATCTTCAAGCAGTTCGAAGGTTATTCCTTTACTGTTTAGTCTATAAGCAAATCAGTATTATTTAACTGAAAAAGAACTATAAATACTCAAGGGAATGAATCTTGATTTTGTTACAGCACACAATAAGGATCTTGCAGAACAGACCCATTCAGCTGTTCTTCAGTGACGTACAACTTATCATTTAGCCTTTACTGTAAGTCAGTATGCAAAGTTCAATGGTATTGAGAATATTGAGAAGTGTTTCTTTAGTGAAAGAAAAATATTTCAGGACAAGCACAGATACAAACATATAAGGCAACAGATGTAAAAAAAAAAATGTAGTTTGAGTCACTAAAGAGGAACATTCAGTGCTTCAGTGTATCTAATAAAGATACAGAGCAAATATACTCTATATATTGTATTAGCACATACAAATCTCCACACAAGTCAGACATTTTGTAATCACTCATAATTATTCCCCTACGTGATAATCTTCTGCACTCCTAAACACTGTGTTTACATTCCAGTTGGACATGGTAATAGAACTTGGTGTCCAGTTTTAAGTTCTAAGAGTCTTGTTGGCAACTAGAAGTCTATAGGCAGTAAAGATGAAGTGCAAGTTTATCATAATTCTCTGAAGCAAATTTTTTCCCATCTACTATGCCTTGGTGGGTAAAAGTTTCTTAGGAGTTACTGGTCTCTTGGTTTGCCACAAATGGCTGTGAATGGTAATTGCATCAACACTGGCAGACAAAGTTTTAGCAGGTATGTGGCTAAATTGCTTCCTGTCAGAGTTGTATTTATACAGTCCCTCTATCATTTTCTTTGTGATAGATTTGGGACCTATTCCCGTTAATTTATTGATTTCTTCAGTATCAGGGCAGTATGTATACAGAGATCTGAACTGGCAGCCTGAATCCCGGAACAAGATTAAGAAATTATTGGCATCAGATTTTTCCATTTCCTTTAAAAGAAAGAAAGAAAGAAAAAGATTCACAATATGAATTTTGCATTGTAGTTAGAAAACATTCAAAATCATTGGATTGGCATTTTGAATTTGTTTTCTACCAGAGCTGAAACGTACGTCTAAGTCTGTCCACTAAAAGACCTTATTTTCAATCTTTAGAATTTGCTAAACTTCACCTATCTGAATTTTGATAAGGTAGCTATCCTTCTCAAGAAAAACCTTATTTATTTAGACAATTTCAGCTATACTTGTTCAGTTGTAACTCAAGAACAGATATCCTAACAGATTTTTTTGTAGACTAAATAAAAATTCTTCGATCCATTTCATCAAGCAGGTCTAATAGTTGCAAGTTTGGGAACAGGAAATTTAGATATGTCTAGATGTGCCTGAAAGATCCTCCAGTGCTGAAATGGGGTTTCAGTCATCCCTAAATCCATTCAAGTTTGGTCAAACCATAAAGTCAGTTAAGTGTATTAAGCAAAGGTTCTTTATTAGCTGAAATCTTCAGATTCCTATTGCACCCAACACAACTTCTACAGGACATGTGCCCTGAACACGCACAACTTCTACTAAGTGACCTATGCTGCATCCTAGAGTTAAGCATGACCTTTTTACAGCGGTTCTTTCCTGGGATTTCTGGGGGTTATTATGTTTGCATTTACTTGAACTGAAAGAGGCTGTCTTCATTTCTCAGTCATTATTTCCAAAAAGTAGCTGGGTAGACAGAGAAGACAGCATCTAAACATGAATGCAGAAGAATTATGAAGAGAAGAAAGGGCAAGAAATACTGTCGTGAAATTTATTCCGGAAAAGGAATTAAATCCAGATTCCAAGTATCTGTGTTCTTTGATCTATTTAATCTGTCAAATTTGTCAGTTGGTAAAAGGAACAGTCCCATTACTCTCAACCCTCAGGCTCAGTGTTATTCCTTTTGCATGGAGACACACTGGTCCCCAAGGTCTCACCCTTATGATTTTGTGCACCTTCAGAAAGGTGCATACTAGCGTAAGAGAAAAGGCTGGAAAGCACCTTTCTGTAGTAGAAAGTCCTCAATTTGTGCTACTGCTTGGAAACTGGAGAAAAACCTAGGAGGGATATATTTCAGTTCTTTCTGTTCATGAGAGCGCTGTGCTTTAGTTCTAAAGGTCCAGTCCAAAGATCTGTATGTATAAGATGGCTATTTTTCAGGTTAGGGAAAACAAGTTGTGAGCAAATTATAAGAGTCTACATATTGAAGCTGCCACATTAAACAAGCAGTAACTATTAATTAACATATCAATTAATTCAGCTTCCTGTGCTGTATGTACAGTGTGACAGCTATTGTTTCTACAGTACTAGGGAACCTTTCTCTGTCTACACAGGAACCAAGTCACAGAAGTTACTCAAGCCTTTCACTAAGAGCTGGCATAACCTCAGAATAACCTCAGAAGATTCCTTTTGATATTTGCATTTATACTTGAGTGTCTTCCTAATGCCTGACTGGGGTTTGACTTAAACGTTTATGCTTCTAGGGAAAAAATACCCTTACCTCCAGTATCTTTTTCTTTTGACCTTCATTTACTTTTCCAGCCAAGCAGCAATGTGCCAGCGCATTCTGAATTATATACTTATTAGATTTAGCACTGGGTTCTTTGAAGAGCTTTGGTCCTATGGAGGAGGAATGACAAATCAGCTAAGTTAATCAATAAGCCAACAAAGAGTTACTTTAAATGCTGTGAAGCACTTCTGGTATGGAACTTTTGCATGCATAAAAATACAAATCCAGGAGTCAAATAGAATTAGGCTAGCGACCACAAATTTCACAAGTAAAATGTCATTCTTTCATCTGTTACTGAATTTGCTTACAAATGTCTTTCATTATTAAATAATTATTATCGGCATTCTTGGTAAATATATTTTTCTCTCAGAAGACCTTTTCTATGAACAGGAAAAAATTTTGCATTTTCTAACTAAAACTTCAGTCGTTCAGGAAGGAGCAAATTCATTCTTTTTCTTCATCTACACCTGTGATTTCAAGGGTGAAAGGTGTAACAATGAAGCTGATACAGTGCTCAGAGTAACTGTAGCTTGTCCACCTTGGAAATCCAGAAATGTTTTACCCAAAACCAGGGATAAAAGATCTGGCCTGACACTTGACCATTTGAAAAAAAAAAAAAAAAAAAAACCAAAACAAAAGACCAAACCCATGTAGGTACCAATTCCGACTCTCAGAAAGGCACATAACATACAAGCAATTACAAATTAAATTTAAAATTAAATCTCAGTTAGCCTACGCTTTGGGGGAAAAAAAGCCTAGAATCAACACAAAAAAGCTGTATGAAATCTGACAAAGTGAAGATATTAAAACGTGTGAAACAAGTCTTCTGTTCAATTCCTAGAAACTGTATATTCCTTCATTTAAAAATAAGCTCTATATAATAATAATAATTAAATGATGATCTTCAGCACTATGGGTCTTCATGAGAAAACTCAGCAAGATCACCCAGGAAAAGTCTTGCTATCCCTCCTGTAATTCAATTTGACATGCATGGGGCACAAACTGACAGAAACTGACTGAAGTTTCATGATTTAAAAACAGGTAAGTACTTTCTGATTTTCAGAATGAACACTTTGCCTTTCCAGACTGTAGTAATTTCAGTGGAAAGGAGATAAGATTATTTTCAAAACAAACATTTGCCAGCACAGACAGAGCTATGCAGGCCCATTAATCAAAACTGATGTCCACAGGAGTTCTTTGAAAATAACTAACATTATTTTACTCTTTACAGAACAAAGCAATATTAGGTGGGCAAAAATGGAGCTTTTATAATCCTCACGATGTAAGGTCTTTGCAATATCACGTGCTATATATTTGGAGAAAAGGGATGAAGATACCATTATTATTTGATTCATAATATAATAAAGAATTACAAGTCAGATTGTAAAGTTTTTAATAAACAACAAAGGATCTGTTTGGAAGCAAAAGGTACAGAATATTTAAATTCACATTACTAAGCAGACTTTTTCCTGTTGCAATTTGGTTTTTGCTTTTTGGAACTCTATTCTAAATTGAGCTTAGATTTCAACTCTTCTTGTCTTGCTAGAGAGACTACTGAAGTGCAGTGATCTATGAGCCCATCTGCTGTTCTGAGCCTAACTGCAGTTTATTCCAGTTATCACAAATGCTACTGAATCAGTACTTTTATTTTGGATTTGAAATTTTAACCTTGTATTATTATCATCTATTTTAAAGGAGGTGAAAGTAACATTTCTATGAAAGCGTCCTCAGTCAAGTTTTAGGAAACCAAATAAAGGTAATTGAAAACTTTTCATGCATAGAACCACTAATAGCCAGGTACTTTTCTGAATATTGTTGTGACTGACCTGTGTATTCTGTAGCAGAGGCAACTGAAGAAGTTGTAGATGCGTTTTCCCAATCTTTTTCTCCATTACGACTACCACAGCGACTTGGGGATAAGAATCCTTCCACAGACTCAGACCTAAATATTGATTTTAAATTCTATTAAAAAAAGTTATGATGTTCAGCAGAGAAGCCTTCTAATATGAAAGGAAGGCAAACTGTATTAAGGTAGAACACAATAATTTGAATTGTAGAGTATAAACCTAAATGCACAATATTTACAGAAGAAATTAATGGATAACTGAGTTTATGTTCTGTATAAAGTATTTTGAGTGATGCAAGAAGTTGGCATTTAGGTGAGGTGGATGTTAGTAAAATTTTGGGCTACATCTGAGGGACAGAAACCTAACAGATATTCTAGGCTGTGGAATATTATTACTAAGTGAGAATTCAGGTTACTTTTACATTGGTACTAGCAAAACAATGTTATGTCATGTAGCAAACAAACCAGTTCCTGATAGAATGATGAATGTGAAGTAAGACTTTAGTTCATTTACACTTATCATTACAACAACCGGCAGCAAGAACTGCTCTATTTAAGACAGCAAAACAATTTCCTTTCTAATTTTTGTTTTCACAAGCAGTAACTTCTGATGCTGTAATTCCTCAGGCTGTGTGTGCACTCAAAACATGAATAGTTTTGCATTTAAAGGTCTAAGCAAGATTGTCATGTTTTCTTAAATTATTACAAGATATTTAAACTTTTTTGGTTGTGGCTACTGCAAAAGCCAGTCAAATTTTCAGCTGGGAATGAAAGCTTTTCTAAGTGAGAAGAAAGGCACTGCTAGCACAGAATAAGGAAAAAAGTGGTATTATAATAACATTTATCTGCATGCTAACTTCCAGTAAAATCAGCAATACATGAAAATTCAATTTATAATACATCCTACACCTTTTGCGATTAGCACCTGCATGAAGGAGAGCTCACAGTTATCACTGAAATTCACTCAGTGTGATCATCAAAAGACAATTCTGATGCGAAGAAAAGGTGAAAGTATGGGTCTGGAAGGATACTGAAAATTCTTTCAACTCTTATTTTCAGCAGTTTGTACTGAATTTTATCATATTTTAAAAGTCCCCCTAAATCAAATCCAAAGCCAGAGGAAGATGTACTGTTCATTACAAGCATAGTACAGCATGGTACAACTAAAACTGCATAGATAGGTGTCATCTCCTGCAAAGTCTGTGTAGATAAGCTGCATCAAGCCTTTTCTAATAGCTAATATAGCTGGAAGAAATCCCTCTCTCCATTAAAACTGATCATTTTTAAGAGATGACAAGAGATGTTAGGATACTTGGATCATGTTATTAAAGTTTCTTATGTAATAACCAGAAAGTCAGTTCTCAAGACATCAAGGAAATTGCAAAGTCAACTGAAACCAGCTGCAGGTATGTCAGAGTTGATGAGTAATGCATAGTGGCCATGAAAACATGACATGTGATATCATAACATGTAGTACTCCTTATCAAACCCCTTTTCCTAGTTTGCCTTTCTTCCCTATTTCTTTTCTATTAAAAAAAAAAAAAGTATTTCTCTGAATATAATTAAGTAGTTACACAGGAATAATAATTTTCCTCTGAAGTAGAATATAGATTTTGTATATAAAATTAAGAATCTTCTGTTATTTTTATCTCTTTTTATTTCATTTTCAGGTGATTTTTAATGCAAAATAAATTCTGGTGTTTGGAGAAGGCTGAAGTCCTACTGAACATTTAATACTTCCCTGTACAACTGCTAAGGGGAAAAAACCCAGAAAATAAGCTTCTATGTTAAAAAACAGAAAAGAAGCTATGTAGCTGCATGTAGCACACAAGTTCAGTAAAATACCCACAAGTTGAGACTTAAATACAAGCAGGTGAATTAAAGAGGCTGTGTGAATAGCATTTTGTTTTGACCTCATTTACAGCTGCCCAGCTGGTTTACTTGGTAAAATTTGTGAAACAAATGATCATGGCTTGGTTC
Organism: Harpia harpyja; assembly: GCF_026419915.1. NCBI lineage: Eukaryota > Metazoa > Chordata > Aves > Accipitriformes > Accipitridae > Harpia > Harpia harpyja. Next base: position 21,503,277 of record NC_068950.1, on the reverse strand, counting down.
CCTAATGCCTGACAGTGGAAACTATCAATGTCTCCAATCAGGAAAACTTACCCATTCTTGGAGTACACAATATATACATGGCCTCTTTAAAATTCATGCTAGTTTTACATAGCTGATTATCAAATTTTATTAAATGAAATGGTTATTTTAGCTTTACCTTGGTGTTCTCTTGCCTGACTGCACACTCTCATTGTCCCCTGTATTCAGCGATGCCAATGAAAGACTAGATACTGAAAAAACACGATAAAGCTGTGAACCTGGATAAAAACAAAGTTAAGGCTTATAAACCTATGCAACCAGTAGAGTCTGTTCATTAGACCCAACACCAGCATCAGAAAGTCAGTAAGAGCTTTTATATACGAGACTCTTACACCCATAGATAATATACCTGCATGCATATATGGTGCACTTCATCTAAAAGCTTGCTGACACCTAGCCATTTGCAGCTACCTGGAAGAGTCTCAGACTAAGCATTAAGGTGAAGCATGGACATGGGAATATTGGCACTATGCAAATCAAAGAATGCAATCAAAGTTAATAAGTCCTCATGAAAGAGAGCTTAAGAGACTTAATTTAAAGCTTGGGATGGTTTCTTGGAAGGTGTTAAGGGAATACTTTAAATTACACTGGAAGATGGAGGGAAGCAGCTAGAGAAAATGCAGCAGAATAACAAGGCTATATGATGCTGTAACAAAAAGGATCACTGAGCAGTCTGGTTACTTTTTTCTGATTGTAAATTGGCAATACATCTTCCAATCATTGCTGCAGTTATGTGATATCTAAAAGAATACTGAATTGTTCCACGTGATTAGTGTTGCTATGTTCATAACTACACATGCAGTAGGTAAGTGAGCGAAATAGAAAAAAAACCATGAAATAGCAAAGTAACTTTTTAATTTTGATTTTGTCTATATTAAGCGGGAGTTTAACTACTCCTACCTTATAATCACCATTTTATTTATCAATCTCTTATCTCCCAACTTATTCATTCTTAGCTGTACAGATGCAAGAAGAGATTAGTGAAGAATACATGGGCATGTATGAAACTTGCAACACACATTGGTGCTTCCACTGGGTTTTCATAGAGTTAACCTTTTTGTTTGTTGATATATGCATGCATGCATAGCAGGTAAGTCACATTCATCTTTTCATTTCTATTGGCAAATTTTGCTTTCCAGTTTGGTCACGGGCAGCTTTAATTTAGCACAAGACACTAATGTGCTGTTAGTAACAAAAAACAAGCTGGTGTTTTAGCATGAACAGACTCTTTTTTCCACATGAACATCTGTTACCTGGTGGACCTTTGATTGGTGTCTTAGGTGATTCAATATGATCTCTATGAATAGATTTTGGACGTGGCTTTTTTTGTTTGATTGAGAGGGAACGTGGCTTTATGACAGTATCCATTTCTTCCATAAGCTTTAGTTGTTTCCTTCTCATATATTCTTGCTTAATAAATTCTCGCCGTGCTCGTTCATCCTCCTTCTTCTGACGTTCCTCTTCTGTTTTGCGTCTTAAAAAAAAAAATCAAATAAATTCAGCAGTAGAAACTTTCCAAATTAACAGTTTTAGCTAGCACAGTGAGGACAACACAGGCATCAGATCTTTGGAACTTTAGAGTTCTCAGACATCAGTAAGAGGAACTTGATTTTTTTACAATTTTCAGACAGTTTAAACTTTTTGGGATACTGTTACTAGTAAATCAAAACCATGTTTATTAGCTTGACTGCTGTAACTGAGTGAGCATTGTGTCTTTGTGCAGAAAGAAGCCCAAAGTGATACCCTCTCCATCAGAACATAAAGTGCAGGGTGGGCTAGTGCGCTGAGGAGCTTCACTCAGGCCAGCAGGGCTTGTATGTTGAGTCTGAGCTACAGACTGATGACACCTGCTTATTTTGCAGGACCAGCTGGCATGTGTCTTCAGCTGGGCTCCTCAGCACATCTGGCTCTAGGATTAAATATCTTAGATATTAAAATGCAACTTTTTGACATGGAAGTTACACTTTTAACTAAACCAGACATTTTTACGTTCACTGTTACTGATCACTTGGATTGGGACATGTAGTTTTACCTTGTCTCTTCTTTCTTATGTTCTAGTTCTGCTTCCAGCTGCTGCTTTCGAAGCAGAGTCTCTCTTTCCCTTCTCAAACGCTTCTCCAATAATGCTGCTCGTTTCATTGCCATATCATTTTCTGCCTTTTGATCATCCTAGCAGCAACAGCATTTGAAGGAAAAGGACCCAAAAATATTAAGATCGCTAAATTCAGCAACTGATTTTGCCAAGTCATTAGACAATTAATTCTGTACACTGGGTTGCAATATCCTAACATGCTTTTACAGTATTTGAAATAAGTTTATTTTAAAAGGTTTTTCTTAAGACTACTAAAAACTTTCATAATGGAATTTTTCGTTCTTAAGTCAAACATAAAATTCAACACTGATATAAGTAAACTTGCTAAGTGAAATACTTTAGTTTAGAGTCAGATCCCACACTGCATAAACTTCTGTATTCAGCTTTGGAAGATTCCATGTGTATGGAGATGATGGTAATTTAGCACAAAAAGCAGTAACTATGCAGCATAACTTCTGATCAAGCCAGATGTTTTGTTAGAACTGAGGAATGCTTCCAGACAAGCAAGGTACATCTCAGATATGTGATACAAGATTTTGGGGAATTCTAAGATGGAAATTCAAAATCTTGATGGCTTTCAGTGTCTAGATTGCTCTCTTACAATGCACATTATAGTTAAAAGCCTCTCTGAATATAACTCATTAATAAGACAACAGGGAGTGCTCTGAAATACCAACTTCAAAAGGGAGTCTTGGAAGACTATAATTCCTTAGCACCTTCTCCAACGTGCAACTTGGAGACATTAAACATCTTAAAAAATGCAGGCTCTTAGGTACTTCAAAAACTTTTAGTTAAATTTGGGGGTGGGATGGGGAAGTAAGGGTGAGATGTGAGCATGTTTAATTAAGGTCACCACAGCTTATGTAAAAATAAATCTACATTCAGCATGCATCTTCCTCACCCAAAACTCCAAGCACTCTCCCACACCTATGAATGGAAAGGGATCCTCTGGCATGCTCAGAACCACAGTATGGTTGAATCTCACCACTCTTACGATGCCAAATTAATCATCAAGTGCAAAAGATATGCTTGTACATTTAGAGTTGCAGAACCATCTGCTTTGACTTCAATGGAAAGTCATCACTGAAATCCATATCTGAAGTAAGAAGTTCCCTTTCAAAGGAAGCTTAATAGCAGACATACACATCCACTAGTTCTCTTACCTTAAAAAAGAATCCACAACACACTTTCTGGTCATCCTCAAATTGTTCTCTATCACTCTCACCTTCATATTTCTCAACAGATACTTCATTTTTTTCTGGTGGCTTCAAATCTGATAAGGAAACTTCAATTAAGTTAGCTGTTTTGGGAGCTGGTGTTGGCAAAATTGCTTGGCTTAGCTGATCTTCATTTGGGGTGACGCAGACAGTTTCTGTAATAGGCTGAGCTAATACTTCAGAAACATTAGATTCAATAGGCTTAATCTCCTTTTCCTCCAACTTCTGTTCACACTGTTTCAGCAATTTTGGTCCTTCTTCTTTTGCTACCTCTTCTGTAGGTTTGACTTCCTTCAAAAGATTTCCCCTCAACTGAGGTTCACCTATGTGTTCACCATCATCTCCAAAGCAAACAAATGATCTAGTCTGAATGGGAACCTGACTTGGAGAAAACCTCCTCAAACGGGGAAGACTATCCACAGACCGTGGGGCAGTCAAGGTACGATTTAGAGGTGTTATTTTCAGTTCATTTGGCCTAGGAGTCCTTTGCATTTTAATGTGAAAAGAGGCATTCTTCCTGTTGGAAGACTGTGGAGATTGATGTGTAGAGCGAGGAGATTCCTGTGAGAAAGGTGCAATGGGAGACGGAGTTCCCATTTGCCTTGATGAAGACTTAAAGTCCCGAATCTGCTTCTGAGGAGAAGGCTGAGGAGGAGAAATAACCCAAGCCTGGTGCTCTCTCATCTGCATCAACATCTCCTGTTGAAGGGATAGACGTTGCATTTCTTGTTGTAGAAAGTGTAGGGAAGAGTTTAGTTTTTCAATAGATTTTGTATATTCTAAGATATCTCCTTCATTAAAATTTTCTTCTGAGGGGCTTGCTAAATTCCAATGCTTTTCAGCATCCATAGGAGTAGCAGGAGATTTTAACCATTTGCTATGAGAGTTTTCAGGGTTTTCTTTTATTAATTCTGAAGTATTACTAGTTTGTTCATCTGATTTTTGAGTTTCTTTTTCTTTCAACTGATTACTGTCAGTGAATACCTTCTCATCTTCAGCCCCTGCTGCTTCTTCTCGGAGAGGTGATACTCCATCACCTTTCTTTTTCACAACGTTAAGAAATGCTGTTCTTCCCATTTTCTGCCGCTGCTTCGTGAATGCAGCTTCAACTTTCTTCTTCTGTGCTTCAATGGCTCGCCTCTTTTCCTCCAGTTTCATCCTAAGATGTACCATTTCGGAAGCCAGTAACTGTGTAGTGTCTCTTCCTTGAGGAACAGATGCTTCCTCAGGAATATGAGTCCAAGCAACCACATGAGGGATGTTCAGCTCAGAACCTTCTGGTGTGGTTTTCTGAGAACTGCTCCCACTGCTTCTACTATCCGTGTGATTCAACTTCCTGAATTTCTGCTCTGCAAAGCTAGTCATTTTAACCCCTGAACTTGAAGAAGCACTGCTGCCTGCCTGTGATTTAGTACTTACTGAGCTGGGACAGGGACTTAATTGATCTCTGTGATTGCTAGCTCGCATGTCATAATCCTGGAGAAATTTAGATGGTTCTTCCATGTCAGAGTCCATGCTTACAGTATAATCTCTCAAAGAAGAATCCTCATCCATTGTCTCTGGAATGTCTTCTGAAGGGACATGTATTCCAGTATCTACTTCTGTATTGTCAGTCACAGGACTCAGAGCACCTTTTGTGTCTGTAATTATATCAGGGGTAGACTGATTTGGTTTAATGTTTGAATTCAAGATGCTCATTTCCTGATTGTGAAGAAAGAACCCATTTGTAATTTGGTCTGGCTGGATAACTCTGGGAGATTTTTCAGTGTCATGAATTATCTGCAAAGCCTCTTCAATGCTTGGTGTCTCAATCTGATTGCCAAAATCATCCAGAACTGCCCTGTTTTGCAAAGCTCCATTTGGAAACCTGTGGCAGCTGCTCTCACTGGCATTTTTTTGATTTGTGTTGAGAGACTGATTGGCCTTTGTGTCTTTATGAGCTATCGTATCCTTTTCCTCTTCAATATCTTGATTTTCCTCTTCTCCATTTACTGGTTTGAAGGACAGATTTTTTCTAATATGTTTCGGCATGCGGTTGATGTTTAGTGTAAGGCCTTCATTGCTCACAGATCTAGTCATTCCTCTGTTTGGAGTAGTTACTGGAATACTTTTTTCTTTGTCAAAAGAAATGTCAAATGAAACTCCATGTAATGATGACCTAATAGAAATTAGAATAAAGGAAGTAACAGCTCATGATTAATAGAAATGAAGTATTCACATTCAGTTTTAAAATTATTTTAAGATTGTAGTATTAAAGGCACTGTTAGGTGTACTGCATTTTGCCTAGCTTCAAATACAATATAATACAATACAATATAATATAATACAAATACATATATTTATTTAATAAATAGATATAAATGTAATAAATAAAAATGCACAATAAAATATAATGTAACAACATTTTCTTCACAGATAGCCAATGCTTTTTATTACTTTGGAACAAATTATAGGCATTTTAGGAACATAGCAATTCCCATAGTAGATCAGAAGGAAGGTGTGAAGAGAGACACAATTTTTACTTACTGAGTAACTCACCACTATAACTCTTACCATTTTAACTTTAGTTTACACCTTACAGATTAAGAGTTTATGACCAGTCTAACTGAAAAACAAAACATTCAGCCTGATTGTTCTTACTATCCACAAAGTAATACAAGTTTAAATACTACTGAGCTCATTAGCTAATGTTACTCTCACCACTTTTAGTTGATTGCGATGAGTAAATGTGAACATATTTAATACCAACAATTCAAATCTCTCACATATACCTCATTCCAATGTAAAAAATAGATGCTTTATTTCTGAAGTTTGTTTCCTATTACTGAGTTCTTAATCCATGATACAGTTTTCTCTTTCTACTCTTGCAAGTTGCTTACAAGAACTCTTATTACAGGATTCTGAAAATCCAAACTACAATGGAGCATTTATTACTATTTATGACCAATAAATAATAATTTTTTTAACCAACTCATACGGTAAGCCTACTTACCTTTTTTCTTTGGGCCATGTCCCTACATACCCATCTACATAAGACATTGATGTGGACCGCCTGATGACTCCTAAGTGAAATTAAAATATAACCCAAGGTAACTGTTATGAGAAATGATTTTTAAAATCACCTTCTGTTGCTTTAACAAATTAGTTTGCTTCACTACTTATAACACTGCAATGGCAAAAAAAAGTGGTTTTATATTGAGAATACAAGTAGAGCAACTGAGTCAATTTAATTCTGAATATGTATTATACCCCTCATCCCTCAAAGAATTTACTATTCAGTAAAATATACTACAAATACTACTAAAATATACTACAAATACTTGTTGCAAGCCATATTCCACATAATCAAAACAGAAGTCAAATTAAAAAAACAGACAAAAGGTACAAACACAAACTTCCCATTTGTACATTTTATAAATCACAGAACTCATTCCTTAGCCTTTCATGAAAGCTCTCCCAGTAATTTCTGCATAAATAGTGTTTGAACAAATACAAGCAAGATAGCAATTTACTCAGAAGATGACACCTTGTCTCATTGCCTCTTCCACTCATTTGTAAATTGTTACCTGGAACAGATGAATAAGACTGCTGGGGTGTATGCAGTTGGTGAGATGGTGTATAAGTTGGACTTTCCAATCTATAAAGCAAGAGACATTAACTTAAAAGTAATACATCAAAAGCCACATTACAAAAGGGCAACCAGACTTCACGTCCTGGGCCAACACAAAACCAGGTTTATTTTTTGTGACAGGGAAGAAAATGAGGTGTAATTCTCTTACTGAAATATTAATTTATTAACTAAAAAGAGAACAGTGTTATTGCCTTTAACTGGACCTAATTCAATAGACCAAAATGTCAAAAAGGTATTTCTCCTACACAAAAGGCCACAAAGCGGCATTAGTTTTGTTAACATACTTGTCTCCCGATTTAGTTCATGTAAATACCGTTATTAAAAGGTTCTCATTTTTAAGTTTCATTTTAGCAAAAAACCCAAACATAAACATGAACAAAATGAGGCAGTTCCTACTGGCCTCAGAACTGAGTGACTGCAGCTACTATCACATACTTTTCATGCGTGTCTCTTTTCAGTTGCTTAGTCTGAAACTCCTACTTCGTGTCTGGACTGCAATATGCACTAGAAGTGGATAAAGGAGATTTTGATAGACATGACTTTATAAATACAAAAAAAATATATTCACTACTGAAACAGTAATGACAAAGATTTCCTCTGTTTCTACTTACAACAGATACTTTTTTTGGTTCATAGAGAAGGTCTGTAATAGACTAGCTGCGTTAATCCAGAAAAGGATTAACATAATACAGTGTTTTGATCAAGGTGCTTCTTCAGGATCAGAACAAAGACACATGCACAGACACACGCATTTTTATGTAAAACGGTTATAAAGAAGCCAGACTTAAAAAACACACTGGATTAAATCTTTTCATGCTTTGAATTTTGTTCACTGAGATGAAGAGCACACTCCCAAACTCTCTTTTGTTTTTTTACTCAGTAATTTTCAAAATATTTGTTTAGTGCTATTATAGTTTATATACAGTATCCTTTAGAAATGCTTCTAAATTATATTTGCGGGTAGGATGTTCACATCAATTTAAGAAAAATATTGTTGTTTTACAATCTACAAAAGCATCTTTCATAAATATATACTATTCAAAATAGGTTCTCATAAATTCCTGATTTTTTGTGTTAATAACACTACACACTAGCTACATACCTGTTTTAAGTGGCATTTGAGATTTCTATGAAAGTTTAAAAATCATAGATATAATGTCTATAAGTTATCTTAAAAGAAAAGCATGCTTTCAAAATTTCATCCAGCAGCCTGTGAAAATTTCCTACCACAAAGAAAATCTATACACTTCATTTTCCCTCAAGAAAAGACCGATTTTGGCACCGTGACTGTGGTTCCATGGCAACCACAGACATCATAAGTGCTCGTCGCCACAGTCCCACTCCCTCCTCTGCGCTGGATCTGGCTCTCCATCCGATCCTCTGAGTCATTTCAATAAGCTAAGCCAACAAAAAAACATTCATTTTTTCCAACTGGGTTAGTTTTTTCTGTCTTTGTGCACTAAAATGACAATGTCAAACACTCAATGGGCAGGCATGTGCAGTTGGGACAAGGAGGAAGGCCAGGACCACAACATCCTGCAGTCAGGTCTGTTCTGCCAGAGAACCTGCAGCCTGGGCATTAGATTCCTACCATCTGAAATAGCTTCTTAGGTCCCTCCTTTGTCCTACAATGCAGTGAAGTATCATCAAGTTAGATGAAGTACACTGACTTATGAGGAAAGATATGGCTCTTTCTATTACTCGACACAAAACCATATCCATCACTTGTAGAGACACTAAAAGTGTTGTGATGAGCTAGTACAATATGCAACTCACCACCCATAAGGGCTTCACAATGATTTTTACTGTATATCTGAACATGTCTCAGGAAACATTAGCAGTATTATAAAACATGTTGGTGGCAACTTACAGACTTGACAGTTAAATTTGGAATGGTAATGGCACTAAGAAACATAAAGGCTTTTGTAAGTGTTTATGAAGTTAATTCAGATGCTTATTGTAAAACTTCCAGTCAGTCCTCTCCAGTTTAGAGGCCAAAACCATCTGCACAGACAGAACGTAAACATTTCGAGAAAACATAGATTTATTTGGATGAAAAAAATACTATGTTACTGACAGAATTTGTCAGAGCAGGGATAAATGCATGGTTAATAGCTTCAGCTGTGGGGATTTTTTTTTTTTTTTTTTTTTTTTTTTTTTTTTTTTTACACAGTCAAGGCTACAGATAGACTTCTCTGGTCTTGCTGTCTAGTATTCATCTACTAACTTTCTTTACATTTAAAGAAAGTCTTCTCCACAATGAACACTACAGCACAAGAATAAGTATGGCACAGAACTGTTTCTTTAGTTTAATTTGTTTTTAAGTGTAACTGACATGATTTACTATCTTCGTAGAACTACTAAAAGATAAGTCACTGAAGTTTTGTTCATGAAGGGCTCTAAAAGGAGGACATCAGGTTGGAAGCCACATACAAATAGTGATTTTTATTGCAAACCTTTCTTTGTTCTGTAGGACAGTCATAGTTATAAGCCCTTTGTTGGACTGCTTGCAGTGGCTTTGCAAGGTGTGAATGGCCTTGGGAAGCCCTCTTCCAAAAGATACGTTCAAAACTACTGTTTCTTGTTCTCCTGGTTTATACGCTCAGTTTACACTAAAATAACTTCATTGTCTACATGGGAAACACTTCCGATACACACAGGAAAAAGAGATTTGGAATCACAGCATTTAATGATAGTAAGAAATATTGTTCCCTGATTAAAGTCAGCATAGATTCCCAAATACTTAAAAAAAAAAAACAAACAACCCACAACAAACAACAAACCCTGAAACCAACCAAACACTCCCCTATCCCCCCCAAAACCCCATCCAAAAACAACAGAAAAGGATTAGCTAGGTTGGCAACCAACAATTTGCCGAACATCTGATTAAAATGCTAATTTTATCCTTCTCCTTTGTGTCAGTTCAGACACAATCAATAAACCTTTGCCCCCAAATTATAAATATAATGCAATGCTACCCCTCATCCACTATGTTCAGATCAGATCACTGGAAGGCTTTCTTCACCCTGTCAAAAGAAAGATTAAAAAGAAGGCCTAACATGCAATTTCTGCCTCTTACCATAGAATCGTTCAAGTTGGAAAAGACCTTTAAGATCGTTGAGTCCAACCATTAACATAGTACTGCCAAGTCCACCACCAAACCATGTCCCTAAGTGCCACATCTACAGGTCTTTTAAATACCTCCAGGGATGGTGACTCCACCACTTCCCTGGGCAGCCTGTTCCAATGCTTGACAATCCTTTCGGCGAAGAAATTTTTCCTAATATCCAATCTAAACCTCCCCTGGTGCAACTTGAGGCCATTTCCTCTTGTCCTATCACTTGTTACTTGTGAGAAGAGACCGGCCCCCACCTTGCTACAGCCTCCTTTCAGGTAGCTGTAGAGAGTGATAAGGTCTCCCCTGAGAATTGAATCAAATGTATCATCAGCTACGTCATTGGAGAACACAAGGGAAACGGGATGTTTTTATATTGCTTCCAAATCTGTAACAGTAATACTAATGTTTCACATTATTTACAAAAAATACAAATAATGCAAAACATATTTAATAAAGCAGTTAGCTTTCCATTCTTGATGCTCACAAGACTTGGGAAGTTCATCATAGTGTAAGTATTTATTTTTACATATTTGACCTTCATGGTACTTAAGTAACAGATGATACTAAAACCATCACTCAGTGGTTTTCTTGCTGTTATCTTAGTTTACTTTTCTTACCATTTTTTGGAAAGTTTGCTGTGATTTCCAGAAAAATAGCTCTTTCAGAGCAGACTTGGTCAGCAGCCCCACATGAAACTGAAGAGGACAAGGAGGCCATATAACATACTTCTGCTGAATGGTAAGGGTTGTTTTGGAAACTGCTAAGACAACAGTACACTGTCCAAGTGGCAAACATGAACACGTTGCCTGCTATGCAACGGGGCAGTGAGGGAAATAGCTGAACTATGGGATCTTCCACAAAATTCTACAGATTATATTTAGTAACTCATTCCTTGTGCATTGCAAAAAGGCAACAAAACTAAATAAAAAACTGTGTTTGATTTTGAATAGAAAGGAGAAAATTGTGAAACAGTACTTATGATTCCCTGACATTACCTGGCTATGAAGTCAGAACCAGATGGGCCATCCACATAATTTCTTCTGTTAGCATTCAAGCTGTGAGCAGAAGGTGCATCTTTTGCAGGTTCAACTGCCAGGAAGAACAAAGCTCAAGTTATGATAGTTTAGTATTCAGTTAAAATCCATAGTAGAAAAGCATCTGAAATAATGTGAAGTAATGATTTCCAAAGATTTAAAGAATTTTCATTGGTTCCATTATTTAGATTAAAACCCAGTCACTTTCAGCTTTACCTCCTCCAAAGCTCCCATATTGACACTAATTAAGGGAACGGAGAATGACAAATACTATTAGAAAAGGCAAGAAAAGAAATAATAAAGAAAAAAACCGAAAAAGAGCCACAAAATTAAAAGCAAGCAATCTTTTTAGCAAAAATAAATATTATTCTTCTGGAAGAAATTTTTCTGATAAAGACTTTTTTCCCCCGAATCCCAAAACTGACTTTTTAGCTAGAAAATAGTATTTTGGTCATATCCTAAATTGGTTAGCGATATTCAAAAGATTTAAATCAGATTTGTATGTGCTATAAAGCCTACAAGTGGGAAAAAAAAAAAGTATAAAAGCCACACAAGGAAAATCTCTTCCTAGCTCTTGGAGAGACAATCACAGCACTACTGTACGAATCTTTAAGTTACCATGACTTTGTACTCATTAACAGATCTCAAGATCTACCCAAGAGGTGGATTTTTAAATTTGAGAATTTACTGATGGAGGACTGTGCCTTTGCACCCAGTTACAAAATGCAATTTTACAATTAACTATCTGTCCACTTTCCCCAGATTTGTTCCTTTCTCTTGGTATCTTCTCCTCAGCAATACAAACTCTTCAGGCTAAAATCTCTTCTTGGCTCCTTATTATGTTTGTTATCCCTGCATGGGCATAAATGGATTCTAGGCTTGCTTAGGTGAGGAAAATTTGCAAGTGATTGTACCACAACAATTTAAATGAGTTTTTGGTAATAGACAACAAAATCTAATTATGATTTATGAGATGAGATGAAGATTAACATGAGGAAGGAGTACTTTGCTCCTTCTTTAAGGGGGTTGTACACCACGAAATCTTGTTAACTAAAATATTCACTGTGTTTGTGAACACAATGGCAATCTGTACACATACATACTAAACCAAATCCTTAATATAATTAAATTACCTTGGGGATGCACAACAACACGAGGTTGTACAAATGATGGCTTCACCACTTCAAACCACCAGAACAATTCTGCCATGAACACCATGTAGTTACTCTACAAAAACAAAAAAACAAAAAAAACAAAAAACAAAAAAAACAAACCAACCAAAACCAAAAGAAGAAATTTATATTAAAACACAAGCCTGCAAATAAAATAGATTAAGCGGCATTTGGGATATGCCTCTCCATTTCATCAAGTTTACAATCTCTTCTCTACTAATTTCTTAGAAAAAGAGATCAGTAAGACTGATCTGTAGCACCAACTATCTAATATACATAACTTCACCAGATTGTAACCGTTCAGGTTGAAATGTTTCAATAATAAGCATATGCTCAGGCCTGATGCCTTGCAGGCAGGGCAGAGAGGTACAGGACGGGTAGAAAAAGATGCCTGTCAAACAGATTAGCCATTTCCATAGAAGTAGTGAAGTTTTGCAAGGCTAGGCAATACAATTTGCAGAGCTTAACATGAAAAACTCTGGTAGCCCTTAGTTTTAGTGTAGGAATTTTGAATCTGATTTAGGCTTTTGTGTCAAGTATGTGCTTTTTGCCACAATTGTGAAGATGTACCCAAATTTACAAGTCCTTAATGCAAAACAAAAACCAGCAGCAGCATTTGTTGAATGCAGGTTAGAACACAGTTTTAGCTCCAAAGATTTATGCACACTTAATACATTGATGATATACCTTCCTACTGTATTTTTCCATTACACAGCTATGAAACACAGAAGTGTGGGAGCCATCAGATTTAACACAAGGGGAAAGACGGGTGAAAAGGAAGAAACAACTGATGACATGAACTGCAACAACAAAAAAAAAAATCAAGAGGTGAAAAACAGGCAGAAGCAGCAGCAGCCGTTTCTGCTGCAAGAGTATATAATAAAGAGTGCAAAAAGGCCAGGTTTGTTGAGTGTAGAGGCTGAAGAGTTCAGAGGCCAAATGATCAGGGTCCTAAGCTGCTATGGTCACATGGGTCAGTGGTACTTCGTATCTAGAAATATCACCTGGATGAGATCAACAAGCATCCAGGCCTGGGCTGGCTCAACCATGTGCACAGAATTGTGTCTGACGAAGTCTGAAAATGTAAACAATACAAACCTCTACTTATGCATTAAATTGGGAAACTGTAATTAAACAACTTTTTAAAACAGTTTGTTTAAAAAGTCTTTCTACAAGAAAACCCAATAATGTCTAGCTAACAATACTTACAAAAGTGTCCTTAGTCACTTTTTTCATGTCATTAACCCTGAATAATTTCAAATATCTGGTTTATTTTCTCCACTTTATGCTATTTTCATTTAACATTTTACACAGTTTAAACAGGAAAACATAAATTAACAAACTTATTGGTTTAATTTTTATAAACAACATCAAGAGCACTTGCAACTTATAAACTAGTGTTGAAACCCAGAAATATATTTCCATGTGACCTTTTTTAAAAAATAACGCTTTCTTGGTATTTGGTCCTATAAAACTTTCTGTACTTGAGAAAAATCAGCATTTTTATACTAAACTATCAGACACTATCTCTTTTTATTTTTCTTTGAGAATGAAATTAACTGAAAAATAGTCTCTCAGGGAAAGTGGGAATTTATTTGCTTTAGAGAAGAGTTTCAAAACAAAGCAATGCCTCTTCTGAGTTTTGTGGTAACACAGACACATCAGAGGTGATTTAGGAAAAAAGCAAAAAATTACCTAATTTTGTTTGGTTTGGTTTTTTTTTTTTCCTTTCTTTTGAACAAAGATAGGAAAAAAGTCTGCTTAAAGGATATTAGTTGAGTATGTAACATTACATGGTATGGGACAGAATTCTTAAACGTATTCACAGTAAAACCCACAGCTTGCCCTGGTCTTCTCTACTTGCTTTGGCTTCTGCCATTGCCAAACTGTTGTAGGAAACAGGATACGGTGCCAAGTGGACCTTTGGTTTGATCAAGGACAGCTGTTACTTTGTTTTTTAGAATGGAGTCAGCTTCTACATTTTTTTATATGACTTACGATGATCTTCAGCATAGACTTTGCTATTGTAGATATTAATAGAGCAATCTTTGTACACGTGAAACATTCTCATTAGCAGAGCATGGAGCATTTTTCTAATTTCCAGCCCTTTGTTAGCAATAAGGCCTTCCTTTGTCTCCAAAAAAACCTTGCTGCAGATTAAGAATTGCATTTGGGCTCCTTAAATAAATGCACAGTCTTTAAAAATTAGTTTAAACTTACAGATAGTTTACTCATTCAGTTTCACAGAGCTATGTAGGAAAGAGACTTACATATCAACATATATGCTATTCCTTTTCTGAAGGATTTTAGAAGAATGAGGGCTATTAAATATCAGCAAACGAACTGCAGAGATACAAGAATACAGCAAATGACATAGCTGACAGCTCTTAAACAAAAACTGGACAAATTCTGAGAAAGTAAAACCAGTGGTAAATGGTTTCTATTTTAACTTTTTCTTTGTCCAATTTAAGTATTTTCTGGTTGATTCAGGCACATATGGCTGCAAAGTCTGTAAGTCTTCTGTTGTCAATTCACCAGCTAGAGGAGGAAAATCTAAGCAGAAAGATGAAGCTTTTTGTAATCCAGTAGGAAAGAGAAGAAAGCTACTTTGTATTCTGTGATGGACACATTAACTTTCCACTGCATAACTACATAAATAAGCAAGATTGCTCACATTCAATGTTTAACTGTATGTTTGAGCACACCTGGTGTATGCCCACAGAGGATGTACTCAAATTAAAAATAGTATCCAGACTATGTAAGACTTCCATTTAAGACTTCTTTTGACAGCTTCACTATGTTTTCAGTCCCTCAAATGTCAAATTCCATTGTTGCATTACTTTTGTTGCCTTCGAAATGCATACCTCAAATCCTGGAGTGCAGGCAAACACTTGACAAAAATTCTAAACAAAACATTTTATTTCAGAACTAAACCACAGGCATTAGGGGTAAAAATATCTTTTTAAAATAAACAAAAATTTACAACAAAAATGTTTAATAAGAAATGAGATAACTTCAATTCTGTATCAGTAAACTTTAAAATACAATTTTAAATACCTGACACTTTTGATTCAGATTTATTTTTCCCCAAATATTTCTAATGTAAATAAGCCTTTACTCCAGCAAAGGGATACTCAGACTGAAAGCTGCTCATGCACTTCAGTATATAGTGAAAGGATCAGCCAGATGTTGCCATAGTTGTTACCTACAAGCTATAAATAGACTAGGAAAAACCCCACCTCTGCTTCTTCAGCAGAACAGAACTGAATGAGGAAAAGTTCATAGCATAATCTTTTCCATTCAAAGAAAATGTTAAGCATAGCATTTTGGTATCACACACTGATTTGATTAAGAAGCAACATACATAAAGAAAAAAAAAAATCAGATGTACTTCTCAAACAAAGTATGATTTTTAATGCCGTAATTTCTAAATATTACAATTTCTACAATTTTCTGCTTAATATTTCCCCCTCCCCTTACCTCATCTCAAACTTTTACATTTTTAACTTTTTTTTTACTACCAAAATGAATTGTAAAATGTTCTAATCATAGCTTTGTCCCCATCTAAAATAATATTGTATTTAAATACTCCAATTTCTTATGTTTATGTTGAAATGCAGCGTTTAATAGTGACTATTTTATGAAGGATTCTGATATTCCTTCTGAGAACATCTTCTATGCAGTCCTGAACTACTTACTGTAAGACAGATTATTTTTCCAAAAAATCACCAAAGCAGTATTTACTGAATAAAAATGAAACTGTTGGCTGCAAAGCCTGCTTAGAACTGAGGCTACTTTAGAGTTTGACAGTGAAGCATCATGATGGAAACAGCATTTTATCAGAAATTATTTTTAGTCAAAAAAGGATGTTAATAATGATCAAAGGGGGATACTGATGATCAGTAACTTAATTTTTTGGAAAAACTAACTGTGGGTCTGTAGTAATCCTGCTAACCAGGGCTAGAAAGAATGTAGATATTATTTCCACAGACTTTGCCTTGATTATTCCCACAAAAGTTCTATTAGCTCATCACATGATTATCATATGCACTTATACACAAAAATATTCAGAAGCATAACCAAATTGTAATAGTACTGAAAAATAACTAAGCTCTGAGCAGCTCAGACTGGCCCAAAACCACTGAACAGCAGATGGCAGACTTACAGCTTCACAGATGCTTTTATTTGCTAATCATTCTGATTTATTTTTTTCAATTTGATATTTGCAGACTGTTCAGTAGTTGTATGTAGCCAGCTGTACTACTGGTTACATTTTATCTATTGCATCTTCTGGTACTGTATGATAAAAATCCTTCTGTTTAACAGATTTTGGAAGATAATCTTTTGGAAAAAAAAAAATCCCATATTCTGAGTATAAAATCTCAAGTCATTACTTGCTTCTGTATCAAAGGGAGACACAAGCTACCTTGTTTTATAAAATTTTATACAAAAAAGGTAACTGATTTTCTTTAATATCTCTATTCTCCCTCCACAATTTTAAAATCACAATTTTTAAATCAAATTAGCTAACAGAAATAGTACATCCGATCTTGCCACTTAAAATAAATTATATCTTTCCAATATTTATAGGGTTTAGATCTGCATATTTATAGAATAGTAACTACAAGGTCGTATATACAAATGATACAAATAATTTGTAATCAGGCTTGAATCCACTAAAATTGAATGCAAAAGCAGCCATAAATGCTTTTAGGAATTTCCTCAAAATGAACATAAAAATACACTGTAAAATTCATATCACAAGGCACATTAAAATCTCTGTTCAATAGGCCAGGAAAGTAAGTTACCTCAAATGCAAATCCATAGTTTATATGTTGTAAAAGTGCCAACATATATGCATCAAGACTGAATTAAAAAAATGGAGTGTTTCAAACTCTCTGGAGAAGGCCACATTACAATGCTGTGTATAATCCACGCACTACCAGTTTGCTGTATCTCCTGCCACAGGTTAATAAATGTCATGACAACTCAAACTGAAAACTCCAGTAATGTCCTGTTTCAGACCAGAAGAAAGAAGTGAGAAAACTGGCCAATTAACATCAGTGAAAGCAAACCACACTGCTTCCCTTTAATGAGTCAGGAACATTTAGTCTCCGTCAGTAGAGAAATCTTCTCTTTAAGAACTGTTCCCTGGCTGAATCTTCCTTTTCATTCCTGATCCCGAATCCTTTTAAACCAGCCAGATAGGAATCAAATCCCTGGACTGACTCTGATCATACATACCTAACTGCCACCTCAAACACAGCCAGCTGCTCTCCCAGGTCCTTATGGAATCCATACGCATGCTTACAGGGACTTCAGTTGTAAATTCACATTTGGGTTAGCAGCCTGATTGGCAGTGGTTTTTTTCATTGAGATTGGAAGGAAAGCTGTACAACACATGTGGACATCGTGTAGCCCTTAATTTGCAGGATTTATCTATGTCACAAATTTGAACACTATTTTTCACATCTTGGAGGACATGGTGCTGATTATAGCTTCTGCTTACATTGTTTGCAAAGTCACCATCAACATTATATCAGAAAGTGCAAGTATTCAAAACTGCTGAAGTGCAATAAATATTTTTAGTATAAAACAATCCTTCAGGTATTGTATTTTCCTGTTCAATTCAGCAGTGGAAAAAAAGGAAAAAAAAAAAAAAAGGAAGTTCTGGAACCAGCCTCTCCATCTGGCCTACTGGGCCTTTGATAGTGCAGTTGTTTGTTCTGTCTGCTCTGGTTAGTAATTAAGTGCAAAAGTAAGCTACCTATTCCATGTGCTTAGTTGTGATTCTGCACAGTTTAGAGTCTGGCCCACATTTAGGTCAGAGGAATGCCCTTCACAGACAAGAGACAGCAATCATCTCTCAGATTTGCTTCATTTCACATTCAGAAAGCTTTCATTCTGAATAAATGTGCCTTCTGCATAAGTTTGGATGAACAGACTCTACGGTTATCAGAAAAGAGCAGCCAAAGAGAGGAAGCATCCATGCTGAGGGGCAGCACATTAAAGTCTCCCAAGAACTGAGAGGCTGCAGAGACTTGTGGCGCTGTTGAATCCCCAAGAACCGCCCCACTCAGAATATCAGGACTCAGCCAGATCTGTACGGGGCCATCAGCACCTGCTAGCGTCAACAACAGGTTGTATAACCCTAACTGCGCCCACAAGGGGAGTAGCTGTTATATGCGGACAAAAAGTACATGATTATATGTATATACACACCTAAAGAGACAACTGAACCCCTTGAGAGACTTTCTGGACACCTTCCCAAAAGCCACTGGTGGGCCAGTACGACCCCCTACTGCTGGGAGACCACTGGGTTGGCCTCCAACCCAGTAAAAATGACTGAGTGAGTGTGTGTGTGAACTGTGTGAGCAAATGAATGCATTGCGTGAATAGTTCTCTCTTATTAATAACGGATTCATTCTATTAATAATAGCAGTTGAATTAATAAAAGGTGTTCTAGTATTGGTCGTGATCTGCATCTCACCCTGACTCAATCCTCTATCAATGAAAAGGGAATGTACAACAATACACGTAGATTAAACGAGCAGCACAAGCTTAGGATCACTATTTAAAAAAACCAAACCAAAACAAAAAATCCACATATTTTTGAAGGCTCAGATAAAGGAACACTTACAAGAGACAATAATTAACTGTGTCAGTTGATTCAATGCCAAGTTCCCATGTGAGCTCTCAAATCATGGCAATCATCAAATGATTCAAGCCATCTGTCAGTACCCTCTTTGACAGTTAACTTCACAAATGACTTGTTCTTAGGTCTGAACCCTATGATCCTACTAGAATAAACTGGCAGAGAGTGATCTAAAAATATCAAGAATATAACCAAATACAACTGAAGATGTGTTTTTCCTCTTTTAGAAATACTTTCAACATGTATCTCACATGACAAATGGAACATGTGAGATGCATTTTTTCTTTCATATTCAGGGACCATACATGTCCCTTACAACATCCTTTCAGGAATTATACATTCCATAAGACCTTTATTCAAGCCACAAATGCTACATACTATTACAGTGTAGTGCTAATCAACTGTTGGGCCAAAGCAATAAAGAAGTCTTTACTGTTCTGTAGAGTGGTTTGTGCTTCCTGTGATGGCAGTTCATGCAAGTCCTTCTATTTCTACAAACTTGTTCTTTGGATAGGCAGAACGCATGTGTGTCAAGACACAACAAAACAGCTCTTGCAGTTCTATATAATTTCCCAGATACAGGTGAAGAACAAGATTATTATTAAAAACCAAACCAAACCAAAACCTGTCTCAGAATAAAACTGGTTACAGGAGAAGGGAAGAAGGAGAATCAGGGCAAAAAAGCAATCCACACAAATAAAGAGAGATCCAAAATTTTCTATTCTTTCCTCTTGTTAAATATGCAGGGAGAACTAAAAAAAATTGTGTTTATTTTTATGTAATCTCTCTCTACTTGTGTTGGCCTGTCTCAAAGGAAAACAACTTGGAATCAGTATGGTCCCTTGGTGGTGCCTCAAGCATCCATGGAATGTATTCAAGTATTTTTTTTCTTTAACAGCAGTAGCCCTGCCTTAATAAACATCTTATGAAGAACTTCACAAATGTATTTTTCTTAGAGGAGGAGAAATGGGCATGTGAGCAGCAACAAAACTTACTTTCTGCTTAATTTGATTATGACACATTAAAGCTGTCTAGAAAACCAGACAAAGCCTATTTCTTCTCTGTGCTAAAACAGAACTAAGCCAACACAGTTTCATCTGCTGCAAAATCTGAGAGCCTATATCAAAGACTCTGGATGCTTGTTAAGTGAAGTTTTAAATTAATCTGACTTTGTTTCTGTGCATTTTGATGGGAAAGCCAAAAGCAGGCACAATCACCTTGGTCAAGTCCTGCATTAATTTTCTGTATCGTATACTATCTACAACCTACCTTGATTTAATGTAACAGGACAGTGCAGTATGCCTAGTAAAGAATATAAGGTATGCACTTTGTGCTTGATCACTTTAAAAGAAAGAGACTGCTCCCTTCCTTCTCAACAACTAGCATGAAGTCAGGATACTTAGCGTAATTTCTAGGACCACACAAGGCACAGTATTGTCATTCCAAAAACTCAGCCGTAATTTTTTTCTTGAGGCTTTTTCCAACATATCAGCAGTTTGGTTCTTTTTATTCTATCTGTCAGCACTATGAATGTAACAGACTTTTAACCAAAAGCATAGTGCCACCTACTGTGCAGTATGAGTCACCCTGAAAACAAATAGAAATTTTTGCTGATTAACAAAGACACCTGAAACAAAGACACATGCTTCTGTAAATCCTAAACCCTGATACTACATAAATTTTATAGACTGAGATAAAGGCGACTTCTACTAACCAGTTTAATTCAATGTGTAATATTTAAAATATCCATTTACAATACAAGTTTTTTCAAAGTGACAATAAAATTCTTTGGAGACTATGTACATTTATTAAAACTTACTCTAATCAGATGCACTGGAAAACTAAGAAAGAGCTCCTTTAACTGTGAATTTATTTTGAAAGCAAATTAATTCTTAACACTGGAAAAACAGCGTTTATAGCACTAGCCAAAGTTTCCGTGCCAAGTTTTAGAAGAAAAACTTGGCAGCCTTTCTTTGTAGCATTTACATGTAAATAAGTAACCACACCACAGCAACTTGTAAAAACATGATCACAAAAGGGCTCAGTTCTAGAAATACTCTAAATCTTTGAAAGAACTCTAAATCCTCTCTAAAAACAGTGTTCAGAAACAGCAAAATTACTGAGTCTGTAGCATTTTAAAAGTGCAAAGTCTGATGCACTGGCATATTGACAAAATATTTAACATAGTTACTTCTTTTTAAATTGAAGCTTCACAGTGCATACTGGCTTGAGAAATAATTCAAACCATTCCTATAA
Organism: Harpia harpyja; assembly: GCF_026419915.1. Classification (NCBI taxonomy): domain Eukaryota; kingdom Metazoa; phylum Chordata; class Aves; order Accipitriformes; family Accipitridae; genus Harpia; species Harpia harpyja. Next base: position 21,482,063 of record NC_068950.1, on the reverse strand, counting down.
AAAATGGTATTAATTGTCACAAATGAAACTGAAGAATAATAAATTCCATTTATTCCATGTATCTGTAAGCAGAGAGAAAAAATCAAAATGCTGTGAAGGAGTCCCACTCAAGATCATTGAATATGGTTGTAGGACCATATGTTGGGAAACTACAGACAAGAGAGACTGCAATGCAGCAGGTTTTTTACAAGTATGTAGGTAGATTACTGTATCTGAAATTTAAAACCACCAAAAGCTGACTGAAAGCAGTCACTACACAACTTTGCATACACAAAATAAAACAGCAACAACTAAGTAGTCTAGACTTAAGTCCTACTGACCTTACTCACCCTGGCAGCTCATTACTTATTTGAAAAGTATTGGGTTCAACCCTAAAGGAGACAACAAAGCTGTATTCAAGCTCTGGCCTCTGTGACTCAGCTTGTGAGACTGCTATAAAGATCATAAAAAACAGTGAAATGACTGAGATATTTAGAAACCAATTACATCCCATCTGCAATGGATATGCTGACTCCATAAAAATAATATTTCATTCCCTAAAGGCAGGCCAACAAGAATCTTAAGCAAACAAAGAGCATTTTATATAGAAGAAAGTCTTAGAGAAACACAAGAATGAAAAATTAAAGTTACAGTTAGCCAAGAAATAATTTGATTACTCCTTGTCTTTCCACACCGGCTTAAAAATGATAGAATAAGCAAAACCTTTTTTTCCTCTTTCTAAAAGAGCACAATCTTAGAATGACCGAAAACGCTTAATTGCTTATTCAAAGAACTGTATTTGTTGGAATTGTGTTCCTGCTTGTGTTCCAGGCATAAAACCATTAGATTTTTCAATGAAATTAACTCAGAAGTTTGCACTTTTACAAAAGTGAAAAAGCTTTAAGGTTAATACCCATAAAATTATTGCATACACAGAAAAAAGAAAGGTGAGTAATAATTCCATAAATAACTCTTCAGTATTTTGTCATTTTGTTAAAGCCTTAAAAAATTTAAGCTAATGTAGATCACTATTACATTTTAACAGAACTATCACAGATTACATGCTTTAACTAATAATTAATAAGAAGATAAAGTGTGAAATAGTTTTGCATAAAATCAAAGTTTTTATAAATACTTTCACAAGTGCTTTTTTAAAAATATTTAAAATTACTAGAACAACGTAACTGCCAAAAGAAAGTGGTTTTACATGCTGCTGAAATTTGTGTTGCATGCTATACCACAAGAGATGCAAAGTGATTTTACATATAGCAGTAGACAAAAAAAAGGCTAAATATATCATTAGCAAAACAGTCCTGTGGACACTGCTTGCATTTTTATTTATTTTTACCTTTATTGAAGAAGCTGCGTAGAGCATATCCTCAAGACTGAAATGGCAACACTGGTTAAGGTATTCCTGACAAAATTCTTGAATCAATTGTAGATTATACAGACTGTCAGCCAAAGACATCGTCTCTTTCAAACAAATATCTAAAAAGGAAGATTAGAAGCAAAGATTAGATTTGGTTACAGGTTTGCAAAAAAAGTGCTCTTTGCTTTGCTGGATTCTGGAGCATTTTCTGGACAAATTCAGATTTGATTCCCTGTCCCCCTCCCCAGAAGGCTTTTATTTTTCTATTTCAGAAACTTAAGCAATGACGACTCTATATTTTATCTGTGCAGTTTTATATCTTTAGACATTTTCCTAAACATGAATTTTGTTTTTCCACTTTTGACAAGTTTATTTTTTTCTGCTTTGCCTTTTGTGAAAATGGAAATTATGCTCTAACTCCTGCTATTTCCATATAAAGAAAAACACTTTTAATCACTAATATACATTTTTTTCAACCTGATTTTCTATCAGCAATGGCAGTAAGAAACATATGCTTTTTCACAAAGTTCTCCACACATACTAGTTCTTTGTCTTTGCATAGGGACCTGAGAGTACACTTTAATGCTATTAACCCCAAACCTTGCAAAAAACCCAGCATCAGTTTAGTCTTATGTATTGTTTTTGTGGATTTACATGTTTGATATGAGATTTGATATGAGGGGAAAAAAGGGGGGGGGGGAACCGGGGACGACGACACACGACCGGGGGGGGAGTCCTTGTAAAAAGGAGGACTGAATAAAAGAAAATTAAATATACTTCCAGAGCATGCATCAGATTTCATTCCTAAAGCAACACTGTATGACAGAGCTCCACATAAGTTTTAAATTTTTTAGGATAAGAGGTTTCTTCAGACAAGGAATCTACTTTGATGCTAGTAGGATAAGGACTCCCATCTTGAGGAAATCAGACATATACAAACATCCCAACCCCACAGATGATGATCAATGGAAAAAAATGTTTGACTAAACTGACTGAAATGGTATTAAATTTAGTAATGCAAAATGCAAAGTCATGCATTTGGATCTAATAAAATTATGATGTGATTCACTGGTTGAAAATGATATAGTGTAGGAAGGTATCGTGTATTAGCCAATGTAAAGATGTTTATGAGCTTTGAAAATAGCAAACATGATGTTAAAATGTATCAGAAAATTTAGTTCCAGTAGTGACAAAGAAGCACTATACAAAGCAGTAACAAGATGCCAATCTGGATTCCTGTGCACAATTACGACCACCCATATTCAAGAAAGATGAACCAAAACTGGAATAGTTGCAGAAGAAGACTATCAAGGATAATAATGAGAATGGAAATCCACTTCAGAAGGGGAGACTGAAAAGGCTTGGTTCAGTAGCCTGGGCAAAACAAGAGAAAGAAAATGTATCAAAAAGGTAGACATCAGATTAGGAGAAGCTATTCAAGCCAAAGGGCACTGCTGGAAGAACAACAAAGGCATGCAGAGAGGCTACAACAACATTTAGGTAGAAAACAAGAATATGATTTAAAATGTGAAAAATGGAGCTCTGCAACAGTGGGTAAGAAGAGTACGGATTTTAAAGAGCTAGACAGTTTTAAGATAGAACATGACAATTCATTTAAGGGATTATATAATTTCATACAATAGCCAATTTCTTGACTCATTGACATAGGGAGTCCTTTCTAGTCCTGTATTCCTTGAAGGAAACCTAGATTTGAAAGTTAAATAAAGTCTGAACGAGAAGAAACAATCTATTTCAGACTACAGAGAACTCCACATTAATATTTTTTTTCTTTTCTGCTAATGCATTTTTAAGCATTTTTGCATATGCATTTTTGTTACCTGCCTTCCTCAGTTCCAATACAGAACCAAATCTCAATGAAATTTAACATGCATCAAAAATTATACTATTAAATACAGGGATGATGGGCAAAGTCTTTTTAAAGTGCTTCTAGTCGCTTCAGAGTACCTTTGAATTTGCTTCCGAGACAATGACACACACATTTATATATCTTTAGGGAAGATGATGTCAGGACACCTAACAAGAACATTAAAACTAAAGTTACAAAGACAACATGTATCTTGTCTTGTTTAAAGTCAGATGCTGGAAGAATCTGCTGGTAAGTATATACGTGGTCACAGAGGTTATAAAAGATCTTTTGGACTGTTCGTATTTTCAGCCACGCTAAAACAGTAAGAAGAAACTAGGTGTTACCCCCATTTAACACTACTTAAGTTTTAACTCTTCCCTAATTGCATACAATAATATATGTTTGGCTGCAACATTTATGTAAATTGAAAGTTGTTATTTTTCAAAATTCACAAGCTGAAGAAGAATGGTGAATGCATGCATCAGTGTCTTTCATCTTCAACACCTACTGTGCTGGAAGCTTCCTATAAAGTCGTTGTGTACATGAATTCCAGATTTCAGTCCTTAGCAAGCTTTATACCCTTGTTTGTATTGCTGGATTTCTCAGAATGATTCTGGATAAGTGTTCCCACGACATCAAAGGTATCATGGACAGCACACAGGCAGAAAATAATGGGTGTTAGCTGCCAAGACATTTTACAACTACACAAGGCTCTTACTTGCCAAGAGGAAGATATGACTTCAACCAGGCCACTGAGCAAAAGAACAAGATGACGCTGCTTGTCAACACAGACAACTGGTATTACAGAACAGCGTGACACCAATACGTTCTGGACTACGTATTTTTGTTTACTGTGTAAGTGATATAGGTAACTATCAGGTGAACTAAAAGCCCAGAACACAGAGCAACTATTTGCCATGCAGTGCAGCTATACAGAGTTTGACTCACTCTAACCTCTTCCACATTTTATATCTATAACTGCTCAGATTCACAAGAAAGCAATTATGCAGCTTCAAGAATAATAGTTTTCCAGGTGGTTTCAAGTTTCATAGCACAAAGGCAAATGTGTTGCCACAGTCAGACCTGTAATAATGTATCTTAGTATGTTTATTTTAGCTGGTAACATAGAAGTAAGCACAACATGGAAGAACACCTTGGTTCCTTTTATTTAAATGTAAAAATAAATAGGCACAAAGTTAATAATTAGACCCACCACACTCAAATTATGCCTCTTGTATACCATATTTAAGCACCTTCCTTCACATAGTTATCAAACACAAACATTTTAACTTTTATGTACATACGTTTACAAGCTGAGAGACATGTTAGACATACCCTCCAGTTTAACAATATCTGGACAGTAGAAGTGGATCAGGGCTGCTAGAGCACAACCATCTGTACCATCTTTCAGCAGATTCTCCACCAATGGAATGCATGGCAGCTGTTTAAGCAATGTTTGCTCCTTCCTGTAACGAGCCTACAATATAAAATGAAGAAATTTAGAGAGACAAAGGTTCTGAAACAGATGAAGAAACAGATTCATACTGTAGGTTTTACACGCTATTAGTGAAATAGCAGTCTTCAATAAATAGCTGAATAATTTCAATGTTAAATTTCTTAAAACTATTCACGTCATGCCCCATTTTGAATGGCATAAATAACATCTAAGAGGAAAGGAAGCTACAATGCTAATATTGAGCCTTTCCTTCAAAACTACCAATTTTTCATGATCTCTGTATAGCATGCTGAATTAAATAACATCATATACCTTAATTAACATTCAACACTCATTGTTATACAATCAGAAACAATCTGTGTGTAAACACGAGACAAATCCTTAGGTGGTTTAACTTCAGTTTACTGGCAAGTCAGATGACTCTTGTGAAGTTAACATACCTAAGAATCTAGCCCAAATCTCATTCTTGTAACTGACTTAATGGCAAATTCAGGAACAAGGAAATCTGCATTTGATCAACTCCATTTTTATTACTAGCATGTGTCACTATAAGCAGTCATAAACACAGAGAAACATTAATGGTCAAGTGTTATGACCATGCAGTGGCTCAGTTATAAAAGGAAACATTTTGAAAAATAACTCAGTGTATAAAGAGATCATTAGTTCAGAATACCCAGATAGCATTTCTCTGCAGTGAATGTATTTTTCATGAGTTTCATTTTTGGGGGGGGGGGGGGGGGGGGGGGAAGGGGGCTTACTTAAAAAAAATGGTATTCATCATTCTTAGTTTCTTTTCACTTCTTCCTGGGAAAACAAATGGAGGTGGAAGAACATGATACAGATTTTAATTTGTTACTATTACTTACTAAGACTTATTTTTATAACAGTACTGAAGGATTACTTTTCCATTCACATTACAGAACTACTTATGAGGCCAAGAGTGTTTCTGAGTTAATTTTACACTATTTTCATTCATCTATACACACTAAACTGGAAGTCTCCACATAGGGACTCTGAGAAGTCTTCGTGGATGTTACTGCTCCCAGCAAAGCTGAAGCTGACAGTTCCTATCTCCTACTCTCCACCTTTTGGCTGTGCTGGAGCAATTGCTGATGGGTCTGCAAGGTAAGACCATTGATACAGCTACATCATCTCTCTCCTCCTTTGTTTCTGCAGTGAATGAGTAGGCAGGGCTGGAGGTTTTATGGGTGGGATGGGAATTGTTTAAGCTAGCTTTGCTGGCAAAAAAGTCTGTGGAACCACAGACTAAGCCTGAAAGCTATACTTATTGTCACTGGATTTCTGTCAAGGATCATATGGGATTATCTTTAGTGAATGTCAGTATCCTCTAACTGGCCCAAGAACTGAGTCTAATCTGGCACAGCAGAAACATCAATTCTAGAAAAATAAAGGGCTTGGATTTGGCCCAGAGAACTTATACTTTAAGCAATTAATATGTAAAAAACCCCTGAGGCTTAGTCTTTACTTCATACTTGAAATGTACTGGTATTTGTGTGCCAAGTATGCTACATAGAAATGAAAACACCATTTTTGCATGCTATAGGAAATACTAACACCAAACAAAATTATGTTAGTGTTCATGCATTATTAATACTTTTCCCCACATTAGTAATAGTCCCTACTATTTCTAATGCAGGCCAATTATGCTTGCAGTTAAAGTTTGCTCTTTTTTGCTCTATGGCACTCCAATGACCCACCATGATGAAAATCCTGTAAGTTTCAAATACCATGTTAATATGTCCATGTACTTCCTCCTCAAAGTGACTGAAATTAAGTCTATGAAATACTACAATTTGATTATGAAATAATGATAAAAGATACAGGATACAGATGGACTAACATCATGGTCCAACAAGCCCTGTGTAATTTATATAATCTTTTAAATAGCATCTTTTTAATGGGAGTGTTAAAAAACATTTGAAATTGATAATACAGTGGTACTGCACAGTAAATCCTGTGAAAAAGTCTACTGTCACTTTAACGATGACTTCACTGACCTTATGAACAGTTCCCCACAGATGCTGGAAGCTGTGTCATATCATTAAAGTGGACCTAAAAGTGGACTTAATTCATTGTAGAGAGTATGCCAGGCACATTACTGCAGGAAAAATATACGTATATAACCTGATATGCTAGGTTCAACAGGGTATAACAGGCATCGTGTTTCAATTTGGTTGAAAAGATAAAAGAAATTATACTGAAAAATAAGACACTGGTAATTGCACTGCGTTTTTAATAAACTTCCATTTGAAAAAACTCTTCACATCAGTTGCTATGTTTGCTACTAAATATGGATGCAATAATGCAAAAAGATGAACCTCTACATTTATTATAAAGCTCTAGCACTAATTTAAACTTATATGTTAATACAGGCATCTTGTTTCTGAGATCCTAAACCAGCCTGATTTAGCATCTCTGAGCTTATTCCACTTAAACAAGTCTAGGTATAATTGAGACATTTGCACATAAACAAGGTCAGCTAAAGATGAACCTACAGCACACCAGCTACTCTGTCATAAGTACTCACGTGTATTCTGAGTTCATCATTAATAATGAATGCTCTTATGCTTTTACTATACAGTTGATAACATGTTATAAATTTACTTCCTAGAGTAAGTTTTCAGCTGCTTGTATGCTTAGGAATATCCAGCTCACTATGAAACACTTGCTCTATGTAAAGGGAAGAGATCAGAAGACTGGTTGAACTGTTAGAGCAGCTTGAGCCACTGCCATCCGACTACATTATCAGTAGCACTTAGGTTTCAACTGTATCTTTACTAAACTAACAAGCTCTAAGTAACATAAATACCACTACTTCAGGTTGTTTATGGACAACTGGCAGGCAAACTGGAGCTGGCTTTTCAATACATTGACCATTTTATATTTTAGTATAATTTTTATGCAATGGGAGAGAATCATTAGTAAACTAACACTTTAGGCGAAAATAGAACAAAAACATATTCTGAAACTGCTTTTAAGTAGCCACCTTATTTTGTACAAGTGAGACAAAAAGAATAAAATGTGCTTAAATTTCTCATCACAGACAGTTCTTTTTTTCTTTTTTGCATTATTCCCTCCATTTAACTACACTATCTTAACTCCAGAACAAAAGTAAAGGACTATACTGTGAAGAGCAGTGTATTTGTGTGTCACAACTGTAATAACATTATAGAGAAATTGCCCGGATAGCATAAACTGTTATGAATTTGAATACTGATTAGCCTGCCGAAGACAGTACTTTTAAACTGGTTTTCCAGACGCCAAGTAAATTCTGTTGTTGCCTACATGCAACTCCCTTGTTATTTTTAATTCTCTTTGCAATGTATGAACAATCTTTTACTAGGTATGACAACGAATATCTGAGGGCCTGCTAGATCAGTTTTTTGGTAATGCTTACATCAAAGATAGATCAGAATTAGTTCTTCGGAATTCAGACCAGAAGTATGCAATTCTGCACATACCTAAACAACTGACTATTTTGTTCCCAGCCAAACCTGTTGTAGAATAAACAATCTGAATGCATTTCAGGGGTGAATTACTATATGATAAGGAAAGTAATGATAATCCCAAGGTGACACAGCACAGCGAAAACAAACTTTATTATTATTGCAGACCTGAACAGTTACTTTTTATTGCTTTTAGTGAAATTATAGTCTCACTAAAAGTAGACTGCTTTTGGTTAGTTTGTGTGTGGAGAGATGAACAGCCGTCTTAAATCTGCTGAAAAATTAGGGAATTCTAGACAAATGAATAATGATTGCATATTGTTAAAATAAATCAGAAAAATTCAGATTCCATGTAGCATCAACAATCAGAAACTATTTCTGCAAGTCTCTTTTTTAAAAGAGAGTCAGTATCAGATAGCATAAGTTTACTGAAAGCTTATGAAAAAGTAGTCTGCAAAAAACCTGATCATTTCACAGTAGTTAATAACAGGTAGCACTGCCTTATACAAACCCACAGAGTATTTTACTGCTTGAAAAGTAATTCTTTCTCCAGCAGCACATCTTACATTTTGCATAGATTACGTTGCAAAATAAGCTTCTATTTTATGCACACCTTTGCAGAGCAATCTCTTACAAAATTATCTTGTAGAGATAAATGAAATTAATGATTAGACCAGCATGACATGGAAAAAGCCATACCCAAAATAAGCTCTTTGATCAAAGTAAAGCAGTTGAGCAAACTTACAGGAACCAGTTTCCAAAACCATTTGGTAGGAGACTTCAGAGGAAGCAGTAGGAAAAAAGAATAAAAGCAAAAAGCAAAGAAAAAAAGGAACAATTTATCAGATTTCATAATTAATTTTACAAAGCAATTTTCTTTAACAGTCTCACTTTTGTATAACAGTGAATTATAATTTAATGGTAAGCATTAGTGCACTGTAACTTCCATGTATTGAACAAATTAGCAGAAATAACACTGGAGAAATATGTCTGCAGTCTTTGTAGATCAACATCATAATTTTCCCACATGAACAGGTAAGATTGTCAGATCAATGCAGTTTTATTTAATGCTTTCACACATCTAATTGTACTCTACATATGCAATCCGACTGAAGAATTCATTTGAGACTTGAAGTCATGATACCACAAGTATCAAAATGAACTCCAGCAGCACATATGGGGAAGCAGGGAAGCTAAAGCAATGAAAAAAAGGTATAAACACACTGTAGTACAGTACAACCAATTGCAGTGAAGTTTGCATTAGTTACTTAAAGCCAAACAGTTATAACATTTAACAATATTTTTAAACAATCATATGACAGTTTTCAGAACAACAAGAGATGCAGGCAGTTATATTTTTGCAATGACAAATCACATTAGCATCAGCTGCATGATGTGCAATGACCTGAAATGTACATGGAGTTTTGGCTACTGGCAGAGAAATTATCAGAACCAATACATACAATTCTAAACTCATACATGATCAAAAACCACAAAACCAAATTATAAAGAAAAAGTTTTACAAATACAAAATTTGACCTAAAAGCTTAATCCTAAGCACACTAAAGTCAGATAATTTTTCTGTAACTCTGTTCACTGAACTCAAAACTAGCAATCCAATATACATTTTTATTTGTCCACTTGGCTGAAACTATGGTTAAGACTACTATGAATATGCTTCAAGAGTCTGAAAGACTGAAGATAATCAAGTTTAAATTCAAACTTACTGTAAGATTTATAAATATGTACTTTGTAAAGGCACTTAAGGAAAAGAGATAAACAAAAGCTGAAATCTCTTGGACAACATAATAGGAATTCAATAGCTGTTGAATTGGCACTTTCTGTCAACAGGAATAAACTTTTTTCCCTGGAACTTATTAAAAATCAGTCACTATAAAACCAAACTGAGTAGAGAATCCTGACTGACTTCTCCCAATGTTTCAAAAAAAAAAAACCACACCAAAAAAACCCAACAACCAAACCCCCCCCCCCAACCCCTAAATAAAACAAAATACCCCAAACCAAACACAAATAAAAACAACCACAAAACTAAACAAAACCCAAAAGAACAGAACAGTCCCTCAGGTCAAGGGCCTACAGTTTTACAAGAAGATTGTTTAATCCCCCCTAACAAAAAGTTTTAAACATGACTATGAATTTAACTCAGTATAAATTCATCCTATGGTGCCAAAATGGTAGTCATGCCATTCGTTAAATACTTGTTTCTGCTCTCTTCCTTGCACCATCATTTGTGTTCATGCAGCTGTGCATTAATTGCATTAATTGGATCAAGAAGCTGATCCTGCTGCAAACTTATTTTCTTGACAGGTTAGCTTTTGCTAGCAGTGTGGATTTATGACACATTAAATTGAAAGTGGAACTATGGCATTAGTGTTTTACCTTCAAGCAAAAAGTTGCACTGTTTAATTAAAAAAAAAAATTAAAGAATTTAGGTCTATGGGTGAATACTCACATTTGTTTCTCTCATAGGATTTGCATTGATTTGGCTTAAATCTGTTAACACTGATTCAGTCTAAATCACAAAAGCAGATGGAAAAACAAAGTTTTTTTGAGAAAGCTTTGACTACATTGAAAATCAGTAGTTTAACCAGTGCAACCATACATTCACTACATATTATTCAATAGAAGCCTGAAAACCAAAGCTATTCACTACAAAACTTGAAATCCCAATTCTGAAAGATGATGCGGAGACTCTACCAGAAAAAGACGAGGTTACCACAAATCACCGGCTGATCAAGATCCACAGAGGACTACCTGGAACTAAAAATCATACGTACTCCTTCCTCTCTTATCTTCTACAGGAAGCTAGCAGTAGAAGAAAGTGAAGGAAAACAAAAGCAATCTCATAATCTGTTAATACTGTTTTTATCTATCCAGAAATAGAAAACAGGTAAATTTTATCAGTTGTATCATTTATTAATCTGTGTATATGATGCTTACAATTTTTAGAAATGTCGAGATTTACTATTTATGGCAAAAAGGTTCACCACAGATTTGTAACAAGATAGTAAGGCATTAATTTGGCAGGCTTGAGGATTATGTTGAGATTATTTTTCACTATTGATAAAGTTATGAATTTATCACAGTAAGAAATTATAAAATAATTAACAAGTCTACTCATTAACTTTGTTTCACTTTTAGGTACATAACTTTGCTGCTTCTTGGCCAGAAATTAAAACTAAAGAAAAGCTTTTGCTCATGACTAGAATGATCTATTCTTCCCAGGTTTGTCTGGCCACGTCTCTAAATCAGCAGAAGAGGTATTCTTAATTTAAATTTAGATGAGGTTCAAAACCTGACCACACCTCAGAAACTCTGAAACTTAAATATCTATAGGTGTTTGGCTAGTGCAGAAGGTAGATTGCAAAGTTTCTTAAATTTTAGAATGGAATCATCACCTTTTGAACTGCTAACTGTGTTGGTAATACGAAGAACCTAAATTACAAAACAGAGCCCCAACCTGAAAAGGATGGTGGAAGACAGAATAGAAGCACGATTAAACATTCCAATTCCCCTTCATGCTAAATTTACAAATACAAGCAGCAGTTAGGAGTTTAAAAACATCAAAGAAAGAAAATAAAACAATTGAATTCAGACACTGAGAATTAAGCCACGACTATAATATGAGCACAGAAAATGCTATACTTAATAAACATATAGAAGCATAATTTAATTTGCCCATAAAAATGGAAAACAATGTAATAATATTCCTTTAGTTAATACAAAAGCAGAATTCAATCCCCTCCCACCTTTTTTTAATTTAAGAAAATCTACTGAAACTAATAACTAAACCCAGGCATAGCATGAAATGGAGAAAAAAGAAAAAAAAAAAAAGAAAATCACACTAATTAGTATTCAGATAAAAGTTATATACATATTTCAGCAATACCCAAACTTGGTATAGGAATTTAGCTACAGATATTTCACAGCTTTGCTGAGAGATATGAGGTAGGGTCAATGCCATAAAGTAACAGGACATGTCACTGATTCTGTGCTATAAAAAGAGGAATGCATGGACTGATGCAATATGGAGACAGATAATCTGGGTAAAACACCTGGATATCTGGAAATAAATACTAGAAAATGCTTGACAGGCACCACATCATAATTTAACAGAAGCTCGTGTTAGAAACTCTGACCAACTTATTTGATACAATTGATCCATCCAATGGACCTGCATTATAGTTTTCTTTGAAAAGCTAGTATTCAGTATGATCCGCAGTCAAGAAATACAGGTTTTGGTTATAGTGTTTAATGTGCTTCTAAATCTCAGATGCTTGCATGTGTGCAATCACCATTAGCTTTAGCAAAAGTAAGTGGAAATTTGGGAAATATTGTGAGGCATACAACAAAAAGAATGGCTGAGACTTCAGAGTAGTAAATTAGCCATCAGTTGAACAGACCAGTGTTTCTCAAAGAAAACCTGAAGTTAAATAATCTGAATCAGTTGAAAATATGTTGCTGTCTTCCTGCATGCAAAGTAACAAGTTCAGTAATTCAAATTCCTTAAATACTTCAAAATAGAGTTGACTGAATACTTCATATTCTAGATTTATTTTCTAGAAGCAGATTCCATTTTATCATTGTATTTACTGAAACTTTAATGTTCAAATGATATTTTGACTCATTATCAAGGTAGTTTTATCCTTATTTTTCTCATGTACTTAAATGTGAAGGATGGCTAACTTTCTAATAGTTTTTTTTTTTTTATAAACCGTAATCCGCAATAAATTTACTGTCAGAAGAGACATCTAGGGGTCACAACTGGAGCCTGAGGTTTTGCCCATGCTCAGATTTTATGCTAATTCAATGCCCTGGCATAGAATACCTTACTTGACAATGTAATTTATGCAGCTGAATCCCACACTGAGGCAAATAACATAACATGTACCTGGGATAATAGTATTAAAATTCAGTGTATACAAGAAAAGGCCTTAATTACAAAGTTTTCCGTGATATAGCAACTGTAGCATGATTTGGCTGGCTGTTTTGCAAATGCATTTGTACACTGGCCAATAGAGCAGGGCTCTGTGTTATAGCTTCACAATTCATACAAAAAACACCACAAATGCATACACCATTTTTATGTAAAAGTTTTATTCCATGGGGTCCATTTAGGGTATCAGAGTTACAGACTATACAAGTCTTTCAACAGTTGATTCAAGAATGCTGACATTAAAGATTAATTATAAACTAAAAATTTTATCTTGCTATTCCCAATATAAAATGCAAACTATAAGTGAAAATAAATATTACTGAATTTTCACAAATACAGATAATTTTATGGCATTGCTCTGATACTAATGTTCTCTAACTTTGTTTACCACATTAAGACTCTCATGCACTTTGGATTTTAAAAATTATTCTCATCTTTCAGAGTGACCTAAAAAAACCACACAAAACTTCCTATTATTATTTTCAGGAAAAAGAAAAATCACTAGAGGACAGAGGATCACAGGTTATCTCCCTGCCCCGTTTACTATGTTTTATCTAAATTTGAGAAATGAACTTGTCAAGGACATCTTATTCTCCAGATTTCTGTGCTATTACCACTATTGAACACAGATTAAATTTTCCATATCAGGATATATGCATCAGGGTCACACTACTACTGTAAAAAATACCATTTTCTTTTGCTGAGTCACATATTTACTAATTAGCCTTCATCATTCCTTACATTTAAAAAGAAACCACAAGTGCAAGGACATACATTGCATTCATGCTTTTTGAAACTGAACTTCTAATCTTGCCAGGTAACCCTCAGCTGCTTCAGAGTAGCATTGAAAGGGAGACAGCTGCTCACATGAAAACAGACCAGGAAGGGTACTGAAGGATTACAGCCTTGCAGTAGCTAAGAAATCTGCTCTGCTTTCAAATGCAGGGATAATACCAAAGAGTGTTCAAACCGATTACCAATTCCCCAATAATAATTATATCACAATAGGATAAGTGATCTCATTCTGAAGCAAGCAGTTTTACATACTCTGGAAGTGAATGCTACCCTTCCGTATCTTGGTGGGTATAGTGCTACTTAATTAACTGAGCTGCTCAAACAAAAGGAAAAAAAATCCTGTTAGGAAAGGAATCAAATGTAATCTGTTTTTATTGTATATATAATAAAACCTGTAATCAACTGGTATTTTGGATCATAGCCAGAGCAATGCTTCTCATGATGCCACATATAGATTTCTCTTTTGAGATGCATGCAATTCACAAGGAAAAAACATTAAAAATCATGAATAAAAATGTGGTGGTCTTTTTCATATCAGATCTGACTATAGTTTTAATTCATTTGAAAGTATTCATTAATCTTAATAAATTCCTTAGGACTAACATAACAGATGTTTCCCTATGAAAGATTTATTTGTCAAAAAGGACAATGGGGAATAAAAAGTGCAACTCTATTAGTGTTACATTTAAATGGATATTTTCATGGAAACGATAAAAGAAATTACAAAATGAGTGCATAGTAAAAGTTTGCTTTCTTTAAAAAGCAGTTAAAAGTTCAATGTCTGCAAATGTATATTTACCTATACATACTATATGCAAGTAGTTTTTGCTTACAGATAAATGCTTATTCTTGTTTAAAATATTTTAACTCCTACACCTACCTTTTGACCTCCTGCAGATTCTGCACTGTGATGCTCTTTTAGTTTTTGTTCCTGTTCCATTATGTCTTTCAAATGTTCATTTACCTAGGGACAAAATAGTTTCTTCAGTGGTCTGTTCTATGAAACAAGTCATAGAAATTCTAAGTTTTCAAAAGGTGTATAAATCACTACCACCGAGTTAACTGAAAAGATTAAACAAATATTTCAGACTATAGCCATCAAGCATAATCAGCAAATGTCCATTTCAGATGCAGTCTGGGCTCACTAGTTGTTAGCTTTACATTGTACAAACTAACCTGCCCCTTATTATTATGCTCAACGACATTTGATTAACAGTGTATCCTTGTTACTTGATTTGATTATGCAGTGAAGGTAAATCACCAAGCAAGATGTATTCAGATACAAACAGAATACCTTGGTTTTAAATCATGATAAATTACACAGGAAGATGACAACTCTTAGAGAGCCAAAAAGAGACCCTCGAGCAGCTGTCACGGCAACTCAACATGACATGTCATATGTAATGTTATTATAGTATTTTATTTAGACTTCCCATTTATTTGGTTCACATAACATGTTTAGCTTATTTCTGCAAACTTTGCATTTTATTATCCATACACAGCAGATAAAGGAACAAGCTGTATCAGACACAGTTTTGATATACTTACATACATATGTATCCTACCCACCAATCTTTAATCAAATCATATAGACTACAAAGAAAATCACAGCTTGCTTTTCCAGTACTCATACCTTGTTTATCCAGTACATGACAGCATCTTCGATGTCATAAGGTAGATCTGTAGCTTGGAAGAAGGACGAATACTGCTGAGTGCATGCAATCACCTTCTCAACACTGACCATCTCTACAGTATATGCCATCATAAGAGTATCGATCATGGCCAAGTGAGCACTCTACAAAGGGAAGCAGCAATACCTAATTAGTTTACACATCAAAAGAGCACTTATGTATCATTTCTGAACATAGCCACATACATGCAGAGACCAAAACTGTAAATGCTACAAGTTTTCTGTCTGGTTGTTAGTTTTTGAATGAAAGACAGATGAAGAAAAACCACACATAACAGATTTGAGAACGCAATACAAAGCACAAGGACATTAATTAAAAAAAAGTTTATTGCAGATTAAAGTAACTTCTGTAACAAAACTAACACCAAAAATAAAGACCTGAAAATGGAAACAATAAGCAATTTTAATGATTCAAACATTACATCACTTTTAACAGAGCTAAAAGAGATCTTTTAACTTTGTCACCCTAGCAAAAACAAAAACCCCTGCCTGATCAGTGTTATTTGTACTGGAAATAAAAGTTGAGACTGCCTGGTAAACAACCTTCATCATCATGAAAATGCTGCATTAATAAGTGGAAGTTTATCTATTTTTAAAGTCATAATCCAGGAAGATGACACTAATCTTAAGTAAAAAACCAACAAGATAGAAATATTTATTTTTGTTCTAGTAAACTAATTATCTTATGCAGATGCAGCTATATATGTGCAACTAGGTTTAAAATAAGCATATACTGATAAATAAAATACAGCTTCTGTTAAAAGTGGAGGTATGTTTCTCCTGGTGGTGTTATGTATTGAAAGACAATGGCTATTTCAGTTTGTAATAATTAAAACCAAACACACACACACACCCCCCCAACATAAAAAAAAGAGGATGACAGCCAGGATTTACATTAGATTCTTGTGACTGAATAAAAAAATGATAGCAGTTTGCAGAGGCAGTGCCTACAGCTAAACAGATTTGTTTCTGCTTCATGGTAAGAACACCAACAGCTTTCTAAGTATTAAGCAGCATTTCCCATGAACCAGAACAAATTCCAAAGACAGTATTTTTTAAAACATTGCCTTTAAACACAGCTCATGATGCAAACAAAGATTCCAAACACTTGTTAACACCATCGGTTCAATTCTATACAAAAATATTCATGTAAACATCTCAAGGTAGCTATAACAACCATGGCAACAGCAATGAACAATATGAGTCACACAGCAATATGCTATCTAATCATGATAGTTAAAGGTCATACATGCACATCATTTATTCCAGAATTCTCGGCAGGATAAAGAGGGAACAGATCCAGACTCTGTGCTGCCCTTAGTGTATCACCAATGAAAGTGATGATGCTGCCCTCAGAAGCAAGCAGCAGCACATACCCATTTTATTTGAATACAGTTAAGTTGCTTTGTTTAACAAAAAAAAAAAAGGCAAGCTATACTTACTTTATCTTCTAAAGACATTCACAAACTGTTCCTGACAGCCAACCTTCCTGGGACAAGCTTGTTCTCTTTGGAGTCTGGATGTGACCCTAGAGCCCCTCTGCCACGTACTCCATGATGCTCCTAGCACAAGTAGTGCAGCTAGGCTAGGAACCAGCACCTCTTTACTCCTGCCACCATTGATTGACTTATTCAGAATTAACTCCTTTCACCATATTCATCTGCCTTATGAATTTATTTACAGACCTTCAGTGGACAACTACTGATACAAGCTCTTAGGTGTGAATGAAGGAAAGAGCTAGGGAGCTGAATTCTTGCCAGCCAAAGTATTTAAGAAGGAAAGACAAAGCATATTGCCCATGACCAGCCTCCTGAGGAAGCTGCACTCCAGTGTGAAATACAGCATTTCTATACGTAGATATAAACACTCCTTTGTTGGCCCAGCAATGCAGCACACAGGAGGAGTTTGGACATAGTATCACATTAACTACTACTAAAGTCCCAAAACCTTGTGAGGGATTGCAGAGCCTGGGTCATCCATACAAATCCATGCTGTTCTGCAGGAGCTTCCAGCTCAGATTGCAGAAGGGTAGTTCAGCAAATGCATAATGGGAAAGAAGATGAGAAGACTTGGATTGTCTCTGACATCCAGGAGTCATTGCTCTAATGGTCTTTCCTTGCTATATCTTTGTTGCCTAGTCTGAATGGCACCTGGGTTAAAACCTTGTACCATTTCCAGACACCCCCCCTCCGAAAATGGAATGGAGGTATTAAAAGAGCAAGAAAATGCTGGATTTGCTTTTTAAGAGGAGGTAGTGCACAAAACACATTTTCCAGCCAGACATAAGAGAGCCCTCATGTGGAGTGCTACCGCTAGAGCTGTGCTAAGAGTCATCTGTGCTGATCCAGAGCTGCTCAGACTGCCTGCTGCACAAGAGGACTGTTTTCATGCCCTGCCTGCAGGGAGGACGCAGCCTTTCAGTTGAGGTCTGACAACCAAGGAAGCCCCAAGCAGGTTTGGAAGCAGAATCTTCCCCAGCTGTTGATCCATGACTAGTTCAATGGCTACTGTGCCTGTGCTCTGAGAACAGCCTGCAAGAAAAGCAAAGCAATCACTGGCAACTCTCCAACAGGGAATTTAGGAGCTTTCGCCTCCCATGCGGGATCATCAGTTTCTCCGTAAAACTTGATCATGCCTATGAAGTGGATTGCCAGTGGACAGAGAAAGCCACAAAAGTGTTGCTAGAACTGCCAATATGCTTAATACATTATAAATACATTAAGGAAAACTAAATTATTTAAAACTAGCTAGCTGAGTCACATTTTCAACATTTCTAGCAAATTATTAATGAACTGCAAACTACTTAAGCAAACAGAGGGAACAATGAAAGGGATGACCTTAGATAATACTCTGTACTATCACAACCAAGTGTAATAAGCTTTTACCCACACTGACTGGACCCATATCACAACTCTATTTTATATAAGCTATCAAATACAAGTGTCTTCAGAGTCTCAAAAGTGACTCCAAATTATTTTCTTTATAATCCAGGTCGGACACTAAAAAGGAGATTTTTTTTAAAACATACTAAATAATAAAAAGAGGAATTCAAGTCAACTTGCATCTCTTATCGTGAGAAACAAACTAGAAAACTGCTATTTTTCCCAGTTAGCAAAAAATCAACTTTATTTTATAAATAATTTCTTCACTAAAAAAAAATATTTAAAACTATTAACATCTATGGATTTTTCCCCCAGAAAATTGCAAGCAACCAAATAAGCACATAAGATAACTTATACCTAAAGTATTTGTTTTGTTCTTTTTAAAAAAGGGGGTACAGAAAGGAAGAGAAAACCATTTAATTCCACATACCTCTCTAATGGCTTTTTTCCCACTTATTCTGGAAAGTGTCAGACAAGCTGCATTCTTTTACATCTTTTAATTCACTATGCTCAACAAGAAAGACTAAATTAAAAACTGCACTACAAAAATAGTATCCTACTGCTCTAAATACAGGGTTTATCAGCATAACTGCTGACGGTCTCTAAAAAACAATTCTTAAAAACTTCTACTAATAGTAAATAAAGTTCCATTTTTTTGTACATCTCTCACTGAACATCATATTTTAGGTACAGCTAAAAAAGCAAGAGGGGAAAGTCACTTTTAGTAGTTGGATCCGCCATTATGACTGAATTATGACACAAGGAAGCAACCTTTCATATCTGAGGGGGAAATATAGACAGCATTCTGAGCCAGGCAGAAACTAGGATCAGCTGCTCAGCAATGTCTTTTCTCTGGACAAGCCTGTAACACAATGCCTGAAGGAACTCCCGAGGAGCTGCTGATGACTGGTACCGAGACGGTACTCTAAATGCTGCTACTTCCTTCAAGATGTCAGCAAATCCAGAAGAACTGCAGCATATTTGAGTAAGGACAAATGATTTTGAAAAAAACATTTCTTCAGAAGAAATAATAATAATAAAAAAATAATCAGTAACACATAGAATTACAGAGTAGAATACAAAACCATTACAGAAAGATCTTTAAAAAATAATCAAGATCAACAAAGCAGCAGTGTACAACACAGGAAGTAATACACTTTTATCACAAAACTGTTATGCAGAGGTTTGGTTTAAGCCAATTAAAAAAAAACTTCATTCTTTCATTTCACTACAATGGTGCAAAGTACTGAAGTCTTAGATGGCACACTACAAAATATTAAAAAAATACAGAAGGCTGGATTCTTAGAGGTATTTTATTTTCTAAGACACAAACACAGTTTTGTCTTTCCCAGCTATACCCTGCACAGAACACAAGAGTTTTAACTCAATAATCTTTACAATCTCAGGTAATTACTAGTTAGTTTCTGCCCTGTAATGTAGGTTCCACAGCTTTATTTTCTACTGCTGCATAGTTCAGTAAGAAGCTTACTGAACTGTAGAAGAAAAAGTATTCTGAGCATGACTGCTAATGCTTTCTCTGTCTGCCTAATCTTTGATTATGGAGCTCCACCTCCTTTGGAAAACTGCAAACAACTTCGTTAAAAAGTGTACTAAGCAAAAGATGTATATGATACTGTACACACAGATACTCATGGATAAATACCACGTGTTATAGACAACTCATATTATTATCTAATACTAAGGATATTTCTCATATTCCATTAAATGATATTCAAGTCAGGAGTTCTCTTTTGACCTGCCCCTTTAGGAAAATCATATACAAAACCATTTCCCACTATGCTGCTTGAAGAAAGGGACAGAAAGAAAACAGAGGATAAAATTGTTATCCTCATGCTAAAATAAATAAATACTCTTTTCTTGAGTCTTATTGAAAGAAAGAGTCCCCTGTCTCACTATGCTTTGGAGAAGAGATTTGATCTTTGACAGAATACGGCTTTTGTAAACAGGAATATGTATTTCTGTTCTTATTGAAGTTGGTCGTGCTTCAAGAATTTTTTTTCAAGAATTTTGTGAAGGAATTTGGTCATATTTTGAAAAAAAAAAATCTTCAAACTATAGTTCTCACTTGCACAATAAACACATATATTTATAGCTAAATTCCCTAAAGATTTTGCCTACACCGGACCAAGCTCTTGAGCAAAGAATAGAAGAGATCAGCTCTCTACAATTAGCTGAGAGAATATTTGTATCACCTTTGTATCAATAGTAATGCATGCAACCAACTGTTTCTACCTGCTGAAAACATGTGTTGGATCCAGATACTTCTCACAATACAGTAAGAAACAGTAACTTGAGCCAGATACTTCAGTTAACAGTAAGGTACAGATTAAATTCTATGGGCTTGATGAACCTTACTCTGAAGATATTACATACAAGTAAGCACTAAGATTCCAAACATATTATATGTTCCGTGTATTCCTAAAAATAACTGATCTATTAATGCTAATTGTAAGTAACATTTCTTAAATTAAAACTGAAACTCCCATTAATGTTCTGCCAGTATATACTAGTTCTTAATTCAATGTTACATTTCCTTGTACAATTATTACCCACGGATTGATTGTTATCAAGACAGAGCAAAGATAACTAGAAAAAAACAAAGCAAGAAAGAGAATAACTGAGAGAGAGTCATCCCCACAAAAACAGTCACTGAATTCATAACTGCTAGAAGGTATCGATCACATGGAATAACCATTATAGGACACGTACTTAAGGAGCAAAGACAGGTAAAAACAGAGTTGCTGATACGCAGAGTAAAAGAAAGACAGGATCAGCAGGCAAGCAAGGGATTAAACATAGATGACAACTGCAGCAAAAAAGTGTGCCTAGAGCACTGTGAGGATCTCCTTCTGTACCATGCTAACCAACTTCTCTGAATCCGGCTTTCTTGCAGATTCTGTGAACAATGCAGTTTGAGGAAGCTGAGTAGCTTTAGCCCCCAGCCACCCTTTCCCAAAGACCCTCCCCTAGATAATCCAAGTCTCAAATGAATCTGCTATCATAATGAGATACCACCTAAATTCCAAGTCTCAACTAAGAGTGGAAAATCGCAGAATTCCGGCTCACGGAAAGCACAGGCCAAGGCTCGATACCACCAGAGGTGAGGAAGGAATTTATGAGCAGAGCCAATAGGCAATAACTCTATTAGAAACTTCAAAGCTATTGCTTCATTTCACCAACATTCATAAAGTAAAATGAAGAGAATTCTGATACTACAAAGGAAACAACAGTTTTAAAGTATTTCAATCAACAAAATGGAGCAGTCTGAAGTAGTCAGTTCTGCCCCGTTTGATGATTTTTGGACCCAGTTCTTCTCTAGCCTCACACGGTACTTATGCCTAGCACAATTCTGACATAACCCCAGTTGTCTAGTTATTCTTGTCCTGCAACGGAATGATCGTGTCGAATTACCTCCTCACTGCATTTTCATGAAGAACAAGCGCTTGACTCTGATAAGATGCTTGTTCAGCAAGAACAGGCATTACTGAGTCATGCTAAACACATCATAGCAGGTTCTGCAAGGTAGAGGGAATGGTTTTTACTTTCAATATTTATCATAACCTTCTGTATTTGGTTAACTTTTTAAATTTAGTAGTCAACTATATGAATATATATAAAACATCATTATTTGACTGACTATATAGGAAATGTAATTCACTTCTAAAAAAAGGATTTGTTAAGTACAGATACTTGCTGAGTTAAGCATTTTGATAGCACTTCTAAGTTCTTCTACCTGAGATTTCCTCATTATGCTTGTTCAGGAATTTAATGATTTGATCTATTAACTTAAGCCTAACTAAATACTTAAAGATTCCCAGATTCTTTCTGAATCACTTAACCAAGTGAGACCTCGTCCCACTCCAGGTCATAGTGAAACAAGATACCTGCACAACATGCACTGGCATCAAGAACTAGCAAGTGGTGCTCATCACATTATTTTTGTCATATTTTATAGTTTCACACTATCTACTTTGATTTTTTTTTTTTCCTAATATACTTAGCAATTACTCCATAAGTTGCCTGTAGCCTATTTACTGGAAGAATCAGGTGCCTAATGGTAAAAACCACAAAGGCACTTCACTGCCTTTATGTCAAGTACTCCATGTTTCAAAAATAAAACATCTGTAGTTGGATAGGTTAAACTAAAATGACAAATTAACGCAAGATAACTGATAACAAGATAGCTATACACATTTAGATGAATAAACAGCACCAGCCTCAAATTTCCCAGAATATTTTGTGTTTGCAGATAACTAAGGATTTTCCTAGATCACGCTGTAAAATGCTGTCCAGATAAACCAGAAACAAAAATCTCTTACAAAAACTTATATTCTGTTACATATGTGCACTGTCTCCTTGCTCTTATGCTCTGGATATTTTGTTACATATGCGCAGTCTCCTTTCTCTTATGCTCTGGACATTTAAATCAAGAACAAGCAGTAATTATATAAAATGCCATCTGAATTTCTTCTGTCACAACTATCCCCATCAATCTTTGAATACAGGAGTGGGAAAAAGAGAAACAGGGCTTCGGTTATAAACCAACTATACCCATATATAAATACAAAGTAGTTCCTTCTTCCTGACTCACTCATACCTGCATAGTAATGACATTAAAAGCAGTGATTTAACTTCCCTGGTAGCTCAGCTAAAATGCCTTCAAAGGCAGTTATCACTGGGAAGTATCCAAGCCTGTTCATCTCAGAACATTTGCTGAAGGAACACAGCCTTAGGAGCGCTAGAGAACTACCACTTCCTCATGAAAATGCAGGAGCAGTGACAAGACAAGCTGGGCTGCTACAGAATTTGGGGTGAAGAGTTCATGTTTGGGTGATGTGCTTTAAGAGAGGAAGTTAGAAAGAGAGAAAAGAGGCTGAGGTCCCAAAACAAACATGTATGTAGGACTGGAGTACTAATTCATGGAGATGAGAGTGGAAGAGGAAACAGAGGCACATCTTCTCCAGTGCGTGACTTAGTCTGGCACTGTGCCACAGCATGCTAGAAGTCCCACTTACAAAGCCACTCAGAGCCACTGCTCACTATGTTATCAGAACAGACTAGTTTTGAAACATTGCAACACAGACTTCTAGTTAATCCTTTTCACAGTTAAACATTGATAGCCATTTCTGAATGGCAGCTTTTGTTGCTCAGGTAACTGATACAACATGCTCTCTAACTAACATACATTTCTGTTTTGCCTTTTTCTTAATACAAAACTAGTTACTTACTCTCACACTTTATCTGACAATCCTTATAAGGCTTAAAGCATTGAATGAATGTAAAAGACCCATCTGGTAGAAGTCATGCTGTTAACTTGATATTACAACAATGATTTATTAAGATTTTGCCTAAAGGAATACAGAGGATGAAATTTTACATAATTTTCAACATTTAACACATCTCCTTCTACTGCCCAGTGGCTGTGGGTTCTGATGAGCTAAGTTCTAATAATGAGCTCTTCCACACACAGTACTAATGAGAGTGAGAAAAAAATGATGCTTTAATTAGTGATGAATAGTACAGTATACTGTTTGTTCAATTACTATGTTTGACACAGATTGGAAGGTTGATTACTCATTGCAATTTAGGATGAGTCTCAGTTTGAGATAGAATATAAGAAGTTTCTCATTTTCTACAATTTGCTGGAGAAGAACTCAAATAGTATTTGAAAGAAAGAACTTCGAAACTTAGAAAAAAAACTTAGACCAACCCCCTTCCCAAAGCAGGTCCAACTAGCTCAGGTTTCCCAAGGACTTCTCCAGTCAAATTTTTAATATCAACAAGGATGAATAATCTACAACTGCTTTAGGCAACCACCTAATGTCTTCCATCATGTTAGAGTTAGCTGGTATCCTTCTCAATACAAAATCCCAGCCTCATGGTAAATATATGGCTAAACTAAAATGTAGAGAAAGTCTCTGTAGCTCTCATTTGCTTCAAATACTGAGCTCTCACTATATTTATATCAAGCTTTTTTTTTCTTAAAGGTAAACACAGAACACTGCTTTCCCACAAGAAGAAGGACGAAGTTAGCTGTGGTTCCTTCATTTCTCAAACCAAAAAAGGATCAAAGTAGGGCCAAATTATCAATGGAAATCTCCAACTGAATTCCAGGATTGTTGCCAAAAAACCTGCAACTCATCCAAAGCCCAGCTGAACACTGCCATGCTGCTCCATTACAAAATAAATCCAGAATACCTTCAATAAAAATGTAAAAAGATGCATACTTTAATCCAGCGTAATTCAGCCTACCACATAAAACCTAAGTTGTTACAGGATGGTGTGAGAAATTGAAAACAAACAGGATGCTACCTTTCAAACAGGGGAAACAAGCATGAATTTTTGCACAAAGAGCCCATATAAAACATTCCTACGTTTTCAACTGAAGCGGCTCCATATAGTTTTCCTTCTGCTTTTCTATATATACCTTTACATGTCATCTTTTAATGTTTCATTTACTAACATTGTGATGAGAGAGCTGCATCTGCACAGTTCTGGGACTGGCTTTCCAGGGTAAGATTTTTAACTCCTACATTCTACTCAATTTCCTGAGGAAATGTGCCTCCCAGCTGGAACTCGTGTGAGATTCTTGGCAAAGTACAACACTGGAAATACAGACCTAAATTACTCAGGGAAGGCATTTTAAGAACAACTTTTAATTATAAACAAGAGATGTGGATTTTTGTTGCAAAACTCATCTTCATTTTTGAGAGGTGACCATCCTTCCTGGTCCAAATTTGTATTTTTATCATCTGTTGGGGAAATGCGTACCTTCTAGCATCTTAGATAAAACAAAAAAAATCTAGTGTTAAAGCCAATGCCTCTGACATGTAAGCATCTAAGACCTAGGGACAACTTTGTTCTGTCACATGTCAAATATCACCATATTTTTATAAAGCTGCTGTTCAAGAACCTACGAAATGTTTCTGTGATTTTTGTTAAACTGATGTATAAAAGTCTATTTTTAGGACACAAACATGAGAATCTTTCTTAGGCTTAGCTTTGTTGATCTAGGAAAATATTGGCTAAAGAAACCAAAACATTACATCTGGTCATTTCAACATACTATCTTCAAAAAGAGGAAAACTAGCTTCAATTTTTATATAAAAACATAATACGAAATCTTCCTGCATTTGCATATGAACAAGCTCCTGATAATTTCCTTGCTGTTTCTTTATCAACCATAAAAAGGGCAGAGGAATAAGGTCATCACACTCATTACTATAATGGCAAATACAT
The DNA here is from genome assembly GCF_026419915.1 of Harpia harpyja. Classification (NCBI taxonomy): domain Eukaryota; kingdom Metazoa; phylum Chordata; class Aves; order Accipitriformes; family Accipitridae; genus Harpia; species Harpia harpyja. The sequence goes on along the minus strand of NC_068950.1, from coordinate 21,456,341 downwards.
TAAGAATAGGAGTTATTTGACCCTTTCCTCAAAGGTTTATAGGAATATCACATTTATAGACCATAACACAGCACAGTAAGACATGAGAGGGAAATAGACCTCATCAAACATTTTCTTCTAAAGTAACAGCCAAGGTCAAAAGAAATTTCCCCATCTCCTACTTCAATGAACTCTATCAGCAGCATAAAAGACATTAAGAGACACAGAAAATTATACTGATCACAAGAAACCTGTTTCTCTATGGCTGTTAATGTAGTAAAACCTTGTAAGTGACAAGCTGCTGACTAATAGCATTACTAAATCAGACAGCTGACCAACATTTTTTCATCTACTTATTAAAGGATTGTGACAGGCCAGCCACAACAGTGGCTGCTAAACAAGGACATGGTCCACAGCGATGTTATAGCCCAAGTAGGAAAGGTGCATTATGGTTGTTTTGATAAACACATTCAAAAGTCTTTCCACTTGTTTGGTTAATCTGGACTAAACACCAAGCTTTAAGACAGATCTTGAACCTCTAAAGTAAAGTAGGGCTTCTTCAGAGAAAGACTTATACATATGCACACGCAGGCATAGAACAATTATTTTACTATAAACTTTATGATCTGTTTTTTCATCTTCACAACTAACTCTGGACTCAGGTATATAATTTATACCTAAGAAAGAGCAATTTGCGTGTCTTCGCAGAGATCCTGCTGTACCAATACTTTTTTAATAGATTACATGCACCGAGGGATGTCCACTTAATCCACTGCTGTATATTTTTGCAGGACATCTGGTTGTAGTCCCCATCACTATAAGCTTCTGCCAAGCATAGGGCCATAGAGGCTATGTCTGTATCAGGAACTACTGCAGATCAACAGGAGCAGATTGGTAGACAGAAAGGGGTTGTGCTGAAGATGCGATACCTACAACAGACTTCTGTTGTCAACCATCACTCCACTTTGAAAATAATCTGGCATTTAAACAGCGTACTAGTAAGACAATGGATTATCCTTCTATCAGCTTTTCACAAAAATGGGAAAGTCAATGAAATAGTAACTAAAGCTTTTCTTAAAAGTTACTTTAAAGGCATGAAAAATAGTTATAGATGAGATACCATCTTCAGTAAGTACATTTTCTTTACAAGAAAACTTTCTTTCTAAAAATGAAAAGGGTAACTAGCTTGTGGCCTACACATAGAAAAGACTAGAATGTTCTTTTCCAAAGAATTAAGATAGAACAGGAGACCGTTGTGAACTAGAGACTACTTCTCAGTTAACTGGCAACCAAGGTAAAACGATGCCCATTCCCATCCTTCACAAGTATCTGTTTGTGAACTGCTACTTTTTATGGCATGAAAATGAATCAGAAAAGTATCGCTCCACCTCCCTTTGGTAATGAAATAACCACCAGTTCAGTTCGTAAGTCTATTTAAAGAGTAAAACAACAAAACACACGATCATGTTCTCATTCCTCATGCCTTTTTGGTTCATAATGTTATTCCAGGAGGTGTTGCATAATTAGTAGCTCTCAAAACAGTAAAGTCAGTTGCAGCAATAACATATTCACATTGTGGTAAACAACTATTTTCTTTGGCACAATATCACTCCTCCTTTTCTCCCCAACTAAGACAAGCTGAATAAGAGGGCAGAGTGATAAATGAAACAAAATCGAAAACAGCTGAACAGAAAAACACAATACAGAAACATGAAAAATGGTAACTCCTATCCTTTCATTTTCAAAATAACACATTTCAGTGACTTAAGATGGCGATTACTAGAACATAAGTATTTGCTGTGCTTCCAAGAACAGCAGTAAATACCAATGATATTATTTGAAACCTCTGCTACAAGCACAAGATAAGTCAGCACATGCTGTCCAGAAACCACACAAGCCCTTCGCATAATGATGAAATCTTTGCTTTGGCAAAAGGAATTATCCCCATATATGAACCTCAACTATTAAATCACCTTGTTAACTGGGAAGAGGAGGGGAGATGAAGGGAGGCAAAGCACAGGAACGGAAAGTATTTCATAGCTGTCCTTAAATGACAGATTCAGAGACCAACAGCTGTAAACATTAAGTCCCATCAGCAGTGCCACATACTGCCATGGAAGGATCAGCGTAGGCCCCGTGCAAACGATAGGTAAGTGTAGTGTGTTTAAAAGCATGTGACTCCTGGCAAGATTCAGGTAGTTCGATTGATGAGCTACACTGTTCTGTCAGTCAAAAGGGTATAACCACAGAACAAAAACCTTTGCTGGGCAGTTCGGATGCTGAACCTTTGGAGGAACTGAAAACAGGTTTGTTTGGAAGAGTTGCAGAATAAGGTGGTGTGAATAGTAAGGACTGCAGAAGAATGACATCAAGCCAGGCCAAAATCTCTGGAGAGGTACTGCTGCAAGAACTTCATTGACGGTTTTTTTGACTGGACTAAATAAAGCAAAGAAAAGTAGAAATTGTTTCCTGAGTATTTTTTTTTTTAATTTCTGAATGCCTTATTTTGCTCTGCGTTTTAAGTCTGTTAGTGGTTTGTTTGTTTTTTTTCCATACCTCCTTCTCATTAAAATTATAGGTAGACTGACATCTCTTCTTTCTTTTCAAGCATCCAAACTCTGTAATCCCATAATCCTTAAATGGGAAAGGACGACTATTGAGAAACTTGTCTGAACTATATGTGAGACATTACTGGACATTTTAGCAAACAATTTAAAATCACTGGCTTCAAGTATATTGTATCAGAATTGAAGGCAGTACCTTTAACTTATGTTACCTAAATACCCAAAGGAAAATTTTACCAAACCTAAAAAGCTGGCTTTCTGCATAGGCAGGTCAATCTGTAGTATTTCAAAAAGTAAAAATCAATATTGTGATAGTACAAGATCGAATGGACACTATTAGAAAAGCTGGTACATAATTCTCACTAAAGCAGAAACATCACAGCACACTTATTGGTCACAGGTAACAGGCAATATACATTACAGTGTCTACCTAATCATCTAAAACATATGATAAATCCAAGTCAGCAAGCAATTTTGCCAAAGGAAATTCTTACAGTACATGTTATAGATATGAAAGACTGGGCAGAAGAACTTAATCTGTATTAAAAATTAAAACTTGTCAGTATTTTAAAATGTACTTTAAAACAGTTTAGATAATTTTCAATTTGCTTAATAATGTTAATTACCATATAGGAGGTGTAACAGTAAGCTGAACTGTGGTTGCTCAGTTGCTTTCTCATTTCTTAATATTTTACACTATTATAAACAACAGTGACAATTTTTATTTGCTTAGTTCCTATACTTTTCCTTAGCTGGCAAAACTGATTAGTCTTACAGCCATTAAGTAATACAAACCCACTCCCCAAATACCATACACTTGCATGCCAAGTGATATAGATTTTGATGTTAATCAGTCCTTTGGTACATTTGTCATTTGCAGCATTTTTATAGTAATCACAATTACAGGAAACATCACAAGAAAGTGCTAAAATTACCCAGATTTTTTTTTAAGTTGTTATTAAATACTAATTCAAAGCAGAATAAGACAACAGATGTTACTCTCCAGAATATTTGATTTATTTGTTCGCCTCATCTCTTCACTGCTCCAGATTACAAAGGTTACTCATTATAATTGCTGCTTTATGCTGCCATTCTCTTAGGTAACTTCCATTTGAATTATAACATTTTGCAGTATTATCAGTCATACATTCTACGTTATGGGAAACGTGACTACAAAGTGAACTATCATGTACCTCTTTGACACAGGACTTCCCCCTACCATTCTTAACAGTATCTACTGTTAAGAATATATTTCAAAAAAGAACTTCTTTACCATCTTTCCTCTCCTTACATCCAGGCATAATCAAAACCTGACAGAACATTCAAACAGTAGATTTTAATAGATTTAACCAGCATTAAAGCTAAACACGCCATTTGTAATTTTTTTCAAATCATTCCTAATGTGGACATACAGCTCACTGTATTCATCCTCAAACACTGAATAGTTGCTATTTTGAGACATATTACTTAAGAGCCATGATAAAAAGTCTTTTCCAAGTTATATGTTGGATACTTAAGCACACATACCAAGCAAGCAAAGAGGCACTATAGAGCCCCAAGAAACACCACAGGCCTTAAACAGTGAGAATGAATCAGTTATTCAAACAGCATTATCCCTTTGGGATATGAATGAGACAGGTTGTCATTTTTAGAGACTAACATCACACTTTTGCCAGAGTCCCAAAACTACAAATGAAAACGTCACTCTGGCTCTTCCTAGCTTTCCAGTATTTGGCATTGCCACTAATTTTTTTACCTTTATTGCCACTAATTTTTTATCTTTTTTTGTGCACAGTAAGGTATAGAAATAATATGCCCAATTTCGTTTTTACAGATACTGGTGTCCATATCAAAAAAATTGTTTGTTTTTAAACAGATTATTTTTATAGAGTAATCAATCATTACAAACACCAGTTGTTTACTGTTCCAGACATTTGCCTAACAAGTCTTGTTCAGCTGTTTATAAACTTGAGACCTTTTGAAAACTTGCCTTTACACCTTGGTATTTCAACAAGACACTGGATGAAACAATTTCAACTCTCTATTAATTATTGCTAATGAATGTACTGCCAAGATATAGTAGTGAATGTATTCATATTTGCAAATATACTGCTATATAATTATGGTAAAACATGCTGCTTGATGAGATAAAGACAAACAATTCTTTCACAAAAATAAATAAATAATAATAAATAAATATATATAGGCCTGATTTTACAGTCTTCTCATTCAGACTCCAGATTTTATTCTCTATTTGATTAATTTAATAAACATTTCACTGATGTGAAAGCAGCCCTACCTTAAGCACTATCTACTGCATATTGAAATTTACAACAATCTAATCCAGGGAAAAACAAGTGACCTACTAAACTTTCAAATTTCACCTCAAAATACCATTTAGCTTTCAATATATAATCAGGTTCGAATTGCTTATGCAAATGCAGCTAACTGCATCCTCTAAAAAGGCATCTGAAATATGTAAAATATTGCAAAAGCAGTTTCTGTAAACATGTAACAGTCTACTGTGACATGCTTTTTCACAGCAGCAAGTACAAAAGTTAACCTTTGAGACTGAATACTGGACTTAAAGAAGTTAAACAATTCATAACCAAAACTAATGTTTATAATTACAGGAATAAAATAAACTTCCACTCAAAGTGCATATACCTTGATGGCTCCAACAAGTTAGATTACTTTCAATGTACAGGGAACAGGTAAGATTTTTAAATGTGAGAAAGGAAGGGTATAATTTTTTGTATAATCAGTTTGTGACATCAATTCTAGAGAAAAGCCTAAGCCATTTTTTCTCCTTTACCCCCCATTACATTAGGGAACAGTCATTTCAATACAGTTATAAAAATAACCTTCTGAAAAATTCTAAAACTAAGAGAAACCTACTTAAAATATTTGCCAAATCACTAATTAATATCTAGTAGCATCTATCACATGCAACATCGTCATCATTATGTTGAAACAAAACTCATCCTGAACCTTGCAGCTCACACACAAAGACTGAGACAAAAGCAGCAAGGGTAAGTTGACTGGACAGTATTTTTTTGTGTTAACTATATATTGTATTAAATGTAAATGGATTTTAGATAAAGAAATAACCTAAATTCACCTAACGGTGAAATAGTTGTTTCAAAGAAAAATGTCACAGTTTGGTATGGAAAGAAGAAAAAAACCAAGTGAAAACGTGGGATAGATGTTATAAAGGAAGAATAGCCTCAAGATCTAAGAATTGTAGATGAAGCTCTTGGAAATCTCTTCCGCTAAAAATACTGTAGAAAGCAGTGATTAGCATGTAGTCACAGTATTTGTAAACACATTTTAAGCAAGAAGTAAAACTTAATCATCAATTTCAGTTGGAATAAAACTGAACAAGTTCATAAAAGGAAATAACCTGTTATGTCATTTTAGTAAATACTATCTACATAAAAACATGTAGCCTTTTAAACTGAAAATTGAGTGGCAGTTTTAAAGCCTAGATGCATTGTACAACTTTGCACAATTGTTAAAATATTTGTCACATTAAAATGCCAGGCAAAGTACAATTCTGTTGTTATTTTTAAATTAGTTCTTCTAATAGTAGATCTTACTTGAGAAGTTTGGTAATATCCATTTCAGGTCAAATATAGGTAAAATCCGTGATACACATTCATTTATATTTTCAAGTAATTCAAGTATCTTTATAGATTTACATAACATTATTTTTTCTTAGGGAGAATGTACAACCTGAGACAGTATTTATTACATTTGCAGGCTTCAGACAATGTTTAGTGAAAAAATCAACTCACTCCCCACTTGAAGATTTTTTTTTTTTTCTTTTACTCAAGCAATACTTCAAGATTAAATTCTCTGAAAGCCTCTGACACTCTCAACAAATATTCCCATTTGGAAGTGTCAGTTATTCTGTAACTAGAAGAATTCCAATCAATCTTTCCTGCATAAAGACCTGGTATTCTAATGAAAAGGGCTTAGAGAAGAGCAAATTGTGACGCTCATATGTTACAATGCTGCTGGCACTGCAATGAAAGAAAGTCCTGAAGATACTTAACTGCCAAATTTGTAAAGAAAAGCAATTTCCTGGTTCTGTAGGTCCTGTACTTTGCCAATTAAAAAAAATAAGAAAATAAGAAAAGGTTTCCTCCCCCTCATATAGTGCACAGCAACCAATGCTTTTCAAAGGAAAGCACTTCCCTGAGCTGTGCACCACAGAACTTCATTTTAACCTTGTTACTTCTCAAAGCTAACCTTTGCTTAAACATTTATCACTGAATTCCATTTGAACTTAGTGTAATATGAGTAACTGGTATCAGTTATCAGTTTAATGTATAACTAATCTAACATTAAGTAATAAATTTAAAAAGTTCAATTATTATAATCCATAAGTTTCTTTAGTATTTTTCTGTTTTAACCACAATCCATTATTTTGCCCCCAGAAATTACAACAATAAGGTAAGAGATAATGGCATGTCTAGCTGCCAACAGATTAGCAACGTATTATTTTAAATCTGTAAAGTACCATGTACATTTATGCCATTGCAAGAAGCAGAGAGAGGAGGAGAGGTGGGAGTTATGCTGTGGGAGAAAAAAATTTATCATCCTTCTGGAAAAAGATATTCCTGGCAACAGGCTTTGTCACACCATGCCTACACACCAATCTGGAGGTCTCTGCTTTATCAGGGTTGTCACAGATTGATGATGCCCTTTGGGTAATATAACTGAAGCACTTTCAGGAAGCATCTCCAAGCACTGGGCTCTGGTTATCTTCTGGTAACAAAAGGGAGCAAACTGGAAAAGAACTTAAGTTGCTCTATGATAACAAAGCTTTGTGGATTGATGGACTGTGTGCTCTGGTTTCAGGAGTAATTTCACTTCTCCCACCCAGCCATCACTCTAAGTCTCCCGAAAGATCTAGTTCCCATCCTGAGCCCTCTTATCTCTCCCATTTTTCCCCCAGACCTACATCCTGAGGGTGTTCTTGACCTATCCTCAGTACGTGCTGGCTCAGGAAGGAAGCTCATCAGAGTCCATAGCTATTTGGTCTGCACTTCAGTCTTTCCTTTGGTAAAGGAGTGAATTTGGCTTGCTTTCCTCTAGTCCAGCAGCTATCTGCAATATGCTTGTAAGAACTTGTACAAGAAAGAATTTGTAAAATAAATACCCAGTGCAAGATAGATATAGGCCATCCATAAATGGAACAAAAGACAAAACCAAAATATCATTTGACTAGGATTAAACTTGTAAATTTAGATCATATTTTAAATTCTTTTCAAAGAAGGGTTGGCAAAGGTACAGAAGCAATACAAAGAACAAGAAATCAGTAGTGTATGCCTTCAGGAAAACTTAAAGGCAAATTTAGTCAGTGGTTATACTGGAAGAATGGTATTTTTCCAGATAAAATAACTAGCAGGAAAAAAAAATAATCTAGAAAACTACAGTTTGGATAAGACAACATAAGGGACGATACAGTAAAAAAATTTATTTTAAAATAATATGAAAACAGTCTTGCATGATTTTAACTTTAATTTAGTCATCAAGATGGTAGCTAAGATGAATATTATCTAAAAATAATGATGAACCAAGAGCTTCAGACAAGAAAAAGTGATATAACTGGCAGGAGAGACATGCAATTATCACTCCAGTGAATGCAGTACCTTTTTAAATGGCAATGAGTGCTGGTATTCTTTTGTGCTGCTGTCCAAGGTTTCAGCCCTAAACAGACAGGCAGTAGCTCATTTCTTTTATGACTGAGGACACTCATTGTGTTTAAGGATAAGAAATAATGGCCTACAGAGAAACATCTCAACCTACTTTGAGTATAGATGGTGACCTGCAAGCTGATACTAGTATCTTTCACTTTTTTCACTGAAGTTCTGCCTTCTAAAAAGTATATTAATTATTGATAGCCTTTGGATTATCTGCAAGTCTGCCAATTTCACGCATAACCTACATCTTCACCCCAGAGTCTACAGCAAATAAATAAAGAAAAAATATATTTTAAAAATTAGAAAAGATTTAGAGGAGCTCTCTGTACATATTAAGCTATTCTTTCCGTAACTCTAAAAACACTGGGGACATTCCAAAAGGCTAGAAGAAATGAAACAATGGTTTGTGGGGGGTTTTTTGTGGTTGTTTTTTTTTTTGGGGGGGGGGGGGGGGGGGTTGAGCCGACAGTACGAATAATTTTAAAGGCCCCACATCCTTCTTCTGATCTCATGCAAAATAATTTCAGAGTCAACAAGCAGCTGGATTTATAAAAAAAGATAATAAAATATAATCCTAATTAAAACATGAACTTATATAACACAAGCCTCTTAAAATTATCTTATAAATCTAACTGAAAAGTGTAAGACTGTCATTATGAGTGCAAGGCATCTAACTCGATACTAATACATTCTGATTAAATAGAATTTTTAATGCTGGATACATTAAACTCATTTATAATGTGGTCGACTAAACTGAAAATGCAACTCTGAGCACAGAATCAGCAATGAATAGGTGCATTTTCCAAGAAACACCACAGGGATGAGTTATTAGCTCACCATCTCTTACTGTTTTTACCAATAGCCTGAAAGAAAAACTCATCACTGATTAGGTTTGAAGAGAATGCAAAATTTGTGGGAAAGGTAGCTAAGGAAGAAGCTGAATCAGAGTAGAGCAATCAGTTCTCCCTCTAAATTTGGGAGGGTAAGAAGAGAATCAAATAAGCCACATTGAAATGGAAGGTCTTGCCTTCGCTGAAAAAAATGCAAGCTGTAGTAATCAGAAAGGTACTATCTTCTCTAGTAAAGTAAAGGTTTAAAGTTGTTTGAGAAAAGGAACCTAAAATAATTGACACTACAGCCATATGTACGATAAGAGCATAACTGTGTTTAAGTCATTAAGACATCAGATCTTGTTAGAACAAGCAAGGATGTATTATCCTTCTCCCTCCCGCATAATCAGTACAAGCCAATAATACCAAGCCACATGTAGCCTGTTACATGAGTTCTCAGTTTCCCCATGTTCTGGGAAAACCATATAAATTATCCCTCAATGCCTAGAGGCATATGCGTATTATCTTAATTTTTTTTTGTTGAAAGTATATAGTACTTCAGCAGGACTGTTTTTTTTTCCCAAAGCTTTGACCTGGAAAAAAAGGAATTTTCAGGCATGTGCTGACTTAGAGAAAATGCAATTCATGATGCTAACTAACAATAAAAAAGAAAAAAAAAAGTACTGGAGAGTTCCTAGAGACACCATAACACCTTAGAAGACACTGGAGTAATTTGACTGATGCCATTATTGTCTAATTACTATACTAAAACTGATATCAAGTTCAGTAAGTAAATTAATTGAGTAGGACTTTTAGCATCAGGTTTTTCTTCTCTCTAGCAGTTCTTTGCTAGTGTCTATACATATTTCTTCATCAACTCCATCATTACCATACTATTTTACTTCCCAGCCACTTAAGTTGTCTCTGTATTTCTTCCTGTTGCTGAATAAAAACTAAAAGCAAGACTTGGAATAATCTCATTCTTTGCAGGCACCTACCTATTAAATACCTTTTACCACAAAGAAATCAGCAACACAAAAGTTAGGAGGTTTCCCTGACAAAATGATATACTGAATTACATTAACTTACAGTCTTTCTATGGGTAGTCACAGCATTTTTAAAATTTTTTTTTTTCTTAAACTTCACATACACAAGCATGTCTTTACAGGGAACTACTAAGTATCATTAGACAGGTTTGGTTTTGCTTTTGGGAATGGGGGAGTTAAGAAGAGGGGTAAGGGAAAGAAAAAAAAAGAGCAAAAAGAGTAAAACCTGTTCAAAATTGTAAACTGGATTTTCTTTCCCTCAACATGTTGTCCATTCCATGGTTTTCCTTTTATGTATTGGGATGTAACCCCACATAGTACTGTATTTCACTAACTCCCCCCCCCCCCCAGCATCAAAGGTGTTACTGTAACACAATGCTTAAAGGTGAATTGAGCTCCTTAAAAGCTGGCTGCCTTCACAAAACAGTACCACAGAAACAAACCACCCAGATTTACAGAATTCTTTTCATGTAATCGACAAGGAAGCCTTTACAAATGTTCATTCCTTCACAGCATGCCCTTAAGAAGGGAAATCAAGCACAGGGTATTTTCCACCAAAGCATATATCACCAATATATGGTATATTCGGTTCCAAACTAATCTTAATATGGTAGACAAAACTCGTATTAACCTTTTACATCAGCATGGAGAACACCTAAGTAAACTGCTGATCAGCAGACATGATCTGAGGTTAGAGAGTATAACCACCTCAACATGAGCATACAAAGAATGTCATGCTGCCACAAAAGAGGCAGCTGACATACAGGGGGGTGTCAACTGCAGACTCTAGTTTGCAAAAAATGCACCAGTACCCATTGTGCCCTACAAGCCTTGACAAGGTCCCACTCAGAACCCTGGGTCCAGTTTTCAGCACAACCAGTCTAGAAGGATTGGGACTAAATGGAGGACATTTGGAATGAAGATAAGGTTTGAAAAACAGAGTGCGAGAGACACTACCTGTCCACACATAAAAGGCTGCTACAAAAAGGAAGGGAATAAACTGTTCTTCATGTTCATAGTAGACACAGGACAAAATAAGGGGCTGATACCGCAGAAAAGACTTCAGGCAGACATTTAAGAAAAATGAGACTTTCAGATGGTAGGGTTCTTCTGACTGCTGATATGGCAAAATAAAGTCCCCACTGGCCCCACACCCCAAAGATTAATTTATAAATTTTAAGTCAGCAGGCCAGTGTCAGTAAAAAAGAGGTAAGGTAGTATAACTTCTGTAACTAAACCTTTCAACAAATGCTGTTGATAATACAGATTGCATTTTCTAGCTGTTTTCAACAGCACTTAATAGGTACCTACTGCAGTAGGTTTGTTGCCTAAATGTCACTGTGCAATTTACTTCAAAATATATTAGTATCCTTTCATAATATAACAGATACCTCAATTTCATATTTAAGAAACATTAAGTATCCCTATATAATGAGATTTCATATTGCATACATTTAATAATTACGTCATGTAAAATTAATCTGATCCACTGTCACGTGCTTACCCAGTGTCTACATATTCACTCTGCTTTTTTTGTAATTTTTCTTATTTTAAAGCTCATAAAAATTTTTAACATGCCACTTCTTTATCAAACCAAACAGTTAAAAAAATTTCTATACACACTTCACATTGTATATACTTATTTCATAAATATTGACTGCTAGGTGTTCTAAACTGTGTTCCAAACATCCAACTTAAAGCTTATGAAGAGCTCTTGCCATTTCAGCTTTTGAGAAATGTCATCAGTCTTGGCAACTGACTGATTTGGATCTCTAGCTACTGCTAGATGATTATACAAATTGTGATAAATATAGCTTCTTCCAATTTTCTAAAAATTGTTAAGTTGTAGGACTTCTCTGATGTCGACTTTGCTATTTATCCACTGGTCTCAGATTCATGGTTTGGGAAGGCAAAGAAATACATTATACTGAGATACCCTTCCTAATGACCTTCTGATGGATGGGGGAAAGCTAAAAATCTTCCACATTTACAGTAGACAGCAAATTTGTTAACAAGCACTATTACAATCAATTTATAACTTAAATACTTTAACAAGTTGCCAGATGTTTTAATACAAGTCTTAAAGTATTTTATTTACACAGGACCAATTCTATTGGATTTTGCTTTGGGTAATTTGGAGATACATTTCTGCACGGTAATAAAGTTTCCTAACAGTTCATAGAAAACCTACCAGTTCATACAAATGACTGAAATGCACTGCTATTTATTGCATTTCCCTAAGTGTCAAACAAAAAGACTAGACATACTATGGAGACCTTACTACACTTTGTTCCTTAAACTTCAGGAAAAAAACCCAACCCCATAATGTTAAATTCCACTGAGTTTGTAAGAACCAAGATTTTAATGTTATGATACATCTACTGTGATGACAGAGTGTGCTCTTTGCTGATAAATGCAGGCAGATTGCCAGGATTACGTGTGCAGATTAACAAATGCAGATTAGCAGTATTCTTCTGTACTATACTGGAGCGAGCAGCTGCTGCATTATGGGGAGTACAAACTGTATTCCTTCAACAGTCAGTGTGGTTTTGTCCCCTTGTTGCTGTGTGTATGTGTCGTGGTTTAACCCCAGCCAGCAGCTAAACACCACGCAGCCGCTCACTCACTCCCCCCCCACCCAGTGGGATGGGGGAGAAAATCGGGAAAAGAAGTAAAACCCGTGGGTTGAGATAAGAACGGTTTAATAGAAAAGAAAAGAAGAAACTAATAATGATAATGATAACACTAATAAAATGACAACAGCAATAATGAAAGGATTGGAATGTACAAATGATGCGCAGTGCAATTGCTCACCACCCGCCGACCGACACCCAGCCAGTCCCTGAGCGGCGATTCCCCGCCCCCACTTCCCAGTTCCTATACTGGATGGGACGTCACATGGTATGGAATACGCCGTTGGCCAGTTTGGGTCAGGTGCCCTGGCTCTGTCCTGTGCCAACTTCTTGTGCCCCTCCAGCTTTCTCGCTGGCTGGGCATGAGAAGCTGAAAAATCCTTGACATTAGTCTAAACACTACTGAGCAACAACTGAAGACATCAGTGTTATCAACATTCTTCGCACACTGAACTCAAAACACAGCACTGTACCAGCTACTAGGAAGACAGTTAACTCTATCCCAGCTGAAACCAGGACAGTATGTACTACACAGAGCTGGTAGTGAAGCTCTCCTTATGTTTACATGACAGACCCACACCTCCTGCTAAAAGCAGCTCACTATTTTCCATAATAGAAAGAAAGCAGCGCTCTTAACCAAGTAACTGCCTGCTACAACTATGCAAGATTTTTAGCTTTCCCCTATCCAGCAGAAGGCTATTGAGAAAGATTTCTCTTAGCATAATTTAAATAAACTAACTGACGAAGAAATACCTTCTAGGTAGTCTTTAAAATAATTCACAGATTCTTCTTTTTTTAGATGGCTTAGTTACTGTACTCCAAGATATACTTAACCTAGCAGAAGTAAGACCATCCCTAAACATTTATTTTAACCTTTTCACATATTTAAAGAGATACAAAGAAAGTTCAGAGCAGCAACCAACAGCCAAAAGCTGAACCACACTACTTAACGGTGCTGTTGAAAAAGGAAGAAAATGTTCTTAAACTCTGTTTAGCAAATAGTATTTCTTTCAAGGTTAATCAAAATACTTCCTGATGTCTTTAGAAAGCATTTTCTACATGGTATCTGGCATTCTTCACAGACTTTAATTCATACCATCTTTCTTTCATAACTTATACCTCCTTTAAACTGTTCTTCCTTGTTGGGCTTCAGGAGTGGGGTTTTTTTGCTCTGTTTTTCAGGTTTGTTTTTTTTTTTTTTTTAATTTAACCACCATCACCACCTCCTTCCCCCCCCCCCCCCCCCCCCCCCGGTTAACAGCAGCATAAGAAGGAAGACATAATACAATCAGAAGCTCTTTGGTTCAAAAACTGTAGCTTTGGTCAAGGCAGAAGAATACCAACTTTTTTTCAGCCCTCACAACACTCTGTGTTTCCTAATTAGCAAGGAAGAGAACAAGACGGACAACAGTCAATAATGATGCACTGCTTTATTTTCTCATGAAAGGTATGAGACTTGACTTTGGGAGGTACTACCTTCTCAAGGTACACATTCACTTAATTTCCTGTCATCATTCCAACAGCATCAGTTTGGTTTATTTAGTATATTATGTATCTCAATTGGAAGATGTGCTGCAATATTCTCTCCTCATTTTAGTAAAAGATTAAATGTAATTGCCACAATTTTACATTAAAATAAACATGAGATAATGTGCTGCTATTTCAGAACATTGCCTAATACGTTCAACTGGCAAAGGCAAATGTAAGGCCAGTTCTGTATAGATCAGGGATTTTATAGTGGTTCTGAAACACGCTTGCCATGCAATACAGGCAGCACAGTCTATTCAATAGCTCTGCACAACTGAAATGAATCCTGCAAGAGCTGTTAAAAAGAACAATCGGATTTTGTTCTTTTCCATGCAAGGATTCTTAGCGATACAAATTTGAAATGCCAGCTACATAGCTGGAACACTGAATAAGGCTAAAATCCTACACAGATTTTAGTACTGAAATTAAGGATGGAGGAAGAAAAAAATTCACAAAAATGAAAATTAAAGCTAGAGAAATATAGAAGGCTTTCAGTTTCATTCTGTGGGGAGAGTTGCAAACATAAAAGCAAGTGGATGGTATCAGTTTTTTAGCACTAGAGTTGCTGGAAAGGACCAGCAAAGAATCCCTACTTTGTATTCTTTACAGACATAACTTTGGTGGCAGCAGCTGTGCTACCTTCCACATAAATTGCCACACTTGGTACACGAGTTGAGCAGACAGCATTCCATGAAAACCCAAAGGATGTCGCAGAAGACTTTGTGGTTACCTATGTCTTCCACAGATTTCTGATACAGATATCTACATTACCTTTTGGAGTTAATTCCTACCTTTATTTGCAGACAGTCCTTGTTAAACAGATTTCAAAACTGATGCTCTCAGAATAAATGTCTATTTTCTCCCACAAGAGATCTTTCTAATAAATTATGGTCCTTTACAGCAATTTTTTTTTCATCTATTTGTAGGCTAACACACATATGAAGAAAAGTAATCATAGAACAATTTAATTATGTACTTTAATTTCATCTGCAGTTTCTTTCGACTGGCTTGGAGAAACACAGAAGTGACTCAATTTGACTGCAGCCAAGCTAATCGTTTACAGTGCAAAAGAATGGCACTAGTAGCAGATAATCAGTCATAGACTTCAGTTTCAGAAAAGGAGCAGGCCTAAATTAAGCACACTCTTTAGTCCCAGAAAATTACAGAAATAAAACAAACCCTAGTATGACTCACACCAATAACCTGTATTTGTTTTGCGCATGCTAAATTTTAGACAAACATACTATAGAACACATCCCAAGTCACTGCTGCTATTTACATGACACAGAAAAAAAGCATTTTCTACATACAAGACAAACATAATTAAAAACAAACAGCAGGCAAAACAAAATCCCCAGGTTATGAGTCAACATAAGCTGCATGAAAAAAGCTAACAGGACACTAAGTTATAAGTTAAAATGCTAAGAGCAGAATAAACTTTATGAAGAGTTATAGCAGTTACCACGACCAAAGCACAAACTGGCACCTTGTGCTTGAGGGAGCTCGGTACCCACATTGCTTTACTATGTCATACAGACATTTGTGCAATGCCGACTAGTGTGTGATGGTATATCTGACACAGCAAGACCAGCAAAAATACTGGATCATTGTTTTCAAGCAAATGAGAACCTTACAAGGAACGTGTGTGAAGAGATGAGCCTAGAAATAGAGCAAAAAATGTGGAACATCTAAAGATTACATTATCCCAGCCCCAAACCACAGCTGACTGGTTCTATGTGGCATATTAGACTAAATTCAGGTTCTGTTTCATCACTATATTTGCTTATTATTTTAGTCTTCTGTGAAACATACTACTATGCAAGATGCTTAAATGTCAAAAGTCAGTTAATATTAGAATCTAGTGTTTTAACTAACAAATTATGGTATCTATTGGCTCAAGTCAAGTAACTGCAAATTCTTTTTACATGTCTTCATCTAACAAGTAATTCACAATAGTACAGGAATGGAAACTTGTTACATCATGCCTAAAACCAGAAAAAAAATTCTTCAGGGCAGAAACCACATCTTATTTCTTTGTTCTATGAAGTGTTTAGTACACTTTTTGTTGCTTTACAGAGTTAAAGGAATCCTACAGCATGAAAATGCAGAGGCTAGAGCATGTAGCTGCAAGCTAACTGGGTGAGCTGCTGGAGTCCTTTGTCAAGGAGAAATACTCCACTGATGAGAGGGACTGTCATTTCAAATGGATGCAGTTCGTCAGAGAGACCAAAAATCTGGATTGCAGGATGAGTTAACCACTTCTTGTCTGCTATGTTATCCAGAAAGAGATCTAGATTCTGGCTATGGGTACAAAACCAGCACTAGCAATCCCCCTTCCTTCCACGTAAGTTTCATTGGCTATGACTAACTTTGCAACTAGTACTGCAAAACAGAAAAGCAAAACCGGTGCAAAGGTCCCAGAAATCGCCTCTACTCCCTTCTCAAAGGATTCACTTCAATCAGCTCTACTCCAGTCCTGTGAAATGTGTACCCCTTGGCAAGTGGGCTACCGTAGGTACAATCCTAGAGCCCATCTTCCAGTTTAGCTGCTGAAAGAAATTGAGTTTGTGCTCCCTGAGATGACTCCACAATGCAAACCAGAAGTGCAGTAACTGGGAGAAATATGGAGATTTGCCTCAAATGTGCACTTCTGATCACCACTAAGCAGCTAATACAGGCACACCTAATTATACCTCAGTTATAGCCCTGATTCACAAACTGCTACAGAGAGAATTATTGCCAGACTTCCTCACAGAAGACATTTTCAAGGAAGAAGGTAATTTGCAGCTAAGTGGATAAACAATTTGGATGACAACACACTACTTTTTATATTAAAAACCCATACACACAAATCATGTCTTGAAATTAGGGAGGTAACAATTTTTGTTTTTCTGCAACAGTATTTTTCCAAATTACAGTTCAAATATTAACAAAAGTTACACTTTTTGCTTGCATTATGCTTAGTATAGCTTTTATATTTTCCCATATTGAGAAGATGATACAAAGAAATATTTGTAAGTATGGCATATTTTCCTGGAGACAGTATTTATATACAGGGTATTCACTAACCTTTTTCTAGTAGCTAAATTTTATTTAAGAACTAAGTATCTAAAAATGCCCCCCCCCCTTTTTTTTTTGATTCAGAAACCTTGCAAGATATTAACCTTTTTTGTAAGTCAGATGAAAATACTCTATCAACATACAACAATAAAGGTGGGAAAATAGATTTTTGGTGCAAATCTGCTAATAGTCTAACATTACTGTATCTGTATACCCCCCAACACACATTGGTTTTAAACAGGTATTCAAGATTAGACATTATTACCCCTCAAGCTTAAAATTTAGTTGATTTTGGCCCTGCCACATTAGGGACAGAGACCGGGCAATACATAAGTCCACAGCCTGGGTAATTATGCAACTTCAGTTTCCCTGCAGAGTATCTGGCAGCAGAGAACTAAGATACTGATTCTTTATTCCTTTCCGCACATGGCAGAAGTGCATTGCGGGGACCTGGGGGAAGGAAAGCATTTCTTAATTACTCACTGAATCTGTTTATTCTTCCCTCCACTTGAGGCAAATTAAAAGAGATCACCAGCATATGAATACAAAATGGCCAGCCTGGTTAAATATCAGAATTCTTGTAAAAGGACTGGGCTTGTCAAATACATTATTCTGTTGATATAAAATTATTGGCATGACGCAGAAACTTGTGTAAAAGTCTCTTCTGGTTCATCCTGCAAGAACAAATATATATGGTTTTTAAACATAAGGAGATCAAATACATATATGAGGAAAAAATATGAAAAAATCCAAACTGCCTTCCTCTTGTGTACCTGACATTTGAAGGTTTAAGTCAGTTTGGCTCATGAAATAAATACAAAATTTTGAAGAGATAAATCAACATGGAAATATAAAAGTTAATAATCTTGACTTCAACAGTGATCTATGCATATTATCTGTGGAAGCATTAAAACAAAATTACTGCATAACTATCAGAACCATGCTGAATTCTTAAGCTATTTCTGATTTCTATAGACTGTCAAAATCTCCCATATGATTTCCATATGGAAATGTCTGCTTAAGACAGATTTTTTTTTTTTTTTTAACGCAATTGGAACTTGCCAACTGAAATAAGTAGCTTTGCTCATATTTTTGCAACTTAGCTTTCAGAAACTTTTTAAGCATCAGGTAATTCCTTTTGTACTCCTGACCTGCAGTATAATTTGCAGGAGAAAAATACTCTGGTTCTTGGTTTAACACTGTTTAAATTCCAAGATCTAGACTATTTCTGCACTGTTTAAAGTCTAATGTAGCAGTGCCAAGGCAATATGAACTTCAACCTGGAGAATAATAACATCATATTTGGTTCTTTCGCTCCCCTACCAAAAATAAAGGCAACAGGATGATCCTATCAAATAAGAAGATTTAACAAAAATAAACACAGAACTAAATTTTAATAGCTTGCAATATATGAAGAACAGAAATAGAGGTACCACTGAATAGTTCTAGTGTTATTGCAAGATACAATCTCTCAGGAACAGTTTCAATTACAAGTTTTTAAATCAGAACAAGCCTAAAGAATAACACAGCTTTCAATTTTACCAGAAAAACAAATATTAAAACATGTGAATAAACCAAACATAAGAAAGACTACACCAAACCAGACTCCACATGGACTTCCCTACCCCTACAGATAGGAGGTTTTAACAGAAGCCTTTGCTCCTGTTTCTCTGTGTTGATTTCTTAAGTGCCTCTTTCCTAAACCCATTCCACTGAAAGAAACTAATTTTTATATATACATACACCGATGTATGTATATACAGATATACACACACAAACACAATAACTTGCAGCTTCTCAAATTAGATACTACTGCAGCCAAGTCAGTCATTACTAACAAGGAAACTACCATCTACCCTGACCCCAGTGCACAAACACATCCATTTCCTAGACTTTTCAAAGACTTTAATATATAAGGTACTTCCTAGAAAAAGGTTCAGTTATAGCTATCTAAGCAACAGAGAGGACAAAATTTGACATGCCTGCTTTAGTAGGTAGGCACATATGAAGTAAATCAACAATTAATCACCACAGCCATCACTGCTACAAACACACTACAAGGAATTCCAAGTCTGTTGACTGCAGCTACATACATTATAAAGCACAAGTAAAATGAAAACATTCCATACTCATATCTCTTTCCATAGTTTCATTTTATAACTCACCCCTTTTCAGCTATAGAAATGCAGTACATCTGAACAGATAACAATAAATGTCCTCTAACAAACACCAGCATCTTTCCCCTATTCATGGGGAAGACAGACTAGCAAAGAGAAAGACTACAATACTATTTTCTATTAAATTGCTCAAAATTACATTGAGCATAGGTTTAACACAATCTGGTCTACTAGAACGTATGAGTTAATTACCCATGCAAATTTTCTGTTCTACATATTGAAAAAGAAAAAAATGATTCCAAGCTCTAAAACAGGATATACATCTTACTTTGTAAGACTTGTAGAAACTGTGACATATGGCACACTAGGAAAAGGTACAGGAAGACATCAAGGGGATAATTTTAAGACTGTCAATACCGCAACAGCCAGATTTGGAGTTCTCTGCCAGCTTTGCTAATTGTATAATAAGGAAAAAGGTTGAGATTTCCCAATTAAAATGTAGTGTTGCTGCTAGGAACTTGCACAGGGATGTGACCATGGCATGACAAATTAAAACTCTTGGGCTCAGAATATTAGTATTGAGACTACAGTTTCACAGCCATTTCTTTGTTAGCAACTGTTTTAGACATGGCTGCCTTTCTGCCCAAGCCGATTGTGTTTCCACTCCGGTGTTCCCTCTCATTGTCACAGCGCAGCTGCTTGTGAACTAACTCAACAACATCAGTACACTCATCTGTTGCTGATGCTGGAGGGGGGACAACTGACCTGGGCAGAGTAGGAATCTGGGGATGTCAACTATCATGACACTGATGCTTGAATAACTATTTGCTGGACTATACCTAAACAACACAGGAAAGAAAGACACAAACACCCACTCAAGCACAGGGGAAATACAAAATTGCTACTCAAATGCATTTTAAGCAACATTAATTATTGAATTAAAGATCAGCAAACCTAATTAGAGAATACTGACACATTTTCTCTACTGGCGACTCTGAAAACAGATGTCTCTTACAACTACTGTAGAAAGGGATCAAATGAGAAAAATCAAATGAGAAAACCATAGGCTCATAAATGCAAACCAGTAACCTTATCTTCCTTCAGAGACAAGAATGGAATTAAGTTCTGTAAAAACATGGTCAGGAAGTTTGTTTCTTAACCTCTTAAATGCTTTGACTTCTATGAGCATTATAAAACACTCACTCCTAAACTACCCATGACCGTTGCAAGTGTCCTGCAAATTTCATATCACTTCAGTATGTCTTACTTGCTATCCACAGCTTTTTACTAAAATGCCACCTGTACTTTGCTGAGCTCTCCTTTTTGAAAAGAATATCAAGATCAAAAAAAGAGACTAGCAAGATTTCAAGTTATCTGCATTCACTAATCACAGCTTAATCATAAGGAAAAAGTATCTTGACTAGTTTTATTACTATTGTTGAAATATTTTTATCTTCTGATCTTAAGCATTCTATGAGCAGGAAAGAATTTTCAAATAAACAATAAAAACAAAGTGGATGTAAAGAATCTAGTCTTTATATCACAGTAACTGACTCCCACTACTTCTAAAAAACATTTGTGCAAACTAAGAGGCCTAGTACTTCTTTGCAATACTGTATGGAATCAATAATTAATTACTAATTAGTAGCTTTCATGTTGCACCTGTAAAGCCTCTGCAACTTATCACTTGATACCAACTGATCAAATAAGAGAGACTCTCTAGTCATATTCTGCCAAATACTTGTTAGTCTTCTTACATGTTAGCAAACACAAGTTGCTAATAAGCTGACAATAAAAACATAGCTGTATTAATTTTCACACACCTCTGTTCTAGCAGCAGCTTCAGGTCACTGATCATGAAAGTATCAAAGGACTTAAAATAGAACAGTCAGCCAACTCCAGAGGGTAGATTCAAACAAAAAAGACCCTGGAAAAACTAGACTACAAAGTGTAAATTCAGCTAACGGATGACAGAAAATTTATAGAAGTCGTTTCTCTATTAGACATTTTATTTATTCCTCGTGTCCAACGTATTCTAATCTGAAAAGACCAGATTGTGCCACAAATACTTCCGTGTACAGTAGCAACAGTAGTTCCACTGATACCACAATAAAATTTGCTCATGATTTCAAATGAGCAAGCCTAAGTTCTGTATTAGAAAGGAATTTGTCAGCTCAACCTTTGTAGTGCTATACTTTATGTTTACCTAATTTATTTTCTATACCAAATATTAAACAATAAAAAGGTGAAAATAGTTTTAAATACTTCACTTAAAATATAGTTGAATCTTATTCCATCATACTGTCATTTTATAAACAACCATATGTAGCCATCCTTTTAACAGATTTTTTTTTTTTTTTAAACTCAGCTCCAGACAGGGAAGAAAATCCATTACTTAGGAGCTCAGTAATAGAATCATTCAGCTGTTGAACTAATGTTTTACTTAGCAGTTGTATAAAGCAAAGACATATTATTAAAAGTCTCCATGAAAGAATATAGCATTGTTGTATGTTTTACATTGACTTAATACAACTGGTGACTATTGAATGTTATTAGGTTGAATTACCTATGTCAAAATGTTTTGGTGGGTTTTTTTGGTTTTTTTTGTTTGTTTGTTTTTACTTAAAGCTTTTAACCAAAGATTTCCATAATGAAGGGAGACCCCCCCCAACTATTTTCAAACCATTTTTCCAACACAGAAATATTCACTGACAGTCAGTGTTGTAAAACTGAAATCAAAGTGATCATATTGTCACTGATATATTTAAAAATGTAACACTTGAACTAAGTAGAATGATAGGTGTTTTCAAGCATTAGTACAGAGGAAATACACCTGCACTGACTGCTATGAGGAGACAAAAAAACCAAACCAAAACAATCATAAGCCTCCCAGTAATGAAACACACTGAACTCTTGAGAAAAATACTTCAACATAATGATGCATGTTAAAAGACAGATATGTAGCTATTGGGAGTACACAGAAGAACAGAAGAAATGTAACACACAAGCTTTAAACACTCACCATCTGAATTGGTTTTTTGTGAAGATCTCGTTCAGTCACCAACTTTTCCTGGTCAGTGACATAAAGGCCTTTTTGTGCCAGGGCTTGTATAACAGCATCATGACCTAGAAGTGGTTTTGCAGCATCACTCTTGAGAATAAGGCTCCCAGCACGACAGTAGAGTTCTGCAGACAGCAACAAGTTAACAACAGGTGGTTTAATGTGCTCCTGGTCATACTGGTCTGTATAAAATGGTTCTCGTAGTTCTTCTGGAACATTGTCTACAAAGACCAAAAAACCAACCAAACAAAAAAGCATTAGTCAGTATCAGAAAAGATAGATACAGTATTAGGGTTTTTTATATGTATGAACTCAAAATTATGTTAAAAAAAAGCATAGAGTCTTTACCAGTCATCATGATATAAAACACTGGTGAAAATTGCATACAAAGGTAACATTTGAACTATAAATAGAAACTTGAGGCCACATCAGAAGGCCAACCTGCAGTTTACAGCATCATTAATTTAAAATTTCTTGGCTTCTCCAAATACATGCCCAAACATTCTCATTTCCTTTGGCATAACATTATATAGGTCAGACATATAAAGGCAGAACAAAACCCATTTAAACAAAAATCCTATCTCTATTACAATAATAAAATGGAAATGGAACATTATATTTTAGCACAGAATAATTCCAGACAAAAAGGAAAACAACCACCCAGCAGCCTTCTAAGTTTCATATGTGCAAGAGAAATTTGATTACTATACGATCCATTTCAAAGGTCATGCATCATAGAATGATGACAATCTAGCAGTTAAGCGTAAATACATAGATGTTTTACTGGAATTAAAAAAAAACCATAAAAGGAGGGAAAAAAATATTATCCATTTCCCTCTGAAAAAATACTGAATTCTTATTTGCCTATCTGTGTTACTGAGTTCCTTTACAATTGTGGCTTTCCTCCTTTTTCAATGAGCTGGCCTAGCACCCACAGAAAGCTATGCAAGATTCTGTCAAGTTTATGCTGAGCTTTTAACTGCAAAATTAGCATTTCGAGACAATCTAACAGTTTTTCCAAATACTTTACACAACACAATACAGACAGACTATATTTATAATTGTCTACCACAAAAGTAATGGTTATAAATTAAATATGGTACTAGATCAAATGAAATTAAATCACTAGTGAAGTGGAAAATAACTTAGAAATTATTTCAGTCTTCACACTTCTAGGCATACACACTGCAATGCAAGATGCTCCATTTTCCACGTGTAAGAATTTCACTCTCCATTGTTGTAAAATTAGTTAAGCCAACAGCATTTATGGGATAAAGAGCATGTGACTTCTCCTGAGCCCAAACGGAAAAGCCTATTTAATTACTAAAAGGAAAAAAAATGTGTAGGAAAAAAGTGATGCAACTCCAGGTTTCTATCCCCTTTGCCTTCAGCTGGATAAATGGCTAAACAGACAAGGTTTGAAGCAAGGGTGGAGTAAACAGCCCAATAAGGGTGGAGCAGGAGAGAGAGAAAAAACAGAACATGCTATCACAAGATAATGACAGATGATCTTCTTCCTCATATATATATTCTATTGCAGTTCATGTGCTTTCATTATGGGCTTTGGAAGAAGAGCCACCTGCCTTCTAGCTGTAGAAGGAGAAGGTACGCATTATAGAGTGCAAAAAAGGAAAGAAATATTAACACATACTTTTTAAGATGTCGTAAGGATGGTAAAAAAGGATAAGATATTGCTTCTTACTTGCAAATTCAGAATATTAAGGGGAAGAGAGGTATAGGGTATAAATTTGCTTAAACCAGGACCCTAAATTTGGCTAGACAGCTGACTGCTGTGCTTTAGAATACAGATCAAAATACAGTGTCAGCAAAACTACTCCACCCTTTAAAATACAAGCCTAATGCCTAACATCATTACTTTTTAAAAGATAATAAAACTATTAACAAAAAATCTACCAGTGTCAGGCAATGATACTCCAACCTTCTCTTGCCGCTTCCCAGCCTCACTTACTGACTCTGTAGGACCTATAGTCACCCAATACTACAAAAGGCACTTATAATAAAGGAACTCTATGAGCTGCTAGGCACCTGCTTCCCTAGGTACTATTTCCATCTATCTCAATTCTACCTGTCCTTTCTTTTCCCTGTTTGTCCATCCACTGTCTATTTAAATATTAAGCTCATTATTTCTGAAGTCCCTCATGATCCATCTCCACTTCAGTATCAAGAGCTCAATCCTCATCATGACTTCATCCTTTATAATTCCAAATGCCAACTTTAAAGCATCTTTGTGCTATTTCCTCATGCTAGAGAGCATTAGAAAACATTTTCTGTAAATATCTCACAATGCAGAGGCAGCAGATTTTGCCTTTTTTGAAAAAAAACCACACACCCCTTTTTGAATCACATGGGAAATTAGATGAAGACACTGAAGACAATGATAGGTTTCAAGTCTGAAAATGAGCCAGAAGAGAAATCCAAAGACAGGAGATAACAAACCCACCACCTATTAATGACTAATTTCTGATCTTCCGTATCACCGAAACAGACCCTAAAGTGACAAGGTAAGAGGCAATAAACACATTTATTATGAAAGCATGATATTCACTACTGGGGTTTAGTAACAAAAAAACCTCAATACACTTAAAAAAAAAAATCAAGATCATAACTACCAAAGAATTATTTATAAATTATACTTCTGCTCCTGAAAAATACATCAAGAGACAAAATGAGATGTATGCCATTTCTTTTACTTCATTGGTGTTCACAAAAATACATCTGGAATAGAAACTGACTGGTGCTCATAAAAATAAAACCGGAAGAGAAATTTATTAGAGAAATAGAATACAGAAACAAGGGGCAACGAAGAGTAACTGTGACTACAGACTTATTCTGAATTTAGAAAAGCAAAACATGTGAAAGCATACAAATAAGAAATCCCTGCTGCAACAAGATCAGAAGTCTTCCCAAAAATTCTCATGAGAGTTCCCTTCACACAGAAACACAAGCACTTTTCCCCATTTATAACATGTACCAAACTGTCTGATATCAGAATAGATCTTGATAGAAGAGTCAAACTGTGTTCTCATTTTTGTTATAGTTACAAAAAAAAAAAAAAAAAAAAGACACAGCAGCTATACAGAGGAAACTCTTCCTGTTACTGATCTCAAAGTAACAGCCCTTCCAGAATTGGCATGCTTTGCCTCTGCAGTCCTGCGGAAAGGAATTTCAAGGCTACATCCAGTTCTCAGCAGATTACCAGACCAACCAACAGGGTCAAAAGCCTTTATTAACAATTCTGGCAGGACTGGAGATTTGTTAAACAGCTCTGTTAGAGAAGAATCTTAACACTAATTCCCAATAAGTGCATTTCACCAGTCCCTTTCCTTTGCCCATCTGACAAGAGTCTTCCAAGATGAAACTCTGAAGTAAATGAACGTTTTTTAAAAAAATACCCTGTTGCACATACTACCATAAAGTACCATCTGACCTTGAAATTTGTGGCAAAGTACAGCAATTATGTTAGAGAGATATATCCAGGACACTGAGTTCTGGGAGTTGAGCACATGTAATATGGATGAGACCAAGGGAACTGGGCGTATTTCTGCTGGAGAGGTGGTGGGAGGATCTAACTGCAATCTTTCAGCACCCAACGGGCAGGTTTCAGAAACACAGACTTGTACACAAGCTGCCGCAAGGGAAATTTCAACTGGACAAGTAAAAAATTCTTCACAGCAAAAGCAGCAGAGCGCAAGCACAGGTTGCATGAGGACTCAGCTGCGAAACCACCATTCACAGGGACTGTCAAAACCTGAGTGGACAATGCCCTGAGAAACCTCTCCTAACTTTGAAGCTAGCTCTTCTTGGAACAGGAGGTTAAACTAGATGATCTCCAGAGACTGCTTTCACCCTGTTTTTTTCCCCTAAAACTGTCAACAGGAACACAGGTTTCAATTTTGGAAATCTTTTCTTGGTATGGGTTTAAAAAAAACCAAAAAGTTTGACATTTTGGATTTTGTAAATATTGAACTGTGAAGAGAATAAATGAAGCTAATGTAGAAGTTCAACACACAGGGAAAACAATAAAAAGGAAATACCACATTAGCCCAAAACAATAATGTAAATTTAAGAATCAGGCTAACTTTAAAACAGTATTCAACATATCTTCAGGTAATTTTCCCGTAACTTAAAATGGACTCAAAAGTCCTGCAGATGCTCTCTTGAGGCGGGGACAGGAGAGGGAAAAAAAAAAGGACTTATTCCAAGCTTTAAAGCAAACAAGGGATTATTATTTCTCCCCACCATGAGATAGAATTGTAACTTAACTTTCCATTTAAACAGACCATTTTAAAGGGAAGGAATCATCTAAAATTAATTCATAGCTACCACCTCTGAATTTACCTTTAAAAGCTGTTTTATAAACAAAACTCTCTGCTCAGTTAAGTCTGAATTACTCCTTGGGAGGATAATATGAATTACTCCTTTGGAAAAAGTTATTCGTATTTATGTAGACAGTTTACACTTTCTTTAAAAACAAACTGTTTTTTTGTAAAGTTTCTGGACTTTCACACAGATGAATACAATCCTTTGAGTTACACAACCATTGAGTTTTTCAGGTTTATAAGAGTGAATAATTCCAGATTTACAAATGTTTGCATTAAGGAAGTCTAAAAGCTTAGAAGTCCTTGTCAACAAAGTCTTGTCTTTTTTTTATTCCTGAGGATGACATAAACAAGTTAAAATATTTCACCATGAGCTAATTAAAATATATATCATTCTTGGGAGCCACAGGGCCACAATAAGCCTCAGCCTAGAAAACTTCCATCTCTACAGGTTACTGACATCAATCAACAAAGACGTTAAGAAAAAAACTATTTGTAGAAGACTTTGAGATTTAATACAGAATTATTTCATGAAAATTCTAACTAATACCTTTAACCACTTCCTAGTGCAAACCAGTAGATGAATTTATGCCAAATCTTAATGGACTCAATTACTTGACAGTTTTCTGCAGGACAGCAAAGGTATGCCTTTGTCATAAAGTAACAGTGTTAAGTTACTTCATTCAGACTCCCACTTGCAACAAGGATTCTGGTGCCACGTTTGCCATTTGTGCACAAGAGAACAGAGCTTGCATGGAAGTCAAGAGTCAGAGCACTAAGAACATGTCAGAGAAGCGTAATTTATATTATTTTGCTTTTGATGAATTTTGGTAGTTGCCTCAGTAGAGGAGGGAGACATTTCAACTCGCTCTTTTATTTTGGAGACACCTTCAAGGAATCTGATGAGTACTCCAGTTCTAATATTTACAGCAGGTTAGTAATCCATGGATCAAACTGCTGCTACTGAAAAAAGAAAAATCATGAAACAAGACTTTTAATGAGGAAGCAGAAAACAAAATCAGACAGTTGATATTAAAAAAGAAATTGTACTTTTTGGTTTGTTGAATCGGTCTGCTACTTACATTGCTCTGGGCTAGCAGGCAGTAGGTGTACTTTTGCCTAGGGGCAAGTATCTAAAAAGTCAACCTCTATAAGTTTATGGCAGACTGAATTTCAGTATCACAATTCTTAACTTTGTCCACCTAACTAAACTGAACTTGAGAGATTCTTGGATTTACCATCACAGAAGTACTACGAATAAACAGACCCTACCCTCCTGCCTCTAGATGCCACAAAAATAGACCACTATCCACTGCTTTAACAACAGTTCTGCACTTATAAGGGATTCCTTACTACAAAAAAAAAAAGACAAAAAACACAAAAAACACAACAAAACCCACCCCAAAACCCCAACACCATGCACACCAAAAACCAAACCCCCAAAACATCCCAGGAAAAAGCACAGGCTCTACCTTCATAGCCCACCCAGACTTCAGTTATTTTTTGAATACTGAGAATCACATAAGAAATGCTCTACTGGGTCACACTAATTGTCTATCCCATCCAAAATTCTGTCTTCAGTAGCACAACAGGAAGCGCTAACTCACAAAGCATACAGAATTTGTCCGGTAGAGGCATTTCCTATAAAACGAGGAAGTTTAACATCTACTTTACCAAGACCTGCGTATTGATTCAGGTTTTGACAAACAAAAGAATGACTTAAGAATTGATCCCTTTATTGCCAGCGTTAATTTTATTAGCATGAGTTCAGAACTTATTTTTGGGAAAGGCAAGATATGAGAAATATTAAGATAATAGTATAGTTATAATCCCATCTCACTCAGCTAGTGCCCTGATGACTGTTATAGTCAAAGTATGATTCAAATAGCCTATGGATTAGGGCAAAAGATGGCTTCAGAAATGTAGAGATAACCACTTATTTCTTGAACTATTGTAAGACTTTATTAAACTGAAGAAAACTTTTTGCCAGCCATAACTAGATAGACATGAGCTGACACATCTGCTTTGGTGTCTGGCTTACAGGTTCTCTTAGTTTAAGACTGCCTCTAATTGAAAAAAAACCACATAGGAAGCAGCTAGAGCTATACAACTCTTACATTAGGCAAATAGATTTCAAACACTACATTTCAACTTTATAGCAAAAAGGTTTATTACTACCACCTGATCCAGTAATAATGTATTGTCCAAGGGGGGGAGGTGAGAGGGGGGAAGAGAAAGAACTTTTCTTTTTTTCTTGCAAAGTCTTGAAGGTTTTTCACCCCCAGCCTCATTTTCCAGAATGATCAGCAAAAACATTCATTCAGAGGCCTAGGTTTACCAAAGCAAGTAGTTAAAAGTTATTAGTTTCAGGAGTGGAATTGTGTCCAGTTTTGCTCATTAAAATCCACCAGCTAGCTGTAGAAATTACATAACATCTCATATTGGAAAGGTGATAAGTTCCTGATTAACAGCATATAAATAATCTTCAAGTTTGAATGAGAGCCACCTTTAAACATGGAGTGACTAAAGTAACCCAACAGATTACCCTAAATCATGGGGGTATATCTGCAGTAGTAACAGCAACAACGGTCAAAAAATATAAGAGAAAAACCAGGTATAGGTAGAAGAAACATATTTCATCTTACCACCTGACATGAGTGAGCATTTGGCTACAGTCTCTTTGTCAGATCTATTACATTCTGCAGACAGACACTGCAGTTGTAAAGTCAAACAGACTCAGAATAGGCTCAATTACATGAAGTCATTGAAAGAACAAATTATAAACTACTCCACCTGAGGTCTATCATGTAGTAAGCATCCTGACAACTGTTAACTTACTAATTCACCTTCCCATACTTTTGTACACACACAGTCTACAACCTCAGATGACTCTGCCAAACCTAATAGATCCAGAAGCTCATACAATTTTAATTATTTACTTTAAAAAAGTGATCTACAGTCAAATCATGTTTTAAGTGTGTTCCACAGAAAGAAGCGACACAATCAACTTATAACTAAACCATCTCAGTAGATGATTAGTCCAATCAACTGATTTTAGTAGGATTGAGTAAAGTATCAATTTGTCAGCAACTATTTTAGAGATGTGATGGAAAGCAATCTATTAAAAAAAAATTTCCTCCCAAGAATCTCAAACATTTACTTTTATACTCCAAACTCCTGTGCAAGTTTTTGCTAGCTGCCATACTGAGTAAAAGTAAAGAAGTTAGATCTACTAAGGAAAGATTAAAAGATGTTCTAGCCTGCAACACCCATCATAACAGATTAGAGTATTTAGTTAAAACTTGTTTCTGTCAGATACACAATGTTCATTTCCTCCCTTCATGGTTTTACTGGCAACATCTGCAAACAGCAGTAAGTAGCTGCATGTGAATTCTGAACACATTAATCACCAGGAGAAAGGTACTTTTAAGTTTCTTGGGTAATGTTTAGTTGCAGATGATGCAATTTGTAATCTATTGCTTCAGACACCTATAAAGGATAAATTTAATGTTAAAAGATGGATGGACTATTTTATTTTGACTGCAGAAAACAGCAATGTTTAGGATAAGCACTCAGGTTTGTGCAGCTTTTATTTAGTTTTTAGTTTATTCCTCTCAGAAAAAAACTCATGCTAAACCAGTGAAATTTATTATTGTGACAGGATAATATGTTTTATGGATAGTAGAACAGCTACAGATTTAACTTGACTTTAAAATTGTTCCCATAATTTTCTGAAAATCATACATGTCAGTAACAGTCTTAACTTAGTAACTAAAAATTGGATGCAAAGCTGTCTGGAAAACAATTTTCCAAGAGTACTCAGAGGTCCCCAATCAAATAGGAATAACATGTACTTCAAGGTTCAAGAATTAGTAGTTTCATCCATACTAGCTGAGGTTTTAGAGAAGCAATTCCAAGCTACAAAGGGATTGACAGCATTTTGGAGGACAAAATTATAATTCAAGATTATTTTGATAAGTGGAAGAAGTGGTTTGAAAATAGGATGCAGTTATATAAGTATAGCTGCAAAGCAGGAACCTACAACTGTACAATTACAAGATGGGAACAACTGAGTAGGCAGCAGTTCTGCAGAGAAAGATACAGAGCTACAGTGAATCACAGACTGAATGAGTCAACAATTCTACGCTGATGCAAAAATGACAAACATTGTATTCTAGTGATTAAATGAGAGTATTACAGGTTGGAAAGATGAAGTAATTTTTCAAATCTAGCCTGTACCGGTAAGGGTTTAGCTGGACCATTAGATCTAGATTTAAGTACAAAATTCATGCAAACCTGACCACAGAAAAAATACAGGGAAAAAACAAAACACAAAACACAGTCCAAACCAGCTTGACTTACAAAAAGTAAGTTGAAAAAAAGTCTGTTTTGTCTAAACAGTAGAACAGATAGGAGACACTGTTTTTATTACGCGGAAGGTGTTATAAAGAGGTAAGGCACCCACCATTCTCACATCCACCAGGAATAGGTTCAGTAATGGGTTTACAGTATAGCAAAAGACATCAAGATTATTATGCTGTTCTAACATCTAGAGATAAATAAGGATTCAAACTGACTAGCAGACAAACTGTGGAATCTCTATAATTACAGATTTTCAAAAAACAGGCTAAACAAACATCTGTCAGGAACAATGTATATTTAGCTCAGCCTGTCTTTAGGATGGTGGATGGAAAACAAATTTTCTAGCCACATTTTCTATGACTATAGTAGAGTGAGAAGACAAAAACTTCACACTCAAAATTAATGAAACCCACTTCTGTTTAGAAATAAAAAGGACACAGAGTAACACAACATCAAGACCTTTTTTACATTATTTCTATGAAGTAGGTCCTATTATACTTTTAAGTCAAAGCATATACTATCAACACAGTTCAACCACTTCTTTGGAAAGCAGTTTTCTATACTGAAATGGTTAACTCCCAGCATTGGGAGTTAATGCTGAAATTTAGTGCTTGCAGATTTAATTTCCAAGGTCAAACATTTCCACTTCCATACTTCACACTTTTTGTTAATTTTTCCTCCTTTCAGTTACTGTAAGTTGTGTCACTTAAATCATTTGGTTATTACGAAACATTTACCCTGACCCATCCTAACACCGATACATTTTCTTGCAGCAAAACACCAAGGCACAAAATCCTACACTCCCCTCAACACTTAAATATGAACACTGTCTTCAATTACTACTTCTTAAAAAATTATTCATACAAGATGCCTTCAACATGACTTGCCTGTGTTGTGGGCCAGACTCTATTCTTGCAGCTTCACTGAGGACAACAGCAATATATAACTGGTGTCTCAGTTTTTGGATGCAGATATCAATCATCAAACACCAAAAGTCACTACTAAATGTTAATGAACAGTACCTATTTCAAAGTCTTTTTTCAAGAGAGGATTCTCTTCACAACACCTAGCCAAGCCGTATCCACGATTTTGATTGTACTAAAATATGCTTTTAAGAACGTGAAATATGTCCAGTGAAAGATGTGCCCATTTGATACATAAAGATTTAGATTTCTTCAATGGATACACGATTGCAACAACTTACTTTTCATTAATCAAAATGAATGGCATTAATTTATTTAAGAGAGGGTGGGGAAAAATCCTTCACTTCCCCTGCCCACTTAAGGAATTCCAACATTTCAGGGATAAAAAAAAAAGATATAAAATGTGGCATCCATAAGCACACTAATCATCCTTTGTATTTCTTTTGTACAAATGTATATAGCAATAGGTAGAAGACACGACTGAGGTTGTGATCTACTCCGAAGAATTGAAATAATTTAACGAACCCAAACTTCCTTCCTTCTTGGAAAAGACGAAGGTCAGTTCTTCTGTTTCACTCTAAGTATAAAGGAAGCATTTGTATTGTGGACATGCCAGTCCTGTATAATTTTTTTCCGTACTTCAGCCACCAACTCTTCGAGGCTACCAGTGATATTAACCTAGTGGAAGAACTGTGAGATCAGAAACGCTACAATTTTGTATGTTTACTTCTCCTCCTCCTATTACATTATGGCAGTATTTAGAGGGCAGATGGAGCTATTGCATCCTCTAACCACGTTTCATTTGTGCCTCTTGGAACAACCACAGTAATGAAGAGTAAAGGAATTCGTTTTGGATCACACTTTCTATAGAAACTAGCAGAAAAGTACCCTGCAAGTTGCTTTACACATCCAATAGCAACTCAACCAATATAAACCAAGACATTTCAACCACAGGCTGAGAATTTGTCAAACTCCAGTAGAAAAAGGTTTTCAGGTTAGAATGCTGGGTTATATAATTGCACAAGCACTGTACACCCATAATACCAGGAGTAGAGCCTACAGAACCACACTACCTAAAAAGATGATGATCTCTGAAAATGTTGAATCAAGTACTTCCAAGAATTTCACTACTACTATTTTACCTTGCATGTCTGCATAACTAATAAAGCCATACATAAAAATACTATATACTTGCCCAGATTTCACAAAGGAGGGTAAGCAGAGTTTATTGACAAATCTTTATATGGAAACAGTATTTTGATTTTGGGGGGGTTTTTTTTTTTGTTTTTTTTGTGGTTTTTTTTTTTTCTTTCTGAAGTGATGAACATGCACTTTATTTCAGTAGATAACTGACCTTACTGAAATTTCACTAGATTCAACCACTTCAAAAGTAGCTTTCTGGAAGCACTACATCAAATATCAACAGTTCCCAGGGGCATCATAAAGGTACACCTTTAACCCCATTCAAATACATAACAAGGCTCTGGCCCTAAATGCAAAAGGTGAAAAATTCCAGGAGGAACCTTTTCCTGTTATTCTACAAAGACCACGAATAAAAATGTTGACTGTTAATATCTAACTCACCTATCAAAGAAAAAAATCTGTTTTTAATCCACAGAAAATTAAGTCATTAATATTCTAAAGCAATATTAAAAAAACCAAACCAAAACAAACAACGGCTTAGTAAATTTTCAAAACGCTTCCCTTGGAAGACCTCTGTAAGTCTGGTATTCCTCAAGGCCCAACAATATTTCAGGCATAGAATAATAGGTCTGGTACTCCTCAAGGCCCAGGTTTTCCAAGACGGAGCAGTAATGCCTTTCGGAGGCATTACAATCAATTCCATTTACGCTTACAGACAAGGAGAGCCTTCTGTATTGTGCAGGCCAAAACCTGGCATTAAACGCTCTTTTTCCTGAAACCCTTCTTATTGCTTAACCACTCAAATGGCTACAGGCTACTGTGTCACACATGTCAAAACTAACAGCACACATCCATTTCTATCGCTAGCCCCCAATTCAGCTCTTAAACAATGTTAGGAAAATTTTCGAGACAACAGATAAACATGGATTGCTGGTGTTTTTTCGCATTCTAGAAGTGTGACCTGAGGAATAAATAAAACGCCATTTACAGAGTTCGGTTCCTCAAATAAAATTGTATTAGCTCCACTACACAAAAATTTCCCGCTAATGGAAACAGTAGTACTACTCCAAAAAGATTACAGGTAATTAAAGAAAAACAAAAGAAAACCAAGAAACCCCACAAGGTGTAAGAGAACCTGAAGATGAGGGAACAGACCAAAACCATTTCCTACGCACCTCCTACCCCCCCCTTCCCAGCTCCTTAGGGAAGGGCTCGCACGTCCTCAGGAGCGAAGCAACCAAGCAGGAACCAGCATCAAAGAAAGGGAAGAAGACGCCACCTACCTGTCCCAAAGGCCTTGGCCACCAGCCAGGCGAGATTACAGGCGATTTTCGCTCGGGAGAAGTCATAATGGTCAAAGGGTTTGATGGCAGGAACAATGAAAGTCTTCCTCATCTCCTTGGCGTCTGCGGCATCCCCCATCTTCTCACAGGACGCCTGGCAATTCAGAACTTACATGGCTCTTCCTCCTCCTCCTCCCGCGGCCGGGAGAGACGTCTGTAAATACGCCAACAGCAGCTGAGGGCAGCGCTGAACCCAGCTGTCCGTAAAGGGCTAACGCCGCCTCCCGCCTTCCTCTTCACAGGAATGTGGCAGAGCCCGAGTGTCCTCTTCTTCCTCCTCGCTCTTTGTCTCAATTCTCACGCCGCCGCCCCCCACCCTCCGAAAAACGGCCCCCGGCGGCTCCGGCCCCCCCTTCCCCGGGGAGACCCTCCGGCCAGGGCTGGGAGCCCCAGGCCGCCGCGGCCGCCAGCCCCCCGGCTCGGGGCGGGAGCCGCCGGCAAAGCCCCCGTAGCCGCAGCGGGCCGGCACGCGGCCCTTCCCGGCCCCGGCGGAGGCGCCGAGATGTCAAAACGCCGGGAACCAGCCCCAAAACGCTGCGCAGCCCGCCACGCCGCCCCGCCTCAGTGGCGGCCTGCGACGGGCCGGGAGCGATGCCAGCTACCCCGTCGCTGCCCCGCGCCCGGACCCGGGCGCTGCCCCAGCCGCCCCTCAGCAAGGCGCCAGTGCTCCCGGCTCCCCTCAGCAGCTGCCGCTGCGGTTTTTCCACCCGCGGCTGCCGCACTGGATGGGCGAAACGCGGCTGCGCATGCGCTTACGCCACGGCCACCGCCTCCCCGGTCGGGCGGGGCGGGGAGGGGAGCGCGAGAGGGAGGGGCGGGGTGGGCCGGGCCGGGCTGCCCTTCGCCGCCCTCCGCCGCCCAGTGGTCACGTGGCCGCCCCCTCCTCACAGGGGGATTCTTGGCGCCAGTCCGGGCCGGGCCCTCGCCTCAGGCGGGGTTGGTCGGGGTGGGTCTCGTCTCGGGGGGGGGGGGGGGGCGGGGGGCGAGGGAGCGCGGGCAGGCTCTACCCAGCCTTAACCCAGCGGCAGCGGGAGAGAGGGGTGGAGTGTTTCCCGCCGGTAAGGGGGCGTCTGGCGGTGCCTGGCTGTGGGGAAAAGGGCGGTGTTCCTCGGCCGCGGGGCCCACCCGCTGCTGGCGTCGCCGCTTTCCACAGTGGGGCCGGACAGGCCTTCCCGCGCGCAGCCGCTGGCCTTGTGTGGCGTCTTCGGGGAAGCTCGGGATCAGCCCGCGCGCTGGGGCTGCAGCTTGCCTCGTGTGTACGGGCGGGCTGCGGTGCTGGCGGCCGCCTCGCCGCAGGGGGGGCCGGTGGGTCGGGGCCGCGCTGACGGGAGTAGGGCGCGCTGCCGAGGAGGCGGGCTTCTCGTCCCTCTCGTGGGCATTTGTTCCTCCTATTTTAAATTGCGTCTATATATAACTTCTCAAATACTCGGGTAGAAGAATGACTGCCTTAAAATGGTTCAGGGCCTGTTCACGTAATAGCTGTAATAACAGGCAGTAGTAACAATTTGCCCTAGAGACCATCTGCTGTCTCGCTTACAAGTACCTGGGCTGGTTTTGGAAATATATAAAATCACTTTAACAGTGGCCTGTGTGGAAAGAAGTATTAGTCACAGTAGGAACTAGCAACTGGGTGATTAATGACTTGCATTTAAACAAAATCGGATGAGTTAGCTTTGAAGTAGGGGTCTGAAGGTGTGGCTGTGGTGGTTACCAAGCCGTGCTGGTGACCGGCCACTGCTGATGGGAAGGCCCAGCCTCTCTTTTGCGTGGGCACTGTGTAATTGAGTGAGCAGCAGTGCCAGGGCGTAGTAAATTTGTGCTTTTTGGCAACGAATAGTTATTAGGTTGGTGTAACGTAGAAGTGTGCCCTCCTTCCCTGCCAGCCTGGGTGCTTTAGCAGCTGTGATGACCCAGTTCAAGAAGCTGATCTGGCCAAAAATTAGTAGTTCATTTTTATATTTAGTTTTTTCTCTGTGAGCTTTCTTGTGTCACTAAAGGACCACTCCTGACTTACAGTAATTATTAGCTAACCTGCCTCTTTTTAAATTTTTTTTTCCTTTTGTGGTAATTTAGTGTCTTCCTAATCTGTTTCAGTAGAGGATGGCAGTCTGAGGGGTTTGGGTTTTTTTTAGCCCCACTGAGTTTGGAAAAAAATTAGACACAGTTTTAGCATGACACTGTAAGGTTTCAAATAATATTTTATACAGACTGTTATTTCTTTGTGTTTAAAGTGGACTGTGAATTGATCTGGAGAGATTTTCCATTGTTACATGGCTCTGCTTCTAGCACTTCATGTGCACAATGATAGAAATATCATGATTATGAGGCAATAGTGTACTTTACTGACATGAATCTATATTTACTAGTAATGAGTAAATGAAAGGGTTGTGGAGGTCAACATTTGAAGAGATTATTGCTGACTATCTCCCCATATGCTGTCTGGGATGAGATTCCCAAACTGTCACACATACCACTCATAAGTGGTACATAGCTAGCTATAAAACTAGGAGCTGCTGCTGGCAGCATTCAGCAGAAGGGAGGGGAGGAGGAAAGTTTAGAAATCCTTGCTTTAGCACACTTTTGACTGAAATTCCCAGATCCTCTACAGCAGAAATAGGAATAATAATACCAAATTAACATACAGGTGTGACTTGGGAAAATGTTCTTTATTCAGGAACAGCATATGCTTAGTTTTCAACAACTAAAGTAAAATCTGTATTTGCACATTTTCCTGAATGATTTTTTATATGTATACTTTGGAAATAAGTTATATAAGACAATTAACATTATTTTAAGTAATTTTTCTTTTTACCTTGCTACTAGAAAACTAGTTTAATTCTTCCTGTACATTTAACAACAAACACCTGGAATTCATAAGCTTTAAAACCTCAGATGATTAGAGCTAGAAAAAAAAATGTATGTCCTTGATCCCAACTCATTTGTTTCTTTTATGACTAAGAAAATACCTAAAAATTAGATCATCCTACAGGAAAACATGTTTAGGAAAATTATATGGCCATTATTTAGGTACGATGGATATAGGATCTACTTTGAGAGGTCAAAAGATTACAAACTAGTCTCTATAAAATAATATTAAAATTTCAGAAACAGCTTTCTTGCAGAAATGTGGCATAATCCAAATAAGGAGTCATCAGTTATATTTAGTGTACTCCTGTATTTATCATCTGTTCCTATGCACTTGCAAAACATCACATATTATACACTGAGACTACTGGTACTTAACTGAAGCAAGTAAAGATGCGGTCTGATCTTCCAAAATTCTTGCAATCATTAGTCCCTTCTTACTTTAAAAAAAAAAAAAAGTGGATATTGTTTTAGAGAATGCATCTCAAAAAATGGCAATAGATACAATTATGGATAGGTACATATATTAACATTGCTACCAGTCTAATTTAAAATGTAGAAATTTTTGTGGGTGCAGCCTTTGTGCTGATGAAACCTGTTCAGAGTCACAGAAGAAAATCTAAAAAAGCTGTGTTGTGGTAACTGCAATCAAAGTGTTTTTTAATTTTCTCAGTGCTCTTAGAAGTGAATGCAAGAATATAAAGTCTGTGTAAGTGAAAAACAAGACATCACCACCAGTCACTGGAGTTCTTGTGCCAGTTCTACTTTTGCAGACATGCCAAAATGTGATCTTGTTTATTGCATTGTCAAAAGTATCAACAGTCAACATGGAAAATGATTAAAATTTGCTCTAATTGTTCAGAGTAGATAAACAGAAGAGCTGAGTGAGGAGTCATCCCCTTCTGCTCTGCTCCTGTTTAACCATCTTAAAATATTTTAAATAGTGATAATCTCTTCTATACACAATCTTTCTGCTGCAAAGTATTTTATACTTTAAAGTTCATTCCAAGTGGAAAGACAAAGTATTAAGGATTAAAACAAGCAGCTCACAGATAGGTTGGCTTTTTTTTTTAACCTTCTTTCTCCCTTCCTTTCCCCTCCCTCCTTCTACCCCAGATTAGAAACCCATTTGACTAGTTCTATCCTGTAATTACATCATAGGCCTGATTCTTCACTGTCATGTGTCTAGCCATTTACACAGTGGGTGTACCAAGCCTGTAGTCAGTGTCAGGCAACAGGAACAAATATGACCGTGAAGCTATGAATAATGGTGTGGATGACAGTTGTTGCTAATAGTCTTAACCGTGGGAGATAGTAGAATGAGCCTTGACTAACAATTTTATACCTCTGTTTTTTCACTTGTTTTAAGATTCATTTGGCTTCTGAAGAGGCTATGTATAAGATGTCCTTAGACTAAATTTAGGCTAGTGCTAGATTACAGAGAGTGTTCAAGCTGGAATAAGATTTCGTGTGTAATTTCTTACTTCACAATACTTGATGATAAAGGTAAAATGTTTTAAATTAGCAATACCATTACTGTTTTTGCTGTGGCACTGTCTATAGTCAGACTCAGTGCTAGTAAACAGACAGCTTATCAGGCTACCTACAAAGGGTAGTAAAAACATTCCCATTCCAGATTAGCTGGTTGTAGTAGGGCAAATCCACAAATGCAGCAGTTCACAGCAACTATTCTGCCATGTAGTGTTTCAGTCTTAATGTTGGAAAAAGGCTAGGAATAACACCGTGGGGATGTTACCTTTAATTGCTGCTGTCGAATTTGCCTATTTAAGATGATCCCATCTGTTTGCTTTAGCTTAGAGGATATTGGTCACGATAGAAATGGTAGTGGCTGAGGGGAGGGGTGCACCCTCTGGCCTGTAACCTCTGGCAAAGAGGCAGCATACACAACTTCATGTGGTGCTGTCAGACTGTCAACGCACAAACCAAGAACCAGTCGTGTCCCAGTGTGATCCTTAAAAAATGTGCTTGTTGACTTAAGCAGGTTTTCTGTTGGGTAGATGAGGTTGAACAGGTAATCTATAAATTATTCTGTAAGGTTGTTACAGCCTAAGGATGACTAGTGAAATGGAATTACTGATGTTCCAGCCTCTTAAACTTACAATATTTTATTAAATATACCTCTTTATGAGTAATGGTAAAACCAGTAAAACTTTAAAAGTTAAGAAAGTGTATTTTTAAATAGGTATTATCAAGTGAGTGGTTGTCTGAATTATTAAACTTCTTTGCCATTATTACTGAAACGCATGTATGTAGTTTCTGCAAGCTAGGATTTTTCTCAGGGCATGATTTTGGAGGGGAGTATGTTCTTCCTGTTTCAGGATGATAAGTACAAGAACAGTTACATAATTATTGTCTTTCAAATTCTTCTATTAATTTGTAATCAGAAAGTGCTGAGGCATATAAAAGGCAAGAAAACAGTTTACCAACTTTACAGATTCTAGTAAAGTCATGAGTCAAAGGGAAAATAAAGCTTTGTATGACATTTTACTTGGATTGCCTGTGATTTTTGGTATGGTTAAAAATTAAAAAAGGAAAAATGTGGAGTAATAGCTACTTCAGCTCCTTTACTACTGAAATCTGCACAACCAAAAAGTTGCCCAGTGAGAATCAAATGTGGTACCTAACAGTCACTTCTCTTAATAGTTGGATGTTACTGGTTTTGTTTCCTGAACTTGGCTTTGACCTAATGTAGCTCCATGAAGGGGGGGGGGGGGGGAAATCTATGTATTCCCCCCAATTCCCTGGGTTACCAACCAGGGAACAGATCTGTCCCTTTTCTGTGGTCTGTGAGAAGCAAAACCTCTCATCTCCCTCGACACTAATGGCTGGTTGGTTGGTTTGTCTTTTTCTCTGGTTACTTTGGTGTCTTCTGAGACTTTTTTATTTATTTTTAATTTTTTAATCTGGTTTTCACACTGGCCGCTTTCGTGTTCTGCCCATCTCCTGGAATTGCGCTTGTGCTAGGGTTTTAGATTACTTTTCATCCCAAGTGTGCTGTGCGATACACCCTAATTCCAGTGCTTTCTCCTTCTTGACATTCCACTGTTGCCAGGTTGTCTGTGAAGAGAACAAATACCCTGCTATAACTGATATTTTTATTATAAACTTCAAAACATATGGAATAGATCCTACTGTCTTTCATTAAGTGAAATCTGTGTATGATTTCTTTTATGGCCATCTAGTGGCTGACGTGTTTTCTAAGGAAAATCCTAAGCGTGATTTTATGAATATAACTTTTAAATACTAGAGTTACCTTAGCCGCACTGTAAAATAAATGTATGGTGGGAAATTTACATTCAAAACCCCACTCTGTACAAAAATAAAATGCAGTGTTATT
Organism: Harpia harpyja; assembly: GCF_026419915.1. Taxonomy (NCBI): domain Eukaryota; kingdom Metazoa; phylum Chordata; class Aves; order Accipitriformes; family Accipitridae; genus Harpia; species Harpia harpyja. Next base: position 21,415,479 of record NC_068950.1, on the reverse strand, counting down.
ACCATTATGGTAGCTGTTAGATAATGCTTTATTTGCATTCCAGTTTAGAGGAAAATGGGCATGACTAGTTTTCAAATTGTGCATTCAGGTATAAGAAATTTAAATCAGTTAGCAAGACTTTTTCACTAAGTCTGAATACTAAATTGTGCACTTTTTCCTGTTGAACTATACTCCATTGAAGTGACTGGCTGATTTTTTTTTTCATTCTGCTTCTACACGTGAAGAAATATCTGAAAGTTCATAAAAGCTCATTTGTTTTGAGCATATACGTGATTTATTAGCGGAGTATGAACAGGCTTCAGTTCCCCATCTTTTGGCCCTGCTTTCAGTTTCCACTGAAGCCCATGTGTGTCTGAATGAGACCAGCAGTAAACAGAACAGTAAAATTCTGGTGTCATTTAATTGCAGCAGAATGGTTTTTTGGAAGGGTGGTAGTGAAGATGGATGAGGAGAGGAAAGCAAGGGAATAGCATAGGAGACTACCCAATGAAGGGGTTTTTTCCTATGTATCTTCTTTGAAACATCATCATCCAGTTTTTCACTGAATTTTTTGGGCAGTTTCTTGGTTTCCCTTAACTTACTGAGAAATTGCATGTTACTGAGGAATTTTTGATGATTACTTTAGGGACCAGGTGTAAATAGCTGGTACACTGTTGAAAAAGTGGCTGTGGGAAGTGTGTATCAAAGATTTTTACTGTAACCATTTATACATAGTGACCCTTGATGGTGCTGGAGATTTTGATTATGCATGCATAGTAAGATCATCACAACCTGAGTGCATAGAACTCTGTTACATTAAATCTCTTGGCATAACTTAATTTGTTTGTATTTTTTGAGTAGCTTTACAAGATGTATGCCTTACAGTTCATTTGAAAACATTTTCAATATACAAAAATGTATAGGATGTCTAAGCCTCATGTAGAACAATTTGATTTAAATACTCCCCTATTTCAGTATATATTAGAAACATGGAAGAGCAACAATTAAATAGTTGCCTTAAATGAAATGTATATATATATTTAGCAATAAAAACTTGGCTCCAACAAGGATTTTTTCAGCTTTAGGTTAATGCTATGTGTAGTTCCCATTTGAAATCATTGGTGCTACAGGTATGATTAAATTTAAGTGTGTATATAATTGTGTTTCTGGATTAAGGGTGTCATGCAGAATATTTGTGTTTGAAGAAAAAACCTGGATGATTTCTTTCTTCTAGAAAGTCTCAAAAGAAATTACCTACAAAAGGTTTATACATCTCTCTGGTTATACATCTGTCCTCATATGGTATTCTTGCTATATAGTATACATGGCTCTGTTAAAGCATAGCGTGTTATCTCGGCTGTCTCACCTGGGCAGGGAGCAGTCATGGTTCCGCATGTTGGCACAAAGAATAAAAATGTCCATCATCATCACAGATGTCAAAAAGGGAGCCCTCTCTTTGTATTAGCCAGCGTAGTTGAATATGGATGAAGAAAGGGGGCAAGCAGGTTGAAACTTGCTGTTCAGGGAATGTTTGAGCCCTAGTTTGATGGCCACTGTCCTGGAAGCAGTCTGAGACAGACAAAGTACACCCGGGACTCCCACTTCTGCACAGAACTTCATAATCTCCCATGATCCAGGGTTTGCCTTAACAGCCACAGTACAGTCTTTACAGATGATAATTTACTAAATGAGGGAAGAGTCAGTCTGGGTAAGAGTATGCTAGTAGACACAGTGTTGAATCAAGGGCATCACGATATGAAACAACAAAAGTAACCCCTGGAGGTTTTGTACAAGAACAGGGACTTGCTGGGGTGTATACCTATCAGTTTCCTGTTGGTCTGGCAAGTATTCTCTCTTTTTTGTCAAACTCTTTCCTCCTTTTCTATTTGTCCTTAACAGAAAGGAAGCAATTGCCTGATCGGAGAATGTAGGGTAATGGAAGAGATTTCATTGCAGTGAACCCCTGCCTTGATACAGGTCCAGCTTGTTCAGCCAAGTGAGTATTTTGCTATGCACAGGGTAACTGTTAAAATTGGGTACTTGAGAGTCTCTGTCCCAACTGGTAGCATGCTCTTTCAGAAGTGGGAAAAGGAGTAAGTCATGGTCACCAGAAGAGATGGGGAGGCAAAAACTGGCTCAGTAAGAAAGTGTATCCAAGGTAGAGGGTACACTGCCATGTTTTATTCTCTTACCACCATGGACTTAAGTGGTATTGTACTTGTATAATTAGGAATACTATTTGACTTCTTTGAGTAAAGAGCTGAACTGGAGTTGGGATACTTCAGCAGAAACAGATGAAAAAATAAGGATCGTAAATGCTATTTGTATTGTAGTAGGTCATAGAAGTTCTAGTCAGATGCCAAGATATCACAGTGGAAATGCAGAACAAACTGATGAAGCATTTTAGTTCAGAGTCAGAATGATAAAGTTTTAGATACTTTAGGCAAGCAGTAGCAAAAAAGGCTTTGATATTATTACATTGCTCTGATTTCATTATTTAAGAGAGCCCAGTCCCACAGAAATATCCTCGCTGCTGCTAGAGAGCAGGTTTCCTGTGTATCAACACAAGATTAAGAGCCATCTGCATGGAGATGCTCTGTGTCTGTGCTTCTGCTGGCTCTTTAATCATTGAAGGAAGATGTGTCATGCTTCCCAGGGCCAACACCCTCTTGTAACCACTGACTACCTTTGTGGCTTCTTGCAGAGCAGTGTCAGTAATGCAGTAGCCTTTTCACTACCTTGCCTTTTTGCTCCAAGTTCCATTGATTTGATTCTTATGGAACTCTTTGTTCTTAATCTGTCTCTTGTCTGGCTAGCCATGTTTTTTCTTTGCTCAGGTTGTATAATGTAGTAGTGTTCTATTTTTCAAGTATTTACATTGGCAATGTGAAGGGGAGCTGTTCCCCTGCAGCTTTAGTTTACTCTGGAGCTGAGCAGAATGAGAATCTGAGTATGATGACTTACTCCAGTTCATACAAACTCCTCATGAATGGTGAAGTCCTTATATACCCAGCATATTTGGCTAAATTGCAAGTAATCTCAAAGGAACTGTTGTTTAATAGGATTAGTTAGTTTTAATTTGTGTTGAACTGTAAGGTAGGTAGAGATATTCTGGGGGATAATGTACTCTAGGCAAATTTTCCTGAGGGAAAGGCCAAGTTAGGAAAATGAGCAGAAACATTTCTAAGCTACTCTGTCTCATGGTATTTTCTGGCCCTGTTTTTTACAGTGTTTCCTTTGAAATGATCTCACCAGATATATTCAGAACAGTTTTACAGTTTATTGATAAGTGTCATGGTTTAACCCCAGCCGGTAACAAAGCACCATGCAGCTGCTTACTCGCTTCCCCCTTGCCCAGTGGGATGGGGGAGAGAATTGGGGGAAGAAGAGAAGTAAAACTCATAGGTTGAGATAAGAACAGTTTAATACAACAGAAAGGAAGAAACTAATAATGATAATAATAAAAGAATTGGAATATACAAAACAAGTGATGCACAATGCAGTTGCTCACTACTTGCCAACCGATGCCCAGTTAGTTCCCGAGCAGCAATCCCGCCCCCGGGGCAACTCCACCCAGTTTATATACTGGGCATGACATCACATGGTATGGAACATTCCTTTGGCCAGTTTGGGTCAGCTGTCCTGCCTGTGACCCATCCCAACTTCTTGTGCCCCTCCAGCCTTCTTGCTGGCTGGGCATGAGAAGCTGAAAAGCCTTGACTTAGTGTAAACGCTACTTAGCAACAACTGAAAACATCACTGTGTTATCAACATTCTTCTCATACTGAACCCAAAACATAACACTATACCGCTACTAGAAAGAAAAGTAACTCTATCCCAGCTGAAACCAGGACAGTAAGTTTTGATTGTCTCTCTTAGTTTTGAATTGCTGGGAGGTTTCTTCCTCTTAAGGCATAAGCCTAAGCCACCACTTTTTCACAGCTCAGGCAACTATCATAGCCTTCTTGCTTTTGACACCTGGTTATTGCCTGAAGAGAGCTTCCTTCGCTTGGGCAATCTGAGTTGTGCCTGAAATGTCATTTCGATATATCTTGCTAGTTGCCACAGGAAACAATATTGCTTTGGCAAGGAACTGTACAAAATGACGTCCTACTGCATCATGTGCCAAAAAAGAAAATGGGAACAGTGAAATTGGACTTTTGCATGGCTCAAAGTTTTGAATTATTTGGTTAAAAACAAAACAAAACCAACGCCACATAATTTAACATGGAAATTCTAGGCTTATGTTTTGTAAGAATGGTGTGTTAAACTTAGCCATTTTTTTCACAGCCTGGCCTTATGCCCAAGTCAGCTGAGTTGCATTAAGAATTAGCACAGATTTAATCCACTGAATTGTTTAGCAGATAAAATCCCATGAGTGCTTCATATGCATTTCATACAGTCTTCCTTAAAAAGAAAATACACGTCACTGGAGTCTTGACCATACAGCACAGAAGTCTCCTTTCATGCTGCAATGCTTAAGACTTATTTAATACCAAAGAGTTAGAAAACATACAATGATCTGGGGTGCAAACTTGCTAACCAGAGGGTTTTTTCAATAAAGCAACTAAAAAGTATATGAAGTGCAAAATTGTTTACCTTATTTAGTGTAATTTATTCCAAAACTTGAAAATGTATTTTAAATCTTGTAATCTGAATTCTTTTTAACCGGGCATTATCATGCTGGATTTTTTTGCAGCCAGGTTACAAATCTCAGAAAAATAAGGTTTGCATGGAAAGTTCTTGGCAGATCTGTCTTGCAACAGCACAAACAAAACTGCATAACAAGGAGGCATTCATTATTTCTGTCTTTTTACCCTCTGTTATTACAGTCACCAGCTGTAAGGTTACTGGCATCTTTGAATCTTTCTAATAAAAAGCATAGGGAGCAGTCATTCGAGGGTGGTTGTAAGAGATACGTTGCATTTTTGAAGCTTGCTTTCTTTTTTAATAGCTATTGTGCTTTATCAAGCTGAGCTAATGTATTGTCTGCTTGTTCTCGCAGCAAACAAAGTTTAGGAAACTAACTGAATTTCAGAAGAACAAATCTGTGGTCCTAAAGTGTGCAATTAAACTACAGATGGACAACTTAGTGCCACCATCTCGTGAGAAGTGGAGGTTTGTCTGCTTAGTATTTGTAACAACTCATTGATAAATACTGCAAATGATTCACAGAAGCAAAAGCTCAAGAGAGAGTTAAAGATGTATGTTTTTGGAACATTGTGATGTATTCTCATCTCTTTTGGTTATCTTGAATACCATAGTCTCATATAATTGGTGTTTATTAGTATTTTCACTTATTCAGTGCTTTCAAGTCTTCAGTTTTATCACACCTTGACTGTATTGGCTGGTATGTCTAGCTTAAAAGAGAAAACAAAACATTCTCTCTTTTATGCAATAAAACCTAATTACACATACCGAGTTTTAGATGTATCCCTTAAGACAAAGTACTTCAGTTTTGTATTTTCGTATTTAATAGTATACTTCCTTGCAGAGCTTTGTAAGAACAACATTTATGAGAAAAACCCATACACTACCCAGTGTTTGGTACAGTGCCATTCTTTGACTGATCAGAGGAGCCAAGCCGTGTTCTGAGAACGTCTACATCTCAGTTTTAGGTAGGTGGGGGCTTGGCTGGACTTACACGAGGGGATGGAGTGGAAGATGTTTTCAGACAAGTCATTTCTACTTCTTAGGTTTGGATTTGGGGGGATATTTTTAATTGATGTGCTGGTACCCACAAGGGCTGATTTAGCTGGAATTGTACTAGGAGCTCAGTCATTTTGTCTGAACTGGGTTTCTCAGAAGAATATAAATAAGAGAGCTACCTGAGAAACCTGTAAGTAGAGCCAAGCTTTGACATGGTAAGTATTCAGAGGTGGACTGTTAAGGCCTAGGGTAAGGTCAGTTTTGGATTTACACAGACTTGGTCCCCTCATTGTTTACCTCATCTGTCTTTGGACTGATGCATGGGACTTTGGTATTCCCAGGTTGGGATATAAGCCGAAAGCCTTTTACTCCCTCACAGACTAGAGACTTTATGCCAGAAGACAGGTATAAATAATGCTGAGACTTGCTATTCAGTCCTGTTACTTTGTCATTCTTCAATCTGTGCTTTTTTGTCTCAGGATGACGGTTACACATTTATGTATACAGTAGCATTTGCCTGGGAGGGCAGTTCATTTTTGCCATGAGTGAATATTCAAGTGCAAGGATGAATTTAGTTTAAAAATATTATCAGATTAATGCTAATTCTTTTCATTGATGAAGAAATAAAAATAAATAAGCAAATGGAATTACTGGAATTTTAAGGTATGTTTTAGCTTGCAGATTACATAGGTTTTTTAACCTTAAAATTTGAGTAGTGTATTGGTTTGGTAATGACTTGATCATGGCATGTTTAGCTATATTGAAATACATTTTTAGTAAAAAGTTCTAACACTTAGGAGGCTACTTTAGTTCATTTTTACATATAAATGTTTAGAAAATTATTTTCTAAAGAATTAAAGGGGTAGAACAGTACTTGAAATCATAGTTAAATGACACTGTGAATAATTTCTGAGGCTAACAGTATCATGTGATGCAAACCATTTGTCCAGTACATAATTGTTCTTCTATTTCAAGTTTCAGCATGGTAGCTTTCTATTGATAAGCTTTACCCTGAGTTAGGTGTTGTCCATACTAGTGCAGCCAGCATAAAAACTATATTGTGTATTATGACTAATGGGACAGAAATATAGTCATGGTAAGACCAGATTCAGGTTGCTTCTTTACCACTGTGTTATTTTCTAGAGCTAATGAAAACCATGGTCTCCCAGGTGATAGGAAAAAAAAAACTTTGGGCTGTTTCAAAGGGCTGTACATTATTCAGTAGGGAGGAACTGGCAGGAGACTTCAGCCCTGCTTTTCTAGCTTCCCCGGTTTATGGGTTTTGGAGTTTATGAAAAGGAAATTATGAAAAAAAATTAGCATTAACCATAGCAAATGTTAATCTTTTCACTCATTCTTTTCTATGAATGAGAAGTAAATAGGGAAGAAACACATCTAGGGAAGGAACAGTGAAATTGATGCACATATTTTGGAGATAAAAGAAAGTAAAAAATGGTTTGCGTTTTGAAATTAAAGCCATCTGGTATACTTTCCTGTTAAAAAAGTCATGGACAAATGGCCTACTTGATGACCAAGTATTTATATTGCATTATAATCCTTTTGGAAAGGATTTTAGCTGAAGGTGTAACTTTTTGTGGTAAACTAAGTCACAATTTTTTTGTCCTCTATTTTGCTTAGCAGTCATGTACAATGTCTTTTTTAGCATGTGACAAAGATCTGTGCTAGTGAAATTAATGCCAAGTACACCACAGGTCTGCAAAATTAATATTGGAGACCTGCAGTATGTCAGTGGAAAAAAATATCCACAAGGTGTATTTTTTTAATTAAACTATTAAGACTATTGAATAGTCTGTACACAAAGAGTGATGTTTGAGAACTTTAAAAATCTGTAGGCTAGAGCCCAACAGTAACAGTCACTTAGAGCAGTGGTGAAGGCTGACATAAAGGAAGCTTTTGAGACCTGAATCCTGGAGCTGGGTAGCCACCAAGCCCACCCCTAGCAGAAAGTACAGGAGCTGGAAGGATCCTCTGTTTTGGAACAGCTGCCAATGGCTTCCAAAGGTAATAGTCACAGCTGGCAGTCACTCAGTAGTGGGGACATCCTGAATTTGGCTTCTACTCTGGCAGCAGTGAGTTGGCTTTTTTGTAGATGCAGTTATAGCCTTTCTGTGTCCTTTAATAATTTTTGTCTGAGGGATTCAACTAGGCCAATTTAAGACTTCATGCAGAGACAGAATAGGGACCAAATGTAATGTAGGGAAGTATGAAGGCTAAACCTAATGATTGACATAGATTTTAACAAGACGACTGGTAAAACATCTAGTTTCTAGCAGCTCTCCTGCATGTTTTCCAGACCGTTCTTAGTACAGTGGTTTCTGCTCTCAAAACTAGCAATGCTGGTAGGAGCTTTAGAAGTGGAAAGGGAAATTTATTATCCATTTACTCAAAAGGCTTATGGTGTAAACTTTTCCTTCAGTCTGTCACACTAATGGATTATAACACTGTGCTTCTTCCACCTGTCTCCCTGTAATACAAATGCAATGTACCAGAGCATAAACTGTTATGTTTAGCATACTTGCTGATTAATTAGAAGGGTCTTAATCTCTTAAGAAGTGATATGATTGGAAAGAGAGTTTATTGAGGGGGCACGTGTTAATAGACATTGAACACGGGTCATCTGGCAAGCTGGAATGTAATGATTCCTGTAGTTCCTTGTGAATTTTCTTTCCTTCCTCTCCCATCCTTTTTTCTGGGACCCTGGGTGGGGAGGGTGCAGAGGGTGGGAAGGGTTTAATTTCAGCAAGTGCATGTTGTGGGAGTGTTTTCGTGTTTTTAGAATAGATGCCAATCTCGTATGCTTCCAAACAGCCTTATTAATTGGAACACAAATCTAAATTGCAAACTGGTAAGCAGCTTTCAAATATAATGTTTTATATTGTCTCAGAAAGAAAATGAGATTAACATGAAAGGAGAGAATTTTTAATTCTTAATTCTGCACCTCTAATTAAGTTATATTTTAGGATTTATTCAGTCCTGTTAAATTCCACCTGAATTCTCCAAGAATCTCAGTTCCAGTTTACAGCTTACTGAAGTCCCTGGATATTTGTAATTGTCTTTGCAATCTTTCAATCAAATCCTTGTTCTGTAAGTCTGAGAGACCTAACAGAAATTTGTAAGTTGGTTTAAATGATTCTCATACCCTAAAATCATTCCTTTTAATTGGAAAAAGCTACTCTGTATCTTCTACAAAGAAGCTGGTAATTGTATTTGCTGTAGTTTTTACAGCCGTGCCAAGGCTATGGTGATAGTACATTAGAGAGTCCATCGATTCTCGAAGTAAATTTTATATTTGAGCATATAATCACATACATTAATTATGTTCATAATTTTTGCATGATTTGCCCCGTACAGTTATTTTCCTATGGATTAGTGGCATTTAATGCCAGAGCTTCAGGGAAGGACTGCTTTTTTTTTTTTTTTTTTTTTTTTTTAAAAACCCAGTTCAGTAATATGCTTTAAGAATTCCGATTTAATTAGATTATTTTTTTCAATTCCAATTTTACCACACATTTCTGTAGAGACTAATTTTGAGCAATATTTCCTTAGATTGTGGCTCTTCAAACAAAGAGAATGCTCAGGAAGCCTGAAAATCTTAGTCCAAGACTCCTTTTACTGATTATTTACTTTCAAAAAGCTTAGGAGTTGCCTGTTTGCACTAAGCAAAATTAGAAAAACTAGGCCTCAGAATAAGTATACTGCATGCAATATCTGTACTAAATCAAGACCTTTTGTATGAATATTAGCAGAATTGACTAGTTAATGGTTAGCCACCATTATTTGTTTTTAGATTATCTGGATTTTTCCTGTGTGGTTCCTTTAAAGCTGTCATTCAGAAGCCAGTGGAGTGAATGACTCAGATTCCTTCAATCAAAGAACTATTCATTAAGTATGCTTTGGGTTAGAGCTGCTGTTGACTACCTACCTACAAATCTGCTGAGTGGCTTCAAAATCCCAAAACATTAAAGAAACAGAAAAATATTTAGTTTCATAGCATTAGGTGGAGCATACACAGCCACCAATCCCCAAGTAAACATGCTTTGACTTCTGTGCCTTCTGAATGGAAAGACATCCTCCCTCCCTTTCATACAAGCAGTGGATGTTTTGTTAACCCCAATTATACATATTGTGGCATGCTTAAAAAAAAAAAAATCCAGGGAATCATTTTTATTCTTTAAGTGACATCTTCATAAACTTCATGCTCTTCATCCATTACAACATTAAAAAACATTAAGGCACTGTGGTTCCTTAGTTTAGAATCCTGATACATAGGATATATATTGAGACATTTAAAATAATTAATACTATAAAGAAAACCCCAAACTATTCCTCTTGATGAGACACATTCTTTTGAGGCATGTTTTAATTTTCGGATTTGTCAGTACTGACGCTTGCCACTTGAGAGACTGATGCATTAGGTGCTATTTGGACTCATGAGTTCATTCTCAGTAGTTTTGCAAACACTGGGAGCTCACTCTAAATGGCAAATTTGGACATCACGGGGGTATTTTGGCTACAAAGGAAACTTAAAATGCACTGTATTAAAACGTTTTGGACACTTACCCCTTGGGATATATTTATCTGTTAATCAAATCACTGTGTGGAACTCGAGAATGCCTTGCTTGCCAGATTCATGGACAGGTGCCTACAGGTTGTGTTCTGGTACAGGTTTTAATTAACGGGGTCACGCTGGGAGGTATCGCTGTGGAGAGCCAAGGCATATGCTACAGTCAAGCAGCTCTTTGAAATGCTTGTGATATGGTCTCTGAATTAGTATGGAATGCCTGTTTCTTACAGATTTAATGTGCCTGGGAGTAGAGGGATTTCAGTCTCCTGCTTTAATCCAGTCTTGTTTTACCAAATTATTTATTATTTGCAAGTGATGGGAAAGGTTAGTTCATGCTTCTAAAGAATGGCTGTGAGATGTTATAGGGCAAAGCGCCTGTTTTCAAATTGAGGGCAGAAATCCAAGGTGCCACCCTTGCTTTCCATGTATTTGATACAGAAATGATGAGTGAATATGGAAAAATCTTCTTGATATAATTTAAAATAGACCAAAAAGTGGGATACCTTAATAGTAATAATTTGTGCTTGAATTATTGTTTTCATTATTTATTTTGACTTTTAATCAATAGTTACTATCTTTGTTATTCTAACAAAAATTTTGCATAAAGTTGAAATAATCTGTTGCTGTATATCTATGTAGTAAATCTAAGTCAGTATGCATTAGTCCTTTTGTACATGCGGGTTTGTGTGTGCATTGTTACATTTCTGTAGCTCCGAATATTTATTTTAGAAGTTACTCTGAAGAGGTGTATTAATCATATATTTGAACAGGGGTTTCTAATAACAATATGTGATACTTTCCTTGGCAGCTACTGTACTGGAACACATGCAGCATAGACAAGATGAGAAAATTGTAAATTCTTGGTGTTTTACCAACTATACTAAGTAACAACGTGACTATACAAAATACAGATGCTACCTTTTTTTTTTTTTTAACACGACCTGGAAACCTTAAGATTTTCCATGATGACATCCCCAGATGAATTGCCCAGAATGTGCAAACATTCAAAAATCTTATTAAAATTTGCCTCAGATCTGATTAGCAGCATCAAGAGCTGAGAGAATGGGAATTAAATCCACCAAGGCTATTTATTACATATTTCAGCATTCTAAAAAAGCTTAGGAAAGTGACTGGACTAGAATGTTTATGCTTTATTTCAGGAAAAGTAGTATTTATTTAGTGAGCTCACAAAGCACAATATCTGTTCCAGAAGAGTTTTTGTTACATCTATCCTGATTAACTTCTCCATGTAAATAAAGACTAACATACTACATTATGTGGAAGCTTGCACTCCTTTTCAGTTGTGAGCACTTACGATAAAGCATATTACAATTTTTGTTGGAAAAAAGAATGAACTATCAATAGCTGTCCAGCCTTTATGAGCCACTCAAGGTACAGTAGATATACTGTATCTGTTCCTCAGTCATCTCTTTTTCAGACTGACCAGTTTACGTAGTTGTGTCTTGCATGGAAGCCCTTTCATGCCTCTGAATATCAATAGAATCCTTTTCTAAAACTTAATTTCAAGATCTACTGTAGCCTTTCTCTGACAAGGGGAGCAAGTGATGGGGAAATTCCAATTACAAGGAGCATTCATATAGGTGAACTGTCAGTTTATACAGTAATGTTCTCTATACCTTACCTATTTCCTACCACTTAAATTTGTTTTTTCTGACTGCTGTTACACACTGAACTGATCCTTTAACAAAGATATTCCTCTTAATCCTCAGATCTTGCTTCTGAATAGTCATGGCCAATTCAGAGCCTATCATTCTGTACTCAACGTCAAGATATCTGTCTGTGTACCTAGGTTTGCATTTGTCTGTCTGAATTTTACCTGTCGTCATAACCAAATCTTCTAAGGCCTTTGTAAAGCTCTTCTGTTGGCCCTTGTGTTAAGTATCTGAGAGATCATTGCCAGCAAACTTTCTTGCTTTCTTGGTCTTTAGGTTGCCATATCAATCTGCAAAATGGTACCAAGTTTTGCAGAATTCACTGGTGACTTCCCTCTGTCTACCATGGGACCCCTTATTAGTAAGTCCCTAATCTTTATTTCCTGTATTCTACTCAATGGTACGTCCATGCAAGACCATTTCCTCTTACCCTGCGTTTTTTTAATGTCCTTAAAACTTTCAGCAAGGAACCTCTTAACAGCTTTTGGAAAGTTGAGTATTCTGTATCAGTGACATTTCCTGTAATTAACAGAGGTGTTTCTGGTAACACAGAAGTTTTTTATTAGGTATTAACAGTTGTCCTTATTGAACAGCTCTCAAGGATTCCTAGATAATTGATGATGTAATGAGAGAGAGGGAAGCTGCTGGTTTTTATTAATAACATAATCCTGCAGACTTTTCAATACTTGGTTTCTTCTAGTCTTTAACCAGCTTGAATAAACTCTGTGACCTCCTTTATCTTTACTGCTGTGATGAAGTCCGAGTTCATCTTCTGAAAGACCATTATATGCTAAAGAAAAGAAAGATATTAGTGTGTATTATAAACAACAGTAGAGGCAGGGTTTTTGTTTGGAGGATGTAAATTTGTGTTGTATTTATAATAATTTGTTATGTAATAATGATCTTATAAAATGCAACATAATATGTCTATCTTCAAAGTGATTATAAAAAAAATAAATCAGTACCTAATTAGAAAGTGTTCATTACTAACAAAATAGTGTTCTCATGAAACAAATACAGGGTAGAGCAAAAATTGAAAGTCATGCATCCATAAGTGAATCATGGAATACACCCACTGACTACATTATTCCTTCCACAGAAATGCATATGCTAGACTTCTGCACTTTGCAGCTCAGAACAGCAGGATTATGTACTATGAACAAAAATGCTAAGTAGCTTTATTACAGCGTGGACAGTATTATTTAATCGTAAGAGCTTGAATGTGTCTGTAATCAAAGTGTGCAAACTCTTCTCCCGTGGCAGGTGAGGGCAGAATGGTAGCTTTCAACAAAACAACAGTGCCCTTATCATTATAAAAAGGTACTTCAATTTTATTTAATTAGATTGTTTCCATTAGATTAATATTTCTGTCACAGAAACCTACTGTTAGCAAAAAATAGAAAAGCTGATACATACAGGATGTTTGCGTGTTGGTATATGGACTTTATAGAGTATGAAGCATATCATATCATATTGAATATTGTTGAAATACTGGTCTTTATTTAGCATATGATGTTTTGAATTCCAGGAAATAACCTTATAAAAATGGAGGTAAGAAAAGGAAATTAGCCTATGTTAGAAACTCTCCAGGAGGGAAAATGAAGAAAAGAAAGTCAGTGCAAGCAAAGGCGAGTGACGAAGGTTGAATCAGAGAAAGGTTGGGATTTTCACAGAGAACGAGGCATGTATGGAGTGTGGGTGAAAGGTGCTTGACAGTTTTTCAGGTCTAGAAATGCCCACTTAATCTTTCCGGAAGCTCAATAGTCTCTTCCAATTGTACCAGTTAATTAAAAATCCCACACAGACCAAAACCCCCTATTTGCACCACCTTTGTGTTGCTACTGTGGTAATCTACTAAAGAGAAATCCAGCATACATTAAGATAGACCATGTTTCAAGTGTGACTGGACTTGAATGTTATAGAATGCTGCAGCCAGCTGCTGGAAGGCCCCCAGCTTTGTGGGTGGCTGTGTTTTAACCCCATTCCCACTGGCTGCTCTGCCCTGTTGTTCACAATGGCCAAGCAGCTAAAACCATCAGCCTTCTCGGGAGACCTATGTCCAAGCCTTAGTACTCTTTTCCATGAACTTGGTTTGCCTGGGGCAGTGGTCACACCTAGGCTGTCTTGCAGAGCACAGGTGGGAGTTAGGTCTGAAAGTCTCTTCTGCCCTGCAGTGAAATGTGATAAATTCTGGTGTTCTCATGCATTGTGCTGTAGTGTAAGTAAGGTATGTTTATTTATTATTGAAAATAATAAAAATAACTTACTCAGTTTGCAGTGTATGAACAGCTCTCTCATCGTGCCCTTCCAGGTGTTTTAAGTGGGTCAAGGCTGGGCATATCTTACTCCTCCATCATGTGCTGTAATAACGTTTTTTCTCATCTGTGCAAATAGTTGTGTGTTTGTACCATCTGGCAACTCAGGCTGTAAATACGGGAGTGGTGGGCGAGCCCACCCCGCAGACCTAAAGAGGGTCAACAGCCCCACGTTTAATCCCCCACACCGAAACTGAGCTCAGCGGTGACATCTCCCGGCGATGCGGTTTTCTCCTCCCGGGCCGAGTACGCAGGCCGGGCCGCCAAGGGCCTGGCCACCCCCGGGAGCGGGAAGCCCGCCCGCGTTGCCCGCCCCGCCCCGCGTCTCTGCCCGTGTAAGGCTGCGGGCGGCCTCGAGGGTTTGGCCTACCGCCCTCGGCCCAGCCCGCCCGGCCGCCGGTGAGGCGCGGCCGCGCCGCTCCTTCCTGTGCAGCCGGGAGCCTCCGCGCCTTCGTTCACTTCCCTCCGGCGCGCTCTCCCAGCGCTCTCCGGCGGCGGAGGGGCGGTGGCGGCTCCTCGCTTCCGCCGGCAGCTGGCCCGTCGCGGCTGGCCTGGGACCGCCGCCATTTTGTGAGGAGAGGCGGCGGCGCGCCGGCCGGTCGGTACCGACGGCCGGTCGGTAGCGGTACGTGGGGCGACGTCTCTCCGCCGCCAGCGAGGAGGAGGTGGGGGCCGGGCTCCGCCTCGCAGCAATGGGGTGAGGGTGCGGGCTGGGTGGCGGGGGAGGCTGTCGCATAGAAACGGTTCCGTGCCGTCTTGGTCTCCTGTGGGGTGGGTAGCTGTTGCCGGAGAGGAGGGCTGGGGCAGGCGGGGGAAGAGGCTGTCGTGCTGCCCGGGAGCCGCGCGGGCAGGGTCTTCCAAGCGGGGCACCGCTGGCGGCAGGACGAGACCCTCCCGAGGAACCCGTTAGGGCTGTAGTCTTTTTTCGTCAGCCTGGCACTCTTCGTGGGTTTGCTTCCCCCACCTGAAAGGCTACTGAGTTTGTAAAGAGGTTTGTTGTGGGAAGTTTTCACTAGGTACGAGAAATTAAGTGGTGAGATCTGGCTTCTGGTACAGCAGCGAGGGGGAGCATCCTCCATCCAGGCACCTGGGGTCTGCCCGTGTTCTACCTGCGGGTTTCAGTCAGAGGAGCTCATCTGACCGGTGGGCTTCCTGCTGATGCTTCATCGCTCCGAATTGCTTTGAGTTACGCAGAAAAAAAGCTGTTTGTAAACACAGAGATAGCTTTGTGTGTTTTTAGAAAGCTGATGTAAAACAAAGTTGACAGAGGTTGGTATGCACACTACAATTAATTCAGAAGAAAATGACGATATTTTGTGTACTTTGTTTACCGATTGTACCATAGCAAACGATTGGTGAGAACATCTGACACTTTCAGAGTCAACTACTGAAAGTTTCAGAATATAAAAGTTACGGTTATTTATGGACGCTTAATTTGTCTTCCTTGTATTACAGTAGAGATTTGGCAAATTGATCATGTAGGTCTTTGCTTTTT
Source organism: Harpia harpyja (assembly GCF_026419915.1). Classification (NCBI taxonomy): domain Eukaryota; kingdom Metazoa; phylum Chordata; class Aves; order Accipitriformes; family Accipitridae; genus Harpia; species Harpia harpyja. The sequence goes on along the minus strand of NC_068950.1, from coordinate 21,399,783 downwards.
CTTTGACACCCTGAACAAACAGAGCTGGACTCTAAACAGATCTCAAAGTTTACAGCCTTTTTAAATTTGAGTGGACTTTGAAAAGGACAACAAAAGAAGTGGTCTTGGGTGGGTCCTGTAGTAAATTTCACATCCTTTTCAAAATTAATAATTTTGTTTGTTTTTTCATAGTTTAGAAGAATGCGTGTTTTGCTTCTATATCTCATCTTAGAAACAACTAAACTCTCTGAGGATCTAAGATGACTGACTCTCAAAATGGATAAATTTCCAGACAGATAGTGAAAATCAAAGTTTTTATTCAACTGCAAATGTCTAATACTGAAAGCTAACTATAGGTGGATCTCTCTGTATTGTTCCATGCTTCCACTGTTATTTTAAAGTATTGCTTTACATTGCATCAACATTGTTAAGACCAAGCTAATTTTTAAACAAGGCAGTTTCTAGATCTTTTTGGGGATTGAGAGCTGCTTTCTAGGTTTGCAAATATGTTTCCTAGGCTTTATTTTTTTTGTCGTAATGGTAAAATGTACATTTCTCAATGATAGTTTCTAACAACTAGCAATTTTCTTTCTAGTGTGCTGAAGCATGTTTTTACCAAGATCTGTTAAAGTCAAGAGGACTGCTGATGAGGACAAAAGTTGTACAGCTAAGAAAAATAGATTGTCTTCTGGAGGGTCTTTGCTAGAGGAGACCATCGAGTTCCAAGACTGTAAGTCAGATAGAACAGAAACTTCTGCTTCAAAATGCAATTTGAATGAAGTTGTACAAGAATGTACAGAACATATAGCTGGAGACCTTGGTGTTGCTAATACAACTTTGGGAAAGGACAACCAAAATACTGATGAAGATAGCTCTTCGGAAGAACCCATAAAATCCTTCAGCAAATCTCAGCGTTGGGCAGAACCTGGAGAACCTGTATGTGTTGTGTGTGGTCGCTTTGGAGAGTATATCTGTGATAAAACAGATGAAGATGTTTGTAGCTTGGAATGTAAAGCCAAACACCTTCTACAAACTCAAGCAAAGGAAAAAAAGCTAAAATCTGATCAACTCACAAAAGCAGAATCTCAAGCAGAAACTCACCTGCTTAATACACCTTATTTCTACAAAGATCATTCCTTTATTTTAGGTTTGCGAGATGAGCAGATTGAGAACCTTAAACTGCAGCTAGGTATTGCTGTCCAGGGCCAGCAAGTTCCAAGACCTATTGTAGAGTTTGAACACTGTGGTTTTCCTGAAACTTTAAACCATAATTTAAAGAATTCTGGCTATGAAGTCCCAACTCCCATCCAAATGCAAATGATCCCTGTTGGACTATTGGGGAGGGATATTGTGGCTAGTGCAGACACTGGCTCCGGAAAAACAGCAGCCTTCCTACTCCCTGTTATTATGAAGGTTTTGAAAGAGGTAATGAAACTTAATGTTTAGAGAAAGTGGTTTGCAACTTTATCTCTTGGATTCCCAGTGTAACTGGGAAAGTAATTGCAGTGCTTTTATTGACATTCAGTTATTTATTTTACTTTTGATTAATGGAGCATTGGTTCTTGGAGGGAGGGGAGTTGCTGATTATGTTTAATGACTTTGAATGTTTTTTTACTTTGGTCAGGAGATAAAGCAACTCTATTAATACTACCTAGTATACAGTTTCTCCGTGTTAAGAAAGGTAACTAAATTCTGTGGTAAACTTCCTAAATGACTTAAAATAGAAAGTTAAAATAATTCAAGGCCCTCTGCAAGAAGTTATTACTGTATCTTGATATATCAGATGGCTGAAAGAGATTTTTTGGCGTTTGTGTAATTTCGTAGAGTAATTTCTGTTGGAATATGTTCAGCTGACCATCAAATAACTACAGGAATTTGGAGTAATACAGTTTCTGAAATCCTGTAGTTACACAGTCTCCCTTTTGATACTGTGGGAAAAAGCAATTAAGAAAACTTTCACGTCGTAAGGACATGAATGTATGATGAGAAGTAATGGCAAATAGTATTTTGTACCTTGTGTGTGGTTCAGTGTTGCTTTTTGCTTTAGTGGTTTTATTCAAAAAGGGATGTATAAGAATATATTTGAAAATTCTGGACCTGATTCTAGTTGATGTTTTGGACTGTTTAGATGCCTTTATAGATAGATATACACACAAACGTGTGTGTGTGTAATTTTTTTCAAAAGAATAAAGATTATTTAAGTAACTTTTAATCTTTACAGTACTATAGCATTAGTTTTAAGAATGGAAGCATTATATAGGAGCATTTTAAGAACAGGAGTATTACACTCTAGTACCTCCTCTGTCTGATTATGATTAAAGTGTGCAAGACAGTTTATATGCTTATAATAACATGCACAAAATTGGAATCTCAATGAATAATACTTAATTTCTCTACAGGATCTTTCTCATTCTTCATCTTCAGGGTACTTTACAAGTTAATGTATATGTCAGGAAATAATTTTATTTTGTTTAAAATAATTTTCATTTTTAATGTAGAAGAGAGATGAGATGTTAAGAGCATAAGGGTAATCTGGTTATGAGGTACTTGACAGTTCCTGGCTTCTCCACATCTACGTAGATACTTTTTTTTGTGGTGGTAAGTTGTTAAGTTAAACGCTGTTGCGCACTTGAAAACAACTCAAGAAGCCCTTCTTGACACAAGTATTTAACTATGTAGTTCCTTTGATGATTCAGTGGGAAAGGAACAACCTCCTACTGTTGGTCACTTGGAAATATTCCAGTTGGGGACCAGAAAGAAACACATACCATCCAGAAAACTGCTAAGTGAATTCATGTTTGTGGTATCAATATATGAGAGCACTTTATTTGCTGAAGAGTTGATCAGTATTACTGAAATAATGCTTCTTGGAGCTAGACCGTTATTCTGCCTTTTTGTCCCCCCCTGTTTTACCTTATGTTCTTTCTACTTTGTTAGTATGTGTTAACTGGAGTTAGTAATCTATATTAATCTGAGAGGAATTACTACCCTGTAATTTTGTGTTTTCTGGGTTGCAGAAGTTCAATGAGGTCATAATTTGGTTGCAGATCCTTATATAAGGAATAAAAAATTAAGACTGTAGCACTTTAATGATTCATGTCTACCTGGCTGACTAATGGTGGGTCAGAGGGGCTATTAATTTTGTTCTTAAATTTCAGGGATATATGTTTTTGCTGTATAAAGTTCCTATCACTGCTTATCTTCTCTGGTTAATACTTAATGGTTTTACTTAGTAGTGTGCAAGACAGTAAAGGGAAATAGTCTGTTCCTGTAATATCAAGACTTCTAAAAACTTCTTTTAATGATCTCTAGATTCAACTAGCGTCCTGTGTTTTGAGTTCAGGCAGAATTTATTCTGAATTTCTGTTACAGATTCAGTGCAATAACTAAAATAGAAAAAAGCAATCTTTAGAAATGACTGCTAGTTTTCTGGGCCTTTGTTTGTTGTCAGGAAGCTATTCTAACTGTGTGCTTACACATGCATTAATTTTTTGTTTTTAAAAGTTGAGTAATTGAGGGATAGACTTCCTTGGCCTGCACTGTTAAAGGTATAATCCCTTTCTACCTTCTGTCTTCAAATAGAAAGGGTATTAGCAGTCTAACTGTATCCACAGTAGTTGCACTATATAATTTAGATTTTAGTATTGGGAGATTTAATCTCGAAAGCTTTTTATCTAAATAATAAAGCAATTCCATGTTCAACCAGATTTCTCCCCGTTTTTCTAGACAGAAACTCCATCCGCCCTTATTTTGGCACCAACAAGGGAGTTAGCAATTCAGATAGAGACACAAGCTAAAGAACTGATGGCTGGTTTACCAAACATGAGAACAGTTCTCCTTGTAGGAGGTTTACCATTGCCACCACAGCTTCACCGTCTCAAGCAAAGTGTTAAGGTAAGGACTATAGCATGGAAAGATCCTGTGGAGAGTTATGTTTTTCGTGACACTCACAGAAAAGAAAAATGTTACTGTTGACGTGTATGGACACACAAAGATGTGTTTTTCCTAAGTCTAAACTACTAAAATAATTGTTAGCTCTTGAAAATTTTACAATAATACAGTTGTTTGTGGGGTTTTTTTTAAACATTTTTACTTGTGATTAAACATATAATAACTTCTTTGGTTTTTAGACAGTTTCATGCATGATACTGCTGCTTTCAAAGACTGAAATATGCCATTTTATGAGACAAGGAGTTGTAATTTACAGCAAAAATAGTTCGTTTTTAATGCAGATTACATTGCTTGTATTCAGACACTTTCATTATGAGAGTTCCAAAAGGTCCATTTAATTTTGAGGCTTCATAATTTATTAAGTTATCTGTAAAAGTTTTACGACTTACATGAATGCAAGTAATTTCACTAATTAGTGCCCTTCTCACCTATGTGCTGTAACTTTATCGTTTTTCTAGGACATTCATCTGTCTGTCATGGAATTTCTAACTTCTGGGTTGTTGTTTGTTTGTTTGTTTTTGGTTTTGTTTTTTGGTTTTCTTTCTTTTTTTTTTTTTTTTTTTTTTTTTAGGTTATAATAGCAACACCTGGAAGACTTCTTGAGATCTTAAAGCAAAGTTCTGTTCAACTGCATGGCATAAAAATTGTAGTGGTGGACGAAGTAAGTTTTTAGTTACCGGTGCTGTATTGCCTATACAGAGGTCCTTGAAGAGCCAGTGTGAGTGGCTAGTCTAACTGATTAAACATACAGAGTGTTCCTTATAAAGATAAAACATATTTATTAAGAGAAAAATTCATTTTTTAACACAATTTGAAATGTGTTTGAACAATGCATGTTCTATTGGCTATAAAAGACTTGGATACCTGACAGGGTATTACTCCTAGACCAGTGTGAACCATTTGTTTTTAATTTTCTCACGTAGCTTTTCTTCTGACTGAAAATACTCCTGCATTTGGATTATTACATACCAATCATACACGTTATGGTTCTTCTGTCAATTCAAGTTCAGGATTCTCCTGTTCATGGAAAAATCTGGTACAAATCTAATATTTTTCCCTTAGGTAGATACCATGTTAAAAATGGGTTTCCAGCAGCAAGTGTTGGATATTTTGGAAGACATCTCTCATGATCATCAAACCATACTGGTGTCAGCCACAATTCCAGTGGGCATTGAAAACTTAGCAAATCAGCTTCTGCACAATTTTGTAAGAATAACAATTGGAGAAAAGAATCTGCCGTGTTCCAATGTTCGCCAAATTATCTTGTGGGTAGAAGAACCCTCTAAAAAGAAAAAGCTGTTTGAAATACTAAATGTAAGTGTAATATTTTTCTCATAAGAACAACTTATAAAATTATTCATATGTTTACACATCTCTGTCAGGTTCTCATCTTCAATTCTAATCTGTATGTAGGGAAGAGGTGGAGTGAGGTCAAGCATATAACTGCACTAACTAGTTCAGTAGTTCTGCAATGTAGGAGCTTTAATGGCAATTTCAGGGATTACTCCACCCCTGTCACTCACACCTCCTTCTGTGCAGCAGCAAACCAGACTCCTGTGCTGGGATCCAAGTTAAAAATTGTAATTTTGATAATTTTTTTGTGATTCGCAGTATGGCATCTGAATGATTTGTACTGGTTGCCTGTGAGTGGTAGAGGAACAGGACTTTCTTAAACTGTCATAGCTGCTTTATGGCTTGGGAGTGGTTTATCATTTTAAAAGTCATTAAAGAAACCAGTGAGAAAGCTACTTTAGTTCTTTCTTGAATTATATGAATAATAATACGTATCTTTTATGAGTACTTTGGGGGGGAATTTTGGAGTCTTGGCTGAGGTTATCCAAGAAGCAAATAGGAATCTTTAACTGAGCCTCAGAACTTATATTATGTAACATTTAAAGAAACATGAAAGCAAGCTTCTGACTTCTAAAAAATGCATGTACTGATATCAACTTGGGTTCTGAGTCTACAAATCATTATATGTTTATGATGTACAGCTTTGTATAGTTTCATGACTGGTACCTTGTTCCTTCTTGTCTAGAGTCTAAAAACATTTATTCATCTGAAAGTCTTGTTAATATTAGAGATAATGAGCAGATGAAATCGAATCCCAAGTTGCTGCTGATGAGCAGCAAACTGTTGTAATACCTTCTTACGTGAACTGTTTAATTTTACAGGATAAGAAACTCTTCAAGCCTCCAGTGTTGGTATTTGTGGACTGTAAGTTAGGAGCAGATCTGTTGAGCGATGCTGTTCATAAGATTACAGGATTGCAGTGTACAGCTATGCATTCTGAAAAGTCTCAGGTGGAAAGAACAGATATATTACAGGTTTGTGCCTCCTAAAGTTATGGCTTTTTTGATAGATTTAAAATGGCCAATTTTTTTTAAAGGTGGCTTAATTTGAATGTGTTATGTCATAATTTACTGCCGTTCTGCAGTAAAACCTAGAGTATTGCTGGGGGAGAGGAGAGACAGATGGGACCAAGCAAAACTGTAGATAATAATGCCATTTTAAATGCAGATAAATGCTGGAGACTATTTCCTAGGTTATTTGCTTTGAAATGGGAATTCAAATATGCATTTAACTTTAATTGATGATTATTTTATTAAAATTGTGATTTTGATCTCTCTTTAATTAGCTCTGTGAATTATATTCCTATTCAAATCAAGAATACAGGAGGGGCCATTCTCTCTTCTGCAATAGAATAATCCCACTAGGTGTGTTCTTATGCTGTGTAACTAACCCTAGCCTATGCTTGGAGAGGTTCAAAATACAAATAAGGAAAAAAGAATTAATTTTTGGTTATTCCTCCCTTGCCAGGGATTACTTGAAGAGAAGTATGAAGTTATAGTAAGCACTGGAGTCCTTGGACGAGGGCTTGACCTTGTCAATGTCAAACTGGTAGTAAATTTTGATATGCCTTCAAGTATGGATGAATATGTACATCAGGTAAATAAATGAATTACTAAAGAATTATTTGAAAAGTATACTGAAATATGACATCCACCTATGGAAATTTAAATTAAACATAAAGATTATTTTCCTCTTCAGAACATTGTTTTTATAGGAAAGGAAAGAAAGGTGCTGAATATCTCTTCCGTAAGTCTCTTATGTAAATTACTAAAATCTAGAACACTGTTCTTGTGTCTCCTATATAAGTTACTAAAACCTAGAATAGTGTTCTTATATCAGTTATGTTTGCAGTATTATTCTTCCTGTTTCGTACTCCCTTGTATCATTTTGTGTCTATTGAAAGCAAAGTTTACCATGTTTTTGCTATCTGTGTGAAGAAAGGCCAAATACCCCTCTTTATGCTGCAGTTCATCTCCAGTGTGGGATGTGCATGTAATACAATCAGGAAACCAGTTGTGAACTTTATTTTCGTTCTCTCTTCATACTCCAGTATCTCCTCTGATTTTTTTTTTTTTTTTTGCTGAGGATTTTCTGCTTTAAAAAAGATGGTATGTGGGTTGTGTGTGTGTGTGTGTGTATGTATTTATGTGTATGTACACGCACCCCAACCCTAGTTTGGCTAGCAGATCAAGAGAACTAATTATTGCCCTCTTTTTGGCACTTACGAAGCCACAGTACTCTACTACTGTGTCCAGTTTTGAGACTATCAACTATAAGAAAAGCCAATAAACTGGAGAGAGTCCAGGCAAAGTCAGGGGGCTGGCCCACGTAACACGTGAAGAGAGGCAGAGGGAACTGGGCTTGTTCGGGCTGGAGTAGAGATTTAATTGGCGTCTTGTATTTGGTAACGGGCTGTTACAGAGGCGACAGAGGCAGACTCTTCTTGGAGATGCAGAGTGAGAGGATGAGAGCTAACAGTCACAACTTGCTGCAAGGGAAATTCTGTCCTCATAACAGGGAAAAGTGTTTTTCACAGTGAGTGTAGTCAGGCAGTGGAACAGGCTGCCCTGAGAGGTGGTGGGACCTTTGTGCTTGGAGACACTTGAAACTCCATAGGACAAGGCCCTGAGTGAACTGATCTAACTTTGAATTTAGCCCTGTTCTGAATAGGTGGGAAGGACCTCTGGAAGTCATCCAGTCTCATGAACTCCTGAAGTATTCTGTGTTACTAACTGCAGTACACCTCTCTGGTTTTTAATTATCTTTCTGCTAAAGTTTCAAGTAGTAAATAAATAAAAATGGTCTTTCCTAGCATCAAAACTATACCAATATTACCATACTATTTCTTCCTAAATAGAGAGTCTTTGTAGATTCTTTTCTAATTTGTTCAAGCACTTTGGCTAACATTGATAAATAATTTTAAGTTACTAGAATATTGAAAGTAAAGGGCATTTTTGTGGTCATGCTTGTATATATAGTGCTTGATACAGGATACATGTATGTGGCATTGCTATAATAAAAAATTTTTAAAACATTTTGTTTGGACCAGATTCACTGTAAGCCTTTGCCCATAGGCTATATGATATATCTCAGTATCAATATTGGACTTCTGGTATGTCCTACAAGCAAGTTGTAATTTTAGATGCATTTAAGCTAAAGCTTCAGATCTGCATATCCTGAATTCAGGAAGTTTATTAAAACTTTGTGCTGAGAGGATGGGATAAAGAGATTTGGCCTTGTCACTTAGGTTAGTTGCTGGTGTATAACAGAAAATAACCTGTAAGGATATTTGAAGGACTTCCATTTAATATTGATAACTTAAAATGAGTTTTTGCTTTTTCAGGTTGGAAGAGCAGGGAGGTTGGGTCACAGTGGAACTGCAATTACTTTTATCAATAACAACAGCAAGAAGCTCTTTTGGGATGTTGTGAAGAGAGTAAAACCAACGGGCACCATTCTTCCCCCGCAGCTGCTGAATTCCCCGTATCTTCATGACCAAAAGAGAAGGGAACAACAGAGACTTAAACAATTACAGAATAGCCTTGTAACAGGAGATAATATTATGGACATTATTAGAAAACACGACAAAAATAATTCTCAGAGGTAATAAAGATATAGTTATGTAATTATAATGAAAGTGTGATTAAAAATAAACATGGAATTATGATGCCTTGTATATTGCCTTTTTTAAAGAAGTTTATTCAGTTTTTTAAGGAGTCTCATTTTTATCTCATCTTTATTTTGAAATACAGACTATTGTAGTGCCTAGTAAAAATACTCTATGTAACCGTCTTCTGGTAATTTTTATGTCATATTGAAGTAAGATCTTTGCAAAGGACCTCCCCTTGCCCCCCCCCCCCCCCCCAAAAAAATGGTGACAGATTAGTTTCTGAAAACAAGCCTCAATCTCTTCCTCTCTGGGAGTTTCTTGTGAACATATATGCAAGTTTTGTTTGTAAACTACTGAAAGTTTAGTTTGTCCTTCATTGCCTGTGGACCAGTTAAGAGTCCTGCTCAAGCACTCTGCAACAGCAGAAATATTGGGTTATTAGTGTAACTTCATTGTAGAGAGGTAAACCACATAAGTAAGAAGTTTGTGTTTTTACTTAATGAAACATTATAGTTAATGTATAACTGATCATATTTACTTATTTACTACTCACTTAAGCGTAACTTGCCATGCTCTGACACAAGATGCCATTTCATTTTTTTCAGGAAACGAGACCAAAACCATATTAAGATAGTGCCAAAAAAAATATTAAGATAGTACAACTTGCTATCCAAAGTCTGAGGTCATAATCAAAACTTCCCCCTTTTTCTTTTTTTCTTTTAGACTGAGGCTTGAGAAACTAGTTTCATCAGACCTTTCATGCTGCTGTGATGCATCATCCCTTTTTGGCAGACTGAGATGTCCCAGGTAGTTAGCTGTTAGCCCTGTGCATTGTATGCCTACTCTTTGGCCAAAGGACAGCAATGTGATAGACTGACTTTGTTTGGTAGCAAACGAATTTTTAAAAGCTTAGTAGCTGATTTCCCCCAACTAGAAACAAAAGGAGTAGGGCTTACCTGCTGCCAAGACAGATGATGCAAGCGTGGCACTGGTGCCCGGGGTTCTTTAACAGTAACAGATTTATATAATTGTTAATGACAAACTCCTACTATGGATTCTAATAATCTGAAATATGGTATTTGTTAGTATTTCTACTATTTTCTATGCACCGTTGCTACTACTTTAACAGTCTGATAGGGGGAAAACCTCAAGTTTTTAACTTGCTGCCCCCTCCCTGCCCCCCCCGCTTTGTCTTTTGTCTCCCTTTGCTGTTTTTTTTTTAAAACTTTTCCATATTGCCTCAGTTGTACAGTATTTGCCAAATATTTTAGAAAACGCGCGTATTCTTCAGCAAGAGACCAATCTTTATTACTTGTGGAGATTTCATGAAGTGGTACTGCATAATCTTCCTCATCCTGCGATCCTCAAACTTTTTCGTCAGTCCCTTTTTTTCTGCGCGGTAATCGGTGCCTGCGCTGCTCCCTGCAGACGGCCGGCTCCAAGAACGGACCGGCGGGGAGAGTGGGGCCGTGCCTGGCATTTGAGCGGTCACCGGCTGCGCCGGGCTTCCTGGTCATCGGCCGCAGGGCGGCGGCGGCCGGGCCTCCCTGGAGAGAAGGAGACGCCTTCGATAGGAACGCCGCGGGGCCTCGCCGGCCCGCGGGCTGCGCCTGACAAGGGGGCGCGGCTGTCAGCGGGCGCCCCGGTGCTCGGGGCCTCCCCCTTCTGACGCAGGTCCTCGCGGGAGCCAATCCCCGTGGGCCCGGCGCATTCAAACGGGGCAGGGAGAGGGCGCGGGTCGCGGCCGGTGCGGAGCGAGGCCAGGCCAGGCCGGCGGGTGAGGAGAGGGACGGGACGGGACGGGACGGGACGGGACGGGACGGGACGGGACGGGACGGGACGGGGCTCCGTCTTGGCGGGTTGGGTTTCCCTGGGGCGTCCCGTGGCCGGCCGCGGCACGGGTGGGACGTTGTTTCGGGAGCCGCAGAGCTGGGTCGGCAGCGCGTGGTGGCGGGCTCCGGAGGCGTTGCCCCGCAAAGTCGCCCCCGGCTCGGTCTGTCAGCCGCTGCTTTCTCCCCGCCTTCACCCTGAGGGCGCGGGCGGGCTCGGCGACCCGGCGGGGCTGAGGGGTGCCTTCAGTCGAGGGTCCTACGGGGGCTCGCCTGAAGAGGGTAGGGTTGCTGAGGGATAGTGAAGCCATCGGCTCCTCCTACGTTTTCACCCAGCTTTGAACGTTCGGATTTCATCTCTAATTAGTATTTGTAATCAATTAAAAATGAGGAACGAGCGTACTTTCAACAAGTCTTGAACCTTATTCCACATTTTAGAATGAAGGAGCTTTTAGCGGGGAGATTAAGTTTTCCACAGAAAAGCTTTGTGAATATTCGCAAGGCACAGCTGTAGCAACAAGAGGGGAGAACTTCTGTTCTTATACTAGTTATTTTAAAGCTGAACAGAAAAGATGGACTTTTCAGAAAACACTAAAGCAATTCATGGCTTACAACCATGTTTCTTTGTTAACCGACTACTAGAGGGAACCACAAAATGTCTATTTTACAACTCATGTAACATAAGTAGTTTCCTGTATCAAATTGGATTGAGCAATAAATACACTCTGGCTTGAAATTTTCCTCCCAACTTTTGAGCTATGAAAACTTTGTGCAGTCATGGTGCATGTAGAAGTGGATGTAATTGCATAAATTCTGAGAGTACTCCAAAAGCTGTAACTTACAAGCATAGCATTAAAAGAAACTTCTGTTGGAGCAATGGTTAAATGGTTGCTTCTACATCACCTTCTCTCGCCTTGCCTTGCTTCCCTTCGCTTCCCCCCCCCCCCCCCCCCCAACCATCTGCTGCTTTTGTTAATGATATATGCAGTTCTTGAAGGATCTAAGGCAGGTGACTTACTGTTGACTTCTAATAGCAAATTAATTGCAGCTGGCAAGTCTGTAGTGGGTAGTGATGTCAAACCTGTAACAACCCAATAACTATGATGCATATGCAACAGTGAAAGCATACTTTTCTATACAGATTGGATATATACAGATTTCTAAATATTTACCTGTAGAAAGAATGTGGAACACCTTTTACAGTTTTTCTTCTGTCCCCTAGGCTAGGGATCTTTTTGTTTTGCTATGTATGTACTATAGTGAACTAAAACAATGTCCAAACGTATTGTAATAGTTGTCTTTATTAACTGTCTTATTCTGATAGTGGGTTTTATATTATATATCAACATCCTGAAAAAAATCTGCTTTCTGTATTCATAGACTTCCTTTTTTTGTTTTTCTGTTTGAGTCTGTTAGTTGTGAAACACTAAGAGCATAAATAGTTGTGAGCGGAGGCACAATCTTTAATTCCTTTTCTTTGAGGATCATGGTAGATCATTTGGAAGAAATGTCCACGGTGATCTTTGTTGCTAAATAGATCGTTCTTGTACCAACTGGTTCTTTTTTGTGATGTTTGGTTTACTTTCTGAAACAAATCATAGAACTCAATAAATGGAATCAAATAGCCTATTATTGGTGGAAGCAGTCATTCAAATATAGAAGTTACTTTTTTTTATTTTAAGTGCGGGAGGTGAAACAGGATACTAATTGTAATTAATGTTTGGGAACACGTATCTACTGCAGTAAACGTCAAGAACTCCTTGTGCATCGAAACATAACTTGCACTGGACATGAGCATCATAAAAATTTTTGCTTTGTTTCCCCAGATTCCTTAAGAAGATGCAACTAGAAATGATGTTTTAGGAAACGTGTTGTACTTACTAAAAACCTAATGTTAACTTGCTGGAAGACAAAATGCCTATTTACACAGTTCCTGCAAGAAGCCCCTCTGAGGCACAATGTACTACCACTTTGCAGAAGACTTCTTCACAGAATATCTTTACCAGCAGCAAGGTGTCTGGGCAGCAACTGAAATCACAGGTGTCAGGAGAGGAAAAGGATATTCTACTTTCATGTTCTCAGAATAAGACTGAGGAAGTTAATAGGACCTATGTGATTTCGGCCTGTAAAAAAGTGGGTGACACATCAATTACATTTAAACCTGAAGGCAGGTTAACACTCCAGAGGAGAACTGGAGCCAGCAAAAAATCAGTGTCCACTAGTGAACAATTGCATGCACACACAACACAGGGCATGGAAAATATACAAATGGAGAAAAGACTTGCTCTGCAGAGGCGTGTGAGGACTGGCTCCATAGAGAAGAGTAAAATTAATCAGAATACTGTGCCTGGAATAGAAAATACTGACTCTGCTGCACAAAGAAATTACAAGATTGCGCTTCCACCAAATATGAATAATAATGATACCTGTGATATTAAATCAAGCTTTAAGTTAGCTGAGGGTCAGTCAAGTACAGAGTTGCAGTGTCACCCGAACAGCAAGGATTCCCTTTGCTTTGTTGATGGTCTGTGTGAAAATGATAGCTGCACACATTTAAAATATAGGACAAGCACTGCTGACACAAAACTTCAAAATAAAGTTCCTAAATCAGAACAATTAGTTACCTCAAAATATATTAATAGGATATCAGGAGAACAATTGAATGAAAAAGGCAATATAAATAAGCTAGCTGGAAGGCAAAGGTTACAACACTTCGTTATAAAACATAACAGTGTGGAAAGACCAAGGACACCAACGAAAGGTTCAACAGAAGGATTTAAGCTTACACCAAAGAACGGCACTTCTCGGGATCAACCATCTCTGTCCACTTCAAATAAACGAACACCTCATCTTCAAATTTTAGCCAAAAAGAAAACTAGTGTCTCCAGCTCTCCTTCTGTGAGTAGAAGTTCAGAAACAAAAGACAAGGCTGAAACTCTAGCTGAGAGCAATAGCACTGAGAAGGATGTTTTCAAAGTGGAAAACAGCAAAGTGATTGTAGCTGTGCGTGTACGGCCTTTCAGTAACAGGTTTGTATCCTGGACTTATTTCTGATGCTAATAGTAGCTTTTATAGTGTATGTTGATTCCCACTTTGTATTTTTTGAATTGTTTAATCATTGACCCAATAAGGATATAATACATTTTTTGAAATTAGTCGATATTTCATGCAACATCAAGACAAATATTTTATTAAAAGTTTGAATTCACTTTATAGGTGTTTGGGGCTATTTTTTACATATTCATTAGCTGAAGTATTTTGAGCTTGAATACTTTGTATGTTCATCAAACAGGTTTTTTTAACAATGATTACCAACCTTTTTATTTTCCATAAGGTCATTGAAATGACGTAGCTTTAAGCATGTAGCTTATGCTTTTTAATTTTTTAACTTTTTTTCCCTCTCCCATTCAGAGAGAAAAATGAAAACTTACTCCCTGTAATCTCCATGAGTGGTTCAGAGACAGCTGTACGAAATCCAGCCACAAACCAAGTTTACAGCTTCAGTTATGACTTCTCTTTCTGGTCTTTTGACAAGTGTCATCCTAATTTTGCAAGCCAAGCAATGATTTATAAAACTTTGGCAGTGCCGCTCCTAGAAAGAGCTTTTGAGGGATATAACACTTGTCTTTTTGCTTATGGGCAGACTGGTTCTGGAAAATCATACACGTAAGTTCCTAATAATAATTGTTAAAATTCTGTAGGAGCCAATTGTTATGCATTGTAAAGTCATGAAAAGAGTTTGTGTGGACTAGATTTCATAGTTATTGAATTGTGTTAAAGCGGTCTTGCTATTTTAAAGGAAAAATAATTAAAACAATATTTATAATAATTAAGACAAAGTTAGCTGTAGAATATTTTTATTTATCTGACACTGACCTCTTTCTACTTCTAGTGAAGAAAGTAAAAGCTCTCTCCAGAGATTTTAGTGAAGAAAAACATTTATTAATGCTGAGAGCTTCTCGGACTATCCCAGTGCCATTGTTCACCACTGTTGGTCATTTTTTGCATAAAGTGACATGTTCTAAAGTATATTATGTTTTTTGGACAAGACCTTTAAGAGATCATTCTAATTATGGTCCTGACTGTGTCAGAACTTAAATAAATAAAAAATCCAGATCTTTGTGGCACTGCTTATTTGAAATCTAATCTTTACTTGTCTAGGATTATTTTGTGTAACATTTTGAGAGTTTATAGCCAATTTTATACACCTTGTGTATATTTTTCAATAGAATGCCTAGTGAACTGTTTTGTTTCCAAGCATGCATCTATTAAAATCAGTTCTATGAGCTTTATAATTCCCATGAGGTGCTATAGACTTTCATATACATAGTTGAGGACCAGAAATGTTTCTATTCAATTTAACATAATTTTAATGTTTCTATTCAATTTATAATAAATATAGAACTTATATGGAGGTAGGATTTTCCTTTTTAAGTGGGAACTAATTTTTACTTATAATGTCTATTTACCTTGGCCTAGAAGAAAGATATGCTCAGTATTGCAATTGTTATCCTATTTGTAGGTTTGTTGGTTGTTCATTGCTTTTTGGTTTTTTTTCTTTTCCTCTACTTTCTGGTAAACAATTACTTACCTTCACCCCTTTGTATTTTAAGCAAGGCTGAAATTAATATCAGTAATAACTGTGTCCTCAGGTCAAGTGTACACAACAAATTTCTGCTGACAACTATGTTGTGCAGCTGTGTGCGTCTCTGGACTGTAGCTGAATGAGTCCAGTACACTGGTGTTTTGCAGTGGCAGAACTAGACAGGAAAAAACTACACCAGAGGTGGAGAGGGGCTTAGATTACTACACTGTCAGTGTGCAGAGAATGTAAAATGCATGCATGTTAGGATGTCAGACGTCTACAGGTTTACTGTTTATAGTACGACTTACTCTTCAGTTGCTGTAGGGTTTTAGTTTTACTTAGATTTTCAACCTATTTCTCAATGGATGAATTAGAAAAGACCTCTAGACATCATCCTGTCCAACTCTCTGCTCAAACAAGTGCCAACTTAGATCAGGTTTATTTCTGTCGCTTATTATTTCTTTAACTTAGAAGCATATGGCACTTCAACTTTAGAACTATACAATTAATATTAAAACTAGCTATAGACAGTTACAAAACTGAACTAGCAGGTTTTTTGTAAATACAGGATGATGGGATTTGATGAAGACCGAGGAATAATTCCAAGACTTTGTGAAGATCTTTTCACTCAAATAGCACAAACGGACAAGCAACAGGTGGTATGCTTATGCTATTGACCTTACATTGAGTTATGAGGAAACTGATGCATTTCAGTATTTTGATACCTGTTTCATTCTTTCATTTTATACCTTAGTGCTGATCCATTTGTTAATGTCTGTATTCTTTTGTTGATTCAAATCTTACTTCTGCTCTGATTAACAGGGTTCCCTAAATAGTTAAAATCAACATTGTTTTGCTTCCTTAATGACAACTGTGTAAAAAAGAAATATGAGCATGATATTCTTGATGTGTCACTGGACTAGGATCTTTCCTCTATGTAGCATGACTTACAAGATAATATTTATGTAAGGAACGGTAAAAAGAAATCCTAGTGGGTTCCATACTTTCAGTGGAGGCATAAAAAATAGAACTTAAAAAATATTAATTTATCTAAACATTGTCACGTATCAAAGCAAAATACACTTTAATAGTATTCTAATTCTAGTATTCTAGCTCAGTATTTTTGCTAAAATTAAAAAAAAAAAAAAAAAATCAACTACTCCCACCTGGCCCACCTGGATTTTTTTTTTTTAAGACTTTAAAATTTTCATTGTAAATAATGTTTTGTTTCCTTCTCTGTTTTGAGAACAGATCTTTATTCGTCCATAACTCTATATGAAACAATGGTCTTCTGAGAGGGGGTAGGAATGTTTCACCTGATCACAATGTATTTTGATTTGAATTCCTGTCCTACACCTATGGTATATGGATTTAAAAACAATGAAGTAGTAGTCCTTTACAGAGTATTTTAATGAAGGGTTACATTCTGTTTCTGCCCCAACTAATTGGTGTAGTAATGGTACATTTAGAGAATCATAACTGAAGATGCAATTACCTTAAAGTCTTAAAAATTTTTTTTAAACTACTCATTTCATGTCTTAAGAAGAAAAGCCTGAAACTGAGAATGCACGTATGCAGGGGGTTGGGTTGTGGGAATTCTTCAGGTACATTTAGTTTTCTGTCTGACTGTTAAGGCTTTTCTAAGACTGAATTTCTGGAACAGAATCACTTTTGAGGAACCAGCTCGATTACAGTACAGTGCCTGAGATTTGAATTGTGCACCTAAAGCTTTCTGTGGTAATAACACAAATCATAATTTGTGGTTAGAAACTCTGCCTCTTAAAATTGTGAAAAGGATTAGAAACTTATATTTCAGCTCTTTCTTGGGTAAGGAGTATCTGATGCAAAACATGCTGGTGACAAAGGCTGTTCTTTGCATTCTTTTTCTCTGTGTGTTTGTCCATGTCTGTAAGGATTGACTTGCAGGTCAGTAGATGTTAACATTCAATTAAGCTTATGCAGGCAAACTTTTCCATTTTTAACTATTCCAAATTTCTTTATTGCTTTATGTTTGCATTCTTGACTTTGAATCCTAATACCAGTGAACACATAATATTCTGATTCTATGGTAGAGTTGATAGGCACTGAGAAATCGAAGAAGGTTATTTATTACCGGATTTGGCTAGAGAGTATAACTTCTAAAAAAACGCAGAGATGCTAGATATGTTTGTTATTCCTTTGCCTATGCATTGTGAATGAGTGATTCTGTTGCTGCAAATTGTCTCATCTTATATTTTTTACTTCAATGTTGTAGGTTTTTTGCTACAATTTTCCTTGTCTTTTAAAGAAAATTCCATTCTATTTAAAAAGGGGAAAAAAAAAAAAAAAAAGAAAAATGACCTGGGTGCCTTCAGAGGAAGGAGATGTGTTTTTGTGAAAGTTAGTTAGTTTTCTTTTTTTCTTTTTTTTTTTTTTTTTTAAATTGCTCTAGGTAGAATCAAGGTTTATCTTTCCGTTCTGTTCCATGTCAGGATGTTGACAACGTGTCATGCTGTAGAAGCACAATCCCGAAGCGAATGAAACTAGTGCAGGTGCAAACAAAACTATGTTTTCATGTTCTAAAAACCCAACACAAGCTTCTGAGATGGATGTATATACATTTTTTTAAGCTTGATAGCTGTCATCTGGGAACGGCTGTGGCGGGAATTCCAATAAATTGTGTTCTTGGCAATAGCAGATCCCTGGTTTAGGATATTGTTTCTCTTGGAAAGTCCCTTCAGTACAAATGCTTGTAACATTGAATAGCAGGATCTGGTAATCTAGGTTAATTTGTGAAACAAAGGATGCTGAAAATGTTTTCTGGACTATATTAATAACTCTTATTATTAATTTTATTAGATTTTGTATCATCTTGAAATGAGCTTTTTTGAAGTATACAATGAGAAAATTCATGATTTGCTTGTCTTTAAAGCTGAAAGTGGACAGAAGAAACAACCAGTAAGTTGCTCACAGAAAGAAGTATATGCATAATCTCAAAGTAGTGGCATTTATTCTGTAAACAAACACAAATGACAAGTGATCATTGTTTTGTTATCCAAGTACCTTAGATTGTTGTGAATAATGGGTTTCAAGTAAGAAAAAAAAAATCTCACTATATGACTTTAAGCAAAATGCTTGGCAATTCAGAAATGCTAAGCAAAACCAAAATCTTGCTGAAATAGAAACAAAGCAATTCAGTAGAACCTCAAAATTGTTGTTAACATCTCTATCTGCAAAATGAAGATGATCTTATCAGCCTTTATAAAAAATCTTTTAGACTATTATTAACTAAATCTTCATATTATATTAAGTCTTTTGTGCAATATAATTTGAGTTATAATCTTGTAATTTAGATTGAGTTCTAAAATAGAAGGGTGACGGTGTCAGGAGGCTTCCAATGGTGTTTGGGGGGGAGGGAAAAAAAGTATTTGCCTAATTGTATTTGATCCAACAGTCTCCTCAGTTCTCAACACTACTGAAATGTCCATTCACTTTCTGAAAATATCTATGTATTGTTTATCTACTGGGATGCCTGTTTGCCACTGCCTCTACGTATCTAACTGCAGTCCATAGTATATCAATGAAAAAATGTTAATACTTGCAAAGGGAGAATTTTTCCCCACTTTGTTTCCTCTGTGTATTTACATTGCCCAGCTACAGAAAACTACTATCAAGTAAGAGCTTAATACCAACATGGATAATATCTTTCCGATTCTTTCCCCTGGATTATTTACTACTTAGTGCTATGGGGCTGTCAGGAAGTTCCTTTTTTTTCAGTTGGTTGGTTGATTGTTTCCCAAGAAGGGGGGGGGGCGGAATTCAGTTGTCTGATTAACTAGTTAAGGATCACTAGTTAAACTAGTGTAGCTAGTTTTTAATGCTTGTGTGTTAGAATATGTAAAACCGTGAATTAAAGAAATTTGTTTTAAGTAGGGGATGTGGGGAAGGAATTTATTATGTTTGATTTATTAAAAAAAAAGTACTTTCTGTACTTTGACATATTGAACACTATACTGGCCACTTGTGTGTAAACTATAAGTATTAGTTTATGATAAAGAAGATACACTGCATTCAACTTGCTGTTGAAATAAATCCTTTATCCTAAGCTTGGGACTTGTATGGACTAGTTATACAGAAGTAAAGAGTATACTGTCTTGTTTATAGTAGGAGTGCTTTCATCTGAGTTTTGTCAATGATTTTGAGCTAAGCTATTTAATTTGGAAACATAATAGATTTCTGTTGCAGAAAGGGTGGGTTTTTTTTTTTTTTCTTATGTAAATGTCTTATATAAGATACATGTTCTTGCAGTTAGCTCTGTGAGCAGTGGCCTGGTACAGTCTGCTGTGATTTCTCAGGCAGCTGGAAAAATTCAGTTGTAGGTATTTTCCTGAAAATATCATTCTAGATGATTCATGCTAGGTTTTGTTTGATAAATGTCATACTAGGGATGTAGATAGACTTTCTCTTAATTTTAAGATATTCCTGAGTGCTAGGTCTAGCTAATGCACTCCTAATAATTTTTATTTTAAAATTATTCTCAACAGCTTCGTGTAAGAGAACATCCAGTGTTAGGTCCATATGTGGAAGGCCTGACAGTGTAAGTGTTAACTGTTCACATTTTGATAGGTATATGGTGTAATCCTGAAAGAGTGTGCTAATTATTATCTTGAGGCTCTGTGAAAGCTTGTGTACTCACCAGTAAATTAGGCAAGATCTTAGTGTCACGTAGTTTTATGAAAATGCGTACCCATGTCTAGCTCGATTTGACGCATTTAATTTAGTGTATTGCTTTAGTGAAATAACTGTGTGGGAGTCTCAAGACAACTGGAGCTTTCATGGTATGTTTGTATTTTGTCTGTAACTGAGGAAATGTTTCAGAATGCAGGCAGCAGGGAAAAATGTAGAAAGAAAACAGTCTGAACCCAAGCTTTTCTTTTTCTCTCACCTTAGGAATGTTGTCAGTTCTTACTCTGATATCCAGGTAAGAGTTTTTTGTTTACTAAAAGGGAATGTAAATATTTCTACTTGTTCCTTTCTGCACTGCTGAAAACTAAATTCCATGGATGGGAAGAAAATGCTTTACAGACTGTCTAGTAGTCTATGATATTTCAGTTGATTTTGTAAAAGGCTAATGAAGACTAGCCCTATATAAGGGAGCTAAGTAGATGCATACAGGCAAGCGTCACTGTCTTCACATGGTTATCTCTTAAGTTTTAATTCGTCCCTTATAGAGTCATGATTTGTGTTAAGCACTTTATTTGCAAACATTTTAATCTTCAGTTAACTACCCAAAGTAGGTTTTGGTTTCACATCCTGACTTTTATTTTGTACAGAGTTGGCTTGAACTAGGAAATAAGCAGAGAGCAACAGCTGCTACAGTGATGAATGACAAGAGCTCTAGATCTCATTCTGTCTTCACCCTTGTCATGACACAAACCAAGGTATTGCTGGGTTTTTTATATCTGTTCAAACCAGGTAGTAAAAAGTTATTTTGTGTGCTGCCTAGAAAACTGTTGTGAGAATATACTTGAAGAAGATGAATAAAGTACAGGGCATTTTAACATGTCTTTCTACACAGCGAAACTTGTTTTATTTTACATGCTTTGAGTAGTATCTGATGTGTCTGTGCTACATATATTTATAGCAGCAATATAAATATGTCTAGACTGGCAGATCTGGGAGTAGTTCCAAGCTGAGTGTGAGTTTTGAGATGTAACTGGAATCCTAATTGAGACCAGACCTATTTTCACATTGCTGCGAATACATCTTAGCTTCTAAGAAGGTTAAGCTATGCAAGGTGGATAGCTGTGCTGAGTTTCTGCAGGTGATGAGCTGGGACAATAGTAGGAGATGCAGTTTCTGCTCAGTTACAACACAGTTCACAGAGTAAATGTTTCCTTGCTTCAAGATGTCTCTCACCCGTGTGTCTCCAGCATATAGGGACTACAACTCCTCACCTGATTTACAGATGTGTAACAGACAAAACCTGACTGAGATGAGCCTGAAAACAGAAGTGAAATAGGTAGAGCTCCTCAGAAGTCTACAGACTGTCAGTTTTCTCCATGCACAAATAACTTGTTGGTTTGGGTTTTTTGTTGTTCTTGATTGGTTTAATTTTTTTGGCCCAGTTTCCTAATCTCCTTCCTTCTTCCGCTCATGGTTCTCACCACTAGATTATTTCTTTTCTCTATCAGAACTAGTCCTGAGACTTTTCTACTGATTACTTAGCTGATCTTCATTGGTCTAAGTCAGTAACAGCTTAAGATTTCCATGGTTATTGGATAGCCACAGTAGTCAAACTTCAGATCCAAACCCCTAGTTTGCTAATCTGTTATGTTTGCTTATATGGTTATTCAATGGCAAACAATTGATACTATGGTTAAAAGTCTGAATTTAGTCTCCTTCAAGGGATGTACATGAAGGTACCTTGTCAAAAAGTAAATGGAAGTGTAGATTTTTTTAATGTATTTAAAGTGAACAGCCTGTTAGATTTCTGCTTGTCCTCGGCCTTTTTGTTTTGGTTTGAATGCAAACATCTCCCTTTTTTCCAGGTAAAACTTGTGGATGAAGAACAATGTGATCATAGGCTTACCAGTCACATAAATCTAATTGATCTAGCTGGCAGTGAATGCTGCTCAACAGCTCAGACCACTGGAGAAAGGCTGAAGGTAAACCAAGACTGGAAATCTGTGGAAAAGGATAGACTCCAAAGAATACCCCTAAACTCCAAAGCATCCTCACCTACCAGGACTCTTGGGCAGGAACTGTAGTTATAAAAGGATACGTAGACCTTCTGCTTTTAAGTATTGCATAGCATTTTGCTAATGAGGGTGGGTGGCCCTAAGAAGCTGTTTTGACTGTGCAGTATGGCAGGCCAGATCTTGCTTAGGACAGCACTCCCCACACTGTGCAGGCCTAATGATCCTTTAGAAGGAATGAGGAAAAACTGTCCACATGACTTTCCAAATCATGAATTGGATATTGCATGGAGTTGGGGCTTGCCCCTTTTTTGGGGCGTTTAAGTAAATAGAGTTTCTTATAAGAGACTTTCTTTCAGGCTGCCTTCATAAGTTTGATGGTTCTTAACACTTCTTACTTTAAAGCCAGGGTCTCTGTTCTTTTCAAATGAAGATCTTCTAGGATACTCTGGCAGCTTATTGTTGTTTTTTAATCAGTGGTGACATTTAATATGTTACAGCTGTACCATACATTGAATAAGCACAATTAAATCAACAGTACAGTCAATAACATCACAGAAGAAAATACAACTGTATTATATTTTTATTTTTGTTTTGTGTAGGAGGGTGTGAGTATCAATAAATCACTGTTAACCCTTGGAAAGGTTATTTCTGCACTGTCTAAACAATCTCAAAATGGAAAGAAAACTTTCATTCCTTACCGGGAATCTGTCCTTACTTGGTATGTATACTTCAGGATTTTTTGTATAGAAGTAAAATCTTTCTCATCCTCTTCTATTCAGGAGGCATCACTTCCCCTCCTTCCCTCCCTCTCTCTCAAATGTCCTGTGGAGGGAAGAAATTAGCGTGTTGCATCAGGTAAAGGACAAACAGGACTTTGGTTTGTATTTTAGGTAGCTAACAATCACTCTCAAATAAGTAGCAAGACCCTAGGTGTTTTGTATTTAATCTGTTCAGATTGAGAAGTTTTAATTTTTCTTTCAATGTGGTGGCAAGGGATTGACTTCTACTCTCCTGTCAAATGAAGGTTGTTAAAGGAAAGTCTTGGTGGAAATTCGCAAACTGCTATGATTGCTACAGTAAGTCCAGCTGCCAGCAGTACAGAAGAAACACTCAGCACTCTTCGCTATGCAAAACAAGCTTGTTCAATTATCAACATTGCTAAAGTAAATGAAGATGTGAATGCCAAGCTAATCAGAGGTGAGGTTGACTTCTGCAGTCTTTTAGGGTTTTTCATCTGCATGTGTGTTTAACTTACTGCTCTGTAAGAGTTGTTGTTACTAGTAATCTATTGTGTTGACTGACTACTTGTCAACTAGGCTAATACAACCTAGGATATCTTCCTTTTAATATTATTCTTTTGTGAGCTGCTTTTTTTTGCCAAAGTTCAGATGATATCTTATGCTACACTTGAGAACATGGAATGGGGAAAGGTGTTTTATTTTTAATTAAATGACAGGATGAATTTTCTAGTATTGTACTGAAATGTCTAAACCCTATTTTGTCTTCGTTTTTTGTGCATACTGTGTGTCTGGTTTGTCTAATGTAGAATTGAAAGCTGAAATTGAAAAACTGAAGGCAGCTCAGAAAAGCTCTCTGAACACTGATCCTGAAAAATACAGATGTTATTTGCAGGAAATAACGTCTTTGAGGGTAAAATTGCACCAGCAGGAGAGGGACACAGCAGAAATGCAAAGGTTGGGCAGTCATTAATGTTTTACTTCAAAATAGAAATGGTAAAATTTACATGCTGTAACTTTTCTCCTTTTCTCCTAATCTGTTGTGTTATTTTCCTCTCAATATATTAAGGGCCTGGAAAGAAAAATTTGAACAAGCAGAAAAAAGGAAATTAGAAGATATAAAAGAATTGCAGGTACGTTTTCTTTCTCCACTTCACTTTCCTATAGGAGATAGTACAGAAAATATAACATCAGCAAGCCTTGCAGCAGAATTAGTAGTTGTAAGATTTGGTTTCCTTAATGCTATTCTTTTAACAGACCACTGTGATGACTTAGAAAAATTTAATACAGATACTTGAACACACAAAGTAAATTGTTTATTTATGCAGAGCTATCTTTTATCTAGAAAGCAGGAATAGCATTCAAAATGGACAATCATTTACCAAACCTTGTCAATCTCAATGAAGATCCTCAGCTTTCTGAGGTGCTGTTATATATGATCAAAGAAGGAGAAACTACAGTTGGAAGGTATACACCAAATTCGAAACATGATATCCAGCTTTCCGGAGTGCTAATTGCTGATGACCATTGGTATGTAGTGTTGTTTTTATACTTTAAGTGAGAGCAGGAAATATTTCTTCTCACCCTTCCCTTTCTTTTGGAGTCACTCTTCCTTCTGGCAGTAACAAAATATGGTTTTCTAACCAGGAAAATACTATGTAGGGATAATATTTGTACTGCTCAATGATTAAAGTAACGTCCTTCTGTTCCCTCGAGAAATCTGTTTACCAAGGTGGTTTAATTTCTTTATTAATTTGATTAATGTAGCAAAGTTTTCTATTTGTGCAGAAGTGCTGGAGAAGGACCTGATTAAATGATAATGTGTGATAACTATTACATTAAGTTCAATGGAGAAGTGAAATGCCTTGACAGTTCTTACTTAAAACTAAAAATAGAGAGCAACTCGGCCATATTGCAGAAATATTATTTAAAGTGCATTCTATGCAACTGATCCCAGACAAACTGCTATAAGAAACTTAACTAATCAGTTACTGAAAACATGAAAGATGTGGGTTTGTTGGGAAATCAAGCATTATCAAAGAAATGCTCAGATGACAGGGTATTGTAGTAATTTTTTGGCAGCACATTCTTCTTAGATTTAAATATTGATTCTCTTCCAAAATATAGATTGTCACTCATTAATTATGTATGTTGTAACCAAATAGTATGAAGACAATCTGCATCTGGAAAAACAATAACAGGACGCTATCTAAAGCATGAGTTTTAGTCTATTAAGAAACATCATTTGCAATTAACATGAGCTACTGATATTGCAAATGTTTCTTGTTTTCAGTGTTATAAAAAATACTGTTGGCAAAGTGAGTATTATTCCACTGAGAGAAGCAAACACGTACGTAAATGGGAAATGCATTTTAGACCCAACAGTTCTGCATCATGTAAGTAATTGATTTGGTAATAGTAATATGTGTATGTGTGGATTTCTTTGCTTTGTTAATATTACAACTTCAGACTGAAGGTTTTCTTAGAAGGCTCTGAAACTGTAAATATTTGTCTCTTCCTCTTTGATTTCTAGCCCCACCTGTTATGTTATAAGCACTGTAAATTTGCCTATGAGCCTAAAAGTTATAGAACAAACTTTTTTTCCCCCCACCTTTCCAAATAGGGTGATCGAGTGATCCTTGGGGGAGACCATTATTTCAGGTTTAATCATCCAGTAGAAGTTCAGAAAGTTAAAAGGTCATCTTGTGGGACTGTGTTTTTGCATGATAGTCCAAAAGATTTTGAATTTGCGAAGAATGAGCTGCTTATTGCACAGAGAACACAGTAAGTATTGTATCTTGTTCTAAAAACAAATTCAGTTGTTAATGCAACCGTGCAATAAGTTTAAGAAATAAGAAATTAAAGATCATTAATTATTTCACAATAAGGGAAAGTTGGAAAATAGCAAGGTTATTGTTAACTCAATTTATACTGGAAATGAAGTCCCAGACTTAGCTGAAATGAATGTATACCTGCAAGAGGTGATCACCACAATCTAGTCTGGTTGTCAAGAATGTAGACCGCTATTAAAGAAACACTGAGCTCCAGAGATCCTCAAGGTAGTGTATCTCTTCAGTTTCATTTCTCTCCAAGCTCATAATGAGTCTGAAATTGACTTTTGATGTTTTAGAGATATTTAAACCCTGAAAAGCAAATGTCTTAGGAAAATGAGAAGAACCCAAAGTTACAAACTTGGTCTTCTGTGATGGTGGAGAATTTGAG
The DNA here is from genome assembly GCF_026419915.1 of Harpia harpyja. NCBI lineage: Eukaryota > Metazoa > Chordata > Aves > Accipitriformes > Accipitridae > Harpia > Harpia harpyja. The sequence goes on along the minus strand of NC_068950.1, from coordinate 21,373,837 downwards.
GGACAGTGAAGTGTTACTTGTGCTTGCTTTGTTCCTGGGAGTTATTAAACCACAAGACTCATTGACTTAAAATTTACTTTTCTGCATCTTAACGTGATTTACTGAGTTTCTATTACGGTTCTTAAATTTTGTGAAAGGTACATAATAAAATAAAAATGGAAATCGAGTGGACTTTAAAAATCTGGAATGTCTTCCATCTTTACCAGTGTCTACATTTTCCCTATGAAATCAAAAATATCTAGATAAAGTATAAAAGTTTTTCTAAAAAAAACCAAAAAACCAACCAAAACAAAAAACCCCCAAACCAACTGAAAGAACCCCTCATATTTTTACTGTTAAAATTGGAGGGTCCTGTCATGATAGAAGAAAAGATTATAATCTCTACGCAGTCTATAAGAGATTAAAGATGGCATTCTAAACATATGATACTTCCACTTGTAGGCTTGAATCAGAAATTGAAGAGGCACGACTCAAAGCCAAGGAAGAAATGATGCAAAGTGTCCAAATTGCGAAAGAGATGGTTCAGCAAGAACTGACCTCACAAAAAGAAGCTTATGAAAGCAAAATAAAATCACTGGAAGCAGAGATGGTAAGCTGTTGTTGCATGATTCGTAAAACATATCAATAAGATAAAACAGAAGCTGTTGTATCGCGTTTCTATTTGTTTGTTGTTTGTTTGGGGTTTTCCAATTTTTTGTCTTGTATACTATAACAGTGTCTTAGGGAATGCTAAGCCTCATTCTTCTTTAAAAAAAGAAAAAAAAAAAGTCAGCCTTACTAACACAAGAAGTTGTAAAGCAGGTATCCCCTTCAGAATTATTCTAGGGATTTTGGTTTGTACAATTAGTCAGGAACTAAAATGTTAATCCAGTGTGAATTTGATGAGAGTGTAACTTATATGTGAAGAAAAATCCCTACCAAATCTAACTTATTCTATGAGACTTTTAAATTACTACAGTGTTTTAGTTAATAATGGCTTTTTTTTTCTTCCAAGTTTGCATGCTACTTTGTTGTTAGTCTTTTCAATACTTTTACAATACGCAGAAGTCGACATAGACTAGTACATCATGGTAAAACAATAATAATGATGGAGTATCTTATTTCTTAAATGTGCTATAGAAGACATAATGTGATGCTTGTGAACTGGGATGTAACCTTTCACTGCTGACACTGGGCTGAGTAGTCCACAGGGGCTGCATTGTTTTAAATGTGTTGAAGAGAAAATAAACCTTAATATCTGCCTAAGGGATGGGTCAGAAATGCTGTAGAAGTGGCATACCTCCTCTCATCTGTCCTTTTTATATATTAGAGAGAAGAATCTCGTAAGAAGCAAATCCAAGAACTGAATAACCAAAAAGCTGCAACTAAAATACAGGAGCTAGAGAAGGCAAAACAAAACCTTGAGCTAGAACTACACTTCAGTAAGAAGCGTTTAGAAATGGAGACCTTAGCTACCAAGCAGGTAATTTTTTTTTTTTTAAAAAAAAAAGCTTTTTAGGTGATTAACTGTGTTTTGTTTGAGGTTTTTTTTTTACATACATCATTGTAAATGAAATGTTTCTGAAGATTTTTTTCTTCTGCATGATTTTATGCAAAAGAACAGATGTTTTGTTTACACTCTGAGTATGATACTGTATTAAATTTGGGGATAAACTAATGCTGACCTTATTTCTTATGGCTTCAGGGATTAATATAAGTAATGACTGGTTTTTGGCTGGTGTTCATATATATCTGACTGCTGCAACAAATACGACTTAATTTTTTTTAAAGTTTTCTTTTTAATTCCAGTATTTTTTTAAGCATAACAATATCTAAGCAAAACCAGAAAACTCTCAGAGTTTGAAGATGAAGGGTTTTGTATTGATATAGCAGATGTCCAATATAAATTTTATTCTGCTCTGAGAGTCTTTAAAATGACAGCAACAAGAAATTTTGCTTCAATAAACAGCATTAAGAGGTTTTTTTGTTTGTTTTTTTGCTTGTTTTTTTTTTAATCCCCCCTCCAAGGCTCTAGAAGATCATACTATTCATCATGCAAAGATACTTGAAGCTCTGGAAGCTGAGAAGCAGAAGATTGCTGAAGAAATACACATGCTTCAGAAGAATCATGGAAGTGGGAATAAAACTATGACTAGTATGTATATATATATAATGTTGCAAAGGTAATGCTGACTTCTCTTTTGCTCGGTGGGCTTGGATTTAGTGGATGTGGATCCAGGAGCTTTTCCTCTAATGCTTCTCTAATGATCCTAAATGAGAAGAGCCCTTTGGCTGCTGTGAACCTTTCTGTTTGTAAGCTGTGCATATCAGACCATGCTAAAAGCTGTTTTAATCACACTCAGGGTGGTTCGGTGGATATGCATGTAGTCTGTATTTACCCTGATTACTTAAATAGTCCTTCCCCCTTCTAGCTGAACTGGTTAGGCATTAATTGGGGAAACTGGAGTAACAGAAATGATTCTGTTTAACTTCCTTTCTCAGATTAATATATAGTGTCTGGTGTTATGCCTCTATTTCTGAAATACCCTTTACCTGACCTTTTATAAAGGGTTATCTTGGCTGGGAGGGTCATTTTTTCCCAATGTATTGGGAATTCACAGAACTGTTGTTAGCTAAATTCCATTCCACATTTGGTTGTCGTTTCTTTTTTGCATTTTTTTCTAACCCTACAGTTGTTGCATCACATTGTTTGATCCACTTAATCATTATGTGCTATATTCTTTATTAGTTCCACTTAACTGGAATTCTCTGAAGCTATCTGTGATGATCAAAGAGGCCAACACCATTAGTAATGAATTAGGGAAAACCACTGTTTTCTGCAGGTGAGTATCTAAGTTAGTTAATTGTAAGGGGTTATATATATAATTGGGGGGTGGATTCTGGATGTGCAGGGAGCTGTTTGTTTTTCTTTTGACAGTTAAATTGAAGATGATAAATCACTTTTGCAAACTAGGTTTAGTTAAGTGTGTAGTTTAGCCTTGTTAGTTTGAAATGTGAATTTCAAATTTGAATTTTAGATCAGGACTTTAAAGGTATGTCTATAGACAATTAATTTTGTATTGAGTGTGCTTTGGAGGTGAATCTGCTGATGCCCACGTACATCCTGCTTTGGTTCACGTATTAAAGTGGTCCTAAAACACATTAACTGCATTCCTTTTGGACAGAACTAAACCGGGGAATGTGTGCCAGCCACTAGAGGGTGTTCAGTTCACAGGACCACAGCAGAGGTAGTTCAAAGTAAAAACCTCAGAACATAGTTATAGTGGGTATCGAGTGTTTGGGACCAGTTGTTTCTCTCCACAGGTCTCTTGCTATGCCATGCTACTTGCTAGTCAGAGATTAAGAGTGTTCTAGAAGTTAACCTGTATATTGGTCAGGTGTTCTTTGTGTGAGCACAGATACATTAGTGCAGAGAAAACTCTGCATCATTTAAAAAAAAAAAAAAAAAAAAGCTACAGTAAATGCAGGTAAGCTAGGACTTCCTAGTAGGTGTGTGTATTACTGTGTTGTTCAGATGTTGCCTTTTCATATCCTTCAACAAGAACTGTGCTAGTAGAATTCTGTAACATATATTTGGTTCTGAGTGTCTGGAGAGCCAGGAACTTGTATGCTAGTAACTACTTCTATCTCTGAATGCAGAGATTCCTTTTTTTCCTTTACATAAAAATAATTTCAATGGCTACACTAATGTTTGTTTTGAGATACATGATGTCTCAAGCAATTTCTGTTTGTAATCACATTTTTATTCTCTGTATAATCCTACTTACAAGTACCTTGTTTATTTTTGCAATATGAATAGTATTTTTTGTCTTTAATTTTTTTTAAACTTTCTCAAATTCTTAGGCACGACAAAATTGATGATAAAACAGGAACAGTGTCTTCTGTTCAGGTGCAGGTTCGTAACATCAAACTGGGAATAGCAACTTTCTGGAGCCTAGATAAATTTGAATGCAAACTAGCAGCAATGAAAGAACTCTATGAGGTCAGTAACAACTGAAGAAAAACTACTAATAATCAGTAATATTTTGTCCAAGATAAGATTCTGGTAATCCATAAAGGAGGAAAATATTGGGGGTTTCTTCTGGTTTTTATGTGATCTTAAACACCAAGACATGTGGTTACTTTTTATTAAACACATGTATGTGTACTTGTATATCACACAGAAAGAGGACGGTAGAAATCAATTACTTTATTCAGGTCATTTTGTGTACAGAGTGGGAAGTAGTAAAACATGGACTGCTTTGTCGTTTTTTTGGTTGTTCAATTGTTTATCTGTTCTAGAGGAAAACTTGACTTTTTAAAGGTATCACTTAAATTTTCATTACTACATTTTATTTTTCTTTGGTTCTGGTAAGTTAATTTGCTACTGCTTGCTTTTGTCTGTATGTGCTTTAGGTTCTTCAATGGGAGTTTTTAAAGGCTTTTTTCATCTTTTTTTCTTCAATCTGACAATTAAGCTGCACATTAATTCCTTTTTTGAATTCCATTGCTTCTAATCAGATAAACTGTATTTTTGTACTGTATCTCTCTAAATGTGCAGTACTTTGTTGCATATCATATCTTCCTTTTTGATACAAAAGATAGTATAAAATGGAAGAAAGGGAGAAGTGGGAACAGTGCCTACATTTGACTCTGTATCCACAAAAACCCCTATAACCATCAGGTAAAATCTTTGTAATTATGTAAAGGTAGACATTGGTTCCAAATTATTGAATACGGATAAGATTACAGTATTAGCTCTTATTTGCTGGGAAAATGGTACGTTTTTTTTTAATCTCCTAAAGAGAGAAATGTTGTAAGAAATAAGTTTATCTTTATTGACTCCATATGAACAGACAGTGTTTTCATTGCATTCCATTGCATTTTTTTCTGTTTTAGAGCCAAACACTTGAGAGGCTTAAGAACTACTTGGAAAACAAACAACCAGCCCCCCCCCCCCCCCCCCCCCCCCCCCCAAATAAGCAAACAAACAAAATCTCTCAGATCTCTTAGTTGGCCTTTAAAAGTACTTTCATTTTTTTTAGTGGCAGTAGAGTATTCTGGGATTTTCCAGTCTTCAGGGCTGATCATAGCATGCTGTTTGTTTTTTGGGTTCTGCCATATGAATCGAAAGTTGTTTTATTAGACTGTGGTGAAATAACGAAGGATAAAGGAAGGAAAGTTCTCGGAGATGAGAAAGAGCTAGTTAACATGAGGGAAAGATCCAAAGCAATCCAGTAGAACCATAATGATCTTGTATTTTATGCTATACTAGTTTGGAGTTTTTTTGATTAATGCACAGAAGAAAAATATATATTTAAGACCAGGTTTTAGATTAAGAGAGCAGCTTGTCTAAATTTGTTCTGTGCTTGAAATTATGATTCTCCTGATCATACCAGTTCTTTTCATTCCAATATTTGTATTATGTTTAGTCTGGAGCAGTATTGAAAAATTAGTAGAAATTGCTTCAAATAATATATAAATAAATATTTGTATGCTTGCTATTTCCAAACGTGAATCGCATTCTGGCATAAATAGCATATGTGAAGTTTGCAGAGGAAGAAATCTCAACTGTTGGAGTACTGAAGGTGCTGGTAGGGAAAAATACGAAGGCTTTCTCACTTCAGAATGCTCTTTTTTTTCTACCTTAGAAATAATTGCATCTCACTAAAGAATTATGTTTTATTTGAAAGAATAAATTCTTCATATATGAGTATATATCTGAATTAAAAATCTTTCAATATGATGTCCAAAAAGGAAAAAAGCCATTAAAGAAAAGCCAGAAAAAAACCTGAGGAAACACTCCTTTATGATATAACTCTGTAATATGCAAGTATTTCCAGTGACAGAAGAATATTGCCATGTTTATTGCTAAAAACTGTTTGGATCTTAACAATATCAGAGACTGGATTATATTTCCTGCAGAAAACTATTGCTAAAACTGTTACACTAATCCAGATATAAAAATAAAAAAAAATTGTAAATTATATGTCCAGAGTTTTAATATATCTGGGACGTGGAGAGAGATGTGAAAAAGTTTTGTATTTGGTGTTCCTGTATCTCAGATGTTGGGTTGCTAGGTGTCTTCACTAAGTGTTTATCTTGGTTTAGTTTGTTTTCAAACACTTACACCTCAAGTTGGCTGGCAGTCAGTTATCTTCTAGATTATACATATCTTAATGTTTTTTCTTTTGTTAAAATTACTGTTCTACTGTTAATAGAACATGTTGTCTTCATCCATAGGTTGAATGCTTTATTATCACTCTTCTGTTTAACCCTTCTCCTCCCTTGTGTTTATTTTTTCAGAGTAATGACAGCAATAAGGCTGCTGATGTATTTTATGACCCTGCTGATGAGTGGGAACCTGACCTTTCAGATGCCTCAGTTTCCTCCCTTTCCAGAAGAAGGTGATAATAATTTGTAGCTCTTTTATCTATGCTTAAAGCAAAAAATAATTTGTGTAATTATCTAAGCATGCTTCTGTGCCACTAACATAGTCTTTTATTTAGTATTTTTTCTTTTACCTTATTATAATATCAAACTTAACAAATTGAATGAGAATTTATTTATATATTTGAGGAGGGGGGGAAAGTTTAAATTAAATGTTACCTTACTACGCTTTACTGGCTTCACTTACGAAATGTGTGTTAGTATGCAATATGCTGCTAATAAGAATTGCACACCTGCTAAAGCAGTTTGGCAAATTAAACAGCAATGTTTCTGAGGTCCGGCATAGCTTATATGCAATGTATGTCTGATCAGTGCCAGAGGGTTTTATGTATGACCATTGACAACTTCCTGGAGGTAATTAAAGGCTGTTACCAATTATTTCAGAAAGCTATCAGAAATTGATACATTTGTCTGTAGCACAGGACTTTTAATTAACCTGCAGAGGACCCACAGGTTAAGGTTATAGATACCCAAGTATTTAGTTAGTAACACAAGTGATTTGAAATAGGCATTTGGACATCTGTTCCCATCCTTGCTTACACCATACACTGTGCCAAACTGATGAGTTCTTCTGTTCATTCATTCTCTTATCTTTCCTCATGGACAAGAAATAGGAACAAAAGTTCCTCCAAACCCGGAAGTATATTCTCTCAAAACATGTAAGGCTTTCTAAACTCTGTATCTAGATATCATCAGTGCAGAGTGAAATGTGTAGTTTTTAATGTTTTCTTCGCAGTTCTATAATATGAAAGCATTGTTTTTAAGGAGTAAATTGCAGCTGGTTTGGGACCCTGTATTTGAAGTTTTGGCCTTGTAACGATATTTATAACTGACTTGTAAACTTCTGCAAGTTGTAGCTTATAACAGAAATGTTAACAGGTCCTTAACTATAGCTTTGCTAGTGGGTAGCAGCCCATATGATTGTTGTTATTCTGCTGTAAAGCAGGTGAGTTTATCTGACTGTAAATTTTGGAAAGCATTCCTGACTATTCCAACTAAACAAAAGTTACCTGTAAAGAATGCAATGGGTAAACAGTTTCTGTATTTTTAGTCCAAATGCTGTTTTAACAATAGAATAATGTCGGAATACTTTTCTTTGTCTGATGCTGCGTTCTGTACAGTATTATAACGTGTGTTCTTGAATCTCAGAAGTGTATTTGGTTTTTGTTCTCCATATTGTAAAAATGCAACAATATAAGCTGAACTGAACAAGAAAAGGTACTGGAAAAGGGAAACTGGCATTGTATGCTGCATTGACAGCAGTTAATTGATGTCAATCACAAAGACTGGTGAAATAAATTTAATTCCATGTGCTACTCTAAGAGTTGGTGCTCCTGATGTGTAGTGTCATGGAGCACAAAGGACAGGCTGTTCCAAAAGCAAAGGTCAGTTTGGGGCTGAATGTGACAAGAAGATAGGGCAGTGCACTTGCCAAAAAGAGCCTAGCTGCACAGTGCCTAAGTGAGGTGAGCAGAGTAGGTCTGGCAACGGTAACTAGGGTCAGCCAACAGTCTAGATCCACAGGTAAGTATGTAATGACAAGGTAGGGCTGAGGTTAAGTCAGGAAACTCAGTGAGTCAGGATTAGGTCCAGGGGCTGTTGGCAGGGTCAGCCTGCAGTCCAGTGATTGCCTGGCATGGCCATTGTGACAAGGTCCCAGGTCAAACTGGGAAGTCAAGTCTGCAGGTCCAGATCAATGGCATACGTGGCCAGGCACAGGCATGGTTACAACACAACAGCAGTCTAAGTCAGGCAGGAGACTCATCTTAAATGCAGCTCCAAGAAAAGTTGGGGAGCCCCTCCTGTGTCTCCTTCCAGCTGTTTCTTTAGCAGCTTCAAGGCTGGCAGAGGCTTCTCAAACAGCTGTCTTACCAAGAGCTGACCTTGGGCACTGTCAGATAAGCACCCAGAGCCAGGCCAGAGAAGCTAAGTTAGCTTGTCTCACTGACAATGGAAAACTTTACAGAACATCTGCCTTCTTACCAAGAAAAAAGCCCTCCTATCTGGCTTTCCAAAAGCAATTCATTCTGTCCAGCAAACAAGATCAAAAAAAGCCAACATGTCTGCTTTCTATGGTCCAAGTAGGTACGAAAGAAATGTGTTTTGTCTCAAGTTTTAAATAATAATAATCTAGTAATAAACTAGTAGCTTAAAAATGGGAATGTGGAATAAAGATCCTGCTATAGTAGCAAGAACCTGAAGAAAGTAAGTAGGACCTGTCCTATGGTCTGTATTGTCTTGCTTTCACTCTTGTTTAGATTCTGTGTTAACAAGTTCCATTAATTAAAAGTAGATGTTTGTTTTGTTTGCCTGATGTCTGTTAATATTCGTTGAGCTTTCAGTGGGTCACTCTATCATCCTTTCCTAGGAGTAGAAGTTTCATGAAAAACAAGAGAATTTCTGGATGTTTGTCTGAGATAAAATTGCAACCAATTCGGAATATGCAGACTTCCTGTATATCAGGTACTTACTATATGGCAGAACACCTTTAATTTCATACTGAAAGCTTGAAACTACTACATGTATAACACATACGCACTTTTAATAGTTGTTTAAAAAAAATAGTGTGGGTTGGAAAACAGAATGAAAAATGTCCTGTTTATAGTGTCAAGCTGTTAACAGTAGGGGGTTTTTGTATTTTTGATTATGCTTTCTTAGGGCAAAACTTCCTGACCAGCACTTATGACCCTTATTTAAGAAATTTACCTAAAATATTTTTCTGCTTAACTGTGTGGGTTAACTGGAGGAAGATGATAGTTCATGTAACAAATTGCCAGAGGCTGAATCCTGATATAATAATTTGGAGACTTTGTTTGCTTGAGTTGTTGTTATTCATTCAACTGCTGAGGTTCCCCCAAGTTTTCTGTCAAGTTTTATAAAGTTTCTTCTGAAATACTATATGCTTCAGTCTTCCAAATATTTTAATGCATTCAGTTATTTTAGAGTGGCTGGGTTTTGTTATTTTCTGTGTGTCTGTATGTTCAATTGTTGAAGCAGATGGATTAATTTTAAAGAGTTTCACTATGGAATTTGTCTTTGTGCTGACTGAATCTAGAAACTACTTAGAACGTTGTATACGCATTTTTTTCTGACTTGCTATCGTGAGTAGTTGAACATTGCTGAAGAAGTAATATAAAATAGTCATTACAAAGACATGCTGACTGCTCAATCCTATGAAAAGTTTCTTGCATGTATGTTTTGCTTTTACATCATACAGGTACACAGAGTAAGTCCAGCATATGTCCAAGCTTTTCTGAATCATTTCTTCCTGGAATTTGCAAAGAATCTATAAGTTCAGCTTTAGGTTTACTGGAACAGAATCATGAAGGAGGAAAGAGCATAGCAGATAGTCTCCTAACTAATTTGTTTATCATTTTCTCTGGAGTGTCTGCCATTTCAAAAGCTTATGAACAGCAAGATGAAGACTGTCAAGAAAACTGTAAGTCTCATTTTCATACCACTTTTAAGTAAATATTACTAATGACTTGTCTTTCAGATGCACAAGCATTCATATGTTTGCCTATTGGAAAATTAACATTCCTTACCTTCATTTGCAAAGGAGACCTTCTGATAGATCTTTCTCTTGTAGTTTTCTCTCTTGATCATGCTGCTCAGTCCTACAGCATCAGAATTATCTCTGCTTTTGACCGGCTTGTGGTTCTAACCAAGCTCTGGCTTAACAATGTCCAAAAGTGCCCTGGATCTATAAAAGTTGATGAAGAAATAAAACAGGAAGTAAAGAACTTGGGAGGTTATTTACAGTTACTTTTGCAGGTAAAGTATATTAAAGAATTCATCTGTGTGTGGAGAAGTTCTATGTGTTAATGCAATACTTAGTACATACTTGCCAAAACCACTTAAATGACCAATGTATGCATGACAGATGGGCACACCTAGGAAAGATGAACAGCAAATGGTGCCTTTTTGCTGGCTAAACTGGTACTCACATATGCTAGTTCAGAGTAATGCAGACCCTTCTGTGCCCAGGCCCTGACAATAGCATAGGTTCTTAAATGTAAAAGGGGAAAATAAAGCATGCAGTGACAAGAGCAAATGCTAGTTTAGGTTGTGAAGTGCTACTGTTTATAAATTTATAAACCTGTGGCCAGTAAATATTACTCTTATTCATGCTACAGCCTTGTGAAGAGTAATTTTTTTTAACTGTGTAGTATAATGATACCATTATTCTCTGTGGTTCCAAGGTATGGTTTTTTAGCTGTGGTAGATAAGCCATTGAAAGTAGGAAGATGTAAAGTTATTGTGTGCTACGAACTCTTGCGTTATAGAAAGTTTGTGCTCTTTGACTAGAGGTGCTTTCTAGCTTCAGTGAATGATATGCCTTTTTTTTCTTAGGGATGTTCTTCAGATATATCCTCGATGGTAACAGAAGCATGGAGCAAAGTAAACCAAACAGTAAAACAAACAATGAAATACATAGGACACTTGGCAGTAGTCACAAGAGCTGATATTTCATTTTCTGAAGAGAACAACATTCCTGCAGCTAGTCTACAGGTGAAAAAATGTTTATTAGAAACAGTGATTAGAAATAGTAATTTTAATGTTGACATCACATTTGTTTTCAGTAACTGCTCAGAAACAAATTATTACATATAACAATTTGATCAACTGAATTAAGTATTTTCAGAGTTTATCTAATACTTCATTTTTATGGTGAAGATGGATATGTGTTAATACCCTTGAATTTTTTTTTTCCTTAAAAAATCCTGCACTTTAAATCTGTATAACTTCCACCCATAAAGAGAAAGCAATACTGTGCTTTTAGGATTGTATCTGCACTGAGATTGTACAAGTCTACCTATTTCACTAAAATGCAGTCATTATTTCAGTAATCTGTGATTAAGTACCACATAGAATTTTCAGAAATCTGAAGAAAGTTAGGAAAAGAAGGTTAAAGTGCTGAGCCCCTGTGGTCCAAGAAAGACATGTGACTGAATAGACCAGCACTGAAAAATTTGCTCAAAACAAAATAGTGTTTCTAGCTCACTACAGAAAAACTTTTTCAATTTAAGGGCACATCAGTTCCTTTAATCATTATGTTTTGAACCTTTATTTTAAAAGGAATTTGCACTTGCCATTTATGATGGAGTAGGCTCAGGGCTGGAGTTTCTTGTTGATACTGTACAGGAAAAAGCAAGAGTGGTGCACAAAGAACTTGTGAAACAATATCCACAAAATGAGGTGAGATGAAAGTAAGATTAAAAACTACTACTATATCTTAGAAGCACTTGATCACGTCCTGTTATTTTTCAGCAATTCTGTCTAGAAATTTTACAGTAGGAATACAGTTATGATTAGTAACAGAGGTTTGAGATGGGTGGTAAGTGGGAATATTGACTACAATCTTGCAGAAATTTTTACAGTGTTTAGCCTTTCACCCATATGTAGACTCAACATTTAAGTGTGTTTTATTTAGAATGATTTCTCTGTGCATTGGAGGGCGTTCTGTGTAAAACTTCACAGTGTAACCATGAAAGAGGCAGAAGATGAAAACTGGCTCAAAGGAGCAAGTGGACCTTTTATTCTGTATACTACTGTTAAGTTTGATTTTTAACAAGATTTAATATTTAATATGTAGTAACACTTTATGATCCTGAAAGTTAATTGTTATTTTATATTGATAATGGTAATCATCTCTGCTATTACTACACTCATTGATATTGTCAGGAAGATTATTAGAAAGTTTGAAGACTTTAGTTTGTCATACATTGTTACAATCCTCGTCCCAAACATATGCTATCTAAATATTAAAATAGTTCAGTGTTATCTTTTAAGAGCTAGTGTTCTGATGTGCTTAACGCTTGGGGTACACTGAAGCACTTCTATGAATTGGGCACTTTAGAGGGAAATTTGTTGACTAAAGTATCTATTTAATAGCCCAGAAGCCAGAAATGTCCTGCTTGATTTCATGTCATTCACTGAAATCACAGCTGGCCTTCAAATACTTTCCAGATTGATAAGCAGCAGTGGTATTTTAATTTGAGCAACTCCTTTATAATGCTTTACAGGAAAGGGACAGCAAATTATCTATATTCTATTATTGAGTTGTTTCTATCACCATCCAAATTTATTGTAATATGAAAAGGAATTACATCAATGGGAAGCTTTTATCCCTTATAGTAAGACCTCATTTTAATTATTCTTGTAATTTTAAGCAGAGATATTCCTATTACCTCATAATAAACAGATCTGTGCATACTTTTGGTCCGTCCCCCGTCCCCGATAGCAGTTTAGAAGTTATATATTATCAAATTGAATAGGTTTGGTTTTGGTTTTTTTCAGTATGCTGAAGTCAGAATCTTCTGGGGAGGAGTTGTTATTCCATGAAACAAACATACTATTATTGGTGTGTCTGGTGTATTTTGACACTTAAAGCGGAACAGACCTCATTACATGCTGAATTCAGTAGTGGGTTGTTTGTTTTTTGGCCTGGAGGGGCTTTTTTTTAAGCTACAGCCTGTTATTTTGTGCTTTTATTTTGCTTAAGCAACAAATTGTGAGGAAGATGATACTATAGGGAGTTACACAAAGTAGAGAAAAAAGTATAAGGAATAAGCACCATAGTTAAAAATTTCTGTGACTGTATGCAAATTCCAGTAGGCAAGTTTAGAGTACCCCTTGGAAATATGTAACTTTTTTAGTGGGCGAGCCATTTTGACAGAAAACCTGGCTGAATTCCTAGGAAATACTTCGGAAAGATTGAAATGGTCTTCAGCAAGGTACTAGGTATATATAGTATATATGCTTCCTTTCAGTGTTGGGATATATATAGGCTTGTTCTGCCACTTTTCCTCTGAATAAATGTTTTGTACAGACAGCACTCAAGGCCAAAGGTGACAGTTTACCTGTGCCCGAGCAATCCTGTATTCTGCCTTGTGTTTTTATTTTTGTTCTTTTTCTTCAAAGTTGAGAAATTTGTAGAACGGTGGCCAATAAGAAAATCTCCTTAATGAGTTGGGATATATAAAACACTTATTTCCAAAGAATTTGTTACTACTCAAAAATCTGTAATACGTGACCTAGGATAAAAGGTTCAAATCAGTTGGAGAGCAGTGATAAATTGCTTGTCACAAGGAAAGCAAAAATTTCTTCCTACTCTGGTAGGAAGTTTTCACTGTTGTCATTCTTAATCCTACAGATAATAGTGAAACTGTCCAAAACCTTTTATGTTCCTATCTGCTTGCTTAACTTCCAAATACTTCATGTTTCCAGCAAAAGGAATTGAGCGGTCTGCTTTCCAGATAATGCTGTTCACTTGCAGCAGATCCCTATGTATCTGCTCGATTCCTGTATATGCTTGTCGCTGGTGGAACTAATGTGCAGTTGAGGAGAGAATACCAGAGTATTAAGTAAGAGGTTACCCCTGCCACTTAGAACAACAGTGATACAAAAATTACAGGAAAACCTTTCTCTAGTGAATTCTTAAATTTAATATTCTGTATTAAGGGGTTATTTAAAACCTTGTGGATATAGTTAACAATGTCTTCTACTAGTTAACTTTTTTTTTTTAAAAATTGCATGTTATGTTGCATAAAATGTTACTTCTGCTTTTAAGTATTTTTTCTCATTAGTATGCCAGTGTTCATTAATATCCTTCTAAAATATTAAAGTACTTGTACACTTGATTCAAGACAAAGTAAAATATAATTAAAAGTTTCTTTGTAGATTCAAAATCGAATAAAGGATAACGTTGTGGCACTAGCCAGATTCCTTGAAAATAACATCTCTTATTGCAGAAAGGTAAGAGAAGTGTTTCACAAAATATGTGCTTTGAGCCTGGGGTTTAAATATAAAAGGATGCATTTACAAAGAAGAGGAGTTGAAACTACCTTCACTATATTTACAATTTGCATGGTAATACTTCCTGTCTCAGTGGCATTCTTGTGATTGGAACACTAAATTTTCTGGCTACTGCACTTCCACTCAAAACTATTTGATTTTAGTTTTACTTAAAATATTTCTGGAGGTACTTGTATCTGATCATCCTTCTTTTTGTGCTCATCATGAACAGCCTAACCACCTGTTTTGTTCTCTTTTAAGTTGAAGGCCTCAAGTTCAGTAATACTAGTGTAATTGTGTTACAAGTACTGCAATAGTTTTCTGGCCATAGTTATTGGTATTTTGAATGAAAAGTCTGGATAGATTATTTAATCTATTTTCTAAGAGCCCAACCTTTTCTGGATTTTACAGTTCCATTTGTCTTTTCTCCCCTGCTGCCCCCCCGCCACCCCCTCAACAATCTGCACTTCTTTTTGGAGCTATCTTACGTTTTGTGAGTTGGCATCGCTTTCATTTTGTGTTTCAGCATTGGCCGGTTCTATGTGACTGAATCCATAATAGGCGTGTTTAATAGTTAATATACTGTCCTGTGTTTGGTTCTTTTAAAATTGCTCTTTATTAATACAGAATGAAACAGAATCTCAATTACCGAAAGAAGAATCTCTGTATCAGGAAATAAAGAAAAGCACTAACATTGCTGCAAAATATTTGGAATTGGAGCAGTGCCTAGCTGAAGTCTGTCAAATTGTTTCTTCTACGTTACAAGGTATTTAGCTGGCTTATTACCTGTCTTGATAGTAACTTGCAGACTACGGGGAGACCTGTAAAGCAAGAGGGAGGAAGGGCTACTTGGTCTCTTTGCAAAATGCTGCATTTGATTCTTCTTGGTTTTTATAGGGTCATACAGAAACACAAGCCCTCTCAGGACCTTTGCAGAAAAGATTTGTGCCATAGCTGGATATTTTAACAACTATTTCAGTTTATTTGCCTTGTCTTCTACTTCTGCAAACAATCCTATCCAGAAAATACCCATGCCTTTTATGAACTTGGATGAATTGGACTCTCTGGTTGATTCCCTTATCATGAATTTTGAACTTGAACAAGGACAGCCATCACTGAAATCTCAAACTCTTTGTAATGAAACTACTGAGACTCGAGGAGGACAGGTTGAAACAGGTGAAGTTGAATTTGCTTGGAAACAGAAGGGGATTCCAAAACAAACACACAAACTCCAGTCTTCACCTCCATTTCCTGCAGAGCTTTTACCTGGTAGGATACAGTGGGTATAAAATGCTATTATCAAGAAATTCAGGGAATCTCTTTCCCTTTACATGAAGAGAAAGCAACTTATCACAAAAAGCTAAAATTTATTGCTAGTATTATTAGTAAGTGTTATGAAAGTAAATGACGTGACTGTATGAGGATAAGTACCCTAAATTTCACAAGAAAAAAAGGAAATTCTTAAGGGGCTGTTAGACTTTAAAATATATAGTGCCTTTTGTTTTAATAAAAGTCTATTATTACCTAAGCCTATAAGAAGTAATTTAATGCGGTAAGTAAAAAAAAAAATCTATTGGAGATAATATGACTGGAGAAACTAAAAACTGTTAGGGAATAACCGCGAAACACAGTAAATGCTTTGTAGGACATTCACATCTATTCATCTTAAACTTTTGACTTAGGACTCTTGTGTAACAGTGGAAGGAGATTGCTTTTAAGGACATCTGTAACATACATTTATGTTGCATACAGTTAGATAAGACGACTGCCTTCCTATCTTAGACACTTGAAAGGTAGATGATGTGGGTTCCAATTTTTTTTCTTAACATTTTTGCTCCACCTCTGCTGCATTACGATCTAGGAGTGCTACTGCAACTTTAAAGTGTTTGTTATGCCTTTTATTTTTTTAAAACAAAGCAAAAACTTCATATTTATTTCTGAAGGGGAAAACTATGAGAGATGGTAAAAGTACTTTACAACCTTATTTAATGAATGCTTTAAGTGGTTTTGTAGTCCATTGAAAAATCTGGGATTAAAGTATCAATGATGGTGCTCTTCAACTTGATCTGAAGTAAGTTCATGTTGAGTGTTGTTGCTAGTGAATTATCATTTGATTGCTCAAATCACTTCCAGTACTATTCATAATGGATTAGAAGCATAGCTTTCCCTAAATAATATGTAAGTCATCCCATGAGGTTGTAGAGACCTTTCCCAATTAACTACTTCCCTGTGCTTTTTATTGTAGTCATCATTTAACCTCTTACCTTAGTCTGCTCGCTGAAGCCAGTAAAAATTAACAGCAAAGATGAAAATGAATTTGAATTTTTATTCTTTAATACTGGGTTCTAGGAGGCCTGGACCTGGCACGTTTTACTCACAACAGTGCTGAGAAATTCATAAGCTAAAACCTAAGTTTTTCCTGTATATCAAAGCTTCCAGGTCAGACATTCATAGCTATCATCTTTCCTTCTGAGGGAAGATGCTCAACATCTTGAGAATTTCAGCATCAGGCTCTTAGAACTATTTTCTGTGAAAAGACAGAAAGTGTAAAGAGAGTCAATCTTTTTTCTTTGAGCACTTTCACACTATAGTTATAATTGATGCTGTTATTCTGCGATTTTGTGCTTTTCTGATTTATAGGAAATGGGGACAGGTAATTATGCTGAACCAGTAACCCACATACGTTTTTCTTAAGACTAGGATACCTTAATACTTTGTCAAAAAATGTCTTGCAGTGCAGTCCTGCCATCAAAAATATTCAGTAATTTTTATTGCAGCTAATAATTTCCTTCTCACATGAAGTGTGATGTTGCTTAATCACTTCCCTACTGTAGAGGCCTTTAGAAGACTGCTCAAGGGTTAACAAAGTATATTCAGTTGTTCAGCTTTTTATGCTTTAAAAGTGAAGAGAAACCTGGTATATTTTTACATTTGTAAATGTATTATTTTGTGTTTGGCTGAAAGTTTTAAAAACATAACCGGTTCTTCTGAAACATGTATCTAAGCATTAGCATTGTAAAGAGTAAAACTAGATAGATCATGTAACTGATCACCAATTTTTACAACTTTAAGCAGAAATTCCTTGTCAGTCGTCTTCTGTATACAGTTGTTTTTGAGACCTTCCTTTGTCACTGAGAGTACTGCTTCCTTGCTGAAAGTATTGTAGTATAAAAATCTGAAATATTAGTAAGAGGTGTTTTCTGCAGCTCACAAGTGAAACAAAACAAAACAGAAAAAAGACTTCTTTACCTAAATTTCTTTCCTCTATTAAGACACTTATTCAGCCTCTAAATGTCTGCTGTTACTCATGAACTAATCTATACCAATTAATGTCAGAATACTCAATCCCTTCCAATTTCTGCCAATAAATATTGTGGTGTCATGTCAAGTCCCCATTGCAAAATTACATTCAAGTGTGTTACTGATGTTCCACCAGCCCAGATGATTAATCATGTTTGCTTTTGTTCTTGTATTTAATGAGAAGCATTGCTCAGAAAACATCTTTGTTTCCTGTTTCTGTAGTTCTGTGCATTGTTATGAGGATTTTTTTGTCTTTTTTCTTCCTAAAGCTTAAAGACAAGTTCTTCACAAACTTGGAGTTCAAACTGACTTTCAGTTTTTAGCCTTTCTGAAACTCGGGAGCAAGAGACCATGCAAACAAATGGGTTTTGGATAGAGTTTTAACTGATGTATCGGATGGGCAACCTTAATCATATCAAATTTAGCTTTTGCAGGATGAGTAAAAATGTTTCCAATAGCTTCCTGCTGCTTGGTTGGTGGTTCCCTCCCCCCGCCCCATGCTAACCAACTATGCCTAGTCAGTCAACTAATCAGTCTCTCTCTTATTCACATTTGTTAATACTATATTCACATTTTAGAGTAATATGTTAACAAAACCTACTTCTGCTAGTGTTTTCTTCAGCTTGGTGCCCTTGTTACAGTTACACATCATTGAAGTACTTCATTCTTATGATATATATGGTGACCATACATCATCAGAGTGAGCTAGTGCTCTCATAACATACTGCATTAATACATCAACAAGCCTAGCTGAGCCTCCAGTAATCTATTGGTGTAATATACCGTAAGGTGAGGTATATTTATAACTATAGGCTAGTCTATCTATAAATTATGGATGTCAAGGAATTGGGATCGTAGCAGGCAGATTTTGGGATGGATTGATTTGAATGGTGTGTTATTTTACTAGTCTTTCCAAGGAGTTGGAGGTACATGTGGCTTAAGCCCAGGTCAGCAGAGTAATTGACGTGGCTGATCACCATATCTGCATCACCTGCCAGGCATAGTGATGGAATGAAGTAGACCCTGATATTGCTGAGATAAAGGGCTGTGCAGTACGGTCCAGATATTTTCACCATCTGGCATTTTTGCAGATCTGACTGTAAAGTCAGGGTCTGGATAGCTTCTGGCAGATAGTGGTAATACACAGAAGAATCTTCTTGTGACAGTACCTTTGGAGTTTCTTCTAAACCATAAACTAAAGTAGATACCAAAACAGTGCAATTTAAGTAGAGTTTTTACTTTAGTATGTCACAAAGTTAATTACTTTTGCAGGAATGTATATTGGTGTTGTAAATTTCTCTGTTGGGGGAATTAAGATGGGAGTGGGATCACAATCAGTATTTATACTGTTGTTAACAGAATTAAGATGTTTGCTTCCAGCAGATAACTGTTCACACAGTACATTAATTTATTCCTTCACACTTAACTTGCACCCACACAAAAAACACTTATAGCTACAAGGCTGGAGCAACAACTGTGAGCTTCTGACTCTGAAGTGGAGGCTCATGTTGGCTTACCTGTGAGACTTTGATGTGCTATACCCCTCAGTATGTATGCTTCCTCTCTTTGGCTAATGCTTTCTCATTACTATTTCTCCATCTGCAGCCATAGGTACCAATAGAGCCCATTCACACACACTTGCAGAGTCAGGGCTTTTTTGTCTTTGGCTGAAGCTTAGTTGCTATAGTAGCTGATGTCATGCTTCTGCTGTGAGCACTAAATTTGGGTTTCTCTGAAACCTTTGAAAGGTTTTCTCTGGGGTTCTCTAACCTACAGTCTCCAGCTCTGTTGCTGAAAGAAAAGTTCAGTGAACAGTCAGGAACATGCACGGGGCGGGATTGGGAAGTGTTACGAAGAAATGTTTAGACCTGAATGGGATGTATTATTTACTGAAGTTATGATGGTTTTATTTTGTTATATGTATTGATGTAATCTGTAGTTTGTGGGTTGTTTGTTGTGTTGTTTTTGTGTTTTGGGGCTGGTTGGTTTTGTTTGTTTCCTTTAATGTCCTCTCTTATTCCCTCAGGAAAATATTCTGTGGTAATAATAATAATCTGTACCAGATTTCAGGTAAAAAGTAATTAGAACTTCATGTACTTGACCCATGGATTTTATTTGCTAACATAAAAGAAGAAGAGGTGGCTTTGTTTTAAATATAAACTGGGGAGGTGGGGTATTCAGACTTCTGCACCCTAGTTTCATTTGAAAATATGAAACTAAGAAAAATCTAATGAAATAAATTCTCTTCATAATAGAAGTCACCTAAAGAAGTTAAGAAATAGGTATTTCTTTAGTTCATTACTTTATTTGAAAAATAGTACTACATTAATAAAAATACATAATGATTCTGAGAGTACTGATCTGTGACTTTACTGCTTTTTACAACTCAGCCTCTACTTTTATTTGTTTAATAGTAGGAAAATAAGATTAAAAGTACACACTCTAACATCATCCAGCATTAATACATGAGGTAAACTACCACACAAAAATATAATGTAAATTGATTTTTGTTGTGGAAATTGGTAAAGCCATGGGAGTCTAACTGTGATTAGGCACTAAACTGTTCTATTTTATCTCTAATCAGGAATAAGAAACATCTTTATTTCAGGTAAAGATAACAGTCCTGGGAGAAAGTATATCTTCAGAATATGAATGCTGGATTACTTGAGAATCCTTCAAACAATGTTAGCCCATCTTTATTGAGACATGTTGTATGTAAATGCACTTTTAGAAAAAAGTGCATTCTAGGTATGCTTTTTAAAGAACATGTACTAATGTTAGAAATTAAGGATAAGTAAACTCCTCTAGCACTCACTGACTCATGAGAATATTCTAGATGAAGGAAAGAAACAAGCTGCAGTTTAGGTTTGATTTGATCCAGTAATGGCATCTGCAGGCAGAAGAGAAGACTACATCTGATTCACCTCTGCAAATATAAGCTATTATTTTTGGACAGGAAGTTTCTTCTCATTCTTTATATACTTTGACATACTGTAATTAGATGATTCCTGTTGCTTTTGTATGTTTTGCAGCTTTTCTGATTTCATGGTAAGGTGAGTTTTTTGTTTGTTTGGGGTTTTTTATATTATTATTTTAGGACAGCATTTTAATTCCCTTCCTAGCTTTTGGTAGGATCTGAGATTATTTATGCATTTTCCCAAGGAAGGGCTGTTTGCTGTTTTTTTTTTTGAAGTCCTAATATTTTACTTTTCTATATTAAAAAGATCTTTGCCATCTTTTCTTTGTTTTCTGTTCTTTTTAGGACTGTGAATCAGTATATGTAACAAGATTTGGTTACTCTTGATTTTTTTTTTTTCCTGCCCTCTTTTTTTGTTTGTTTGTTCTTGTCTTTAGTATGTTTATGTTCATGATAGTATTGCTTTCTAGAATAGGAGATGGTGTATATAATCTAATTGACATTCATGTAATTTGATTGTTGCAGTGAAAACAGGACTAAACTGAGAAAGAGGTCTCCTGAGCTAACATTTAATCAACAGTGAGCACCATAGACAACATAAAAAAGGTTATTTCAGGTATTTTTCAATCTGAGTTAATTTCGAATATTCTATTTAAGTTCAAGTAAATTGTAATCAGAAAGACTTATGAAGAGTTGAGGGAAAGGAAGGGAAGTACCAGAAATAATCATGGTAGTCATCTAATTAAAAAAATAAAACTGAGAGCCACAAATAAAAAACCTCAAACCACCCCCCCATATTCATATGGAGTTAAACTATACTCAGTGTCTTTCATGCAGATTCCTTAAGCGTATTGCAAGCATTACTTGATTTAATCTTTACACAACTCTGGTAGCTTAATAAGAAATACTTCACTTACACTGGTATATACTATTTTTCTTATATAGCTATATATAGCATAGAGACAAACTTCAAAGGTTAAAAAAAAAACTCAAACAAATTAACCATGATTGCTTTATGTTATTTAAAATATTTAAGTCTTTGGATTTTTTTCAAATGTTAATTGTAGTGATTAAATAAATGTCAAACTACAAGTTTATGTGCATTTTAACTGCTACAACACTGTTTTTGGTCTCACAGCCTACCTATTTGTATCATATATGAGTATAAAACTCTCTTTTACTGAATTATGTTAAGATGATATATGTGTTAATTATCTATCATCAAAAATTACATTGCACTAACGCATTTCTACCTCTCCCCCTAGTGTGCAAATGACAGTATTGATAAAGAGATTGTTTATTTTGGAAAAATGAGAAGCTATATTGTATACTGACATATTTGTACAAAATCTTGCACTCAAACACTAAGCTATATATGTATCTAGCTAGACATGCTTATACATGTATAAGCATAGAAGGCACATTTGCAAAATAGTAGTGGTGCAAGAACCAGTCAGACATGAAGTAAAACTTATTTCCCAAAAGCTGAAGAATAATTCTTACTACTTTGAGCTCCCAAAAAAGAAACAGGATGGCTAATGTTCTGTACATCTTTGCTGTGGTGATACTTTTCTTATACCTTTGTATCAGCTAGTTGTGTCAATCAATTTGGCTTGCTTCTAAGGATTTGTTCAGGCCTTGGTATTGAGTTTTTAGAGAATCTTTTGAATTTTTACTTTGAACATGTGCATTCATTCACATGAACACTTTTCCAGTTTTCTATTTAAGTCTACTGCTTTTTATTTTAACTGTATGTTTCCTCCTCACCCCTAGTTCTGGGAACCTGTTGTGCCCTATTTAAGACTGTAAACTACCTGTAGTAGAACAACCTGGTTTAGTAACTACTGCCATGGAAGTCTGATCCTGTGCTAAGACTATGTGCCACTGCAATAGCTCTTACCATAGTGCATTCCATCAAGTTTATTGGTGGCTAGGGGGGAATTTAAGTATGTTTCTCTATATAGCAAAATACTCATGCTGGCATTCTTCAGGCATTTAACATCACAAAAGGCAGTTCTGGGATGGAATTCAGAATTGTGTTCATGAAATATAAAATATGAAAGTAATAATACAAGATTTTTAAGATTCAGAATTTTTCATAGAAACAGAATAGTTTGGGTTGGAAGGTCATCTAGTCCAACCCCCCCTGCAATAAGCAGGGACATTTTCAACTAGATCAGGTTGGTCAGAGCTGTGTCTAACCTGACCTTGAATGTTTCCAGGGATAGGGCATCTACCACCTCTCTGGGCAACCCGTTCCACTGTTTCACCACCCTCGTTGTAGAAAATTTTTTCCTTGTATCTAATCTGAATCTATCCTCTTTTGGTTTAAAACAGTTACCCCTTGTCCTATCGCAACAGGCCCTGTGAAAAAAGTTTGTCCCTGTCTCTCTTATAAGCCCCCTTTAAGTATTGAAAGGCTGCAGTAAGGTGTTCCTATGAGACTTCTCTTCTCCAGGCTGAACAACCCCAACTCTCAGCCTTTTCTCATAGGAGAGGTATTCCATCCCTCTGATCATTTTTGTGGCCCTCCTCTGGACCTGCTCCAACAGGTCCATGTCTTTCCTGTACTGAGGGCTCCAGAGCTGGACGCAGTACTCCAGGTGGGGTGTCACCAGAGCAGAGGGGCAGAATCGCCTCCCTTGAGCTGCTGGCCATGCTTCTTTTGATTTTCTTTTATTATTTTTATTTTTGTTTGCTTTAATTGCAGAACTTTTAAACATACTATTGCATTTTCTATAAATGTAAAATGAAAATCTTATTGCTTAAAAAATGAATGCATAATGAGAACGAAGTATGTTTTTTATGAAGCATCAACTATTGAAGATGATGATCGACATACATAGGAGAGGGAAAGATTATGTAAATCGACTTTCTAAGCACCAAACTGAATATGAAATTCTCTCTTGGTAGTTTGTATCGTAACTTTACTATCTGTATACAGTCGTGTAGACAGGGAGACAAAAAAACCTAAGGTGAATCAATAAAATGCGAAGTTGAAACATGTAAGTTAAATGATATTTAATGTCAGATACTTTGCTTTAAAAGTAAATTTTCCTGTAGTTTAATTCTGGAGTATGTTGAAAGTAAGTGTTTTAAATGCTTTTTAAAAGAATGCTTGACCACAAGGGACTTGATGAAGGCAGATGAGTAAGTGTGGAATAAAACAAATGCTGTTTTTTGAACTCCTGAGCCATCTTCAACACTAGATAGCAAAGTTGATAAATAGGACTTGGTTTTGTTGGTCTGTTTTGCCCCTCCCCTCTCCCCTTACAAGGAAATTCTTTCAGTTCTGCTTCTTACCCCTAAAATACCAAACTCTATTCTTAAAAGCATTTGTTTAAATATTTGATTAAAGAAGATAAAATCAGAAAAGCTTACATCAGTGTTAACTTAGCTGGCCTTCAGTTCTTGTTTGGTTATGACCAGTAATGCAAGTTTCAGCTCACAAACTTGGATCTCTCTACAAGATGATTAATCAAGTTGTGAAGTGTGTGTATAGTATACATAAACTTTTTATACTATGCTTACCCCACCCAGAGCATGTAACATGCAGTCCAAAGGGAAGTATGCAAAGGTGTTTCTTTATACTCCTCATCCTGCTGTGCAAGTGTATTCTAATGCTGCTGGATATCATGAGAGGGAATCCAGATTTCTATGTAAAAATGCTTACAAAGTGCTATTAGGTAGCATTGTGAGGTTTGTTGCATGTAGCAGAAGAGTGGCATATAATAATCCATAAGCAATGGATTAATGCAATGATGGTATCAGATAATTATTTCTTGTTTGCATAAAACTTTTGTAAATGTGTCTCTAAATAGTCACCTTAGCCAGCTGTGGCTACCACTACAGGGTTGAACCCATGCTGTTCCCTCGACTGCTGCTGTCATTAGAGGGTCACTGACTTCTGGGATTAACCCAGAGAGACTGCAGGGAGTTGGCTCTAGCTTCATGTGGTCTGGGGGATCCATATAGAGTGCTCTAGACATAGCTTTTGTTAGATTGTGGACCCCTAAAACACTCCAGCAACAAGAGCCCTTGCTGGTGTTCTGTGTTGGTGTGCTGCTGTCTCTCATGACTATTTCAGGAGATAACGGGGATACTTCCTGGCTTGGTTCTACTGTAAAATTAAATAAAATCTCCCACTGCCATGGCTGATTGAGTAATTCTCTATCCAGAATAATTTGTCATTTATTAACACTTCTTTCATGATTCTCTTAACTGGTTTAATTCCGCCTGAACAGCAGTCTCAGAAGAAGATAGAAGGTAACAAAAATTTCTAGACTTTTATAGTTTCAGATTTTTTTTCTGATTTTAGAAAAGTTCTGCTGGCTGTAGTGTTTCCTAAAAAGAGTAGTTTCAAGAAGATGGATATTTCATGTGGTGTTTCCCCCCCCCCCCCGGTAAGGTGGTGGAAAAGCTTGGTTAAATATTAAGCCATTTATTAGAGGACCCTTTACTAGAAGATTGTATCAGCTGTTTGTATTCCACGTCGCAATTTACTTCAGCAGTTCGTAGTATTCCTATAGCAGCCACTAGATGGAAGTGTTTCACAAGGGTGTAGCAGTTAAGAGCCCTTAGGCAGCACCTCCTAACTAGGCATGGAAGGAAACTCATTGCCACCTAAAAGTTAGCACTCCTACCATATTCGTAAAAAATTAGTTTCTATAGAAAAATCTGTTTCGGGGTTTGTACAGTTCATAGAATAATTTTCCTGTTATATATTCCCTTAAGTAATTATATGATAGCTATAGTATAGCTGTAGCGATGAAGATAGCTGTTGTTACATGCAGAAATACGTACTATCCTGTTTTTCACACTGTTAGTTTAGCTTTTTCAGTGTATTAAAGTGCATTTTCAGTGTATTAAAGTTACTATTAAGGAAAAAAGCATGTAATTTTGCTTGTGCAAAAATATATTTCTAAATATATTTCACAAATACATTTCTAAAATAGTGGGCCTAACTATATCAACAATCTCAACGAATAACTTTTCCTGTGATGTTCATGTGAATAGCACAGAAAAAATAATTTTATTAGCTCAGATTTAATATTGGAAAATGTAAAGCTAGGGGAGGTGATGGCCCAGTGAAGCAAATCTTATGCCTGTTTGAGTTCATTCTTTAGCCGCTTCTAATCACCAAAATGCTTACAAATAAACTAATGTTTTGCTGCACAGGGGCTTGCATGGCTCCTTATTCCTTCCTGTCTTTCCTACAAGTCATGTAGTGGGTCGAGGATGAAATTCAGAATGGAACTTGGAAATTCTGGTGTTTCCTGTTGTAACTGGTAGGTAAGAAATAGCTTACAATCTTCTTTTGTTTTTTAACAGGTTAACTTTGTAAATAGAAGTTGTTCTAAATGTGTTCCAATGGTGAAACTGAGGTTTATTAAGGTTTATGTTTGCACTGAATGAGAGAAGTATTATTAGAAAAACCTGTCAATGTCTTCAGAGAAGCTCAATACTCACGAATTATTTATTTAGTAACTTTTTTGTTCTCTGTTTAAAATAATCCATGGTGTTTGTTAGCAAGCCTTACATCATAATTTCAATCTGTATCCAAATGTCTGAGAAGATCTGAGATAAACTATACTTGTCTTTCTCCAGCCTTGGCTATTCTTCTGAAAGTGAGGTTGTAAATCAGATGGGGGGGGTGGGGGGAGGTGGACTTTTTTTTTTTTTTGAGAGAGAGAGATTCCTTGTTTAATGAGCAATTTGCATTTACTCACAATCCCACCCCTCCAATAAAAGCATAAAAATGGGCATGAAGTGACCCAACTTGTCAATTATCGTGCTTACAAAAACTCAGATCACAGGTTTAGAAACTGTGTCTTGGTAGCATGGGATTCTTCCAGAATCGTTTTGTCTGCATTTTAGTAGCATTGCAGTGGAATAAAGGGGTTAACAAAACACGAAAACCTGTAAGTAGATGTGAACTGAAAGCAACAGTAGGAAAGCAGTCTCATCTCAAAAAAACCAACCAAACAAAAAAAAAATTTTTAAAAATCCTCTTTTCAACAAATGAGCAATATTAAGTATTATGCATTTTGCAGACAGATCAGTAAGATCAGTATTGGATATATTTCCTGATTTATATATCAAGTCTTGCACTTAAAGTTGGGGCTTGCTTTTTTTTGTTTGTTTTTTGTTTGTTTGTTTTAGAAAGCCAGAAGTAGGTACATTTCTTGACAGATATAATTTAAAGACAGGATTTCTCTTTGCAGAGTATTAATGTACTTGGATCATAATAGCTGTGGTTTGACCTCTCCAACTTCTGATGCTATTGAGTCATCATAAAACTATCTCCTGTTCTGCTGTGGCTGGAATTGCATGAAAATCTACAGTGTTTCTCATCCAGTAGATCTCAAAGTGCTTTGCAAAGGTGAGAAACTATTTCTCATTCAGCAGATGGGGAAGAAAGTATTCAAATAGATTAGATGGTTCCAGTCTCTCAGTTGCAAAGCAAATCAGTGGTCTAATTGTATCTTTATGCACAGCTCTTATTGAAGAAATAGATTCTTAACTTCAGGAAGATCTGCTTAGCTGAGGTGGTATTTTTTAACCTTTAGGGAATAGCCTATATATAAGTTTTCTTAAGAATTTAACTATTAACTTAGTGCACACTTTGCATAGATACAGTTATAACACTGTAAAGGAACTTACAGTTAACTACAAACCAGCTGTAGACATCCTTGTATATAGTAATAGGTGAAGTAGGCTTTATTACTTGAACTTAAGAACACTGCATGTAGGCGAGCCCTGCAGTTTTGCTTGCCTGTGTTTTTTAATATTTATGTTAGATGAACGTGTGTGGTGATACCTACAGTACCTAGAACCCCAGTGGAAGGAACCTGCTTTTTAATCTGTCAGTTTAATGGCGCCTTTTCACTGTGCTTGAGACTAGACTTCTATGCTATTAGTTTACAGGAGTGGTCTAGGAAAGATGAGACTTCAGTAAGATATACAATACATAAAACGCATTTATGACATGCTGCACTGGCAACACTGTATCGGTACACTATGATGTCCAGAGAATAAAGATTGTTCTCAGCTATGTACTTTAACCAAGCGATGCTGTGTACTGAGAGGGCATTTACCAGCATTCTCTGCACAGAGAACTAAAGACATCAGTGACCTGTTCTTCACAAATGCAAAACGAATAGTTGGATTTTCTCCTGATTTCTCAGATAATTGGAGCTTTCAGAGAAAAAATTCTAAACATGGAAGAAGAAATCCTTGGAAGAACTTGTTGTTCATGGTATCTAAAAAACTGTTTTGTAAACAGTATTGAAAATCATCACAGTATTTTGGGAATGTTGAATATTGCATACAACCAGTTAAACCTAAAACTAGGTTCTTGTGGCTGGTACATTTAAGTTGAATTGGGAAGTTTCTTTGAAGCTAAAGGCATAATGTGACTCTGAAATATTTCTCTGCCTTGTCTAGGTGTTAGAATGTGGAAGCCATGTATTTAGCAGGCTGCTGATACTTTTTACAGTTACACAGTGTTAGGGTGATTACTGCTTAACAGAAATTCCTGTGTTATGAAATGTCTTCATTTCCTATGTCTTTTGTAAGGAAGGAGTCATCTTCCAGGCATTTTCAATAGGACCTTAATAATTCAGTAGGCAGTGCAGTGCACCAGCTCCTTTTCCCATTTCTGTTTGGGCTGTATAGTCACGGTAAGATGTACTAGTAAGACTTTTGTTAATATAGAATGGAAAATATAACTCTGAATGCACAAAGTTGGCTTTTGTTTTGAATAAGATTATTTTATTTTTGCAGTCACTCTTTCTGATTGTGACATTTGAGTATTTGTTTGCATAAATTGGGAGCCATGTATATTTCTTCTGACAGCTTATCAATGCTCTTTTTATGATCAAAAGAGGTCAATAAAAGCCATATTCATGTAGAATAGTGGTTTATGACCGAGTTATTAGATTCCTGTTAAATTTCTTCTAAACCTGGTATGTAATGGATCTCTCTCCGTGCAAGTATGTTTTCTTTATAAATAAAGAGTAAGCACATTCTTATGTGTGCGCACATCTGATCTGTTTTCTATTACTTCTATACTTTTAAACGTCACAATATTCAGAACACATTGGTATATTCCATCTTCATGAGATGCAGACCTCTAGGTTGATACTGTCTGTAATTTCTTAGCCTGTGCTTTGTCTGCTGGAAGCAATTTTTTCCCTTCAGTTTTTCTTGTATATTTTCACATGAGAAATATATAGATATTTCTGTTTTAGTGGAAATGCAAAATCAGATTGTAAAAGTAGTTTGAAGAAGGTGAAGCTTTTTTTAGTTTGCCACTACAGAGGCTGCATGAGGAATTTTCTTAGGTAATGATATTTGTTATTATTTAGATTGTATAAATGCTCACTATTTGGTAGGCATTTTCAAAACTTAGAGGAAATCTCTGTGTCAAAGAGTTTAGAGCTGAAAACAAGTGGGGAAAAAAAATTCATCTGGAAATTATAGCAGGGCCTGAGAATCAAAATTCCTCTATATTATACAGGTAGTATTTTTACATTACGCTATTGTTCTTAGAAATGCCATCTAGAAGGAGAGTGAGTTGTACCTGTTTTGAAGGGAAGTCAAAGAAGGAAAAAAAAAATAATTAAAAGAAATAAATCCTTAAATTTCCAATATGATGAAGGTGACAAAAGGTAGGAAGGTAATGCATGTTAAAATGAATAGTAGTTGTGTTGTACTCAACAAGTTTTTCATAGGGTTAGGAAAGTAGTTAAAAATACAGTATCACTTACATGATTTGATTCTAAATTCAGAATTCCCCCAGCATGTTTACTGTGTCCATTCTGCAATGCCAGTGCATATAACATAGTCATCTATTTGTCAAAATAATTTTAATAATAAGCATAAAAGTAGGCCATGTGATATTACATGAACAGCATATAGGATCTCTCAGAATTTTGTCCTGGTAATAGAAGAGATTCAAGATTAGCATGAAAGACCTCTCTTGACACTTAGATGGTTGACACCATCGTATTAAATAAAGGAAGAATTCAAAAGTTAAGCAAATTACTTTTCAGTGGTAATTGTGGACTACTGCTTCCTTGAATGAGTAGTATAAATTTTGCTGGTTTGATGTTCTGTGCTATTGTACAGTAATTATGCCAGGTTCTTTCTTTTGCTTGTTTATCCACTAGGAAAGTGTTGATGCTGTGTAAATTATAGCAACTCTCAGCAAATATGCATGTTTTGCAGTCCTATAAATTGCATGCATTTGCAGTGTGGTCTTTGGAAAATACCTGCGCCATTCTCTGGTAATTATAATTTCACAAATGTCACAACAGGCATCTAGTTCTTGTAAACCCATACCACTATTAAAATACACAGCTTTTTATAAAAAGATTGAATACAATTTTTCAATGACATGACAGCTGCATAAATAAGAAAGTTGTTGAGTGGTGTATTTTATCGGGAGATTTTCCAAAACCTGCCATGTTCTTTGGGTGCAGAGATACCACTAGATAGTAAACGGATTCCAGCTTCTAAATCTATTTGGTTATTCTGAAAACCTCCTTCCAAGCTTTAAACTGATATTGCAAAGAGATAGACAAAGTGCACTTAATCCTTCCCAGTGGTAGATTTAAGTAGCCAGGTTTCTGATTAAGTGCTTTGATGCCTCGTCGAGCTTAAAGCTTCTGGCCTGTCAACACTGGACTGAATTCTATGTAATAGAGAGCACTGGGGGCCAGAAATTCAGGTATCTCCACTCCTTTTTCCAAGAGATCTCGCTTGCTCAGGTTTATCTTGCAAATCTATGGAAAGGTGTTCCTATGTCATCCTTAACATCTTGTGGAACTTGCAATGGGTAGAAATATTTTTCTTCATTTTGCTTTTAATTCATTGATGTTATATTCTCTGAAACTGCAACTTTGTTTTGGTGTGAACAGACCTGGGGTCAAGAAAAGCCTAACTGTGTGTTTTAATAGTGGTATGGATTTACAAGAGCTAGATGCCTGTTGTGACATTTGTGAAATTATAATTACCAATGTAAAATGCATTAATGACTAGAAAATTAGTAAACAAGCAAACAAATTACAGAACTGCGTACTCAGTTGTTCTAGTGAACAAATGTTACTGCAACTTATGTACTGAACAAATTAGACTACTCCTTCAAAACCTGCAGAATTTGCACATCCAGATGAGCTGGTGATGTATACAAATAGTGGTCCCTTCAGCCCTTTGCTCAGAATAAAATTCGAATTCATGGTAGCTTTAATGTCAATGGGAAGTACACTTACTAAAACAAATTTTAAAAATAATAGAAAATCTACCATCAACTGGAACATATCTAATTGTGTTTCAGTTAGTGCAATTTGGTGCATTCTCTGTATTTGTGTATTCTGTCACTTTTAATGTAATTCCTAGTTGTAATTTTTTCACATTATGAGAACTATATTTAAAGAGACTCTTTTTAAATAGAATCATAGAATCATTTAGGTTGGAAAAGACCTTCAAGATCATCAAGTCCAACCATCATCCATGCCCACTAAACCATGTTATGGAGTACATGATAGGGTAAAAACTATTTATGTTCTTGGCTGTCTTGAAAATACAGACCTTTCAGTCTACCGTTGACCTTAAGTTCACTAAAATTAGCATCTATGGCACAACTTCAAGAAAGCAGAAGGGCAATGCTTTCTTTTCATTTAAAATTACACACAAAAAAAATCAAGTAAGTGAAATTCTGAACAGTTTCAGGAAGAAAGGCCTGTGGATATTTTAACTGTTGCTTGATTTTTTTTTTATTATTTTTTTTTTTTAATTTAAATATAGAGTTGTTTTTTTAATGAAGTAAGTAATACACTGTTCTTCTGACATTTTTTCAGATGAACAATTTTTCAGGAGGATTACAAGGCTGAGTAGTCAGTTTTTGAGAGGTGGAGTATAGTTTAGTTGGTGGGCCTGCTGTGATTGGAATTGATTAATGGGTGTTGTGATAAGCATAGAAACAGATCAGTGGCAGCTTATCCTGCTTTCAGCTGTCACAGCTGTGCCTCTTCACTCTTCTTCTAGCCCTATTGCACTCTCTGGCAGCCTTTAAAGTACCTCTTTCCCTGTGGAATTTCTGCAAATCATTTACTCAAATGCCAAGATACCATAGAAACAGCTGTTTGAGAAATTTGTTCAGGCTTACATATTTTTTGTGATGAAGACTATTACGTTAGAGAATCCTTTCCTACTGCGCTAGGAAGCATGCTGTGCTATACCCTGAAGAGAGGGTTAAACTGATGGTTCTGATGGGCAGGTGTGCTCCTTAGTCAAGAACTTTCAACCCTGGCTGGCACAGTGACACTGTTTGCAAACCTGCTGGTTAAGTGATATCACTGTTTCTGCTTCACAGTTGCAATAAATAATCACTGTTTGTTAATTTTATTGTTAATGGCTTGATAGAAGCTATGCTACTATGTGTTTAAAATTCTGGTAGCTGTCATTTTTTGTTGTAATGTTCAGTAGATTTTTATAGACACTTATAAATGCAAGTTTTAGAAGTTCTGAATACGTTTTGAAAATGTTTTCCTGGTTTCCTTAGTGGGAACTGTGATCTCCAGCATGATCATATAAGCAGCTAGGTAGCTTGATAGGAATCATGCAGTTTTAACAGAAGACTAGAGATATGTGGATTTTATATAAAATAAGGGCTGGATCTTGGCTTTTGCCAATAAAGGTTGAATCAGATGATCCTTGAGGTCCCTTCCAACCTGGTATTCTATGATCCAAACTTTATATGTAATTCATGGATTTGAGGAGGATTGCCTAGTAATGAAATGGTTTGCAGGATATGAGACTTAATGTTCTGTAAGATCTCTCCTGTTAGTTACAAAAATATTTTGTTCATTCTGTTGGAAGCTGAATAAGCCTAGAGCATGAAAGTAACTGTACTACTCTTTCTGGACATTTTGTAGATTATAATACTTAGGTGGCCAATAAATCTTTGGGTGTGATGTAAATAATTGTTGGCTTCTCTGCTTTAAATGCCTGAGGTAGCTGTATCAGCATTATCAATAAATATTAAAATAAATTTGTGCAAATTCAGGTAAATTTAAAGCTAGACTTAAAAGCAAATGATGCACACAGAAGGTCTCATCTCTGACCAAATCTCCAGGATGTCTGATGGATCCACTAAGATAGTATACGGTTTATTTGCTGTGGCAGTCTGTGAACAAGAGTAAGTTTAGACAATTTGGGAAAATAAATACTTACAACCAAAAAGAAGATTTGTTAAGTTTCTATTATATGTGCATGTACAGTTCCTGTGTTGATTATTTAGAGTCAACTAAGTCATATTAGTGGAAAACTACTTCTCAAAGAGATTTAAAAAAAATAATCTTTTTTCTTTCCATTTTTAAATATATATTAGAGAAAAACATATCTAAAAACCTTTTTTGTTTTAAAATCATGCTATTTATTTATTCTACAATTATATTGCATGTCAGCTATATCTTGTAATATCTTCTGTCATACAAAAGCAAACAGTCATGTTACATTAATGACTTGTCTGAGATCATATGACTGCCTGCCTATAATTCCATGCTCCTTTGCTACAGAAAAAACATGACCCTGAATCTTAAACAGCTTTTGAATAAAGGCACTTACAATTATGATATGATAAAAAAGTTCATAGGTTTATGACTTAGTTATTTCAGTTTTCTTCATTTAGTGGTTTTAGCTTCAATTTTAATTTGCATGCTATGCAACTAAAAAAAAAAATTAGCCATACTGAAAGCACTACTTCTTTCAGAATGTTAAAATAATATTAAAATAGTAGACAAATAACATCTATGAAGTTGTACCTGTCCTTTCTCAAGTTAGAATTAAGCTTTCTTTTTTTGTACGGTATTTTAGATATTTGAATTCAGTACAATTTTAAAATGTCCTGTTTGTATATTATCTAGTGCTGTGTAAAATTAGGATTTTAAGTGAGAACTGATCAAAAGGAAAGAGAAAATGTGATTACGTATTGTTCACATGAAGTGTGGTGGTTGAGTTTTCCACATCTTGATCTGCTATGGGGGGCTTGTTCTTTGGGGATCCAGCCTGCACTTTTGTCCTTCCTGTGATTTCTTATTTCAAGCTTGATAGAGAAAGCATCCACTGTTGTATCATTTCCTTCAGCGTTAAGAGCTTTTATTCTCTTCAACAAGTGTTTAGAGAAAAGTGTTGATGCTTATTAATCTGTTTCTTGCCTTACAAATGTGCTTATGCATGATTTGTGGTAAAATTGGCATTTCTGACAGCTCTCAATGTAATCTGCATAGCACAAGAAGATTGTTACGTTGAACAGATGTGGTCTGGAGTTGTTATTCTTTGTAATTACCATCATTAAGTGAAAGCATGTGTCAATCAACTTTGTACTTTAAACACACCAATCATTTGCGAGACATGCATCTGCATTCAGATATAGATATAAAATATTTTGTTTTGCAATTTATTTCTGTTGTTTCTGTTTAATACAGTACTCTGAAACACATGATGACCAAAGATGACAAAGCAACAGATCATCAAGTTAAGAAAGGCTTTACTGGGGGATCATCTAGATAATTTTTTTTTTTTTTTTTTGTAAAAATAGACTCATTCTACTTTTCTGATGTAAAAGGAAGGAATTTAGGTTTCATTTTATAATTTTCCAAAGTTACTATGCTGCCTTGATCTTGGACTACGACTTCCTTATTTGAGGGAAGGAGGGTCTGTGGGTGAGACCCTGACTTATCTTTTAGGAGGATTTTTAGTGTGATTACTTGTGGGCAAAAAGGAATCTGCATCAGTAAATTGACATACTGCCTTTTTAGGTATTAATGTTTGGGTCATTAATGTTGTTTAGGATACCTTTTAGGGTCAAAAATGTTCACACTGGTAATACACAGGGTTAGATCAGGAAGTTACATTTTGAGTGGAGTTGAAAACAAAGGCATTTTAGCCTGATTGCACAAGTGACAGTAGAAGTCTGACTGAAGCATACAAAAGCAAGGACATTTGGAGCTGACATTTGTTTTCTCCTTGTTTTCTTGTCTATAGACTTCAGTTATTTGTGTTAGAGACAGTAGAGCTGATGGCACCTATATATTGGGGTTTTTGTGTGGTTTTTTTTTTTTCACCCTGTGCTGTGACGTTTCTTCTCAGTGCCAAGTAAGATTAACTTGTATATAAGCCACTAAGTGTAGTTCATCATGGTGAGGTGAAATGCCCCTCAATCTTTGAGGGTATTTTAGCCTATACCTTTACAATTAAAGTGGTTGTTCTGTGATTTTTTTTTTTTAATTATTTTTTTTTATTTTTTTAACACACACACACACACACACCCCCCAATTAAGAAAAAAAATTTTTTTACCCTTCAGTTTCCCCAGAACACGTTCTTTTACAACTTTGCCTGCTGTGTTAAAGATGATTTTGGTGTCCTGTATGTGGTGTGTGACTTATATCTGCCTTACTAATCAATAAAGCATTGCATAACTATCCTTTGGTATCTTTCATGAAAGTAAATGTTTAGACCCTGCCAGAGGCACTTAGGATTTCATATGGATGTTGATTATTTGTTAGACCCTACTCATCTGATTCTTACTGAGTCTTCTGCTAGAAATACTAGAATAGAAATTGAGAAAGCCTAGCTGAAATTTAGAAGCCAGATAAGCTACATCGAAAGACTAAATGATAGAGAACTAGGAAATAACTTTTCAATGAATTGTGAAGAAAAAATTATATTTGCAGTCCAAGTCTAGTGCCATATATAGAACCAGGAAAAACATGGAAATTACATAGGGAGCATAGTAGTACAGTCTGACAGCTACTGAAAATTCTGTTATAATCTCTGCCCTTTCAGTTAAAGAAGAAACTTTGTGAAAGTAACTAGCAAGTTATCTGATAGCTGTGTAAAACCAATCACTGGGACACGTGAAAACCAGGTCTACGTGTTAATTAGTACTTAAGTGGTCCCAGACAATTTTGAGGTCCTTTTGTGGCGGAATGATGTTTGGTAATTCTCTTTGCCTTTAGTTTCTCCACCTGTTAATGGGGATAATACTTGGCCACTTGGAGTTTGTAACCGTGTTTGCAAAGCAGTTTAGAAGTGTTAAAATTCACACAAATGCATATCTCAATCTGGGGGCAGAGGAAACCTTAGCAGCCTTAGTAACGACTTTGGATAATTGTCCATTATGCTTGCAGACTTCCAGCTGCGCTATGTGGAAGCAAAGTGCTGGGAAGAGGATTCCCATATATGTTTTTATTTTAATATAATTTTATTCAAAATAAGGCACTGAACTATTGTGTAGGTTGGACTTGGAAGTCCTTTCATCACTAGAAGAGCTGGTTGTTTTATTAATGCTAGTAACACAAGTGTTGATATATGATGCAAAAGATATCACTGCAGTTCATAGAAAGTAGGCTGCAGAACAAATAAAGTATCTTGGTGTGACCCAGATGTATGAATTTTAAGCCTTTCTTGTGGGGTGCCAAAAACTGCTTCTAGTAGACTCAACTATAAACAGACATTTGAGGTGGTAAGGCAGCTAAAAATGATGGCATGCTAACCATTTCACTCCCTTGCATATGATGGTTGTAGAAACAAGTATCTCTTGATTTTATTTATCCCTGCCCCTGATCCCCTGGGCTAGTAAAATTCAGGGTAGATATTTTGATTATTTTGATATTTCTTACCTAAATGCATTGTCTTTCAGCTTCTTCAAGTATAAGGTATGAATAATGACTACTTCCCATTTTCATCAGCATAAAGAATCTTACATGAAGTACCATATGAATGGCTATTATCCGTTTACTACGTTTTCACATATTATCCTGCTAAAAGAAAACTTGATTTCAATTGGAAAGTGTTCATTTCTGGTGCTTTTTTGCTAATCAGTAGTTTTCTTGCTCTTAGAGGTCCTCATAGCACATCTTTGTTGAAGATAGTAATAATATGATTTTATGTTTTGCTGAATGTTTTATTTTAAATACTTTAGAATATCTGTTTAGTATTCAATAAAGAAACGTAGGACTGAACCCTGCAATTCATAGCACACAACAGACATAGTCTGCTTCTGTGGTGAAACCCTAACATCTATCTAGCTTTCCTGCAGGCGCATCTATTCTTTAGCATATTGTAATTTTAACAGTTGGACTTTCCGAGAAACTTGGCATTTGGCATCTTTGCTGTCAGTTACCAGCTTTGCTTTAGTTGTTCTAGCGTGCAATACTTTCCATTACTTAAAATGTAAGGAAATACTACATAGAGGTAATGAAAATTATACTTAGCTTTAAAAAGTGGCATATACATTTTTACAGATTTGATTTGATTTTGGCAGTTTACTTAGATTTCAAAGATCAGTTTGATTTTTGTACACTGCTTTAGAACACGATGTTTTGTTTCTTGAAGTTTGGTACCTTCTAGTTATTTACGTGTATAAAATGGACGAGTGTTTGAACAAAACCTTTGCTCATGAAGATAACATTTTCAAGGGGATGGTGGCAGAAACGAGAAGAGAATTAACTGAATTGCATACTACATGGAAGTGGAGCAGTTATTTTATTTGATACAGGTTTTAACACATAATTATAAAAAAAATTTGTTTTATTTTAGGGAAGCTGTACTATTGTTCAGCTGGGAGAAGCTTGTAGCTTCTTGAAGTGGCTGAAATGAAATATTTAAATATATATGAAAAGAGAGGTAGATTCCTGGCCTTCTGATCACAGGGTTCCTCTGAAGTAGAAGCTACATTATGAAGAAACTTTTTCCAGATGTTCCCACAATTATTGTTATTTAAAACAAGTTGTAGGCATATTTTTTAAAAGTTTTGCTTTGGGTTCATAAGAAACACTGTACTGCAAAGCTATATTTAACAAAAATTCCTATATCTTTATGTCAAACCTAAGTGCTTATAATTTGGAAAAAACAGCTATCATTAACATCCAATTTTTGAGAATTTAAAACTCAGAAGAATTAAGAATGAAGAAATGTTTCATACCTTCCCATGGAGTTTATATATCATTCTAAGTTGATATGGTTTTGGTTAGATAGTGAAGTTTTTAGTTTTGTGTACTAATCCCCCCTTTTTTCCCTGCTATGATATTACTTGAATAAAGGCAACTGAAAATATCTTTGGTTTTGTTTTAAGTTAAATACCAGAGTAATTTATCATACTCTACCTTAAACAGAAGCGATGAAAAAAAATCTTTAGCCAGGGCCTTATTATTTTATTATTATCTTGGAAATTACTGAGATTATTTGCTTTGGAAATGGCAGCAAAAGAGAACATAAAGTCATATCACTTTAACTTATTTTCAATACATAAAATTAAGAGGTTGAAAGAGTACTTTAATTTACTCCTATCCCCTGAAGCTGTAGAGGCTTAGAAGTTAAGAAAGACGTCGAAGTAAAAAGTTGGTTGTAAAGATATTTCACTGTTCCTCATGCATTCAGAAATAGGCTTTTGCAATTAGAGTCAATGGTATTAGTTTCTCTTATACATATTTTATTTATTTTACTTTTTAATGTAGAACCATAAACAAATTTAGCAGTAACTATTTAGGGATATTGTGTACGTCCCTAAAATGGGATGTTTGAAATCTGGAACAGGCATATGTTGTGTTGAGAAGAGTAAATTTCTTGTGAAAATCAACATAGCGGGGCATTTTCTTCTACTGAGGTGCGTATATAGTTTTCATGAATGTTAATGAGATTTATAGAACTGCAAAGGAAAATGTACACCAAAATATATATTGTATATATGATATTAACATCCCGTAAGACTTTTGTAGTCTCCTTTATATGCTATGGAACCCAGAGATGCACAAAAGACTAGCTTAAGACTGATATTTTGTTTGTTGTATTTGGCATAATTGCCTTTGAGTGTAATTAGCTCCTTTTGACAAACCTGTTCCTGTCCCATTTTGGCAGTGGTCTAGATATTTATTGATAGAAGTACATGTAATCCACATTAGTTGCTAAATATGAATTGACAGCTGAAAGAAAACTAGCTTTCCTGATGGTGTATGCTGGGTTAAATGGGTGTTAGTAATTATATTAACTCTGTGTTGAAATTTAACTTTTTCTATTCCCATGAGTTTAGCTTTGTTTTGCTTGAATACTAATATTATCTTCAGAATATCAATGCAGTGCCTTGAATTCTTCATTCAGTACCTATCACTCAAACAGTTCTGCTTGGATTTAAGATCTATTCCAAAATGTGAAGGAAGCACTTTAGCTGTGGATAATGAGATCTGACAGTACCTGAGCTGCAGGAGGAGATGAAATGACCATCTATAGAAAATAATATTTTTCTACATATTCAGGTTAAATGTGTGCACATCTTGGTAGCTGGAACATCTGTTTCTAGCTTGTTGTTCCTCATGGCTGCTTCTCAATTGGATTTCCTCAAGCAGGTCCAAAGCTTGTCACCTTAGCCAGGGTCTGTTAACTATCACCACTGGCCCCACATTAAGTAGGAGGTTCAGGGCTAAGCTAATAACTCTCCTGCCTTTCTGACTGATCACAGTGATTCTCCCTGTGGCTACTTATCATTCTGTGCTCCTATGGGAGAGTTATCTTCTTTGTCTATACTTCAGCTAGGAATTGTTTTTGTTTTCTTCATTCCTAAGTTTTCAGGTGGTAATGCTGAAAGCATTGTTGCTTTCTGAAGCAGCTGTTTGATTACTGTCCATTATTTCTCCCTTACCAGTTTAAATAATGCTTTCTCGCATATCTAAATTTTGCTTCTTTCCTTTTCTCTGTCTGTAAATGTAACTGCTGATTTTCAAAGCAGGGATTGTAACTAGATGCGTGTGGCAGAATGGGTGTAAAATGAACAACAAACGTAATATTGTAATGCTAGTTTGTGAACCTTGACTCAAATCTTATGTTGTCACAGGTGAAGTTATTTTCATGATCTTGGCTTCAGTGTACAGTGATGCGTAATATTTTAACACTTTTTATCTAGCACATTAGGCTGTACCTACCCTGCGCTTTTTAAGAGAGCTCAAGAGAGTTGAGTGAAAGAGAAGAATCTACAAAACTTATCTGCTTATCTGATTTATGGTCATTTGCTACCTTTCAGCATCATGTGAAACATTACCAAAGTCTATGAAATTGTTTTGATTGGCTTTAGTGGGCACTGAGTAAGGCCCAGAATGAATATTAGTGTATTCAGTGGGGGGTTGTTGCTTGTTGAGAATTTTGAGAAAAGATGGTGATGGAGTGGCAGTGCAGGCAAATCCACGTGTCTTGCCTGGAAATCCTTCTGTGGAATTTAGACTGTTGTCCTTAGAGTAAAGCTAAGATGATTGGGAAAAAAAAAAAAAATTTAATCAGATTTGAAAAGTGCATCAGGCTTGATGTAACATGCTAACACTTTGAGAACATGGACAGTTAAACCTAAGTTCTGTTAGTTCTCACATCATAGTCTGAAGTGCTGCTTGGCTTTTAAATTCTTCCTTTCCTTTTCCTAAGTATTCCTGTATTAACGGGTCAGTCAATAGATGGAAAAGACATTGGTGTGAAGTGTTTGAGGGGAGTTTGAGTTTCAGTATGGGAGGGAAAAAAATGTAGGAAAGAGAAACAAGGTTGTTATCTTCTGGATTTGGGTCTGGAACAAAAGTATCCCGGGTCACAAATAATACTGTGGAGAATTGAAATGTTTTACTGAGTGAAACTAGTCTTGTCGTCCAGTGTTCAGCTTTGGCTGTTGTCTGCATGTGAAGAGATCAGCACAGAACTACAGTGTGTCATGAGAATTGTAGCTTTTTGAATTGAAAACAAGGGTAAACACTGACTAACCCTCACACAATTGTGTCTCTCGCCTTTTCTTTTATCTTTACTGTACTCTGGTTAGCTTGGGATCAGTCAGTGAATAATCACAAAACTTGGTATAATCAAGGACATGGAAATACAGCAGCTCAGTGGACAGCTAGTACTTGGTCCTACCAGGATCAGCTTGCTTTTGTTTTCTCATGCCAATAATTGTGTAGTCTGAACTGAGTTATTAGGCGCTCTTGAAAGACTTTAATCATTTAAAATAAAATAAAATCTTTCCAAATCTATTAAGCAGCAACTATATTTTTCAGTCCATGATGAAGTACTCGATATTCTTAGATCTCTTTTAAGAGCCATGAAATGAAGGAGAATTGGTGATGGCAGCAGCTTTCCCCAAGACATAGGAAGCAGCAGATTAAAAAGAATTCTGAATTGAGATGGAGCCTAAATAGGCGTGATCCCCAAATTGATCATAAGTCTTTTAATGTATCATAGCTCATGTCAGAAATAGTCTGAAGTGAACACAAGAGAACAGCAATGAGAAAGATGGCACTGGAGACTGAAATGTGAAGAAAATAATGGCCAAAATGAATAAGGAGAGATGACTGCAAGCAGATGACAGGAACAGGTAGGGTTGCCTGGGAAATGTGAGAAAATATATAAAGAGTCTGAAAACAAATGGACACCGAAACCTCTATGTGATAATGCACTCCAGACAGACAAGGCAGATGCTAGGAGAAGAGAGTAAGGATTGCTATTGTAAGAATTCTCTTTCCAGTTAACAAACTCATTTTTAATTTCTTCCTCTGATTTCCTCCTCACCTAAGGGTAATCATTTCATTGTTTCTTTCTGTCCTTTAGTCATAGGGTCCTTTTGAATCTCATCCTTCCTGGCCCATTCTCCTCCTTCCATTTTTAATTTTTTGTTCTATTTTTCCTCAAATATCTGATGCTCTCTTCTTTAAACACGTGATTTGGGTCATAAATGTTGTGGCAATATTGAGTTGAAAGGGCTAGTAGAGGAAAATTCTTACCAGAATTTTTTTCTCCTTTTATATTAATCTTTAAATATTTATAATCTTATGTAAATATAAAACATTACTAGCCAAGTTCTTGTTGTAACTTATTGTAAGTAAGTCTGATTCCTAGCTGATTAAATTAGGACAGTGATCTACATGGTCAGCTCAGTTGAGCACTGGCAGACATGAGATTTGTTATTTCAATCACTAAAACTTGCTGGAGAATTTAGTGAAACTCCCATAATGTAATGGCCATACTCGGTTTAAGTTGCATGTAGTGTATTCTCTTAACAGGAAGTCTGAATTAGGCCGCTTAAAATGAACAAAACTATGAAGCTGAGAAGCCCCTATTTCTTTGCATTTTTTATCTGCAACATCAAAATAAATTTAATAGGGATAGATACAGCATTAAAAACTAATAATGAAAAGTAAACAAAAATATTCTTTGGCTTTCTGTGGTAGCAGTCTGTATTGTCACTTAAGCAAACAAAATACTAAAAAATATTGTCCAGAATAAAATAAAATATTGCTTTTTTAAACATATTTTAATTCATCCTACAACTATCAAAAATTTTACTCTGTGACTATGTAGAGGAAAACAAAGAAGGGAACAAGGAATAAAGAGAAGAAAAAAAGACAGAAAAGTTATTAATAGTTCTGTAATGATAGGAAGTTTATTCTAGGGTTGAGGTAAAACTTAATGGTTCATAAATAGCAAATTCATTATGTTTTTAATACTCAGGTTATATTAACACTATATAACATCTTTATGGTACCATTAGTACCACTTAAACTCAGTTTAGAAATAAACATTTCCAAACCTTTTTTCATGGAACAATTGGCCAAATAAATTATTTTAAAAAAAAATATTATCTGATTAGTGCATAGCTTGCTCAATCATAAACAGACTTATAAATGTTTTATGTCAACTCTTACACAGAGATCTTAAACGTTAACAAATTAATTTATTTTAAAGGCCATATCAAGGTGAAACCACCAGGGCCCTAGGCAGCAGGACAATACATCACAGAGCCATTTCTCATTCAGTCACAGTAATGGCAAAGGATATGTTAAGACATAAAACGTGATATGGTTTGTTAAATATTCATTTATAATTTGCATTCATTATTAAATCATGTGTTAGAACTAATCTTTAATCTCAAAAATACATAATGTGTCATAAAGTCTATTTGAAAACATAACAATAAATATTTTATGCTTTTCATGTTGCTTTTTAAAGGTTGACTAGAATACACCAAAATGCTTGTCATTTATGTAATTTAATTATTCCAAAGAGATTTGGTCTACACTGATGTTGATTTCAATAATTTATTTCAACCTTTAGGTCAATATAAAATAAATACCTGTTTGGGAGATGGTCTGTTCTATGATTAATGACAATTTAGCTCCCCCCCAGTACTCCATGGCAACACTGTAGTTCATTGTCTGAAACGTTTGCGGCGCAATGCGGTAGCTCCAAGAGGCTTATTTTATAGTGGTCCCTAATGCTTTGCTTGGTGGTAACAGGGAAGCTTGCTTTTCTACATGTTCTATTTCATTGCTTGCAATTAGAGTTTTTCTCTATATGACACAATAGCCTAAACATTTTT
This sequence comes from Harpia harpyja, assembly GCF_026419915.1. Classification (NCBI taxonomy): domain Eukaryota; kingdom Metazoa; phylum Chordata; class Aves; order Accipitriformes; family Accipitridae; genus Harpia; species Harpia harpyja. The sequence continues at coordinate 21,330,991 of NC_068950.1, read as the reverse complement.
ACTATTGGGAGGTATACTGACTAGAATGTAATATTTGCTGAATTTCCATAGAACTGCTATTCAATTTGCATTTTGTACACTGAGAAGAAAGGCCTGTATGAGAGGGCCGAGTGTGACAGAGAAGTGATTTGTATTATAGGAGACTAGGAGCTACTCAATGAACCATGTAAAAACAGTTCATTAAAATGTTTATGTGCTTGGCTGGTTAATGCAAAGAAAGCTTTATTGCAGTCTTATAAAATCTCAGTAACTTCAGGTAGAAGTCAGATCAATGCATCTGTAATAATTTAGACAAATGCCCAATTCAGTTAAGAACCACCAAAAAACATGGCAAACCCCAATATTCTCAAAGTCTTTTTTCCAAACTAAAATACGTTTTGGTATTTAACTTGTACAACTACAGAACTTCCTTACTTAGTGAAAGATTTTTGGACAGAGCTACCATCTATCTAGATTTCGCTGGATCTTTTAAATCCTGAAATATCTGTTAAGTGGAATCTGAGGTGTTTGGAAATTTGCTAACTCTGCAGCCCTTGTGCTGAGGCACTGTGAGTATGTGGGATGCACTTAAAGTATGTATTGTGTCCTGTACATGTACTCTACACCTTGCTTTATATACAGATCTGGAAGAATTCTGGTTATCCTGTTTTTGAAGACTACAGTAAAGAAAGAAGTCAAGCCTCTAAATTATATTTCCCATTTAACTGTTGACTTGTCCTATGAGTAAGCACTTAACTGAAAATAAGGATGTCAGTGAAATGGCTTTTTGTTTGTTTGTTTTATCTAGGCACAATGAGTGTGATTGGCCTAGTTATATGCTATGGGATTAATATTAGGAAAAGTAAAACCCTTGTAAAATGAGGTTTCCTGCTCCCTGTCAAAGAGAGGGGCAGTAAAAGCTACAAAGCTACAATTGTTCCCACTAGCTTAGCAGGCAACTAGCAGAGCTTCTGCAAGGAATGTGACATCATGGAGATTCTCCAAAAGCTAAAATGTTGGCCTGTGTATGAACCCCAAGAAGAGGAGGTGGAGCTGTCTGAGAAACCATGCTGGGTTGCCTAAGAACTTAGAATGAGTTGGATGGTGGTTTTGATTAATAAAGTAATGAAGCAGACCTCCCTCCCCTAAAAGCAATACCTTAGTTGAACAGTGGGGATTCTACTCTTACTAGTCACATTGTTCTGAAAATAGTGGTAAGAGAGGAAAGAAATCTCTTTAAAAGATGCATAGTCAGAGCAAACCCCTGATTCCTAATCAGCCACATCCTCTCCCTATCCTTCTGGAGAATATGAACCATCAATTTCCCCACAAGATGAAGGGGAGGTAAAGCAATAGTTTAGCATCCTATGCATTATCTCTCTTTTTATGATTACAAATAGAGCACTTATGTTCACTGACCCATATCTCATACCAGGCATCAGTAGCCAGGTCCAGATTTAGGTTATTGTTCCAGCACTGGATTAGGCCATGTGATCAGAATCAGATTTATCTAATATGATCACTTTATTGTGACATTTCTTATTGGCACTGTATGTATGCACAGCCGAAGCTTGAAGACATAAAGCAAATGCTCTTGAGGCCCAAAAGAACAATTGTCAGTGCTTTTACCATGAGCTTCAGAAAGGTTAAGGAGATGCTCTCTATTGGGTTAATTAAGCTGTCCTTTTGTGTGCAAGTTTAAAAGGGAAAAGCTAGTTTGCTCCCCATGTGGCTTTCCCAAACTCTTTCAGCTGTAGCTGTAAGCTTAAATGACCCTCAGTCCTGCAGTGTATCAACTTGATGTGTATAATTGATCGCTAAACACTTTTTACAGCTTGTTAAATGGTAAGGCTAAAAAAAAAGGTAATATATGAATGTTGATTAAAGTGCTTTTGTACAGAGGGGTCAGAGATGTTAACAAGTTAAAAAGAAAGTGTGAGCTCTGCTGTGGTACTTATAACCTGTACACTTTATTTCGCATAATTGATCCCACATGTCTACTCTAAGGTTTTTTTTGTCAGATTTCAAACTGCAAATATTAAAATGCATTTAGAATAGAGCATGCTTCAGTAAGGACACTATGCAGAATGCTCAGCAATGTAGATTGCTGGTATTATAATGGCAATTCTTATTAAAGGAATAATTTAAATGACCACAGTAGCTTGTAATTGTGTGGTAAGGTAGGAGAAAAAAATAGCGAGGTGTAAAACCTCAGAGTAACAGTAAATCTGAAATGGATTAAGATAGACATTCAAATAATAATTGCCAGTAATTTTTTCATTATAATTTGTGGTGGTTTTTTTTAATAACTGACATAAGACATAATGTATTTTTCAGGCTTCTTTGATAGCTAGCCAACAAATGGAATCTGTCACAAAATATTTGCAGCTCCTGTTAGTGAGAAAGTTATGATGCTGTAACAAGTACAGACTGAAAAACATTCTGAGTGTACATCTGTGAGGTTTTTGGCTTAATAACGTGTTGACTGGCTATCTGCAACAGAACAAATTGTTAATCCGTTTGTAAAAAAGCAAATAATAAATCCTCAACCTTTGTTTGGGAAACAAATGCCTCAAGAGTTTAATAAGCATAACTTTTTAATACCAATATGATATTCCAGATTTTTTTCTTTAAATCATTAGTACTGTTAAAGAAAAGGTGTAACTTGCTAGAGTTGCCCTGCGAAGGTAGTTATCGATGAAATTCACAGGATTAGAAGAATAGTTTGGTCATTACTATTTCTCTGCTAATTATGCCAGTTAATGCTAGTTACAGAAAACACTCACTATGAATTGTACACAGATGCATCTGACACTGAATATAAACCGAGAGCTTTGTATATATTGTTGAACATCCAATGCATAAAAGCAGGTTTTAGTCTGTACCAATCCAAGCAGGATTTGAAACAGTCATTTAGGGGTGAAAAGTTCAATGTTTCCTGTACAGAACTCCTGAACTATCCCCTTCCTTTACATAGGTTGGTTTGTCTGTTTTTCCTAAAAAGCCTAAATGTAGAAGCTTTATTTTCTTGAATCCTTTTTTAATAGATTTAAACATAATTTAATTTAATTCTCTGGAATGTGGTAGTTCAATTCTTATTTTCATAAATGTGAAATTTCAAAAGGATGTTTTATATTTGTATCTATGCTATTGGAAACTGAATAGAATATTTTTCTGGATGGTAAACTCTAGCAGGTGTTTGGTGATTATTTTTTTAATTATTATTATTTTAAAGTTATAAAGTTATTTTAATTGGTAATGTCACCTGCCAGAGATATGTGCCAGTTCTAAGAGTGACATACTAAACTGAAATGATTTATTTAAAAAATTGCTCAAGAAGATGGAATTAACTTTTGAGATTTGAGATTAATTTATTTTTCATGTAATCTAAAACTATAAATTGTAGTAACATAACCTTAATGTTATTTCAACTCCCCTATTTACCTATAAATAGGATGAGTACTCTTAATGCTGTATGGAATTTCTTAATTTTTATTTTTTTAAAAAGACGACAAAATGGGTTTAATTAAAAATAAACTAGTCATTATTAGGGTACTACTTCTAAAATGTTTCAAGTATGTCACAACTTTTCAGCTGCACAGGACAATACAAGTTAGCTAAAATGAATTTAGAATCAAAACCAGAAAAAAGCTCCAAGCAATAAATCCTATTGCAGTGGTAAAATGATAGGGAAAGTCACAAGAGGAAATGGGAAAAGAATATCTCTTTTAACAGAAGTAGTGTGTTTTATTTTTTAAATTTTGCAGAAAATTATTAGTAAGACATTTTTGTTGTTGTTTTTTTACTGCACAGTGTCTTGTTTATACAAAATTAGCTATGTGCCCGACTTTAACTTGAAAGCAATGTAACTTGGACAAAATGTTTCTGGAATAAGTTTTATTCAAGACAGCACAACAACGCTGAAGTTAGAAACATGTTTGTGTCTTTTTTTTCATGACTAGCCCATGTCTATACTCTATGAAATTGATGTCAAAAAAGTATTATATATTTTCAGTGGGAAATAGAAGGCTGCCCTCTACTATCCTTGTCAGGACGTCGTATCCCTTTAATCATACTTTTCATTTCAGTACATTGAAATTTCCGTTACCAAGGACAACATCATAAATAAAAGTGTTTGTGAAATTTTTACCTGCAGCTTCCTAACTTTGTGCATTAAGCATGAGACTAGCAGAGAGGTGGTCAAATGTGAAAATTTATAATCATTTATTACGTACGGCTGAAGCGAGAAGGGAATAAAAGCGTGAAGGCATACATCTATAAACTGGAGCAGAAAAGCTTAAATGAAAAGTAAAGTGAATTTCTGTGTCTTGTCATAAAGTAATGAGAAGCTAGAGCTTTATTCATAGCAACCCAAGATGCATTTACTCTCAATCTAGCTTTAGCAGTAAATGCTTCCCTGATGTATTGCTTTGGACTTACAAAGAAATATTTGTGCTCTACATAATAGTATAGTTAGGAGAATTACTGCATGGCTGAGGAGATTCTATAAAGGTTTATAGCTGGTGGTGTTACTGTAATTTAATCACAATGTAGCTAATGTAGTACTTTAATATCACAGGTTACTTTTTTATTTACCATTTATTAGTAACTGACAGTCAATCATCACCACATCATAAACAAATCATGCAGGATTCTATAGGAACCCTGAAGTTCCAGAATAGATGCACTGTAGCTTTTACACGTGCTCCATAATGAGATAAACATCAAATTATTTTTTAACAGAGTAATCATGGAAGTCAGGGTTCTTGTTTTCAGTCCATCAGCCAAAGAAAATGTTTCATGGCATGAATACAATTAGTGTTGCATATTGTGTGTACACGTGTGAGGTAACGCACCAATCCATTACAGGCAATACTGGAGAACATTTTCAAAAATATGAAGAAGACTTAGGCAAAACACACTGTGTATAGGAATTTGCACATATTGATGACTGAGTTTACACAGGCTAAGAATTAGGCCCTCTTAATTTCAGCCACCTTTTTGTTAGGATTACTCTGCTTTGTAAATTGAGAAAGTAAATGTAGCTAGTAAATGTAGTAGAGTCCATCCAGTGCTCTTGAGGCACTGTAGGATCGACTTTCCCCAGTTTTGTGTTTATGATCAGCTTTTAGTACAGAATCAGAGTATTGCATCTGAGGTTGCTTGTGTTAGCAAAATTAAATGCTGATTGGAACTCTGAAAGTATTGCCTCTTTGGACTGAAAATTGTGGTTCTCCCAAGGCTCTAAAGACACTGTAGTCTTTTAATTGCAAGCAAAATCTTTGTTTTTAAGTACTCTCTAGATGTGGGGGAATGACTAGTAACCAACATCAGAGTGCCATGTTGATTAATATGTAGTAGTAATAAGCCACACAAAGATGTATGTTTGTAGGCTATTGGTGCATGTCCTGAGTACACTGCAAAGAAACAGGCTGAAGATCAAGTGCCTTCTATCACTTGAAAGGCTTGCCTATAAGTCTAGTAATACACACCTTTGCATGGCTTATTGCTATTAGAATATGTCTCTTTAAATTAAAATTTCATGCAATCTACCCTTTCATGGTGAAAAACACTTCCTATAATAAAAACGTAAAATATTTGGAGGAGTTATATGGAAAAAAAACCTGCTTTGCTGTTAGATAGATTAGAATATGAAATCTCTTTTTCCATTCAGCATTGCATTGTTTATGTCTGCATGTTCTTCAGACTAACCAGACATTTCAAAGTATTAAATCTGATGTAAAAGAATGCTGTTGATTTGACTTTTCTTAACTGACTAACTTAAAAAAACAAAACCAAAAAAACCCACAAAACAAAACAAGAAAATGAAAACCAAAACAAAAACCCGACTTTGCTATTAGAAGAACCCGTGAGCATTTTTTTTTCCCTAAAATTACTGTACAAATCTTTCAGGTCATAGTAAACTCTTGAGTTTATTTACATATTTATTGACCTTTTGATGCAAGAGCTTTTCAAAAGGAACCTGAATCACTGTGATCTGCCCTTGTAGTTAGCTCAAGTAAATTGACAGTTGTGCCATGCACAGCCAAATGAAAATGGCTACTGAATCTTTATACATAGAATTATTTGTAATATATAAAATAAAATTGTAAAAGGAAGACACTAGTAGAAAACCATAATTATTTCTGTCTCTATCTTCCTTTTTGCTTTTCAATGGCTCTCTGTCTACAGCCACTTTCAGTGCTTCCTTGAGTGGTCAGCAAAGATCCAATTTAAATCACACTGCACAGAGATGAATTAGTTTTTAGACATTATGTGATATTCTAACTGTTTTAATATGCTTATCCTTTTAAAATCCGCCATTTTAAAATATACTTTCGTGAGGTCTTTAAAAACTCCCAGAAGAAGCCAACTGAAATCTAATTTTTTTTTTCCCTTAACCCCCACCCTCCCAGTTATATGTTTTTGTTTATTTTGCCATGAGAACTGAGAACATATGCATTTTGGGTCAATCCTGAAGTAGCAATTCATTTCAGTGCCTGCTTCCAGACAACGATTGAAAAATCAATTATTTATACAGCCCTACAGTTAAATGGGCTTTTTTGTAAGGTAAAGGGCTGCAAGTTCTTTTTATTAATTATACCTGAGATACTGTTTTATATTTAGTGTTTCTCAGATTTTTTCTAAAGGTCAACTACCATCATCAACTGAGCAGTGTAAGGCTTCATTGCATAGTATGCAGGAAAACTATGAAGAGTCCTTCAAAGCATGTAAGCACAGTGGTTTTTACTCTAACTGCAACAACACATGATTGAAAGCAACATTTCAAAGGCATATTTGGAACCCAACATACAGCATAAATCTAAATAGTTGAGATTGCTTATGCATAATCAAGCTATGAGAACCCATAGTGGCTTTCAAAATCGTGTGGCAGGGCTGGCTCATAAAAGAACTCAAACTGTAAACTGAACATATTTTCTATGGAACAATCAAGAGAATGTAAGCGTGATCTTTGGAAACTATTTTCACATTAACATTTTTAGATTTAGAAAAAATTTCTAAGTTTCTCTCAAAACAGTGTAGGGTATATTTGACACCTGGATCTTTGGTTTAGAAACATCTGGCTTTTTCCTTTTTTATCTGAATTATCCTTTGAAAATATAAATTGGAAGTTACAAAACTAATATTTGTAACTTTTTTCATATTATTATGAAAACCAGACCCCGTCTTCCAAGCAAGGATTAAAAGACAGAAAAACGGGGGGGGGGGGGGGGAATGGGACACGGGGTTGGAACCCAAAACCCACAACCCTATTTCTGGGTAGTTGCGCATTCTGCTAAAAGTTTCGGATCCCCAACCATAATATCAGTAAGTTAATGTATGGTTTTGAATATAATAGTATATTATCATGGGCCCATCAAAGACTTCCCAGATCTGTAACAGCAGTTAGAGTAAACTCCTTTTGAAATTTATTTTTGAATCAGTACAACTGAGATGTCTGAGGACCTCTGCAAATCTGGACCTAAGTGATTATTACTTCTCACAGAAATTCAGAACCAATAGAAATGTGTGATATCTGGTAAGAGGTAGCATTCAAATAATTTCTGACAACAGGATTTTTTTTATGAACATGTTTTATATTTGTTTTTAAGGCAGTTATTCTTGCACCAACAACAGGGCAACAGTACTATCTGAAAGGCCACAGATAAAGTGATCTCCCTCTAATATTAAAAGGTGAGTATTATTCAAGAGAAGGATTCACTGACCTAGCACCAGAGTAGCTACAGACAGCACTTTGGGCTGTCTTGTCTTTGTGCCTTTTTCTAATCATTCAAGAAGGCGTTTGTACCAGTAACTGTACTGTTGTGTGCCAAGAGCCTTCTCTGTATTCAAGCAAAACTCCTGTTTGAAAGCCCAAAAGGTCTTCTGCTAATAGAGGAGGGCAGCATCAGGAAACTAAAGTAATAGGAAAAGATGTATTTGGAATGAGGCCTCAAATCCTGTGTTTCTTTTACAGTGTATCTCCACATCTAATCCAAACAGAATTGGTCCGTCGTGAAAAACGGGGGAGAGGATGTGGCAAAACTGTTCAGTCACATAATAAGGAGATTAGCATTATGGGAAATAGTGTCTATCGTGAATTCATCTGACTGGAGAGAATTTAGATGGAAAGCTTTTATGAGTTGTTTTAGGCTAGTAATGAAATCTAGGATGAATAACACTCCATCTAGAATGTGTGAAAGTATATGTCTATCTCGACATCTTAAAGGAATATTTTAAACTATGTAGATTCTGTCTAGAATTATAGCTTAAAAAAATATCCAACACATTTGATCATTAATCACAAGTTGTTATTATTGTACAGTTTTTGTTACAGTAAAATAAGAATGCTTAGGATAGAGTCTGAGCAGCTGTTCTAAATGCTTTCAAACTTGTGGAAAAGATCCTGTTGGTTTGAATGGGCAACACTCAGGTGTTTTTTTAGCCATTGGCTGTAGGTTTATAGGGCTCTGCCTATTATTTCTAAGGAGCCCAAGAAAAGAAATTTAGAAGAGCAGATACTGCGTTCAGTATAGTTCACTGAAGTTTTTCTGGGGTCTACAGATTAGAGAAGCTGTAACCTTAAGCTTTAAATCACTATATAGCAAAAAGGAGGGCAATACGCAGTAGCTTCCAGCATGTCCTACAGCCTTGGGATCTTTTGCAATACATGTGCCTGTTTGTGTATATAAGGTAGGGAAATACTTGCAAATATAAACTTGTAAATGACAATTAATACTAGGATTACACTTTGACTGTGGTCTAGCTTTCTTATAGAGATCTTACAGTGATTCTTACAGTATAATCTGCACTATTGTAATTCTAAATGTTTCCTTTTTTGAGAGACAGATATTTTTTTTCTCCTCTCTACTCACATTTAACGATATTGTAATGCCTGTGAATGGTCTAGGCTAAATTGGCTAACCATGTTGTGAGATGCTAGTAAATGTAAGAAATACAGAATTTAGCTGGATGTGATGTGAATCAACATTTTTTGCACCACATAACACATTACAAACAGGTTTCATGCTTATTTGTATGTGTGTTAACTTGTTTTGGGTGGAGCAGACCAACCTTTAGAATGAGAATGTAATGCAAAATTTTTTCTATACAAAAGGTTTTAAAGAGATGTTATTGTTTTAAAGACCATGGATTAATTCTTTGGGTGAAATGTAATCTGTTTCCCTGTATGTTCCCTAGCTCAGTAAAAGTACTTGGAGAAATTTTTATAAAATGAGAGAGTGTGGTTCAACAGCAGAGAAAGTCACCTCTGAGCTGACGACAAGCATGAAGAATAGATGGCAGTTGGAAGAAGTTATAAGCTGGTAAAAGTAACCAGGTAAAACGAAATTTGCAGTTCTTTCCCAACAGCCAGTATTTTAAGCACAATGTTGTATAGAAAGACACTTTTTATACAGCGGTGGAACTGTGCAATGGCATAGCAAGACCAAACTCTGAGTACACGTTTGTTTTTTTTTTTTTTTCAAACCACTTGTGTGTATGTGTGTGAACGACAGACTACTGAAAAAAGGTGGACGGAAGCGTGACAGTCTCCTCTATCTCTCTGTGACTGGAGCTGTATCTATCTTTAGATTTTTTGATGTATATGGTAACGGTGTGATTATGGTGATTAATTTGATCAGAAAAAAACCCCACCTGGCTTCATGTCTTGGCTTTGCATGTAGTCAGCATGCTATGAAAGAGTATCTTGATTTGTAAAGTTTAACTCTGAAAAGAAGAAACAGAAGCAGGAAACTTTTATATAGTATGATACATTTCCATTAAAAAAAAGAATTAATCTTGTAGTCCTGACTGTAATGTTTATAGACTTATTGCAAAGGTCAAATTGTCCTCTTTAAAGACAGGTGGGAAAAAAGGACCCTGATCACCTCAAAAAGTAGAGCAACACAGGCTTATCTAGGTGCTCCAACAGGTTCTTGGTAAGGTGGATAAAAAAACCTGTCAGATGACGTACTTAAGTCATGTCAGAAGTTTGCTATATCTGCCATATGATAGCTTATTCTGACACTTAAACAGCCTATTCTTGCTTAAGCAGAGAGGTGGACAGATGACCTCTGTAAGTCCCTTCCAACCTTTTTTTTTTTTTTTTTAACATGAAAATTTCCTATCATTCTAAACATACCTTTGTGTAGAGAGGTTATTTCTGACCTTTATCTAAAACAAACTTCAGGGGAGGCTTACATTTGGCAACACGGAATGCTAATTTGCTAAGCCTGTGGAGAATCTGACCTGCTCTTTTGATATACTAGATCCCAGTTATTCTACTGCACATATTATATATAATTTAATCTAAAATTTCCAATGTGGCTGCTTAGCAGCATGCATTTCTGAGAAGGAAAGGTGCTATAGCATCCCTGGTAACCAAGGTGGGGTTTTTTTGTCATTAAGCTCTAAGAATTATGATAGTAGGCCACTTATCTGGGTAAAATCAGATTTTTCAACTGTTGCTGCTCCTTTCCTTAAAAGCAGCTGAACCAGTATTTCGAAAGTCATTGTCACTTTATGAATCATCAGAATTTCTGTGGATAAAAGACTTTCTGTTTCAGGCTATTTGTTGATATCATTTTCATTATGGGATAGATATGTCTTTGTAGCAATATGTACAGAACAAAGCCTGAAAAACTGTACTTCATTCATTGCAGAGGTTCTTGGTGTGAAATCCGGAGTGATACTCTACTTGCCTATCTCCACTTCATCTGACATTAATGGAAGTATCTTTCTAACATGGCTGTGAACTAAGGAAGTATCATCTGGTTCTGCATGTAGCTGAGGTAAAGAAGACTTAATCTCCAAGGCCATACCAAAGAATCTTTTACAGGGTAGGTTGCTGATTTGTTCCAGGGCCTTTGCTATGGCGGTTTATTACTACCAAATTTCTGAAGATCTGTTAATTTGGTAGCATTACAAAATTTTTGCCTTCTGTTCTTTTCTTTTAACTTCTGATTTTCATAAGCAGAAAATCTGAATCAGTCATGTTGTTTCCTGTTTGCCAACTCTGAAAGTACTAATTTAAGTGATAACTACAGGAGCTGAAGTAGCTGCTTGTGGGACAGTGACTTCAAAATTTCACAGCAGTACTGTTTCAAATGTCAAATTTGTTAACTGTTGAAGTAAAGATTTCTAACTTCATCTATGGTAGAAAAATCCTGTAATTTTGGAATTTGGTATCCTTTGCATTAACTCTGATGTATGACACAAGTTTCCTAAGGCTTATAGATTCTAGCACTAGTCTGGATTTAAAACAAACAGTAAACCCCTAATTTATCCTCGCCAAGACAATTTTTAATTCTTTTAGGTTTACAGAAAGACTGCTTGTATGAGTAAAATGAGTTCTATTTGCAATCTGCAGTTTCCGTTGCTGCAATATGGTTATTTTTTAATTTATGAAAAAATAAGCAGAATTAGTTCAGTATAGCTGCATACGATCTACTATACTTCTCTCTCCCATATACCAGGACATTTCTTGCAATGCAAACTTTTTCAGTGATGGAAGCGTTTAAATTCATACTAGAGGCATGCTTTAAAATATTGAATTGTTTTTATTAGGTATTAATTTACTAAGAATGTATTTCATTGATTTTAATTCTTCTACAATTCTTCTATATAGTGTTTACATGCATATTTTGCTAACATCATTTTATTTAATTGACATTTTGAAGTATTCAAGCATGGATTTTAGTAGTTGAGAATTCTTAAAAATCCTTTTTAGTTATGTCAAACAAATGAAAGATCAAAGGCTTAAAAATTAACAGGAGAAGGATGAAGTAATTCCACATACTTGAAAATGGGTATGTTGAAAAAGTGCTGAAATTCAGAATATTAAAAGTATCGGTGTAACATTCTCCACCACACCAAAAAATGATTGTAATTTATTGTTTAATCTTGAATGAAATATGCTGTCTGTAAAAGGAAACTTTTAGGAAATGTCAAATAATAACAGATTGAGAGACAAATGTTAAAATTAGGGAAAGAAACTTCTGATAAAAGAACTGCCATGCAGGTTTCTGTTGCCCTAAAGCAGAATGAACTTCTGATAAGAGTGTCAACTTTCAGTGGTACCACCCAAATTGGAACAGATCCTGACAAACTTGCTAAAGATTAGAACTGTCCATAGACTGATTTATTCAAGATAGCAAGGACAATTCTGTTAAGACCTGCCAAATTTAAAAGCTTGAGCAATCCATTTACGCTCTGCACGGAGTGGCAAATAGAACTGTAATTAAGCACAGGGCAGTTCTGTTCTTCAGTCTCCAAAAGGCAGGATTCTAGCTCAGCCAAATGTTTTTAACTTCTAGTTGACATCTACCAAGAACACATCCTATTTTTCCATGAGACTTGAAAAATGACAGGTGTGCTTGTATGTTCTCTTTTCTCTACACGTTGCCAGTTTTTCTGTCTAGAAACCTTTATCCTTTTCAAGGCATAGATAGCTTTATTCTATCTTTATATGCTACTTAGCATAATGTAGTTACAGTTCTTCTGGGTGTTCATACATGCTATCGGAACAGAAAAAACAAAAACGTGCCTTCTATGCTTCTTAATGAAGGAGATATATATATATATATGTATATATATTTTTTTTTTAAATCCCAACAGATATAATAAACAGTTCTGGATAAAATTAGTAACTTGATCACAACACTACTTAATTCCCAGAAACCAAAGAATATCTGACCAGCCTATGCAACTGTAGGGTTGAGGCAGCCACTTGCAGAACCATACTGCACATAACACCATGGCCCACTGAAGAAGCAGAGAAGCTTATTTTTTGCAATTAATGAGCTAAGGAAACTGAACTATTGGTTATGTAAGACCATACTATTTTTAACATTTCAAACCACCTGAGGATCTTTACCTCTTTATTTTGATCTTAGATGGACCACAAACTATCCTGTACAGGTAGTTGTTGATGACAGTGTTGTGTGGACAATTACCCCTCATTATCATTTGTGGGTGCCAAGACCTTGCCAAGACCTTGTAACTCATTGCAAGCAATATGTAAAATCCTTCTTGGGCTGATTCTATTAGCATAATTTATTGATGTTAAAAGAACATCCCACCACCACCACAACGATAAAACAGAACAAGACAAAAACTCCCAGAAGTCTACAAGAAGAATTAAGATAAGACTGTCCACAGCACTTCGTATCTCTAACAGGTAAATATTTAAATGAGCTGATATCAAGCTCAAGAAGAGCAAAAACTTGGCATGCCAATTTAAGATCTGGAATCTTTAACAATTTGTTTCTGAATTTTCTGTAAGATTACCAAATATCCAAGCCTAAGTAGCTAACTAGTTTGTTTACCTGTGATAATATGATATTCACAGATTTCAGAAGAGACTGAGAAGCAATTAAAAACATTATTTGTGTGTTTCTAGGTTAAAAAGAAAGCATTCCAGTGTGTTGGAAGGCTTGAATGTGTATCTTTTTAGTCTTGATATCACAGCAAACAATATTGTTGGGACTGACAGTTTTGGCAAGACTTTTTCACTCATGAAAGTACCTGAATAACAAGCAGCATGTGATTTTACTTGCTCTGCTGGGAGCAGCCTGAGAAAGGATTCCCTCCCCCCTCCCCCCCCCCCCCCCCCCCCCCCCCCGACCCTCTGATCTTAACAACAGCTGATTATTCTCTGCCTCTTACTATGGCATCTACCCATTCCAGCCTGTTGCCTGGGAGGGAAATCCCTAAAATCCCGGGAACCTGAAATGGAGATCAGAGGAAATAAAGGTGTATACTTTACACCTTCTCCTTTTTTTATGTATGTATAAAGGAGGTCCTGATCAGATTCATAAATAAAAATGCTTACATTATTTATGTATTTTTGCACTATTTACATTTGTATCGTTAACATTAAAAGCTGTCACTGACTTCTTCCAGTACTGTCAAAAACTTAATGACTCTTTAAAAGCCTTGTACTAAGAGACTTTGTTTACAATGATTTTTTTGCAGAACATTCAGTTACAAAATACCTGTTATGCTGCTCATAACACTGTATGTTGAATAATTGGATTAATCAGCTGCCAGTTGCCTACGTTCAATGCAATTATGATGTGCTCATATTACTTCCTATAATGTCAATATTTACTTTAATCTCAGATAAAACTGATTTTACTTCAGTGTAACTTTAGAGAAAGTTTCTGATTTTTTTTTTTTTTACAAGTCTAAATGCATATTTCAGATGATACTGTTGAAAGGACTCAGAATGGTCCACTAACAGTAAAGAGAGAACTGGGATTTTATTCTACAAATAATTTTGCATGCGAGTAATTCACTCATCTGAGTTGCCAAGCTTCTGTTCTGTTTACAAATAAGCAGCATGATATAATTGTGGTATATTTCATATAAAGGTACACTAAAAAAATGTACCTGTCTATTCTTTGAAGCTATTCTTACTTACTATTGAGGTCATTGATGTAATCTGTAAATAACTGAAAGGAAGTATTGAATTTCTTGAAAAACTAAACAAAAGAAAAGAAGCAAAACCACTCTTTCCCAAGGATTTTATGCTGGCATTGGGTAATCCATGGAAATATTACATATGAATGACATCTTTCATTACTCCCTGCCTAATAACAGTGATTTTGCAGATGAGCAAATCCAGAATTAATCCAGCTGTCTTCAAGTAATTTACATGTTGGATTAAAACATCATAATTTCCTTGTTACTGAAATATAGTTTCTTTTCAGAAACTATTTTCTGTCTGAAAGTCAAGTGTTTTTCCTTGATATATTCAAGTGGCCAGTTTAAGTATAATATTACAAAATAGGGTTATTTTACAAATAAATTTAAAAATAGGTTAGAATAGAAGCATTTGCTTAGGTAACTTTATCTTTTACATTTTATTTCCATTTGTTATTCTGTTCTTCCTAGTAATTTGCCTGCATTTTTCAGGATTCTGCCTGCAGATTGCAAGAATCAGTAACATGTGGCACTGTTAACTTAGATCCTAGAAACACATCCTTCAATAAGGTGAAAATGTTCAGAGAAACTCACTGAAGTGAGTGTTATGTTTGGTTTTTAGCTTGTTTTGTCTAATAACAGACCTATTTGAAGCAACCTGTTAAAAGAACTTTGATAAATCATGTGTACTGTTTGCTTACTTGCATTATTTCTTTTTTCTGTCCTCATACATCTCTTACTTTCTTCTTATTTAAATTTCTAAAATAATTAAGTGGGGTGTATACATTTGTCAATATATATGCAGGAATATATTTTTAGTGTAGAATTTGGTACTATATGTTTTCCTAATTTCAGTGAAAAAAAAATTAAATCGGAAGTAGAGATGTTTGCTCCTTCTCAGTTTGCTTTAGCATCTTTGTGTTTTCACATTTTTATTTTTTATTTATTTTGCGGTTTTGTTCAGAAGACCATTCAAATTTAAAATTAATTTTTCCAATTAATGTTTTAGATCCCTTGGGGCTAAGTTTTTCATTGCTAAACAGTTGAATACCACAAATACTATACGTGATGCACTCCCACGTTATCAAATAAATGCTCAAGGTACAGCTTATAATGTTGAAAAATAGAAAAATAAATTGACCTTGATGAAGTGTGTCTTCTTTTGTCTGTTCCCAGGAAAGTTTATTTCATGTATTTCTACTGCTGAAATGATTAGAGTTAAAAGCTTTTTCCCTCCATTTTATTTTACAGGGTCTCTTCATCTTCCTGATATATGGGGTGTACAACACAGAGGTAAGTCTGCTTGGAGTATCTCAAGGCTGACAGAGTGAATGAGAGAAATGACAGGTTTCTTATCTTGATAACTGAGGGACAAAGTTGGCTTTCCATATGAGTGTCCTACTGCCCTTCATGCTTGGACTAGCTTATATGCATCCCAGCTTACCATTAAACACAGACACCCTGAATAAAGGGACAGACTCATTTCTCATAGGCATTGACTAATATTTTACTGCTGCTTTAAGTTTTTTGAATTCCTGGTCTTTCTTTTAACACTTAGCTAAACCTGACAGTCCTAAACTTTCATAATTTAATTTACATTTTAAAATGAACTGTTAGTTTACATGCTATTTAAAGGAAACTATTTATATTATAAAAAGAACAAGTTTTACTTACTTGACTTCAAAATTTTGTTGCGTATAGAAATTGCATCAAATTCCATTTTTTACATCGATTAGATATTTTTAAGATTTTAAAATCTGACCCAAGGCTTCGTACCAGTTAGGCCTATGGAAGATACTTGATCTTTACAGGCTGAACTGTCGTAACGGTAAATATTTTTGACAGATAAAGCATAAAAATCACAAGGAATTTATGCACTTTGTTCCACTGCTTCCATTATGTTAATGATAAAAATTAGTGTTAATATGTTCGATTCCAAGGTTTTAAGCTAAGGTACTTCTGCACTTTACATTTTAATTGAATTTGGCATTCAGAAGTAAAACCCTACAGAAATACAAAAGGCTTTCAAAGTCAGTAGCTAGAAATGAAGCAGAATTCTATTCATATTCTATTAGCATCCAAGGGGGCATACTGTATTGGAAAAAGAGTGAAAAAGGTCTCCCGGTTACTTTCAGTGAAAAAGAGAGCTATTTAAAAATAACGGAACTTTTATCTTGTTTTCATTAGAAGGATGAATTATTTCCATACATGCAACTAAAACAATGAGCGTTATTAGTAGTGTGGCTTTTGTTGCAACAGTGGGCCAAAAAATCCTGTATTTGGGGTCCACTGCTAGAGGCGGAGGATGGTAAACTGATGGTTGGGTGCGCCAGCTCGCTGGTGCCCAGATGCCCAGTTACAGTGCCAGTGCTGTTGAGTCATGCGGAGGTACTTCCCCGTTTGTACGTGGTGAGGATTTCCAATGAAATGTGCACCAGCGGTGGGCGTAAAATATGCCCGATTGATAGATCAGATTAAAATATTCTTATGGGTACCATCTCACTTCTTGGGAGTAGCTTCGTTAACTCAGTGGCATTATGTGCCGTTAATGTTACTCTTTTGAGATAAAAGTAGCAACGGCCATACTACACTCTCCCTTTGTTAAAAATGTTAAATTTCAGCATCTCCCTCCCCGCGGCTTTTTAATACGCGTAAATGCTTACGCTAGGCACGCGGGTGCTGCGTGTTCGAGATGTTTTGTGTATGCTTGGGCCGGGCAATGACGTTAGCCTATGCGAGGCTGCACCTGCGCTTTTAATTACGGGTTGTGCCTCTGCTGCAACGAGAGAGGCTGGCGTTTGGCCCGGTCCCGTTAGCTGGCAGGCGCCCGCGCCCGCCTGGCGTGGCTGGCAGCGCTGGAGGCGGGGGCCGGTACCGCGCACGACCGGTCGATTAGCACCACTCGAGGAAACGGCCACGCTCTTTGATGGCAGGCAGGGTGCCGCTCGCTCTATTCTTAGTAACGCAGCGGCAAGTCCACAGCGCGCGTTCGGCACGGCCTCTCCTCCCGCGGAAGACGGCCGTGCGGCAGGGCGGGCGGGCGGCCCGCGGGCGCGGGGCCCAGCCTCCGGGTGCCGGCCAACGCCCCGGCGCGGACGCGGCAGAAGGCGCTCCGGGGCGCGGCCCGGGGGCCAGGCCCTCCGCGGCGGCGGCGGCCCCCACCAACATGGCACCGCCGCCCCCCCGCCAGCGCGGCGGCGACGGCGGGCGAGCGGGCGGGGGCCCGTTGCGCCTGCGCGCTGGGCGCATGCTGGCCGCCCGGCCGGCCGGGCCGTACCCAGCGTGCCGCGCGCCGCGCATGTGCAGTGCGGGGCGCAGGGGCTGCTAATTCCATTGTGGAGCGGACGCGGCGTTATTTTTAACTGGAGGCGGCGGCGGGAGCCGTAAGTGCAGCCCGGGCCGGGGGCCGCCCGTCGGCGCGGGTGGGGGTGGCGGCGATGCGCCCGGGCGGTGGCTGCCGGGCCGCCGCGGGAGCCAGCCGCTGAGCGGTCGCCCGCCAGCGAGGCAGCGAGCGGTGTCCGGCGGGCGGGCGGGCGGCGGGTCCCGCAGCCCCTCTGGGCCGCGCCTCCTCTCCGGCCCGCCTTCCCGGGGGATGAAACTCGGCAGCGGCTTCCTCGGCGGCGGCTGCGGCGGCAGCAGCAAGAGGGCGGCGGCCATGGAGCCCACCTTCCCCCCCGGCATGGTTATGTTCAACCACCGCCTGCCCCCGGTCACCAGCTTCACCCGGGCGGCCGCGCCCCCCCCGGCGGCCCAGCACCCCCCGCAGTGCGTGTTACCTCCGGCCTCCGCCGCCGCTTCCTCCACGGCGGCGGCCGAGCCCCCGGCGCCTCCTCCCCCTCAGGACATGACTTTCAAGAAGGAGCCGGCGGGGGCTTTCCCCTCCGCTCCCTCCTCCTCGCAGAGGAGCCCCTGGGGCTTTCTGCAGTCCCTAGTGAGCATCAAGCAAGAGAAGCCCAGTGAGCAGGAGGAAGAGGAGCAGCAGCCGCAGCACCATCACCACTACGGGGGGCTCTTTGGGGGAGCAGGGGAGGAGAGACCCCCCGGCCTGGGGAGCAGCAGTGGGGAAGGAAACGGCCAGAGCGTGATTCAGGACCTCAGCCTTCTTCACCACCTGCACCAGCATCCCCACCGAGACCTGTTACTGAGTGGCAGAGGCGAGGGCGCCCCTGGGAGCTCGGGTGAGCCAAAGCACGATGCCCAGGTCAAGAAGGCAAAGAGGCCAAAGCCAGAAACTCAGGGAATCAAAGCCAAGCGGAAGCCAAGCGCTTCATCCAAACCCCCCCTGGTGGGAGATGCAGAAGGTGCCATTGCGTCCCCCAGTCAGAAACCTCACGTCTGCGAACACTGCAGCGCTGCCTTCAGGAGCTCCTATCACTTGCGCAGACATGTGCTCATTCACACGGGGGAGAGGCCTTTCCAGTGCAGCCAGTGCAGTATGGGTTTCATCCAGAAGTACTTACTGCAGAGACATGAGAAGATCCACAGCAGGGAGAAGCCTTTTGGGTGTGACCAGTGTAGTATGAAGTTCATCCAGAAGTACCACATGGAAAGACACAAGAGGACGCATAGCGGAGAAAAGCCATACAAATGTGACACTTGTCAGCAGTATTTTTCAAGGACTGATAGACTGTTGAAGCACAGAAGAACATGTGGTGAAGCCATAGGTAAAGCAGGGGCTGGAATGGAGCCCGGATCATCAAATAACATGGGTAGCTTGGCTGTGTTGTCTCAGGGAAATACAAGTTCCTCAAGGAGAAAAAGTAAAACAAAAAGTACATCCACTGAAAACAAAGGAAATAAGTGTAGCAGCAAAGTAACTGAATCTCAAGTTACAAGTAATGTGGCCATGCCAAATTATGCAGTTGATATTCCTGTCGTGTCTTCCAGTGGTGGTCTAGTTGGCACGGGTGTAGAAGAACTTCAGAAAAAGGTGCCAAAACTGGTCTTGAAAAAAGGAAGCAGAAAACAGGCAGACAAAAGTTACCTTAATTTTGTATCACCACTGCCAGATATTTTGGGGCAAAAACCACTGTCTGGGAAACAAAGTGGCTCTCTAGGCCTAGTAGCCAATACTGGTGTAGAAACTATTGGCCTTCTCCAAAGTACAGGTGGTAAACCAGGTCAAATAAGTAGCAATTATGATGATGCCATGCAGTTTTCAAAGAAAAGAAGATACTTACAAACTGCAAGCAGTAACAGTGCCTTTTCAATTAATGTCGGACACATGACTTCCCAGCAGTCCGTCATCCAGTCTGCAGGTGTTAGTGTTATGGATAACGAAGCTCCATTATGTCTTATTGATTCAGCGTCTTTAAATAGTGAAATAAAGTCTTGCCATGACAAATCTGGTATTCCTGATGAAGTTTTACAGAGCCTTTTGGACCAGTACTCTCACAAATCAGAAGGCCAGAAAGAAGATCCTTTCAGTATAACTGAACAGCGTGTGGACTTGCACACCTCAGGAGAACATTCAGAGATGGTTCAGGAAGAAAATCTGAGCCCTAACTCTCAAACAGTTTCAAATGATAAGGCGAGCATGTTGCAAGAATACTCCAAATACCTCCAACAAGCCTTTGAAAGAACAACCAATAGCACTGGTTTTGCTTTTGGACCCAGTTTCCAATTTGTTAGCTTGTCTTCAACTCTCCATAACCACACTCTGTTTCAAGACAAACAGATATACACTACATCTCCACTTGAGTGTGGCTTCAGCCAATCCGTTACCTCAGTATTGCCAACTGCATTGCCAAAACCTCCGTTTGGGATGTTGCTTGGATCTCAACCAGGCTTTTATTTGTCTGCTTTGGAGGCTACGCATCAACAGTTGACTCCTTCTCAAGAGCTGGATGATCTCATTGATCCGCAGAAAAACTTAGAGACTCCATCTAACTACCAGTCAACATCTCAGAAACTGAGTGGCCAGAAGGAACAGAAAAACTTAGACTCCTCAGCAAGCTTTCAGATCCCATCTCAGGAGTTAACTAGCCAGATAGATCCTCAGAAGGACATAGAGCCTAGAGCAACCTACCAGATCGAGAACTTTGCACAAGCTTTTGGTTCTCAGTTTAAGTCGGGCAGCAGGGTGCCAATGACTTTTGTCACTAACTCTAATGGAGAAGTGGACCATAGAGTAAGGACTTCAGTGTCAGATTTCTCAGGGTATACAAATATGATGTCTGATGTAAGTGAGCCATGTAGTACACGAGTAAAAACCCCAACCAGCCAGAGTTACAGGTAAGGTTCTGACTGTGACCAGGCTGTGGGGTCTTCTTAATGTAATTTTGTTTTACTTTGACAATACTGCCATTGGAATGTTTCTACACGGTCCTATTAAGAATAATGTAACATGCCCTTTCAATGCAACTTTTCATATTTAGTTTATTTTGTTAGTGTGATTTTTTTTTTTAGATCTGTTTATTATGGTTTTTAATCAAAAAAATCAATAGATTAAAATAGTGTTTTTGTTCAAGTGACAATGTTTAGCAATCAAATTTACATTATATAGATTGTCAGGGAATAGCCCAAAAGTTTAAAATGCAAAAAAGTAACTTTGTTCCTAGGACTAAGGTTTATTCTACTTGCTTTATTCTCAGGAAAGTGTAATGAAGCATGGGAATTCTGTGCACCACTAGTGTATTGGAACTTCCAATTTACAGATAGTGACAAATATATATCTCATCTTTTTGAGGAAGGGACCTATGACATTTCAAATTGCTGTCTCTTATGTCTGGGCTGATCTGAAAGAATTTTGCTACCTAAATCTTGTTGTTTTTAAAGTACTCCTGTTCTTCCAGGTGTTGCTCATTCCAGGCAGGTGGAGCAAATATTCTTGGGTCTGTACAAAGAGCCCAGAATGGTAGCTTTAATATAAAAAATAATGTCCCCAGAACTCCTGTGCAAGACTGTAATTTCATGAAGAGATTCTGTTGACACAAACCGTGAGAACAAAACATGTGCTTCTGGTTCATGTCATTAGAACCCCAACTTGAAACTACAGTCATAATCTAGATAGGCTTTTGGGATACATTATTTATTATACATGGTTCAAAAAATTTGGTCTCTTGCTCTTCCCCTTTTTCATGTTCTTTTAGTGTATAAGGTTCCCTTTCTTTTGTTGTGCTCCCAGTTCCTCCAGACTTGAGCTTGGTTTTTTCCCTCCCCTTAATTTACACCTCTTTTTCCCCACTCACTCTCTCACCCCAACTTAATAGCTAGCATTTAAAAAGATTTACATTCCAGAAAGTGCATATCTTATTATGTGCTTTCTAATGTCTTATGACATCAGATAGATGATGAACAATAAACACCCACATGTTTTAGAATTACGTCAAGGTTTCCATGTACGATAAGAAATAATATACTCCCAATTGTACATACTAAGGCCCCTATCCTGCATCAGGATCAGCTAACATGGACCCCTGTGCCCAGCAGTGTACCAGTGGTGTCACTGGAGCTCTTTACGGATATAGGGGTTTGCAGCAGTTCATCATTGCAGGCTTTTAGGGCCTAAGGCTGCAATTCCATCAAAGGCTTCTGGTGATGACATCAACTACAAAAGTAGAACTTGAGTGGCTTGTTAATATCAGCAGAACTTTTCTTTGGAATTATTGCCTTACTTTATGTATATTTTGTGGTACATTATTTATTATATGTGAATCCTGATTAATGCCTGTGGAGCCACGGAAACCTGCTAGAAATACTGGTGGCCATTCAAAGCTGCTGAAAGGCAGTGGCACTGCTCTAAACCACTTTTTGCAAATGTATTTTTTGATTAGTTTTTTAATGTAACTTTGGTGATGTTTATGCTAATGGTTTTTTATGTACTCTTGGTGATGTTTCAGTCTTATGTACTTTTCTGGTGTCAGGAAAGTACCAGTGGTTGTTTGCAGTCTTATTGTGTAATCAGCCTATTACAGGCTTCCATGTATAATAAAGTTATTAACATTGTGCAAGTGTAAAACACTTCTGTTATGAAAGTGGTGTATTATTAAACGAATTGTTACAAAAATCCTGGGTAATTTCTCCCGTTGTCCCTCACCACTAAAAACTGAAACCTGAGCCCACTTGTAATCTCTTTTACTAGGTAAACTATCTTTTTTTTTTTTCTTCTTACTAATCTAGAGTTTGTTCTCATAGAATCCATGTAACTCCATTAATTTTTTCTTTATATTTGATTATGTATTTCACCCTATTTCAGTTTAAATAAGCAAACAACAACTGTTCTCTGAACACAGAACCCAGCCTGTTATCAGGGATGGAGTAGTCCATAACCACTGTGTTGGCTTTTTCAGTACCTTTTTTTTGTTTTACAGAGGTTATAATTTACATTCTTTATATATTGTGTGTAGTAGAAGTTGCATATGTATTGTTCTGGCTGTTTGCTTTAACTTAATACTAATAAAACCCATTATTCATGAAATCATAAAGATATCATTTCTATTATCCAGTCACACTCTTGAGAACCTATTAAGGAAATGTTATGAGTTTAGAGAAGGAATAATATGACTTACTGGCATGTTTTCAGCTTGTTTTCTTTGTTCAGTTTCTTTTTGGGTCAGATAATTTCAATGCACTATTTTAGAAATCAGGGCTTTATCTCATACCTTTAGCTTCCGAGGCAAAAACTAACACATTTCCTTAAGTTAAAAATGTTCGTACAACTTCATCTTTTTAAATCTGTGTCTTTTTAAATATGGCTTTGGTTAAAAATATATAAATTGCATATTGTTAACTTCAAAGACATTTTGTAATTGCTGGAAATCCAGAATGACACATGTATAATATAATTTTGTTCAAAGTAAAGATTTTAGAAAGTCGTCTTTTTTTTTTTTTTGGTTTGTGTTTTGTTTGTTTTTCCCCTGCTCTAACTTCTGCATTATAAGGAAAGCCTAGTAAAAACATTATAGCAAAATACTTAAAAGCATTTTAGGTAATCTGAAGATAGTTTGTGGACTTCCTTAATCTGTATTTTTCTTCAATTTTCCATGGAACCATAAGAGTAGCAGTGCTGAAAGTCTCAAAATGGTTGAAAAGTAGAGTATTGAAGAACAGAAGACAGCAATTTGAATCAAGGTAATGACATGGACAAGAGAAAAATTGTTGGCATGCTGAAAAGCAAATAAGGATGAAAACTTTCCAAAGTAAATATGAAATATGCTAAATGTTTAATATTCAGAATATTGCTAGGAATCATTTTGCAAAATCTGAGGGGGAAGTTACTGGAATTTTGTATGTTTTTTCCACAGTTTAACAGTCACTCAAAAATGTTTCTTAATAGAACAGAACTAGACCTTTTCCTAATTTAATATGGCATTCAAATTTATTTTTCTTTAAATAATGAAGGTTAAGGATTTGGTAAAATGCGTAGAAATTAGACTATGGCTTCACCTGGTAGATATTAGAAAGAGCTATGTAGTAAGTAGTAGTAACCCGCATGGACGAAAGCTTTGTTTAGGGATGTGGCAGTGAGAAAAGGAAAAAGGAAAGCAAAACGGCCCTTGAAAATTTTTTTCCACTTTAGTTGCTGGTTTAGTTTTTTGTTGTTTTTAAAGGAATTATGTGAGGGGGATGATAACCTGCTTCCTACCACTAACAGGAGTGTAAAGAAGAATTGATATACACGGTGATAGAAAATCGTACATAAACTGTTACGCTTCTTATTACAGCAGCTCATATAACTTGTTTTTCTTTGGAACACGTGCATTCTGATACCCTGAATTGTGAATGTGACTGTATGCCCCAAGCCACTAGAAGTGGATGTCTGACCTGCCTGCAGATAATCTCGAAGAGCTAGCTAAAATTTGTAGTAGTTCCTGAATTATTTAAATTGGACGCAGACTTGTGGGTAGTGGGTGAAATTTTAAATTAAGAAATTGGTGAAATGAAAGGGGGAGAAAAAGTACATGAAAATATGATGGTGTGAAGCGAGATCACAATTTCAGGTTTATGGACTATTGATGGAAGAAAAGCTGCCTGATGCCTCATGGAGACCTTGAGAAGATACTGGAATAATGTGATGTATTCCATTAGTGGTTTTTTGTTGTTTCAATTATTTGGTCTCCCCCCTCGCCCCCAATATTATCTGTATGAAAACTGTGTATTTGTCTGAATGATGCTTCTGCTTTGCTTCACTGCAAATCAGTGTTGTTCATGTGAAGTTGCAGTTGTTACTGTGGAAATGTTTGTTATACCTGAGAAGATGCGTGTGAGAATATGTAAGTTACTACCTTGCTGTTATTTATTTTTATTGTATGTGTTGAAGGGAGTCAGGTCACTTTAAAATGGAAGATTCTGTTTTCAGCCCCTGCTGACTTCCAGCTGTAACCATTTGGGCTGGAATTTTCCAGGCTTTGTCTGTCTCGCATTCCACACACTATCTTTCTCTGGGAAACTTATGCAAAATTGCTTATGTATTTCCTAAAATAAGATTAAGGAAGAAAACTTTCTTGTTCCACGGGCCTTTTCATCTCATGCTTCTTTAAAAACAAATCAGAATCATCCCTCTCCAAGCTAGGACTTTAGACTAGGTTGATGAGTGTCCCTTGTCAAATCACTGTTCTTGAAAACTTGATAATAATCAATTAAGAGTTTTTGAAAATGCTTTTACATTCAGGGATTTTTAAGTTTGGTGGCTGTATCTCCAAAAATGACCCCACCAGGGTAACGTATTGGGATATTACAATCATTTGGTATGTTAGTCCAAGTGGCTATTTCTTCTAATGTGACCTATATGGGGGCATATATTGCGTATTCTCAGACTGGAATTTGTTTTCTGGCTTCTTATGTAAACTGTAGAGTCTTCACTTTTAATGTTCTTCTAAGGTGATTTTTATGCTTTTTTTTTTTTTTTGTACAAACACTTAAGAAAATAAGGTATGCTATTGTGCACATCATTTGGAACACGGGATATATACCCTGTTTATCAAATGAACAGCTATGATGCATTTTGTTATCCATGTTCAAAACGTGTTTCTTGTGTCCCCTTTTTTCACTTGCAGTTAAAACCCAGATTTATTTCAACATTGTTTGTTTTCTTACAGACAGTGATGTCTGGCTACATTAGAAAAGAAAATACATTTTTTGATATCCTTATACTGATATTCTAATCTTGTGGGTTTTATAGATACTGATGCTAAAAATTTACTTTTGGATACCCAGTTTCATTTTGATACCTATGACCTGGAAGGATAGGTACTGGAATTTCATCTCTTTGACACTGATTGAAGTTGAGTTCCTTAGTATAAGACCCCTGCTGTTTCAAACTGTCTGTGTGGAGAGAAATTGAGGAATAGTTACCAGCTTAGTACATGTGGAATAGCTGATTGTCTAGAATCAAGTAGAAGCTGTGGGGCAGAGTCATGGGGTATTTTAATACTCTAAGGTGACATTCAGGAGTCTCAGTCACTAGGTTGTCTTTTCCGTTTTCTTGTGTTCACTGAAAATCTGGCATCTGCAACAAGTGAAACCAGGTTCTGCAGACAGCAGCCTCATTAAGCATAGTCCTGCTTCATTCCCTGAGTGTTGTTGTCCTATTTGTTGTGAATACAAACAGCAGGGCAGTGTGGCTTGGAAAAAATACTGTGTCA
Source organism: Harpia harpyja (assembly GCF_026419915.1). Lineage (NCBI taxonomy): Eukaryota > Metazoa > Chordata > Aves > Accipitriformes > Accipitridae > Harpia > Harpia harpyja. The sequence goes on along the minus strand of NC_068950.1, from coordinate 21,305,000 downwards.
TCATGTAATCAGTCTGCCATAATGCACATACAAGATGGGGGTGAATTGAGGATTAAAAGGAAGATTTAGTTCTGGCATTTTTTTAACTTATAATGCTTGATTGATCTTTATAGTAACATAAATTTTTGTATATAGCATGTTACTATATTTTCATATTGATACTTTTCAATATTTTGTTTTTATTAAATTTCCAGTGGATGTGCTCATTTAAACCAAAGGTTGTCCTAAGTAGTGGTATGATGCTACACTAGAAAGCTGCCTGTGTACTTGGGGACTAGGTCTGAAATTTGATAAAATATTATCTAGCCAGACTCAAAATGAAGAAAGAATTAAGAATTAATTTCAGAATATATTTCTTTGATTATTTTAATATACTCTATCTTACCTTAAAATGTATTTTAAATAGTCTCTTACTTAGTGCTATGAATATAAAAACATTTTGTGAACTAATGAGGCATATAACGGTTATTATGCAGGATCTGCAGCAAGCATCAGATATTCTGTAATAGCACATGTGCAACCTTCGATGCTAAAACCTGCTTTATCTAAAGCTAGGTCATTACCGTTCAGAATATTCCTGTTCTTGTTTAGAAGGAACCTTTACTTTGTGCTGTTGGCAAAAGAGATTTAATTTTGATTTTTCTCAAAGGCCAAAAGACTGGTTTTCAATTCCACAATTTCTCCTTACAGTGTGTACTTCTGTCTGCTTGTATTCTCTTCCCAGTGGATAGGAGGTTGCAGTCTTGACTGGGACAGGATGTCTGTGGGTGCTGGCATATGGCCAGAAATTATATTGATGATGGTAAGGATGGTTCAATTTGCTCAAAGATTCTGAATATTTTTTTCTGGAGGGGGAAAAAAAAAAATCTCACAGGTGGGAGTTTCTTTGGATGCTCTTACATTCTGAGACGAGTGGGAATAAAACCAGGCTGAGACCTGTTTTGAAGAGTAGAATTTACAAAGAAATCCATATGTAACTCCATGAGTGATGAGGTTTTAGAATCACTTTAATTTGTGGAATTAATTAATAAGGAAATATACAGATGTGTAATAAAACATTTTGCATGTTTTGCTGAGGTGCTTTAAATTATGGTGGGTAAAATATGCCTATGGATCTTCTTATCTCTTAAACAAAATGGATCTCTAGAATGAAAAATATATTATCTTATAAAGTGCTTGGTAATAGTGGAAGATGAGACTAATAAGGATTCACTTATGTACCTGAAGAAGGTATTTATATTGTGTTAGCTATCTGCGTGGAATTTGGTCAGGTTGGTGATAACATATTTACTTGTAGAAGCTTACAGCCCCATCGTGTCTTAAGGGGCAGTAGGCAATCACACAGTATTGGTAGAGAGAATGTGGCCTTCCTTTTGCAGTTGGGCTGCGGTCCATGATTTGGAAGTGTGAGAGACAGCACAGCAAGCTCCATTTCTTAGAACACCTAAGTTTTTTTTTGAAGACCTGTTATTTCCAAGTATTGATTTACTTTGTGAAGATAAAATGCAGATATCTGTGCCAGAATTCTCCTGTCTCAGGTCTGGCCAGCTTTAGTCTAGAGGGTTATTCAACAGTAATCCATGGAGATGTGTCACTAAAAATATTCAACCTGTTTAGCTTAAGAAATTTGTCAACCTTGGGAAGCAAGGTCAAATTACATCATGAAGCAGTTTATATACAGTTTATGTCCATCAAACCCTATAACTAAACATGTACACTTGGCGATCTTAGTGTAGAGTTAAGTCTGTATTAAATGTGTAGGTGATTTAAAAGTTTATATCCTGAGCATTCTTAATTAAAAGTTCTTTCCAGGTTTACTTTCTAAAATAGTCATTTAATATTAGTCTGGGGAGATGAGGGTTAAACCAATTACTCATCTCGAGATGTTGGAACTTGGATTTTTTGAGAGGTTGCAGTCATTTTTGTGTAGGTACACTAAATTTGATTATTTATTTATTTTGGAGTTTAGAGAGGCATTTTAGAGTAAAAGTTTCATATTTTATTTTACATGGTTCTGGAAATCATATTTCACACATGTCATCTTAAGAGCGGATGGTAATTGGAGTAAGATTTCTGGTAGCTAAAATCATCAGTTTTTACTATTTTTAACACCATATTTTGATGCTTGCATGTTTTTTTCTTCTGACAATGAAGCTAAATTAAAACCTCTGAGAAAGAGGTCCCTCTAATATAGCATAATGAAGTCTTTAAATGGGTACAGTTGTAGGTCATGATGAATAGGAATGCAGTGACCTTTGTCTTAACAATGAAGCTGACACAAGCTTCTCAAAGAGCAGTTCTTTTTTTTATTATTATTTCTCTGCCAGAAAGGACACAAATAAAACAGAGGATTCCCCTTCTCCCATCAGTGAACAAAATCAAAGGATTAGAAAATGTATTGTAACTTGTCAGTTTGCAAAATCTAGAAATAACATGGAGTTCTTTCTCAATATAGATATTGTTACAGGAATGATGTGTGGCAAGGAGTTGGGAAAAGAAGGAAAGTAGAGGGGCCATGTGACAGTTAAAGGGCTTTCTGGCTTCTTAAGATACTTTGTAATAGTCTGTTTTGATTTTTAGATACACAGCAGTGAGGCATTCAAGATTACCAGTAGGTGCTTATAATTTTGAATCTAGAAAAATCACAAATCTTCATGTCATTCATTTTCCACTTTCTTTTATTTGTATCTGCAGTCTTGTGATGCACTGTGTTGAAATATAGGAAGGCTCAAATTTCTTGGTGGCTTGTATAAAAAAGCAAAGCATTTTGCAGAAAGCACGTAAATGTTGTGGCTGTTTCCTAATGGGGAGACCCTGTTTCTCCATCCAACTTTAGCAGAGTTTTTTGAATTGCAGTACTCAGCAATTTTCTTTAACCAGAGAGAATCATCTGTCATTCTTAAATAATGGCACTACCTGCTAGTTTAGGACTTTCTCAAGGTTTCAGCAATGTCGATCTGAATTGTGCTGTCTCTTGTAGAGGCCTGTGTAGCAGAGCAAACTCTAAAGTGTGCAGTGAAGGTAATGAATGGAGATTTGTTATTTTTTGTAAGAAGTCGTATCTATAGAACTAGTTCTCTATGATCGGATAATTTTTTTTTTTTTTTTTATCCTCTAAAGCAGTAAAAATAGGTTGTTGGATTTTGGGACTTTTTTTTTTTTTTTTTTTTTGCTTTATTCCCAGCTAAGGACCTGACTGCATCTTCTTTTGAAGAGCAGGTTGTTTCCTTGATGATGGTGGATATTACTCCCATAAGGCCACAGCCTGGGTGAGCACCTGAATCAGGTACTTTAATTGGGAGTGTGCCTCTCTGAGAATATGCTTCATCAAAATGACGGCTGTTTAAAAAAAATTAAAAGATAAGTTTAGAGTATGCACATGTTATTTCAGAGCTTTGTAAACTAAAAGAGTGAAACAGCAGTTACCATATAATATCATAAGTCTTTAAAACGTATTCCAGGAAAACAATATGCTAATACCATATAAACAGATCTAGTGGACAGTGAGAAGTTACTTTAATATGCGAAGACCAAAAGATATGTGGAACAGTATGTTAATAGTTGGTTAGAAAGATTCAGTTAACTTGTTCTTCTCTACAAACGAGAAGACTTATCCATAAAGCTTACTTTATAAGCTAGGACCTGGCTAATTTGATACCAGAGCCTTTTATTTTTGCAAATTCATATCAAATTCTCTGGGGGATGGAAAGCAGAAACAATGATTTTATTTTTTCCAGGGGAGAAAGTGCGCCAAAGAGTGAGGTAAATTCTTAGTGAAGATCAAGTGCTATGCAGTTTCTGCACATGCTAGCAAAGTTATGGTAAACCAATGATTTCTACTTTTTTACGTGCTAATATGAAACAAAAACTGCCAGCTGCCATGCCTAGTGTTTAGCAGGCTGCAGAAGTGGCCTGATGGGAATCTCATGAAGTTCAGTAAAGTGAAATGCTCAGTCCTGCATCTGGGGAGGAATAACCCTATGCATCAGTACATGCTGAGGGCCAACTGGCTGGAAAATAGCTTTGCTGTGAAGCACTTCGGGGTCCTGGTGGACAAGAAGCTGACCAAGAGCTAGCAATGTGCCCTTGTGGCAAAAAAGGCTAACAGTATCCTGGGATGCATCAGGAGGAGCGTTGCCAGGCGTCAAAGGTGTCCTTCTAATCTACTCGGCGCTGGTGAGGCCACGTCCTGGGCTCCCCAGTACAAGAGATAGACAGACTTACTGGAATGAGTCCAGTGCAGTGCCACAGAGATGATTAAGGACATGGAGTCTCTTTCATATTAGGAGAGGCTGAGCGAGCTGGGAGTGTTCAGCCTGGAGAAGATAAGGCTCAGGGGGATCTCATCAATGTGTACAAGTACCCGATGGGAAAGAATGAAGACAAGGGAGCCATACTCTTTGCAGTAGTACCCACTGACAGGACAAGAGGCAATGGGTGCAAATTAAAACACATGAAATTCCATCTGATCACAACACTTTTTACTGAGGGTTGTCAAACACAGGAATAAGTTGCCAGAGAGGTGGTGGAGTCTCCACCTGTGGAGATATTTAAAGCCTGACTGGACATGGTCCTGGACAGCCTGCTCTAGCTGACCTGGCTTGAGCAGGGGATTTGGACAAGGTGACCTCAAGAGGTCCTTTCCAACATCAACAGTCCTGTGATTCTCTATAGTTTTGTTTGATCGTTGGTCTGTGCTAAACAGCAGTGACAGATTTTATGCTGAATAGACAGTATTTTTCTCTAGGAAGTAGTACAGTGGGGTGTCTGAAAGTGCATAGTTTAATGAAACAAATGGGCTAGAGAATTCAAGATGTTGGGAATCCCATCACTGCAGTGTTAAGCAGTTACATGTTTCAGTTATCTAGCTTGGACACTTGAGTCTGCTTTAACTTGCAGGCATTTTCCATGACAAGTCTTTCTTAGTCTTTTATTAAAGAATTAGGAAGAAAAGATAGTGAAAACATTTTGAAATAAAATCCTGTTTGCTTCTTCATATTTGACTAACTTTCCTTCCTTCCTTTCTTGTTAACTGTAGAAGGTTACCATAAGGAAACATCTAGCTGACACTCACTTACATGATTTGTGAGATGGTAATTGCTTTTTTCTTCTTCTCCCCCAAAGTTAGCTTAAATGGCCTGGCTTGAAGCTGCTCTTATTCAGAGCTCATGCAGGAGAAAAGAAAAAAGCAAATCAGGGGGAATGCAGCTTCTGGTTTTAGTTCAGACTTTAACTTGAAATCTTTCTGCTGGGGAAGAGTAGGCAGAGAGCATTATCTTATCAGTCTGTTGATAAGTTGTAACAGTATTAGGCTGTTTCAGGCATTGCTGTTAGCTGTTGTTCTGGTCACAGGCTTGGTTGTTGCAAAAGATTGTCTTGACTGGTTGAGCCAGATTTTTTTTTTTTTTTTTTTTTTTTAAACAGAAAGCAAAAAATGATTTAAAAGGATGGGGATTAAGATGTATATAGTGAATGGATGACAGCAGGAACATAAGTTTTGTATTCCAGATGTTTTTCAAGGCTTAATCAAAGCTGGATATTACAGCAATGTAATTTGGGTCTTCTTCAGTGGGTCTGGTCTGGCTGTTTCTCAGGATCAGGGCAGTAACGCTAAGCGATGTTGCAGTGAATCCTGGGTTTCCATGTGGTGATGGAGTTATCAATCACAATGAGAAGTTTCATACCTTTTGGACACCTATTGTTGGACTAGTTTTAAGTAATGGCTTTTAACAGAGGTCAGCATTTTTCTGGCATACCAGCAATAGGCCTTTCATTTCTGTGCCCTACTCTGCTTTTGTTTGTTAGACTTGATTTCATCACAGTCCTTGGGTTTTATCAGTGGGTGTTGTTTGGACTAACTCAGTATTTCCATCTTGAATTTTTCTGGCTTCTATAAACAGTAAGTCTTTGTTGGTTTATGCCTACAGATATATTTTTTCATGCTTTTAAACCCTCTTCAGTGCATACTCTGTGTGTACTTAGTTTGTCAAGTATACATAATGTAAATGCAGTAAAAATTTCTGTGAAAATCCCTGATTCTCTGAGATGTTGCAATAGAAAGATGTTATATTTTTTAAAGGGTAGGTACTGGACTAATGTTCCACTAAAGTGTTAGAAGATACTATCCTCTTTAAGATGCAAAGCCATATTATTGCTGAACACTGATCATTGATTTTTATGAAACTTTTTGCTCTGATAATGTGGAAGGTCAGCCCTTTATTCATGTGTGTCAGTCTGTAGTTACTGCATTTGGGGAGTTTGTCAGAAAATATTTAATAGCTAGCCTCAGGACAAATTTATGTCTTCAAGTTGTAATCTTGATATTCTTGTACAATTTTTCTGTATATGTTTTTCCTGTTCTTTTTTTTCTTCTTTTTTTTTTAAAGATAGCGGGCTGAGAAAACAAAATGCCACAAGGTAGACTTCTTATTGATGTTGTTCTAGTTCAGCAGCAGGTCTGAAGCCCTTGGATGATAAGGACCATTGTAATTTGAGCTAGCAGACTGAGTGATGTTAGTAGCTGGTTGTGACCCTCCATGGAACAGGACCAGTGGAGAAAACATCTTTGCTAGTTGTTTTCACAGGTAGATGCTGATATTTTTATAATGGTGTACTTGGTTATTTTGATCTCTAGTGTGGACCAGGAAGCAGTAACTCTAGCAGACGAACTCTTACTTGTTATCTCGGACTTGACCCTTGTTCCTTCTACCTTGTTCCAATCCTGCTTCTCTTAGTGCAGTTCTTAACTCGATAAGCAAATACCACAGTCGTCTCATTCAAATCTCCCTGCCCTACAGGTCTTTGCATCTCTTCTCTCAGCTCCCGCTTTGCTAATTTCATCCTGTTTTACGTGTACCCTTCTTCTGTCCTAATGTTGTTATTTCTGTTCCTGCATTGCTTGTCTGACCAGTTTCTGCATCCAGCTACACATTTTGTTCTTCCCTCCTGTTCCAGTTTCACCAGACTCCTTGTCCCTATTTGCTGTTTCCTTTTGTCTGTGTATAGATTTTATTTCTTCTGCATGAGATGCAGAAGATTGGTGTTTGCTTGCAGCCTGGATGGATGTCTTACTGCTGTCATGATACAGAGCTGTTTTAACTGGCCTTTACATGGATAGTTCGGTTTTACCCCTCTTGGCAGGGCAGGAGGCACATATTGTAGCATACTGGAGGAATAGGGCCAACTACAGTTTTTCAGAAATTTATATTATGTGGATGAATTCAGGTAGATTTTCTTGAAAATAAGCAGCATTGTACCCCTGACACAAAGGATGCATTCCTATTGAAACTCAGTCGTCTTTGGGAGTACCAGAGATTTCCAAAGAAAAAAGCTTTTTTAATTTTTTTTTTCTCTCCATAGTTAAGACAATGTATTTTTCATTAGCATTCTTCTTAGCAGTGAGCAGAGCTTTCTGAGTAAGCACTGTATATATTTATTTTCATGCACATGTGTGCACAGAAAGCATCTGACAGTGTCAAATGTTGTTGATGAAAATGTCAGCCTGAGTGATCAGCTTTGCAATCACAGGCTACTGACAACAAGATCTTCAAAGGCTTTGGGGTAACATTTTAGAAGGCAAACTATACACTATTAATTATAGTAGACTATATCAGTTGAATTAATATTAAAGGCAATGAAGATGGACTGGACTTTTTACAACTCCCATTGAAGCATCAGGATTTGCATTGCCTTGGGCAAGTTATGTGACCAGATACAATAGCTAGTTTATCTGATGTTGCAAGTTCCATATTCCTATAGATGAACTAGTGCTGCAAATTACCCAGTCATAATACAATAATCCATCAGACCTCTACTCCTTTTAAAGGCTACTTAATCGAATGAGCTGCAGTATAAGCAAGTTGTATGGTTACATGTATGGAAGTCCCAGAAGGATGTGACTTGCTGGTTCCTTTGCCCCTCTGAAACCTTTTTTCTTTTTTTTTTTTTTTCCCATTTGCAATGGAAAATTTTAGCAGGATATTTCATTCTAGTAAACATTTAACTTTTCTAAACTCTGTATAAATAAATACCAAATTAATTCTCCCCAACCTTTTTTAAAATAATTGGACCTTTATGGAGGATATGTAGGAAAGGCACCTTACCCTTCTAGTAGTACCTGCAGCCAGAAATTAGTTTAGGTTTGCATGTTAAAATTGGTAGTATTGCATAGATGAACCACTCTCAAACTGGGGGGAATACTGAACAATAGTTTTGAGAAGTGTAACTGTAACTGCCCAGATAATGAATTAAATGCTTGCACAGTCTTTTCGCACTGAATAAAGATGATGATTATGTCAACTGTATTTAAAACATCTTTTTCAACCATTTTAATGAAAGTTCTATGAACTATTATTTTGAGTTAAACCAAAGAACTTAAGTTGAGGAGTTATCTATTTTAAGCTAAATGAGAATAACATTCTCATATCGCAGATTGAGCACAGGAAAGATGTTATAGTTTAGTTTGATTTAAAATGTTATCGTAAGCTAAAGCAGTGCATCACATACAATCGCATACACACTTTTCAGTCTGTCATAAGCACTGTCTTATTGACTGGTGCAGAGTGTAAGAGTACTGTAGATAAGCTGGGTAGGAAATGGTGTTTTTTATTCCACCTTTTTTGTGATGAAAGAAGTAACAGTGTAAGGGATTTTATTTAGGCTTTTGCACCATCAGTGGCCTAGTGTTCTGAGGCTGCATTTTGAATACCCAAATGTGGCACTATTACTGAAAGAAGCCAGCCTACCTTCTGCAGTCCTTGGTTGCTTGTTCTCTCCAGCAAAAAAAAGAAGGCTCGTTTTTCATGTAAATCATACTCTTCATCCCATTCTTTGTGGGTTACCAAAATACTTATCCTGGCACAGGTGGGGGGAGGGGGCACTGAATAGGACAGGACTAGTGTTTTTCTGTGAAAAACTTGATTTAAGTTGATCATCAACATGTTTTTTCCATTTTTTCCTATTAGTTTAATTGCTGATTGTTCCTGTTCTTTTGTTGTAGTCTATCTAGAACTTCAGGTCAGGAGGTCAAGTCTGCTGGGATATTTTCTATGCCTTCAGAATGGAGTTGCCTCTGGCCCATGCATTCATCTCCCTCCATGTCATGCTATTAGTACTTTCTCTGATATACTCACTTTAAAAGCAGTATTTATGGTTTTAGATACTCTTTTCAAAACATAAACATGAATAGTTTAATTTAAATGTGACATCACTGTAAGTTATATAAACATATGTAATTGTGTATAGTATGCTGGGAAAGAATTGTTTCAGTTATAATACCTGTTCTTTCTAACCAATTACACTGTCTTTTTGCTAAATTTGTATGAAAGCGAAGAAATGGCAGAGAGCTTCATTTGCAGTTGACCTTTTGAAAGTTGAGTATCGCTGCTTGATGTATGCACAGATTTGTCACTTCTGACAAGAAGAAATCCCGTGCTGTCCTAAATTATAATGTATAGATCTCTCTTTTCATATTTATGTTATTAAAATAAAGAATACTGTGAGTTCTCAAAAACACTGCAATTCAAATGCAGAATGTATAGTACCCAGCCTTTTGTGTGTAGAGGTTAGGAGTATGGCTATGATCATGCTATCTTAATTACTATGCTGCTGCTTTTCTGAATAATGACTGAAACCTTGTCCAATATTTCAACTAAAGACCACCTGAACTTTGCTGTTTCTGAGGACAGTTTAACAGTTCAGGAGAAGGAAAATTAACAGACTTTTTGTCTAAAATTCCCTAATTCCTCAATTATTGCTTTGAATTCTGGTCTTCTTGCTGAGAGAATGTCTATAAATGTGAGAAACATGAACTTTCTAATTCTTTAAGAGTACAATGGTTGAATTTTATTTAGACACTACATTGGTAAAAGCTATAGGAGCAAAATAGATTGTGGAGCCAGATTCTCCGCAAGTTGGCAGCTTTCTCAATTCCAGTAGAAGCACTTGTGCCTGTAGTTATGACAACTACTTATTTTTCACATTAACAGCTTAACTGATTTCTTAAGGAAGGGGTTTTCTAAAGGTAATTAGGTCTCTGGAAAATAGATTGGTTAAAAAAAAATAAATCAGTCTCACAGGTGCATAATTTTGTGATCTTATTGGACTCATCATCTCTCCAGAAGACCATCTGGTTGTTCTGTGGGGTCTGATCCTGCAAATTGTTAGGTGAATGCATAAGCATTACCAGTATTGAGTGTGCATAACTGGAAAGCCTTTTATAGTCTTCTACTTTTAAAATTGCCTATAGTTTGTATAGCTGCTAAAGTATAGTGAATGCATGAACAGTATCACTGAATCCCAAATCAAACTCACCTGGCTGTTTTCTTGCCTCAAAATCTGATTTTGTTTACAAGACTTCATTAATAAGCTTCAATTTAAGTTTTCAGATTGATCTTTTTCTGATTATCTTACACTAATATAGCACTGCAATATTTAGGATTACAAACAGTTTTATTTAAATGAAATAGCTTTCAGTGAAATTGCATTACCTTTCTATTATTAAACACAGATTTATATTTGGGGGCTGGAACACTGAAGGTCTCTAAGTCCAATGTTATAAATGTGAATGTTTCCACTAGCTAATATTTATGCTTTTTCTTATTTTCTGAAAGGTAATATTACTTGTTAGATACTCATAGTGAAGAGTTGAATATCCTTTTCTTTGTATGAAAGTGTAACAGTCGTCTTCTGACTGATTGTGCAGTCATGACATAGCTGAGGTGAAGATCCAACTTCAAACATTGCAAGATAAATCATTTCCACATTCTTGCTTAAGTGGCTATTTTAGTGTAGAGAAGCACATTTTCTGTTGAGTGCTAATGCCACTGTCTCCTTGACCCAAGGTCTTAACTATTTTGAGCAAAGTAGATTTGGTAGTTAGTGTAAGAAAGAGTTTGTAAGTAAGACAGTTGTGCCATGTAGAAATTTTGAAATTTCTGTACTTTGTGGGATTGTCCATTGATGAAAGCATTGATTGAATGAAATATGCTTCATACAAGATATTAACAGACATATATTCTTCTTATTTATAGAAACTGGGGGGCGGGGCTGGGATCACAGCTGTGTATAGGCTTGCGTAAGGGACCTGGGAGAAGGGAATATGTCTACTTTTTTTTTTTTCTTCAGATTTAATACATTTGTAGTAAATTTGTAGGTTTTCAAATGTAGAATTTGAGTTTCCTGAGTCTTGCTCTGCATAGCTTCTTGCTTTTCGCTCCCCTCCACTTAACCTTTTTCTTACCCTGAATCATCGTCTGCTAATAGTTCTTGCCTTTGCTTTCTCTGCTGGTCCAACTATTATTATGACCTTTAACACACAGAGAAGGATGATTTCTTCTTTTCCTGTGTCATGGGCTTATGTACAAGATTGCTATTATCTTTGAAGAGAAACTACCTCTTCTTTTGTTGGCTTCAGTCAACTAAAGCTCTGTATTTAAATTCTTAATTAAATTAAGACTTCTATGCATGTAACTTTTTTCTCAAAAGTATACACATTCCATGTGAAGAAAATGCTTGCTTGCAGGATGCTGGCACTGGTCTTTCCCATTGACTGCATGACGGGGATGTTATATCATTTAACTTTTTCACTGTGGGAGATGGCTTTGCAGTGCATGGTGGAAGGAAGCACTGGGGAGCAGAGGAGCTCTGGGTTTAAAGCAGTCAGCTGTGTGCTCGTATGAGCGAAAAGCAAAAATCAGCAAAGTGTGGGGAAGATAAATTGTTGGCTGGGAGAAGTATCTTATCTGGGGTGATTCAGAGACATCATTGAACAACTGAAGTAAATATTTGTTTGATGTGTCGTGAAAGCAGCCCGACATCCCAATTAGTGGAAATTCAAATTTTTTTATAGACAAAAAAACCAAATTAGTTGTCTTCTGGATGGCTCTAAACACACAAGGGCCAAGAGTTCAGCATCTCTCATGTTAAACTGATTAAAGAAACGTATTCTGGTTAACTTCTTGCCCCTAATTGCATCAGTGTTTGAAATTATCTTTTTTGTTGCAGCATGTAGCTGTGATGCATTAATTTATATAACCTAATATTTTTAGGATCTGTCTCTTTGGAATGGCTAATCTCTGCTATGTCATAAATGAGCCTACTCCATGTAGATGCTGAATGGCAGGATTTTATTTTTTTTTAGTTACCTCAAAATTAGCTTTTTGGTGTGTCATCCTCCTTTTGCAAAGTTCAAGGTCTGTTTTATTAAAAATAAATGCATGACTCATACCTGTAATTCACAGTTTTGCCGAGCCCATCAAAACAAAAATAATAAGGCCTACACATGTGTCTGTGTTGGTTTAACTTAATCAGTTTACTAAATAGGTAAAGCTTTAGTATGAGGATATAAACAATGGTCTTGGAAAATCCTAAGCAGAGGAAAATTGGCTGTTTTTCAGTTTTGTAGTGTTTACTTGCTTTTCCTATTGTGACAAGGGGTTTTCTTTTCTAAAGCTTGTTTAAGCATCAGTGTCACGTTGTTAAACATCTAAATAAAACGATCTCAACTGTAAACTTACCTTTCTCTCCCATGTGAAGCAGGAGCTACTGTACTAGATTTAGAGGAATTAATCCTTATTTGCATGCTAGTCCTTGAGGTGTAGATACAGAGGGTTGCAAGGACCTGTAGGAAGCGCTAAGCGCCGCAGCTGGAGAACAAGTGGGAGAGGGGTTGTTAGTGAGGGGGCCCGGCAGCCAGGCTGTTCTGCCCTCCCCTGGGAAGGAAGAGGGTTTTTCCCTGATTTTTCAAGTTGCTCTGCCCCTACATTTCTCTGCAAGGGCTGGCTGCAGGGAGGGAAGGTTTCTGCCTGTGTCGTGTTCTTTTGCCGTGTCATGTTTCGGTTCGCAACGGATGATGCAGCGACTGCAGTGGAGGTGGGGCTTTGGAGATGGAGCTAGCGCCGGTGACTCAACAGGTGGTTTTTCAATGGCTGATCTCTTTAAGATCAGGAAAGTGGAAATCATTTAAATTGCTGCGGGAATTACGTTTTCTCTGCCGAACAGCAACATTTATAGCGGGGCCTTTATACCTCTTGGGGGGCGAAGGTGCCGAGGGCTGAAGACCAGCTGAAGAGTCATGTGCTCCTATTCCTCTTTCTCTTTGCTGACTTTGGTGGCTCTGAATACCATATTTCCATTGCGTCTTCTTTCCAATTATTTTTTTGAGAGAGCATAAAGCCTGGCTCATTCCTTGAAAGTAATCAAGTTCAGCCTTCTGCAGTTTGAATGAAAATCTTAAGGCAGATTTACAAAATAGTCAACAGATGTGTTTTCCCTGCCATCAAATGCGAAAACAGTCATGATTAAGATGCTTTTGTTGTTGTTGTTGGTTTGGGTTTTTTTTTTTCAGTATGTAAGACAAGAGTATTGTCCGAGACATACCGGAATTAATTGGGAGTTTCCATCAAGTTGCCTTTCAATATTCTTTTAAGGGAATAATTTTTATTACTAAAATTTGTCAGGCATTTCCTCATATTGCACTTTGCTGCCAAGGAACTTGATTTTTCAATCAAGCTTGTGCCATCTGTTTTTAATTCAAATATTCATTGTAATTGAATACTGTGTTATCGAAGTGACTGTACTTGTTCCCATTTACTAATAAGGTACATAGCTTGCTGGCATCTGCATATGGATAGGTTTGAAACTTGTATCCTGTAATCATGCCTTCTTAAAGAAAAGGCGTGGCAAGGAATGAATCCTCAGGAGCTACAGACTTCATGGCATTCATGGAGGGGTGGTCAAAATTCCTGTAATAGTTTATTATTCAGTGGACTTATAGCCCATTGTTTCAGGGTACTGTCTTAAACTCACATTGCATCTGCACAAGTTTTACTCTAATTTAACGCATACTGTTATCAATCCAAGGATTCTTAGAGTTTGGGGTTTGATTTGGGGCGTTTTTTTGGTGGTTCTGTTTTGATCTGGTTGCTTCAATTATTTCCACCAGCTAGGCAATACTGTAAGGTATCTGTAGGTTAAGCTAATCATTGTATCCCAACGGTAATAGGGTCATTTCTTTTCCATATCATGATGAGCCTGGATGTTATTCTTTCACTCCATGGCTTACAGTTCAAGGGGAGAGTTTTATTGCAGAAATTATAACTTTCAGGTAATGCTTTTTAATTGAGTTTGTGGTGACTCAGATGTTTTAGTATTTAAATAATTCCATCTAATTATATATTTTGTATAAATGGTTACCTAGTTAACATTTCAACTCTGTTATTCTTACTTTTTAACTGAAAAGAATTTTGCAGATAATGTTTAAGATTTTTTTATCAATAATTACTTGTCAAGAATACACTAAATTTCTGTTCAGGTGACTGGGGAAAAGCTGAACAGCTCTAGATGTTACATTTTTCTGCCCTAGGTAACGGAGAAGGAAATGTGCTGCAGTGTCATGAAGAAGTGGCAAAATGAACGACAGCATTTGAAGGAATGCGATGAACCTGGTAAATTATTTTCTTGATACCACTGTGTAAAGGTAAAGAAAAATTAAGAAAATGGGGAATCTCATTTAGCTGAGTGTATTTAAGTGTGATTTCCATCCTGCTTAGAGAAGAATCCTAATAAGCACAAATTGTCCTTAGCCTCCCTCTGCTACTGAGGTTAGGAAACTGTAGCAAGGGAGATGTGAAGAAGCTGCTCACTGCTTTTTCAACAAATCAGGTATTGCAGATAGGTAGGAGGTAACCCAGGATTTGTCTTTGTGTTAATTTTCTTTGTCTTTCATGATGGCATTTGAGCTTGTTTCAAGTAGTAACAGATGTAATTCACAAATGGCTCAAAGATTGTTTTTCTTTTTTTTTTCCTCTGAGAAACACGAACTTTAAACAAGTAAACTTTCTCTACTTTGTCTCTCATTTTCGGTTTTTATTACTCTGCCCTTTTTGACCTGAAGGTTTGGACCAGCTTCCTACTCTTTTGGCCTTCTAAACATTTTACAGTGATGATGTAGCTGTGTGATACATGTAAGCTGTGTGCCACAGGTTGAAAACAATTTTGTTACTGTATAAATTGGTTTATTTCTACTAATTTCTGTAGTGTTAGCATGGAAGTAATAATTTAAAATATATGTGCTATCATTTACAAAACAATACATCCTGAAAAGGTATTTAATATCTAATACGTATTCCCATGCATCAAAACTTCTGAAATCCTTTGAGTCAAAACTCCCATTGGTTACAACATTTTTTATTTATCGGGTAAAATTTCAAGTTTCACTGAGCCTTAGAGACTGTTGTACTGTTAATTTGAAATGTGTAAATAATAGCACTAAAAGGAGCTATTTAAAAGACTGTAAGTCAAATCACATATTTATTATGAAGTTTTGTTACTAAATGTTTAATCTTGTACAGATGGAAAAAGTGGTGTCCGAGTGACCCATTTGTCTAGTTTGTCTTGTTTGTTTGTTTGACTACTGATTTAGTTTGAATTCCTTTGTTCAACGGTGCATATAGAAAATTCCTTGGAAACATTCAGAAGATCTGCATGCTTGTTATATTGATATCAATAAGCTTATACTGCAGAATTAAATACAGCAGCCAGCCACCGTAGACTGGTAGCTAAAGGAATTTTCTTATGTGATGCTATCTGAAGGACAAAAAGTGGAAAAAAAAAAAAAAGATGGTTTGTTTTTACAGAATCATAGAATGGTTTGGGTTGGAAGGGACCTTAAAGATCATCTAGTTCCAGCCCCCCTGCCATGGGCAGGGATACCTTCTTTCACTAGACCAGGTTGCTCAAAGCCCCATCCAGCCTGGCCTTGAACACTCCCAGGGATGGGGCATCCACAGCCTCTCTGGGCAACCTGGTCCAGTGCCTCACCACCCTCACAGTGAAGAACTTCTTCCTTACATCTAATCTAAATCTACCCTCTTTCAGTTTAAAGCCATTACCCCTTGTCCTATCACAACATGCCCTTGTAAAAAGTCCCTCTCCAGCTTTTCTGTAGGCCCCCATTAGGTACTGGAAGGCTGCTATAAGGTCTTGCCAGAGCCTTCTCTTCTCCAGGCTGAACAACCTTTTTATGTAGTTGTTCATGCAATACAGGCTTTTTTAATAGTAAGTCTGTGTTATTTATGAACTCAGAAGATTTTCTTGGTGCTTTCTTCCCTTTTCTAATTGTAGTACTTAACACTCTTACATTGGGTATTCTACTACTGTTCTAGAAAGCAAGACTGGAAATGGGAGGGTAGCAGATCCTTAGGAGTAAGTTTGGATTATTATTTCACTTCATGTCAGTATTCATTATGTGGATTTATAAACACACAAAAAAGGTGTTATCCTCTTCAAAAAAGGCTAAAATATGATGCCACAACCAGTACTCCACTAATTTGAGTGACATTGTTAACATACGTTGTCATACATTTCTTTTCAGTTGCAAATAACTGTTAAACTAAAGCCACTGGTCTGAAAGTTTACTTGGCTGCGTGAAAAACTTAAGCAGGAAGCATTTGTTTTCAGGTGTGAAATTAGTGGAAAACAGGTAGTTTTGCCCATTTTGACATTCTTAGGTTTATTTTCTTTGAACTAGCATGCTCTCATAGATATATTTTTAGAAGTCAGTGATTGGTCTTTTCACTGTTGTTATGACATTTTGTCTGAATTTAAAAAGTTATAAACTTTGGGAAACTGTAACGTTGCTATACGTGGGAGGGTCACAACAGTAACTGCAGTGGTCAAGGACTCCACCTGCACGTGTACATGTTGTGGCTGCAGCTGGTGTTCAGGGCTTTGAACAACAGCAGCTGCTGGCTCTTGTCACGGCGTCTGAGCTGGAAACAGGGATTCCCTGTGGGCAAAGGCAAGAGGAGGAAGTAAAGACAACAAAAGTGAGCTTTTTGGGAGTGTATGTTAAAAATGGGAGTGGAGGTTCACAGTGAGGTGGGGAGCCTGTGCAGGAGCAAGTGCAGGGAGTGCAAAGCAATATAATTATAAGCCGGTATGTAAGGGGCAGACTGGGTCTGATCTGGGAGAGAGGTCAGCGTAGAGGTACCATTTGGTGAGCGGGTTTTGGATTTGAATTTGCTGAACTGAGACTTGTATGCGATTCCCTCTAGGAGGGAAAGAAAGAAGTGAGATTGGGTCGTTGTGTTTGTCACAAGCTGGGGGACCTGATGGTTGGTCCAGAGCAGTAGGTTGCCTAGGGCCAGTCCTCAGACATGGGACAGTGACACACAGGCCGGTCTTAAATTCTGGATTGGAGTCTACCTGCAGGGAATGGGTGGACAGGCCTGGAGTGCTAGGGATGGCGATGGAAACTCTCTGTCCTTATGGATGAGGTCTTTTCCCCATTTGGTTCATTGTGGATTTAAACTGGACCCAGGAGATCTGGGCCTTCCGTACTTGTGGACGCGTAGAATAGCTTCTGAATACATGCTATGCCTGTGTAGAGGGATGTGTGTAGAGGGATGTGTGCAGAGGAATAAAGAAAGTGTGACTTGCTGTTTAATCTCATCCTCCCATGTTGATGACATCCTTTTGGCTGTTGTTCAGAAGAGAGCCAAGAAGTTTCAGTGAGAAGCCTAGAGCTGGAGGGAAGGAGCTGGGGCCCAAGACCCAGCGATACCAAGGAAAGAGGGTGGTGGATGTGGATATATGTTGCTGTCCTTTTAAAAATGGTGGTGAGAAGTCTGGTGCTATGTAAGAGCACTAAGTGATCAATGGGCAAAGTTAAGTATAAAGGAAGAGATGATCTGTAATGCCAACAGGCTGGCAATCTGTAACAGAACCATTGCACCTCACCTTTCCTACTGGAAAGCTGACCTCCAAAACCCAGTGTCATTGTGTGTGCCTCAGAAAGTGACATTCGATTCTGAACAAGTTGTATTGATACTTTCTTTTTGAAAAGCATATGTATTCTTGATCCCTCCTGCATTAAGTTATGGTGGCTCTGAAGTTTGGGATTTTGTTAGATTAAGGTTTACTTCTTTCTTTCTTAGTGCCGCTGTCAGCTGTGCTTTATGAGACACTGATAAATCGGCTCCCTTCTGTTAGTGCACTGTTTCATGTATGGTTTTGCATATATATCATACTAGTGAGTAGTGCATCATATAATGAGCAAGAGTTTGTCGTCTTCAGCAAATTGGAGTACTGGTCTCTTCCTGCATGTTCTAGTAAAAATATCCATCTGCTTCATGACTGAAGACAAATGTATCAAGGATACTGTGACCTATGTTTCTAGTCATTAAATAAGAATATGATGGTGAATAAAGAATCAGGAAAAATCATATAGTTCTTTAAGAACTTTTATTTTTTGATAGTGAGACCAGCTTAATTCACTAGTCCAACAGATCTTCTCTGGCTTTTGCTGTCTGCAGATGATGAAAAAGATGATGGCTGGTTTTCATTATTAACAAGTACCTTTCTTGTTCATATGAGTGTATCAGTATAATGGTGACCAGAGGAGAAGTGACCGAAGCACAAAGTAAGTTGTTATGCAGTAATTACTTATACAGTTTATTAAGCCGTGCAGTGATCTTTTTGTATTCCTATCGGCTAGCGATGTAGCAGGTTCAATTAATAGATCCACTCCCATGTTTGAAAGTGGGCATCTGTTGAAGTACCGTGTTTAATGTGGACTTTGGTGGTACCTGCCCAGGCTGACTTCAAGGAGAGTCGGTTCTGAACTGTTTCCCTTGCCCGTGAATCACACAGCCGGACATATTTTTAGTTGCTGCAATATATGTACATTCTTAGATTAGCAGTATCCTCTTCTGGATTGGGCAGTTACACAAGGACAAAACTAAACCAACTGGGAATGCCTCCACAGGAGATGGTGTGTTGCTGCTAATATTTTAGGGAGCTTCTTAAGGGGTGTTGTGTTATGCATCTGATGCCTTAATAACATGCAACAAATGAAAAGTTGTGAGTGCAAGAAACAGTCCTAAAGTACCTTAATCTTTATATCGATAACACTGCTATTGGGTTACACGGTTTTAATCCCAGAGGAGTTGTCGCCTGACGTTAAACTGTCCAAATAGTATTTATATCTGCTGCTGCCCTGCAAGATCACTTAACCCTGCACAGCAGTTTAAAAGTAGTTAATGACAGACCCAGCATGACTTGCCCCTTATGAATGATCACATAAGTTCGACCTGTGCTGTCATGGTTTATGGAGGAAGGCAGTTTGTCCATAGCCTGCTTCAGCCACAGCAGGTAATTTGAAATGAAATGAGACAGTTTCTACAAGCAGATTGATTTGGGAATCTTGCCTGTTCTTCCCTTTGACCCTTGACAAGTTGACACTACAAAGATTGTGACTTTAAAAAATGATTGGGTGCAAATACATTTAGGTAGATGATTTACTATGTGTTAAAGCAAGGACAGTGCATTTAGAATGGAGCTGTGAGGGAAGGTAATTGTAAACTTTAACAACTCATGTTTTATGTTTCTGTATCTTATTAATTATCTGACTAGGTGAATCTTCTGATAACAGTAGACCAAGTACTGTATCTAATAAACTGTATATGAGAGTCCACAGACTCTGCATACTGGTATTCAGAATTTTAGCTGTGCAGAAATAAGTATATATGACTTAGAAATGCAACTGGAATGCTTTCTTTGAGCTGTAAGGGTTAAGTCTGAAGATGAACATCTGAATGTATAGGTTTCCCAATCCAAAGATGTCTTTATTTTGTTATTCTTTTGTAAATGCAGTCTTGCAAATACGAATATTGAAATACTGAGATCCAACATATGATAGGTAACTGGTAAATAGTGAAATAATGAAAGGATGCCAGAAACAGAGATAAAATCACATTTTTAAATATCTATCTATAAATATTCTGGTCTTGCAAAGCATACATCCTCTTGGTTAAAGAGAATTATGTGGACTTGATGAGATACTATATGAAGATTTTATTTGAGTGCCTTTTTCTTATTTATGTAATTGGATTTTTCCCCAAACCATTATGTGATTAATTATGTTGTTTGAAAATAAATAGCTAAAATATATTGCTTCTGAAGAATTAGCCTATGATGATCCATGTTAGTATGTAAAGCACATGTACAAATACTGCTGAAGAAGGTATCATATAAATTTCATGATAATTTTAAATTTAATGTTTAATTAAATAACAGTCCTAGAAGGCAGAAACTTATCTTTGGTAAGCCACCTAGCACTAAATGTGCTATGAGTGTGCAGCTGTAAATGCATAATACAAAGTAAATATTTGCACAGACAAAGTTCATCTTTCTGCAGGTCTTTCTCCTACTGTCTGTTTGAAATGTTTTGTACGAAGCATAATTTTGAAGATGCTTATAAAAAAATTCTTACTGGTCTCGGTTCAAATTATTTAATACCCTTTTGACTGTGTCTTTACTGAACTATGTTAAAAGTATTTTGCTGAAATGTTTCTTTATGTTGTCCATTGGGTTTAATAGACATGCCATTTAATAAGCTCTCTACCTGTATGGATAGACTATTTGACCTTTGTGACCTGCCAGTGGCAGACATAGTATAAGATTGCTTTGTGAAATAAAGCTGTCGGTAACATCAACAAAATAAAAAATGATCGTATTCCAATACTCTCTGCTGAGTACTATGACAGCACTGAAATATGGAATAAAATTGAAAGTAGATTAGTTTTGGGTCCTAAGTCATGTTTTGACAAGATATAAGAGAGGAGAACATATCTTTGAACTTTTAGTTTTAAAGTTTTTTAATGAAAATATTTATCATTTTGTAAGGTTCCTTCTTTCTTTATCACAACTGGGTTGTATAACCTTAAAACAATCCATTCTCTTATTGTGAGGGATATAAATACTGTACTATCTTTTATATTAAACATCATAAAGGATACATGCACTGTATGAAATTGCTTGACACTTGCAAGTAAAGGACTGTCATGTTAATAAAAAGCTTATTGAAGAGGTTGAAAAATCAGTCATTAATAAGCCACATATTTTTAAACTATGTAAAGCATGTAAATACTGCAGACAAGAAGGCAGTTTTTGCCATATTTTTTCCTCTCTATTTGAGATGCTTACGGTCTAAAGCAATAGTGTAAATAAGAATGATCAGATTCCCTCTTCTGTGCTTATTGTAAACTTTATATGATTAGAGAAGAAATTAATTAATATTTTCAGTTACAGTGATTAATCAAATCAAATGAAGAGTTTGGGGGGAGCAATGCTGGCATGACTGTGAATGCTAGAATTTATGCAACTTGCTTTCAACGCTTTCTGGAGAGAAGAAAAAAAAGAAGCCTCCTGGGGCAGGGGGGGGAATCCCAAATCACCCAAATCCACTTTGTATAATAGCTGCATAGGGTGGGAAATGGAGGGGAAGGTATATTAAAATGGTGAAGATAGTCTTTCTGTCTTCATCTGTATGCATAATAAATACAAAGCCAATTAATTTAAACTTCTCAATTCAAGATGAACATCGTTGACTGCTTCTCCTTGTTCAATTTTTTCAAATTACTTTTTAAAAAAAATGTGACAAGTTAATGACTGTTTTTGTTTTTAAGCAAGTGTTGGGGGGGGAAGATGACAAAACCAAAAAGGGGGGGGGGGGGGGGGGAAACAAAAGAAAAGCTGATGTATTATGATTGCAGCAGGGAGCAAGTTTTTTGACATAAATCTTATAAAATGCCTTTTAGTTTGGTTATCCTCATTTGGCTCTTCTGTTCTTCTAAATGCTCAATTGTTAGTCCAATACAAATGCAAGTTTCTTAATTTTTATTTTTTTTTTAATACTTCCAAGTTAGTGAAGTGGCTTTTTTTATGGCAGATGTTTGGTTTTGAAGCCATAGAAATGAAATACCTTTCCTGGATGAAGTCACAATATTTCTACAAAGGTATTGGTCTTAGTTTAATTTCAGCAAATCGGGATATTCTCTAAACGCTGTAGGAAATACAAGAATTTTTTATGCTACCTCATAAACAAAAATATTCATATAAAATCAGGGAGCAGTATATAGAAATTCTGTGTCATACAGTGCCCATAAGAGGACTGTTATGATGGGCTTTTAGCAGTTTTACCTTCCTTGGAGCATGATATAACTCAAAAGTAAAAATAGTAATTTAATAATCAGGAAAAGAATTTAAACCGATAATAAAGGAATGTTTTTAGGACCATCCTCAAATTGTACCTCAAACCATTTGGAATGAAGACAAGTAGAAAAGGTTTCAGGAACATCTGCTTGGTCTGTATTGGATGGTACTAAATGTCAAATGCATTTTACTGTATTATGACTTTGTTCCACACCTGTAGTTTTGCCCTTTCAAATGGTGTGAAAGCAATGTAAAGATCATCCTTCGGCCCTGCGGATGGTTTGAGATGCTCTGTTGCTGAGATCATCAGTGGAAACTGTGTCATCTTACTCTTTGAATGAGGTTAATCCCCATTATTATTAATTTCTGTGGTTGTAAGCCTGGGGCCATGTCCCTAGGAACAGCATCTTTGCCTTGGGAATGTTCTGAGGTCTTGGTGCTTCAGGATCATTTTAATGCCAAGGGCCAGCATAGCCCTAGGAAAGGAGGCAGGGGTGGAGAGCATGGCATTTCGGTCACCAACCTGGCAACTCATCATTCCACTAATGCCGAGGAGGAGTTACCTGCTGGAAATACCATGCGTCCCTTTTTCACTTGTGAATATCTCATGGAGAGAGTGAACTCTTCGTGGCTCAGTGAGATAGTTTCCGTGTGCTGCGTGGCTTGGGTTGTCAGCAGCAGTAGTACATGGCTATGTTCTGAATTCACTTAAGCCAAAGGAAAAGGTCTCCCTCCTTCCCCCAAATTGTGAATCAATATGGTAGTATTTCTTGTGTCGGCATTTTTTTTTCCTTTGAGACTTATATACATATTTTTAAATATAGTCTATAATGCTGCTTTTTTCTGCTTTCTCATGATTTTGCAGAAGCCTGTCCTGTCGGAGGTGAGCTGTGAGGCAGTGAACAGCAGGGCGACGAGGCACTTGGTTTCATGTCCCGGTTGTTTTCTATAGCTATTCATTTGCTGTTTCACTCCACCGTATATCTTCTTTACCTTACCCAAACCATTCCTTGCCCAAATTACAGTGATAGATAGAGTTGCGCAGAAAATGGGCAAGAGAAAGCGGTGTCTAGCTGCCCACTATTTGCCAGCAGTTCTTTTGGGTTTGCACTCATTGTCTGGCTATGCCAGACAGTTTTTTAGTCATTACATTGTCAAACATGTGAGAAGAAACCATATTCTTGCCTTTTCAGAATACTAAGTTGCCTGCAAATCAACACTTGAAAAATAAGTTATTCCATGAATCATGCAGTGGGCTCTGATATGGATTATTTGACTGAAGAGGGTGTTGACTAGCAACGTGCAAAAGCCTTTCTTGTAAGTTCAAACTCACTGCTTATTACAGTAGAAATTTTAGTTTAGATTTGAGTGTCATCTGATTGCCCTTTTAAACAGACTTACAGAAGAGCACACATTAGAAGTGGTGAACACAATATAAAATACATATAAAAACATAGTGCAAAATATATAAAAATTACTCACTAGCGGGTATATTTCTTTGGAAGCTCTTCCAATTTTACTGTGCAGTACAGGCTTTCTTTTTGCAATTGATTAGCCTTCCTTTTCTTTCTCTTCCCAGCCCATTTGTGACCATTCCCATTCTTTTTTACAAAAAGGTAATAGTTGAGTTTTGCATATTCAAGGGTGCTTTACTACTAATCACTTGTCCTTGGACTTAAGGCTCAAGTCTTTATAACCTTTGTTCAAAATTCCTCAAAATCTTTAAGTTGCATAAATAGAACTAATTTGATAAACGGTATAAACAAAACCTTTTGTCATTGGTTTATTATATAATACACGTAGTCACTGAGGTCCAAAAACATCATGTCAGAAGTGGGCCCTGTTGTGGTTGCAACTTATGATCAGGTTTTCGATACTCCTAGTTTTACCGTGACAAAAAGAGATCACCTTTTTTCTCCAGCACTGTTACGTGTGACCAAAAGGTGGCAGCTCTACCTCCGCCGTCCTTGCGCTGGCTGTGTATGCCGTCTCGTGTGTGTAGGGAAAAAAAAAGCGGGGGGGGGACACAAACACACACGACTTGTTAAAATGGAGACTGCATTATTGATTACAGTAGAAATAGTTTGTTAACATAAGTAATGGTATTAAAGAGCTGGGCTTTGCTGCATGCTCTGTGCAAACAGAGACACAGGAGTCATGCTAATGATTTTGAGTGTCACATGCAGGCTCTATACACAAAACTTCAGTGATTGAGCACATGTCTGATTGTGTAAAACCATATATTCTCTTACCCAGATCAGGGAGTGGCAGTTGATAACACAGGTCTAAATCAGCTGCATCAATCCCCGCTGCACTCTGCAAGCTGTGTGCTGCAGCTTCTGTTAACCAGGGGCAGAGCAGACTGCAGAATCCTTTGCTGGCTGTCTGCTGTTTGCTGGAGGTTTTGATTAATAACTTCCAAGGAAAAAAAGAAAAGACTTTACAGTGATGGTTTGTCTTCAGTTATTCTGGTAATTATTTTTGTGAGTAGGACGTGCTAGAGAAATGTTCTGCATTTTGACCAAGCCAGATTGCTTTGGAGAACAACCTTTTTAGCAGCTATTACTGCCACATATCACTTTTATGATCACAGTGAAATCATCTGAAATACAACTTATTTGTGTTGTACTGAGGTTTTCTTCTTTTTGAGGATATATGTTTATTTCTTCTTTTTTTGCCAGATTGAATAAAGTCAATGCTACTGCTTGAAGGCAGCACATTTTTTCCTTTCTTCTGCTTCTGGCAAGTACTTTTCCATTAGCTGTTTCTTGACCTTGCCTGCATGATGTTTTTGGAGGAAGAGGCCTTGACGTTATTCCCTTCAAAGGCCTCACCAATTACTTTTCACCTCTCGATTGGTAATCTGTGATCGATTAAATGCACCTCATCGTGTGTGTAATTCCATTCTAGCAGGCTCCAGAGTTTGTTGCAGAGTTAAGCTTGCAAATAGAATGCACATGCTAGTGCTGGTAGAGGTCTGCTAGCAGCCTGGACTGCTCTTCTACTGTGTTTCTAATACAAACAAATGTTAAAGGGGCTTAAAACATACCCTTTTATTTTCTGAGAGTCACAAGAAAACAATAATATACTTTGGCATTGAGAATCACAGGAAACTCCTTAGCTATGTGAAGCATGCTGCTTTCCCCCATGGATGAATGAGCTGTTCTCCACTGCAGTTTGAGTCCCAATTGACTTGGGGAGAGAGATGGGAGACCATAATGATGAATGAAGCTGAGTATCCCAGATGGCAGTGCAGAGCAGTGCTGCTGTGTTGTTCACTTATAAAGTACTCTAAGTTATTTACTGATTTGGGTTTGTTTCCCCCCACCCCAGGTTACATTGCTGTATATAACACGGGGCAGATCTGTACAAGAAATACTATAGTCTAATGTGTTTCTAGTAGCATTTTTTTTGCCCTTTCATCTCCTCCCTCCCTTCCTTCTCTTCTCCCCACCCCCTTCCTGTTAGAGGTAGGGTTTAGATGATGACAGACCCCATCTATCTGACCAGTGCTGGATCTTCTCATACAGCTCTGTGTTACTGCAACGCACTGTGTAGCAATTGTGTGTCAGCTCTAAAACAAAGTTTATGAAATTTTCGAAGACTCTGTTAGTTCCTGTCAATGTTAACCTAGAAACACAATTCACTATTCTGTGAAGTTAGTTTATGGATCTGGTGGTGCCTGCCAAAAGGACTGTAACCCAGAAATGGTGGCATCGTGCAGAGGAAAAATCAAAAGGAGTGGAGTGTATTTTTCAATGATTAAAGAGCTGTGATATTGCATGGCTTCGTCACTGCCGCTGTTGTCAGCCTTGCGTGGAACTGCTCTCTCATGCCACGAGTTAGCAGTCAGGGGAGCTGATTAACATACAAATGCAGCAGGAATAGTGGTTTCCGTGGTTCATCCATTTACCTAGGACTTGTATCTCCCTAATTCTGAAATGGACTTTTGTTGGATGAATTAAAAATCCAAACCAAAACATTAATTTTATGAAGGCTTATGATGTACGCCAGCAAGATTGTTTTTTCCTTGTTTGTATTTTGAATGTCACTTTTTTTTTTAGAGCAGTTATGACTTATGCATTATCCCAGCTGCTGAAAAAACTAAGAAACCTGTTGTAATCCTCTCTTTGAATATGTTAATTTTCTTTCTGCCTCATATGGCCTTCAACCCCATAATATGCGAGCACCTATCAATCATTCTTGTGTTTATTTTCACAGTACTTTGTGGAGGCAGGGAATACTATAGAAGGGCAGCTGAAGTACAGGGTCTTTGGGGACTTCTGCAGTGTCGCATAGGATAGTAGTGGTTGGCCCTGGAGTTTCTGACTGCAAGACCTGTGTGCAATAAACTGTCTTACTTCTCCAATATAGAACAGAGGTAGAGGGACTAAATTTGGGGGGGGGGGGAAGCCCACACCCAAAAAAACCAACCCCAAATGTGCATCTTGAGCGTTGCATGGAAGCATCGGACATTTGCAGTTTGAGTAAGTAACACACAAACAAGATCATGTGCACAGCAGCCTGTGCATGTAACAAAGAGCTGTTCTTCATGCAAACAGGGTTTTGTACAGAACTGTAGCACTCTTCAAAAACTGCACTGTGATGTTTTAGTATAGTGCTTTCATAACAATGAGGCTTGACCAGTGTGATACTCATCCTCTGTATTCAGAAGAAATGCAGCTAAGTGTTGCTAGATTTGTTCCAGTGATTTCTGTGCAGGGCAGCTGGATGCAGCATTCTCCCTTTTCTTTTTCTATCTGTGAAGGTTGTAAATGCCTTTTTTTGTAGTTTCTGGCACAAAATTCTGTATTATAACAGCTGTTCTTTTTTTTTTTTTTCCCTGAAAATTAGCACTGTATCATGGTAGCATTAGGTGGACTTCAAATACTTTGTAGCTCAGATTTTCTTTGGACTCTCAGGCAGGCATTCGGCTATGGGCATCGTGCTGCTGCAAGTGGCATATCCTTGGCTTGTTTCGGGGTGTATTGTAAAATGCATTTCAGGCATTCATTTGTTTTTATATGTAGTTGAGTTAACAGGTTTTGGAAACAAGGTGGCATGGGTGGGAGCTGTTCTGCTGCTGCCAGCTTTCTTTTGCTGCCATAGGGTTTTGACTGACCTGCTTTGGGAGTTGGCCTTGGAGATAGTGGTTTGTTAGATGATTGTTGCTGGTAATCGGTCACAGTAAGCTATGACCTCCTTCTGTCATCAAGGCATTCAACCACTGCCACATGCTGTGCCAAGAGAAAGCCAATGTCCAGTCGGTATGGCTGAAGTGTGATGTGGCTGAATTTTTTGCCATTTAATGGTTGCTGTGGATTAAATTCTGTAGTCCTTAATTAAAGCTTCTCTGCAGCCTTTAGTGGGTATTTTGCTTCCTTGGTTTAGGATATATCCTGCTCCAGAACTCTTCCTTGTGCATTTCCTTTATTGAACTTGTAATTGATATTACTCAAGTTTCTTGATTCTTCCAGGCTTAGGTCCGAGGTAAATGAAATGATCACAATGTAGTATGAAATATTTTAGTGGGCTTGTAGAATCCAATTTTGCTGTTTATTTCATAGGTGAAGGTGGAATGAAAGCTTCATCTGCAGGAAGAAATAACAGTCCTTGTGATGAAAGCAGTGCTCTAAGATTTTGGACATCTCTTTGATAGTTTGTTTTACCATGGACTTCTTCAATAAGCTAGAAGTCCTTCTGTGCTTCAGCACATCACCTGCAGAATGGGGATGCAAGGACAATATTTTTCCTGTCTTCAGATAGATGTTGTACAGACTTTTCCAAAATGTAGCTGAGGGCAAAGGTAGGAAGAGTGTCATTATTGAAATGTATGTACCTAGTGTCATTTGAAATGTATTTACATCACTATGTAAAGTCTTCTTCACAGCATTGTTAAAGAACAGCTTCACAGTACAGCTGAAGTAAGGGGCTGCTGAGTATCCTGGTTCACTTCATACCTGAGACTTGCTAGTCCCTGCATCAGGGAGAGGGAATAAAACAGTGTGGGTTTTGAAGGACAAACTGTGGCAGTGTAACTGCAATTCCTGCTTTTCCTCCCTGTTGCAGGATAGGCCCATTGTGGGGGTATTTTGTGCAGCTGGAGATGTGGTAGTGGTTTGTGCCAAGATTCAGTATGGTGCTGATAATGCTTTATTGCTGTAATCCTTATGTTGCAAGTTTCAAGGAGATTAGCAAAGGCTCTAATCTCTGGTGAAGAGGAATCTCTGAAGAAATTTTTCTTTCATGTATGGTAATGAAACTCTTCTTTCCCAGAGGACCATGCCATTTCTATTCTGAAATCCCTAATTCCATGATACTTTGATAGTGAAGTGATGATTTGGTTAAATTGCAGACTGTCTTACCCTTTCCGAGGGGTATCATGTCCTATTTTAGGATTTTTTGGGGAAACCAGCTCTTAGCTTTGTCAGCTGGTCTGTCCTGCAGACTTCAGTCATACAAACTCCTGCTGCCCTAGTGTTCCCTAAACAGGGGCAAGCTCTTATCTGCAGAGATACTTTACCTATCTTTGCTAATACTCTGGAAACATTGACAGTCAGCCTCCTTTCGAATAGGGCAGAGCCACAGGCATTTCCTTCTAAACCTCTGTTTCTCTTCTAAGCAAACACTTATTTTTTATATATATGTGTGTGTGTGTGTATATATATATATAATATAATAAAATGGAAAATCTATATTAGTATGTATGTAATACCACTAAAATTTATTAATATACAGGGACTCTTTTTGAGTCTGTTCCTCATCCTGTACTAAGTGAGAAATGGAATGTAATATTGAGATGGCCCTTTGTGTTTCTTCCAAAAATAAAAAAAAATCATAGGATTGGCTCAAAAATAGTACAATTTTATTTTTAAGCTATAAAATAGTGTTCAGATTCTTTGGACTTCTTGTCAAGATTTGGAACCTGCATGATACACTTAGATTGTTTCCAATCTTTTTTTCTCATATCATGAACTTTATTTTATTTTTTTAATTGGGATCTGTCTGTAATCATGTGTCTCCATGAGCCTGATGTTGAAACATGAAATATCATTCAACTTGCAGTAATACACTTAGAACTGACAGTAACTAGAGGTGGAACTGGATTCGCAATCTGCTTTGGAAAGCAAGAACACTGTGTGATGCTAAACGAGAATTAACCAATATTTTTCATATCTTTTATCTGAATTGTTTACAGGCTCACTGTAGTGGTATCCCATCCCCTACAGAAAAAAACACCACCACACTATTATTCTTTAAAACTGGAATACAAAACAGCCTTTAATTCATGCTTGCTTTTTCCTTGCAAAAGGAAATTATAAGGATTTGAAGTTGGCATAACGTTTTACCTAGGTAAAAAAAAAAAAAAAAAAGGGCCAGTGGATGCCTGGACGAATACTTTATTAGAAGTATTTTATGTTAAATGTAATTTTTGGTAGGGTGTTTTTTTAAAATTTCAAGTGACTTGATGTGGACCTGTAATATAAGTGTATTGAATGAATGTATTGAATGGCTCAAGAAATAACATGTCTTGTTCTTCTTAATATTCATATTAAGTTCTTTATCAATGTAGGAAAGCTCTTGTACCTATAAAAATACCTAAGGCAATACTTGAAATTGTAGGTGAAGGACATAATTGTATTCTGTAGGGTTATAAATGCTATGAAAGGACATTACGGAAAGATATGCAACTATTTAATTTTTGTTTAATACAGAAGGGGAGAAGCTTTGGGGAGTGAGTGTTGCAAAGGGGAGAAGCTTTTGGGAGAAAGACTTCCTTGGTGCAGCAGCCTCGTTTTGCTGAGAAGAGAGGGAGTCCCCAGGGCAGGACTGGGTACGGATCTTGGAGCTTTGGGTTTTGTGTAAAACCTCCTGCTGGCCACGTCGCTTGTTTTATATGTTTTATTAGGGAATGTTTTGAAGTGTTTGGTGAGGCCAGAGCTGCTGTGTAGTAATAGTTTTGAAGTGATGGGGGTAACCAGGCCTCTCCTTGAACACAAATGATGGGACTAGCTTCAATGGAAAGAAAAAACCTTATTTTTACAATAAAGGATTAATAGCACGCGCTTTGCTAACATACAAGCTACGTTGCCAAATGGAAGGAAACTGTCCTGCCAAGATGTCTCCTGAGATAAGTTGGTTTTTTGGTTTTTTTTTATCAGGCTATCAACTTGGCACCCAACTATCCTACAGTCAGTTGCTGAGATCATATACTTTCTTACTGGTGCTTGGTAGCAAGATTTACTGAGTTCTGAGTTCAATATGGTTTTATATGCCATTAGCCTTGTTGGCTGTTTTAGGGATGCTGAGATTGACAGGGGGAAAATAAAGAAAAGGTACTTTGACATTTTTGTGGACGTGTTTGAAAGGGTCTCTCTTAGCTACATCTGAGAAGATTTTGCCAGCTTAATGCCCTTTGGTTTTGCTTGCTATGATTTCAATAAGTATTTGCCATTGTAGCAGAAGAGTAAGTGTGTTCAATATTTAGGTTAACTCCTATTGTTAGGTGTGGTCACGCTACCTGGCCACAGCATCTTACCCTCCTTTTGTTCCCTGACCTGCGTGTTGATGCAAAAGTGACTCTCTTAGGCAGAGGAAGGAGCAGCGTAGCCAGTGCCCTCTTTCCAGGAGATAAGGTTCTCAGTCTGGAAACATCCTTCTCCTGTTGTTGAGTGTACTTGAGAGTGTGCTGACTGGCTGGATGACAAGTAGGAGAAGAGCCCTGACGGCCATGCATCTTTCTCTGAATCAAGCGTTAGAGGTGGTTAAGAGATACTGACTTGCCAGCACTTAAAATTCCTTATGTGTTTTGGGGAAAAGCAGGGGACAGGTTACCAGCATGAGGGGTTTGGGGTTTGTTTGGTTGGGGGTTTTCTTCTTCCTTTTTTTCCTAAATAATCTGTCCTTTTCTCAGTGCTACCAGGAGGGTTTGTATTGACCTCTGCCCTTGATCCCCTCCCCAGCTGAGTACTGTGTACCCTTGTTGCAGTAACTAGCTATAGGGCAGAGGGTAGGACTGCCTGATTGCCTTCATGTGATTGTAGAGGTCCTCTCCTGTGCTCTTGCCCACCTATAAGCCTGGTTGAGGCAGTGCAGACTTCTCTTCTGGTCTGCAGCCCCTGTAACATTGTCTGTGAATTCCAAGTGCAAAGGCTTTAATAGCTTTGCAGTAATGTGAGGTACAAATGCAGTGTCTGTTGCATTGCAGAATCCCTGACAGCAATACCCGGACTGGGAATTGTAATTGAGGTCCTGTAGCGGTAGCAAGTTTCTGGATCATGTCATGCAGGGGTAATAGACTGATTCTGCAGCCCAAAGGGAGCAAACTCTGGAGGAAGGGGTTCCAGATGGCTGAACATGGTTCATTTGGTTCAGTTTGTTGGAATTGCAGTGAGCAAATGACTGAACTCTACTTTAATAAAGCTTTGTGGATACCAGAACAAAGGACTTGAGGAGAGTATGAGGTATGACAAGACAACTGAGCCAGGCTACTTAGCTGCTTATAGCCCCCAGGAGTAATTGCTTATTTTGCTGTGTCTGAAGGTGTATCACTTACACATTTATCAGGTGCTTATGTTTCAAATAAGGAAATCAGGTAGAAGGTTCAAACATATTCTTAGGTTCAAATATATTCTTTTGCTGGTGGGAATTTATTTTAAAATACGCAGTTGCAATAATCTCTATATGTGTATTCAGATTTCAAATAATGACTCTATCCCTCAGGTTTTCTCTTTGAAAATGGAGATCAACCAGGCAATTTAAAATGTGTTGCTTTTTTGCAGGTCCTGGTTCTGCAATCCTTACATGGAACAGTATTTACCTGAATGAATAGTACCATTGTACTTATTTGCAGGAATAATTGCTCTTTGGTTTAGTAAGGGTGACAAAGTTGAGCTTTAATTTGCAACAGCTAGGACATATGCTAGTGATTTTCTCTTTGCTGCATATAAACAAAGAGTCAGCACAGAAGTATATGGATAGTTAAAGGTTTTTCTGTGTTGGTATCTTCTGTTTGGTTCTGTGCTATTAAAGGAAAAATGTTCTTAGGACACCATTTCCATTGTATGAGAATGTTTGTCTAGACTTGTTAAAATAGGGATATATTTCTCTCTCTTTTCTTTAAAGAAGCAAACATCAATGTCTGAGAAGGTTCTGACACTTGAAACTGCTTCTCATCTTGGGAAAAAGAGAAATGGGCAGAAGCAAGTACAGATTTAAAAGAAAAAATGTTGATAAAAGGTTAGAATTAGATACTCACTTTTGAAGAAATGGTGAAGTCAAGGTTTTTCATGGAGATTTTGCAGTGACCATACTTGAGCATACATGTTGTGATATAGTCTACTCCTTTATCACACCTCTCAGCTGTATCTGTTCAATTTATTCAGATTAGTGCATAGGCTCTTTCCAGTCACTCCTTCCTCTCCATCTTTCTTGAAATATCAGGCAATAGTGTAAAAAAAAAAAAAAAAGGCAAGCCTGATTGCTTGCTGAAGCAACTCAAAAGTGATCATACATTTAACTTTTTCAGAGAAGGCAAATCACTATGCAGCCCTGTTTGTGATGGAGAATGGTAGGCAGTTAGTCATCTGCCAAGGCTTTAATAGGGTGTTTTAGTTACACATGTAATTACTGCAGTCAGTAGTATGCTGTTTGCTAATTGTTGTAAAGCAACTGAATGCTATTCATATTCATATTAAAATATTCAAATTGTTATATATAAAAAAAAAGAGCTGAATGGTAAACGTCAAAAAACATTCATGCTTTCACAACACAGTTTCAAATTCCTCAGGCAGTTTACACCATTTTTTCCATTGCCTCTAAAAAGAAACTTCTGCCTCTGAAGAAGTCATGAGATAGGAAAATGCAGGGGCTTATTCACCTTGGGTAAAACCAGCATAAATTAAAGAAACAGGGTCACTGAGGCTGCAAGAATTCCTATTAACATTTGAATAAATGACAAAGAAAACTAAGTGTCAAGCGTTTTGCTTTTGTGATGAGCGATGGGGGCTTTTCTTTTTAATAGATCAGGAATACTTATTCTTAACTCTTAGTTTTGTATTCTTGTTTATGGAAGAATAGGGGTTAGCGAGAGAATGACAACATGTTGAACTTAAGAGTTCTTGCTGTTGGGTGTTCAGGACAGAGACACCTAACTAAAAATGTTGAGTTCTTCTTTTAAAAAAAAACACACTTTTTTTTGGAGGGGAGAATTTCTGTCATTTTTCTTTGAGTGAAATGCAGTTCTGAGCAACAGTGCTCTTTGTTTTGATGGCATGGTTCCATTCTAGTCTGGCTCACCAAAAGCCACCCATGAAAGAAAGGACCCAACATTTGGAAATCTTGTGTTGTCACGGTAAAAAGGACCTTCTTTTCCCCTCAAACTCTGCATCCTTATTTTGTAGAATAAGCCAACTTCAAACAGTCTTTCCATTGTGAAGGAAAAATACAAAATACAAACAAAAATAACAGCGTCACTTTTTCTATTGTAACATCTATTAAATATCACCTTTAAGTTTTTCTTAAGGAGACTTGTAAAATAGTGCTACAGCAAGGTAAATGTAGGTCTGTTTCTGAAAAAATTCTTTGACATTCTGCTTGCCATATCAGCTGTCCTTTATCACTGAGTTTCCTCTAGTTATTTCCTGTAATTTAGTGAGCTGGACAACAAACTCTTTTGTTTAGGATTTGTTTAATTTGATATAATATTTCATTTTTAAAAATTTAGATAATTTCCTTGTAAGTATCAGAGCATTTGGAGAGATTGGAATACAATGCCATACTTGTGACATCAGAGTAAACTGTAATCTGGTCACCTATTTAAAAATGCTGTGCTGTTGAGAGGTGTTAGACCCCCTGAGACCACAGCAGTTTAGTAGGTGGCAGTGTGCCACGTATTGATGACAGCTCTAGTTCCCCTGCATGTCTTGCCCTTCAGATATGGACAAATGTGATGTTCACGTTGAACCTGTATCAGGCTTGAGATCACCTGTTGTTGTGTTTGGGGGAGAAGGTGCCATTTAGCTCCAGTGGTTGAGTGGCTGCTTGTGCTTTGTGTTCTTCAAGAGCTGCTCCTTCTCCCTGGACCCTCTTGGGAGCTCCCCTGAAGGAATAAGCATGGAGCAGCTACAGCATCCCAAATACTGTGCTGGGAACCATTGGGGCTCCTGCTTGCTTGGGAGGAGGAACCTGCTAAACCCCTGCCTGAAGGGACCAGGGAATTTCAGCCGTTTTCCAGTCATCCCAAC
Organism: Harpia harpyja; assembly: GCF_026419915.1. NCBI lineage: Eukaryota > Metazoa > Chordata > Aves > Accipitriformes > Accipitridae > Harpia > Harpia harpyja. The sequence goes on along the minus strand of NC_068950.1, from coordinate 21,270,762 downwards.
CGTGTCCTCTGAAAATCTGTTAATTATGCATGCACATGCAATGCTTTGGGACAATGAATGCGTCTTCACACTTAGACTGCATTCACTTGGGTTGTCTTTTGCAATTGCAGAGAAAACATGTTTTTAATTCTTAGTTCAGTCAAGTTAATATTACACAGCCTTTAAACAGAACTCTTTAAGAGGCATGTTTAAAGCTGTGTTATCTTCCTGTGTTTTCGTATGGGAGGAACTTTAGCAACAATGTGTAATAATTTCGAATTCAGATTGTCTCTTAAGAGACTTTCAGTTCTACTGCACTGACTTGGTTGTGGGCAGCCTTTTGCCTGTGAGAATCGGGACAAATGCATGGGGAATGCTGAGGGATGGTGAACACTAAGGCTTCAAAAAAGAAGCACAATCCTCTAGCTATGTAAGTATTAAATAAATCTCTGTGGCATTTCTAGTAAGTGGACTTCCGTGTGCATTAAAGTAGTTTGTAGGGATAGAAGTACATTTTCTTGTCCATGTTTGCTCCCTTCCTTCTGCTGAGACAGTGGTGTACCTGTTATGATGGGAACATTTATTCAGCTGGACTGAAACCATCAATTCATTTTTGCAGAGGTCACCAAAAATCCATCAGGTGATAATGACACTCAGTCACTACTGATGTGGGCTGGATGTGAGCCAGTGATCTAGAGGAGAAAGGCAGTCTAACCCATTACCAATCCCCTGGAGCCATTGAGTCCCCCACTTTTTGCTCATCTTTCTGCTTCTACAGTTCTCGTAGGTTAATCTTTCTTCTTCTGTGTCTAATGTGATAATCTTTCTTCTCTTACATACCTGCTTTTGACTTTCATGACAGTATGGCTGACAAACATCCTCAGCATTTTTCCTTCTGATGCAGAAGATATTAGTCAGTAGTGCAATGGTCAATAAGGGTTATTAAAAAAGAAGAAAAAAAAAAAAGAAAAAACAGAGTGAGAGAGAGAGAAGGAAAAAAAGCCCACTAGACTAAGGGAACTCTTTGTTTTAGACTTTCACACTAGGGATTAACTCAGTGTTTCAAAATTTGTATCTTCTAATAAGAATATGGATAAGAAAGCCTGCTGCCTATATATTGTGCCTGTGGTACAGCGTCCTGTGATTCAGGGTACCCCATAATAGGGAAGCAAAAATACCCACCTCAGCTACTAAAGATGAGTACCTTGGCAATTTGTGCTTTTCACGCTCTAGTGTTCCTGGCAGTGAAGTGGAAATGTCTCAAGTCGTCTTGAGTGCTGAGAATAGTCCCACTGTACTAAATAGCAGTCTCCTTCAGCATCTCAACCCTGCTGGGAATCAGGTTATGTTAACTCAGGTGCAGCACTGTGCTCGGGTGGCTATACTGCTTCTGATGTTTGTGTTGGATTGTACTTTAAGATATGGCTGAAAATATGTGTGTCTATGGGCCAGGTGATAAGAATTCAGACTTGGGTTCAAAACTGGATACTGGTAAAGATTTTCCTGGGCTATGTTCATTTTGAGGGAGTAAACCCCAAGAATTCTTCCTGGTTTTGGTTTTTTTTTAAATTGTTCCTCCTTACTCCTATACTGTATAAATGCATCCAAAAGAGTATTTCTAGGAAAAAATGCAAAAGGGGCTGTAAACTATTAAGTCACATAAGTACATATTTATTCTGGAACAGGGTTTGCAGCTATCCTGAGAATACTTTGTTGTTGCTGGAGCGTACTTAGTTAGGGAGAGAAAATATCCTGTGACAAATTAATAACTTGCAGGAGTTGCTGTGGATACTTTGGGAAGAGCATGTGTGCTTGAGATGCTTTTCCCTAACAAGTCAAAGTCTATTTTTATATGCTTTGTCAACATAAAAAAAGCTTTGTTACTTGAATTAAGTCTTGCTGTACCACGTAGGATTAAAATGGGTCCTTTGCCCTTTATTGTGCAGTATTCTCATGAGCTGAGAGTTATAATAGGAACATCTTCCCTTGGATCCTGTGCCACTTTCCTCCCCTCCTCCCCTTCCAAATTAAAGAAACCAGGGCCTAGTGTTTTTATTTAACAGAAATTGTTTTAAAATAGCCTGGAGGTGTGGTTAGTCCTGTAATCCAGTGCTTGTAAACATATGATCCTGCCAGTAGAACAGTGTAGGGTATTTTAAGATGATATGAAGTGGACATACGCCAAGAATTTTTTGTAGGAATAATTAAGTCTATTTTTCAATGTCATGCTTTGCTCTATGCAGCCTCAGATATAAAATAGTCCTGAAAATAATCTTGAACCTTCTGTGAGGAGGTAAGTTCGAAGTGTTGAAAATTGTACTACAGCAAACATAGCAAGCCTTCTTTCACTCTGTAAGCAGCCTGTTACTGGAAATTTCCTTTAATTTACATACATGAAATCTGAAATTACTGTAAATGAATTGGTGCAAAGCTAATATTGTCACCACTTCCCTTTTGCGTTTTATTACATCTTGTATCTTTTCAGGAACAGTTTGCACTTATCTGTGGAGCTTTAAATACTGCCCAAACAAATAAATATTTCATTTCAGTAAACAATCCCCAGAAATAGATTTTTACCGCAAGTAGTTTGTTTTTAATAACACATGCTGCCTCTTGGAGTTAGATTCTGAAAGGAACTGTAAAATGAATTTCTATAGCAGCATTTGACTTCCCTTCTTTGTCAACCTTTTAACAGATGTGTTGGGTTCTCTGTAGTTACAGGTCAGCTTCTGTTTATTAAAAACAAAATAAAAACAAACCAAAAGAAAAAAACCAAAACAGTGGAGGCGGAGAAAAGTAGTACACATATACACTGAGATAGGTATTCAAATTCTAAATTGAAGATTTTGGGTCCAGAGCAATTTTTTTCAAGTAAAAAATGCTGAATTCTAAGACACTAATTTCAAACTCTGAGTGTGGTGTGAAGGTTGCCGTTAGGAAGTCAGCATTACGATTCTTTATGGTCTTTTTTTTAGTCAAAGGGCAGTTTTCACTGCCATTTTGAGGTTGCCAGTATTTTTCAAGAATGAACCTAATTCCTGAAAGAGAAACTGATTTTTTTAAAGTATTTGAGTTTTGTGCATTTGATGTTTCACACTTCTTTTAGTGGTGGGCTGTGGACATGTATTGTATGAGCTAGTCGTTTATATAGGGCATGGAGGTGCTGACACAGGAGTTTGTGGTATGGATGGGGAGGAGAGTGCAGGAGTCTGGTGAGTTCGAGCAGGATGAGGTGCTACCCACCAGGTATGTCCATGACACACTGGCGGAGCACAAGGGCCCAGAACCAAAGTCTATTTGAGGTAGTGGAAAAAATATCTCCCCTTAGTTCAATGGGCTTTGCATCACGCTGTGGGTTTTGAGTCACAAGAAGGCTGTGCAGAAGCTAAGGTCTTCTGGCAAATTTGGAACTCGGTGAAGTTATCTGAGACTTGAGCCTGGAGATTTGAACAGTGGCCTTTCTTACCAAAACTGCGTTCTGGGGATGCAGGTAATTTTGCACTCGGGTCCAGTGATGTGTTTAATCTGCATAATTTAAATTTTATGTTTTCTGAGAGCTGGGCATGTTAGACTAATGATCATAATTTTTATTTAAATCCCTTTTTTCCCAGCTTTTTTTGTTAGAAATAAGTTGTGATTCAATGATACATTGCATTCAGCACCGACGTGTGGCAAACAACTGAGAGCACTGTTGCTTGTGCCTGGGAATCTGAGGATATGAAAAGAGTTTCTGGATTGGGTTCATCTAGTTGTAAGGTATTTACATTGGTATAGTTAAGAGCAGAACTTGACCCATTAATATTTTATGTTTCTCTCCTCCCTTCTTTTTTTATATATTTGGTAGCATGCCATATGTAATGTTTGCTACACATTTATAGTGGATGATATTCACATCTCCTTTAAAGTAGTGTAAAACAAAACATGATTTGCCTGGAAGAGGTGACAATATATTCAAATCAGGTTTTGCAGCAGAAAGCTCCCCTACAACTTGTATGTTTTTACATACGTATTTCTGGAAAACACCTAGGTCTGTCATTAGTTTTCTTGCAAAAATTTCAGCTGTGAGATTTTTGTGAACGAAAGAGAAAAAAATCAATTCTCTGTGGATTCATAGTGCTCGTGTATGAGGATTAGGCTAATGCAGATTCACAGGCAAAAATCAATATAGATTTCAGAAATCCCTTCTGCTAACAATGGAACTGATCATGCAGTTCACAGCCTTAATTATGTATCTTCTTTATGAGGCAATAGTAATATCTCTTCACATGGATATACAAGTTGAATTTAACCTTCACCCTATACTATTTTTTTTTTCTTGCTGGGAAAATATAAGTAAAGTACTAAATATTATTTGCTTGGTTAAGGAGTAATAAAAATGACAGGCCATTGTATAATTTGTTCAAAATAATCATACTGTAAGGAATAGATTAACTTCTCCCATCTCCTGTCCTCCAAAATAACAAATATAAAGAGTATTTCCAAAGTAGTGTTGTCTACAGAAGTTGCAGCATTAGACAGAGGTTTACGGTGATTAGAATAGTTATCACTCAGATTTTATGCATTTATGGAGTAATATCGCAGAGACCTTGTAATCTGAGGGTAGTAAACATTTCTCAAGAGGAACGAAGGACCCATTTCTTTTAAGGGCTGTATGTTTCACATGAAATCACCCACCTTATTCTGATGTTTCACTGCATTTCAGCTCTTCAGTAACTAACTAGTAGGTTTTTGTGCGTACAAATTGCAAAACAGTGCTCCAGGATGGCGTTGTCTGAAGGCACATAGGATGCAGGGGTGATGCACACCCCAGTAAAATTTATGTTCACCATAGGCATATTGGTGGTTGTAAGAGATGGGACAGTCCTCATGAGTTCTTGCGCTGCCTGCCACGCTTCGTTTTGAGACATACCAGCCCTGTTGGTATTTGGCAGGTTTCCCCAGAAAGGGTTTTCCTTCCTTCCTTCTTCCAGTTTCTGAGTGAGTAATCTATCCTGAGTTCCACTGCATATTCTGTTGAATATCAAATAATATATTAAGTCCAATTTCTACCTTGCTACCCCTTTCATCTCTTTTTTTTTCTCTCTCTCATCCACCCACCATGGTAATAATTACTTCAGCTGTTTTTGCAATGGTACGTGGTTCTGCATTAAGGTGAAACTCTTCCTGTGGTCTTCAACAAGGAGGATATATTTGAAACCAAAGTCTTTTGTGATGGTTACAGAATAAACAGAGTTTTTGTTACCAGTTTCTCTGCTTTGATGCACCTGGAAAGGATAGAAATAGTTTTATTTGGTACTCTCTGAGGGACAAGTAAGGTTCCCAGCAAGCATGCATCAAAGAAAAAAATGTTGCCACCTATTAATGACATTTTTGGTTTGTGTATTTTTTTAAAATGAAAAAATTATGTGAAAAGAAACGCTTAGGTTAATTTGATGTGTTTCTTAGCTGGAGGTGCATCCATTCTTCATTGCTTCTAGGACAATGCAGCTTATGGTGGTTATTGCTGGATTAAAGGGAAAGGACCAATTTTAATTCCAGCTGTGATCATGTGATTTTTTTTTTTTTTTGTGACTTGCAAAGGCTGATGAAGAATGGATTTAGAATATGGGATTTGAATTTTATGACCTTGATATTCTATTAAAAGGGAGCTTTAAATTGTCAGTTCTTTATAGATTGTGTGAATGTGCTGGGGCTGTAATGTTAATGGCAGTTGGGCACAGCTGGTGTTGGTTAGGATCATCTTCTTGAGGACGCTCCACCGTGTGACAGCAGAACAGAGAGAAACATAATTTTTTAGGTGTTTACAGTAGTTGAAATTAATCAATTAGGCCTGAAATTGTAATTTTGAGATGTAATGTGTTTATAACATAGAATGTGCAAAAGATGTTTTAGCTCATGATTAAGAACTAAAATGAGGAGGGAAACCCTAGAGATGATGATAATTAAGCTCAGATGGAAGAAAAGTGTCTAGATGGAAGAAATTTAGAGCTCTTCAGCCTTTTCAAAATTGCAGTTTGAGTTTGCCTTGTATCCTGCCATGGAGTGGCTGAAGTTTTGGTGTTCAGAGGGAGATTTTGCTGTTTTGGAGAATTTTGTTCTTTCCAGAGTTATGCTGAAGTTATATAGGAGGAGATTTACAAGGAGACAAAAATTCATGGATGGGAACTTCCATGCACTTTGAAGTATACTCAGCATTGTCCAAAAGAATAAATAAAATCTCTTGACCTCATGAATGCTTCCAGATACCTTTCCCATTTTCTTCCTACACCTTTGAAACACAAACATGCCACTTCTGTACTTGATTTTGCTTCTTTTCTTGCTAATTTTTGCATGGTGAATAGCCAGATTCTTTCTCTCTTCATCACAATTGTATTTTCCTTGAATAAGGTCAGTAACAGATTCTTCAAGGCAAAATCTGCTTGGTCTGTTGCTTTTTTTTGGTGCAAGCAGTATTCTCTCTCTTTTTAAACTTTCATTCTTGGGCTTCCAGGGTTCACTGAATGCTTTTCTGTTGTTCTTTGCACATTTTCCTTCTTTTCACTGTTACTGGGTCCTGTTCAGTCTTCTCTGCAATAATTCTTCCAAATTCTCATCCCTTCTTTCTGTATTTTCTCTGTGACTGGCTTCTGCATTTAAAGCTTCAAACTGTATTTTAATGTTGATGACATCCAAAGTCCCTTTGAAATCTTTTCACATCTCTCTGGCTTTTTCATTCCTTGTTCTGGTTACCTCCAGCTTAGTCCCAGTCACTGTTTGTTAACATTACCGTTCTCAATACTGATTGCTGAAGTATTGATCTTGACTCTTGAGCCTTTCTTCCCTTATTTTGGTAGACAAACCTCATTGGTTCTTCCTGGGTGTACTGCTTGTTTAAATTCCTACAATAAAATGCCTGTCTTTGCTTTAGTAACTAGTTTTCTTAACTAATACCATTTCTTCCAGTTTGGTCTCCCTTCTTCTCTCTGCAGTCCTGCTCAAGCCTGTGCAAAATCTTACTTTCTTATTCTGTACCTCAAGATACACCAAAGCCTAATTCATTGAGTGCTTTCTTTCCAAATTCCTTTATCAGTGACATGACTGTTGTCCCTTGCCTTGTACGCGGTTGTCCCAAAGTTCCCTGTTTTTTCTTCATCTTCCTGCTGCATTTATTTTCTTGTTATTCTATTTCCCCTGTCCCCTCAGGGGCATCTTCTCTTCTGCTGTTGCATGTCCCATGGAGGTTAGACCTAAAGGTCTATATGGTATTTAAAAAAAAAATTTAAAAAAAATTATTAGTTCAAAAGAGGAGACTGGGTTATTGTTCTAAGTAGTGGGTTGGTTATTTGTGCAATTCAGGAACCTGAACATGAAATTTTCCACCTTTCTAACTTGTTAATGGAAGGTGATGAGGTGACACTCAAGGGTTCTTATGAATAATAATTCACATTTAGGAATAATTTAAACTCCAACTTTTTTTTTTTTTAAAGATTATTCTGAATTGATATTAAAGAATCCATGAATAGAACAGAGAATGTTTAATAAGCTTACTGGAGGTCTACAGTGTTGAGGCCTCTTCCCAATGATTTAAGATGCGTTTCGTGTTGATTTTCCAAGGTTTAGGGGGATTTATACATGAAACTAAGAGCCTTTTCAATGTTTATTCCTCATACTTGGCATCTCCTTACTACTGTTATAATGCCATCTATTTGGACTGAATACAAATTAAAAAATAAAAACAAAACCAAAGCAAAAGTCATATTTTGGATCTAAATGCCTCAGTGGTATACTAGCAGTATGTGCTTGCTTGTTTAGAATTCAAAGTAGGATGAGTTTTTTGGTTGGTATTTATGGTAGAACATTTTCCTCTCCAATAGTTGTTCGTGTCATCCTGTAACGAGTGGAATTCCTGCTCCAGTTTACATTGACTGCTAGAGGATGTGAAAACTATGTGTACTCTTGTTCACAGGAGAGTTTCACCATGTGTTAATTATTTTTGAATCATGGTTAAGTTAGACACCATCCACCCCTCCCTTTTTCCAATGTGGGTGCACTCCTATGAAGGGTAGAAATGCAGTGTATCAGCTTTCACTTAAGAAATGCTAAAGCACTTCTTAGAATTGCTTTGTTTGTAGAGCTGGGGCTTTAAGAAGAAATACAAAGCTATTATGAGTTGAAAGTGAAATTCTTAAATTGGGCAACATATGATAGTTTCTGTCTCAGACCATGTATGTTTTTATACATTCAGGAAGTAACAAATATAGCAAATAATATAAGTGTATGCTAGTGCAAATTTTAAACTGCTGTGTTACCTTCTAGCATTTGTATTGCCTGGCTAACCTGTGCTTCATTTAATTTTTAAATCTGCCTATTTATTTTGCATTTGTCTTAAATTTTATGGTCTGGTGAAGGTCTGAACACTAGAATATTACGTATTAAAAGTGACTCTGACCAAAAATGCTGTCTTAGGCTGCTTGTGGAAAATTAAGCTGGTTATTTTTACTTTTGTATATTACATTTTTCATGTATTCATATCATACAATTTTCTATACAGAACGTTTTCCAGATGAGTGTAAAAATCTGCCAAAAATACGTTTGCATGTGCAAACATACACATGTATAGTCATAACTGCCCAGATAATTCCTGTGTTAAATGTCTCCTCATCACGCCATTCGAGTCAGGCATTTAATGATAATCTTTTACAGTTATAATCTCTTACAATGCAAAAAAAAGTTACTTTCAGGAGGATAACATACATGAATTTGAGTAAAATTGGCATGAGAAAGCAGTCTGTATCCTTTCTGACAGGCCTCAGCGCCTCTAAGGAAAAAGAGCAGCTACCATTGTGCATAAGCAGAGTACTTTGCTTTTTTTTCTCCTCCATAATTTCTAATTTCTATTAGTTTCCTGGTTAAACGCACTAAATCATTTCTCATTTCTCTTCACACTAAAAAGGATAACCTAGTACATCCTCACACAGAATATCTTAATACTGTTTGTTGCCCCCCCTCCTTTCCTTCTCAGTAAGATCCCATTTGCTTGTGCTTCAAAACTTCTGTTGTGCCTATTTAAATCATTTTAAGATGATGTTTGCTGGCTTTGGCAGATAAAACCGATTATGTTTATAGCTCTGTACCTCAGGAAAGTGACAGAAGGGCATGTGGTTGTATAAAAAATGCCCCAAACATTAGTTATCTGGAAAACTTTACTGGTCTGTCTTGTGAGATTTCGGGCTGTTCTTGTTGCTTGTCAGTGGGGAAATACGTCCTCTGTAGCTGTAGGCACTGTTGTTTCTGCTGGAGATTTGGGATCAGAATGAGTGTGGAAACTTAAAAAACAGGCAAGAGCTGATTTCTTAATACTGAACGAGAACTTGTAGGCAGCATGTGTTTGGGTTTAGAGGGACACCAAAAGTGAAGACTTTTTATTATTTTTATTCCAACAGAAGCTCATTCAAGATCAAAATCCTGTTCTGCTACCTACTGTTCCCCTCTGCAGGGACATCCCCTTGCCTACCATGAATCTTCAAGTCTGTCTATGTCCTAGCTGTTACCTGTAAATTTATAGAGTATTTGCTGAACTTTCTGATTTCCTAAGGATGAAGTGGTGATTTCTCTGGTCCAAAACAATTCCGACCTGGAAAAGTAAATAGAATCGTTTAGGTTGGAAAAGACCTCTAAGATCATCAAGTCCAACTGTTAACCTAACACTGCCAAGTCCACCACTAAACCACGTCCCTAAGCACCACATCTACACACCTTTTAAATACCTCCGGGGATGCTGACTCCACCACTTCCCTGGGCAGCCTGTTCCAATACCTGACAAGCCTTTTGGTGTAGAAATTTTTCCTAATATCCAATCTAAACCTCCCCTGCCGCAACTTGAGGCCATTTCCTCTCGTCCTATCACTTGTTACTTGGGAGAAGAGACCAACCCCCACCTCACTACAACCCCCTTTCAGGTAGTTGTAGAGAGCGATAAGGTCTCCCCTCAGCCTCCTTTTCTCCAGGCTAAACAGCCCCAGTTCCCTCAGCCGCTCCTCATAAGACTTGTGCTCCAGGCCCCTCACCAACTTGGTTGCCCTTCTCTGGCCATGCTCCAACACCTCAATGTCTTTCCTGTAGTGAGGGGCCCAAAACTGAACACAGTACTGGAGGTGCGGCCTCACCAGTGCCGAGTACAGGGGAACAATCACCTCCCTGCTCCTGCTGGCCACGCTATTTCTGATACAGGCCAGGATGCTGTTGGCCTTATTGGCTACCTGGGCAATGTCCAGTAGCTGTCATCCTGCACCATCTACAGTCACTGCTTTAACTCCGATCCCTTATCTCCTCTAGGAGTAGCTCACTTGCTCCCACTTCTTGTTGAGTACAGGGAGAGAAAGGAGTTGGAAACAGCAACACCTTCCTTGTTCAACCTCCTTGCTTATGGTGAAATATGGAAAGGGGGAGCTTGCTCTGTAAAAATTGTAAATGGGAAGCAAATCTGTTCTTCCCACAGCCTTGTTGAAAGAAAGAAAGGGAGGGGGGGGAGGCAAGGAGACAGCAAATGGGCACATGAGAAGCTCTGCCCACAGGACCTTGGTGAGGAGAGGGGCATGATGGCACCCATCTGCCCGAAGAGGTGTTGAGCCCTGCTGTAGCAGGACTTCTACTTCTTCCCAGTTTTGTCTGTATTGCTAATACTCATGGTGTGAGCAAAAGCTGTGTGTATTGGGATGAAGCATCACCCCTTGTTTGACAGTCACACCGAGCACAATGTTTTTGGCTCTAGCCTGCTGAGAGGAGTTTCTGACCGGACGAGGTAGCGGAGATCAGAGCCAGGCTCTACGCTGTTCAGTCAGCATGTGTGAGGTGGGGAGAGCCGTTCATTTTGCTGAGTGTATGGAGTATAAGATGAACTAAACCAGCCATCTACACAGTCACCTTACTGATACTTTACAATTAAAGATTAATTTAGTGTTGAAGTCCTGTAAAATAATACACGCAAAATGCTGATGTATAGATTTGTATTGTGGGATGACAGGCAGCATACAAGTAAAGTGAGTCATAACTATCTCGCGCTGCCTTTCACCTGCCATCAAAGGTGCCCATTTTATGTAGCAGCCATGTGAATGTTGATTGAAAGGAAGCATTAAGAAATTAAGCAGTAGTTTGTTAAAACAGTATTGAAGGAATTGTTAAATTTGCTTAAGTCCATTTTGTTAACTGTTCTGTATCCTTTGGGTTTACTTGACGCTACCTAGATTATGCAGTATTTCTGTTGTAAACATGAATAATTTCAGATACTACTTTAGCGCTCTCTAAGCTCAGATTCAAAGTGTACGTGGCACATAGTGCTTCCTGAAAACGCTTTCTCTCTTATATTTACTCAAATAGAAGTGGATATAGTGTTTTTTTCTCAAATTTTTGGTCTGACTCCTGTGACTCTGACTCCAGTAAGTAATGCCAGTAGCATGGGTAGATGGATCTGACAGGGTTGAGAACTAACAGCATGTCAGACGCTTTTCTCCAATGAAGGCTATAGATCAGAGCTAGGAATCTGCTGGAGCCGGAGAGGGTGACAGGGGAATAACATCCCTTTCTCTTCCATCGACAGAGGTAATAACTCCTGGCTCTCTAGGGACAGATTGTAAAAGCCAATAGCCAGAAGCTGTGAAGCAGGGAGGGTAGAAGAATTGAAAATTAAAGAGGGAGTGAAAATTTTGTGTAAGGGTTTAGTGAGATGTTGGAATAAACCATCAAGTGTCATTCTTTTAATTGTCTTATTGTTTATAGACAGGGTTCTTGCAGTGTTAGTTTTTATTGCTTTATAAAGTTAAAAATAATAGTAAAATGCTAGTTAAAATTATTAAGATAGACCATGCATGCTTTTATGTGTAGCTAGGTATCATATATTCTATGATAACTGTTAATATTGAAAGTGTGTGGAAAAACTGTTTTACAAGTATTGCTTTAAAATTAAAATCTTTGAATAGTAAAAAAAAATTTGTTAATATCATTACTGTATGTAGACATTTTGAGCATTGTGATGCTGTACATTGTATACAAATCAGATCATGAATTCAAATGGCTGTGTGATTTATGGTTGATATCTCTTAATATGTAAAATTTGATGTTGTTGAATCTTTCATAGTTCACAAGCATTTAAACTTTGGCTGCGTTTGTGTCCGGAAGGAGAGTTCCAGTACTACTAGATTTTACTAATGTTATGATACCTGCGTTATACCGTGAGTCTTTCATCCATTTCTTTGTGGAGCAGTAGCTTTTAACAGTTTAATGACAAACACTTAAAGAAGCAAAACCATAATAAAAAGGCATAGCTCCCAGACTTTTAAGAAACAGAAGTGCTTAAAAGCAGTATTTTTTATATGAGTTGTTCTTGCTTAGTTTTTAAACTGTGACTGGTGTTTAGTTAAATCTTTTACAGACTCAGTTCACTGAGGGTGACAGAAGTACTCACTTGAGCTCAATGAAAAGTAGACATGACAGTAAATTTTTCAGTCAGAGACAGGAGATCTTGTTATAGGAGTCAGTATGGGGGTCAGGGCAGAGCCTGTTGATGATTGAGGAAAAGAGAAGTAAATTCATTCTGCTTCAGGCACTTTGTCAAGTGCCAGTAGCTTACCATTGAGAACTAGTCACCCGTTCTAGTCTTACGGCCCTAGAGGTCACTCGTTTGATATAAATCATAGCACTGCATAGGCTCAGCAACCTATTGCCATCTGAGATGAAATAAAAAAAGAGGAATGCTTCATTCTGAATTGAAATGACTGCGAATATCCCACCACATGTTGCTGTTTAATGCAATATGTGGTTAGATATTGATCTCCAAAATCAAGTCATTAAAACGTGCAGGTTTTGTTTATTGGAATGAAGCAATTAAATGGTTCAGTTATGCCAGACCTTACCTTTTCTGATGAAAACTATTGATTTCTTGCCACAGCTTTATAAGCGACAATGTTTTTGATTACTCTTGACAAACCTCCTTGGAGTGTTAATTAAAATTGTACCAGATGAGCAGGTGTGGGAGATCATTAGATCGTCCGGATCACACACTACACTTCATATTCTGCAGCCTTGCATAATGAATGGGGCACAAGAGGGGAAAAACAATATCTTCATCAGCAGAATTAGCATCTTCTCTCTCTTTTTTTTTTTTAGCTAGGTGACATTACATATTACAGTACATCCATTTATAAGCTATTGAATAACTTCTACTGCATCCGATTAAATTCAATTTCTTTTGAAATATTACATTGCTACACAAACATAAAAAATTAAGTACTCGGCTGGTTTGTGTGTGAATGCTCATAAACTCGTGATACCCACTGCATTCTTTGAAAAACAGAGCAGAAACTTTAGACGCTTTCCTAGATAAGACATTTTAATAACATCTGCATTTTTCTTTTCCTTAACTACAGGATGGTATAAAATAGCATGAGAACTATTGATTATATTGGTTTTGAAACAGGAAATTATTTCATGATTTATTAATTTACAATAGATTTCTTGTCTGATGCAGTATTAATCAGTTGATAATTTTTTCACACCTTAATATTATGCTAAGACAATAAAAATATATTGCATTTGTTGTACTTGTGTTCTACAGTACAAGGATGGAGTATGCTACTGATTATGAAGCCTGCTGTGATGGGCAGCTCTGTTGACTAGACAGTGTAAGGGGAAAAAAAGGGAGTTAAAACAATTAAGAAAATTAAAGATGTAATGTAATTAAGCATGGGGTATGTGTTTGGAACAGCAGGGAAATTTGCAAAACATTTGATCACAAACTGCTTGGCCTGTAAATAAATAGCTTCAATTTCTGTTAACATCACGGGTGAGTCCTAGTCATCAGCTAACTGAAAGCTTGTGTGATATGTTTATAGCTCAGCCCAAGTCTTACTGAACTGGCAGTTTGGGGCTTAATGGATTTAAACTTTAAAAAGGGGGTTATTTCTAAAAAAAAACCCCCCACTTCAAGTAATAATTGGAAAAAGGTAGTGCCTGAACAGCAGCAGCATTTGGGATAGGTGTCCTCTTGAACGGAGCTAGAGCTAGACATCATATGCCCTTTGCCTAAGTAGTCTTCTCTCTGCCTGTTTATCTTTCTGGAAATTAGATAAAATTTACTGTGTAGTACTTGCAGTTCAGTGGTATTGCAGCATTTATTTAATGTTTATAAAACTATTTGAAATCCTAGCATAAATGTAAACTCAAATTGCAAATCTGATATACATTTCTTAATGCTTAATTGGCTGTGCATTATGCTTTCCAGAAACTCTCCAAAATGGAAATAATGTTCAAAAGAGGCAATCCTGTGTTAACTGTTCTGATTGCAGAATTATAAAAGCTAGCACCTTACAACAAGGGAAGAGAAGGTTTAGAAGTTACCTGCACGTTGGAAATGTAGATATATTATTGTCTTCCAGCAGAAATCCAGCCGAATAACTTGAGTTGTTCGACTGATTTAGGTGAGCAATACAAATGAGCTGGATATTAACTCCAGCCGGAGCAGTGACTCCTTTATAGTAATAGTGGTCTCTGTCTGAATGTTGTAATTTGATCGTGGTTTTTGAGCTTGAATGCAGAATGTGTTGATCACCTTTATTTTTTGACCTGATTCTCTAAGATGTGGATATTTTTTAAGTTATGTAAAGCATTTTTTAAATGGATGAATTTACTACTTGCTGACTTCACTTGGAAACATTGCTTCTTTTCATTGCATTTGAAAAGGATGATGTTCATTCAAATGCATATAATTTGCAGGACAATTTTCCGTAGACTTAAAAAATAATTTGGAAGCTCGCTCTGTAATCTTTTTAGAAGAAGGTATTTCTATTCCTGGACTATAATTTCTTTTGGGTCAGACTGAAAAAAAGGAAAGAGGAGATTATTTCCAAACAGTGACTGAAATTACCACGTACATAATGTTTGCTTGGTAGCTTCAGAGTGGGTGAAACAAGATTGATTCTCACAGGATGGTTTAATGTGGATACCTCTGTAACAGCCAGTATCGCCTGGTAACCTTTGGAATAGCCTTCATGAGAGGTTGTTAAACAAAGTGGAATGGAAACTAATACGTACTCTCAGACCCTGTCAGGGCTGAAGTATAATGTGAGAAACCTTGGAGTGTTGCTGCTTGTGTGCTACCTTTTTGGTGGATAAATAGGTTACTGCAACAGCTTGTAAGAGTCAAACTTATGAGAGCTAAACTTCGCAGGAAAAAGCCAGTAACAAAAAAGATTAAATAATCTAACAGGTATAGCTGAAAGAGAGAGAAGAGAAGATCATATGCTGTGAGCATCTTGGGTGTATTCTTCCATGTTATTCAATATTTTTGTTTCTGTTGATTTGAGATTTAAAAAGAAAGATTAGTGATACTAAGATTTTCAATGGCATTCCAGATGTATCACATGATTTATTAATATATAATACTTCTGGAGGTAGAGAAACGGTTTTGCACTACATGATCAACATCCTAAGGGAAAGCTGAGTGAAACTATTTCAGTTTTGTACTCTAAAATTGAAAATACTTTTTTTGTCTGTGAATGCATCCAAATAAGCTTTCAGATTTCTGCCTTTTCTGCTTTCCAAAAATACTAATTGAATAAAGCTGAACTGAAGTAGTGGTTATGTGAAGATGCAGAATAGTAGCAATAATAATTATAATAATTCTCCTTTACATAGTTTCTTTAATTTCAGGAGTCAAAGCATTTCACAATCGGTGATTAAATGTGAAATGGCCAACGTGCCTGAAAGACAACTTTGATCGCCCACAAAGGATGCATCACTAACTAGCCAAAATGTAGGCAGCATATAATGTAGTATATTATTGGATAGGCATGGAAAAATCTCTGTGCTTCTAACTGTTGATTTCCTATCTTTTCTTCAGAACAATTACATCACTGTGTTTACGAGTAACTCTTTTCTTTTGTTGCATTCAATGGCTGTTAGCCATATTGCATGTAAAATAAGTGAAACTTGCAATCTCTCAGGATTAGTGGTTCTCTTTATTCTTTGCTCCATATTGAAAATCATTCCTGTCAGCTGATGGTCTCCATGCTGCCTGGAAGAACTTTGGCATAGTTTTCCTAACCTTTCAAACAGTAAAAGCAAAACTCTGCTTTGATTTAAAAAAAAAAAAAAAAAAAAAAAAAAAGAAAGCTAGAGGACTTTGGCCCAGAGCCATTAAGGATGCAGGCGACTGCACTGCGGTCTGACAGCATATTCCACAAAACACTGAAAAGTTCTCCTCAGGGTCCCTGGAGTGGGCTGAGGCACTTTGCTTGTACTTAACATATATCAACTGTCACCCGACGGCAGTCGGCGTTGAACTGAACACAATGGAACATCCAGATGGTCTAAACAAAGCGAACAAATGTTCACTGCTATTAAAAGCTGTTTACATCAACTTCCAGTATTTCATGTGCTGAAGTTTATATTGTGTCACTGCTGGGGTGCTTAGCTCTATCCTCAGTTCGTATCAGGGATTTCAAAACTATTGTTGCTTATGTGTTAAAATAACATTCTGAATATGCCTTAAATACATGCCACTGAACTTTTTTTTTTTTTTAAATAGGAAATTGGTCATTGTATGCTAATCACATGCTTTCAAATATTGTAATTGATTGTCCCATCTAATTTCCCTTTACTTTTCCCCCAGTGTAGCCTCCCTCCAGCACCACCCCCACCAAACATGTGTCGAGCATATACCGTGCCGTGCCAGCTCTTTTTGGGCACATAGCTGATCACTGCTGGACCGGACCGCCTTGCTGCCCTAGCAGAAAGTGCCACCAGTGCTCACTAGCCATGTGATGGGGATGTTTGTGTGTGGAGTAGTTTGCTTTCTTCCCTGAAAGACTCTGAGCTATCTACTGCTGTCTTATTAGTGATTAAGATGTGTAAGTGACAAATGGACATTTTACATCTCCTTCCTCTGACCCTTGTTCCTGGTGTACGCTTTACTGAAAGTCCAGATCCTTGCCTTCTACTCGCTAAAATAAATTAATTGGTGGGACACAAGCTTCGCTCAGGCTATTGTTTTTCATGAAGCTGCAATGAAATTCTTAGGAAGACTGTAAATGAGGAAATCTTTCCAAAACAGTGCTGTATTTTGCAAGCATGGTTTCTGGTTAATTGTATACCATTCTTGAAAGAATGACCAAAAATGCTTGGAAGTACTAAAAAAAACCCACTTAATTGCACTGATTTAAAGAATTGAGAGGTATAATATTCTTTCAAATATGTGAGTGAAAGATCACATGCAAGCTGTTACCTGTCTGCAGAGTATTTGTTTGCAAAATACAAATCAACTGTTTTTTCACTTCATTTTAAAATGAAACCTAACCAGCTCTCCCTTCTCCCCACAAACATCAGATTGTTAAGGTCTTAGAGAAGATCGAATTGGACTGTTAACCTTTTCAGGTAGGGACTTTTTTCTTTGCTTTGTGCCCTGTAGCCCTAGCTGTTACTGGTCACCGTGGTAGAAATAATAAAATGGAAAAAAAAAAAGGCACTTGACAAACATTTTTAAACCACAAGAATCTAATATTGGTGTTCACTATTTCTTTGTAATACCAGTTGTATTTATCCCAGCATATGTCAGTCAGGTGCTTGTTAGTGATAGCACTAACTTTCACAAAATGGACAAAAACGTGCATATTTCTTCTAAGAGAGAAATCCTGTCACACTTCATAGGTTTTGAATAAATAGAGCTCTGCAGCATCAAAACAGGGCTACTGTGAACATGTTCTGAAGGTCTATATGGAGTATGTTAGCGATATTCTTTCTAAGATGTTTATACCATGCAGAAGATTTTTTGAAGAAGTATTGCAATTCTCAAAGTTAGTGCATTTACAAAGTGGTTAAGGAAATTATCATTCTGAATTCAGGAGGTTTCTTTAATAACCTATTAATGTTAAAAAAGGATGGTAATTATATGATATATAATACACAAATTTTTTTGCTTGTTTACAAATAGTAGTTGTTACTCTGTAAGCCTGTTAATTACAATGTTGAATATAAGAGTTTGGATACTGCAAGACTTTTAGTATTGAGAAATATGATGTGATTTATTACTTTGTAAGTGTGATTTTACTGCCTCTGTAAATGTATGAATGAACGATTGAAGCTGTCTCAATCTTGCTTGGTGTTTTTAAAAACTTAAAAAACAGAGGTACCTGTAATAAAATGTAATGTTTTACAGAGCCATTTTCCTTTCTGACAACAATATGTGATCATAGTACAAGATAAAAATATTAAATGTTAATATCTGGTTTCACTATTAGTTGCAAAGGTGATATGGCAAATAGTGCATTTTTCCTGGTGTGTTCTGGCTGATAATTGTTAAGTCGAATACAAGACCAATGCCTGTTTTCAGAAGCTTTGAACGTGAGGTTCCCAGATCCAGATTTGGTACACATAACTTTTTCAAGTCAGTTCCATTTCATTCTGAGCTTTAATAAAATATTTAACTTTAGGCTATTGATTTGAAAATCTTGTTTGTGGGCTCCCCCCCCCCCCCCCAAATGTTGCAGAGAACCAGAACAAACTCCCAGGTTCTTCATGATCTTCTCATTATTTTTTTGTTGCATGGCTAAATCTCCTTTCCTTGGTGCTGTGTCTGTTGTACAAAGACCAAACCCTTGGGTTGGAATCCTTAGGAATAAAGTTACTGCTGGTAATTTCCTTTGAGTTCTGCAACACCCACATTGTTTTCAGAGGTGAAGTGGCTTCTTACAGGCATCTTTATCTGTGGAATGTAATGGAAGGGGTCTGATATATCTCTGTCATGAAAGGTCTGTGATTCACCTTATTGTCCTGAGTTTTTCTGTCATTTTCCTGTCCCCTGAGTCCTTGAACCCAGCAGGTATACAACACTGCTTTGCACGGAGATCATCTCCTGGCATTATGGTGAACTTTGCTTGCAGGACACATACTCTAGAAACACCAGGGTAAGGTTTTGCACAGTGAACTTGCACAATGTTTAATTCTTAATTCACAGTGCATCAGAAACATATGAAATATATGGAAGAAGTAGGGTTAAACCCTGGTGACACTGGTGGGCATAGCATTTGAGACTTCTTTTCTAGAAGGTCAAGCTAGTTCCTATATTACACTGGAACATGACAATAAAAGAACCAAATATGATTCTGCATTACAAAATGATTAATCTCTGATGTTTCCATTCCAGGGAGTTTATTGCCAAAACTACAGGAAGTGGATGCATGAGGAAATGTTTTACAATAAATGTGACATCATTAATTTTAAGTATTTCACTCGGCAAGACCTTTCTTGAACATGCAGAATGATAGAGAAAGATAGATTTTTGCTTTACGTAAAGGAGCCCCGAGAGGTATCAGGACAGAAAACTCTTGCAAAACCACGGTTCTCGTGTTTGACAGGGGTCAAGCAGTATGCCCGCTGTAGATGAGCCATTCAGAGCCAGATTGTCAATCCAAATGCAAGCTGCTCCGTTTCCTGTTTATGCCTGTGCAGAGTTACACATCCTGACTTGCTTGCCTTCAGCTGCAGGTTTTTCCGCACTCCCTAGGAGATTTCTTTCTTAAAATGGCTTGTTATTTATCATTTAAGTAAGCCATTGGAATTTTGTTAATTCCTGTTTTACTTAGCACATGCAAAATGGTATCAGTAGCTAAAGGAAGATAATGTTAAAGTAGTAAGAGTTACTGATACTACTAATTAAATGACCTTTGCAAAACAAAATCTGATCAGTCTATGCCTGAATGTAGAGAACCGATGCCAAGTTTACTGCTTCACAGAGGCCTGGCCTATTGTATATCTGACCTCAGGTTATCAGCAATTAAAACCTGGTCTAGTAATTTAAAAATAAGCTTTCTGTATATTACACATTTACAATTTTCCATCTGTCATAAGCTTAATTAAACATGTTTGTACCATAAAGGGACATTCTTAGCAGAGCAGTTTGCTTGGTATGTTTATGAAGTTCCTCCATGGACAGAGATTGTTAGGATTTTTTTGTTATTCAGCAGTATAGCTCCTAAGTAGTCTTTTTTTTTTTTTTTTTTTTAATTCCCCAATCCAATAAAGTGAAGTGAAAACCAAACATACCCGACAGTTCACTGTGCTTTGTCCTTTCCCCTTAAAATTGAGAAATAATTCTGATTATAGCCAGGTTAGCCCTGTCAGAGTTGTTCTGCATTGGCTAAGTCATGCCTTTCTTTAAAGCTGAAGTTTTACTAAATTTAATGGGCTTTCTTATAGGTAGCAAAGAGCTTCTGTTAATCACCTACATGCCTGGCTTAAAAGCTAAAGGAGGGTAGTTACTGAGGAAGGAGATTGCTAATAAGGCCTTACTTCCAAGCAAATGTGGATGCTATTTGATAAAATGACTGACAATGAACTACATATTCCTCCCTCCACCTCTTTTGTTGCTTTACTGTAATTAGAAGTTAGATCTTTAACACATGCTACACTGATTTATATAAAAGCACCAGATTGAAGATGGAAGGGATTTTATTAACCTAACAGTAGAATTTCCCATAAAATAACTGATATATGGCATGAGCAGAGCAAGTGTATAATAATAATCAGAGTATGTTGAACCAGCATAATTGCAAGAAAAAAAAAAAAGAGCATTTTGCAGCTTTTCTGCAAATTTGAAAGAATTAGGAAGAGTCATATTTTCACTGTACTAAGTAGGAGTAGGATTGGTCATGATCTTCAGCTGGGGTCAACTGGCCTGGTTTTAAAGTTAATGGCCCTTTTGCCCTTACACTATCAAAGACTATAACCTGTGAGATACTGATAAAGACTTTGACAAAAATATCTAAGCACCTATAATGAAAATGAAGAAGTTCCTCCTTTGATCGCTTATTCCTAGTTTGTGAATAACTCCATTAAACTTGGTAGTGCTTTCTTTGCTTACAGGGTTTATATCAGTATGGTATCTAAATACTCGCCAAGGATTAATGGGTTTTAATTTAGTGATACCACTATGAGGCAGAAAAATCTCATTGTTCCCATTTTACAGACTGAAACTGAGCAACTTTATGTAGTGTTTTGTGTAACTTAGTGTGAGACTGAGACATGTCTTAAGCCCTTGGTTTTTCCAGTCACAACTCTGAGGTGGGCTTAGCCACCCATCCTACATACTGAAGTACCAAAGATTCACATCTGATACCTGTGTTCTGAACTTTGTCCCCTTTCAAAACTCACTCCCTCCCCACCAAAAAGAAAACCCAAAGCCACAAGTCTGCTTTGGAAAAGTCATTACAGAAAGTATTATTCATATACAAAACTGAATGAATTCCTTTTCTCCTAAGGGATGATTATATTTAATGACAGAGTAGAGCTGAGGTTTGGAAATTTGGTTTTAATAGATGTTGAACTAATCATTAAATGCAATCAAGTTTATTTCCTATTTTATTTGAAGTCAAAAGGGTGGTCAGAGTCTCTTTCCAGACATTCCCTGTTGTCTTGATAAATTTTGTTAAATAACAGCTGATGAGAGTATTTATATCTTGAGTAAAGTGAGTATTGTTTGACTATAATTTTCTATTTTTATCATCATTTATTGTTTGCTTCTTACATTATAGATGTACTTGATGTAAATTGCAGAAAATAGCATTTTAAACCTTTTTTCCTCAATTGTCTTTTCAGTACATATAAGATCATGAAAACACTCTGCAGTACCCAAGTTAACTTGAGAATGGTTAAGCAGCAATTCCCTTGATGACCATGTTCACATTGTGAGATGCATCAACACACGTGTTTTGTCCATCAGGCCAAAAGAATATCCCATTTAGGGCTTTTCCCCACAGTAATCAAGGGTGAAGACAGCAAAACAGCATTCCCTTCAGAGGATGCAGCAACAAAATGAACTCAACATTTGTTAAAGACTAAGACCTGGTACTAGTTCCTTTTTGCACTACATTGTAGTGTGACTTCAGTTTCCTATAGCAAAGGCAGCCAGGGTAAAAAGTACAAGACTGCAGATTAATTTAGCAAAAATGTGTATAAAGCTCCTTAGGTTCAGACTTCTTGCTGGTCAAAGCTGGCCTATTGACCCTTGTCCACTCTAGGTGGGTAAACCTGCAGGTCTTTGCTAAGGTATGCTTGCAGTGTGAAAGGTCTCAGGCTCTAATTAAATGCAGAACACATGTAAATAGCCTTTCCAGATGTTTTAGTTAATGTAACTATCAATCTGAGCCTAATGCCTTCCTTTGATTTAGGAGGTGAAGAAGTTGGTGTGAAATATTTGTGTCTTTGAAAATTTTAAAACATGGTATATGGTTTCCTCTTATGATTTTCACTAATTTTTGTCTTCTTATTTATAGCAAAACCCATTTTGCATACCAGAAGTGTATTGGCTGCCTTTTCCTGGGAAAAAAAACCTGTCTGGCATAAAAGCAAATAGCCTGTGGATTTGGCAAGATGATAACCAGAAAGGTTATTATTAGTTTCAAAAGATTTCTCTTCCATTTGCAGTGGAATATTGCATTATGCTTCTATTTGAGAAATGTGAATAGTAATCTCACTTTTATGCACCTTGGGATGGCTTGCTGGAGACCACTCAGAATTTTACTTTAAAAAACAACCAAACAAAACAAACTATGTTCACGGCTTTGTTTTAAAATATAGGTATATTTTTACTAAGGACCCAGTTTTACCAGCCTCTTCTTTGTAGAATTCCCATCTGCTCTGATTATTTGAGAAAGGCTAATTTGTTGGGTTGCTTTGCCTTTGTTTAGTTTCTTCTTTTTTTTTTTTTCTTTTTTTTCAGAATTCTTAACCTTTCCATACTTTCAGTGTATTTTTAAATTATTGCAAAAATTCCCCTTCCTTCTCCTGTGGCTAGCAGGAAGCCAGCAGGATACCAATACTGCTTACTCATGGAAATTAAAAACAAAACAATAGGTAAGAAAAATAAAGAAATAGTAATAGAACAAACAAGAGACACTATCTTTTCTGTTAAAGCTTAATGCGTTGTGCATTAATTAATATACTGGAGCTTAAAGTATTGAAACTTCCCCAGGGGAGTTTCTGCAGAGTTTGTCTCCTAGTTATTTCAGTGTCTGCAACTGAAATATGGTGTTGAACTACTAGTCCTGTCTGTGTGCCCATAAAATGGCTAAAAAAGCAGTAAGCCAGTAACAGTAGCCTTGCAGCCCAGAGTCCATGTTCAAGGTGTGATAGTTTATATGGAGAGGCAATCTATTAATTTATTTTTCTCATACCCCTGCAGACGCCGGTGTTTACAGGACTCACCAGGCAGGCACAGGTGATGTCAGGTTGTCTGGACGTGTGTGTTCATCGTACCCTCAATGTGTGAGGTCTTCCTCACTCTCCTCTCAAGTCTTTGCTGAGGTGCTTGGACTATCCTGTGCTTCTGCTCCCAAGCAGAACCGCAGAGCGTGCCAGGGGAGCACTTTCCTTTGAGTGCACCAGCCCAGACAAGGGGACCAACAACTCCTCATTACCCTGCTTTGTGCTGTTAAAAAAAACCTTAGTAAAAAAGAAAAGAGGAAAGTATGCTTCCATCTTCTTTTCTCTTTCTCCTAGTGATGCTAGTGATATGATTATGTGATTAAGTTGCCTATTTCCCTGTGAATCAAAATATAGCTCCTTAGGGTGTCTATTTGAAACATTTTTTGATGCAATTACTTAATTTGCATTTATGTAACTTGTAACCTACTCCTCCTTCAAAAACATAGATTCCAAGTTCTCAGTCTCATATTTTTCTCCAAAGTTGCATATCTTTTATTTTCTTAAATCTTTACTCTAAGTTCATCAGCACCATGGACATATGATTGGAGACTTGTATCCAATGCAACATCTTCAGTTTAGACTTTGGGATAAATGGACTTCTCCATTTGCTACTGACACGTGTGTGAAGAACAGCTCATAACATGATTGAGCTCCATTGATTTTTCATAAAAGTTTAATAAGATTATATAGGTCAAAAGCTTTGCAAAATTTGCAGTGAATTCCTGTGGTGATCTGAACAAGACTTCGTGGGGAGAGCTGACACCAGAGGAATTTAAATACACATTGAATTATATGGAGGGTAATGAGGACTCGAAACTTTTTTTTAATTGTTTTGAACATCAGACTTCAGATTATGAGATTTATAACATTACATGGCTCTCCTTGTTTATGTTTTGGTTTTGTTTACAGGTGACTCGCACATAACAGCTTTAGTAGGCAACAGATCTCAGAAAAATACTTGAATTGCTCCCCCCAAAAAGGAAACCTCAGATTTACATGTGAATAAATAGTTTTGGGTTTTGTCCATTTTCCCCTGAAATAGTTGACTAACATTGTATGAATGCATTCAAATCAGGTGAGGCTCCAGCTGCGCTACAGTTTTTAACCAAGCCCGGGGCACAACTATCTAATAAGTTTCCTGAGCTGGTTGCAGTACGAGTTAGATGACATTTAAAATTGGCTGGGCAAAATGCAGAATCAGTGGTACATCAGTTACAGATGTCCTCTGGGCTTACAATACAGAAAACACCTCTGCAGAAAGCCTTGGTAGCTCCCCCAAGAGCTTGGAGGTTGTCCCCAGGCCCCGTCCCCTCCTCTGTGCTGGTCCGGGAGCCCTGACCACCGGTGGGGGAAGCCTCGTGCGGCACATTGCTGCTGCTGTGCTCGTGGCTGAGGGCCAGTTGCAGGCTGAAGACTGGCCAGGTTCGTCTGAGGGGTCGTCCCTCAGGACATGAATTTTTCAGGAGCAGCAAAATCTTTTTGTGGCCTAACTTTGTTCCCTGAGCTTGCAGACCGCAGAGGAACAGGATGTTTATTGTATGTATGGTGACTGTTCCCACTGAAGAGGGGCTGCCTCTAGGGTGGGCACAGCTCCCTTCTGGGGACTGCACAACCGTACCTTGTAATGGTGTCATGTAGGTGCGGGTCCTGAGGACCTCCAGTGGGAATGGGGGCTACACCTGGGAAGTCTGTGCCTGGCTGTCCTTAATTCCCTTTTCAGCAGCAGGAGGCACATTCTTCTTTCCTCCCATGCTTAATACTTGCCTTTTCCCAGTGCTAGCAGGTGTGCTGCCTGTTTTTGCTCCCCACACTGAACTCCAGAACTCGGTGCAGCTCTGCTCGGATGGAGGGAACAGCACAGGGTTTCAAAACCTGGGTTTGGTCCCTGATCCTGCCACTGAAGCGCCCCAGGACTGATTCATTCCCTTTGCCTCTCTTTAGCTTGATTATCTCCTTTACAAAAAAACCCCATCCCAAAACATCATCACTCCCACCTTTGAAGACTTACACTGCCTTCGGTGTGCTTTGGGCTAGGAGTGCCATGAATTAAGATGAGGATTTCATTAAATTCCAGTCTTGCCTGTACCATGGTAGCGGTTCCATACAGCTCTTCAGGAAAGCGTGTGCAATGTTCCTCCTGAATGCGCTAAGAATAGAATTTAATGCAAGTAAGGTGCCGTGTTTAATCTAATCCTCAAGTTAGCATTATCAAATGATGTTTCAGATATAGGATGTGGTAAAAGTCTTCTTATCATTAGCTGATGTTTTTGTGTCACAGGTACTACATAGATGACTTCAAGAAAAGGTGTAGAATTTTATTTTGAATTCAAAAATCACAAAATATAGTTTGTTGAGAACATTAATAAGTTTTGGCCACAGGTTTTGTGGCATGGGGCAGTATCCTATTAAAAAAACCTAAGAATGCCAACTTTCATAGGAATCTAACACACTGAAAAATGAGCTTTGTGCTCCCTTGCTAGCTGGGCAGTATGAGGGGAGAATTCAGTGCATAAATTGAAAACCCTCTGGAAAACATTCTTTATAGCTCCAATAAAGTCCTCTAGCTAGTTCAGTGTTTGCTGCTGACACCAAAGACACCTGAATATTCCTTAATGTACTGAAATGTCTCAGAGGGTCACCAGTAAGAATTGCGCATTTTCTGGTATGGCACAGACTTTTTAAAGGTTCCTCTCTATTATCATCTTCATTGCTGTCCTATAGATGAAAAAACGGGTAATTCTCCATTTGCTTTATGCGCTGCCTCAGTGCAGCGGCTATGTCCCAGAGTGATGCACTCAAAGTGTCAAGTACAAACCCAAAACTGGTGAATGGATTCTGCAGGAGCTATAAATTCCCTCTTCTCCAGAGGTTATTTCTGCACTCACCCTTGGTGTGCAGAACTTATTTCTGTGCTTGGATTAATGTTTAGGTTTTCTTTGTAGGTCATCTTATATTCTAAAACCTAAATTGAAATCCTTCTGTTCACCTATTAAATTTGTGGGTTCTGTATGTTATACAGTGTTTTTTAAGGGGGGGAATTCTTTTTTGAATTATAGTTCTTCAAGAGAAATGGGTATTTTCTCTATAACTTTTCCTGTCAGTACATTCAGAAAGACAGTCCAGCAATGGTTTAGGTGCTGGTATTTTATAGTTAGTATCTTATAATTAAAATATGTTTTCATATAATTTTAATTTATCCGGTACATATGTCAGGCTCTAGATCTTTGCACAATATCTGTTGCTACTAAGACACTGTAATTTGTTAGTACTTCAGCATCTGCACTGTGCTACATTTCCTTCACACAGATGTGTCTTGATGACGTTTCCATTAGTATTAATTCTGATAGAGTGTATTTGTGTAAAGATTAGGACCTGGAGCTGGTTAGCAGGTTTCAAAAGCCATCACCCTGGAGAGAGTGATACTTTAGCTATGTCAGCAAGCCAAGGTGGCTCACCAAGCAAAAAACATCATCTGAGCTGGGGATGGACCCAGGAAAGGGCTATATGGAGGACAGGACTCTGTTGCCCACTGCTGGGTGGACAGCGCAGGTCTTGGCTGCTGCCTCCTGTCTTCACTCCAGCTCTGCTCTCAGGTGTAGCAGGAAGGGCAGGGTCCTGTGGATCACCTAGCCCTGTGATCCATGTTGAATACTGAGGACTAAGCTACTGGACAAGGTAGGAGATGAAAGTAGTTTGTTTTCCTTTTCTGTTCTGCACTCCCAAAATTACTCTGTAGCTTTCCCCAAAGTCACTCAGGTTGGATAGGTTTTGTTCCCCCCACTCCCTGTATCTCTAAAGTGGGGATTCACCTAGGTGAAATATTTGGGGGACCTACAGGGAAAGGGACTATATATATGCAAAGAACACTTTTTCAGGTCTGTTATACGGCAGTTGATTTTATACGTAAGCAAGGTTGGTTTTATGAGGTTTTTCCCACCCCTTGAAAACTGAGCACCCCTTTTTGTTTTCTTGGCTACATTTTCTCATTAATCTCTTACTCTGCTAATGTGTGTTATTTTTTTTCCTTCTCTGTAAAGACTTGTGTTTTTCAAATGTGTATGAGTAGCATTTATCCCCTCCTCCAGTAATGTTATGACTACTTATGTTTTATGCTTCTGAAGGATTCAGCACCGTGGGAAAATACAGAATGCTGTGTACCAAAGAAATAGAAGAATATTAGTGTATTCAAATGAAGGGAAATAAAAATTGAATCCAGACTCACATTTGCCTGTAAATTATGAGAATGTGTACAAGTGTAATTTGATAGAGAGTAACTTAACTGTAGCTTAGTAATGACATACTTTATCCTCCGCGCGAACAATAAGAAATGTGGTTTTGCTTCAAAAATAGAGTTGAAGTGTTAGGCAGGGAAAACAGTGTCTCTTACAGGTTACATTAGACCATTGGAAAATATTAATGTAGGGAATCTTAGAGATAAGACCAGAAAAAACAAATCAGCATTCACAGAATTGGCTTATTTATGTATAAATGGATTTCTTTATAGGGGTTGAGTGTTTTTGTCTTCAGTCAGACTCATCCAAGGGATGAGTTCTGAACTGAGGATGTGGTTAACTCCAAATGCTCAGGAAACTGCAAGCACTGATTTCTGCTGGAGGCCTCTGCATTATCTCCTTGTCTCCTGTTTGTCTTCTCTGCCCTCCCTGCCTTGTCCCTCTTGCTTTCCCCCTCCCTCCTCAGCAGTTCTTGCTTCCCTTGCATTGTCTCAGGTCTGCTCACCTGCCCACGGAGGTGGACCCTAATGCCAGCACGTGGCACTGACTTCCACAAGACTGTCTGAAGGTGGAGGTACTCCAGGAACCACGGAGTTGAGGACCGCCAACACCGGCAATGTTGGGCTTTTACCATTTTCACAGCAGATTTGTGGCCCAGTGTAACTTCCACTGCCCTCAGCAGGGACAAAGGAAACCCAGAGAGGCTGCAAGAGATCCCAGCACCATCAGCACACGCCACACAGGTAGTGGGAAGGACCAGAGAGAGCTGGCGAGCAGCAGTGACCTGTGCGCCAAATGCAGCTGTCTCTCAACAGCAGGAGTTACAGGAGCACGAAGGAGGGCAAAAAGAGCCTGGAGTTTATGGGGAGCAGTACATATGTAGAAATAGGCCACATCTTCTCTGGTGGGAGAAATGTGCTGCCTTGGACGTACCATGGTGTTGAGCGGGTGGGGGGAAGGTCCCTGAGGAGGGGGCTTGGCTTAACCCTGGGGATGCTCATGGGAACTTCAGCCAAGCCCTTCAAAATTAAATGTGTTCATGTTTCCTGTCTGGGAAGATCTGTGCCCTTAGGAAACGGGCAACTCTTTGAACGTAGAGGGCTTGTGTCTAAGCTAACTTCTGTGGTGCCAGAAAAGGAGGAGCCCAGCAAGCGTGGGGCTGAGGAAAGGGAATGCAGCTGAAGGCGGGGTGTGTGACAATGCAGGGGGTGCGAGTAATATGATGAGTACGCATCTCACTGTCTTGGTGGGGTTTTTGGTATGTCACTGCAAATGTCAGCACAGTGTTTCAAAGTAGGGAATTCTTTTAAAAATAAATTCCATCTCTTCTCCAGCAACCCTCTTTGAGGAAGGTTGTCTTTAAGAAACCCTTCATTTTACAGAGCCTTTGCTGGCTGTTTTAAGGAGGAGCTCGTTGTGTGTGGCATTTTGGTGTGACTACAGAGTGGGTGATCAGCTCCCCTTCTCCTACCACTGTGTGCGGGGGCTCCGGGCAAAAAGCAGGTACGCACCAGCACTCCCCTCCTCCCCAACTACGTGTACCCCAGCACAATAATCCACACTGCGGATTAGGGTGTATTAGGTGGTGGACTGTGAAATAGCTTCTTAGGAATATTGGTATTTATCAGTAGATAACTACAGTCTACTGTCCCTAGTGAACACTGTTATTTCTGAGAAATTAAAAAAACCCAACAAACCCAAACTCATAAATAAGTTGAAAAACCCACAAAACTTACATTGAGAGCTTTCTGGCTGTTGCTATGTTTTGGAGTAATACATTGTCCAAGATATGGCACTGCTATGATATATTAAACTAATATATCATAAGAGTGTCATAGCTTTGATGATGTATTAATGTAATACATCGTTAAGGTGCCATTGCTCTTATGATGCATTACTCAAAATATTACCAACTGGTTGGGTTAGCACACAAGCATCTGTGTGTATGAAGCAGTGTTTCTATACCGAAAACTACAGTGAAACTTAGAAAAATCTTGCATCTGCAAGAACAAGTTAGGAAGACCTGAAAACCAGGGGCTTCTGAAGAGAGGGTTGAGCTGGGTGGGACCAAAACTGAGGTTGTAGCTGTGTGCTTGCAAAATCTCTGTCTGAATGTACAGAAAATATGTGCAGGGGAGGAGAAACTGCCTGTGTTGGAACCAATGGTAAGTTTTCGTTCCCTTTCAGAGTAACGTGATATGTGCTATAATACATGAACAAGTTCAGCATTTTTCCGAAATGTCTTGACATGATTTTTTTTCAGGGTACTTTTTGCAATTTGCCTTACACCTTGCAATTTGCTATCATATTTTCTGGGAAAATTAGGTTGAACAGGTGTCATGGTTTAACCCCAGCTGGCAAATAAGCACCATGCAGCTGCTCGCTCAGTCTCCCTGCCCCCTCAGTGGGATGAGGGAGAGAATTGAGGAGGGGGGGGGAAGTAAAACTTGTGGGTTGAGATAGAGACAGTTTAATAGGACGGAAAAGGAAGAAAATAATAATAATGATAATAATAATAATAATAAAAGAGTTAGAATATACAAAACAAGAAATGTGCAATGCAGTTGCTCACCGCTCACTGACCAATGCCCAGCCAGTTCCTGAGCAGCAGCCCCTGGCCAGCTTTCCCCCCAGTTTATGTACTAGGCATGACATCACATGGTATGGAATACCCCTTTGGCCAGTTTGGGTCAGCAGCCCTGGCTGTGTCCCCTCCCAACTTCTTGTGCCCCTCCAGCCTTCTGGCTGGCTGGGCATGAGAAGCTGAAAAATCCTTGACTTGGTCTAAACACTACTTAGCAACAACTAAAACATCAGGGTGTTATCAACATTTTTCTCATACTAAATCTAAACCACAACACTATACCAGCTACTGCGAAGAAAATTAACTCTATCCCAGCTGAAACCAGGACAACAGGTTTTATGCAGACATAAAAGCTCTTTTGCCTTGGCTTTTATTTGTAATTTTTGTTGTGTGTGTCAGCCATTTCTGGTTTCAGAAAGAAAAGTAGGGTAGGTTCTTGTAAGCAGTGACCATCTTTCAACAAGGTTTGTTTTTACCACATTTCCAGACATAGCCAGTCTTGGACAAGCTTTGGAGAAGCATTCTGAATCAAACTGAAAGATCCCCAGCACCCTAAACTGGATATCAAATTTGAACAAAAGGTATTACAAACATGTTAAATACTGATGATGATGTTAAATACTCATCTCCTTGTTTTCTGACAAAAAGACTTTAGGTGTTAAGTGTGCATTTATCCGTATGACTTTTCTATTTCTTGCCTTCTTTAAGTGTACTGTAATGTAGTGGATGTTATGGATGTTATTGACTGTATGTATGTCCTTGAATGGACTGTATTTATTGCCTGGTTTTGTTGAAAATACAGCTTTCAAATGCTCTGGTCTTGCAATGGTACATCTTTGCTAAATTTAAATATTGGTGTTTGTTTAATCTCTTTTGCCATTCATAGAGCTGGGTGCAAGGTTTGCCCATTATTGATATATTTTTACCTCTGCCATGTTTAGAAACAGAAGGATGCAGAGGCAGATGTAAAATACCACTCTTTGCTGAACCCATCGAGAGAGAAGTTCAGGAACATTTCTAAGTACTGAAAAACAGCCTTTCCAGTATAAATTGCTCTTTTGTTCTTTATGACGAGAAGCATAAAGTATGCAGTATAAAAAGTTACATTTCTCAGGTTTCACCCCAAGCAACATTTGCGTAACTTTACCCACTTTTTTACGTCACAGTACCTTGACCACTAGATGGCATTGACATTATTAGTGTAAGTGGGGAGGAGATGGAGGATGCTCAAACCTCCTCCCTTCAATGGCCCCCATCTTCCTTCCTGCCACTCAAGAAGCCCAACCAGACAAGAAAATCCTCAAGTACCCAGAGTTAAGACCATACCAAGTGCTGAATTTTCAGGAGGTCTCCACTGATTACTGCACAGTCGCTGCAGAAATGTTGACCCAACCTACATGGCAGATTCCTGCTACTGGACAGTTTTCAATTGACTGTGAACAGCTGAGATTGCACCTGCAGCAACCCCAGACATAACCCATGGAAGACACTGGTGCATGGACTTGCCAGCTACTGTGTTATAATGCATTCACAGTGCTCAGCAGACTACTTTTTGTCTTGGTTTCTTTTTGGTATTCTGGTAATCTCTGTAATATTTATTGCCATGGTTAAATTCCCCTGATCCTGTCACCATTCTTGCTTATAATTACTGGGAATTATGACATTAGTGGGCATTCCAGGCATCTCTCATAATAAGAAGCAGTTATAGTTGGCGTTACCAACCCGGGATGTTAAAACAGATCTGTGTATGTAGGTTTACATCCTTTTCAGGCCAACAGAACAGTGTTTTGGAGCACGAAAGTTGATACTAGAAAGTCATGTTGCTGTCCTTTAATAGTGCTGGTATGACCTTAGCTTTGTGTAACATTTATGTCTTTATGAAAGCCTAGATGGAGAGCTTGAAAAAAATCTTGGGAAGTTGGTTGTAAGAAGCAATTTCTCTGGAAAAAAGTATGATGAGGAAAGGTATATTTAAGATATACTTCTAATTTTTTTTCATCTGTCACTCTTGATATTTTTGAAATTGGGATTCCGGCCAATTCCTACAATTGTGCTCCAGCGTCAGGACTAGGACTGTGCTCTGGCCAGTACATGGGCCTCACACCCTCCTCCCTTAGGCAGAAAGGGAATTTATATTTAGGTTTCTTAGTAGCAAAAGCACAGGCTTGTTTGTATTTAGTTTGGGAAACAATTGGTGTTTTCTGCTAACCTGTGCAATACTGGAGGAGCGTTTCATTGGGTGAAGTCGTAGAAGTTTTTGCTGCTAGGTTTGTCACACTGTTACTGATACAGAAGCAAGAGAAAAAGCCACATAAATGAGCAAACCCCAAACCTTTTCCAATGGTTTCCTCAGTCACTATGGCTTCTGTGTGTCTTGTTGGCTTTGGTGGTAACTCAAGTAGTGTAGGAGCGGTGGCTGTGATAGGTCACAGGCAATTCAACAGTTTGGCATATTTTGTGACCTAACAGATGTTGTCTTGCTGGTTTCTGCATGCTTGGGAGGGTCTGCTCCTGCATGTGTGTCATTTCTGCTTCAGAGCTCGATGTCGACTGATATCAAGTGACTACCTCTGGGACCAAGACAGCAGCCTGCGTGATGTGGGAACTCAGCGTCTCCTCAGTGATGCCCTAGACGTTCTTTAAAGGTCCCTTCTGACCCAAACCATTCTGTGATAATAAAAGTTTGCTTCCACCCACTGATCCTGTTTCTTTTGAGATGGCTTTGTAAAAAAGGGCTGTGAAAGCCATTTGTGCTTGGTGATATAGAAGGATGAGATTTGTAGTAGAACCACAATCCCTTTCTTCCAGAAATGTGCTGCTTAAAATATCTAGGTGGGTTCCCCCATTAAATTTGCATTATTTATGGCACTTATATATCATAAGTAGCAAATGAATTGTTTAAGAAACAGTGCTTGTGTTCTTCCAATATAGCAGTGTATTTTATACAAGTAGCTATAGTCTTTGACTGGGGAGTCATTTATAACCTGCTATTAGAGGCAATTATTTTAATGATGGTTTAGTGACATGACACCAGACTTGGAGCAGATGGGTAAATAGATTCTCAGAAAACTGTGTGTTTTGTTCTGTGATTATTATCCAGTTTTTGCTCATTAAAATTAAGGCAGGAGGTGGCATAAGAATGAAAGTAGCAGAGCCGGAAAAACAGAGGCAATGAAGCAACTGAACTGTTTCGTACGGGTAGTAGTAGAGAAGTATGACAGCAGTGCCATCTCTTGCTTGCTATTCCTTTGTTAAGCATTAAACTTTTTCAAATGCATGATGTGGTAGTAGCTAGGTACTCAGCCAGGTCAGGGCTTTGTCATGCTAGTGATAAACATACAGCTTCCTGTGCAATGAATGAAATTGATAGTTTGGTGGGGTTTTTTTAAACTATCATAGAGATAATACCAGTGATACTATTAAAGAGCAGTACTTCCCAGTTGTAGACATGTTATATTTCAACCTCTCTGAACACAAAAACATTCACTGCTGAGGCACAGTGATAGCAAAACTCATGGAAATGGTTTGACATTGCATGTTGCTTCTTCACTCTTAATGTACTTACTATGTGAGCATCAGCCAGAGCTGGAGTGTGAGTGCACTGTTCTCAATGTTTGAAATTCACTGTTTTGAAGGAAAAAAAAATATTATTGAGCTGTAAGAACTATGCTCTGTTGCTTTACCCTTTACTATATTATATGCCACCAGTCACAGGTTGATCCAGTCCATACGGGTGTATTTGAAATGTCAAGTGTCCCTCTCAAACTGAGATCCCTCTTTGAGGAAGCTGTGAACGTGAAGCACATGGGGACCCTCCCCAGGAGTTCTGTAGTTTGCTCTGTCACCCATAGCTTAGCTCATCAGGAAACCCTTGGTAGTGCCAAAGAAGAAAGGAGACTCATTCTTACCTGTAGCTGAACTAGGAGGTCCAAAGCAGAATTTTCTTAGGGATATATTTCCAGATTAGTCTCCTTTCTCCAAGGAAAGTTGGAAGTTGTGTTCCAGGACCCTGTCTCTTCTCCTACAGCTGGATTTAGTTACTACGTTGTCAACACATTTGCTTTAATATCCTAAAACAGTCCATTACCTTTCACTCTGGTTTCACAGGCTTAATGTTTCTAAAACACTTATTGTGTGGTGACTTCTTCCCATGCATGGCTCTCGGCTGCAGCTGGGCGCAGTCACGCTCCGCTCGCTGTCCTGACCAGCGCTGGTGGGGGACAGCCAGCCGGTCCCCCTGCAGGGACATTTCAGTGCAGAGAAGGTGGGACAGGGGGAAGAGACTGGTGGCATCTGTGACTGCTTACTTGGAGATGTACCTGTAGTAATGAAATAGCTAGTCAGCAGCTGCACTGCGGCTTGCACATTGGCCAGCTAATACCACATTTTCTAGTGCTGGCTATGCTCCATTTAAAGCTTGAAAATCAAGCTGATGTGATGTTGTTGGCCACTGAGTTAGGCTTGAGGGTTTGTGCTGCAGATAGGTGGAGAATGCATAGGACGAAGGTTAGAGGAAGAGTGAGAAGCACAAACTTTTGGTAACCTTATAGGCGATATTGTCTCACTTTTGGAAAGAAATTGTGTAACTTATGTTTCAATGGATTTGTCTGGCTCCACTGCAAGGTTGCAGTGGACTTGGAGAGCAAATTCTTAAAAAATCAGTGAATCTCTCAGCACTTTCATTGTAATAGTACAATGCGGGGTCCTGGCAAGTTTTGTAACATAAATTTATTGATGTCAGTGCTGATTGTACATGCCAATGACCAAAGTATTGTTGCAGCTCTGACAGTGGTAATGTGTGGTCTTCCTGAAAATGTCTTAAGTTATTATGTTTATTACTAGAAACTGCCATGTATCCCTCTTTAAAAAGAGAGACTAGTCTTTGGAAATCAAAAGAGTTCATTTTTTTATCTATTAGCTTCACAAGGAGTTCCTTATAACCACTGACCCAATGAGCCAAGTACCTCCATCAAATGTTTCACTTAATGATGTCTTTTATTACAGTTCAGCCACCCAATATACTGAGTATCTATGTGGTGAGCTAAGTGCCTCCGAAAGCTCAGCAGTAAAATTTCTGCGCATCAAGTGCTGTGAAAATGTTCTCCCATGACTCAAGTAGGCATTTTTTTAGTGTAGCTTAGAAGAAATTACACAGTAGCAAAACAAATTAGGAGAATCTGTGGCCACAAACCTACAGGTTATAATCAAAGATCAGTGTGCTCAAGAGAGATGTTTTACCGTGTGTCAATAACACCAAGCCCATCTCTCTGCTCAGAACTTCGACAGCAAATACAGAATGAGACCTCATTCCTCCACTCTTGGATTGATTAGCTTGTACAGTTTACATTTTGCAGTGTGCTAGAGTGACCAGAAACCAAATAAACTCTTATGTGAATGGGCTACGGAAATAAACTTTTGTGTAATGAAGTGAATTGACTGCCCTGAGTAATTTTCAGCTTCTTTCTTTGCACTAATTGGAATGAATTGCTTTGCATTTCTGTTGTGGCTTTGCATGGCTTCTCCTAAAGCCTTGCCTTTTAACTTTTCCATTCTAACTTATCTATGCAACAGGTCTGCTAACTACCTTTTAACAGCTCAGCCTGTAAAGGGAGGAAGATCTCCATCAGCAGTGTCTCCCTGGTTGTACCATCATGCACGTGCCATGTAAGTGCTGCTCATAAACCAGCCTGGGCTGGGGCACAGAGATCCTTTTGTAGTTTCCGCGTTACATGCTGCTTACGGGAATGAGGCATGGCAAAGGTCTAAAACTCAAGACTTTTATTTCTGGGGAAGTGCAGATCCTTAAGGTCAGTTTTGCAATGCAAGCTCAGTTTCTTGGAAAAGGCCCCGCTTAGTTTTACGTTAATAAAAGATGTGTATTTTGTTTCATGTCAGAAATAGGAATTCAGAGAGTTGAAAAACCTTTGAAGACTGTTACAGCTGTAATTGGTGTGTTTTGTCTTGGGTGGAGAATTTGAAAGGTTTATTTCGAGAATGTGTACTCTTAAAGGCAGGAACTGTTACTCATCTGTGTTTGGAAAGCAGCACCAACACAATCTGGGTAACAATAATTCTACAGAAGGCTGAAAGAACAATTAAAGAGTGGAAATAATGATCTAAGGGAGGAACGCTTAACTTAGCACGCTGACGACCACACATTGTGCATTTGGGGAAATCAGAGGAGAGAGAGAGACTGAGAGAGTTGTTAGAGAGGCTAATACTCTCAGAAGAAACATGTTGAAATCTCTGCTTACATTTGATTGAAATGATATCAAATAACTTGAAGAAAAATCCTTTGAAACGGAAAGAGGGAGTTTGTCCTCATTTGTGTTTCCTCCCAGGAGAACTTGCCTTGTTCTTTGGTTCTTTCTCTTTTCTTCCTTAGTACCTTGGGATAGGGGGAGTCTGTCAATAAAACACCATCCCCAAAGCCAGGCTTTATTTGTGGATGCCAGGAGATGCGCACAAAAGCTGCCTTCTGCCTGGGAAATCCAACCTTTCAAGGCTGCCCCTCTGGAGCAGCCTGGGTGCTCTCCAGGCAGCCAGTCTCCCTTCAGGTGGATACACCAGTAACACCTCACATCCTGATGGCACTTATCAACTATTTCTCATATTTGTTACAGGTTTTAAACGTTATTGTGACAAATAACCATGTTTCTGGAACAGCGCGGGATGTAGGTCAGCCTTGGCTGTGTGTTACAGGTGGGAAGATTGAGGCAGCGCATCTTGGGGATTTTCCAGGATTACAGGCGAGTTTGTGACTGAAGAGAATTAAGGATTCCTGGGTTGTCTGCTCTGGATCTCCAGGAACCATCTCTCATACAAGCTGTACTACAGACCTGAGCCTCAAATACCTCATGACTAACAGGCCTATCAAAATACAACAATTTTTTTTTTTTTTTAAAGAAAAAAGTGGGGCAAGACTTTTTGCTCTTTTATCTATCTTCTGGAACATGTCAATTATGTCTGTACATACACTTTTTTCTAAAATAATTCTTTAAACTACAAACCAATTATCATTTTCTTCCTGGCTACATTAGTTTGTATTGTATTACTTAGGGCTTTCATGAGAAGGCATTAAAACAAAGCAGAACAACTACAAAGTAACTGCCAGGAAGAAAACAGGGTTTTTCTAGTGTCCTTGGCCTCAATTTTATCACCCTAAAGTGATCACTTCCTTTCTGGAGCTTTTTTCTTGTTTTGTGTATATTATTACTGCGTGTAGTTGTTCACATGAAATCAACCTCCAAACAGTGCCAAAATTTGAATTTAACAAATTAGGTGAGAGGTAAGTCAGGGTGAAGCTTATAGCATCAGTACAGTGATCCTTTTAATAAATCAATTTTAGTCTAAATATTTGAAAATATCTGTTATTGAAATTCTGCTAAGTTCTTCACAACTCCCACACTCAATAAAAGGACAATGATTCTGCATTATTAATTACTTCCAAGTAAATAAATGGGGGAGCATAGTTCTAGAGCAGCAGATAATCTCACTAAATTTACCTCCTCTGTCCGTTCACAGGCTGGCAACCCGTGACACCAATGTGCTGTACCATCACACACGGAGCAGCCAGGCTGTGCAGCGCTCACTTGCAGCGAGTGCCCCTGCTGCCTCATTGGAGTTGCTGCTCCAACCTGAACAGAACATTACTGAGACACTGTTGATGCTGCTCCGCCAGACCTCCTCAGGACCCTGGCCACACCAGGTGAGGTACCAGCCAGTTTTTCTGACAGCACGGAAAGGCGTCTTATATCTGTCACCCCAAATAGTACAGTGGGGTTTCTTTTTAGTTTTCTTTTTTCCCTGCAGGATGCCCAAGGGGTAAAGTCATGTCAAAGTTTGATATATTAAAAAAACAGAGAAAAAAAAGAGAAAAATTTTGTTCCCTTTACGCTTTTTGGCAAAGGCTGTTTCCTTGGTTATGTCGAATATTGCTAAGTGTGGTGTTGGCGCAAAAAAGTCTGTCTTAAAATAATTTAATCCCAGCCCTGGTGCTGCTCCTCTGTTTAGATTCCAGTATTAATATTTATGTGCCGTTCTTGAACTAAAATTCTTGGATGTTTCCTATTTTCCCTCTGAAAACAATGTTAGGTAAGAATTGTTGATTTTTCAGGTCTGTGGAGATGGCCATTGTAAGCCAAGACATAGTGGACTGACTGGTGACCTTGTCTTGCTTTTGGCTGGGGTTTCTTCAGCCTGGTCTGACCAGGTCCAGCAGTCGCTTTCCTGTTTTGACATTTGTGGTCAC
This sequence comes from Harpia harpyja, assembly GCF_026419915.1. Taxonomy (NCBI): domain Eukaryota; kingdom Metazoa; phylum Chordata; class Aves; order Accipitriformes; family Accipitridae; genus Harpia; species Harpia harpyja. Next base: position 21,232,487 of record NC_068950.1, on the reverse strand, counting down.
TTTGCTGCTTCGAAACATGCAGACAATATCGTGTCCTTGACCTTTCCCCCTCCCCAACATATAGGTTACTCTTCTGAAAATCTTGATGCATTGGGTGAAGTTGACTTGTGACTTTTGTTTGTAATACAAAGAAAAGGAAAATTAAAGCGGAAATGTTTAGCATGAATTGGGGTGGAGGGAATCCGAGTGGTATGAAAGGAGTGGAAAGGCAGCAAGAGGCTCACGTGAAGAATGAGGGCTGTCACTGGGAGGGAGGGAGCAGAGGAGAGAGACTAACATAAAGAAAGAAACAAAAACCATGAGTTGCGCCCCAGCCCCACCTTCTCATGGTCAGCACCTCTCAGCTTCAGCGTCTGAGGTTCTGTATGCAAAGACATGCAGGACTTGGGGGGAGCTTGCAACTGCAAAGCCAAGCGTTGTGGGACTCATTGCAACGTCTTCTTAGGAAGAGCAGGACATTGCTGTAGAATACTGTAGAATCTGCGACGTGAAAAAACAATTTGACATAGTGTGTGAGGCAGCTATAGTGTTTGATTTTAAATAAAAACATACTCCAATAATAAGCTTCCGTTTTCACAGCATGAGTTGAATGAATTGATTAAACATATTCAATCAATTATTCCATGCCATGTTTTTTATCTGAAATTTATATACATTGTAAAATAAAACTGTTTATTAAATGAAAATTAAAAACAATATCCCTTGCCGTGGCAGGTCCCTAAAATACATAAATGATAATTTATTCAGGCCTTGTTAATCTTTCAAAGCAATGATAATAATCCAGCATATTTTATTTAGGTTTTTTCCTTTAGATTAAAAGTGAATCAAGATTAAATATTTATGAAACATAAAAATCCTTGTGTCTCCTCCATGTCCATGTGCTTCCTTTTTATTTTATTTTCTTTTGGAGCTATTCCTCCCCTGTTATCTCTTTTGCTTTCTACTGTAGTTTATGGACTGATCATAATAGACATTTACAATACTCCATATTTCTTACCGTGAAATTCAAATTCAGGCAGTCCTACAGGCCTCCTTTTAACACACAGCTGCAATGTGCTGCTTTGCTATAGGAAGCAGAGCGCTTTGAAGAACTTCCCTTCTTTGATACATGTAGGTTGAGATCAAGTGGTAAAGAGCAGGACAGCTGTAGTGATGTAGTGCAAGATATAAACGCCACAGTACTGATCAGAAAGGCCTGCCTCACTTTTCCATTATTCTGCACCAACGCTGTTCTGTTTACACGAGTGGAAGGACACCGCTGTGAAACAGGAATCAAGCCGCGCAGATGACTGAAGGTCGGTGTCCCCCAGGGAGCAGTGCCTCATGAAATATTTTATATAGGAACAGAAGTACTGGATGTTTGAACGTGCTTTCAGAATTCCCATAGGTGCCATGTGGCGTGTGTGCATGTGTCTGTAGGCATGCCAGCAGCTGCTGAATGGCTGTCAGCAGTTTCTGTTGTACAAACAGTGACTTGTTTGGGGTCCTTCCCACAAACACACTTTATTCCCTCTGGTGCGGAGTCCCTGTTTTGCTATATAATTGCAACTGACAGCCTGGATTGGTAGTATCCAGCAAACATTCAGCAGCATCAGTCGCAGGGTGATTGACATGAATGCTGCACAGGGAGGATCTTGCTCTGTGAAAGTTTTGGTTTGCAGCAGCAGGATAAATGATTGGTGTTACTGGAAGCGTCCTAACATCCTTCATCTCAAACTGAGAGTCATTTCACCCTTTTGCAGGAAATTTACTGATCCCGAAGCATAGGAAGAGCAAGATGTGAATGGACAAAATTGTGACTCCAGCGCTAGGTTTTTCTGCAGTTTGTTTTAGCCTGTGTTTTATTGCTAACTAATGTCAAAACCTGTAGTCCTTACCAAGGCAGGGCACCAGTGGTCTGTGCAGGGCACTACAGCTGCGCCACCATGAATACAGACAGCATCAGGAGTCTGCATTCCACCATCTTGCTTTACCTTGCGCCTGAATTATCCACTTGGGTGTACACAGGACATACATAGCAGAAACTGCCATAAGCCTGATAGTTAATCTAGGACTAAAGGAAGTTACAGTGAATAGGAAATAGGGCTGAGGACCTTACTGGGGCAATGGTGAAAACTCACCTAGTATTGCAAGTCCAAGCTCGCATGCCAGACTTAAAGACCGTCAATAAATTGGAGAGGGTTTTGTTCTGCAGAGGAGCAAAAATAAGAGGTTTGGAAAGTACGTTTGATGAAGGGAAGCTTTTTCTTGTCCCACTGATGTGTGCTGGATCAGACTATATCTATCAAGTAGCTTCTAGTGTTGCTCTCTTCAGCTTAGGTCGACTGACATGAGGGTGGGCATGTCTGTGCTCCATCTGAGGGTCAGGCCCTCTTCTGCCTTTATCGTTCAGCAAAGGTTTTTCATATTGTTGGCAAATTACCCTTAGAAAATGAATCTCTTCTCTACAGGCTTATGTGCAACTGAAATTGCTGGACTGGCACAGAAGTATTTGGGCTCATGCCAGCATCACAGGGTTATATAGCTTTAGGACCTGATGCCCCTAAAAGTTTTATCTTTAATTTTCTTGGCTTGCTGTTAGTTTAATGCTCTTTGTCTGCCATTCCAGATTCCGGCAGATGCACCTATATAGAATTTCCCTGGAAAACAACAACAACTATATTGGAGAAGGTAGAAATATTGTTAGAACTTTTGTGATGTATCTAGACTATAGGCTTCAAATTAGGGGTTAATAAAAACTGTTATTCAGTATTCCAGGAAATTGTCAAGATCACTAAGTATTGTACTGACTTGACCTGTGTTACATTGAACTCCCTCTCTCCATGATTCCAATAAAAAAATACAGCAGATCGTTCCAGAACCAGTGTCAAACTCGGTTAAAAATAAATCCTCTTGTAATTTAAATGCGTACTGTATATACTAGATGTATTGCCCCAAAATATATCTCTCATAAGGAAAACTATCTAAAATATATCAACCCTGAAATCTGGGTTGCGTAAGACCCTGGGTCTTACGCAAAATCATGGGTTTCAGTTATGATTCCTGAAAGTTAAAATAGTCCTTCCTCACCTGTAAGCCACCTAATCCTATTTGGTTTAATCTGTTTTTATTGCAACACTGAACCAGCTTTGTTTCGTTCAAGTGCAGGATTTGTAAATACCTAGTTATGGCCCTGTTTTTTCCCCTTGAAGCATTAACATTTGGCACCTCAGAGAACAGCCCCTTTTCAACTACCAGACAGTTCAGGGGAAGCGGTGGACTTGGTCTCAAAACAGTAGGGTACTGCTGACAAGCTCTCTTGGACCACTTCACCTCCTGCTCTCGAAACTGCAATCCGATGAGCCAGAGGGCAACTTTAGGAAAATATTTTTCTCTGGTAACAGTAACATCTGCCTCCTTGGCAGCCTCTGCTGGCCATTGTGTTGGAAGCTGTGGGTTTGCCCCTGGCCCTGCCACATATTTGCATTGCTGAGAGGTTATCCTGAGCTCTGCTGGATCCTGTTACCTGATTTTCTTTTGTTCTGTCATTTTCCCTCTCTGATGCTTTGGCTGCTTAACTCTTCATGGGTAACATGTAAAGCAAAAATTAAGTGTGCGGTATGAGATGAAAGGTATTAATTGGAAAGTATTAACTGGTAAATTCCTTTTTGATAAGAGATTCAGCTTTTCTGATCTGTTTAGCTGTATTTATTTTGCTTCAGCCTAGGCAATTTCACCATAGCTGTCTGAGCTTTTGAAGGTGCCGCTATCTACATTTGTGTCTTCTGCTCTGCATCAAATTCTCTCTGGTGCTTATTTCTCCTGCATTTTACTCTCCTCTTCTGAGTAACTGATTTTTGACTGGTGCTTCATTTCAGTGGAATGATGTTGTTAAAAAGACAATTATAAAGTAATCAGCATGGGCATATCAATATTTATTGAAATACTGAAAAAAAAATATAATTCCATTGGCAATGAGAAACTCCTGGCAATAACTGACATGACAATATGTATTTCACCGATACAGTAAGAGAACTTCAACTTCAACAAGTAACTCACTGCACATTCTAAGAGTTGCATGGATTTAAATCCAAGGCAGCTGCAGAACATCTGTAATACAAATAGTCAGACTTTACAGATTGTCTGTTTACAAACACAGAACAATTATAATAAACCAGCCAAAGCCAAACCCTTTCAATGTTAGTCTGCTTTTACTAATATGTCCTGTAATCAATAAGGCAGTCAGAAGTAAATGTCTGGTTACAAAGTAGTTAACAATTAACATGGGGGGGGGGGTGGTGGGGTTTTGGGGTTTTTTTTTGTTGGTTCGTTTTGGGTTTTTTTGTTCGTGTACTTTGGGCAATCTGGTGGGATTCTTGGAACCACAGATGTGGGCAAATATGTTAGTTTATCTGAAATTGTTTCCATTAAATTGTATGAAAAAATCATTCTTTTCTTCTACGTCCTTATTTTAATTCTTTTGTCCTGTATATAGATAATGGTGCTGTGAATACAGTTAGCAAGATTTTTTCAGCTTTTTTCTTAATATTCAGTGAGATTCACTGTAGCATTTCAACAGGAAAAAAAGAGAAAGCACAGAATGCCAACACTTGAAATATGCTTTGTTTTCTTCCAAAACTGAAAGAATGACCACACTTATCTTGTACACATGGGTAAACGTATTTCACAGCCACCATCAATCGCCACCTGCATTTTCCTTTCTGCTAATTTAGTTTGTTTGAGGGAGAACACTGTTATTTAAATAATCCTTGCATGTCTGCTGTGTGGGATGAGTCAGGGAGCTGTGTTTGGTTTGCTTTTGGTGTGTACAACAGTACGTGTGTTCTGTGATATAAGACAGGCATCTAGGAGTCGCAGACACTAGGCTTTGCTGTGTTTGTACCCTATGCATGGACAGAATATTAGAGCTGATTAATACGATTAAAATAGTGTGCTTTGTACTAATGCAGATGTAATAACTGATATCTTTGGTATACAATGTATGAATGGTTGGAAAAAAAATAAGAGAAATGCACCTTTTCAAGTTCACATGAAACAGAAAAAGCTCTAACTCACATAATTTACAATAGATTTAAATAAACTACATTTAGGATTATGAAGATTTACAGACATTTAATCAAGTGAATGATTTTAATTTGTAAAGACCCTTGTGTGTCCCTGAACTATGTTCCACTAGCTTGAAGACATGCTACAGTAAACACATATTTGACTTCTTCATTCTGGCTATATCTTATATAAAGATGAAACCAAAGAACAATAAATTAGCATCATAATTGTCTACAGTGAAAACTATCATATACAATATAAATAAACTATTCAAAAGCCAGCAATCTTCATGAAAAAAATTAAAGGATTAGGATTTTATACAGTTTCTACAAGTGATTGTGCAGCCGATAATCTTAAAAATTAAAGTAAAAATGAAATATCCCTATTGATTTTAGTGTCTCACGACATACAGTAATTAAGTACTGGTAAAATAATTACCAATTTAAAAGAAATAATAAGGAAATCACTGCTCTGCAATTTTATCACAGCTTTTTCCCCACAGGACCTAAAGAATGTAAACACTATGTTTTTGTTAATGTTAGAGATTAATACTTTATTTTAAATGTATGTTGATCCACACCTGCACAGTTACCTTTAAGGGTAATGAAATAAGGCAAGACTTATAACTGTAGCACTACATGTTAATACTGATACCTTCATTTGGACAGAGATATAATTGTTTGTTCTTCTCTAATATTTGTTCTGCAGCAGACTTTGGCCTACATAGACATAGCAGTATCACTCTTCTTTCTTTGCGTAGAAGATGTGTATTACCTAACTTTAAAAGGAAGAAGTTTCATCAGATATTGAATGTTTGAGTTGAAATTTAAGTTTCTTAATTACTGGCAATTTTAAAGATCATTTCTTAATAAGCTCCATGGCATCATCAGGTCATACAATTCATTTGTCTATTCTTACATCCCTAAATGCATTTTTTTTTAATTTTCTTTTTAGTTTTTTAACATCAGTATTTGGCGTCCTAAAAAACTTTTTTTTTTTTGGTCAAAGAAGCTCTTGTTTGTGATGGCTAAAATATCTCCACTTCCTTTATTTGGAAATGGCTGTGAATATATAGCAGAGCCATATTTTAGCCACTCCACTAGTTAAGTATATCGTTGAATTGGCTAATTTGTTCTGGAATATTTATCTTAGCTATTTAATAGCTATCCGATAACAGCAGTGGAAGAGGGATACTGCCTGATAGAACAACATGAACACGTGACAAAACAAACTTCAGAACATAGTAAGAATGCCAAGCTAACTGGATAACAGATTCTTCATATTAGCAATTTGCAGGCCTGAGAGACCGACAGTCAAAACCAGCCTCTTGGGATTTGGTGGCGATACTACATAGCACATGGCCTACGCCAGCTCTCTCTCACAGATTGTTGAATGGATGCCACATCATTTATCGCAGAAGAAGTGAGTGTTGGGTCCTCGTAAGGATGACAGAAGATGCTATAGATGCAGTTTTGCATCTATTAGAACTGGTTTCAAAGTCCTACTATGCAGTGAAGGAATTTAGTGCACTCAAATTCCTCACTATCTTAGCTCGATAATACGGATCAGGTTTTTTCTCCCAAGTTTCTTCATATTGGTAATCAGCAGAGTTAAATATACAAGAATAATTCTGTCCTCTTTCGTGGTGACATTGGTGATAGTATCCACTGGGTAAGTTCACTTCACTCCAGTATAAAGTCCTATATAGATTCCTTTGGGGATGTGTAGCATATGATTCACAGTTTGCAATACAAATACCCTGATACATCACTTATTTACTATTAGTATTTGATTATTATACCATTTTGCAAAGTCTTAAAACCACATTTTAATTAGTGTTGCTTGGAGCAGTTCAGAATATTTTTTTTTTCCTTGAAAGCAGAAGCTCTAATGGGTATAATTTATGCTCTCTTTGCATGCAGCATTTCGATGAGAAGGTTATTACACGGCACATCCCCGTTCAGGTGTTTGTAATAGAGGTATTCTTCGGCCTGCATACTGATGGCCCGGATTTCTGGTAGTCGCAGGAGAAGCTGCCCAAATTTGTCTGTTTGCTGTGGGTAATTACACATTGTGTAGTCCAGCAGAGCAGCATTCACTTGTTCTTGAACACCTTCCACAAGCTGGAAGTTCTCAAGATTTTTGACATCTGAATGATAATAAAAAAAAAAGTAACAACAATTGAGTTGCATTTTAATTCCTGTTTACGAAGGCAGTGTTTCACTAAATGGATTTTTTTTTTTTTTCCTCCTGACAAAAGCATCCTTTACAAGCTGCTGAATATTCAGTGAACCCTTTTGCCAACTTTCCTGGGAAAATGATCACAAAAGACCTTTAGCGGAGTGTCTTGTTGAAATTCTGCATATACCTCAAATCAATTAGACACCAATGGAGTCTGAGCAAGGTCAGCTCTTTTCATAGCTTACAAAAAGAAAGGTTGAGGATTCCTAAAGTAGAAGACCATAATATATTGCTAGCAAATGAGTCCCAAGAGGAAGCCCTATCTTTAACCTAGTATGTTACACAATTCATATAATTCTGTATTAATTTTTCTGACCCAAGGTGAAATCTGTGTCCAGGGTATGATGTAGTTAATTCTAATAAAAAGTGACAGGGTTCTTGTTTCTGTTTGACATTTTCTAAATGATTCTGAAAGCCTCTGACTTGTCTAGCCTATGTTAATGAACCATCTGGTACACTCCAGTGACTGCCAAAATAATCTTCCCTACTAGAAACTCTCTAAAATATATATTTCACTGACTAATGATCTTTATAAAATGAAATCATTGTCCTTTGGGTGGAATATTAGATAAGAATGGTGCCCTTTAACCTGAACATGGTTTCTGAAATCCAACACTGATTTTTCTTTTTTGGTATTGGATAACAGGAGCATTTACATCAGCAAGGCTGGTACAGTTTGTTCACTCTGCCTCTGTTTGATTATCTTCAGTTCCTATACAGCAGGTTCAAGCTCTGGAAATGCTGGTCAGAAATAAATGCCAGTATATTAACTCCTCATTTTTTGCTTCCCTGTGTAAAAATTACTCCGATGGCATTGTCTTTCAACATGTCTGGAGAATGCAGAAGCTATTCTAAAGCTGGCAAATTAGAGTGCTGCTATACTGCAGAAAGAGTGAAGTGATCAAAGTGCTTTTGCCGGGAGAACTTGTTTTGGTTGGTGTTTGATCATTTATAGCATCAGTAGAGTACTGTAACACAGCTTCTTGTAATGCTAAAGCACAGTGCTACTGAGCATAACTATGCTGCTAATTCACTTTGAATAAAGACAAATCTGCTCTTCTGTGGATGTTCTTGGAACACAGGAGTTGGGGAATTTGGCGGAATTTGGCAGAATTTGGTTCATTGTAAATGCCAGCCTTTGATTGGAGGGGAAATGAGTGTTTTCCTTTGCAAAACAGGAACACGCATTGCTGATGGATTGGGGGACCAGCCTGGGGGGCTGTGTAAATTGGGTCTCACTGCACCTTTTCCTAGAAGTGCTTTAAATAGAGCAAATATTGGTTCCTGCACATAACTGTGTGCTGGAACACGAGGGAAATGGTTGGAGGTGGCAAACATTTTCTTCAGGATGAGAGGATAGGAAGGATGCCAAGGATCCCAATGGCAGCCCAGGGTAGCACGCACAGCCTCCAGGGCCTGAGCTACAGGCTTTGAGCAGGAGCCGTTCTGGGGTGTGCTGGCTGCTGCCTGTGCTTCAGGTTCACTCTTGCATGAGCTGGGGCGAGTGTTTCCTGCTGTGGTTGTTACTGCCTGCCTCTTTCCTGTCCCAGTTTCACTGTGGAAATGAAGCAAGTGGGTCCCGGATTTGTGCTGCTTGTTTGGGAACTGGGGACACGACCTCTGTCCAAATTTTGCTAGCTGGCTTAAGGAACTCACTAACAGTACTTAAACTGACAGCTGTCCAACAAGAATTGTCTGACCTTTGCATTATCCAGAGTGAGGAGAACTGGAAACTTCAAAGCTGCTATGCCTGGTCCCTTAGCTATTCAAACTCATTTATCCAAAGTCTTTTTGCCAGTGTCTCTGGAGATCTTTGGATAATCATGTTTTCATGTATTACACTGGACAATTTCTCACACAAAATACAGCTGTTTATTATTTTACGTACCTACATAAAAATCCCAAGGTATTTTGTAGCCAGTGTAACCTGATTTAAAAATTGGGTGTTCTAAGCATATTTTTATAAAGTTAAGAAAGGAACAGTATCAACTATTACAATTATTTTAAATAGGTTGCTTTCAGATGCAAAATGCAATCATGAATGAGGTGTTAAAACGTAAGAAATTCCCACAGACAACAGAGCCTATGCTGGAGAGTAAACTGTGTTAAACAGCACGACAAAATGTATAATGATTTCAGAATCAGTATTTTGAACTTTTTTTCCTGTTAAAAATAACTTCGAACATGAGGAAGTTTTAGAAACTGTTAGCTGATTCAACCCCCTTTAAATTCAAAGGGCATCTTTCTGTTGCTGTCTGTTGTGAATCATGCTGTAAGATTAAATTGTGCTGACTTCTTGGAAAACCAGGTTCATTCTCATTTTTGCTCTCTGTCTAAATGTTACTGCATGGAATATATATTTATTGGCAACATCACAAAATCAATTTTTACAAAGATCAAGAAGAAACAAAATCTGAGAGTTGCAAATTTTCTGTGTTTTCCTGCAAAAGTGGTGAATTCAATGAATGTTTTATAGGGATGCATTCTGTCTTCAGCTGTATTGATATCATACTCCAAGTCAAAAGGAGGCATGGTATTTTATCTATATTACCCGCATATACAGGATCGGTGGCTTCTGGCAGTAGGTGTACCTGTGCATTGTATAAGTGGTCCTATATGCTCGTCACCTGCGCGGCCTGGCTGAATTGCATGGAAGTTGCAGAACTACAGAGGAAGAAGGTCTGTGTTGTTTTTTTTTCTCATCTCAGTGGACAGTTCTTTAAATACTCATATGTGGCAACATAAGCCCTGAAGTCAGATGTAAAAACAAGTCCAATTAACACTAACAGTAAATAAAAAGTAGTTCTGGGTCTTCTATACCACATCCAGCCTGAGGAAATACTTTTAATGTACTTCCTCTACACAAATTCTTGATATTTGTAGTCAGGCTCAGTGCTTGTAAACAAGATGTTATTAGTTAACCGGTGAAAATACATAGAAATTTTCTGACTTGTTTCTATACTGAATCAGAGACTTGTAGTCCAAATGGCTGCAGTTTAGGACATCATTACACAATTAATCTGTGTGTAGATCTCTCCAGGACTGCAATCACAGTAGTGGGGATATAGGGGTAACCTGATGACCAGTTATGTATTTTGGAGTGAGTCTCCATGAAGTAACCAAGATTTTTGGATATAACTTGTGATAAGCGCTCTCACCTCATGTACGTTAACAATAAATGCTGCAGTAAAGCAAACAAGACAAAATGAAGAGAGAGAGAGAAGTCGAAGTATATGTGCTGAGACCACTGTGTAAAGCTCTCGTGATATTTTGTATGCTGTTAAAACAGAAGTTTGCCAAACACAGTTTGCAATATAAGTTACGTAGTTATTTTTGAGAGAGAATCAGAAACTCTAGCTCTAATAAAGATGAATAACAACAAAGGAAAACATGTGAATACTAAGTTATTTCCAGTAGCTCCAAGTTCTGCAGGTAGAAAAAGAAATGCTATACAGTTTTCACTTCTGGTACTTTGTATTTAGCTGATAGTGATACAAATGTTATTGAATAATAACTTTGGTTTGTAAGTAGATGGTTTTCCTGTGCTTTGGGTTTGTTTTGTTCTCAGTATTTATTATATAACTCTGGCTAAAGGTACGTGATTTAGTTTTCCAAGTATTTCCTTTTTGATAAAGATCCTTTGAATGCTAATGACTTAACTTGGTGAAACATCAAGCAGTGCTGGTGTAAGTCTGCTGAAGGCAGTGGTGTACAATGAGCGTGAAAGCTGCTACTGATGTGTACAGCACAACAGTCTTTTATGCTTTCATATAATTCTTCGTTCCTGTCTGCTTTTTAGAATTGGAAGGTCTCTTATCAATCTTTACATCGGTTAGTAACAATTTAAAGTACACATGTTTAAGCTTAATGCAAGAAATCATTTTCTGAGGTTTAGATGCTTGTAAATAAATTAAATGAGTAGGAATAGGTCCCCCCTCTCCCACCCACACACCCTTTAAATCCTAGCAGCTAGAAAAAGTGTTTTGTGTTGCTACAGTAAGTATCAGTCTCTTATCTCTTCTACTTTATTCACTCAGGGACTAATTACCAACTTTTTACATGAAACAGCCTTACTGTGAGCTCACAGTGGGGCGCACATCTTTTTCTATCCTTATTGGAAAGTAAACCCTTAGGTCTTCTGGAATATATTATATGTTTTACAAGAAATAGCAATTGCTTTTCTGTCAAACAAAGAATTTTTGTTCTCTGTAGCTTACTTTTGACGATTAAAACAGTATTATAGTGTGTCAGGATCTGCTCTGCAGTCACAGTAAAGGTCTGCCAGTATTCCCAGAAATCCCCCCATTTTGATTATTTTCTACATCTGCTATAAAGCTGTGCATTAAGCTGAAACTGCATACAACATTCAGCCTGAGGAGAGCATTTTGCATATTTTCCCCAAAAATGGGTCTGGTCTTTAGAGGGGGGAAATATTTAGGTTTCAGAGAGATTTTCTCCCTCTCATATTCCAAACATGAAATACTGAAGATCTGGTGGTCTACTAATCTGTAGAGAGTTTCCCTTGGTCTGGGAATTTTGAAAAGAAAAATGAAACAGAATGAGAGATTTAAATTTGAAAAATAGTAACTCCTTAGGAGCAGCGTAAATATTTCCCAAAGGAAGCCAGTTAAATTTTACTGCTCGCATCTTTTATCAGATACTCTTCCTACATGAAGCGATGGAGAGGTGTGAGCACATGCAGCTCGGCTGCCTCTCTGCATTTTGCACCATTGCAAGTCCTGGTATTGCAAGGATGAAATAAGATTGTGTTTAGGCTTCTCCATGGGGAGAAATTTCTCACTTTCATAAGGCTGGAAACAGTCTTACAGATACTCAAGACAATAGGAGTCGATACCAGTCCAGGGTTGAGCTTCCTCACCCTGAATGGGCTGACAAGCCCCATCATTTAAGGACTTTATTAACCCAGCTGGTCCCAAAGCTCAGTCGCTCTTTGGAATGACTGTTAAATATGTAGGTAAAATATGATGTCTTCCAAACTCTAGTGACGGTATTTTGGGCTAGGATGGCCTTCAGGCTCATCCTCTGAGAGGTTTTTCTGTTCTTCCCAGCCAGACTGCATGGCCTGATGAGCAGCATTGCCTCCACTTAGAAATACGCTGTTTTATCAGGGAAAGATACAACTTGCCTCCTCACCCTGAAGTCAGGGTTTCTGTCAGGGGCTCTGGTGTGAGGCCAATTCCCATTTGACCTTGAAGATGGAATATGTTAATTCTGATGCAGGTTTTTCCCCCAGAATAGCTCAAAGAAGAGAGATTACCCAGGACAGAGGTGACGTTACCAAACCTTCCTCTATTTAAACACAGCTTTTTCTTAGTTTCTTTGCCCACTTTCTGCTAGCCTTGCAAACCCTCCGGGTTACAGGGCTTAAAACACAGGTAGATTTTGACATGTGATAGAAATTTTTTTGAGGGAAAGAGTAGTAATGGTTGATAAAGAGCCAATCTCTGAAAATTACCCACAATTCTCCGTCATCGAAACTAATGGCAACAACAGTGGTTCCATATAGCACATCTGTCACGAAGGCAGATGTATGCTGTTCTATAACTAAGCCTTCTTGACAGACAAAATGCTATAATGAAGTAAGATTTATGGTAAAGATAAGCTCCTTACTGCAAAATTCCCCTCAGTTTTATTACAGCAGGGTTGTGCTGAATATTATTTACTTAGAAGTCAGGGAAACAATTTTTGATAGATGCGTTTGTTAATCAGTGGTAAGGCACTATATTTAGCACTTTCCAAACCTTGAAAAACCTTTACATTGTAAAAACAGAAACCACTTTTATTTTCTTGAGACTCCCAAGTCCAAATTGAATGCGTAGAAAACTTTTCCTGTCTTTAGAAGGATTCTTTTTTGGCAGTGGTTAAGCTATCTGTAACAGTGCAATGATCGAACTCTGACTGTTTATTAGGGTCACAAAGTAATTTTCATTTTCAGTTGAACATAACATCAGATAATGGGCGCATTGTTTTGAAAATCTTGATTAAATTCTTCTATAGCAATGTATTTCATTCACACCTAAGTACTGGGCAAAATGGTATATGTTTTAAAGCAAAAATAAGATGCTTATGAGAGAACAAGCTGTAATTCTTAGTCTGAATCCTATTTCTTCCCCTCAGTATTCAATCTTGATGGACCTTTGGTTTGTTTCAGAACAACTCAGACTCAAGTAAAACATATTTTGGTGTTGTTTTATAGTGGTAGGCTTCTTTCTAGTGTTATTTAAAATATTGAAGCATACTTTTCTATTCTAAAAAGATTTTAAAATGACAGATTCTTACTCAGAATATAATATCCTGATGTCTGTTAAGAGCTATGCTTATTGACTTTCGTGGAGAATTTTATAATAGCTTTTGCTACTGTTAGCTCTGCAATGGAAAGGGAGATATGGGGAAACAAGCTGGATTCTTCTCCTTGTGCAACTGTGAAATTATTCTACTAAATTTCAGTTGTTTCTTTCCTTGCAGTCCCAGTAAAGACAAAGGTCAAAGCCTAATCTGATCTCTTGAATCTTTGACTAGTGTAATTACTGAGTCATCACTCAGGAAAATAAAACAGCATGACTTGCAACAGCTCAGGCTGAATTTACTGACTCGAAAGTTAAACAAACAAACAAAATCTCCACCCGCTTCTCATCCTGGCACCCCAGGAACCAACATCCTTATTACTTGCAAATGAGGCATACGTGATACAGTGGTCACTGAAACACAGCAAAACAAGATCCTGCCAGGCCTCTTTGGAGGAAGAGCTGCTCACAAGTCCTGGCCCAAAGTCCACAGCCAGCTACACCCTTAAATAAAGTCTAGTATTTCTCACTGAGACTCATGAGGGAAAAGCACGGCCAGGTACAGCCACACAGCCAGGGGTGTGGAGACCCAGTTGGGATAGCTGGTTGATGAAACTATGGCCCAGCCCAGAAGATGCTGGGACAGACCACAGGCACCAAGTCCCAAGCAGTGGTTCCACTGCTGGTGCTTCACCTTAGCCATGCCTAAACTCCAGTACCACCTCACTTTCTTCCACTTTCTAAAGCTTCCTCCATGCTTGGAGTTATGCCCCTGCTGATGTCCCAGATGTGCTCCTGCTTTGGGTGAGCAATGCGAAGTGTTGCTTGTCTCTTACTCATCTGGGACTGGAGGGCAGCCTGTCTATTGCCTGAAGGCTTATGCTGTAGGTATTTTAACCCATGCTTAGTGTTCACTGATAGGATTAGGTTCCACATAAGAGGGTAGCTGCTGCTTTCTTTGAAGACACGACAGAGGAACAGGAATTTGAAGAGCACTTGCTCTGTTGTGTCTTCAAGGAAATTCCCAAACAACTGGGGTTTCCCACCATGCCAGAGTGTGGTCTAAGCTATTGCTAGCTACAGGCTGTTCTCAGTGAAGGTGTGCTCCAGCCTTTGGGTTGAAGCTCTGGTGCTGCACTGAAAAAAATAACCCTACATGATTTAAGCCCAAATTTTTAGCCTGCCTTTGTAGGCTGGTGGTGAGCAACCTGCCTGGGCTGACATGGATTTCTGGTTCCTGCTTCCAGGTTTGTTTGTATATTTGACCTAGTGACCACTTAAGGTAAATGACAGATCGATCCTAGGAAAAAAGTCTCAATTTAAGTCTGTTTTTTCCAGGAAAAAAATTGTGTAACCACTATCCTGTGGAGCCATGGTCATATCTGTATGCCAGCACACTTTGATAAACTGGGGCAGAAGTGATTTAGCAAAGGTCTCACAGACAAACTGAGAAAAAACATGAGTCAAAACTAATTTTTCCTAACTCCTCATCTAATCCCAGGTTCACATTATATGTCTGGGCTAGAAATGTTTGTTTTCTGAATATTCAGTTGGAATAAGTATAGATAAGAAAACTAGTACGTTAATTATCATGCTATCAGCAGGCTTCAAAATATATATATGTGCTTAAATGCAGACAAATCTACAGCCATAGCACTAGTTTATATCACACTTACGGTTACCAGAAGACAGTATCACATTTGATAAAAGCAGAAACTAGGCTTCTGATAAGAGTTTAAAAAATTAGAATAAATACTAAATTTATTGAACCAAATGGTTTTCCCAGTTAATTTCTGAAACATCATTTTAATCTTCAATAGCACATGAACAATACAGGATTGTTGGGTTTTAAGGGAGCTGGCTGTAAATGTCTACAATTTGTAGGGTGTGAATAGTTTAAGATGTCATAAATATTTATGAAGTTCCTAGGAGTGGTGATAGGGACATCGTACAAAATCCTTGAAGTTATGAACTAAGGCAGAAAGGGTGTTATATGCAACTTGCAACAATAGACAGTACGGTATAATGTAGAGAGCAGCGAGAAACCATCTATTTAGCTGAGAAGAAACTGTTTAGAAAAAAAGGAATGTAAATTTTGGAAAGATTTGCTTTCATCTAGAAAATATTTGCTCTGCTTTTGCTTAGACATTTGCAGCTTTTCTGAATGATTGGATTTATTGCACTCATGAGAAGCTTGCACATTATATGTCCTATCCCTTTCTATCCCTCTCCTACTAAAGTACTGTTTAAAATAGGAATAATGGACTAGATGAATCTCAGAGGTATTTCTGCAGCTGGAACTACACCAAGGGGTGATATAGTCCTAAAAGAAGAAAAATAAATATTTTCTGGAAAAATATCAAATATAAATTCCTACTGAGGTTAAAACACAGAAGTGCAGTTGCCACTGAAACCCTTTTGAGTAGCAGGCTGTATCCTTTTATAAAGCCCATCTGTCTCTGCAGAGTATAAAAAATGCATGATCATAAAAAGCAGTACTCCTTAGGGGAAAAAATCTCTCTGTACTAATCTTGTAGTCACTTTACAAAACAGTTTTTAATCCCAAATTTGCATTTGATTTTCAGTCAGGAACTTTTTGTGGGTTTTGCAAAGTTTTCTTATTCCATTAGAATAAGATATGAGGTACAGTTTGTTCAGGTGGCAAGTCCAGACTATGAATAAACCAACGTTATCATATGAAAGAGAATTAAACAGGCAGATCCAAGTGGGGATATATTAAGCCAAATTTAAGCTCCAGTAGCTGAATTTAGCCTGTACTAGATGTCTGGTTTGCCTCAGGATATGTTCAGCTTTCCAGCTAATCGACTGAGGAAAACTGCCTCAGGTATGATAAAATTTACAAGAGAGCTCAGTCGAATAGCTCTTGTTATAAATACTAGCTTAAAGGCATTCTTCTGGTCTTTGGGATCAGGACTGTATTTGCATTTAATTATTATATTTCAAACTTTTTTTGAACTTGGTTAAAAATATTAGACCAGCCAGTTATATCATTATAGTGGTTTCCAGATAAGGGTAGATCTTCATACCATGTTTTTATTACTTGGTGAATTTTGTTTGGCTTTATCCTTTTGTTTGGATCCAAAGTCCCACAGGAGTAAAAATTATTACAATATATTCTCTTTAAAAGAAGGAAATATAGTTAAGCAAAGGTGTTTTAGTGATATGCTGGTCTAAGAGGTACAATACTCTACTATGACTTCCTGTCAACGTAATTGACAGATAATTCAGAGTTTTAAGACTTTTGCACTATTTTGAGAGTAGGCTTAGTGTGAAACAATCAACCAATCATCTTTCAGACATATTGATTTCAAAACCCTATTTTTCCTCTTTTTTGAGACTTTAAAAGTCATGATTTTACTAGTTTTATGTGGCCATATTTGCGCTAACAGAGTTTTTTTCACTGAACTAAGGTGTATCAGTGGAAGCTGATTCTAGTTTAGAAAGAATGTGAAAAAGATAATCACCTCTGCCTGTGTAAGATATGGGAAGTGGAAATCAGTAAAAGAACTATTTTCTCATATAATTGTGTTGAAATAATATAAAGCGTTCATTTAATTGCTTAGTGTGGAAAGCACTACCGTAGAACTACAGTAGAAACAAATAGGTGACTCCTATTAGCCAAACACTGGAATTTTACTATTATTATGTAGAAAAGCTAGACTCTACTTTGGGCAGTTACAGTTATTTACTATGTAAATGTAACTGCAGACAGCTCACGAGACCATTGATGGTACATTGAAGCTGTTGTCTCTCAGATGCTGTTTCAATTCCTTATCAGATTAGCATTGACAAAAAATTCGCTGGCTTAGATGAAAAGCGCCAATGAGTTTGGTCCCATCATATATGTGAGTGTACCAGTCATCAGATCATTACCACATCTGACTGCAACAGCCTATGAATTTGCTGAAATGCAATGCACCATGCACTGGTGCTCCTCACTGAGTGACAGCAGAGTAGGTGGCCCTGAGACAGGGGTCCTGCCTCGTCCCCCTATCCCCCTGGCTTGGCCCAGGCTGCCGGGCCTCCTGCTAGGTGGTGGAAAAAAGAAACACTTATGTTCTCCTGTACTCTTAGTCTTGCTTTCATGGACAGTAAACACAATGGAGGTAAGTAATTTTCTGCTGCAGTGTTTAAAAGCATATTGTTTCTGACATTGCCTACTGATCTGAGTGGAAGTTGCATATTTCATTTTTTACTGTGGCATATGTCTCCACTTAGTTGTGGAAGTGGTTTGGCAAACAAGAGTGACAGAAGCCCAAACAGGGACATCTGTAACTACACTGTCACTCTGCAAGTGTCAGTGCTGGCACGCAGGAAACACTGGAGTGGCATCCAGGTGTGTGTCAGGCTTTGGACTCTTTTCCCAAAGACTTTGATGTGTATACCACTGTTCTTCATCCTCATTGCTTACACTTTCAAACATACAAATATGAAAGCTAAAGAAAAGCCCACCTGAACGTCCCTCTGGCAACATGGTCACTCATCAGTTAAACAGATAAGGTAGAGAAGTGTGGAATAGACGAAATACTCTTACACATGCATTTCAAATATGAGGCTCTTAGAAGAGAGTTTCATTTCTCAGCTACCTCCGATTTCTTGACAAGAAGCCCTGATAAGAATGGACTGGAGGCTCTCAGATAAGGTCGTGCTTCAGCACATTTTGAACATTTCGATTGCTCAGTAAGGAACAGCAGAAATAAGTTAGGTAAACTCCAGATTTGTGCTCACTGCTCAGCTCACACTCGAATGTTTGGTCAGATATGGATGAGATGTTTCCATAGACAACAGAGTCATAGGTTTAACGTGAGGAGCATGAATTGAGGGGCTCCAGATCCCCATTAGCCTCTGGCCGAAGCTGCCCCTAACACGGTGCCAAAAAACTCACGTTCCCTGCACAAGGGCAGAGGTACTTTTTGGTCCCTGGATGCCACATGCCAGATGAAGGAAGCAAGCATGCCTCTGGCACTGCGTAGTGTCTGTTGTGCCGGTCTGCATTGGGGCTCAGGAACTCAAGGGAGCTCAGCCTCCTGCAAACTGAGGTTTGCGCTTTTCCTGCCCTGGCCAGGCTTGCCCCACCGGTGATGTACATGCCCTCAGGGTCCCGGAGACGCTCTGCGGAGTCCCTCGATGCTTTATTGAATTAAACTGTGGATTTTGCCTTTATTGCTTAGGATCTGGAAGGATTTTTAATTCTAGATCCTCCTCCACCTAAATCAATACTTATTGGATTAACATTGGTTCTAGCTAGATCTCACTGTATTCTTCAAAGCAGAGATGTTTCCCCACCCGTAGGTATTTTTTTACAGATGGGACTGTGAATTGCTGTTTTGAATGGAAAAATATGGTAAAAGTTATATGAGTTAGTACTACGAAAATTGTAAAAGCAATTTGGATTTCTTACTTGAAAAGTTAATTTTCCTGAAAGTTATGTCCAGGCCAAGAAATAGTGCTTTCCTGTAACCTTGCGACCACGGCAGGCAGTGGGATATGCATTTGGCAGGATACAATTCATGTAAGTACACATGTGCATCCTTGTGCTTTAGTTTCATGGAAATGCATAGGCTTTCCAATCTAAGGTATTCAGCAACAAACAGTGCATTTATAGCTGTAATTTACCATAGTCTCAAAATGCCAAAGTAAGCACTAACTCCTGCAGCAGAACTGTCCTCCTGCCCTGCAGGGACTCCTACCCAATTGCTGGAGAAATGGCCTGAAATGCCAAATGGCCTGGACATGTTCAAGGCAATACACTCACATCTTTACTGTTGTTCTTGCCTTTCCTCATTTACATTCACTAATTGGAAGTTAATGTGTTCCCAGAGGCAAATAAGTATATTTAAACCAAAACTTTTACTATTTTTTCCAAACTGTTTGTTAAAAAGCAACTCAGTCCTTCTCCTAGTGCACAATCCTAGGAGTACCCCTGAGTCTGCGGTAACACTGTAGTACCTCTTTCACCTCTATTCTATCTGTGTGTTTAGTACAAAGATTATTGGTCTGTTCACCTTAATCAAAGTCATCTTACTTTGACTAGTAAGATATAGACTAGTTCAACAAAGATTAACACAATTCTTACCACTTCTGTCCAACCAAGCCTAAATGAGCTTACTGTTAAGTACAGCCCAGCAATACTTTATTTATTTTGATATTAATTTCCTGTGTCAGCTTCAGGTTTAAAAAAAATTACACAGATCCCAGCACAGAAAATACAAATCAAGCCTGACACCTGGAAAAAAAAAAAAAAATCACATATTGGAAAAACTTGACATAGAATCCAGTGGTGTCAAAAATCCTAGATATTTGTTGTTTCAAATTCAGACATTCTTCATTTAGACCAAAATAACAGATATTTATAGTGTACCTTACTGCTGGTGACGATTTAACAGCAAGGTGCTCTCACAGCATGGTACTCTTTATGTGCACAGTAACGAAAGTTCGCTATTGATTTTTCTGTAGCTGCTTGTAACTATTATAGTTGATACATCAATAGAAAAGGAAAGCACAATGTTTCACAGGAGGCAGAAAATCAGAGAATACATGATGCTGTGACAGTAAATCATGGCATAATCTCAAGAATTGATAGATGGTTACTGCTAACTTGAAACCCATGGCTTTCTCTGAAAAGACTAGCCTATAATCGCCCAATATGTTCTAACAGACTGACTGCCCATAATAGTGGTAAAGGACACAACACAATGTTTCATCTTTAAAATAATGGTTTCCACGAGCCGGGTTGTTTTGTTGTGGTGGAATTCGTTTTGTGTGTTACTGCAGAAGGAGGGAGAAAGAGTGGTTTGAATGCCATTTAGACTAAAACTTAAAGGTTGTAGGAATTCCCCGCCCCCCCCGGAAAAGAGCACAGAAGGTTTTTGTTAAAGAAAAAAAAAAAAAAAAGAGGAAGAGAAGTTGTCATTAATTTTTAACTTGCAAAAGTCTGCAGTTAGTTGAAAAGGAAACACAAAAGAGCTGATTATTCTTGAGATCAAAATACTGGAGCTATTTTGTCAAGAAAGGCAAATGCAGAGAAAATACATTTACCACGGCTGTTTCCAGTTCCACGGCATCCTGAAAGGGAGCCAAAGGCACGTAAGTAATTGAAAGCTCTTTTAAGTGTCTGCTTCTCTCTGCCGTGTTTTTGAGGGGCACAATGATCTCTGAATTTTACAGTATGTCTAGTGAGTTTTTAGCAGGAATGTTCTTAATTGCTTTGTTCCCTCTTTACTCCCTGGCTCATCTCTGGTAGTTTTATCTACAGAAAGGGAGGAAGAAACACAGGTAAGAGCTGGCCAGCTGGAGCACAGTGTGCAGTCTAGATGACACTGCTTCCACAGTAACCTCATAGCAATGTTCCTCTCTGAAAGAGTATTTTCAGTGTGCAGGGTGGTTTTCCAGCACTTCAGGGGATGTGAGTCTGATACCTGTCCTGTTCAACCTTGCTGGTGACTCCATTCTCTAAAGCCAAATGTCTCCCAGAAGAGATGGACTTAGACAAGAGGAAAGGACTTTCTCAAACTACCACTCATCCACCCTGCCTCAGACTGGGCTTGAAGAACAGTCTGGTATCATTTATTTGGCTTAGGCTATGGGTTTTCCCCCAGTGAAAGACTGGATAGCGTTGTCTGTCTTGTCCTGAGCAGTTCACTGGTCTCTACTACAATTTTTGGTGTTGGGAGAGAGGAAAGATGCTGTTGCAGTGGCATTCCCCATTCTGATGTTGAAGTCTTTCTCTTTCTTGAGATGAGACTTTCCTTCACCTGGCAAGCAGAGGTGCTGTGCAATATGTTTACAATACACATCAAACCCTCCCAGTACCCATCTCCAGATGATGTTTAAATGTAGGATTTTCCTCAATAATCTTTGACTAATCTTATAAAGAAGAACTTTTAAAATATTCTTAGGAGGATGGCCATGTGCAGATTAAACTTTTGCAAGCCACATGGACTGTTTTGGGGCTTACTCTTTCAGTTTGTCCCATGCTCGATGGCTTTGCAGAGGACCAGAGCAATACAAGGAACCCCAGTTCTGAGAGGTTCATCCAATCTTGGTAGCAGCTTTGCCAGAGCCTAAGGAGTTGCTATTTCCACCTCCCTCCCCTTTCCTGCCAGCAGAAGTCATTGGTACACGCTCTAAGCCACAAGCTTGGGAAAGAGTGTTTCTGCCCAGTCCCCTTCTGCCTCTCAATTCATGATCACAGCTGTGTCCAAAGCTGGGTCATAAAGCTTGTTTCTGAATTTTCCTTCATTGTTTCTTTCCTGTTTGCTTCTATTTCCTCCCTCTCCACCTCTGGCTTGGCTTTGGTCACAGTTCCACGGTTTCTCTTTCCTTCCTGGCCTTTCCCCCCTGTTTTCTTGACTCCTTTCCTATTCTCAAGCCCTCCAGTGTCTCTCTATTCCTCTGATCCACATCGCTGCTGTCCCTCATTTTCATCAACCTCTCCTGGCTCCTGCTCTGCCCAGATATCCTCTTCTCTGCCACTCTTCTCCCATCACTCTTGCACATTCTTTCTTTCCCCCCTGGCCTCCTGTTTAATTCTCCTGCTACTTCTTTTCATAGTTTCTTTACAGTATTTCACCTCTCTGTTTTAACTCCCTCAGAGAAAGCCATTGCTTTTGTTTCTCTTCCAGTGTCCAATCCTGCATAAGCAGCAAAGGGATAAGAGAAAGAGGGAATTTGGCATAACGTACAGTGCGTCTCCAGTAACTGGCTGACAGTCACCCATATATAAACTTTCAGGTAAGAGCCTCTGCAATGTGTGTTTTTAACTAGAAACACACGAGGATCAGTTTTGTTTTTATCTATACATTCTGGTATAAAAAGTATTTAATAAGTTGTCTGTTACAACTGCAAAGTGAATTTAGCCATTATATTCCTTTAGCATGTTCTTCATTCAGTGAAGCATTTAAGCTCATGTTCAAATTAAAACTATATGGTGGTCTTACTGGCTCCAAGATTAAGGATATTCATTCATTTATCTATACCTTAATATATAGCCATTTATTCCCATGCGATGCTGGGAAACTTGGCTAACAAAAGCAACTGCTGATGTTAAACTCTTCTGCCAACAGCAGCTAAAAAAATTCTATCTAATCCCATACTTCCTCTGTTACATATATAATACATTCAAACTTGCACCTTAAACACCAGAAATGTATATTAAAAATGGGACAGAAATTGTAAAAGTATTCCAAAAGTAGAGACACATGTAAATGTGGGCTATGTGCAGGTAATTTTTCCCCCTTACAGGAGCTGTTAGAGTATTCTGTAAACATATTGGAGAGGGAAAAAGTGCAGAGCACACTGATTGGGTTATTCTGAAATCCCCACTGTCTCCACACAAAAGCAGCAGTACAGAATACAAATATTGCTTGATACCCATGTTTCTAATTACTTGCGAGATTTGTATCTAACAAATATATGACCTAATTTTCTCTCAAGCATCTAATCCTATTGTTATTTCAAAACCTTCTAAAATATGCATTTTAGAAAAAAACAGCATGAAAAGAAAAAGTACTTGCTGAAGATGGTTAATCTTTTTCTCCATGACTTGCAGCTGTCAGACAAGCAGACAACATAAACCAGTAATGATCAGATTGGATCAAATTCGTGCCTCAGATAATGCCATTGTACTCAACATTTACACGAGAGATGTATTTGTAACATCCATTGCATTTGGTGAAATAAAACCAGGACAAATCAACAGTGATTATTAAATTTCCTCTATAATTTAGTGAAGTTTATTCAAAAAACTCAATCAGCCGTGAAATAGAAGGCTACCTCTGGAGTTCCTGCAAGAATTTTATCGTTGATGACTCCTACACCGAGGGCTGAGATGAATGATTAAAGATTTATTTATTTAAAATATTGGTTTAATTCTTAACTATACCTTATAACTTATAGCATTTGTATTTTATTCCTTTTATATTATGTGGGTTTTTTTCACAAAAATAATTGATTGGAGATTTCATTAAGATAGATACCTGTAAGATGACACTGTCCTACTTACTTTCATACTGACTACACGATGTGTGGAATCTACATGGGAGGCTGGACTAAAACCTGTCAGCTCACTGAAAAAGTGTTCTGAGGAGAAAATGGTTGTTTATCAAAGTCGTCACTCCATACATCATTATTTAGCATCTGTAAGAAATTTAAGGACTGATTTTTAATTGTTTGGCTTTGCTATGGGTTTTGACAGGAAAAGTGAAGGGAATATGTCTTTGCTTTTCTTTCTCTATAGAGTAATCAGAAAAAGCAGAGAAATAAAAGAACAGGGCACAAGAAAATCCACTTTGTCCTGCATGTGCTAAAATGCTAAAATTCACTTCTAAAAATGGCTTCTCAATAAGTGAATTTTCAATTTTTTTGCAAAGTTTTAGATCCTAATATGAAAATACAGCAAGGAACTGCTTTCATGTTGAGTAATTTGTAAGGGAAAGGATCACATTTTCTCAAAACCTAATACAGATACTTTAAATCAGATTCCTTTTAACAATGGTCTTTGTTATGGTATCTGTAGATATTTCAGACAACATTGTTTCAATTTGGTTGTACCTTACATGGTATCTTTAATACTCTGGATTTCACCACTGTTTAAAAAGATAGGTAACTATTGTTTTCACTTACTGGATAGGGTAGCTGAGATATCATTTAAGAGACTTCAAAGCTCCATAGTCAGTAATGGAGTCAGAAGCAAATTAGAGACAAGAGGGTTGATTTCTCTGTTGGGCAATGCTGGCTCCATGAAAGGAGAACATCCCTCATGAGACAATTCTGAAATGAGGTTTCGCCTGTATTCATTTGCTTTACTTTCCCAGAGGATTAAAGTAGAAAAGTGGAATAGCTCTTCTAGTGGCGGAGTGGAATAGCCTGGCTGCTTTGCTTGAGACCCAGAGAAGAGTTAAATGTTCCAGGAGCAGACTGGCTATTTAACCGTTCTCCTGGCCTTCATCATCTTTAGTAAGAGATTTATCCCTAGTTTCCAAGGCAATGTGGGACATGCAGCAGCAAGAGACTATATAAGATTGCTGACAACTGCTCACGATAGAAGTTATCAAATTCAAACTTGACAAATGGAGAAAAGTTTGTAAAAACTGTGAAATTAGGAGACTCATGATAAATTTAAACTTCTTGCCTATGAAATTTACTGTTACTGATTTGGGGACAAGAAAGCACCCATGTAATCATCATCATTACCTCCTTCAGCCTTCTGTTCAATGCAAACCATAGATGTCCATCCAGCCGTTGGACATCAAGTCTATAACTTTTGATTGGGCTGTATGATAATATAAAGAAGTGGTCATCTTGATTTCAGATTTCAAGAAACAGAGTCTCCATTTCAAGAAACAGAGTATTCCAAAAGACAGTGATCTTCACCTTTAAATTTGTCTATTTCTAATATAATTAATCCCAAACTAATATTACATAGCTAATCCTGGAAATGTGTTCTCACTGACTTCCATGGGATATGCACAGGAGCCATTGCTTACTAGATTAAACTTTTAACAAATACCACGTTGCCTCATCATGTTACATCTTAATTACCACAGCATTTCTTCCTTTGGCCTTGGCAAATGGTGCTGCCAAGATGCCCTTCCTAGCTCATAGCTTCCCTGTCTTTTTGCATCTTCCCTTTTCCCTGCTACATCAGACATAAATTGTGTTTGCTTTCAAGGTCTTGTAGCTGTTCCTTCCTTATCTATCATCAGTCATTCAGCATCATGAGGTCATGTCTTGCCTCTGACTTGCCTGCAATGCCATCTCCGTTTCCCACTCGCCACCTTTCCAGACCAAGTACTTTTCTGCTTTCTCCGCTCTGCCTCTCATGCTTAATATGCCAGATCTATTTATCCACCTTCTTCATATTCCCTCTCAAAACTTTTTCCTGTGACATCTGAGACAAGCCTGGGCTGTAGGTGTGCTGGAATTGTGCCTGTCATCCTTGCACTGTCTGCCAGTCAACACCGGTTCATCATCACATATGTAGATTGTATACTTTAAAGGAGCATTTTAAAATATCACTTGCCATTAAGTATTCCTAATTATAAAATTAGGAAATGTTACTATTAATAAGTTTGTCACAGTGAAAGGATCATCTAGCTAGATGTCTTATTCTACATTCTCTGGTTTCATTCATAGCCTATCTGCAGGCGAGACGTTCATTTCAAAAAGTCTATGAAATACTGTTAGTACAGCAAAAAATAATCAAGAATCCAAAGGGGCAAATATTTTTTCAGAAATTAGTATGTGGAAAAACATACTTAAATAAATCCTGGTTTTATCTATTAGTCAGCTGTCAGCTAATAATAAATTATATTCAGTCCCTCCCTTGTTATAAATACATATTGATTAGTTTTAAACTCTGAACTTCAGAATGAGTTATATCTGGTCATTGCTAAACTGCTCTCTTCACTAAGAAAAAAAATCCCCAACACCTATTATACTGCATTTAATTAAGACAAGCATCAGCTTTATGTACCATTATTTGCTTCTGCCAAGCCTCTATGGGTATAAATATTGAGCAGTCACATCTCCTGAATACTAATCGATCCTTCCTGAATTCCAAATGATTACATAAAGTTTGGGAAATGTTTCTTTGCCAGTATTATCCTCCAATGCTTACTGTAGTCAGACATTAGGGTTGAGATACAAGCCTGGATTTGACAAGTGTGCAGTAAGTATTTTTCTAAATTTAAATGTAATGTGGGGAAGCCTGAAAGCCCTGGCTGAATGCTAATTTTACAGAACCCCTCGACTGCTCCCTTACTGGTGTTTACCCGGTGCAATCTTAGCAGTACACTTGGTAACAGAATGGATAAATATAAGAAAACTGCCAATGGATTTAATAAAACCATTTCATAATAACAGCCCAGTTATACATGTGTATTATAACTAACATATATATATATAAAAAGGTGTAAAAGTAGTTGTATATTTACAAACTACCAAAAGTAAAAAAGGCTAGAGTGACCACTTTGAAGACGACTACATTAAATCCTAGGTACTGTTTGTCACTGCAAGTAAGAAGTGAACACATTTGTGATGACAAGTCTATCCCTGTAGAAGTGCTCCATTACTGGCTTGCGTTGGCTTGCCCAGGAAGACGGTCATGCGATACTTTTTGCTTCACATTCACAGCACCTACTTCAGATCCTGGCACCGAAGGTGCTTTGTGAAGACAAAGTGTTATCTCTGAGCTTCTTGGTATCCTGCCAAAGAACCACCAGGCCTATTTTACAGGGAGGAGAACAGAGTCCCTGAAAACTAGAAATGGCTCACACCTACCTGATGAGAGCATGAGAATGGCTGTGCTGGCACTCTGGATCCTCTAGACCACTGTCCCATCTTTGACAGTGACCAGGAGCAGATGCCCTATGGAACAGTGTAAGAAGAAGAAAAGCATGGAGCGATACCTCCTAGGAGCAGTCGCTCAGGGTCCAGCAGCTGGAGGTTAGCAACAGCCAGAAGCAGTGGGTTTTGTATTTCATAGCTTTCAATGGATTTTCCTTCTGTTAAGTTCTCCAGGTGACTTTGGTAACCACAAAAACTTTCAGCATCCTCTACATCTGTCCTGGTTTCAGCTGGGATAGAGTTAACTGTCTTCCTAGTAGCTGGTACAGTGCTATGTTTTGAGTTCAGAGCGAAGAATGTTGATAACACTGATGTTTTCAGTTGTTGCTCAGTAGTGTTTAGACTAATGTCAAGGATTTTTCAGCTTCTCATGCCCAGCCAGTAAGAAAGCTGGAGGGGCACAAGAAGTTGGCACAGGACACAGCCAGGGCACCTGACCCAAACTGGCCAACGGGGTATTCCATACCATGTGACGTCCCATCCAGTATAGGAACAGGGAAGTGGGGGCAGGGATTCGCCGCTCGGGGACTGGCGGGGTGTCGGTCGGCGGGTGGTGAGCAATTGCACTGCGCATCATTTGTACATTCCAATCCTTTCATTATTGCTGTTGTCATTTTATTAGTGTTATCATTATCATTATTAGTTTCTTCTTTTCTGTTCTATTAAACTGTTCTTATCTCAACCCACGGGTTTTGCTTCTTTTCCCGATTTTCTCCCCCATCCCACTGGGTGGGGGGGAGTGAGTGAGCGGCTGTGTGGTGTTTAGTTGCTGGCTGGGGTTAAACCACGACAACATCTTGGAGCAAGGAGTGCCAGAGCTGGGTAATATGCTGTGTTGAAGAATGAATTCTTGTGTTTTGAGCCAGTCACCTGCTAGTTTAATTAGTTTTGTTCTGATACTAAAATATCAGAATGATGAGAGGAAGCAGCAGCTTTTTGGCTAATTCTTGTTCTTAGTAAGTTCCCATGTTCCATGGACTGTGCTTTGAAAAGCTAGTGCAGTCTTATTAAACAGAGTGTAAAAGGCAGATCTGTATTTGTTGAAGGTATAATGTGATTATTAGGAAAGCTGCAATAAAGATCTACATGCCAAAATTTGCTAGGTTGTGCCTTTATGTCTGTATTATACTTAGGTGTCTATAATCCTGTATTAATTGGTTCTTGTCTAATTTTCTGGTCTTGTTTCCTGTTTTCCTTTTGGTCTGATAAAATCTCCTGCCTCACTAATTCCTTCATTTCATTCTCCTATTCTTTTTGTTTGTGTGCCCTTAAGCTTCATAAGTACTACAAAAATTTAATCAATATTTCTTGTTATATTACTTCCAGTTGATGCTTATACATTTATTTTCCTATCTGCATACATGATATCCCAAATTAAACCCTCAGCAAAAACTGTGGAAGTGAAAATATGTACAGCCCCATGTTTCATCTTTCTTTGCTGCTGCATTTTTTCTTATCTTTTCTGTGTATTTAGATTGCAAGCTCACTGAGGCAGAGATTCTAGCTAGTCTGTAAATCTAATAAACCAATAATGTTACATAAAGTATATTAAAAACTGCAATAGCTAATTTAATTTTTTTTTTCAGCTCCAGAATGTTGCATAACTGCATTGATGTGAGTTACTGCAACCAGGTGAAATGGAGCACAGGCAGGCTTTGTGTTGCTTCTCTTTGGGAGCACGTTTGCAGGAAGCTCCCTCTAGTCCTGTGAGCGGTGAGGGTAGAGTCTGCCTCGAAAATGCTTCATTTCAGCCTGTTTCATCTGCATGAAGATCTTAACAGGCATGTTTCTCTCCAAAAAGTGCAAATGGTGGAGCGCTGTACCTCCAATGCCTCCTCCCATCTCAGCAATGACACTTCAGGGAGACTAAAAGCAATGAAAGATTAATTTGCTAATATTCCTCTTATTTAATAGAAACGGGAATGGAGTGTTGCAGATCCGGATGGATTTCTGCTGAACCCTTAAGTAAGGCTGTGGTTTGTTTGAAAACTGAGTTCTTTTTTTGTTTGTTTGGTTTTTTGTTGTTGTTTAAGCAAGAGCCCATTGTTTGCCATCCACAGCGATTAAATGTTTACCATTTCTACAGGACCCTCTTATCTCATGTTAAGTGAGATGTGAGATCAATAGTGGCTCTGCAATTATTTGTCCATTGATAAAGCCTTCATTTCTTAAATGAAGTACATTTATCTGTGTCCTGACAATGAGAAGGGAGCAGTACCAGTCAGCTGCTGCCTAGTCTAGCATTTAGCTCCACAGGCAGACAAGTGCCTGGACATGGGTCAAATGATGTCTAACTTTCTTCCTATTGGCATTTCACTTTACAAACTGCTCTGATGGAAGGTTTGACAAATCATCCTTGCTGAGTTCAGATAATAAAAACTAGCAGGACAAATGGGAAGTTTTGGTAAAGAGAAAACAATGGCTGATTTCAGGTTAAGTGACCAGTCTGTAAAGCTGCTGGATGGCAAAATGAAGAGATTTCTTGTGTCAGAAGATGATAGAAAGCATCCCATGTAAGGCATTCATTTGGTTCTTCAAGCGTCAGTTAGATTTACTCATTTAGCAAATTTAATTGTTGAAAAATTGGTCTGAACTTTATTCTATGATAGGAAGCAAATCAAAGAAACAGTGAGACAAATTTTGGCTCCAGTGAAAACAGTGTGAAATTCTCTTTGGCTTTAGTGAGGCCAAGATTTCACCCCAGCTGAGCATGCCAATCCATTTCAGCCCCAGAATTAGAGAATTCAACAGCACATGTGGGGTGAGGTTTGGCTTTTGTGTTTTGTTTGTTTGTTTTTTAATTTCTAATTCTGATTTATGACAAAGAAAGAAGGGGGGTTCCAAACTAATGTTAAATTTGGTAGTGAAAATTCAAAGAGGCTGATAAACTGACACATTTGATTTTTCTATTTGTAGTGTATCTTGATTCAAACCAGCAATTATTAAAGACAAAGAGACCATTTGTATTTATTTTGGGTTTATTTTTTGATAATGTGTACTGTGTAGTATACTGATTATGTGCTATAGAAAAATTAGGTGTATTATTACTCTGCGATTAGAGTAAAGAAATTGCATTATCGTCAATGTGGCTAGCTTTGGGAAAGCCAGATAGGTTTATTCTCATTTAGTAGCAAGTTTGATAAACAGTTACACAACTATGTGAACAGCGTCTTTCTCAGATGTGCTCTTTCCATGTTTTGGACATGGGTTCATAAAGTAGTGTTAAAAGTAGGTTTAACACTCAAGTCTGTCAAAGATTTCTTTATTCTTTCCCAGTTTTGCAATGTGTGCCTGGCCACTAACTTTCCATCAACTGTGTGATTACAGTTGCTGAATTGTCATGGCTCTGCCTTGGTTCTTTTTTGCCTGAAAGAAACCTGTCAAATGCAACTACTGTCAAGAAAATCCAGGTTTGCTTATCTCTTGAGCTACTGATTTTTTTATCAACATATCTTCAGATTGTGGAAGAAAAATTGGCTGATATACCTGAGTTAAATTGTGGTTTGGTGTGTTGATTACCTTCACTCCCTTTAGTTGAAATTAAGGGGACAATACCTCTATATGTGACAACACAGGAACGATGCCCCAGAAAACAGGCATGTTTTGGGGTTTGCAAATATGATGTAAACCTCAGTCAAAGAAAGGTTGGCAAGGATAATTGCTATCAACTGGTGTCCTGATTTACTTCAAAGCAAGCTAATAGCTCAAGATAATTGAAATGGAGATTGATAACAGAAATTGCTATTTCTAGGCCACCTAAACAGAAGACTTCTTTCAAATAAATCATGCTGGCAGATGGATTGCTTCTTTGCAATAAAAATGCTTTGGCTTCAGAAGTCCAGCTCATCTTCAAATAAAACATTCAATCAGCATCTAGTTTATCATTTGCAGCAAAGACAGATGTTGGCACAGAATTCAGACATGTCCATCAGAGATCAAGTAGGGGAAGAAGTGACTAGAAGATGGCTTAGCATTTATATCAGGTTACACAACCAAAACTGTGAAGGGCAATTTTGACCACAAGACCTGTTTCTATTTGCTTTATTGTGATCTCAGGTGTCAATTAGACTGGTTGATTTGCGTAATGCTGTTCTGGTGTGCAGTGAGAGAGGAAAGCAACATACATTTGTTTATGTGTAGTGAGGAGGTACACAGCGAGAGAATTGCCACAGAGGACTGACTCATGGAAGGACTGTGATTCTTTAAGAGAACCCTGATGGACTTGTGTAGTAGATCTGTAGATCATGTAAAGTGGATCAGAGTAATGTGATGGAATTTAAATTTAGTTTGAACTTCCTATGTCTTGACAGAGTAATTGACTGATGGAGCAGTGATGCTGTGAAGGAAGGGGTCTCTGCTGGTGCTTTAATGTCCTTATGAGTCAAGGCTCTTTTTAATCGAAAATACAGCTGAGTCTGAAGCATGCACAAGATGGTGATCTCCAGTGTGATTGTGGTGATTGTGCTGGTTGTAAGGACTGATTTGTTCTCTGACTTTTTAACCCGTGGGAGCACAAGAGCTGAAGGACTGATTCAGCTGAACTGGCTATCTGCTGAGAACAACAGTCCAGGTGTGAGGGACTTGCTTCTCCAGAGATTGGCAGTGACTGGATTGAAGGATAGCATGAGGAACCACTGAGGGTAGACCGACAGACAATCACTGAAGTATGAAGATCCATGGATGTGAAAGAAGACTTTTATGTACAGAGAGGTAAGAATTACCTAGCTGTAAAGACATTTGCTTTTTATAACTGATGGAGGGAATTTAAAAGTTACATAACTCTACATATATTAATACTATATAGAACTAAAGTAAAGAGATGTCACACTTACGAAACTAGTTCCCAAACTATTCTGGCTTATTGAATAATTGCTGAGTCAACTGTACCAATATATACTTGCAGTGTTGGTCAGATGAGCCCAGACAGACTAGATGGCCCACTGGAGAAAGTAGCTGAGCTCCTGCACCTGGGTGTATCACTCAGTGGAGTGGGTATATGTGGTTTGACTGCATCCAGAGTTGTGCATTGCTAGCCGCAAAGGCTACAATAAATATGCATCTGTCTAAGTTTCAACAGCATCTTCTTTAATGCTACCATCAATCAAAAGTATTTTCCTGTATAAACCCTTTGGAACCTTTGACAAGTAGGTAATGAACAATTACCTCTCTCGTGTAAAATCTAGCAAGCAAAACTGATATGATTTAATTGTGTTTTGAAAAATAATTGTAAGTGCTTTGGGTTTTGAACATTATTTTGCTGTTAGTTTACAAAGATAATCACTTCTGAAATGTTAGGAAAAAAGGCAGAGACAAAGTTCTTTGCCCTGAAGGAGATTGCCATCTTGTGAAGAGACAGACAATACGGTACAGCCATGAATAACAAATAGCTTTACAAGGCAGCCTGGTATCTGTACGGCTATAAAAAACAAACAGCTTCTTCTCAATAAATTAATTCTGTGGATTATTGACTTTGCATTGCCTTTGAGAGGCTTTATATTAGACATTTATTTTTCAACCAAGCACTATATTAAAGAACAATAGCATAAGGTTTTATTAGTTTGGTTAACACTGTGGCATGAACCTCCTTAGAAATGTAAAAAGGCTGGTATGTCTTGAAGCGCTTTTTATTCCATTAAACATTACAGGGCCAGATTTTCAACAAGAGCCAGCTGAGGTTTTTGAAATATTTTTTTGATTAAGTGATATATTTTTGGCATTATGACCAGTTTTCTGTTGAGATGCCTAAGAGATGTAGATATGTGCCAAATGCACCTAGATACTTACGTACAGTACTTGCTCCCAGTTATTTATGTAGAATTTGATGCTCAGCTAGTTTTGACAGCCCTGCTGAATGCCTACCAGTGTTGTTAGGCAGTTCAATGTCTTCAAAAACCTGACTCACTTTTAGGATGTGAGGTGTCTTATTAACTTCAGCCAGAGGATTAATTCGTACTTTTGGGCACAAACTTAAGTACTTAGCGGGAAAGGGTGTCTGTGTTTTTCATTTCAGTTTTGTCATCATTCTCATTAAATATTTGCCTGAGTCCTGTGGGTCAAGTGGTAACATCTTTACATTTTACTCTTTGCAGAATAACATCTTGCTTTGACTATTAGCAAATGGAATTATACAATATGCTAAATAATGAACTAATCGGTTTCAAAGGTATTGAACCTTTCTTAGCTACATTGCTTTTATATGCAAGTGATGTGACTACAAGGCTCCTAACAGCAGCAGAATTAGCTCTTTTTATGGTAGCATAAATGAGAGAAAAGACTGGATAACCTGGCTCGGTACAAGCTTGCAAGGTATTTCTGCCCAACTGCTTCAGAAGTTGAGCCACTACCTGGCAGGACTAGAAGAGCTAACAGTGTAAGAATGATTCTTAAATCAATGCAAAGTGCTAGAAGAGCCGATGAAAGCGATCAAACAAAAAGGCCACCTAAATGTGAGAATTTTCCAAATGCACTTCACTTATTCAGCTAATTTAAAATATCACTGAACTGAGATGAATTCTCTAAATATTTTATCAGAGGAGAGCTACAGACTCTTTCAATGTTTCTGTGCCACTGTCTAATGACTGAAAAAACTAATTATTAGGAATTAGGAAATCTGAATTCTTGTTATTCATCAGATTAATTCAGAAAACATAATTTCTGCAACAGATGGCTTGCTTCTCCTTCTCTGAATCTAAGACGTGGAAAGCAACGAAGCCCTGAATACAAAATGTTAATAGTTACCAGGGAAATCCATCATCTCTTCCTAGGATTCAGAATGTACATAACAGTCAATTCTGTTAGCATCATTCTAATTTTTTAAATAATTCTTATTTTTTTCTACATGTTCTGTATCCTATACCTCTGAAGTGTTGATCTTTTACGCTCCCTGTAGTTAAAGAGAGCTTCATCTAAGATTTTCCAAAGCAGGTTCAAATTCTGTAAACACCACATGGAGGGACATATTTGAGACAGTAAATGACGCTTTACAGTGTAAACCAAACTGTTCCTTTTAGTCTAATTGCAATTGTATTATAATAATTTATTTGTAGAATTTTATTCCTTTACAGAAGATTTTTTTTAAAACTGAAAATTAAAGAAAGACATTACTAAATGTCACCACTGCTGATATTTCTTTCATTGTTGTGCTTGGCTCAACTGTACACTCTCTTTGTAGACAAAATACCTTTTGAGTAAAACAGGAGTTTTGGCTATGGAGGTATGGCTGGGTCTGACCTTATTTATGTTTTTAAGTCTCTCCTTTCAACTATCTGCCAGTAAATAAAAATTCACTTGGCCAAAGTTTATGTAGACCAGCTTTATTAAGTCAACAAAGTGCAAACCTGAAACAGAGGACAGGCAGAAAAATCTGTTCCTATGAAGTCAATAGGAATCCATCTCCCTAAGCCCTTTTTTATTCCTGGCACTGGTGATTTTTCTTGACTGATTCATTGGAGGGCACTGGTTTAACTAATTTGTCTTGCACAGGTATCTTTCCCATTCTGTGTCCTCTCCACTAGTACAAAACAATCTTCCCTTTAAAGGTTATTTCCTAGACTGATCTGTCATATAGCTATTATCATTAATTTGCACTTTAAGAGTTCCTTTCACTTTTTAAAAACTATGAGATACTTTCCTGATTTATGGGTTACGATGTGACAGCCATCATATGCAAAGAAGATTGTTTATACTTACCACAGATGCCTTTGAAAAAGAGCGATATTTTAACCATATCCCCACTCCATCTGCTTTACATAACTATATTCAATATCATAGAAAAACATGGCAATCCGTATTTTCCACTGTTCTCTAGAATTTCTAATAGAATTTTATCCTTGTTCTGGAATATTCAGAAATCACATAGAGAAATACAGAAAGCTTGTAATACTCCATTAAATTCCATAGGTTTTAGGAGTAATTTGCATAGAAACCCACTTTTAATCCTTATACATAATTTCCTGCAAGTGATAATTAAAAAATAATCCTCAGATTACTGTGAACCTCATTAAATATATTTCAAAATCATGTTTTGGGGGAAAAAATTAAGAAAAGCAAAATATTTTCAATGTTTTTAGAAAAAAATAATAACACTATTAAGCATGAAGAGTAGAGTGTACCTACCTAAACTAAACAGCACCAGGAATTTGAGACATACAAATTCTCGTAGATCAAACTGCAGGGAACGAAGCTTTGCTACTAGTTCTTGTGCATGGCTCATAAGATTGTTGAGGGTGGCTCCAGCTTGGGATGCTATTATGGAATAATCCACCTGTAAAAGAGAATTGTATTTCTGTCTGGTCATCACACCTGCAGAACCACTTTAGGACGTTTCAAGCAATCACATACAACCAGGATACTCCTGGATAAAAGAATCACTCTCAATTTAATGATGTGATCAAGTCAAGATTATTTTATATATAAACCTATTTTAGGACAATGGTATATATTGAAAATATCATTAAACTATGTATCTTAATGGTATGTCACATCAATGTGAATGCTGGTTTGTCTGTATTAGCTTTTTTAGAAGCTTTATATATGGCAACTGCTTATGACACTGGTAGCTGTTCCCCTGTCCCTGTATCAGTTTGTTTTATTCATTTGGTGTCTCTTGTTCTTATCGTAATTTTATGATCCTGCGAAGAAAGACTGATGAAGTGAGCTTTGCGCCTACATGGGGTGTATTAGTCCAGAGGGACACAATGGTATTCATGGTATTCATGGGAAATGGTCCAGTGTCCATAACTTGGCCAGAAACATCTATTCAAGCCCAGAAACATCAGTGTATTCCCACAGGAAAGAGAGGTACTGTGTGGGTGGTTTCTGTTCTCCTTAGCTACACAAAATCCTGGTATTTGTTGGACTTGGTTCCAACGGACTTGTTCCGGTGAGTCCTCCACCGCTAGCGAAGGAGGAGTAGGCAGGTGTGTGACACAGGCCGGCTGCACTTGCATTTTCCCAAGCAGCAACCGCAGGGCACAAAACTTTCTCTGGGACATAGAAAAGAGCTGGACTGCTCTGGGGGGTCTGCTGCCCTTGTGATGCCCCTTTGTTCTCGGGGGAGGCTGACATGTCTATGAGCTTTCCAAAGTGACACTTGTATATAGAGAGCCAACAGAAAGCTGGAATTAATGCACCATATTAAAAAAAGGTAATATTCACAAGCAAAGTATACTTAAAGCCTGTCATAGCTGACACACCCCTGGGTGATCCTTGAATCTCGGGCAACCTCCCCACTGCTTGCACACTGAAACTTTTTTCTGGCTAATACCAGTCCCATTAAGGGGACGTTTCCATGCAGATGGCCATACCAGCCTCTGCCACTCTGAAGATGTGCACGTTAACTTTTGCATGCTTTGTGATGGGATGGTGAGCAGTGGAAAAGTGCTCGGGTACTGCAGCCTATGGGAATGCCGTGATGTGAAGGTGAAGTGTAGGGGCTGGTGCTGCGGTGAGCTGGCTCTGAGACTGGGCTGGAGGCTGTGAGGCTCGGCAGCTCCAGCACGGTGACAGCAGCATGGAGCAGGGTGCAACTGCTTCAGCCGAAATGCCTTCAGCTCAGCCCGGTTTTCATCAGAGTGTGTTACACATCCCCTGCAAGTGCCACTGTCCCATGAAAACGGCCAGGTGTCTTGCTTGCTCCTGTGTTGAACTCCTCCTGGCCAACTGGCTGAGACCTAAGTGGGTTATTGACACATTTTAAAACAATTCTTTTCTTGCCTGGCTGCTCTAATATTACCAACACCTTTCTTTTGTAGGAGTTTCCATAACAACAGGGAAATACTAACCACACTTGATGTAAGCATGCATAAGTGAAGTCTGGCTTTAAACTAAAACTAAGCACAACAGTAAGTGCACACTTTGGGTTAATGATTTATTTAAAGGTATCAGTGCTGTAATCCCATCTTTAAGGTCTCCCATAATAAAGCAGTTAATAAAGAACGGCCAGGTATCACCAGAGGAAACAGACCAATGCTGCAAAATTTTGTTTTTCCAGGCACTGATCCCTTAAGATCTGTTTTTTAAAAAACTGTTAAGGAACATGTATTTTGAAATATGTTTTTTTATTTTAAAACTATTGAATTGATTTTGCTCAAGTACAAACAACAGTAAAGCAAGAAAAAAACCTGAAAGACTTTAAACCTGACAAAATTTCAGCCAGGAAAGATAGAAAGATGACTGAAAGGAACTAAAAATAACTTTTCCTAGTGATGACCTTAATGTAATCAATAGGTAACTGACTTTTAATAAGACATTTTATTTATATGTACTCTTAGTGCACCCAAGATATTGACTGAAGGCAATTGTACAAGAGAAATGAAGTTACACTTTTTGTATGTATGTTAAGAATAACACTGCTCCAACTCTGTAAAGCATTTAAAGTTGTGCTTACATTCCAATTAAGTCAATGGATTATGCTTAAGTATGCTGTGAGGGTATCCTGTGACGTAGGTTTTATTGCTCTCTTTTACACCTGGGAAAACTGATGTAGTGACATTAAATCGCTTAGTCAGGGCCAAAGAAATCTGTGACAAAACTAGGATCTGGTCTTTGGAAATCCTAGCCAAATCATCTTTCATGAACTACTTTCTACTTCATCTGTTATTTCTCTTTCTTTCTGTATATACACTTATATGTATTTCTTTATATATAAGTATATATACTTACAGAAATAATAAGAAAAAATAAAGTAACATACCTCAAATACTTTTTACTTGAAGGGCAGTTTAATATAGTGACATGATTCAACTACTTCATATTGAGAAACTGGTCACATATAAAAATCAACTTTCACAACTTAATTTCCCTTTTGTAATTGTTAAGGGAGGAAAAAAAGCTCAAAATCCCTCACTGAGGTTCCAGTTTGTGGGGGAAATATGCTATTCACTTCATAATAAGAAGTTAAGATGTCTGGATGTCAAGAATATCAGTGGCCTTAGTGCAGCGATTATGCCATAATGGAAAAACCCAGTAGATGCCTGGATCTCCCACTATCCCTCTACTGGAGAGCTCTCAGGCAACCTGCTACTCTTTCAGGTGCATTTAATATTTGCAGCACCAGCAAATTTGTCTGGGAGGCAAGTCCTCCTCTGCCACTCACCAAGAGCAGGCTGTATTAAATTTTTATATTTATTGACATTTCATTACCATAATTGACTGCAGTTGGTTCTCTAGTAGAAGGCACAGGGCTGCCTCCTAAGCAGGAGAATTGGTCCCTTGAGTAGAATTTGCAATTAAAAACAAGACAGAATGGATTTTTTTTTTATTGTGTAAATATGATGAGTTGAATTTTCAGCTTTAACTAGAGAATACTGGGTGTGCAGAAGGCTTTTTTCAAGAGTGAGCAAAATTATGAGTCAATGGAAAGACGACCCCCAAAGGTGTCAATCAGTTTATACAAAATCAACTGTGCATGAAAAAGCCTCAGTTGATGTCTATTCCGAAAAAGTGGTCACATTAAAGAGTGTGCTGTCCTGCCTGCTTGGTCCTGTATGCAGAAATTGATACTAAAAGGTGTATTAATTCTTTTACCTTCCAATTCATGATTAAAAATGCTTTTAAAAGACAAAGATTAAAATAGCCTGGATCTTGAGCAAAATGCTTAATTGCATACTGAAGTCTTAGCATTTACTTTATATTGTACCATTAATTAATCTGGTAAAATCAAATCCACAACTGAAATAAATTATTCTTGCTTCCCAATTAATAGTATTACATTTCACAGTTGATTTTGATGTTAAAGGTGGTATGTTGACTGGCATTTTTGAAAACAGAAGCTTTGGTGAAGCTTCCATATAACCTAATTTGGAAGTAAAATGATGGGCGTAAAGTTACGGCTGCACAGACAAATATAAGTGTGAATTCCTCATGTACCAGTACACAGTGCTATCTTGCATGGTGGATATAGCAATGATGAAGTAGTAATGATAGAGGCTTAATTGGATTATCTTGGTACCAAAGCAACGCAGACAGAACAGCACTGAATAATTTACGTTGCTGCCTGTTCTCGCCATTCTGGTGCTTAAACTGGCATGTTTAAGGTTAGCATGGACATCACTGTATATGTTATATTAGGGGTTGTGCTGTAGTATACCATTTGCTCACTGAAGTGCCTAAATCTAAAATTAGATACTCAAAACCTCTGCTCTGCTGCCACCTAACTTTGTGCTTGAAGTCCTCACAGTTCCACCTTCCACCAGCCCTTTGGGTGCCAAAATGCCTTGAGGCCTGGCCAGGACTACCCAAGTCATGACAATGGTAAATAACTGTGTGTCCAGCTCATTATACAGCTCTTCTTAGATTTATGGACCATGTGGCTTTCATCCACCTAAGGCAGCAAAAATGCCAAAGGCAGGATTTCTTCAGCAGACCAGTGGCTGGAGCCACTGCGGTGTGGGAAATCCAGGGTCAAATCTCCAGTCTAAAGAGTGCATGATCCCACTGAGCCTGGCAATTGGGGTATCTTTCTGAAGGTGAGAAGTATCAAGTTTCTTCAGGTAAATCTGGCACGTCTTGAGGATATCTTCTGATCACGAGTATTGGGCAGAAAGAGGGGGACCTTTGGCTTGGTTTGGAGAGAAAGGATTTGCTTGGTGCTTAACTGGGAGGGAACTTCCAGCTGAGAATCCCAAGTAGAAAAATGTTCGTAAGTTCCTTGGACAGGCAGTATTCATGTCATACCTCTCTCCTCAGCATTTCTCAGTGCTACCTCTTACAGTTACCACCTAGTTTGCTGCTGGCCTTCCCTGCTCCCTGCGTTGGCAGAGGTAGGGGCTGGGCAGATGAGGCTGCGGGCTTTGCGACAGGGCAGGGTGGTACAGAGGCACTAGGAGTAGAGTGATTTTACTTGTTGACGGCTGTTACCAGGTTCTGGCTGTCACTGAATGCCATTCCTTTCAGCCAGAACAGGAATTGCACAAGTACGGAATAAAGCCCCTGCCGTGGCTGTATACAGTACCTGTATAACGAACAAACATTCTAGCAGACTAAGGTAGTTCAAGTTAGTGAAAGATTGGTTTCCTATTTAATTTAGTAAATTAGATCACTGTGTGGGGCACAGAGGCAAAGGAGGCAGCGGGTGCCTAGGTGCAGCAAAGGGACCGTCCCGCTCCTCTCCGCTCTGCTCTGTGCAACCCTGGCCAGCACAGCTGGCTGCTGCTGCTGGGGGGCTGCTCCCCCACCACTCCTTCCTCGGTTACAAACTGCACCGAAAGCCTGGGGAGTGGCCCGCAGTGGTCTGCCCTGGGTTTTGAAGCCTGACCCTGCTGAGAGCCTGTGAGTTGACTCCAGTGTATGGCTATGTGGGTGGATGAGCCTTTCTCTCAGAAGGTTGCATTCAGCACAGTATATAGCAAGTAAGTAAATTTACTATCACAACCATAATTACCACTGTTTCCTGAAATATATATTTCAGTGGCAACTACGGTGGTTATAAACTCATTTTGAGATTTTCATATAATTATTACTTTCATTCAAAACGTTTAAAACAGTGTTCATGTTATGTTTCTAAGCAAATGAACATGGAAAACCACTTTGAAGAGGCGCCTATGTACAAAAATTGAGGAGGACTCGGCACAGACAAAACCAGCTGATACGCTTATATCAGGTTTGGATTAATTAAAATTGTGATGACTTATACAGCATAAGATGCTTGTCATTTTAACGTGATACACAATAATAGAAGATAATGAATTAAGTTGCCAGTGGACCTTTCCCCTAGGATGATGTTATTGTGCTTGCTAATTAGCTATAATATGCAAACGATAACACTCCAAAGTACTGCATTTACTTTTTCTAACTTAGTTTCAGAAAAACTTGTACATCAAGACTGGAAAAATTCTATGCCCTGTAGTTGATCATGTATAGATTCATTTATAGTAGATATATTTATGTTACGAAACACATAATAATAAAAGTGTTGTTAGGTTTCATGCAGATAGCTGTTCCAATCGCTACCACTAAATTTTCCACTCTAGTAATGGTGACTACTGGGTTCTTCAAATTATTAGTATGAAGATGTTACAGTAATGTGCAGAACATAGCTAACCTAGAGTACAATAGAATCCATTTCTTTATCAAAGTGTTGCAATGCACTTTGTGGTTTTCATATAGAGATGAGATGATATGGAATCACTGCTGATTTTGAATATCTATAAACTTCATCGGAAGACAGACCGTCACTGGAAATTTTTTGTGTATGTTTAGGTAACATCACAAGGGCTGTGCTAACTCAGACTGTTTCTCCGGGAGCTTTTAACCATGTGAGTTCATTTCCCCTTATTACCCTCTTATCTTACACAAATTTCTACTCTACTATTTCAAATCCTTTCCCATCAATGGAAGACTGGATATGCTCACTTTGAATCCCGTCAGTATCGCTACTCCAATAGGTGGTTGGGACAGACTGATGCGGTGCTTTCTTCAAGTTGGGTCTCTGAACAACTTGTCTCTCATGTTGGGCAAGCTTAAAATCAAATATGGGACTTTATATGAATTTATATGGAGAAATTAGTTCACTAGTACAGGACTTATATGGAGGACTAGGAGCCTTAAAGAAATGCTGCCAGACTCCAGGCAAATAGCTTTTGTTCTCTTTATGGGAGCAATGTGTACAGAATACAAAAGAAATGTGTTTCCTATGAACACAACAGTTAGAATGTGGGAAATGGAACAGTTCTGGCATGCAAGGATTCATTTTGGGTGTCCTCTCCATGACTTTTGACTGGAACTGGAATTTTAGACTTAAAATCATAGTGCTACTATGGTTTCATGGCAACATAGCAAAGCAAATGTAAATTGGGATCAGTTTGTTCACAGGTGTGTCCACAGCTACTTGGAAGGCTCAAAATGTTTAATGAATATTTGGACAAACCTGAAGTGGGCACTTCATGATTATAACTTAATTTTGATGTGTTTTACCTAGTTTAATGGAGAACATCTAGTTCAGACCCTAAAAGCAGCTAGCATAATATCTTCGTAAGATGTGAGGCACTTTTAACAACTAGCACAACCTTGTTTCCTTTTCCTTTAGGCAGAGACCACTAGAGTGAGGAACTGTGCAAGCCTGGATACAAGAGTACAAATACTACACTGAAGAGCAAAATAATGATTGCTTGACCTCCTTTCTATCCACCTTGAATCGAATCCTGTGTGTGTTTGCCTATGTAAGGAAGGACTTTTAGGTTTGGCCCCCCAATGCCAATACCTCTTTTCTGCCAGCTACAACTATGAAGCCTCACTGACTGCAATTACAAATCTAATGGAAAAATAATATATATATAAAAAATAAAAATTACTAATTTCCAAGAACATAAGAAGTAATAGCTTTCTATTAGATATTCATTAGCTTTCTATACCTACGACTAGTGTATGTATTTTTAGCCATTTCTTAGGATGAACAAAAAAGCCTGTTTCCTTATCTACTTTTTTTTGCCAGCTCCTTTCTCTTGTCCTTTGGAGACACTCCTTCCTCTAACACTCTTGTAACTTTTTGTACAACAGTGATACTTCTGCAAGTGTGATCTTTGTGATACAGTCATCTGTAGCCCACAGTCTGAAAGTTCAGCTGTCTCTTGAGAACCTTTTCAGTGGCAAGGTGATCTTACCTTAAACTTGCAAGTCTGTTTCCTAGACAAACAGATTCTCCAAAGGCCTCAGCAAATACAGCAACATTGGGAGAGTAGAAGCCTTCTTTGCAAGTGGGTAAGTCTAACAGAGATGACGTTACCACAGAAAATGCCCCAGGACACACATCACCACCTTTCAATAACATACATCTGAAAGATCTACAAAGTATCCCATCTAGGGAGAGGTTCAAGCCACAAAAGTCGGTTCTAAATTGAAGTTAAATTTTTATTTGCTTCAAAACACAACACTGTCAAGATCTTGGTTATCTCTCATGCTCTTCTCTGGTGCTATGCTTTAGAATACAAATCCAGGTGGAAAGATGTATTTGTGTGATGACTTTAACTAAATCGGTAGTTTCAACAATCTCAGAAAAATCTCAGATTTAGGCACGGTTTTGGACATCCTTTTTAATCTGAAAGGCTTTGACCAAACTCAGCAGAGGGAATATTTGGCAATGAGTAGAGTGTAGGTATGAACAAAATGAGCAGCTTGTGTCTGGGCAGCCAAGGCTACAATTCATGTGTTGACTGCTGCGTGAAAATGCAAGAACAATGATATTCTGTACAGAGCTTTAGTATCTGCCTTGTGTGTGCTGGATCTTGGAAGCTAGCAGCGTATTGCTGGTGTGGAAGATACAAAGGAAAGTGCTCAAGTTGGAGGAATTAAAGTCCTGTAATTAGAAATGGTCTGTTAAAATTACATGCCACATGGCAAGCCTACGAAACTTGGCATATGGAGAGCATATTGGCAATGATTTACAATAAACCACCACATTGCAAATCACTCCTTAGCTGTTTTCTATTATGAAATTTGGAGAGTTGTAAAATGCATTTGTGCTACTTTATTTCCTTTTGAAATGGTAATTGCTACTGCTGAGGGGCAGTACTTAGTGCAGAAAATGAAGTGTGCAGCATAGGGAGGAACTTGTTTCTGAGGAACTGCTGAGGAATTGTAATGATCTGAAAAAAGTGCTTTCTTGAAACATACACACAAAAGAGCTTCATTTATGCAACTCCAACAAATAACAAAATAAAATAAAAGTCTTTTTTTGTGCAAGGGCCAATGCTTACTACTTTGTTGCTGACTGCACTTTTTCCCCATCAAAGTGGGAACAGTGGATTGACACTGGGTAAAACTCATAAGCCAGTGGCTTGAGGGAAATGCAGATGTATGGAAATGTGATAGGAATGCCTTAAGGTAATGGGTTTTGAGCCAATGCATTTGAAAATTATTGAGTGTGCTTCTAACCACTAGCCCATTTTAGATACCTAGTATAGAACTGACAGCGGTGTGGCCCTGGAGAGCTGGATGAAGTTTGACTTTTGTGTCTGAGGAACAGAGGCTGTGCAGCCTAAGTGGAGAAAGCAGTTATGTTCTGATTAAGTGGTGATAAGTTCCCCCCTTACAGCTTCCCACTTGATTGTGATTGTGATTGTAAAAAGGACTGTGTTTATGAGTAGCTTTTATGGAGGGATATATTAAGGAAAGCAAGGAGTGAGGCTTCTGAGGTCTTAAATTTGCTAGCTTGTGACAATAATCATGATCTCTCAGGTAATAAAGTAGGCTATCTAGCTCAGGTCCTCAGTTTAAAGTTAATATCTTTGAAAGCCAGATGATTGACTGTAATTTTGCTCATAGTGCTTTGCTGGTAGCAGTAAATAAAAACTTCTACAGCACTTTTCATCAGAAGTGTCAGAGTGCTTTCCACACCTTAATCAATTAATTTTTATGAGATGGTGGCATGGTTATTTCCCTTTCTCTACTGGAGAAACTGAAAGGATCAGGGCAGCAACCAGAAAGTATGCAGCATGTAGTGCAATAGCAAAGACTCATAATGCCTGGGTCTAGAAGTGCGGCTTTCCAGAATTATTTTACAGTTAATACAGAGGAGACAGACACAGTCGTAATTGTCCTTTCATAAATACATTTGAACTCACGTTGTGTCTTAGAATGACAACAAACTGAGTCGATGCTGCCAATATGGTCCATCTTGACATGAAAAGAAGCAGTTGTATTGGATCAGCTTGGCTAAACAAGTAACTCACAACTGAGCTACAATGCAAAAAGGCAGTATTCAGCAGCTGAAGCAAACACAGTGGCAGCAAACACAGACCAGACTGAGGTACTCAGTGCTGCTTTGCTTCAGTCTTTACTAACAAGGTCTTCCCAGGCTCTGTGCTGTGCAGCAGAGCTCAAGGAGGACCAGAGTGACCAGTATGGGGTATAAGTTGAAAAAAACAGAGATTTAGACCAGAACTAAGGAAAAACTTTCTCCCCATGAAGATTGTCAGGCAGTGATGCTGGCTGCGTAGGGAGGTTGTGCAGTTTCCATCCTTGGGGGTTTTCAAAGCCCAGCTGGACAAAGCCCTGAGAAACCTCG
Organism: Harpia harpyja; assembly: GCF_026419915.1. Lineage (NCBI taxonomy): Eukaryota > Metazoa > Chordata > Aves > Accipitriformes > Accipitridae > Harpia > Harpia harpyja. The sequence continues at coordinate 21,187,526 of NC_068950.1, read as the reverse complement.
TTTGAGCAAGGGGTTGGACTAGAGACTCCTTAAAATCCCTTCCAGCCTGGATTATTCTGTGCTTTTAAGATTTGTGGCTCTGGCAATTCTAGATATTTTAAACCTTCTGTTTAGCTCACCCAGCTTTGTCCTTCTAAATAAAAGAGGTTCTTCAATGAATGATTTTCACCAATGAAAATCATTTAAATGGATGATATTTTAAAGTAAATGCTTTTGAATGACAAATTGCATACAACTCATGTACTGGCATAGTAGTGGCACTTCTGCAATACCAGCAGTCTTTCCGTGAGCACGCGTGCAACGCACAGCCCAGCGAGAGCAGGCGCAGTCAGTGCAGCTGTGCCCACTCTGTAAGCAATCTGACTTTTAATCTAGGATGACAGTGACCAGAGCTGAATGAAATCAGGACAATACAGTGGCATTACATGTAGATTTCAGACTTGTTCCAGTTTCAAAAACAGCAGCTGGAGAGTGCATATTTACTTCAGGTCTGGTGTCTCCCTGTTTCTCAAGGAGAAACTGTGGTGCATACATGCGAGTATGTTTTCCAGCTGTTAGCAAGCGTGAAATGGAAAGGAGTCCATCCATAAAGAAGGGACTAACTGTAGTGTTCTTGTTTGCTGTTCTTGTAATATGGTTCCTTGATCTCCAAGCAGCCTAAGTGCAAAGAGGAATGTACAGAAGATGACGGGAGACTCTGGGGGTGCTTGCACCGATTTCAAAAGGACAAACTTTGGCATAGGAATGTGAAATTACGTTGAAAAGAGGATGTATTAAACCTATTTGACAAGCCTGGGGCAAAGACGGATGTGATCAGTCCAAGTTAGCCAGGTTTTAATTTAGCCAGAGACTATAATTCTGCCTGGAAATATACAACTTCCAAAACCAGCTGATGATTTGTAAGCAGTATATTTAATAAGCATCCTGCTACCTGTTGTCTAACAGTTGTATTGGGTCTGGCTGAGATGGAGTTAATACTCCCCATAGCAGCCCTCATAGCGCTGTGCTCTGCATCAGTAGCTAGAAAGGTGTTGATAACAACCAGTGTTTTGGCTACTGCTGAGCAGTGCTGGCACAGCATCAAGGCTGTCTCTCCAACATTTTTGCCCCCCCCCAACGGCAGGCTGGGGCAGGGCAAGATCTTGGGAGGGGACATAACCAGGACAGCTGACCTAAACTAACCAAACAGATATTCCATACCATATGACGTCAGCTCAGATATAAAAAAGCTAAGCAGAGGGAGACTGAAGGGGGGCATTTTTGTCTTCCAGAGCAACCACTATGCGTACTGAAGCCCTGCTTCCCAGGAAGTGGCTAGACATCGCCTGCTGATGGGAAGTAGAGAATAATATCATTTGTTTTTCTTTGCTTTCGCGCACGACCTTGGCTTTCACTTTATTAAACTGTCCTTATTTGACCCACGAGCCTTTTGTTATATTTTCTCCCCCCTGTCCAGCTGAGAAGGGGGAGTGATAGAGCGGCTTTGGTGGGCACCTGGCATCCAGCCAGGGTCAACCCACTACATGAAATGCTGTGCTTTGCCTTGAGTTCATGTACAGCTGGGGTTTTTTTCCAAGAAAAGATAAAAGTGGCTAATGAGGTAAGAATTATTACTGTGGAAAAATGGGGACAATTGCTAGAATTTAAGGGTATTTAGATGTCTCTAATGATTTCAGTGGGACTTAGGCACTCGGTACCTTTAAAAACTTGCTAATCACATAACAAATGAGACTCTAATTTAGCAGTTCTCTCTGGAACAGAAAGCTGTCAATATACTTAGAGCTTTATAAACAAAGGAATAAGCAAGCACCCTCTGTGGTAAATAAAAGAATTGCTGGTAAAATTGTCCATGTTTTGCAGATGATGAAATGGAAAGAAGATCAATCATTTTCTCAATAGCACCAATATAAATCAAGAGTAATGCAACTAATTTTTGCTCATATAATTAGGGAGTACAACTTTATCTCAGGTTAGTGACTTTCCACAAAGGTGCAGGAGTCAGTTCCATAGCTAGAATTTGAATTTTCCCACTTCTTTTCTTGGACAAGTCGATCATTTCTCCCTTCTACTGTACACCTTTTAATCATAAATGCAAACAGTTATTTCTCCTTCTGATTCTTATAAACACTTGTTCTTAGTGTTAAGAAATGTCTACAGTTTTAAAATTATAGCTAAAGGTATAAGCAAATTCCACAATACGCAGATACAAATGATGTATCTTGGAAAAAGGTGCTCTTCCCCACACATATGAATTGAGGCAGTTCAATTTGCAGCTACTTATATACCAATAGGCCATCATTTGTTTTCACTTTGAATCAGGAACATAATGTTCAGGCACACTTTGCTTCTCTTTGCTACTGTGATTTTTTTTTTTTTCTGTTTAAACCAGATTAAGAATCTTAAGAATAAGGTTCTTAGTGTATTGTCGAGTTCTTTGTGCTTTGGAAAGTACGAGGGAGACAAAACTTTCTATTTCCTTTGGGTTTTCTCACAGTTTTCCTAATATTTGTCACATTATTGCTCTTGCATTTTGGGAGACCTATGCATCTGACACCTGAAGAAAATTAACCCTTGGAAAGCTGTACAGAAACTGCAGGGTGCATACCCTGAGACAGCTCCTGAGACAATATCTGCATTTATAGCCTATGGACTGAATAATTTTCCTGGGATTAGATGTCTCAGCTGCCCAGTTTCTCACACATGTACATACTTCTCTAAAACCAACATATTTCTGAGGTAGTAGCTGCAGGTTCTCTAGGTTTCTGACCCAGCTAGTGATTCTTTTGAATAAACCACAATTCCAAAGGGAAAATAAGCTGTAATTGCTTAGACCTAAAGCATCAGGTTTGGGAGTGGTGTTGTTGCTGTCAGAAACCATTTCAGCCCCAAGGAAATACTACTTCTCAAGAAACACTTCTCATCTGCTATTTTGCAATCACTGAAGTATACAAGTATATTTGCAAAACAAAGTGCTTATGATTATATCTGCTTTTAGAAGTTTACCTGTAATCAGCAGACTAGGAACAGAGTGCACAAGTCATTTTCTCTACATTATTTGTGGAGAATCTCTGAGAACACAGGAGTGCTTCTGACCTAGTTAAACTCCTGCTATTTTGAAAATTATTATTAAAAAGCCAATGATACTTCTCTGAGCCCACATACTCACTTGTTGCCCAGTAACCAGAAGGATGGAGCCTTCTTTCCCATGCACCACTTGCCGGTAAATGTGATCTAGAATTAAGAGCTCACTCCAGCAGTTCTGAAGCAACTTCATTTGGTCATCAACCTGTAAAGCAAACACAGACAGTGGTGGCATCACTCTGGGAGTCAGTCTTACATCACATGATGGAGTCAGTCCTTCTTCAAGCATCTGATTAACTTCATGAGAACAGAAATGCTATCAAAACTTATTCATCCACAAAATTGCTGTTCTTAGCTGACTAAATAGGGCACTGCTGAAACCCTTATCCATAAAATGTATAGAATATTCACTACTGATTACATTCCAGAAAAGCAGAACTATGGTATTGTTATGGAAAATAATAATAATAGTATATTTATGAAATGCTCATGGAAATGGGATATTATTTTTACTCAAAACAAGAATAGCAGAAATAGTGCTAATGTGAACTTTCCCATACTCTCCATCCTTGAACCTCAGCTTCTGGAAATATTAAGGAATCTACAGATTCAAGAGCATTATGTGCTGCAACAAGCCCAAGTCAGAGATAGGTCCCTTGCAAAGGAAAAAGTGGAGAGAGGTAAACACTCCCTCTAAGAATGGTTGTGGTACTATGAAAAAAGAAGAAAACTTTTTCATAAACAGAACCTAAGCAGCTTTAAGTGTCACCAGTAGGGCAAGAAATGGCTGTGCACAAGGCAGTAGTAAGCAGTGAGACATATCACTGACTGCATTTGGTAATAGAAGGAACATACTGGGCACTCAGCACAAGCAACCTACATGAAGCTTTTGTGCTATGTTATATGGGATGTACATATCACAGGACAATAAAGTATATCGCTAAACTGATTCCTATGCGACTGGATTGCGTTCAGTTTTATTTACTTTAAAGACTGAAAAATAATTAAGATTTCCATGGAAATGCGGGAAAAAAATTCACAAATTAGTGGAAGACAGACTATGAATTTAAGTCATTGTAAGTATCAATATCCTCTGGACCTGTTCTTACTGAACTTACTGATCTCTTCCTAAAATCAAACAAAGTCTTTGACTTCAGACATGGGTCCTGAAAGAGTTAAGAGATGCGTACATTAGCCTTGCTGCAATTAAGTGTCTGGCGCAGATGTGGTAATAGCACATATACAGTTAAAAGGACTCTAAGAACCTGCATAGATAGCAATTGCTGAACAGATTAAAAATGCTACAAATTAGCAGAAGTAAAAAAGAAATTAGCAAAGAGAATATTTAAAGTAGAGAAATGTCTAGAATTTCTGAGACATGGAACTATTGAAATTGTTTTTCAGGGGTTCTAAGTTTCAATTGCTTTAGAACTAGATTTCATAATGCACACAAAACCATGTTATAAGGAGCAATCTTGCATAAACTGAATTAGATAATGCAATAGATGTTTTCAAATTTTATCAGCTACAACCTAATGAATTTTTGAACTTTATTCTTTCAAGCTTGTTTTCCAGTTGTGTGGTAGAGAAGGAAGTTTGTTACTAATAGATTTTTGTAGTGTCACCTGTGAAAGTTACCTAGCATTGTCTCCCTCTTTCCAGTCACATGCCATATACCTCAGACTTTAACATCTTAAACGTCAAAGTCTGTTTGCCTCCTTCATTCATCTTAACTTCCCTTCTCGCCCCCCCGACAGTCTTCTCCCAACTGTTCTTGTCCCAGTTTCTCCCCCTTAGGTTTTGGTCTCAAATTATTCCCTCTTGCTGGACTATGCAAGCAAATGAAATCAGGAGAGAACAGGAGCAGATTAGGACAAAGCCAGTGGGGACAAAAGAGCAGAAGAATCCGTGCACAGCAGATCACTTCTCCCGCACAGCCTGCACTAGGACTCTCAGTTCTTGCTTTTGCCTGCTCCATGACTGCAGCAGGTATCTGTGCTGGAAAACTGCATAGCTCGTTCCCCCCACTACTGATTTACCTAGGGGATGATATAATTTTCATGGGGGGTTGTTTTGGTTTGGGATTTTTAAAATTTTTTTTTTCCTCCCTGCTTTGCTCTTTAAAAAAAAGAACAAGGAAAACTATATCCAAATATCTGTGCTAACATAGTATTTTCAGGTTACAAAATCAAGAACTGCAGAATTAGTTAATGCTTGTATTAAGATTGGCTGTCCTAGTCTTATTTTATTTTCAATCTGCATTTCTGTTATGACAGATTTTAATGCATACACACAAAAAAGGCTGAGTTAGTATTGTGCAAACACTCTCAGTTCCGATATTTCAAATATTTTGCATGCTTTGGCTTTCCAGTATTAAGAATAATCCTTTATCACAGTTGCTGTTCTGCCTACAGTCACAGTTAATACACATATGTGCTTAGATAACTCCTGTAAGCTACATATCCATTGGCAAAAGAGATGGAGGAAAGAAAGAGGTGTGGACTCTGTAGATGGATATATTACTAAGTCAAAGCAAAGCTAGTGCTATCACAAACTCAGCCTTGCTCCATCCCTAAGCTGTCTGTGCCCATGATAATTCATTTCTGTTCAGATCACAGAGCAAGGTTGATTCTGTATTAAAGATCTCTTCCTCTGCCCACAACATGTATTTGACTACAAAACCATTTCAACCAAGTGACTTGTTAGCTCAAGAGAGGACAGTAAATTACCACATTGATACACTCCCTTCCAAAACTTGGGCCAGGTTTAAAATAAGGCGTTATTTGAGGAAAATGTTTGAAATTTACAGATTCTAGTACTCTTGCTTTTTATGTGAAACTGTTTCATGATCATTTTCCTCTCTGTACAACAAGGTGTTACAAAAATCAAATAAATCATGCTAACATGATAATTTCATCCAAAATTAGCATTTCACACAAAGCTATCGCAGCTTACATCTGAACGAAACAAACTGTGAAACAGTTTAAACGTTCAGCATCCATGTCATAACAGCTAATACCTGAATAAGAGGTCAAGCATTTGATTATATTATAAATGACATATTTCTGGCTAACCCATCTGTCTCAGCCACAGGCTTTTGAAAACAAACTACGCTTTACAGGTCTGGCTTTCTGAAGGCTCCAACAGCAGCTAGTCTGCAATCAAAGCTTACCTCCCAAGCTTTATCATATCATTACCAAGCCAGTGCTGTGAGAACAGTATGAGATGGCAAAATCACAAAAAAATGTTTTGCACATAGGCTGTTCCTGCTGTTCTACAAGATTCATAAAACTAGCAACAGCGAACATCTGCTAGCAGTTCACAAAATCTGCTCCTCCATATTCACTGTAATTTAATCAGTGAAAGTCTACAAAATGGATAGCATACAAAGCACAATACACATCTGAAACACAGTATTGCCTTCAGAAAACTATTAGATCCAGCTACTTTTGCCATTTTAAGAAAGCTGGTGGGGCAGCAGAATGCTTCCCAGTTTGCACTAGGAAGAAAAAGAGATGACTTTAAGGAGGGTCATGGATTACTAAAATGTAGGGCAGGTGATCAATTCCAGCCTACTTCTGAAAGGCATGCATATGAGGAAAAAACACATACTTTATCTCTTCTAATGCATTTGAAATGAAAAATAGAAAACAATATAGATCACATTGACCAAAACCTGTAACACATCACTTCTTATGTTAGAATGAGCTGGTAAACTTTATGATGCGTGTAACTTCAGCCAGAACACAAGCACCTTTGTGTTCCCGTGGCATGTCAATAAATGAGTTGCAGAAGCCTATTATCTGGCAAAGTGAAAAAAATCAGTGTTTCACCAAAACAAGTATGTGCCTTAAACTGATCCTGAAGGCAAAGAAGCTTAAGTTTTGGTGGCCAAAGTAGAGAGTGAGTTCTGAAAAGGAAGGTTCTCTGCAGAAAAAGCACCTTGTGGACTTCAGTCTTCTGACTCCAAAGCCAAAGCATGCTAGTCCGCCATTAACAGGGTAAGCAGGTGAAAAGAAAAGATTCTGTCACTAGGATAACTTAGCTCCAGTCTGGGACTTCCTTATAATCAACATCATTTTCAATCATGGTATACACTGAATTAGAAAGAAGCTCGTAAATTTGTACTACTGGCTAAGCTTTGAGGTTCTTCAGTTTGTGGATATGTTTAAGAGTGTTATCAATGTTTTAACAAGAAGAAAAAAGTGTGTTTTGTCCCAACTACTGGGAATGCTTATAAATAAAAATTGAACATCATATGGCCAACAACTGGCTGCTGCAAGAGCGCTCCCCAAATTTGCAGCTCCTCCCTGCCATAAGAGAACATTGACACAAGGATAATGTAACTCATGTCTTACCCAAGCAAGTTATCAAATTATATCCATTTAACAGCTACCTAGCCTCAGGCAAAAACATGAGTGAATACTGTGCCCAGATGGTTAAATTTAGGTCCTCTCTGGCCAGTGGCATTCAGATGAAGACATACCAGTGGGGATAGCGTAACTGGAAATTGTTGCTGAAGAAATGGCTTTTAAGGAAAGATGTGAAGGAAGCTAATAGAGGGTGTGTGACTCAAAAGAAATAGGAGATCATTTTTGCATGCAGGGTGGCATGATACAGTAATAATGTTACAAGTATGAAAGGAGTAAAACATCACACTTGTAAAACTGCTGCTAAGTGACAGGTGAAGCAAAGAGAGTGCTTAGGACGAGGCTTTAGAGGCGGCAGTGTGGTGAGAGAAGATATAAGGGAAGTTGGATGTCGGGTAAAACCTTGAAGGTGAGGAGGATGAGATGCAGACTTAAAGGGTTTGTGTGACAGTAAATGATGCTGCTGGGGCAGAGAAGGAGCAAGTACTTTGTGTTAAGAGAAGCAGACGATGCCGGTTGTTGCCAGCATGGGCAGGAGAAGTCCCAGAGCTGAAAGTGGGCATGTGCACTGTCTGCTCTCTCAAACAGTATGGATACAAAGGTGGAGCAAGGAGTAGCTTTCTGACAGCATTAACACATGGCAATAGCTAAATCCTATTTCCTATACCGAAATCCTGTTTACCTGTGCTTACAGTAAGGACAAGGAAGCATGTCAGAATTTGGAGTCATCCATAACCTTGTATCTCATGCTGTTTGGACTACTTGTAGCATATTGCCCAAGTCGCAGGCTGGAAGACAAATAGTCATTGCCACAACCACTCAGCCCCATCCCACTGTGCTGCCTACTAGCTACCAAGATAGCCAGAATAAACTAACTTAAGAGAGTAACTAGTTATGCAAAAAGGGTCTCCCAGCATCTGGAATGCTGATAGATAAACAGGTTGTCGTGGTTTAACCCCGGTCAGCAACTAAGCACCACACAGCTGCTCACTCACTCCCCCTCCCCCGCCAGTGGGATGGGGGAGAAAATCAGGAAAAGAAGTAAAACTCCTGGGTTGAGATAAGAATGGTTTAATAGAAAAGAAAAGAAGAAACTAATAATGATAACACTAATAAAATGACAACAGTAATAATAAAAGGATTGGAATGTACAAATGATGCGCAGTGCAATTGCTCACCACCCGCCGATCGACACCCAGCTAGTCCCCAAGTGGCGATTTCCCGCCCCCACTCCCCAGTTCCTATACTAGATGGGACATCACATGGTATGGAATACCCTGTTGGCCACTTTGGGTCAGGTGCCCCGGCTGTGTCCTGTGCCAACTTCTTGTGCCCCTCCAGCCTTCTTGCTGGCTGGGCATGAGAGGCTGAAAAATCCTTGACTTTAGACTAACCACTACTTAGCAACAACTGAAAACATCAGTGTGTTATCAACATTCTTCTCATACTGAACTCAAAACATAGCACTGTACCAGCTACTAGGAAGACAATTAACTCTATCCCAGCCGAAACCAGGACACAGGTAGACATGGTGAACGAGACACTGTGCAGTCAGTTTGCCCGTGCGACATCCACTGACAGGTGTTTTGTGTACAGGCAGATGGCAGGATGCAATGCACTATATTCTGATAAGGTTTTAAGATTTTGTCCTTCCCGTGTTGATCTGGAAACATATCTTCAGTGACATCATGGTAGAAACATGCACAATATCAGTATTAATTGACAATATTTCAGTATTGTGATCTCTGTGAAAGAAACCTTTGGCACGTTTGCTCTCTCTTTCTCTCCCACCCCAGGAGGGAATCACTACTTGGACATCCTAGTTGCTGCAGCCCGCACACTCCTCTTGTTGTCCCAGACATTGGCCATCCCAGCTCTTCTCTGTAAAGTACCAGAGCAGAACTGCTGTATGGCTGGGTCGAGAGGAGTTCATGTGTCTTGGGACAGGAATGGATGAAGGTGGGTCACAGCGCAGTAGGAGAGTCTATGTCCCAAGCATGGGAGGGTCACTATGCTCCCTACGCTCTTCAATTTCATTACAAAATAGTGTTCCCCATTTAAAACTTCAAAAAAATCAGATTTGTGAAAAGAGAGAGACAAACAAGTCCATTGACCTTTTTTCCTGGGGCTTTAATAGAACCATGGAGCCTGGTGGAACTGTGACATTTCTTTGTGTCCACTGTGAAAGATTCACGTGGTATTGCTTATCTGCACAGTGAACTTCATACTATTTAATATCTGAATTCAGGTTGAACACAGAATTCCCTGGTAGCATGCCTGAGTTCCTCCACTGCCACCTAGAATCGTAAAGTGACTTTAAATCACTTTTCTGAGTTCTCTGCTAATAAAGATTAGAAAACAGGCACACATGAGAATACATTTAGATGCCACTGTTAGTTTGCGTAATTTATCTTACTGATATAATGCAAGCCACATCATAGAGTATTTCCAGGAGTGGAGGAAATAGACTCTCAATTTGAAGAGTAAAGGTCTAATCCTGAGCACTGTGGTGACACACTGTCTCTTGGCGGGACAAAAAGATGGTCTGAGGTTGGGGGTGGGAGTGTCACATTTGTCTGCTACACCCTGGACTCCCACTCAGCTGAGTCCTGAGCTATTGGTACGGGACTCAGTGGAAGTCTGTCAGGCTCGTTGAGGCCTCTGTTGACACTGCAATACACAATCATGCATTATCAATTGTAGTTAAAGGAAGGACTTATCTCAGAAATGCGGGTTACTCAGTTGAAAAACTATTTGTGATGATGTTATAGATGAGGAAGGCTGGTGCAACACAAGAGTAGCATTGTTCTAGAGTGTATGCTTCCCACAGCACAGAACGTTAATCATTGTAAGCTTTTGTTTTCTCTGAAGAAGAACACTGAAATTGCCAAACAGTAAAATGAAGAATAATGTGTATGCTTTGCTGAAATGCACCTTAATCTTATCAAAACCACACTGTGTCTTTCTTTTAGGAAAGTGTTTCACAATATTTAGCATACTGTAACCAACAACTGCAGATTTATTACAATTTTTCTTCTGAAGAGGTATTTTCATCCTGTCGTTTGATGAACTACCTGTTAAAAGTTTCAGGGTCATGGTTTTTTTTGTGTTGCTCTAAGTTAAATATTTTCCTTATAATTATTGCTGCAGATTCAGTTAAACAATGCACTCACCTTTTACCCAGTCTACACCTCCCTTTCTGAGAAGTTGGAGAATCCTTTTTCATCTCTTTCCATTTGCATCAACTTGCACTATAGATTTGGGCTTTTCTGCCACTAAAAATTTAAAAGGGTATCTAATGATTAAAAAATTAAAATACGATGATTGAAATTTATGTGATAAAACCATGTTGGATTCAGCTGAATTGTTTTTACTTATATTTCTAAAAGGGAATGCCAATATAGAAGTAACATGAAGCATTCACCTCATAGTGCTACTTTTAAATTCTACGGCAATTGAATAGCCATTTCCTACTGAATATGAAGTGATTAAACATCTGTCTGAATTGCTCAGCCTGAAGCATACAGGTTCAAGGGATGGTTGAACTTTCTTTCAAATGTAGTTAGGAGATCACTCACAAGTCATTGCAGACATATAGCTTGAGTTGTTACTCCATTTTCTTATGCTATAGTGAAGCAAATCACCCCAAATAAAAGTTTTATAAGACAAATGCAGTCCAGAGGCTAATTGTTACTCCTGAATGCATGCATGGTTTCCAAATTGTTACATAGGTAGAGAAGGATTTGGGCTCTCCAGATGGGTTGCTGCTAACGGTGGGAAATGTCCTGTGCAAGGTTGCTGTCAAAAAGCAGCATGTAACAGCCAATGTGGTTTTAAAAGTAAATGCACATAACTTTCAGACTCCGTGAATGCCCGAATAAAATGTGATTACTGCCTATAACCTCAGTAATAAAATGCTACAAAGTCCAAGAAAAAATGATTTAATATTAACTATGATTGTTCCAGCTCTTTACTAGAAACCAGTGTGTTATATTAAATTTCTAGGTAAAGACAGGGAGTGATCTTTACAAGCCCATGTTGGGTTAGACAACTGTCCTATTGCCTGTCCAAGTTTGGTAGCATTTTACATTTTTTCGTGATTTAAAACTAAAAGGAAATATAGAAATACTTCAGTGTGTGCCTTTGCCTGCTCCTTTAGAGCATGTAAAGAGGCTGTTATAAAGGTGCAATTTCACTTGGTGTGTGCCCGCGCGCGTGTGTGTGTGCATATACCTCTTCCTTCAATAACTTCTGAATCCACCAGTCTGCTTATTTCAACAGGGAGTTCATCTATCCAAGACGTTAAATTCCTATATGCCTTGCGTGAATCAGTATCCAGATAGAGGAAAGTAACTGCTGGGTACCATGCTGAAAGAAAGGCTAATATGCTCACCCTTTATTCAACTGCAGAGAACCGAGAGAGAGGAAGAGAGAAGGATGAAAATGCTTCATTAACTCCCTGCTCATGGAACTATTAGAGTTTGGAATGTCAAGCCACTTTTCAGTTTTTCAAAGGACATAAATAAGGAATTCATAGCACAAAGCAACATTATACTTTTGAAAATCCCCACACTTTTACCCTTCCAAAATGTGAAGCAGTGCACATGTGGTGCCCATGCTCTGAATGGCCTGTGGTATTTTCTGCTTAGCAAATGCACACGGGAAGAGCGATGGCTTTGCAACAGCTTCTCCCCTTGCATGTCCCTGGACAGCTACATGTAAGATCACTGTGAAAGAGGGATCAAAGCAGCAGTGACCAGCCATTTATCAGTTTCAGTACTAATCTTCCACTGAGTCAAAGTACTTTAATAAAAAGCAGCCTTGAGCAACAGTTCACACTCATCCCGTTTTCTTGCAGGAATATAACACAAGGTGCGTGAGTCTAGGGGCCTCAGATTGCTGAAGGGAGTATGGGCAAGCAGCAGATGGTGATCCTACTCAAAAATAAGACCTCTCTTCTTTTATGGATCTTTGGACTCCATTTAGACAGTATTCCCCTCTATTAAGGAGAAGGTAAATGACAAATCTCAGTTCTTCAAACATCAGATGAAAGGGCTGTTACAATAAACTTTGTGTGTGTATATAAATATATATATTATATAGTGCGTCAAATGCAACATATAACACTCCTATTTTTTTTCTTTTCCTCACATTTATCTCTGTGCAAACTGCATGAAAATGACAGTATTTTGCAGTCAGCATTATTTCTGATGAATTATAAATGTGTTTTTCTTATGTTCTTTTTTGGGTGTTGTTTTTTTTTTTTTAACTGAAAATAAGAAAAGGATTTCTTTTTAGTCCCAACTGAAAATTTTGCTTACAATGCAGTGCTTCTTCCCTGTCAAAGTGAATGCAAAGATAAGGGAAGAGGAAAATTAATTCTTCTCAGCATCTGTTTCACAGGGTGAAGCAGGAGGTGCCTTCTTCAGGACTGGACCCATAGAACCGACCTTCAAAATCCTACTCCTGTGAGTATCTCTACTGATGTTAGTGCAGCATAAGTTTATGCATAATTGGGTCTAGAAGTTTTTAAAAAATCAGATAAAGCTATGTAGTTTGTGTAGCAATTTTGGTACTAGAGCTGTTTTGTTCTCTTGAATTACTCCAGAAATACACCTGTTTTTTCTGATGTCAACAAACTAACTGCAAAAATGTTCCGGGCCATATTCTTAACTCTTAACTTGCATGAACATAAGTAAGTCCTTTGACTTCCACATAAACAAAATCAGAATTAGGCCCACTCAATTCATCGTTAGCATTGCAGGTCTGATCTTCTTTTTATGATGCACAGTGATATCCTCTGGGGAATCAGAAGACAAGACTGAGTCGTAAATTTTATGGTACTGCTGGTGAATTTATTCTCAATATATTGAATCAGCAGTTTCACTCTATTGTACAGCAGCCTTCGATTAAAGTCTCTGTGGTCTTCTCCAAGTCACACATATTTTAGTATCATCTGAAAGGATTTCTAATATGTAACGTTCCTTTCCTGTTTGGTGATTTATTGGATAAATTATGTTTTCATTTTTCTTACAGCTACCCCATTTTTCCAGCTGACACTTATTCTAAGAGTCTATGGGTAAACTTTACCTCCTACATTAGTTCTCATTTGTAAAATTTCTTAGAAAACACCAACATCAAATTTCAACAGAGATCAATACAACACACAGGAGTGGATTGTTACTATTAAAGTCCTAGTAAGAACTAAATTTATTTTCCACAAAATAAATATTCTATTAAAACTCAGTCAACTAAGTATAATATGGAAAATATTTTTAACTTGTGACACAAGAGACATGCTGATTTGAGAAAGACTTTTTAATATGGTAACAGGCAGGCAGAATAATCTCTCAACACACTTAGGGTCCTGTTCTTTCAAGTGCTGTATGCCCCAGAACACTGTTTTTTGCATGCATTAACACAAGAGTTACTTAAATTGGCTTTTGTTTAAATTACACTATGTGGTTACTCTTCTTCTTAATAGGGTTTGCATTTGTTTCCAGTACAGCTGTTCAAAGGGGTGTGAAGTATGGGAAAAAGGCAAGCCATTAGAGAAGTATAACCTTACTCTTTTAACAGGTGACACCTACAAAGGTTGGTTTGTGTACACAGGGTAGGTCTGTATTCACAGTTACACCGATGGGAATATGCAAATAATCTTCTGATGTCATGACTAAAAAAGAGTTACTTTAACATTACAGCAGTGTAAATGAGAGAAGAATAATTTTCCAGGTAAGTATTAGTGATACCAAGGGTTGGACACTGATGAACTACACAAAGAATCTAATACATTGGATGTTCCATACCATTTGTAGTTATCATCAAATCAGCAGTTTTGTATTTTAAATGTTCTTTATCTTTTGATTGCACAGCATTGCAATCTTTTTCATGAATTAAAATATGTTAGTTTATATTTTACTTTTCATAGTCCTCTTAATACTTTTGACAAACATCCAACTATGTAAGGGCAGGTATTTCCTTCTGCCCATACGTGAATCACTGAAACATATGGATCTGAAGTCTCAAGACTGGGAGCTGTAGCGTGCTAAACAGGACAGAAAGTCACCTATAATACACCTTTGGCAATAGAGGCTGGTGTTCTTGTAAAACACTGCACTCGCCATACAAATGTATTCCACTGTGTTTTCCTCTGTTTTGTGATAGAACAGCCCAAAAGAGCCACAGCAAAAGCAGTTAGAAATTATGAGAAACAGTATCTTCAGTCAAGATGTGAAAGGAGATGGTGTACTGATGAAGAAAAAAACACAGAAAGGTTGTCTTACATCCCAAAGGCTGCAGCAGTAACTGGGGCAGAGATTAAATGAGAAAGAAGGCCCAATGATAACGGAGAAAGCGAAAGCAAATTCAGCGTTATGAATGGGGGTTATCATGTATTAAACCAGTATCCATCTGACTTGATAGAAAAAGTTGCTTAAAAACACCACCAAAGGAAGCTGAAGTCATACAAGAAGGTTGTGGAGAAGTAGTGAGAACCAGTGATGCATGAGCCAATGAGCTACTGTACATGGGAATGACCCAAAAGACTTAGTACATCTCTTTACATCTTAAAAGCATTGCAGGAGGCTCTCGGCATGCAGCTACTACCATCTAGCTAAACCCTTTCAACTACGAACATAATCTTCAAAAAAATCAGCTCCTTTCCGGACAAAGTGTAAAAGAGCAGACAGAGCCATGCTATTAAAAATCACAGGAAGTGTTGATTGAATGAATGTTTAAGGAATAGGCAAATGTCTATTAAAATATTTTTTTCCATTTATCCTTTCATTTGGCTTTGTTTCATTTATTCCCACTTCCTGTTTCCTGTATTCTAATTTGGAAATCTCTGAAGTACCATTAAAATAAGGTTGTCACAACTCTGCCCAGGTCCCATACAGACATTAGCACTGCAGTTAGGATTAATATTAATGTTTAAAAAGATCCTTGAAGAAACTGATTTTATCGGGGCTGCTTGTTATGTTGGTGAGAAGAACTTTTGCAGTACAAAACACAGAATGAGCAGGAACCTTACACGTAAAAATGACTGTGGACTGTGACATGGCTCAGCCAGCCTCTGACTTTCTCTGCTGTCACAGCTGGACACAGGTATCAAAATTTTGAGTCTCTAAATTGGGTTCCTACATGTCTGTATGCAATAGAAGATTAGCTGTGAGTTTAGGAAGAAGGGAGACAGTCTACTTCTAATTTATTAGGTTTTTCTTAGCTCATTTCTGAATGACAGCAGGGGTGATGAACAACAAAATCAGGTTGCTCTGATCACTTCCTATTCACCCATGAGTGCACCATACACCACAACTGTGGGAGCTAAGTTTTAATCAGACTGGCAGAAACTTGGTCAATGGGCAAGAGCTTGTAATAAAATGGCAAAATTTTCTTAAAAAAAATCATTTTTTGCATAGCTTGTGTTCAAGTGTCTGGCAATCTACTACTAATCTAGGTTTGAGTACCAGTTACTTTGGTTTGTAATTAAGTTTAATATGAGTTTTCTTTTTGAAGATTTACCATGACTAAAATATTACTTTGATACCCAAATGTAAGAAGATTTATCCCAGACTTATCAAAGTGCATCATGACTCTGCCTCCAATAAGCTTTCCTGAGGTGTATTAGAACTTTTTTTAATATGGCTACATAAGTCTATACCAGGGCAATTTTTCTTGTATATAAAATAGCCTGAATGATTTAAAAGTATAAATGAGTGCAAGATTATACAAATATCCAGCATCATTTCACTGACAGGTAATGGATTGAATTCTCTCTTTGGCGCTCTCCTTTTTTTTAACTAATCTGCCTAAGGGTGTGTTTCTTTTAAAATATAAGGTCTTTAGGGAAGGGACTGCCTATTACTATGTTTTTATGCAGTACATGTTTATGTTACTGTAAATCTAATAGTAGAAAAGGGTTGCCTGACTGCATGGAGCATACATGGGCACTTCTCTGTAAATAAAATTATCTGTCTTTCAATTTAAACTGCCAAGCCCCCACATAAAGCCAGACTGTCCAGTTAAATAATACAACAAGATATTATTAGTGAAGCACACTGTCTCCTTACATAAATATAAGCATCAGCTTAACAACACCATAAGAATATTTTGCTCAATATTTTTTGTACTGTGGCATAACCATATAACCTGACATCCTATGTAACACCATCCTAGGTATGGTATCATACAGTATCCTGAGCTTTGATGGTATATAAGAAATTATTTCATTATAAATGTCTTTGAGACTGATTCTACAATTCATATGCAGACAGAAATACAAAAATGCCTGGGCTTCAAAAGAAGACTTCAAGGAGCCAGTCCTTAGTTTTATTGCTTTTTATCTGTGAAGGCTCTGATAATGCGCACATTTTTTAAGTACAACCTAACATAAGCCAACTTCTAAATTCAGCTTCTGGCGACAGCTCCTTTTATACTTCCTCTTGCATGAGCACATACGGCACCAAAATCCAATCTACTGTGTCAAATATATGCATTTTGCAAATATATGACTATTTGATAAATGGAGTTGAATCTGGGTTTTTTAGGTTACTTTTAACAATGGAGAAATATGCATAGTTTATTTTTTAGCTCACGTGTTGCATGCAGATTGCCTCTTTCTACAGTACAGTGTGCATATGAAGTTCTCTGAGATGTCTGAACTAGATTCACTGTGAGTACTTAACCAGAATATGCAATTAAAATGTAATTCATTTCTAGATATCATCAATATTCTGTCATTGCATAAGGGGAATGGACTAGATGACCCATGAAGTCTATTCCTACCCTCATATCTATTACAATTACCTTATATTAGTAAAATTGCTTTTTAAGGTCACTTATATGTGGTGGTTCCCTTTAGGCAAATATTTGGTACAATTGGCCATTCATGTGTATTTCTTCATGCTGTGTTTAGAATGGATTCAGTACAGGTAGAGCACCAAATGAAGCAAAACCTGATATTTTGTTGTAAATAATTCATAAAACAATGTTATGACCCTTATTCCCCGTGAGGCATCCACATAATGAGCCACCCAAATGAAGCAGTGAAAACATCCACTTCCCCTGCCATGGGTGTGCCCCTGACAGACTCCTCAGGGTCAGAAACCCATCAATCTCCTTTTACACATGAGCTAATCAATTCAAAGAGGGAAGTGCCAATGAGCTATTAGATCAATATGGTGAAGTATGGAGATTGATCTTATCCCAGAGTGACTACATTAACAGACTTGTCGGTGTGACCTCTGCCCTGCGGCGCACATTATACAGGATTGCAAGTCTGATATCTGAATAAAGACCTCAGGTCATTGCTTTTAATAATCTGCTTTGCTGAAAGAATTAAAAGTAAAACTGTAAAGGGATGACTAATGAAAATATGAAGTGCTTTCTTCTCCTCTAGTCTTGGAACACTTGCAGAAATCACACCAGCTTTTCACAGCAACCAGCAACATTGACTGTCTCGCACAGAAACCTGCTCAGCCATGCCTGGCTATCAGCATTTGAGATAATACATATAATACAACCAACGATATTTTGCTCTCCTACCACAAAAATTAATTAAAAAACCCAAATACAAAATGATAAAAAGTACTAGCTGTGTCAAAATCAATTAAAGTCTTGGGTGAATTACTCCAATTGGTTTACCTGAATGGCCAGATCGAGAGCTATGCTGGAGTCCCGGTGGTCTGACTGACTTAGCTGGTGTAAGTGGGATTGCAGTAGCTGGCACTGCTGTGAAAGTTGCTCACAATGCTGCATACTGCCCTCCAAGCAAAATGTTCCCAATACTTGCATCAACTCAAGGTCCAACCCTGGGAGTCTTAGTACAAAGGCCAGTGGCTTCGGGAGGAGTTGATCTCATCAGAGGAGCCTGGCTTCACAATATTTACGAGCAATATGTGCATACGTCCTATAACACTTTTCTGTCCCTTAATCAACCTATGCTTGTAAGTGTCACCAGCTTTACAGGAAGTCTGTACACGAAGTGACCGCAAATAATACTATAAGCAACCATTTCAGGCCTTTCATTTTAAAGACTAATCTTTTTGAAATATAGTTTCAGAGATGCTGAAAAAACATACACTTTATTGTCTCAGAGCATGATATTAATATTGTTAATATTTTTAAAACCCTGAATAATCTCATTGCAATGAAATATTTGTGTATAACACATTTTAATACTGTATTTTTATTATACCAAACATTTTTATTGTTCACTGTATAATTGAATCAATGAATTAGAAGAAGGTTACTAAAAAAGGATTAATGCATTTTTAATGAAACTGAATGATATAACTTCTGTTAGTCACTAAGAATAATGGCAGATCTATCAGGTTTATATAGATAAGAGCTTTGTGAGTTTATCTGAAAGCCCACATAATGGCTCTCATTTAGCTGTAACCTAGAAAAACAGACTTAGCAATCCTATTCAGGGTTTTAATTCATTGTTTATGTATATGATCTCTTTTCCACCTTGTGATCAGATCACCTGTCTAATCATGAAAATATGAATCTGTTTAGCAGATACATCTATTTCCAGTTGTAAAACACTTTTTGAAAACAATGCTCTTTCAAAGTCTAAATGGAAGAACCGAGCTAGCCATACAATACCACTGGGAAATGTTACTGAACTCTTAGGTTAATAGACAGGGGAACTGGTGAGAACTTTGTACGTTAATACTGAGAATGTGGATGTTTCAATGCTCGCACAGCTTGAATCCTTAATTAGTCCACCAGCCTAAACTATAAATACTTTCCAGGTAGAAACTGCTATGCTTAAAAATATCCCAATAGAAAATCCTTATATTAGTATAACAGTGATTGAAATTTTAACACTGCACAAAATGTTATCTAGAAAATTAAAACAGCAGTTGGAAACTTGGCTCCCAGTCCTACACAGATATTGTATTCTTTGCAATGCAGCATTTAATTTTCTAATATTTTGCAATGGATATAAAATACATAATGAAATTTTATATTAGTACAAGATACATGTATTGTGGAGGAGGGACTTTATAATGACACCCTTAGAAATGTATTTGCATTTTTCAATGGGAGGTATGTTATCAAACTTCTTTTAAAGCGAAGGATTCTAATATTTCTTCTACCTTTAAGTAGGAACTGAGAGAGAATTTATGCATAATACATACATGTGTATGGTACACAAGATGCTGTAGTATTGCTCCAGGACTTGTGTGAATTTTGTGAGACCACATAATTCATAGTGGTGAACCACAATTAAATAAATCACACCACCAAAATGGGCATACATTTTTTTCTACCACTATGATGTGTTTTTTACATCATGTTCTTTCCAAACAAACTAAAAAGCTATTCTATAATATAAGAGTTTTAGATTTAAAAGGGCTTTAGAATTCTGATATTATATTTGTACCTTCCCACTTACAAAGCAAGGAACTTACTTAATACCCATCCAATAGTACAGGCCTCAGAAGGGCTTTGATTCAGGAAAGCACTTTACATGTTTATTTGAAGCATTTGTCCTGATCTCAGTGATGGGAAGCAGATGCTTATAAATTTTCACTAAAACGAAGGTGATTCTTCTGAACAGGGGCAAGGGAAAGTAAACTTATAGCATATACAGAACTAAAACACCTTTTCCATAAATAATAATAATATCTTTTTTAAATTCGGTGTCCCACACTCAACAAGTGCTAGAAGTAAATGCTGCCTCCCAATGGAAATGTGAAATTTGTTTCCCAATAAAATAAACCACAAAATTTCTAGTGCCATTCATTTTATCAGATGTTCGGTCTTTAACTTACTTCTTGTAAGAATTGAACAATTTTCATTCTGGATTTCATAGTCAAATGTTTTGGTTTATGAACTTCATATCGTGGGCTCAAAATGCACAGTTTCTTGAGTAAGGAGGATGTTTTTTCCCTTTAACAACTACTTGAAAACTGGTCAAGAATATGAGGAAGCAAAAATGGATTAGTGGTAGAGTTCAAATGAGGTCATGAAGTTCATAATAAATACAATTTATCTTATAATTCTGCAATTTACCACATAGCTCCACAACTCTTAACTGCAGTATCACTGTCACAGGTGCTATCAACAGATGCATCTGTCTGGTCACAGAATCTATGGCTGCATTAGGGATATCTGCTAGTGGCATCTATTTAGATGGTTGTTAGGTATCTGAGTACAAATAAGTGATACACATTATTTTATAATCAATGAAACATGTCACTAGCTTCTGTGTAACACAGGAATGGCTAAATGGATTTTTTTTTTTTAAAAACCCTCTTTCCAATTTCCACTGTAAGCAAGCGCTCACAGGCAGAGAACGTTCATGAAAACTTTCAGAACAAAAAGATAATCTTCTGGGAAAGTTACAATAGACTGAAAATACATGTCTAGAATCGAAATGCTTCCTCAGCCTCGACAGAATAAATAATAAATGCTTTCTAGGTAACTACCGCAGCTCTTTTGATAACATATATATTAATAAATTAAAAATGTCTGTAGATTGACAAGTGTTTTGTGGGCTTATACTAGAAAGCCAATAGCTAATTATGAAAGCCTGACTTGACTAATCAATTATTCAGATGAACATTAGGTGCCTATTATATGCGTAAACATGGGAATTATATTTCCCCTAAGTAACTTTCTAAAATAACAAACCCAAAACATGCAAATTTGAAATAGAAAGAAATGGCACTATTATGCACTTATTGCATATGCAGAACTCCCACTGAATTATTCAGGACACACTGAATCGGGAGCCTCGGTCTTCTGACTCTGAGCAACACAGCAATAGCAGCACATGCCATGTTGTATTTGTTATGCATGTAATATTGATTTAGCTCGTTCTTGCTGCTCATGATTCAAATTCATTCCATGTTTAGGAGGTAGGGGAAAGGAGAAGTATCCTGGATTGATATTTGCAATATATTTTTATGCCTGTTGAACACAAGATTATCTGATAAATTAATAAGACCATGGCTTTTGAGCACAGAAAGAATAAGCCTTTGCAAAGGAACACAAGTGAGGTAATGAACTGTGTTCGGAGAAGGTTTATATTTGCTTCATTCCCCACCTCCTGTATGTAAAGATTGGGAGAGTGCTAGTATTACAAAACGGATTCACTGGTGTTTCATTTAATTTGTGAGGCACGAAACAGAGTAAGGTAATGCATAATCTTCCTTTGCATTTAGAAAAGACCATGCTCTTAAGCAGAATACAGCAACAGGGGAACCAGAAATAGATGTGACCAGACACCTGCTGACAAACAGTGACAAATCCCACTGACACTGCAGTGACCCCCAGTTAGTCAAGATTTAATTAAGGGGTATAATTAAGTCAGTGGAACAGAACACTAATGAGTGGTGTTTTTTATATGGGTAATTACACATAAGAATACAAAGTAAGCTAGGCCCCTAAATATATCACTAAAATGAACAGTATAGAATGACAATCAGAGCTTTAAGTACTTTTTTTTTCTTTCTCTGCAATAATGCAGGTTGAAACAACACAGCTCCTCAAGCATCTGTACAAATGCTAACAAATGCTGATGGCCCAATCCTGCATGTGTCTAAGCATGTTGGTAACACGACCTTGGTGGCACAATGCACGCAAGTAAGGCTAGGCGTGCATGGGTTTGCTGGGCTCTGTCTGTCCTTGTGTTTGCACCATGCAGGGGTCACTTCGGCTCATTTTCTAGCAAATGACATTCTGTTGCTACTCTGTTACAAGTAACACATCCTCTACATTTCATTTATAGAGTGTGTTGATTACCAGGAAGACATACATTACAAATTGTTCGTATGATTATCCACACATTGGGCACAATATACCTTTACAATCAAACAACAGGGTTTTCTTATGGCAGTGGTATTTTATGCCTGATCCAGTTCTCTGGAATTTATTTTGGGAATCTTTAGGCAGTTGAATGAAATAGCTGAAATATCTTTGTCTCCATGATATTTGCTTACATTTCAAACAGAAAAGTATTGTAAAGTAGATTTACGAGACCAAGATGTTAAACCAGGGTGGAAAACATCATCATGAATAATGATGACGATGGTAGGGGAAAAACAACTTTCCAACAGTCTCAAAGATTTAAAAGAATGCCTGTGTAGTTTGGGGCCAACCCTCTGCTGGGATTACTCTATCTGCTCCCAGCTGGTAGCCTGCAGTTCATGACAGCCTTTTATCCGTTATCAAAGCAACAAGTGGAAAAGCAGATCCTCCTGCCTGCTAACACTCTGTTCAGTTCTCTCTGTAGAATTTCTGCTTCTAAATCTTTCCTTTTAACAAGTCCTCAGATTTCCTTCCTACTGCTGCAGGAGACACTAAATACGTCTCTCAAGTCTTTAGCTTGCTTGTCTAACTTAAAGTCTGCAGGACGCTAAAGGAAGAGAGAATAATTGCATTACAACAGGACATTTTCTACAGGAACTGACTGAAATGCAGAATGAGCCTGATCCTGCTCACACTAAAGTGCTGAGAGTTTAGCAGTTGAGTTCAGTGACAGCAAAAACAGCTCTTAATTACTCAAAGACAGTACCGGTACAACACCTCAATTACAATTTCAGACCGAGACATGAGTTAGGCTTAAATTTAATCTACTAACCTACTAATCTTCTTATTTATATAAGTACAAATTTTACTGTAACAAAAGCAAAACAAACAAACTACATTGAAACTTATGACATGTATACTGTGCTTACTTTGCTTTTTTAGTAGTATAGGAAAAATTTTAAAAAGGTAGAACTGGGAGATATTTAAGTATAATTAATGTGAATTCTTTCACTCAAAATCTATCCACTGAAACTGAACAGTTATTTATTGTTAAAACAAACCTAAATGAATATACTTTATATAGTAAACATATACATCCACCTTTCCTTAAATCATGCTGTCAGAGAGTAATAGGTCTTAGAAATGCAATCCTATAAGTTACTACAAGTATACTTTTAAAATCAAGAGAACAACTTAACAAGCTGTTACGTAGGCTACATTAAAGCATAATATATGTTAAGGGGTTTTAATTGTTTTTGAACTCTTTGGGTTTTAAACAGATTTTGCCATGATTTAGGACAGTTATGCAATGACAGAAGATGCTGTGGGAATGCCAGCGTGGCAGTGAATCCAGGCCAGGACTTGCTCCCTCTCTGAACTGAAGCCTTTGCCTCAGCTTTGCCTCTGCGCACGCCTAGGTGCCTCCTTGAGCGGGGTCAACAGATGGAGCAAGGGCCAGATCCTGCCAATGCTCTGCCCTGCCCGCAGTGCAGTCCTATTGCACTTAGCAGAATTAGACCTCTGTATCTAACCCTACTCATTTAAGCCCATTAAAGATTTTTAATGCATGCGAAAGCATGATTTGGCTCTGGGTCCTCTGGCACTTTACGAAGACATAGGCAGTAGCATCTCATTTTTATGAGGTGCCTGAGGTAACTGTTCTGGATAGGGCCCCAATAAATGTGATCTTAAGACATGGAGTCACTATTTTAGTTTTTCCCCATGAGCTCGAGCACATGCAAAAACCCTGACAGAACTGAAATACCATAAACGAAGAGAGGCTGTAAAAATCCTGCAAATGATTTCCCCATATTTCTCTTTCTGTGGGCATGTGCCAGTATAAAACACGGGATTAGACAGAGCGACTTCCGCCTGGGCTGCAGACACATGTATGCATAATGGATCCCTGACATCTTCTTCTCCCCCATTTTCATCCCCATGAGGCTGCCCCTGCCCAGCCGCGTATGAATGAACAGAAGCGCCTTTCATCCCCCACTTGCCTGGTGCTTCAAAAGGAACTACAAAAATAGCTGCAACAAAAATCCAGCCGCCTGCCAAAAGGCCCGCACACATCCCATTCTCACAGGCATGCGAAAGGTTGGAGAGCTCAGCAAAATTTTTATGTACGGGAGCAGGCCCAAGGAAAACTCACACGCCATAACCAATTGTGGACACAGGATCATCTATCAGCAGACAAATGCAGGAACTCCAGAATGTCTCTCCTCAAATGAAATAATATATCTTTGAAAGCCAATGCCCGTTTTAGGCCTGAGGCCCATATATCAAGCCTGAGAGGCTTGTGGATACGCTCCAGGGCCATTAACCTTCCACCTGTTTCCCCTTGTCCTTCAGGATGAGACCCTGCCCTTGATTTTACTCCCTTCCCCTGTTCATCTTCCGACAGAGTGTAAATGTAAAGCAGAGGGCCTGCGAAATAATTCAAAGGCAATGGACCAGGGACATGGTTACAAATCTCTGCCACTGGCACTGTGACTTATGCAGGCAGTTTGTCACACATGAGCCAGGTGACCTCTGTGACATAACAGAGAAAAATATCGCCCGAGATCAAAAGATGAGATTCAGAGCACTCTAACTAACTCTGGTGTATACAGCCATGCTACACGGCGGCCAGGGGTTCCCTCTCTTCCAAATACTGCTCGCTCCACTCGCTAGCAGGCAGGCCATGCTCACGCTAATTTCAGTAATCTCTTTTTCCTTCCACTTTTCAGAAATCTTTCCTGTAACCTGAACGTCAAAATTTGCCTCCTCCTTGAAGCCTCTCTTTTTCAAAAAAGAAAATTAAATTGACAAGGAGAGGCAGCAAAGTGTCATGCAGCAGAAAAAAGTAACACATAAAAAGCAGTATCATTGAAAATGGTGGAATAGTCACTTTTGCAAATGGCTCTGTTTTAATCCAGTAATTTTTGAAATTCTAAGTAATACTAAAACTTTGTATGAGCACATGCTGTCTCTGGTATTGCAATGAGAAGTCTTTAATGTCTAAAACATTTATTGGGATTCAACTGTCATGACGATTAAAATGAGAGTAGAGTTAGTATTAAAAATTATGCAATGCTCCCAGATAACACACATCTGTACTGATTTGTATTTTACAAAGAGATATACTAGAGAACCAGAATAACAGTCATTTGAAATAAAGCTTAATCAGATTGATTTTTTTTTTAAATCTTGAATTTGTTTTTCAAGCTGTGCACTACATAGGAAGTTTCCCAGCTGTTTTGTACATTCAGGACTTCTCTGCTGGGTGCAGACAAAAGAATAAGGCCTAATGCAGTGTTTCTCTTTCACTCCCTGTAACCTAACGGTACGTCTGGTATGGACATTTAATTTTGTCTATTTCATAAATTAAAAAAAAAAAAACCACAACTGTCACAGTATCCTAGCATGATGATGAAATGAGAAATACAACTGTAGCTTGGTCAGCCTAAATCCCATTCTAATCCTAAATCACTTTGGCACTTGCCAACACCTAGCTGATGAAAAACTCAGTTTAACCCATGAATGTATATAAAAATACACATATACAGACACACACACAAGAATTCAGCACGTTGCTTACAAGTGTGCTAAACATTTCATCAGCTATTTCATCCTGTCTTACCACATGCTGACTTTGAAAATTTTGCACAGGGCTCAAGCTCTTACCCAAAATCATCTGCAGGGGTAGTGTTCCACTATGAAAGTATAGCTAAATTCACTAAATCGAAAAGCATAAAAAAAGTTGAACTATGCATAGGACTTGAGGCTAAATCATGCAGTAGTTATAAAGAAATGCACAGCTGAAAATCATTTCATGTTTCCCATTGACTAAAGCCTGATGTAGAGCATTAAACGATGCAGAACACTGCAACAGCAAACACAGTAAATGCAAATTTAATATTACAAAAAGATTACTGTGAAGTGTTACCACATGCATTTGTAAAAATAAGACAGTTGTTTGATTTTACAGTGCTAAAATCTTTTGCTCTTGTTTGGGCCCTGTGATTACACACGTTTTCCTCTTTTTAATATCTCTAAAGAAAGCCTGCCAGAGATAAAACAGTCAGCGGTTACATGCGAGTTTTGTCACTGGTTTCAGTGAACTCCAATTCAGATCCCAGATGCCTTCATTTTTGAAAATACCTGGAGTGTTACTTTTTCATGTAAAATATAGGTGATATATCGAAGGGCTCTGGCAGTCAGATTTTAGCTCTCTTTGACACTCCTACTGAATATATTAATTTGTATTTAGGCCTGATTTCACTTAGGCTTTCTGCACACACCCCCCCCTTTTTTTTAAATATATTTGATGTGTCCCTGAAAAAATTAATATTTAATTTAAAGAGCACCTAGCCCAATCCATTGCCTTTTACAGTAAGTATGATCTAGTGCATCTGCTTTTGTAATATGAAATTTGGAAATCGAGGCTAGGCATCATATGCTACTCTAACAGAGGATTTTGCTCATTTGAGTGTTCGATCAGTTTTGAATGCCCAAATGGCCTATTAGAATTTCCAAGACAGAAAGAAACTACTTAAAAATATCATTATATGTATAAAAATACTATTAGCTGAATATAATAATAATCTTTATAAATACATACTCAGATACACATTAAATGATTTGTCCCATTTACCTCCCACCATGTGCTTTTTGTTTAATAGCTACTGATCATCAAATAATTTATAAGATTAAACATTATAGCACCCTGACTCTAAAGAAGAGAATTTGTCTCTTGCTGGTTTTTATATAACATAATGTCTTGTCTTGAGGAAAAAGCCTTAAACTAATTGGTTGACATACTACACAGATGCTACAAGTCCAGTTAATTGTATTTTTGAGTGCTTATGCCTCCCTGATTCAGTCATTTAAAACAAAAGAAAACAAGGAGCATTTAACATTTAAAAATAATAATAATAATTTTGGGCATGAGTCATTCTTTACATTCTTTTCCAGCTACAGACAATTTCTGTTGGGAAAAGTGCCATATAGTATCGACAGTGACAACAAATTGTATTGTCCGGTGAACATCTGTTTCCGACTCCTACACTGATATTGCAGGTTGGGTACTTTTGATTTAGTCTTCACAGGCTGCCCGACCACAGAGGAACTGGAAATTACTGGTATGTTCAACTTTTATTATTGGAACACAGGAAAACTTTATCATCATGCTGGGAAGTTCTCTGTCTTTTGAAATATTGGAAAGAGGGTTATATTAGCACAGAAAGCCACATGTGATATAGTTCTTAGGAAGAAGGAGAAAAGCGGCTCCTGTTCATTGTGTCTGTCAGTATATGTGGGTATGCAATTCTGAGATGAAAATCTCAAAATGGAACAGTATTTCTGTTTTCAGGATGCAAGGTTTGATGGTAAGGGTTTCGGGGGGATAAGGGTGTTGTTAATTTTTAATAAAACCAGCGGCACTGCAAAAAAGGACCAGATTCTCCCAGACTTGCTCAATATGTAATATTGTGTCCCTATACAAAATATCTCTGAAATCCAAAGCAATCTCTATAGGGCAGAGCAGGCTGAGGTTTAGTATGTGCTGCAGGACCTAGCTCTAGAGGATGTCAGTCTCAAAGAACTGATCTTTTCTAACTCATATTTATTGCGCCAAGATACTATGATAGCAACTTATAGAGAAAGGCCATGTTAACTAGTTAAAATTATTACTGTTAAAAAACCCAAAGACAATACTAAGCAATCTTTTCAAAATTGAGGGGAGTTTGTTAGAATGATCAATGACATTTTTTCTCACAGTTATGCCACCATTTGTTATTCAGCGTGGAGAAAAAGGTAAAGTTCCACTTTGGCAGGGACAGAGAGGCAATGAAGATACATTCTTGATAGGCAACATATGCCACTTTGATAAAGCTCCAACTCCTGATCTCTAAATACACCAGCCTCTGCTGGGGTAAACTACTTAAAACTATCCTCTTTTACAGAGAAAGAGGGAGAGAGAGAGAGAGAAACTCCACTGAAACTCCTATTAACACTAATTAGAGTTGCCAGCATGCAAGGGAATCAAAGGCAAAACATGTGGAGCTCCCACTGAAGTCAAGAGAAGGACATGCCTTAAAGGAGAAGCATGCAAATTAAAAATATATGCTGTTCAACATTACCAAATGAGCTAGCCATGTAAACACCGACTTTGAGGTGTAACCTTTCCTACTGGGAACGCTCCCCTGGAAAGTTCATTCTTAGTCAGGAGAGAACATTGTCCTTGACCACACTTGCAGAATGCGAATCTATCTTGTGAATGACAGGTCCAAAACAAAGTAAAGTAATTGCCATGTGTTTATTGCTACTTAAAGTTGTTATTATTGTTGTTGCTGTTGCTAATATTCTTGCTGTTTATCCACTGTATTATAAACAAGGACCATTGTTTTCCAAGTCCTGCATCAGAAAGACAGTTTTTTGATGCTACTCCTTATAGCAATTTTGGATGTCTCAAAGACTAGAAAGTCTGGGTAGAATCTTAGCAATATGTCCAATATTCAAAACACTGTTGGGAGGTTCTAGGTCTCAGCCTCAAATGCAGAAAATTGCCTGGTCTTGCTTTTAATGAGTGTAATATGTACTTATATATGTACTAATGCAAACAATACTCCAATAGTATTTATGAGTAGCTTGCTTTCTATCTCCCTCTGTTCTCTCCATATGTAGATAGATGGAACATCAGTGATTGTGGAGTGGTTACAAAAGAAGCTGAAACTATTTTATACTGTAGTGACCTGGGTGTGAGCTACACATTATGCTTGGCTTCCACTTGCACACTAGATGATTTGCACCACCACCTAATTTAGCCTCATGCCTCCCAGCAGCCTGTCTACTACATCGCTACCATCTCCCACAATTCTTTCTAACGTCAGGGTCGTTATGTACTGCACAGACAAATGGGAGTGGAACCAGAGACTTTGGGCAATTGTCGCTTATTATTCTCCCTACATGTTTTTGCTGTTACCTGAAGTTAATAGTTTGGATTAACTACCTTTATGGATTTATTGTGATTTTTACTGAGCTCCAGGAGTAGCAAGATGGAAAGGAGACCGCTGGCCTGTCCGACCACTCTGAACCTTTTTCTCAAAGATTTCCACCTTTTCCCAAAAGAGTGCACAAGGAGTTTAAGGGGTTGGCGCTGAGGCACACTGACTGTTGTTGAAGGTCTCTGTAGGACAGGTCAGTGGAGCCCAGAGCCACAAATAACTGTAGTTACTGCCTCCTATGTAGTGGCTGTGGTACTAACACTATTCCCAAGAAAGAGAAAGGAAAAGAAGAGGAAATAAATAACAAAAACGGCATTTAGAAATAACATGTAGCAAATAGGAAATGTAAAAACTTGACAAAGGTGGCTTTATGGAAGAAACCAGGAACTGGCAGATGCTGCAAGTGAAACTGGAAATACAGTATTCAAGATCTTAACTTGCACTTCTTATTCGGACAAAATTCTCATTGGCTTCAGTAAAGTTTTCTTCTGATAAGCAGTACAAGACTGGGCCCGTAAGCACAACCTGACTTTTACACTGAAAATTACTATATGCAAGAGTGACTTGTTCAGCGCTCTATTTAGGAGAGTAAGCAGTTGTAGGTACACATTTATTTCCTTATACAGGGAATTCTGGCCCTAGCATGGAGACAAGGATGGTTTCCAGCACTCTGTTACTCTTTTCTCCCCATACCTTGAAGAAGGATGAAGTAGATTAGGGGATGACTAGACAGCCCTGTCTCTACCTCCTCTAAAGTGCTGGATTAGCCCTCAGACTAAATAAGCAGCTGGTGCACAAGGGCTGCAGCAAGCTGCTTCTCAAGTGGTGAGGGATTATGACTCAGCACCACCAGTCACTGTGTTTGCTCATTACTCAGGACAAATTGCGAGACTGCAGTAAGTATTCCCCAATAAATACCACAAGGTATCCAGATGAAACAGACGGTGCTGACTGTAACACCAGAATAAAGATACAATTCTTCGTCACATCCAGTGTCACTTAGTCAGGGTGATGTTTCCTGTATTCAGCAAACATGCCAGTAAAAGAATTTCCTTGGCATACAGACAACATGGAAATGTCCTTTTAAAAAATCAGTTAATACCAACAGAATTCATGAGCTAGCTGCAACCATTTCCTATGCTATGGAAAGAACACTTGAATAAGGTTAACCAAGACATTTCACCCTTCCAACATCCCCCCTCCCCATCTATTTCTGGATGTCTTCTTTTGTTCACCCTTTGCTAATTATAGTGGCCTTGCTTAGGTGATATTTATAGTCTTAAAAGAGTTGCCTGACTTTTAGAACACTTTATTCATGTATATTTCCTGTGTTTATTGTTGCCTCAACTAATTTTTAAAATTAAATTTACTTGATCCAAGATTTTATTTAGCAACAAATATCAAAGTACTTTTCTTTCAACAAATGCAAGAGCTGTATTTAGATGTAAAAAGCATTTTTCTATTTCTGAATTTCTGAAAACAGATTTTAGTTTCTTTCCCTTTCCAAGTGATGGGTATGACAGGCGATTCCAGAATTAGACAAAATGACATTTCTTTTTTCACCACAATATGATTATTTGGTATCTTATTTTACTAATTTATCATATATTTTTTTGTCTGTAATGGTTGCTTTAATGACTGGGGTGTTTCCAAGGCACAGTGTTAAATATTTGTTTGCCCAGACTGCCCCGATGTTTACCTAACCACCTATAATTGAACTTCTACCAGTTACAGAAGCAGAAAAAAGACATGAGGATGTCCATCTAAAATTATAGCTTCCCTGTGCCACCAGCACTGTATTTTACCTCTTTCTTAGTTTTCCTTAATTCCTTCTTAAATCTGCCCTTTTATTTCTTCTGTAGTTGCTCTACAAATGTGCCTGCAGTGATGCCAATAGCAACAACTTTCAGTCCCTGTTTCGAAAGCTCAAATAAAGAACATTTTAGGGAAAAATTTGGTGCGTGTCTTTCAACTCTACTGAAAGCAGACGGACTTGGGGAAAGGTTAAAGCAAAGTGTGAGGTGAACATGCTGGCGCTTCACCTTTCAGCAGAGACCCTTTCTCCTTTCCCTGGTAGCTGCCATCCACTCAGACACGCACAGGCAGAAGTCAGGGCATCGCACCTCTGCGGAGGACAAACCCAGGCAGCTACGGCATCCCCCCGTTCAGTGCTCTGGCACCCCGATGCCTGCGTGCGTGTCTCCGTTTTACACCCGCGCAGTGCTGCCTAGCGGGACCGGTGAAGGGCAGACCAGCCCGTTGCAGCCCACTCCTAATGGCGACATAGGGAAGGGGGTGCTGCTTCCCAGGCGGGCTGCTAGAGCCCCCCAGCCCTGCTCTCACCCAGGTCGTACACGCCTCGAGCCCAGAGCTGGGCGCCGACCCCGAGGCACGCCTCGCCCTGCCCGGCAGCGGGGTTTGAGCGCCGTGCGGGTGCAGAAACACGGGCAGCAGAGTGGCTGCCCAGGGGACGGTGCTCAGCCTCGTGCGGTGCCTCAGGCGGCCCGCCCGCACCCCTTTTACGCAGCAGAGTCAGCCTCAGGTCAGAGAGGAGGAACGTGAGAGAGAGGCAGAGCCGCAGCCCTTGAGTTAGCTGCTTTTTTAGGGTTTGCTCCCAGAGTTACTTGCTGATGTCCCGTGCAGGGCACAGCTCCTCTTTCAGACACAGGGCCCTGAGGGAACCTGCGGGCACTAACAGCCCCACCTGGCCCCCACCCACCCACGGCGCCATTCAAGCTCCAGGCAAGGCCCTGGCCCTCCCTGGGCTGCCTCGCAGCTAAGGCTCCCTCACCGCCTGTGCGTGCCCCTGCCTTGTCCCCTCAAATCGTGCCTTGTCCCTGGGGGTCGTGAGGGTGGTGGGGTGGGCCACTCCCGCCGGCAGCCCTGGGGCCTGCCCTGGTTTGAGCACAGGGGCGGCAGGCCTGTGTCCCTCAGCCAGGCTGAGGTGGCAGGGGCTGCAGCGCCTGGCGGTTCCTGTGGCATGTGGAGAGCAAATGTTTCAGATCCTTTTTATAATGTGGTGGGACAGTGTGTCGTGATTCAGCCAACATTAACTCTGAATAAAACTGTGCTTTTTATTCAGAGTTGAAATGAAACCTGATAATTAAGAGGTTTCTTATTAGAAAAAAAAAATTAAAAAAATCAGAAAACAGTTAAAGGCTGTCCTAAAGATAGTGATGTTATGTTTCAGTTTGCTTTTAACTGCTCTTTCCAGCCAGGTGTGGGAAAAGTGGGAGGGATTAAATAGCTATGTCACTTTCATGTCACTTTACTGAAAGATGTGTATTGCACTCATTTAACAGAGTACCAGATTTTGGACATGGCCACTGTCTTCATATTGGCTGTAATGGAGTTCAAACCAAATGTCTATCATTCATTTGGATATTTCTTGAATTGCACTCAGGTTTAAACTAATTTTTGAAACATTATTTCCTCTTGTACTAAAACTAATCCTTTCTTGAGGTTGCTATTTTTATGCATTGGCTTATGGGGGGTGGGGGTAATAAGCAACTGAATCTTATTTGCAGCGCATGAAATTTTTCTTTGCTTCCTTTTAGAAGTAGTCTTGTAACTTGAGGCTATGAAATGGCGCAAACCGTGATAGCTTTGACGCATGACAAAAATAAAATTAAATCCATGGCTAAGTTTTTGGCTAGCATAAAATGACGTGCTTCCCTGGCAATAGATGGGTTGTTCTATTTTAGAAGTCTGAAAATCTGCTTGTTAATGCATACTGGCCAAAGTTTGGAAGTAGAGAGATACCAGATAGATGTTTAAGTGCAGTCTGCCTCTTGATTTTACTCCCTCTATTTGAAAGTCTATTTTATAATAATTTTAAAATTGGAAATGGAAAAGACTTAAGTCCTCTAGTATGTTCCTGTGCCTATACAGCTGTATAGTGCGTCCAACCTGTTCTGAGTGATCTTACAATTAACAGCACAATTTGAAAGCCCTCAGCTTTAGGTCTTTTCTCCAATAATAAGTCTGATGACTGAATGTTGTGGAAAGCATCTTCTCGGTGCTACTATGGGTAGAACAGAGTTCCCCACTCTCTAAGTTCTTTGTTTTGTTCAGATGTTGTGCTTCTACATGGCTGCCATATAGTTGGATTCATTGCTTCATCAAGCTATGAATGTTCAGATCTCTTTTAATCTTTCTTCATAAATCACACTTTCCTCTGCTTTTCTTGTCATTTGTCAGCATTTTTCAGCCCTAGAGCTGAGTGGATTATGTGAGCTATTGACTCCATAGTGCTGTATATACAAAGACGATCATCTCTTGTTCTGGAGCAGCTTACCTCTACATATGAAAGTATAGAATAACATCCATTTATATTATAGGGCTTCAGCAGGGCTGATAGGAAGTCGGTAAGTGACTTCAGTATGGCTAGGATTTCATCCTTACTGTAGGTGATCCTAAAGGCTACAGGTTAACAGAAGAACATCCTTAAATCTGAATGGCCTTGATGATAGATTCAGAGAGGCAAACTTCTACTGTAACTGGGAACCATCCCATACAACAGAAATATCATATAGGTATTGTACACAAGTGCTGGATCTGAATGAAACAGGTATCGTACAAAAACTCTGGATCTGAATGAAACAAGTTCTCTTCCTGTAGTAAAATTTACTGCCTGGTTGTAGGAAATGTCATAATTTGAAGGGGGAAAAATAGCTTTTCTTGTGGCAGAAACTTGCAAAAAATGGAGTTCTTTGCAAGTGAAGATCTGTCACTAACAATAAAACTGTGACTTTCTTAAGCAAAACCAGGAAACATAGCTATGATTTTCCAAGAGACTGGAATTGTTTAATTTTTAATGTGCAAAGCTCTCTCCATCATTTGGCAGAAAGAGCAAATCCTCACAGCAGAAAATAACAGTTAAAAATAGTGGTCTGGAAATACAACAGATTATGTTAACATGGCTGAGCATTCAATGTTCAGTTTCTTAGCCAGTACAGCAGTCATTATTAGCATTCACTCTAATATCACTTTGGACTAGCCACAGCATGCAAGATCCAAAGAGCACTATTTTTTTCATGTTGCCCTACAGCAATGTGATATACATTTGGTAATGCACCCAACTGATCTTTCTACTATCACTGCTGACAGTTGTCAAACTTAAATTGGAAACTTACGCTTTGAAGAAAAAAATTAAACTGTAATGTTAAACTTCCGTTTTGTGTAACAAATGCCTCCAACTCACAGATGAACATGCAAGTATGGCTCTTCCCTCCCATCAAGGCTGCAGCGTCTGCTTCAGGCCATGTGGCAGAAGTGGCTGTAGCTATGTAATTCCCCATGTCGATACTACAGCCTATAATATCTCTGCTTGTCACTAGCATTAGGATGGGCTGGACAGCTTTTGGAATTGTTACTTGCTCAAATTTTCTCTAATAATAAGTAACGAATCATTGTTACTGCATCGTGGCTATTCATGGGAACTTAGGTAAGTTTGCTACAGTGAACTGGTGACTGCAGATCCACCCAAGTGTAGAAGTGGCAGTGTTTAAAAAAACCCACCTACATGGAGCATGGTTCTTAGTCTCAACATGATGCTGAATATTGGGTGTTAGATGGAAAAATGACTAAATCCAGAGCAACTGAATTCAGTGTCCTGCTATCAAAGGTGATAACACCATACGGCAGAGTGAAACTAAAGTACCCAGCTCCAACATGAAAGGGTGCAGGAGAACGTCATCTTTCTTCTTACCCCTAGAAAAAGTACCAGAGGCTTAGCATTGAGCAAACTGTTTAGAAAGGCTGCAAAATGACATGCCCACATGTTGAAATACAGCATTTAGTGACATCCTTTGTTCAGAGGAGAGCCAGAATAAGATCATAAAGTTAACTTTTAGCAGAGTGTTCCCCTACAGGGTTCAGCTATGTGGCAGGTATAATCCCATGCTTCATTAAACCCTGGTTTCTCTGCTGAGTCTTCTTTCTATAGCAATGATTTTACTATTTGTGAAATTAAATTAATGCATCTAAAGCAAAGAATTATTTGGTTGTGTAAGAGAAATACTTCTCCCTTTCCCCAACATTTTTTAAATATTTGAGAAATTTTTCAGATCCAGATACACATAAACCAGATTAAAAGTCAACAGCGACATATGACAACATATTATCTAATCTGATTACTGATATTAAGGGAAATCCTGGACATCAGTTTCTGGCAGCTTCCCTGATTGAAAGAACACTGCAGAAGTTTTATTTCATCACCTATATTAGTTACATTTCCTGTCCTGATAAACATACTACAAAGTCCAAAAGCACTTGAAGTTATCAAATTGCTTTTGATTACTTAAGTCTAAATAATATATCAACGTTTCATCATCCTGAAGAAAAACTTTTAAGGTATTCCACTGTTGATATTTTTTCTCAAAAAAAACCACCCCCAAACTATTTTTTTTCCTATTCTGTGTTAATTCAGTTAAATAACTGGATTTCTGTACTGCAATTCCTTATTTTCTATGCATTTCTTGATACATGATTACATGGAGACTGAAATTTGAAATTAAAGATGATGTATTGAGTATTATATTACTATATCTATATAAATACTTTTTACAGAAAAAAATTAAGACTCCGAGTCCTGTTAATCCTATTCATGCTAAGTTTGTACTGCTTTAAGAAATAATTTGAAACTCTGCTAATATAGTTGTGCTTATGGGGAATATGTAATACAAAAATAGGCCTCTGTTAGCTTATTAGCTGCTAAAACATCTGTATTACCATGTACAGTAGAAGTTCTATAGATAGGGTTCTTTTGAGATACGTGGTTAAACCGTTGTTTCTTTGAAGGCCACATGTGGAGCTAGTGTAAGCATGGACAAATTTATACTTATAGCAAGAAATCTGTCCCAGAACTGATACAGTCTGACATCAATGAATAGCCTAAATTTGCAAACTCAGTGAATAGTTCTAGGATGAGCTGCTTTAACATGAAGTACACTGGCTCTTCCTGCAATCATTCACTAAATGGGTTTGTGCTCACATAGTACTTTGACCTATGACATCCTCACTAAAATAGCCAAATAAGTCAAGGTAATATTTTTTTGTGAGTCACAAGTCCTTTTGTGTCTTTTTTGTAACTATCAACATTTAGTTAATTTTCTGATCCTTAGCCAGGAGAAAGTATCCTGAGGACTGTTATACAGTGCAGGTCCTGTCTTCTTCCTGCCCCAAGCAGAGACTGCTTTCTTTTATGGGTTCAGGAATACTTAGCTTTGGAAGTAGTTGTTGAATTTTCCCTGATGAGGGCTGATGAGGAAAGACCAGTCCAGTGGAACTGTCTGCATCCTTTCTCGAGGCCAGGTAACCTTTGGACTCTAGAAACTCTTGCAATATTTTCTTTTTAGCTTTGTACAAAGACCTTTCACCTGACTAAGACAGCTGGCTACAAATCTAGCATCCCCAGGGCATTCCTGAGTTTTCTTAGCTGAGGATAAGACGGATATATCTTACTTTTATATTTACTGAGCTTTCAACAACTCCAGAATAGCAAACAAAGGCCTTCTTTACTATTACTGTTAGTATCATCATGAGTCTACTGGGAGGTGATCTCTGTATTCTTATTTCATCTGTGTATAAAGAACTATACAGAAACATTTCTCATTATGAATAAGCAAGTAATATGTGACGTCAAACCCCAAAATTTATGATGTAATTACTAATTACAAAGTATTCTGACTTCACAAGACAGATAGGTATGTTTGAGATTTTAGCAGGTGTTAAATTCAAAGTTACAGGATTGCAACTGGCTGCTTTGGATCTTTCTCTGACATTATTACTAATTCTGCTGTATGCTTCGTTAATATTTCCATCAATTTCTGATATCCAATGTGAAGATGGGAGGATCTGCTCCTAAGCAAGTGTGAGCATTAGCCTTAAATTACGTACTTAAATTCATATACAGGTCAAATTCTGTAAAATGCAGTGCACACTGTAGGTTGTTCCTGCTCAGTCAATATTTTTACCTTTTACATGCTTACATATATAACACATACCAAAAGAGGTGTTGACAATTTGTAGAGCAACAAGTGAGATGATTGTGATTGATAAGCATAAGCTGATAAAAGCTTCATGAAATAAAGTTTTAAAACATGTTTGTTATCACTTGAGATCTCTTTTAAAAAAACCCCAATTTTCAGCCAAATGGAAGGAAAAAGAGAAAACTTTAAAACTGTACTTCACTGGTGTTTTTTTGTTATTATCTCTAGGGTAAATGTGGCCTAAACCACTGATGGACTGGGACAGCATTTTTTTATCATGTGCTCCTCCTTTTCAGTCCCTCCTAAACTCTGCTATCTACAAATCTCTAAGTGTAGCAGAAAGGAAAATGTTTGCCCTTTTATATGAATTGAAGAGACAGATGTGTAAGACTAAATTTAGAATGAAGTGAAAGGATACAGTAAAGAATTGCAAACATGCTGAATAGTAACTCGCAGCCAGTTGTGCAAGGCATCACTTATGACAAAATCATGATGAATTTCATACAAGCCACATTTATACTTTTTTAGTGTTTAATTATGTAATTTAAAATTTTAGTCCCACAGATCTACTAATGCACGTCTTATCTGAAAGACATCTCAAGATTCAGTTGTTAAGTTAAGTTTAGACAGGTAAGAATAATAAGAAAATATCTTCTCAAGCAAATACATACTTCTCAGCTGTGTATAGGCAGGGAACTAAGTTAGCTGTTCTGAAAACCTAGTTGCACCTTTATCACAATTGCCTCTTCCCTTCCTTCTGAAATTAAAATCTCTGTCATATCCTTAGGTCTTGTGGTTTGGGTTTTTTTTCCCTCCCCCACAGGTATTCATGTTCTGTGGAGCAATCTGAAATAGCTGCTTTTGCTACCTTGATCAGAAGGAACTGAAACCATGGATGGATAGAAGAGAGCTGTGTTCAGTAAAGGTTTGGAAACCCTTTGTTTAATTCTGATCCTCTGCTCTCAGCTGCAAAGAGAGATGATGTTACCTGGTGCTGTTAATGGTGTAGAGTCTGATCTAAATACATTTTGAGCACCTCACTTTTCTGAAGTTGAGAAGCTTAAAGTTCTTAGCATTGTGTGTAATCTGGCCCCTAAATATCGGATGTAGATGGATTTCCAAGTGTGTTGCTATTGTTCTGGAATGCTGTGCAGTTTATTTGATCTTGTCCAATTGAAAAAAAAAAAAAAAAAAAAAAAAGATCTGGATGTGCCAGAAGGTATGAAACTGTCTGAACTCTAAGTTTCTAAGATGTAAAGGGAACAAATACTAAGATGAAACCGATGACTTCTAAAAATGTGTGAAAGTCAATTCATTAGTCAAAGGCTATATGTAGTGAATTTCTAGAATATATGTATTTCCAGAAGTCTGTATATACATGGTAGTTTGTATACATGTCCAGAGCCAGGAGAAGTTGGTCAGAATTTTCATGAAACAAATTTCTGCGTCTTTTGTCTCCATACTAGTAAATATGTTGGTTGAAGAATATCATCCCGGATGAGGTTGGAAGTGAAGACTGTCTCTAAAACTATTCCCAGTATAGCATGTTGCATGCTTATAAAATCTGCCTATTGATTAAGGCATGGAACCATAAAAAGTAAATGTTTCCTGAATATGTTTTCATATTCTCACTTCAATCATAACTGGAATTTTAAGGCTGATCATAACTTTAAAATTCTTATACTAAAGCTAGTTCTCCAAGTCTCAGTGATTTTTAACATGGTTACTCCAGACTAAAGTAATCCTCAGTGTATGAGTAGAAAGATCTGGTCCCTGATATTTAGGACATAGTCTATTGGAAATGTAACGTGTTTGCAGTTTTAATTTTTAAATTATTTAAAATGCATAGCGTGGCTTATAGCTTACTATAAAATTGTAAACAACTTAGCAAACAAAGATGTGACAGTATTTTCCTCTCTTTAATCCATTTTCTTTTTCCCCTCTGAGTAAACTTCCTCCCTTCTTTCTCTTTACACAGACTGAGTTTTTAACGGTTCCTGCAACCATTCTCATGAAAAATTAGAGAGAAGCTGGAGTTGTATATGTAACATATACAGCTTGCTTCTCTTGTAATCAGGCTTTATTTCATGTGTCTGCATCATTATGGTTATGACAGAAATACTGTTGTGGCAAGCATCCTGACTGCAGCTCTTGATTCATGTAGATTCAATTCTCAGTGAACTTCTACAGTAATTGTTGTATTTAGATGTTGTATTATTTTTCCCTTAGCTTGGCAGTAGTCAGCAAGAAATTATGTGTAGTCCCAAAACTTTACAGATTTCAGCAGCAAATATTTGTGGCAAAAACATCTCTGCGTAGCAGACAGAGATTCAGTAACTAGCAATATAATAGGGAAATTCAGATGTGGTCTAAGTTCATAATCTTGAGGGTTTTTTTGAGACAGAAGATCTTTTATTCATTCCAGAGCTAAGTTCTGTATCAAGAGAGTGGTTAAAAACTGTAGTTTATCTCTATTGTCTTATCCTGAATTTCTGGCTTAAAATTTCAGACCTGACCACAACAGACCACAAAACTGCCTTAACAAAAAAGTCCAAGAAATGTAAAGGGGGGAATTTCTGGCCAGAGAGTTGTGCATGAGGATTCATTGCGTGCTCCAACAAAATTAAGAGCCGAAAGGTCACTGTAGCCAGCCTAGGTTAAGGGAATCCCCCATGTATCAGTGATGATGAGAACCAAAAGGAGTCCTTAAGGTATCTTCTTCCTCCTTGCTTTCTGTTCTGTGTGTACCCTGCTTAGGATTCAGCCTTCATGGTTAACTACATGCACAGGAATGCACAAAATAATATCCCAGTGAGAAAGTGAATATTCCAAATATGGACTTATTTAAGGAGTGTACAGAGATGCACAGAAATGGCATTCCCCTATATATTAAATGAGGTAATAAAATAATTACATAAATGAATGTACAGTGGTGTAACAGGCATGCTTACAACTCTGAATACAAGCCAGACAGTGAGCAATACTGACAGAGAAAGAGTAAAATTTATGTGAGGCCCTATGGAGGTTAATAACAGTTGTGATAAATAGTAAAATACAGAAGAGCTGAACTGAAACTTGAATCTCTTTGCTACGGTTAATTACAGGCTCAGGTGGAAGACAACTACAAGTTTCTCCTCATAATAGTCTGCCTACTTCAAGCCAAATAAATTAATAATGAGATGCTGGGGGGCAAAGGAAGAAAAGGTAAACCATACTTTCTTGCTTGAAGTACAACATTGTAACAAATGGTATCTTTTTCTTGATTGAATGATAATATAATGCAAGATTGTTACCTACCTTAAGTTCTCTAAAAAAGATGCTACTCCTAGCCCATTCAACAATGGAGAAGAGGGTTTGGTCAGCCATTTTACACATAAGCCCAAATGTGTTGAGCTTCTCATGTTTGCTTCTGTTGGCTTGCTCTTGCTGCAGATATGCCATGATCTTAGCTTGGACTTGCGGTTCATCTGGCTCACATTTCAGGAGTTCCAATATCAGATGTGGAATACTTGCTGGTGAGCTTGTTTGATAACTATCCATGTATGAGTAGCCCATTATTGATTCTGGTGAACTAGTGTAAGGGTCAGGGTACTCAGACTTGATAGCACGGCTTGGAAAATGGCCATAGGTTTGGTAACCTTGCAAACTGCCATGGGGTGGCATTGTCATACTAATTGGAGAGGTTACAAAGGGACTTCTGTCATAGTCTGTAGGAGGCAAGGCAGTATGGTTCAGAGGTAGGCCTTTGGAGGCAGAATGGATGTTCTGGATTGCAGAGGATATTGTCAGGTCAGTCGGCATTGCTTGGATCACCTGAGTCATGGCTTCCAGTTTAAGTCCATTTGCTCGGATAAGAGCTTTCTTCTGCTGCTTCAGTGCCCTATCTCTCTTGTACATTGGTCCAAACTTGTTTCGGCCACCACGCATTCGGTCAGCTCGCACAGCTGTCAGGGGAGAGGAGGAAGTAAGTCATAATTAAAACTTGGAATCAACATTCTTTAATGAAACACACATTAGGACAGAGCAAAAATGTAACTCCCCCTTTTTTTTTTAAATTCAAGGTAGCACTTTTATTCCTAAAGAAAAAGATTTATTTTGACTTAACAAATGTCACTTTTTTCTGGTAATTTAAATATCACATGCATATATTACTAATATAGAAAGACTTCTCTTTACATTGATTAGGACACAGGGACAAACACAATGGTTGGCTACAGGAATTTCACACCTGCTATGGGATCATGTGGAGATCTCAATGTATATTTGGTTT
The DNA here is from genome assembly GCF_026419915.1 of Harpia harpyja. NCBI lineage: Eukaryota > Metazoa > Chordata > Aves > Accipitriformes > Accipitridae > Harpia > Harpia harpyja. The sequence goes on along the minus strand of NC_068950.1, from coordinate 21,146,065 downwards.
TATGTCAAGCTACTATGTCATTAAGATACAAGGGCTGATGTCCAGAATTTGTCTGAGACGTATCCAGCAGACCACATTGTCTCATTATAATCATTCCATTACTGCCTTCCACCGCAGCAAAACATCTGAAATGTAAATTGTGAAATGTTCAGTAATCACAAAGGGGAATACGTTTGTCTTGGCAAAAAGGAAATATTTCCTTTTGATGATTCTTCAGGTTGATGTAAAACTTTAAGAGATTTCTAGGTAGTTGAACAGCTCTACAGAAATGTTTAGCTGCAGTTGGAATGTGCAGAGAGAAAGCTGTCAGCTTGCTACTTTCCACGCAGAAGGTGGTAGTGAAACAGAAACTATTGACATTGTTCTGGCTTGTAATATCTCTGGAATTAGAAATAATTAAAACAAATCCACCTCAACAGCTGCCTTGGGAGTCATACTGGTGGTCTCTGTCACAGCAGTGTCTGTCACCATGTTATATATGTAATGGACTGGCGAGGAGCTCTCACCAAGCCCACCTTGCCCAACGGCAATTAGATTGAAAGAGGAACCTTTGACAGCCTGGTGACATGTTGAGACTGCTGAGATTGCTGGAGGTTAAGTTCTTGAGCTTTTTATCTTCGGGATTAGTAGAACATTAAAAATTTATTATGAATGCTAGATACGCATAATACTGTACATTATCATAAGGACTTTAACGTTTAATGATTTTTTTGGTCCATGGTAATTTATGAACTAGACTTTAAGGCTATATATATTGCTATTGGGGAAATACACATATAAATGTCACAAGTATTTACAATTATGGAAGCACATGTTCTTCCAGTTTTCTAAACAAAGGAAAAGAAGTTGTATGGATGTGTCGATAAGGAAGCTAAAGTACGTTTTCTAGAGTATCTTTAAAACTACAGGCACTTTGCTTAAATTTGTAATAAAAATGTTGCTGCTAATATTGCTGTTGAATGTTGATTTTGAGCAAAATACAGGAAATTAAAATAATTAATCACCCTGCTGGTAAATGTAAGTAACTTTAAATCTGTATACATAGTACCCTTTCAGGTATTCTATAATTAAAAACTGTGAGCCAAACTGGATTAACAAATGCTTTTCTATAACTGTTATAGAAATTGAGGTGAACTGCATGTAATCACAGAAGACAAAATTTGATTCTGTATCATTGTCAGCAACTGAGAGGAGTTAAAAGTAGGAGTAGGTAAATGTATTTTGTCCTTATTCTTAACGTCAACAATGAGAAAAGGATTCCAAAAGCCCTGTTATGGTACTACTTGAATTTGGAAGAACATGCAGTGGTTCAGGATGTTTAGTGCAGTGTGTCAGTGCTAGCTCAGTCTTGTGGGCAGATAGAATAGTATTGAATCCATCAAACTGCAGGAGGGTGATTTTTCTGTTTATCTTCAGCTATATCAACAGCTTTCCTTTGCCAGACTCAGGTGATTGGGTCTTATCATTTATGGTTCCCTTAAGGGTTTATGGTTTCCCTCCTTGGCCTGATTTTTTCCTGGTTAAGCATCTAGGGTGAATGCCATTTGCTATGAAATCTGAAATTTAGTATTTTATATACCAAAGTTAGAATTAACTGTGTATGATTCGCAAATTCAAGTCGATGGTAATTTTGCATTCAGTTATCTCAAAGGGTATTGCACATTTTCATTGTTCCCTGTACATGAGAAAGTGAAATGAAGTCAAAAAGTATGCTTCAAAATGCCTTATTCTCTTTCATTTGTAACAGCATCTCAGGTGCAGCATCTCAAAAATATAGGACACAACTTCAGAGATTATTTGGTTCCTTAATCCCAAAGGCAAGTTGGTGTGAGAAAAACCCTTATTTTATCTGTTTCTCTGTTTTCTGCCTTATTGTCAGAAGAATAAAAAAACCAACCCTAGATAAAATATAAAGAAAACCAGACCACTCTCCATAGCAATGACTAATTTTTTTTCTAATCCGGACACTTCTTACGTATTTTATGTTTAATCTAAATTAAGTCCTTTTAAAAAGCTGCAAAACTATTCTATCTAGATCCATTCATTCACAAACTCTAAAATACTGAAATATCAAATTATATACATATATGAAAAAATGGATTATGGTTTTGACTAGTTGTTAGTGATTTACCATTTACTCATTAGATTTTTTTTTATAAAGCAACAATTTCACTGAGCATACAAAGTCACCTTTTACTATAATTTCAAAACCACAATAAATATGTAGCTTTTTTTTATAAAATAGCATGGAATAACATATGAAATCCTATCATTTTCAAAATTAATCTATAGTATAGTTGACAATATCAGCAAGACTATAGCTCTTACCTTCCAATTTCATTCCAACACTTAGACATTTTTGAAATCGACAGTAAGGGCATCGTTTTCTCTGTGTTTTGTCAATCTGGCAATTCTGATTTTCTATACATGTGTACCTTTTGTTATTCTGGACTGTTCGCTTAAAGAATCCCTGTATGATAGATACAAAAGTTAGCCTGTTTTGCTTGAATAGTGTGTTTCAGCATTTTATTTTATGGAAATCATTGTAACATATTTTTCAGACACCACTCAAGCACTTATGAAGTTACATAGTTTATTTTAAATTACAGTGAGATGTACCCAGGAGAAAACCATCATACTCCAGAGGAGGTTTTCTTGTGTTACTGCTATGTTTTATAGACTCATGCCAAAGCTTGGTAAGACTGGCTATAGTCTCCTGTGCCCCTAACAGTGTTAGCAGAAATAGAGAGGCTGTCCAGTTCCTTTTGTATTCTTTAATCATTGCAAAATTATTAAAGTCTTCCTTTTCAAGTAGTTTTACATTAAATAAATAGGGACACCGTTGCAAAGATAACAGAAATATGGAATACCTCTGGCTACTGTACATCCCAGTGGTCCATGCTAGAGGCATAATAAGTGCTTGTTGTTCATTTCTCATTGATTATTTGTTAATGAAAATATAATGTGCTAAGATAATTTTTCCATGCAACTGAATATTTTAAATTGCATTGTTCTGGCAAACGAGTTTCCTTTACAGTGCATTACTTAAGTAACCATAAAGAACTTTAAAAAAAATTTACACGACAAATTTGACATGTCATAAATTCACAAGTATTTAAACCCTTTAGTATAATAGAACCATGCAGATACATTTTTCTTCCAATATGGTAAGTTGCATTTACAAATATTTTATTCTCAAAATTAATGAATGATCTAAACCAAATCATACATTAGTTACTTGCTTTTGTGTGTCGAGTGAGCTCTGACAGTTATAGTTTGTATGAAAAAAGTGCACAGTCATTATAGTCACAGAAATTTACATTGTAATACTGAAGGATGAAAAAATCTTAAGAAAGCTGCATTAGATTTTCCAAAGCTGATCTGTACTGAGGATACTTTTCCTACTTTATCCTCAAGGAACAGAAATACTCTGAATGTATATAAATCAACTAAAATCAATATTTAGGACAGTTAGGAATGAAAGTTGTTCTAGAACTACATCACTTCACAACAGCAGAATACTTAAAAGCACTGATAAAACTACAATGCAAAACAGTCCAAGTTGTTTCCATTTGTGCAGATGAGATCTCTCCAAGAGACTTCTAAATCCTAAAGTTTTTTGGTGGTTAATTTTTTACGTGAATGTAACAAGAAATATATCAGAAATAAGCCAAATTATTACACAGCTGTTTTCTTTAATTATCATTTTTTCTGCTTATATTTGAAACTTTTTTTGCTGTACTTGTGTTTGTATGAAGTAATTAGTACAGAACCTTGCAGCTTTCACAAGTGAGAAGTCCATAATGGTACCCAGACACCTTATCTCCACAGACTGGACACAGTTCCTCAAGGTCTTCATCATAAGAGTAATTCACCATTTTAAACTGAGACACTGGAGAAAGGAGAAATAGCACATTCAATTAGAATTTACATTAATAACTCAAATTTTCTGCAACAGTTCTCATCTAGAGGGAAAGCTCACTTAAACATACATACGACTGCAAATTGAGGGAAAAAAAGTTATATTTTAAAAACCACAGTTTGTATTGAGACGTGCAACTTTCCATCAACAGCAAATCTGCATGATACTTAGCAAGTGGAACAAAACCCATTAGCTCCTCAGTTTTATGTTCTAAATATTTATATTTACAGAGTGCCCTTAACCTAGTCCCTAGTTTACAGAATCACAAACTAAATGAATTCATTTAAATCCGAAAATTATCACGGGCAAGCTTTAAAAAAGCAGAATAAGATTAAGTGTCACTTGTGTATTTAAAGCAACTCAGTTCGTTTCCTTTAAAGTTTTCTTTCAACATCAGCCTGCAAATATTTACTTAGCCTAAACTTCTATCTTACAGACCCAGCACTTTTGCGCCGCGTTAAATCCAAGTTACTTACTTCCAAAACCAGCTTAAAACAGCGTCCTCCGCGCCCCCCAAACTCGTTGTCTCGGGGTGACCGCCACCCCTCCGAGCTAGCTCGCTCTCCCACCCCGCCCCAGCCGATGGGGTGAGCGCTGCATGCCCAGAGGCCCCGGGTTTTGCAGCCAGCGGTCCCGCGGCGACGGGGGAGACCCTTTTCAGCCCCCGTCGGCGCGGCTCCCCGCGGGTCGGCAGAGGGGTAGCGGTCCGGGACTGCCGTCCTCGGGGGATGCGGTGGGGGCCTGCCCAGCCGGCGCCCCCCGGTACCGGGGGCTGGCGGGAAACCCGCGCGCCGGGGCCGCCTGAAGTTTCTGCCGCTCGGGGAAAAGGCGGGGAGGAGCCGGCAGTCAGGAGGGGACGGGGACGGGGACGGGGGGGTAAAACAAGCTGAATGAAGGCACAGGGCGCGGCCATTCGAGCCGGGCTCCCCCTCAAAGAGCCCAGTCAGCAGCTCTGGTTAGTCCCCAAAAGAAAGCCCAGCGCTCACCGCGGGGCCGGTTTCCTTCCCCTTCCCTGCTGCTAAACCTCCGAACTGCTCGACAAGCGCAGCGGCAGCGGAGGGTTCCTGAGCAAGGCGAGGGCATAGCAGCGGCACCGCTTCGGATGTCGCCTCTTTGCCGGTAACCCCGCGGCTGCCACAGTTCGGGGGCTCCGGGGCGCTCAGAGTCCGCCCGAAGCCCCCGGACCGGTCGCCCGGCTGGGGGCGCGGGAGCTGCGCGCCCCTCCGCCCGGGCAGAGGGGCTGCGCCCCGGCGCTCGGGGGAGCTGCTGGGGAGCGTGGGGGGCATTAACTCGCCCCCCTCACAGCCGGGAAAACGTTTCCAGAGCGACCTCGGCACGGCCCGGGATCGCCGCCTGGTAGCGGCGTGGGGCGGACACGGGCGGCCGCAGGCGGCGGAGGAGGAGGGCCCGGCCCTCCCCTCTGCTCCCGCGGCCGCGGCTCCAGGGCCCGGCGCTGGGACGAAGTTCCCCTCCCTCGCAGGCAAAACCAAGTGGGAAGCAGGGGTTTTCCTAGCGCCGTGCCCTGGCACGGAGCCTCCTCCGCGGGCGAGGAAAGGGGCGGGCGGGCGGGCCGCCTCCGGCACCTCCGAGGCCCCGGGTCCACCCCGCCCCTGCTTCCCAGCAGGCTCCCGGCAGAAGGGAGGACAATTTCGAAAGAGCAGCCGGGACGCGAGTTTGTGCCCCGGGAGAGGCGCGCAGGGCAGGGCGGGGTGGCCAGCGCCCGCGCACCGGGCTGCCGGCTCCGAGGCAGGGAGCCAACCCTCCCGGCGGCGGCCCTCGGAGGGGGTCTCCGCTGCCTCCCTCCGCGCAGCGCTCCGGCCCGTAGTGCGGCACCGGGAATGGCCCCGTCCCGCCCCACAGAAGCATTTCCCGCACCCAGCTGGGGCATCCCGCTGCCTTTGCGGGTACCCCGCAAGGGCGCAAATCCGCCGCGGCGTCGGGGCTCCGTGCAGCGAAGTTTCGCACCGCCGCCGCTGCCACCTGCGTTGTGCCTGCGGGCGCCGCACCCGCGGGGCAGAGCCCTCGGGGTCCCGTTTCGGGACGGTGTGAAACACACGGGGTGCTCGGCAGGACTTCCCCGCCTAACTCCCCCTGCCATAAACTTCAGTTTTGCGCGGACCCCGGACGCGGTGTCCCCGAGCAGCGACCGGCGGGGCGTCTGCACCCCAGGGCAGGCTCCCGCCGGCCAGATGCTTGACGGTTCCCCGGCGGCGGTTGCATCTCCTGGTCGGGGCCTTGCCGTCCCCTCGGCGCTGGTGCCCCGGGCCCCGGTGCCCGCCCGAGCCACGCTGGAAGTTGGCCCGCGAAGGCAGGGGCTCGGCGGGGCGCGGAGCGGGCGCGGGGGGCTGCGGGGGAGCTCGCAGGCAGCCGCCGTAAACTTTTTTGGCAGGACGAAGGGACGGTTTGCCGAGGGGGAGCCGAGCGTGCGCGGAGGGGGAGCGCCGTGCCTTTCCCCCCTTACCTTGCATGTTTTCCGGCATCTGCCCCTGTTCCCCATTCGACCGGGCGAGTCCCAGGGCCTCCGTCTCCACTTTGGGCAGCATGACAAGGCGGCTGCGGGCTGGGCTGGGGGCTCCGTGTCCGTCCGCGACACCAGCACCTGGACACGGCAGCACAGATTTAGCTGGAGCAAGGGGCGCTCGGCGGCCGCTGCGTCTTCCTCCTCCTCCTCTTCCCTCCCTCTGCTCCACGCCAGCCCTCGCCCTGCTGCAGCGGGAGCACCGAGCGGCCCCGGCCGCCGGGAAGTGCCGCCGGGTGCCCGCGGCTGGGGGAGCCGCGGAGCGGTAGCCGGGCTGCAGGCGGCGAGGGCGGAGAGGAGGAGGAGGAGGAAGACCGGGGGGTGCCGGGGAGGAAGGAGGAACCCCGGGAGCCCTCAGCAGCTCCGCCCGGGGCTCAGCACGGCGGCAGCTCGGCGCCCCGATCCATGCGGAGCGGCACAGTGCACAGGAGCGCTCTGCCGCCGCCGGTGCTGCTAGACAGGGTTCCCACCCCCGCCCCCCTCCTCCCTTCCTCCCCCCTCCTCCTCCTTCTCCTCCCCCCCCCTCTTCCCCCCGCCACAAGTGCGGAGGTGCCGATCGGGACCTCTAGCCCCGGGCCCGCGGGGAGGCGCTCCCGGAGCCCGAGGGCTGCAGGGCGCGGGGGGCTCCGGCGAAGGGGGGCCCCGACACCGCCCTTGCAGCCAATAAGGCAGAGGCGGGATGAGCAACACCCCCCGCGCACACACAGGCACCACACACGCGCAGGAGCACACACACTTGCCCAGCGGGCTCACCCTCTGCCCGGTTGTTCACCCGGGCTGCGGGGTGGGGGCCTAGGCTGCAGCCGCTCCTCCCCGCCCCAGCGGAGCCCGAGGGTTCACTGGCCCCACCGAGCCGGGCTGCGCCTGCCCTCCCTCCCGCGGTGTGCCTCCTTGCCGGCGGGCAGCCCCGCTCCAGCTCCGTTGGGGCCGGCGGGGCAATGCCCCCGCCCGGCCAGCGGCGGCTGCGAGATCCCCAGCTTTCGCCTTCCCTCCGGGCGGGCGGGGGTAGGCAGCAGAACCCCCTGCGCTCGGAGAACCCCGACCCTTGCGGCCACGTTGCCGCCGCGCAGCCCTGGAGCCTGAGAAGAGCAGGCGGGAGCCGCGCTTGAGCTTGCTGTACCTATTCTGGCTTTTTGGGTCTCCCTCCCCTAAACTTGCAAAACCTGTCAATGCCAGTTGCATCGTTTGCACAAAAGCCAATGCCCCGGCAGAGCCATCGCTTGAGCAAGAGCCTCCCTTCCCCGGCTCTAGGTGCATCAAGTGGCACTCGTTCCCAAGTTGTCCCAAAGAACTCGTTTCTCGCAAGGGGGTGCCTCGGCGGCGAGAGCCGGGAGGCCCCGCGGCGCGGGGTGGCGGGGGGCCCGGGGGTGGTGGGGTGCCCAGCCGTCCGGCGAGCCAGGCCGGGGCCAGGGGTCTGCCCGCCCCCGCTGCCCTTCTCGCCCCTCCCACTCTGGGACGGTCCGGAGGGCTCCGCGCCGCTCCCACTGCGGCGCGTAGGTTTGGCGGTGTGGGATGGGTGATATTTGCACCTTTGAAAGCATGCGAGCCCCCCGCCCGAGCGCTCGGCTGCCCGTACTCCTCTGACACTTTCATCTCCGTTGTGTATATTAGGAGCTGAAAATATTTGGCGATGAAAATTGCTTCCGATTGAAAGTGAGGCGCAGAACTGTCTCCAGCGCAGGGTATAGCATTTCCCGTCGGTTGGGAGAGAGTTTGTGAAAACTGACCCTCGTTGTAACTTACTAAATACTTGAGATGGTCGCAAGGTGACCGGCGGTGGGACAATCCCTCCACGTGCAGAGAGCGGACGCGGCTGTGCTCTTCCCCTGTCAGTTCAAACTTTTCGCACCCAGTAACTGGAAGAAGAGACCTTTGCTTAATTCAGCGCAGATCCCGTGCCAACCCAACACCAGCATCACTGGAGTAGAAAACGTCTCTTTCCTTCCTTCTCTGTGCAGGGTTTAACATTTTGGGGATGGACCCAACGCGCAGAGAGGCTCGGACCTCTCGGGCTCCTTCCGTTCTCACCGCTCCCCCATTCACCTTCGAGCGGGAGGGCGAGCAGGCGAACTCTTGATCTGTATCAACACGTTATTTCTCAAGTTATCATTTGACAGTTCAGCAGTTCGCCAGCGACTAAGTTTTAGCACAGCAACATGGCGAGCTGCGGGAGCGGCCGAGATGGCTAAGGCGGGGTGGATGGACACCATCCGGAGGGAATGCCCTCGTTCCTAGGCAGAAGTAGCTCGGGCTGAGACCCCGTCTCGGCCCTTGGGAAGTTGTTCCCAGATGCATTAATTACAAACAACCCCTCTCGCAAGCGTCGCCGTGTAGCATCGCCCTGCGCTGAGCCCAGGCGGCTCAGCACTGGCGGCGTCCGCAGCGCAGCGGCGGCTCCGCTCCGCTCCGCTCCCCCGGGGGGCCGCCGGGAGGGGGTCGGGGCTGCGGGCCGGGGGTCCCCGCGGCGCGGCAGGGCCGCGGCCCTCCGGCCTTGCGAGCCTGCAGCCGGGCCGCGTCGGGCTGCTGCTGGCCCGACGTGCAGCCAGAGGACCCCGGGGGCCGCTCGCAGAGGAGCTTCGCCTCCTCGCAGCCCTTCCCCGCAGGAGAAGCGTTGTCAGAGCACAGCTCCGGCTGCATTTGCAGCAGACCGTGGGAAGTTTAGTACACATCGGCAGGACACCGCCGGACCAGGTCCTGCAGCCCGCTGCGCTCCGTCGGGGAAAGAGCCGGTCCCTTCCCTCCCGCTCGCCGCCGGCTGGGTCACGCCGCTTGGCGACGCCCCGCCGGGGCGCTCCGTGCCGCCGCTCTCGTTATTTCTGCTCCGGCAGAGGCACCCGCGTTTTAGGCGAAAGCCGGGGAAGGCAACCCAGTGTCCGGAGAGGGCAGGCGAAACCGGCCCAAGCGCAGCCGGGGCCAGGCGGGCTGCAGCCCCCGCGGGCAGCCCGGCCGGGACGGCCGCGTGTCTCCGCCGGCGGCTGGGCTGGGCCGGGCCGGGCCGGCTCTCCCCGGCCGACACTCTCCCTTCGGGCACGACCCTAGCACCAGTTCCCGGCTCCTTCGCTCCAACTCGTGGGCTTAATGTCATTCCGCCGGGCAAGGGTTTGGAGCGAGTTCAAACTGTACATCGCGAAGCCACTCCGCGAGCTATCGCTATGGTTGAAAATACTTTGGAGTGGTTATTGCACATCCACATTTCTCCGAAGTAACAGTTTAGGGCACTACATATTATAAATGATACCTGGTCCCTCGTGGCTACGTTTAATTTAACATGGAGTTCTAGCTCTCACGATTGCCTTGAGCAACCTTAATTACCCTTTCTTCTAATCTCTTCTCCATTTCTTCCTAAGTTCTCCAAACTTTTTTTTTAATGTGATTTCTCTCCTGAGTTTGCCTGCCTTGTTCTGACTTTGCCTGAAGGTCTTGATTGACGCGTGCAATTATAATTATAAAAGATGATGGCTCGGGGAGCCTCCAGCAGCCTTGATTAGTACGAGGAGCAAGACCTGGAATATTTTATACTTCCCTATTTAAATGTATGTACATTTACATTAAAAAAACACGGTCTAATTTTAAATAATCTGAAGCTTCTTCCATCTCTTTGTTTTCAAACTAGAGGGTTTTGTGTGATGATATTTCAAGGAAAGCTCCAATTTCTTACAGCTTCAAAGAGACCACAGAACCTGGGCAAATTTCAAAGCCTTTTTCCCTCAGCGGGGACATTTCCATCTTGGAGGGTCTGCTCGATGAGCAACAAATAACACGCTCCCTTCTAGCTTTCTGTCGGAAAGTGTCCTGGAGAAGGTTTGATTTATCTTCCCAGCAAACTAGCGAAAGAGAACTTTTTGGTGGGATGTTCAAGACAAACTTCGCAGAAGCAAATAAAATAAATAAATAAATGGAGGACTGAAACTTTTCTGCTGGGAAGTCTAAATCCAAAGCCAATCAAAAAGACTTAGAGGGAAGTATTTAAGAAAGAGAGAAATCTGCATCCTGCCCCCGTTCCTCTCCCGCTGACCATTCCCGTTTGCTGCCAGCCCAGAGCCGCTCTGAGCAATCACTCACTGAGACCGGCGGCTTCAGCCAGGTGCGGGGCGAGAGTCACGGTCACGCAGCCTGTCCCCGGCGCAGAGACACAGCCCCGGGCACAGGCTGGCACAGCCCCGGGCACGGAGCGGGGCGGCCCCGGGCAATGCGCCGGAGAAGGCAGCGTGTGGCAGCGCGGCAGGCACAGCACCCCTCTGCAGCTAGGGAAGTTTATAACGCGAGTTTGCTGCTTCACCTCACACACCTCTCACGCCCAACTTTACGAGACTGTTTACACCACGAAAAGTGTATCCAATACAGGCTCTGCTCTACTCTCTTTTTTCCCCTTTCTTTTCTTGCCCTCCCCTTTTCTCTCTTCTCTCTCTTCTCTTCTCTTCTCTTCTCTTCTCTTCTCTTCTCTTCTCTTCTCTTCTCTTCTCTTCTCTTCTCTTCTCTTCTCTTCTCTTCTCTTCTCTTCTCTTCTCTTCTCTTCTCTTCTCTTCTCTTCTCTTCTCTTCTCTTCTCTTCTCTTCTCTTCTCTTCTCTTCTCTTCTCTTCTCTTCTCTTCTCTTCTCTTTTCTCCCTTTCATCTCATGTCTTCCCCCCTCCGCTCCAATCACCCCTACAGTACGAAAGGGAGAGTACCTCGAAACCTTCCAAATCGCGTAGCCAACGGGCGCCTTTCATCATTCTGCCGAGGAAATATTGCTTTTAATTCCTAGGGATTCATTTGAGCGGAGGCTGTTAGTGCCTCCAACTCGGGCTTTATAAAGTAAACTGTCCCCTCTACAGAACTGATTCCCCCCCCCGCCAAAACCGAAACACAAAAATAGACTTTTTTCTGTATCTTTTTTTGATCCACTGTCAGGGAAACAGAGTGGGTGCTTCAGGCTGAAATACTTTCGGCAGTAAAGCACACACCACAGAGGATCGCTTTCCAAAGCCTTTTATCTGCTGCGAATCATTCAGTGTTGCCTTACGGAGATGTCGATCCTCTCCGGTCCGAAATAGAGAACCATCTCCAAACAGTCAATTATTGACCGAAAAGCTATTTTTCAAGCCCGGCCAAGCTTACTGCCGCACGCTGGAATGCGCTGCCGCCTTATAAACACCTGGCAGCAGCGTGATGCAAAACTACAGGAGACTCCGGAGTGAGGAGTGAGCTGGGCCAAGTGGGTGGTAAAGCATCGCCGTGATTGCCTTTCTTTTATTGCTAAGTGAGTCATCAGTGAGGTGTCGTAACCCTTCACCTCCTCCAGCCGCTGTCTGCTCCGGCCCGCCCGGGTCGGGGCGCAGGGCCCCGCTGCGCCCCCGGCTGCATCGCCCTGGCTCGGGGCGCACTCCCTCCCGCAGGGCCGCCCGCCCCCAAGGCGGCACGGCACGCGTGTGGGCAGGGACGGTTACTCATTTCTAGCTGCAAGGCAGCTTTCCCACGGAGATTTTGCTGAACAAACTGGAAGGCGTGGAAGGGTTGAGGCCCCGGGGAGGTGCGAAAGCTGAGGCACCCCCGGGCGCCCTTCGGGAGGTGGTGAGCCCTGCCCAGAGCTGGCGGGAGGGGTTCCCTGGACCAACAGCATCAGCAGCGAAGCGCAGCCTTTTCCGCGCGGTAGCCTTTATCCATTAGAGCACTTAGAGATCCAGGTTTGCAAGTAGGAACTCTGCTAGATTTTTTTTGTTTCTTCCCCCCCCCCGCGATAAATCACATGAGTTCCGTAGGGAAAACGCCTTCTAGTCCCGCACTGCTTGGACCTGTTGCCGCTAACGGGTAAACGTGCTCGCTCTGATCGCTCCTGCCTGCTGCGGGGGTGGCGGCTTCCCCTCCCGAAGGGGAGACGAGGAGGTGAATCCGAAAGCGGGGGCCCCTCTCCGCGCCCGCCCGCCCGCCCGCCCGCCCAGAAGCGGAGCCGCTGCCCGGCGCGGTGCTCCGCGGTGCGGCACGGGCGGCAGCGCTGCCGGCGGGAGCCGCCGCGGGGCCGGGCCGAAGGGACGCCGCGGACGGTCCCGGCGCTCCCCTCCACCGCCGCGAACCCACCGCCCCTTTCCAACACTGATAATTATTTACTTTTCTGATGAGGCTCTTCTGTTTCTGCCTGTGCTGCCCTTTTGGAGCCGCGAGTGGAACATCTAGTTAAAAAAGCAAGAGCTTGGTCTGGAAATAGAACTCCAAACATAATTGTATATAAAGCAAGGCTTCTGTCAGGGCTGAGCGCCGGTTTCTGTATCATAAGAGATAATTGATTTCTATCCTGCACAGACAGGCTTAAAAATGAAATTTCTTTTGCTGGGGCAACTGACCTTGATCTGTTGGTGGAATAAAAAGGATGTTTTAGGTCTGCTCCCCCCCCCCCCGCCCTCAATAATTGTGTTTTGAAGCTTGGAAAAGTTTAGTTAAAAAAATAATTTAATAGCTGATCTTTATCATGAAAAAAGTTTAAGCTCATATATATATATCTAGCTCATATAAGATTTCTCCACACATAAGCATAAAATCATAAAACAAACCATGAGAAGATAAACTAGGCATAGTTTATACTGAAAAATCTTGATAAGGATTGTGTACATATGCATGTCTGTTCATTGTACATAAGAATGTATTAATATATATTAATATATAAGGTTGCATATCTATGTAATATATGTAATGTACTCATGTAATATGTGAGTAAACTCTAGACATTAATAATAATCTGGCATGAGAAGTTGTAACAGTTTTTCCCACAATGCTGCCAAACGCAACTCCTGCTGCAGATAATTATTCCCTTTCACCCTATATAAAGACAAGTTTGAGAACTGACCTTTAAATTGCTCACACGGACGAGTGGCTGGAGGTGTTTTGTCAGCATTGGAGGTTTCCCTCTGGAGACCACAGGCATCATCACTATTACTTTACCTCATGTATTTGGGTATTTAAAATCAGACTAACTGGAAAAAATCGTGTGTAAATGTAAATACTGTCCCTTTTGTAGATAGCTCATTTGCAGTATAACGACGGGAAAAGTATTTAATGGGAAGAAAATTGATAAAAGTAAAGAATAACAGCAAAAGTTCTCTATTATAAAAAAATCACCCATGGCTCATGTCTTGCAGCCCTCACACAGCCCAAACAGTTCACTCCTGTGGAAGCTTTGCCTGCATCATTGCTGGCCAAAATCCTAATCCAAACTTTTAAAGGTAATATGTGCTGTCTTTGTTAATCATATGAAATATCATTATATTATAATAATAATAATAATAATAATACAGAAAAACAAACCTTGCCAAACTCAAGAGTACTAATTATAATACTGTAAACTGCCTGAGGACATACATTAAAATTAAGATGGTGGTAAGTATTATACAAGCTGAAAAATTTTACAGTAAGAAACTACAAGTAGATTATTTTTCCTCTTACATAACCTTTTTTTTCAAGTTAATGAAACAGTTATTTCTGTTAAATAATCATAGCTAATGCTTATAAAAATTGCAGTGTCCCTGATGACACTAAGACAAGAGGCTGATTAGAGGAAGAACAAAACTAGTCAAGTAGCTTTGTATTGCCCCGGAATCTGGTAGAAGAAAAAAATCATGGCACTTCCATAAAAATTTTCATAAGTCCATACAATGTTCTTCATCTGGAAGATAGTATGTACTATTAAGATTTTGTGAATTCCAGCTGCCTCTTTGACTATGTGACTGTAAACCTAAGCGCAGGTGTCAACAACGGGTAGTGCCTACTCACACTCCAGCTCCAGGCTGGTTGTGTTTGCTCTCCAAGGGACAGATCCACTGCTAATTAAATTGGTGGAGTCTGATTTGCATTCATGGGAGCTGGATGAGGCCCTTGTTGCTGGGAGAAAGCTAGGTCATTCTTGCTGTGACACATCACTGATTTATACCGAAAACTAACTTATCGCCAGATGGGTGAAGGCACTTGGTGCATCTTTGCAAAGCAGGTGCTCCCTGACGAGGGCACCTCTCAGCCCCTGTGGTGGGAAGCAGCAAGTGCCCCTGGCCTGAGGGGCTGGCAGGCCCTCACAAGCCCACCTGGTCTGCCTTGAGAGGAAAAACCAAAGGAGGCACTGGGAAGGACTGGACAAAAGTGAAAGTCCAGGGATGGAATTTACTCTTAAGAGCACTTGGCCCTGCTGCTGATTGTACTTACACCCTGGCAGGACAGCTTTTTCTTCCAAAGAATTACTCTCTAAGTGCAAATAAGAACAGAATCCAGCTCCTTCCTATTTGGTTCTCTCCACCTCCAAGCAGAGGTCCGCAGGGTGGTGCTGGTTACGTTTAACCCTTACAGGTACGTGGTTATCAGTTTACAATGCTGAGTTAGATGCTCTTTTCAGGGATGCCACCATTGGCTTTGACTGTGCAGTGTTACGCAAGGGCAGAATCCTTCCCCTGACCCAGAGCACGCAGGATTTTGGAGAGTTTCACAGGATTTAGACCTGCTTTTTCTGGGCCATGCTTTGCAAATCTGTGCTGGTATATCTGTGGTACAGCACATGTATAAGTGCATTTTAGAGGTATGGTGACAAGAGTGCTCTGCTAACTTATGACTCCCACCAATCTGTTTCTCATATCCACATGATTTAGGGAACCCAGACCTGCCAGTCTTTTGGAAACCATGAAAATGGCACTTAGTTGGTTTAGATATGACAGATAAGAGTGTCTTATTTTCCCTTCCTCTTGGGTGGTATCATTTCACCCTGAGAAACCTTATGTGAGTGACCACTCCAGATTCATGAGATGTCTTATTATTTTACTATCCCATGCTGAAGGCTGAGGAGAGAGGACCAGAGGCTCCTCCAGCACCTTTCCCTCCCTGGCAGCCAGAAAGAGCAAAAGTCAGAGCAAGGCCCAAGAGAGCAAGGCCCAGCTGGGGAGCTGGACTCATTCCCCTTTTCCATGTGTTTCTGGGAGCAGAGCTGTGCGGAGGAGCACCCCACACCTGTAGAGAAGCACCAAAGGGTCTCTGGCTTTGAATTCTCTGTGGCTTTGCTTGGATCAGCCCTCCTGGCCCAGTACGGCCTGACCCTGGTAACGGCCATGTCCGACAGCCTGGGAGCACCCTGTGCCCTCTGGCTGTTGTGGATGGGATACCCTGACAACACTGCCAGAGGGACCACATGGCTCCCTTTGAGGAGAGGCACCAGGAGTCCACCCTGGAGTGGGGCTGGCACCAGGCACAGCTGGCCAGGAGGCAGGCGGTAGTGGGACTGGTGGTGTGATCCATGGGGCATTTGTCCTCCATTTGCTCCATTTGCAGCCCAGTGACCCTCACTATGGTGTTGGGCACAGTTCTTGTGCGGGAAGTGTAGAGCACGTGAAGAGGGTGAGAAGGGAGACCCTGGGGGCCAGCTGCCTGGGACACAGCCAGGTCCGAGGTCGGACCCCTTCCTGTAGGCACCCTCACCTTCCCCAGGAGAAGCAGCAGCTCCAACCGGGAGATCAAGATCAGGTTTCAGCTATGTTTGAGGCTATTTCCTGCAGCTGTTGCTGCACCCTCCATCCCCACCATCCCAAAGCCTCTGATGGCGAGGTGCCCATATCACACCCAGCATCAGTGCGAGCACCTCGCCTGCCGTGTGATGACGCACTTTGGGGCCAAGAGGAGGAGAGCGAGCCCTGGTTCCCACATACAGGCCAAAGATCCTTTCTTTCATCCTTGCCATAGACTGCTGCGCCGAGGCACAGCCTTGCAAAACTCCAGGCTGTGGAACCTGCAGCGCTGCTGGGCTGGCTTGCAAAGAGCCTTCTGCTCTGTGAAGGAGAGGTTTCCCTTGGCAAGCCTTCTTCAGCCCTGCTCGGCCCGGCCCGGACCCAGGCACAGGCTGACTGGGCAGGAGATGCTATGACACCGCCAAAGGAAAGGCACCTAGCTCCTGGTGTCTGGTGAGAGGCAGAATGACCCGAGATAGGAAATGCAAGGAGAAGGGCAGGGAGGTGTCGGGGAGAGGCAACCGCTGGGGCTTGGCCACAGCCACTGCAGCCCTGGCAGCCCAGGGCAGCTGGCTGTGCAATGCCCCTCGCTCCTGCAAGCCAGAGCAACCCGCGCCTGCTGGCTTTCTGATGGGGAACGGGTGCTGTTTCCATATACTACTGAAAGTATTCACTTCTTTGCTTCTCTGAAGTCTTAACCGACTTATTATCCAGTCCATCCCCACTGAATGCTGATACATCTGCATTTTTAGCTATAAAAAAGAAGCTGCATTTGACATGTGTACTATAGAAAAGACCCCAAAACATTCCTGAGGTTTTCTTCAACAAGAGTAGTCAGGCCAGAAGCAATTTAAATCTAATTTTTGCAGAAGTTTATACACTCGCACACACAATTTCACAGTTATTAGCAATTGTAATAGATAAAGATGCCATTAATTATCTGATTATATATTTGATAATCACATTATCTATGGAGAAAATTGTTATTCACTGAATCATCATTTTCACGTTGTATCGTAAAGTTGTTTTTTGCTTAAATACACATGCAAATTAATCAGTTTTGTTGGTTTGCCCAATTGTAACGTTTTTTTCAGTTTGGACAGCCCAAGTCTAATATATTTATGCAGCGTCTTCAAAACAGTTAGAAAACTGTTACTTACCAACTGATGTAAGTCCATGTTTTATAGATTCCTGTATGATGGCTGTGTGGGAACCAGAAGACATTATTAAGTGTAAATATACAGTACCCTTGGGTGCAAGGTGTACAGCATTGAGTACAAAAGAGGTGCAGCCTGTAAACTTTTCTGGCCTTGAGATCCAGGCTATAATAGCCTTCAGTGAAAGTCGGTGTGATGAACAGCAACAAAAAAAATTATCCAAGAATTCAGAAAGCAACAAGTATGTCTTTGAGTGGACTCTGTACTTTTTCCAGCGTTAGTGACCTGCTGTAAACCATGTATCCCATTTCATGATAGTCTCTAATCAGAAGAATTGGAACTTGTGATAGGTTTGGCATGTCACGTGATTTTGTACAGCTTGATAAGAGGACCCTGTTATAAAGTGACAGCAAAAGAGATAAGAACTCTTGGCAGATAATGGCAGAGAAATGATTAACCTAGAGTGGAGAGGTGCTATGAAGCCCAGAGAGTAGAAGGTTGTAAAGTTGTGGGGTCATAAGATCATACTAAGTGGATGAAAAGCCATACTAACATAAGTGTAATGACTATAAACTCATACTTGTGACCTGTCTTCCTGATGTCATCACCTCTTTGCACAGTGGACAGCAAGCATGGTTGTTTTGGCTTCTGTAAACACTCCTTGGATGGCAAAACAAGCAAGCATTAATTCCTTAAAGGAGGCTTCTGAATGTGCTGGGATTCTACACTCTGAGTAACAGCACCAGCAAATCTCTGGTGACGGTTTGTCAGACAAAATTATTTTATTGCCCCCGTCCTCAGGCTGGAGGCTATCTCCAGGCTGTAGCCATTTAGTTGAAAGCATACACTACTTTCTCAGTAAAGAGCTTTACAGCATGGTTAAACATTGATATCCCAGTATTACGATACATAGAGAGTGTTGCGCTTACCTCTGAGGCTGTGAGGTACAATACCTATTCACAGCATGTCAACTGGCTGTCAAGTGTTTTGCTACAATTATTATAAAGGTGGGCAGCTGTGTAGATGACTGGGTGATTTTTCAGCTCAGCTGTGAGTGGGTCAGGTTCTGCTTTCACAGCCACCAAAGGAAATGCAGGGGCATGCTGGCTCCCTGGGTGATGCCGTGCTGCATTTACAGCAGCCTGAGCGCAGCGTGGCTTCTCCTTGCACTGCAGTGCCACCGGCAGCCTTTGCAGCTGTAGCCCGATAGATTAAGTCTGCATACACTTTGTGAGATCAGACTCAAGCCTGAATAATCAGATGATATTTGATATTTCCAGTCTCTTGAAAAATAGAGTGAAGTTATTCCACTGTGGGCTAGATCTGAAGCCTCTTGAAGTCAGCAGGAGTTTTTTCTCTTTAAATTTGTGGAGGGCTGTGAAGCAGCATATGCTCTTTTATATACTTTGTCATGATGGTTAGACTTTGATGATAAACTGGCAGACAGGTTAGTTCATGCTCAAACTGAACTGCTTTTCAGGCTTCTCCCAGCCAGGATGAGAGCTAGAGAGCCAGTCTGAAAATGGGGTTGATGTGGCAAACTGTGCAGTGATTGGGCCTTACAGCCAGGAACCCTGAATTATCACTTGGTCTGTGCAGTACTGTCCCCCTCTAGAGCCCCTCGTAGCAAGGACGGCAAGCTGTAGAGGGAAGATCTGATTTTCCAAATTCTTATTAAACAACTGCATGTGCATTTTTATGCTTTATTTACCATGCTGGAGTGTATTAATCAGACATCTGTTCACCCAATTAATGTCACAATCATAACCGCTCATTTTGTCTATGGTACATACAGCAAGTAAAATCATACAGATTTGTGCACCAAAAACTTCCAGATATCAGGTTTTTCTTCCTTTTTTATACTTGTAATTATACTTGCAAAGTGAGCAAACTGTACCAAGCTACCTCACAACAATGCTATGAATATTATTGGCTTGCAATGTGTATGAAATGCTTTAAAAGCAAAACATGTTATGTGAGAGTATCTTCCTATTTATTACAGGAAAAAAAATTAATTTACAAGCCTGGTTAAACAGATACTGTGAGTGTTTTTTCAGGGTCACTGATATTTTTTATCTGTTTAGACTGAGTGAAAGCTGGAACCCAGCTTTAACAACAGATTTCATACAAACCTAAAGAATTTGATTCTCTGCCTATTCTAATTCAGTTGGTCAGCAAATAGATTTTCACTTCTATTCATAAAAAATGAAAACAATAATTTATTCCATCAGAAAAAGCATGTCTTTGGGGACTGGGGATAAGATAAATGAGAAAAGCTGCAAATGATACTGTGGTTAGAAACTTTTCACTGTGTCATCAGAGACATTGCTGGAGCACTGTTGGCCCATATGTGAATCTCAATAAAGGAATCTGCTGTATGTGGGGGAGAAAGATATTAAATCATAGGAAATATCAAGAAACTTCATGCTTTTGGCTTCAAACTCTGTCATTCCTTTCCTTTTTTGCATCAGTATCAAATGTCAGGGTCACTGAAAAATGTTCTTTTTTTCCTTTCTGATACTTTGTCTCCAAAGATAGAGGAATGTATGCCAGGTGCATAACCAGACAAACTTTCTTTGCCTTTCTTTATACCTAGTCCAGTGGGGGAAAAGAACCTCAGGGAAACTCCAGGACAATCTATATCAGCCTGTGATCCAGCAGCTCGATATGTTTAGTAGTAATATGTTTGGGCCCCAGCTGAAAAAAGTACATAAGGGTGTGCGTAATGAGGCATACGAGTTGTACCACTGACGCTAAGTACCTGAGTTTAGGGCTGAATACTTTGCTTGATCAGGAATTTTGAACTGTAGCTTTTCACATGGAAGTCTCTGGGAAAACAACCACTGACCTTACTCGGAGCAACTTTTCCTAACCGTGGTTAAAGCATCATAAACTTATTTTCTAGCTCAGTGTTTTTTTCAGCGCCCTGCCCTGCTCCCCCCCCCCCTTTTTTTTTTTCTCTTTTCATCCTGAGAGGGTGAGACAAGGCTTTGAAAGGTAATTTTACTATTTCACACATGCTTTTCTGTCTCAGGTCTTTCAGGAAGATAATTAATTGAAAAACATTTAGGGTCGTGGGTTTTTTTTTGCCAGTTCTTGTATGATGAAATTGTCCCTTGTTTGTCCCTCAGACAAATGTCCCTCAAAGAAAGTGTACCTGATTTCAAAAGCTTGGCAACAATCCCTCCTTTGACTCTTGCACATAAAATTATTTTGCAACCATTGACCACAAAAATGAAGTCAGAAGGAGTTTCTTCTCTTGCGGGCATTTTCACAAGCAGCATTTCATTTGGGCACGTAAGGATGTTAAGAAACAAGCTCTGGAAACGGACTGATGAATGAACAGTGACCTTTTCAAAGAGTTTTAATCCCTGACTTGTATATGTTCGTGTAAATTTAGTGAGGTCAGTCAGGATTTTGTAATTTTGCTGTAAGATTTTGGATGTTGATCCTCCAAATCCACTATGTTCCTTGTTGTCTTTCTATGCCATCTCAGGGTATTGTCACCTTTATTATAAATACACCTCAGAAAAGGTAACTGTTCAGCACAGCACACATCAAATGAGTGACATGATCCTCGTTCTACTGAAAGTCCAGGGCAAATGTGGCATTGACCCTGGCATGGCACCTACCAGGCATGAGCTGTCTGCTCCTGAGAGTAGTCCAGTTGGTTTCAGCTGGAGGTTTGCTTAGGTGGAAAGAGATTTGCAAACTCTGTTCTTTGATCTGGAAATCACTCTTTTAAAACTTTTCTTCATTTCAGTCATTCCAATATTCCTCCTGATCTATCACAGACATTTAAAATTCTTTCGGATGCTTCAGTGTATTTTCTCCACCTTAATGAATTTTATATTATTTTACATGTGCAAAATCAAGGCATTAAAAATACAGTTTTATGCCTTTTCCCCAGTAGTTCTGTAAAAGAAATTAAGAGAATCTGGTATATGTGGTGATCTTCACCTTTTGGGTTTTTCGGTGAAGTAATTACAGTACTGAAATGTAAAGCTCAAATTTATTAAGTTATTTCCATTGGTTGATTCTCAGTTCCTGTTTGGTCTTCCATTATGACTGCACTATTGACTGTCTTGCTAGTTTTGTTTTCTTACATATCTATATTTTACATGTTATATTTATGCCCTCAGTAACAGAATGTAATGGCATTGAAATGCGTTTCAGCATATGCCACCCCTTACTCGTGATTTTCAGCATATTCAAATGCAACTCTGGTGAGCAGAAGCATGGTAAGTTCTTTGTGGGTGTTCAGAATGTGAACCGTTTTCCCTGATTACATTAATCAGAATATTTTAGTCTCTCATATGTTTCTGTTCTCTGTTTGGATGAACATGATTTGATAGAAACCATATTTGGAGATGAATAATGAATTGTAGGAATTATAAAATTGCTTCCTGTGACTTTTCCCTAATAATTACTTAAAAAAATTTATTTCAGAGAATATTGCTGCTAATAAATTAATATCTGGAAGAGGAAGTAAATGCAGACATTTGTAAGTACTTTCTTGGGTTAAATAAGCAATTAGGAAGCCTTCAGGACTGCTTAGGAGGAAAACTCAGTTCTGTGCAGAAGGAAGCAATACAGTTGTGGATCACAGAAGTCCTCTTTTGGCCTTAACTGAAGGAGTAGCATGAGTTCTGGTAGGACACAGATATAGTGCTAGCTCTCTGCAGTGGAGAAATAAAACTTTTTCTTGGTGTGAGAAAAGCTATCTAGGCAAGTTTTATCTGCCTCTCTATCTATGTAAGTAGCTTCAATTTTAATTTCTTGCACACGTCCTTTTCTTCAATAATCCAACTTATTGGCATACAAAGAGAAATGATATTAATTAGTTACTCACGGAACCTTTTCAAAGCTTATCTAGGAGATATTTACTATAAATAGGAGCAGAGTGTTTGACTTTGTGAGAAAAGAACAGATTTTTGTGAAACAGGCAAGGGGAAATTACTTCCACGTATGTAGCAGCAACAGGTGTTGTGAACTCATCCATCATCTCACACAGCACTCAGGAGCAGAAAACAGTTTCTTCTTAGAGCACTATTAATAAAATATCAGGAGTATCTTACTTTGGTAGGAGGAGAGGAGAAAGAGAGGAGAAAGGGTCTCAACACAGATCTTAAGTGGAACTTAAAATCTTTTGAATTTGGTAGCTAGATTCTCTGTTTTTTCAAGATACCTACATATGTACAGGGATGACAAGTTACCATCCCTGCCCCCCCAATCCCTAAAACCCCCAACACCTTAGCTTGAGGCAGGATGGAAATACCAAATCTTACCTCAGGAAACTAAATCCTGAAAGACCCTGAGTGCTATGATGAGTTTCTGACTAATTTCTACCCCTGAAGGAAGCTGCATGTGTGCTACGCTGCACGTGTGCTACGCTGCACGCGGACTAGCTTTGCTTGAGACCACGGAGTAAGAGCAAGTTGAATGCTAATGGAAGGTGAAAGACTGGCAAAAGAAAACAGTTCAGAATGGCATTTCATGTCTAAGCAAAGGGGGTCTCCTTACTGAAACTCATTTATTGAACCAGGAGTAGAAGGATATCTGGAGGCTGATGAACTGTAGAACAGCATGTAACACACACTCGATGAGCCACCTTCAAGCCAGAGGGAAGAGGAATCAAGGCTTAGTGCTCAAGCGATGGGTCAGATCTGGTGCAGAGGAGGGCTTCCACTTCTTTCTGTCTTTCCAACGTGCAAGTGCAGAATTTGTTCCAGTTTCAAAGCTGACTTTCATTGGGAAGGACACTGGACAGGAGAGAAAAGTGGGGTAAAGGCCATTCAGAAATAAGCATTTCTGATAATTTTGTTAATAACTGTGAGAAATGTAGCACCTGGTAGGAGAGATAAGTGGATTTTCCTAAGCTCTGTTATAGGCAGGTAAATATTGCTCTGGTTTATGGCAGTAATAATTAAACAGAACACTAGTCTTTCTCTTGGCAATTTAAAATTTAAGGTGGTTGTTTTCTGGAGGTGTATGCTGAAATACGAACAGCAGTAACTACTTTAGATATAAGCTTCATAATAAAAACCCATATATATTCTGTCCAATGGATATATTTCATAAGGATATATAGCACTGAAGAAACACATTTTTTTCATTGTCTTCTAAGTCATCCAGGCACCGCTTTTGGTAAATATTGCAGTTCTTAAAAACCAGAACAAGTAGACTTAAGATCTGAGAAATACTTCATTCCTTCAAGAACATAGTCTCCCTAGTGCAGTTACATGAATAATAGATTAGTATAACATTAATTAATATTTTTGTATCTTTTTATACAATGTGCCCACAGTTTGTTGTACAGTATACTTATTTTATTTTATATGTTTAGGCCACAGTAAAAAATGCAGATGACCCTAGAATTGGAGTCCCTGTATATCTGGGGAGAGCAGTAGCACCTGGGATTTCCGAGTCCTGACTTTCAGGGAGCAGCTTTAAATCAGACTGTTAATGTATCTGCAGTGGCATGCAAATCTTTAGCTCCTGTTCAGCCATTCTGTTTGTATAACGCCTAGACCGAGTTCTTCGTCTCAGACTAGGGCTTCTGGGTACTTCTACCACACCAGGAAATACAAACTGATGTTCAGGTACCCTTATTAACTGTAAACTCACATTATTCTCATCCTAAAACTGTTACTCTTGCTTTCCTCTGGTCACCACTGCCTAACCTCACACTAGACTGAAAAGCTTTTCAGTGGTCCAGACAACAGCATGTACCATTAAGATGGAGACCTGATCATGACCTCTAGAAAATACTATATTACAAATATATACTTATATATACACAATGAGAGATATTTAACAGAGCAATAGTAGGATGATAAAAAAAAGGCAGCTTTTTTCAGGGCCCTGAGGTCACTAATAGGCCATAATAGCCCTGATTAGCTTCACCTGGGTCCCCACTCATATGGTCCTCAACCATGGGGCCATGGGCCCTTTTAAGCTCTAGCTGGTGACTTCTTCCCTGAGCTGTGCTGGGTGGGGGCTTGTTCCTGAATTATTCTTTGGATTTCCTGGCTTGACCTCAGAGCTGGTTGATTTTATTGCTCTCACCCAATCACCACTGGAGCATCGGTAGGACTTGCTACTACTCTGCTTGACCATCTCCTGTGCTGTGGGACTGTGCTCTGTCAGTGAGTTCTCTACTCAGTCTATGTTGTTGCTGCCCTTAGCTCCCAGTTTGTCTCCTTGTAGGGTGCAGCTGGCCCTTGGTGTTTCCTGACAGCTTTTGTAGGTGGTATCCTCATCCTTTCTTAGGAATGGGCAATAACTACTTCTATAATGAAACATAGGGACTTGCTGTGCACTAGGGTGTGCTTTTCATTTAGAATGTGGAAGCTTTTCAAATAGCAGTCTGATTGTCTTGAGATTCTCCCTACAGATATATAGTCTTGGATTTTTTTTTCTTTTATAAAGGGGGAAGCTATTTTGCTCGTATAGTTCACAACGAAGAGCAGCTGAGAAGAACATGCTCTTTCCCTTGTGTGGTGTCTGGACAGAGCACCACTGACCTTCAAAAGATCTTGCTTGTGAAAAGCTTGTACCAGCTCTAAACCAGGTGGTTGCTGTGTGGGCACACAGCCCTTCTCAGCTGCTCACTAGTGCTTTGAGAGGGGACAGAGTGCTTGTCCAGGTGAGAAGTTAAGGCCAGGACGTGTGTAATGTGTGGCTTGAACCCATTTTTGAAAAATAACACCTGAACCTTGTGTTACCATTAACTCGCTGCCATGTTTGACACTCATGCATCAGTTGATGGGAGGTAATGACTAACAATAACTATTGATTTTTCATTTCATATTAATGGCATGGCAAGTTCTGAATCTGATAGTGAGGGTGGGATGCTAGTGTAGACACTCCTATTTAGCTGTAAAAGAAGTGTCTTCTTGCCTTTCCTGGATCCTTACCTTGTATTTCAAGAAGCTGTATAGAATTCTCTCATTAAGGCATCAGAGTTTCACAAACTATAAAATGTACACAATTTTGTGATGCTTTTCATCTTGGTGCAAACATCCATTAAGCTTAAAATAAATAAATGTACTGGATCAATTATTTACCCAAAGCACACTGAAACAAATGATAAACACTGAATGACAGAAGAGGGATGGAATAGGGTGGAAGTTCTTTCTGACTCAAGATCAGTGTTCAGGCAAATGTAGAGAGAAACTGATTTCAGCTGGTGGAGATTCCAACCAGCTATATCGTTTTATTTATAAAAAGAAATAAGGACCTAGAATCCTTTCCTAACTTATCCTGGTGAGAACTGTTTTAGTCACTGAAACTGTAGTTGTATAAAATGTTGGGAAGGGACAAGAGCTGAGACTATTGTTTTGAAGTCTCAAAGGTTTGGAAAACATTCTATAATTTTGCAGCAGACTCTAGGGCTTTGGCAGGAAGTCAAACATTTCTATATCATTTCTCCTATAGTATCAGTGGACTTAAGAAACTAGCAGAATACAAGTGAAATTGTTGTAGCTTAAAATGTTTCCACAACATGAATAAAAGCACATTCTGTTACTTCAAACACAAACATTTTTATCTCTTGCTTCTTCATTCTGTTGCTGTCTGATCTTATTCCTCCTCCCTTTTGACTTTAGATATCTTTTTTTTTTTTTTTTTTTTTTTCTCTTTGCCTGGTCCTTCACTGTCTTCTGTTGTGGACAGCTTTCCTCTGGCTGCTGCTTATTCCCATATATGTCTGAAATCTTATCTTGGCACCTGCACTGAGAACATTCTGAAATGCAGATATTGAGGATGTTCTCAAGTTAGGCTTTTGTGCTGCTTGCAGTAATAGCACTGCTGCTGTTACCAGATATCATTCCTTTATATAAGAAAGGGGTACAGTAAATATTCTATATATGCAATACTAAAATAGCAGGCAACACTAGTAGCCTAAGGCTGTACTCTTGCACTGAGTCTTTGGAAGAATAAGGATTGCTTTTAACCTTTGAGCTTGTACTGTATTTCTTCACCTCCTTTGATAGCATTGGCCTCAATTGCAGCACGGCATTTGGATCCCCACAGTTTTGTTCTGCTGGAAAGTTACAATTAACAAAGTTGTTTCAGTTCCTAAGTCCCTCTGACTACACTGGACACTGGGGGCTGTTGGGACCTCATTCCTGATCTGGTCTATGCTGAAAGAAGCTGCACAGGGGAAAACCTGTCTTGCAGGGAGCTTTTGTTGAGCAGACAGTTTGTGAAGCTACAGCCTCAGTGGTTCTGCCATGCAAAAAAGGTCCTGTTCTGTTAAAAAAAACAACCAACCAACCAAACAAAAAACCCCCCAAATACCACAGGAAATGCTAAAAAGCTTTAGCTCTGGGGCTTTATAATAGATTCTCATGGGATATGAAGCTAATCGTGATCCTATTGCAAAAGGTTGTTTGCTGAGAAAGGCTTCAGCTCAGACAACCATGTCAACATGTTTAACTGCCTCATATATGGGAGGTAACTGTGTTAATAACTTCAAAAGTGAATACACATTTATCATACCTGCAAGTGGTCTAATGGGCTGAGTTCTATACAAGATTTACGAGAAGGTATCATATCTTATCCGTGAATCTTCTATGCCTTGATTGTTATAAAAACAGTTATGATCCCACTTCATCATATTACAGTTTGACCAACCTGCCCCAAATCTAAACATCCCAGAAATTCCACAGCTATGTTTTTGATTCTGCCAAACCATCTTTGAGATGAGCTGACTAGAAAATACAAGTTAAACGTGTTAAAATTGAAACCTCCAAGAAACCTGAGCCTTCCACGCAAGACTTCTGTGTGCACAGGCGAACTCTGAGACCTGGCAGACTTTCACAGGTTGGACCTGTAAACCTGCAGCTTTCTGCTTATGGAAGATGAAAAGAACCATCTTTAAAGCAGACAGACTGAAGTGGCTGGATAGTGAACGAGGTGATCCTCACTTTATCTTTGATTTCATTACCCACAATGTTGAAAGCTGTTTGCAATGTATAGTACTTTGTACTTCTCCTTAAGCCTCAATTGCTTTTATACCATTGTTCTGAGAAGCCGTTTAGAGAATTTTGAATCACTGGTGATATGATTCAGTCCTAGAGTCACTCCAAAGCACAAAGACCCTATTATCCTACCAGGTTACTGAAGTGTTGTAAAGGAGAGTTTGCTACCTGTAGTTTTCTGAACAGTTTATCATGTTTCAAGCATGCCACACAAGGAGAATCCTTAATAAAGTACACAACTTAGAGATGAAGCCTACTTGGTACCCTTCCCACACAGTGTGAACATGTCTTTAGATAAGGTACCGCTAATACAGTCTACATTTCTTCACAGGAAGTGTCATATTTCCAGGACCATCCACCTGCTTCATAAGTGGGTACACAGATTCACTAGTAAGAAACTAGGTTTCATTAGATATATTAATGGTTTTATTATAGCCTAATGGTTTTCACAGAAATTTGCACCGGTTTTACAAAGGTGTGACTTTAAATTAGGGCTGCATTATTGGCAGATGTGTTTCTATTGACATTTTAGTAGAAACCAGGTGAATTGTTGTCATCCTGGCTAACCCAATGGAAGTATATCTGAATGCGGAATTGTACTGATTTATCAACATTTACCAAGTGATTTAGCAATATCAACAACTTTAGTTGTATCCATCTTAAAACTGTGTTTAAACAGGACAGTCATAATAACAGAAGGGGAAATTCACTGAAATATAACACACATCTTTGGAATGAGAACAACATTTTAGAGAGGCTAATAGAACTGTTTTGGCTGACTTGGTTTCTCCTGGATTTATAACTGTCTTGTTATTTCCCCATTTTAAATGGGATGAAGTGTTATTAGCTGAAATTCAGCAGATATCTTCTTAGGGTGAAGTGGTGGTGGTGAGTGGGAGAAGACAAAGCCTTTTCCTTATTCCCTTAGAAGAACATCAGCAGGGCACAACTCTACATCATGCTTCCTGGATGACTGGGCAGAGAGATCCCTCAAGTACCTAAGGAAGCAGTGTTACTCCCACCATGTCATGTGTGTTTTTACAGGCAATTCCATCGTGTTCTGTGGACTCTTACATTTTTTTATTTATAATTTTCTGTGGACAGTTTTTTTGACTTTGTGTTACTTTATTTCTCCTTCTTTAGTTATCAAATAAATTAAATCAAACCTTTATTGATGTTCAGGAAAAACAATAGTGTGAGGCAAGGCTGTTTTCATTAACATAAGCAGTTTCTGTACAAAAAGGATTCATCTCTGTTAATAGGGAGGAACAATTCTGTAGTGGGGTTTCCTGTACATCTGTGCTAAAGTGGAGCACATCTCATCCTAGTGAGGGAAGTGCAACATATGAAGCTATTAGAGATGACCTGTAATATGGAAGAGAAAAAACCGTTCAGATGAATGCATAAAAAAATCCCTTTATCATGCTGGTATTTGTGTTGAAGCAAACTATTTTATAATTCAAGCTGTCATGAGGGGCTGCCCTACCAGGATATGTACAATGAGAAGGCAGAGTAGTCTGTTGATCTGTCTTTATTATGTAGTATATGTAATATGTACCGGAGTTAATTTGAAAAGTGTCAAAAGTGCATTTTTACTTGTGTGACATGTTTTTTTTGTTTTTTTTTTTTAACTGAAAAACATCCCAGATGAGATATGCTTAACAGTGTGTAACATGCGCAAGGTGGTTAGAATGCTTTTGGTGAGCTTTAAGTGGTGCTTAAAATCATGATCCCACAGGACGTTTTTATCTCATAAACACCTGACATCTACTGTGTTTTAATGTCATGTTATTGTTACATGTTCCTTCTCTGTCTACATGACTGTGCAAGATCAGTTAATCACGCTTCAGGTAGTGTGATTCAAAAGAGTTTTGTTAAAGTCAGTATTGAGCTATGGTGATTCACACTTGCTGAAGATCTAGTGCAAGGTTCATAAAGTGCATTGAAATAAGAGATAACAAGTACCACAGAAATGCAAAATATTATGTCAGTGAGATAAATGGAAGAAAACTGTCTTCAATTTTTACCAATGGAAAAACACAAAAGTCTGAAAGAAAGTCTTAGGTACGTTATAACTTTAATCTGCAATGACTTCTGTTTTTCTGGTATCGGTTCTGTATTTTGTTATACACAGTAAAATATCTTGCTTAATTCAACTTCATCCCTCCACTGCAGATTAACAATTGTCAAACTGGTCCTCTTGGAATTACAGTTGCTAGATCTTGGGCATGAATAGAGTTTTCTAATGAATAGACTGATGTAAAATGATTTGGGAAGTATTTAAGTTAAAAAGGGAGAAACAGAAATGCTATTTGTACTTTCAAAATGCTTGATCAGAAAAGCCAGCTTTATCATGTTTGGTTTTGCTGGGGGGGTGTGTGGGGGGGTGAGGGATGCACTTTACATTGCAAATTTGATTGATGCTTCTACATGCTATCATGATACAAGTAATTGCGAAGAGGAAGGTGTCTCAGTGACACACGTGGTAGGCTCTGTCATTCTTGAGGCCTGGCTATTCTTTCTGCTTTCGCTCCAGCAGAGTGTCTGGGAATTTAGTTTTAGAACCTTGGCCACGGAGCTTGGGAGCCAAATCAAGAATGATGTCTATTTGAACTGGCAAACAGTGAATGACTGGTGTTGAGTATAAGTAATCCATGTTGTGAAGCTTTAAGGTGCCATTAGTTTTTAAGAAATACTTACTGTCAGTATTCCTGAAATACTAACTTTTTGAGGCATAGAGGTCTGTCCTTTTGAATATTCTTGAATAAAGCATAAGGTAATCCCTCTTGTAGGCAATATGCATGTGCATCCCACAGTGAAAAATGTGTGTCCTTGGGCCTGGTGGGACAAATTCTTCCCTTTGTTACATGAGAGAAAATGGAGAGTAATGTCATAGCTGTTGCTGATTCCTTCAGTACTCAGTGATGCAAATGAGGGCTGAATTCATCCTACTGCCTATATCTGGTATTTTGCATAGAAATGCTCGCTGTGCTGAAACATACTCACATTTGCAAGAATGTGTCTGTGTAGTTTACATTTCCAATTTTAATTTTTGAGCCATGTGTAAGAGACTCCAGGGAACAGTGTGTACTGTCAGCAGAAGTTATCTTTTTGATGAATCAGGCACATTGTTTGTACCCCTGCATTTGATAGACGTGTTGTAATAAGGTCCTGAACTGCTTACTGTGTCTTTATGTACCTTCCCTCTCAGCAGTTGTAACTATTGTGCTGCTTGACCTACATTAATGGGACTACAAACAACAAGTTTAACCATTAACTTGTAAGCTCTGTTTAAATGGATTTTGCCAAGAGATGAGAACTGAAGATTTAAGGAGGTAAAAATTAAAAAGAGGGCTATGCAATGTGAAGTTTTTCAGTGCTTACTGATTTGATGTGGAGAGTGGGAAGGAGTTCAAAGACCCAAGAATAAAACTCAACATCATATTATTATGGTCTGAACAACTAGTGCCATTCAACAAGGTATGGAAAAATGCTCTCTGAAATGTTTTGTTTGTTGAATAACTTGTGCATTTTATCTGTTTGGTTATTCCAATGAGGATTGCTTCCTGTATTATCTGTAGCCACACATACTCTGTAGCAAGAGCAGGCTAAGAGAGTTACACTGAAGGGGGGTAAATATTGCCTGCTACTGCTGCCTGGGAAAAGGGAGACTGGTTTTCAGTAACTTGTGAGGAGACAGTGAAAGCTAGAAAAAGTCCAAGTGAAAGGAGCCAGTGTCAGACTAGTGCTTTAGGTATAGAAAGAACAGTCTGATTTAGCTTGATTTAGTTAGGCTGCGTCTCAGGAACTTGGGTTCTGTACACAGAACTTGAATTTTAGATCATTTAATAAAAGCCAAAACTCTCATTTCTGATATATATATGACTATATTACTCGGGAATAAGCAACTGTGCTGATCCACGGTAACTGCCCCATGTGTGCACAAAGCCAACAGCAAATGTGTGATGGTTCAATATCTGGTGTGACTTGATCCTTTGTGGAAAAGTGATTCTGTGTCTCTAAGTTTATTGACAGCAGTGATTTTTGACTGAGGTTTTTAAAGGGTGGGCATGCAAAAGTTAAATGGGGGGGGAGTATGGTCTGGGATGTCCTGCCAAAACCCTCTGTCTTCCCCAATAAAACTGCCTCATCTTATGCACGTAGACATTTAAATTTGCTACTGTTTGTATTTGGTGGTTCTGTCTCTGCTGGGATTTCACCATTCTGGCTCCACAGGGCATATGTAGGTGTCTTGTGCAATCAAATAGTGTGTGTCCTGCTGGGTCCTAGTCATTGATAGTGCCAGAAATTTGTGCTTTAGCTGAAAGTAGCAGCTGATATTCATAGGTGCAAATGTCTGTGTTCATTCTCTGCAGCTGAGCTCTTCTTAGGCATTGTTACAGCTGTGAATTAAGCATTAGGTAGCCCTGTGCACATAATCAAAACTGAGAATCTGAGTGAAAATCTCTCACATTTGAGAGTCTACTGCAAGGGCTGTTGCAGAAACACAGAACTGCCTATTTTACATTAAGTGCAGCAAAACATGCAGTGAGAAACGTGCTTTAGAAATGTGTGGTATTTATGTGTTGGTCCTTATTCCAATGTAGTTAAACTGATGTGAGTAGAACTTTATCTGCCTTGTTACTAATATAGATTTTTGGTTGAAACAAGTAAACTGAGATAAATCCTTGTCAGCCTTGATCTCAAGAGTTGTTAACTGAGTAATACTCTTTGGGCCTTGATTTGAAGATTGAAAACAGCTTGGTAAACATACAGTTAAACCACAGAAGGCTTTGTAATAGGAAGGGAAACACTGAGCAAGACTTTCAACAATTTAGTGATGTATAAGCCAAGTCAGGGAGGGAAGCCCATGATTCTGGCTGCCAGACTTCTCTAACCGGTTACTTCCTTGACTTTCTTGGATTCCTAAAGAAAAGGAGGCATAAAGTCATCTTTATAAGGAAGTGATCTCAATTAGAGTCAACAGGAAAAAACAGAAACATTGGGGAAGGCTTATTGGGAGCAAACAAAAATGCAACTGTGCCAACAGAAATTTTCTTGCTTCTAGGTTTCTGTAGTTGCCCTTTTCTCTCCTCTGATGCCAGTAATTCCCAAGGCTTCCATTTAAGCAATTTAAACTGGTAAAAGCCTGTGTATAGGTGATTCCTAAGGTTTATTTCTGCTTACATTAGTTTCTCATTCCTGAAATTCTACAGAAATAAGTTTAGCTGAGGGAAAACTGTTTTAAAGTTAGTCCACACATGTAGCAGCATTAATTTCTTTAATCTGGATTAGCAGGCACAGTTTTGCTTCACCCAGAGTAAAGGTAGAAGCAGGGTAGGCCCCCAGGGCTACTCCTCTCCTCTTTTCTTGTCTGTCTATCCCTTCAACTCGGAAACAGCTACGTTCAGAATGAGGTCACAGCACAGTGATTTTGTTCTGAACATTAACTTTTGTTCTAGCAGCTGTGCTGGCTGGCACCCATGCAAGGAAATTTAGCATTTCCCACTGTATTGGTACAACAGTATGATTTTTTTATTTTGCTCTGAGCCTAATGGGCACCTTCCGGCTTGTAATCATGAGAGGGCCTGGCAGATGAGCTTTTGAGATGCTTGTTCACAACTCTGGTGAGCAGCTCCCTATAGTATTGTGTGTTCAAACTAGCTTGCAAGTCATTAGATTTTCCTTCTTCTGGTGACTCTAGGTGGGAAGGCTTGTTTACTTACTAGTTTAAAGCACCTTGTTTAGGTGTTCACATGTTAACTTAATGGAAAGGAAAGGAAAAATCTGAAGTTTAATAAACTGACCCTTTTTTGCCAGTTTTCAGGTATGTGAGAAATAGAAGATATTTAGTCACAGAATGTGACCTGTACAAATATGGGCAAGACAGGTTAAAGAAAAGCAGCAGATGTAACTTCAGTCTTGTTATAGCTTGCAAAACAGTTGTCTGCCAAGAGAAGTATTCTGTGACTCAGTGACAATAAACTGACACAACAACCCAATTCAGTTACTTTTTGCTCATTTAGTCAGTCTCTCTATCCTGCAGCAGCTGTCATGGTAGGACAGCATCTTTTAGTATCTTGATACTTTCTGTGCTAAAAGGTTAGTGTAAGCTGTCTTGAGAGAATTTTGTCTCTATCAGAGCTATAAACCTTATCTCAGTAAATAGAATAAAGCTGGCTAATGATCACTAACTTTATGTTCTTTTCTTTCAGGGGATAGTTTGAAAAGGTAGTAATTTCTTTCAACAATACAAAAAGCATCTTAGAGAAAATAGTCTTCATTACATATCAGTAAAGATAAGCAGCCTTTTTTTAGGCTACTTATCACCTGTATTTTCATGTAAAGAGTATAAGTATGGTGCATGTAGCTAGCTTGATGGATAGATCTGTTTCTGAGCATTTGTATCTCAAGCCCATGCTGCTCTTAACGCAGACCTCCTATGGAAGTCAGTGGAAGTGTTGCATGTCTTAGGATTGTGTGAATTTATTTTTTCATTGAAGACTTCTCAGAGAAGACAAACTCATTAGAACCATCAGAGAGAGATGGAAATAACTTGTGTTCATTATGTGGCTCTTCTGAAATGGAGGGTTGCCAGGTAGAGGCAGCCATATGTATGTACAGGATTGCAGCTGGGAGGGCAATCTGAATTCCTTAAAAGCAGCTAGATGGTGCTTGTATTTATTGCAAACTATGTGCAGAGTAAAGCTCAGGAGCAGGGAAATCTGTTGTGACATGGCAAGAAAAGGATCATGTTTGCAAACAACTATATTTTAAATAAGTAGTAGGACAAAGTGAGCATTATATCCAGATCTCTTGGGATCCCCAAGTGCATGTCAAGCACAGATAGGTAGAAAAACCTGTACAGGACCAGAGTGTCTCTGTTTGTACCCAAATAGTATCAGTTATTCACTGAAAATCAGGACTTCTCTAGCCCAGTGTATTTGGACTTCTAATGGCATTCAAACTGACACACAGAAGCAGGTCTTTTAGCCCAAGAAGGTTTTCTTTCTCAGCCTCACTTAATTGCTTTATCTCTGGACTTCTCAGTGCTTGCTTTCCACCTTTTATCACTTGTCCCTGCAGAGTCTCTTTTTATATAAGTTTCAGCTATGCTATTCACTCCAGTGATCTTATTTGGCAGTTATTCCAAAGGATGCACTAGTTTCTAAATGAAATAGTTCTGCTTCATTTGTTTCCTTGTGCTTGTATCATCTACCTTATGAACTCTACAGTACTACGCAGAGATTATCAAAAGCTATTCTATTAAATTATGCATTAACCAGCAGTATATGTTTACAGTGTGTGTGTTTAATGGCATAATACTACAAACATCACATAGTATAAGGACAATAGCTAAGTAAAAGGTACATCGTTATGAGCTAAAAACCTGAACTAATCAGGATTTGGAACTCTATGTAAAATGAGAATCTTGGATAGGCCAGCCTCAGGAGTTTACAGACTATAAAATGTAGCCTGTGCAGACTGTCTTCCCCTGTCTTTATGTGGGAAAACACCTTGGACTCAGTAGGAGTTTCGCCTGTGTGAGGGTTATAGGGCTGGAGCTCAGTTGCAGCACTATAGAACTTCAGTTGTGCCAAATTATGTATTTTGAAATGATTTGAACATTTTTACAACTGTTGATATTTGAAAAATGTTTTAGTGCTTTTCTTCACAAAGCAATCACCTTTATCAGCATCACATTAAAGGGGTGCTGGAAGCAGACAATGGATCTTATATGACCAAATGTTGCAAACCTCTGAGAAATATAACTGAACTGTTCTTGGCAGCAGATTAATGAAGAGGTTCATAAGACAAAGCCATTTATTTGCAAGCTGCATCAGGAAATAGAGATGTGTGCCTGCCTCTGCTTTCCTGTTAGTTAGTCTTGGTTTTATTGAACTAGCATCCAGGCATCCAAACCAATCTGTGTCCCTGTTCTGCTAGCTATTACTATGTATGGTGAATATTACTATTTGATCAGAGGTTTTTATGATCTGAGGACATGAAGGTAAAAGTAAGTGTTATATTGCTTTAGTTTTTTGATGGGGCTAGGTATGAGTGATTAAGTACTTTACCAAGCCCAAATGAGAATGAGGTGGGAAGCTGACTTAGTTCTTTAGTTTGTGGTCTGATGTCTTCATCTGGAAGACTGTTAGGGATGTGAGTCTCCAAGAGAATTTTTGCTTAAGAAAATGACTATTCTCATAACAAATGGCACACTGCTTTGTAGCTAAGCTCTTTCTTTGCCTTTTAAATAAGATTCTCACAAGATGGCATAATTTTTGTCACAAGTGTTATTTTTGTTACAGCTGGTCTACTTGGTATATTTGGTCCAAAATGCCTGGTCTTGGCCATCCACTGGCTTGCTTCCTGGCCATTCCTGTATTCCTATAAAATACATACCCCCCCCCCCCCCCAACCATAATAGTTAACATTGCAAGATTTAATATTTTGAGCGTGAAGATAAGAAATTAAATGCTGTTAGTGTGGTGGATACATTGTGGACACTGAGGACACTGGTTGATTCTGCACTAGAGTAGTGTAGATCCTGAATGTCTCTATCTGATATATTGGCAAATTATGTTGGCAGGCTCTGGTCAGGCTTCCCTGGTCCGGGGCTACTCATGAGTTGCCTGCCGTGGTACCTGTCTTCCAGCCATGCTCATGGAAGGTCAGTGTAAAGTTCCTTAACATGTAATGTGGGAAGTCGGCACCAAGCCTCATGTAGTTCTGCTTGAGTACTCCTCTCCTGCCCTATTCTAGTCATAATGAGTTTCTCATTTGGGGAACTGCAGCTGGACCATGGTTTTGAGGACTGAGTATTTGTGTTTTACTCAAATCCAAAAGATAGGTCTTAGTTTCTGTGATACTGCATGGGACCGGCATCCTGAGACCATTGTGTTATCCAGATCCATCAGAACAAAGTTGTCCTGGAGACACATGAGGAGACTAAAAATACGGAGTTTACTGGAGAATTTGGAGTTTCCCCAGTGGTCCAGATACTGGGGGTGTGATAGAAGTGCCCATAAAGCTCGCTTGTTTTCTGGCAAACATTATTTTTATACTTTCACCCCAAATTCTCTTCTTTGTGATCACAGTCAGGCCACTGTGAAGTTACTCTTTCATGACCCTCACTTAAAAAATGTGACATCTCTTATTATGAGAGACTTAATGGTGCTTTTAATAATGTTTTTAATATTTTATTCTTTGGGGAGCAGCCTGGACATCTTGTATATAATGAAATGAGCCAAGTGGCTCTTCACAACAGATGTGGTAAATGTACAAGTGATTTTGCTGTGTTGAAAACAGGAAAAAAACCTCTTGTGTTGCATCATTCTGGCTGGGAAGTGTTCAAAGTTATTGTGACAGGACTGTATTTTGAGCAATTGTTAGTGATTTGTTTTTTAGCACACAAAGAAAGTAATAAATCTGTCACCCTGAAAAATCAGGCTGTGACCTAAAGGAAGGAGCAAATTGTGGCTTTAGGTAAAAAAGAGTGACCTGCCTATGAGGGTCATTTATCATTATAACAAAATTGCTGGTGCTCTCCTAGCTGACCAGGAAGAAAGGCTGTGGTAAGCAGAATTGAGGGATGCAAGCATCCGAATATTTTTAACTGATCAATATTTTTTGGATTTACAAGCAGCCAAAAACCTGTCAGC
This sequence comes from Harpia harpyja, assembly GCF_026419915.1. NCBI lineage: Eukaryota > Metazoa > Chordata > Aves > Accipitriformes > Accipitridae > Harpia > Harpia harpyja. The sequence continues at coordinate 21,109,370 of NC_068950.1, read as the reverse complement.
ATGCAGAGTAACTGCACTATGCATCTATTCTAAGAAAGAAAACAAGGGAGAATGGGTTTAATTTGGCAATTAAAAATGAAATACACTTTAGATTTGGCATAAATAGTTTAATTCAAAACAGTATCTTAGTACAGATGCCCTTAGCAGCCTGTATACCTTGTACAGTGGTAGAGAAAACGGGTTTCAAACCAAACTCCCAGGAAGGTTGAAACCAATAAATAAGCAACAACATAAATCTCTTCAAGGTAGTGTTAGCATTACTTTCTAGTACTGCATGTGGCACATGAAGAGTGTCTCAGAACTCACTTGGGATATGTGGTTTCATTGTTTGAAAGTAAGAGTCCTAAACTGTTTTTGATTAAAAAAAGAAACAAACACCCAAACTTTCTTTCTTGCCCCACCATCATTTATTCTACATTACCCTATATGTAAATAGTTTTACATGTATCTTATAAAAAAAGAAATAGCAGAACAAGTTCAGTGCCACAACTGAAGTTGGCAGAGATTGCATCCATTGCAAAGAATATGTTCAATGAGTTCAAGTCTGACTTGCATTGGAGTATCAGCTGAACATGTTTTGAAATAAAAGCTTGAAAAAATGACTTCTTTTTATATAATTATTCTTAAGTATCAAATCTCTCTCAAAATTAAAAATTATTCCGGTTAATTCTGGAAAATATTTTCCAGTCTCTCCTTGTGAATTTTCACTTTAATCTGTTTTTTTAGAGTTCGCAAAGGCATAAAGGAGAGTGTGGGGGGAAAAGCCGACACAATTTCTTGTACAGTAATTTTCATGCCAATTGCTAATTTCTGCTGATTGCCTTAGTGCAGGATTGTCTTATCAGACCAGAACATCCAATGATAAAAACCAATTCCAATGTGTTTAGAAAAGCACTTATGATTCAGGCTATCACTTGTCGCTAGGCATTACCAGTATTATCCTATATTAGGTATGCTTTACGGGGACATTTTAATATATCAAGGCTGGCAAAGTACTGTACACTTTCAATGCATCATAAAGGCATTGTGATAAAAGTCATGTAGAAGGTAAAATAGTGATTTATAATATGAACTGTCTTTTTAATGCACATTGATAATACTCTGTTCATTGTGGCTTCATTAAGGAAATCAGTTTAGCATAATTTTAAGCATAAATATAAATTCCATTGATTTAGTCAGACTTGACTACATGGCAGTGCCAAATTCTGGTGGTAATTCTGCACCAAAATGCACTGTCAGAACTTACTACTGCAGAGGACCAGGCTGGATTGAAAGCACTTAACTGAAGTTTCATGACTCATGCTCTAAAAAGAGTAGGCTTTTTTCAGCAATTCTTCCACTTTGAGGAGTCAACAAAATTATCCTGGAAAAAAGTATCCTAAACTTGTCATTAGATAGCAACATTTTCATCTCACTCCTTCCTGAGAATGCTGAAAGTGATCTTTATCCTGATAGTATGATTTTTTTTTTCCCCTACTTCTAATTAAAAAGGAAATGAAAAAGTTCTGTCACCAATATGCCTCAAGCATATCTTGTTCAATTTTGGCTTTAAGATTTAGTACCAAATTTTGTGAGTGTGCCAAATTTTGCCATTGTGCTCAGGAATGTTTTTTGTTGTATTTGATACGTGCCCATAAAATAAACTAGATTACTCTCCGTGTCAGATTACCATTCAGTGGAAAACTGAATTAACTCTTTTCCCTCTAAAACTCAGCCCCAGAAAAAAAAAAACCAAATTGGTAATAAGGTATTAACTGAGGTCAGATTTCCAGAAAAGCTTTCATCTATTCTTTTCAATTACTATATTATGTATTCTGGGATTTTTTTTCTTTCATTAAAACCACTGTCAAAGATAAGTTTCTAAAGGTGTCTTCCAAAATTTTTCTTGCAAATTCTAAATTTTGAATGTAGAAAAACTTGTCCAAATAAATTATGGAAAATCCTGGCTGAAACTTAATAGCCAGGAGACATGTGAAAGGCCTTTTCTAAATCTGATCCTTCCATTTGTATCTGATTCAGCATGTGGCTACAGATCAGTGAAGAGGTAAATGTGTAGGTTAGAATTCTTGTGTAAAGGTAACAGCATAAAAATGCGGACTTATTCTGGTGTCTTTTTTTAATTTTATTTTCAGGCTTAATATCACCCTAAAAAAACATGAGTATAGCTTTTGCATGTGTTTGAGCTAGGTCATTATGTTTCTCCTTCAGGTTTGGGACTAGGCTACCAGGAGTGAAGGGTCTGGTCCACCACTCGGCAAACCAAGGGGAGGCTCTCCTCACCTCTCACAGCTTACACTTCACTCTAACCAAAAAGGAGCCATGTGACACAGTAACAGACTGCAGGGAAAATTGCTACTTGTGAAACTATGGAAGCAAGAAGCCAAAAGTAAAAAGTTTTGATCTAGAACAAAAATCAAGCTGTTTTGTGAAAGAACTGAAGCATGGGGTCCTGTAAAAGTGTTTCTTTTGTTGTTTTACTCCCCTTGCCAGCAATAATTTGACTTTTTTTCCCTTACCCCTCCAGATGCCTAATAGTGCCTATTTTCTTCCCTCCTTTGATACTGACTTCATTATCTTTCAGATTTTCATCACTCTTTCAAATTTGATTGGAACTAACTTGTATGTAAAAATAAAAATTTATTGTAGGAAGACCAACAGAAAGACAGAAAAAACCCCAAGGAAACAGATCTAAAACTATGACGTGTAGGTATTCCTGTGCTGAAACGATGGTTTCTCTTCTTAATACCTTAATATTTGATTTTTAATCACTTCATAAAAAAAAATTGCATGTGGCAAAATTCCAAATTACAACAGTGAAGTAATGCATAAGTAGAAAAGAGACCTGTGAAAGTCTTCTGTGTTTGTAAGGTATTTCACCATAAATAGAGCTGTTTTCTGCAGTTTTTGGAATGAATTTGAGGAAGGTTTGTCTGGAAATGTCACATGAGACCCTTTAAGCTATACTAATATTGTTCCATCTGTGAGGTGCAGTTTGTATTCATTTCAGTAAAGAACTATTGTACTTTTGTCTGCTTCAAGTATTCCCTTAAGAATGAAGTTTACATTTTAGAAAGTGGCAAGATATTGAATTTTCCATGAGGCTATAGCAAGTTGTAGGCAGCAACTGAAGGAGATATATCTTTACACATTGAAACTTAGAACACTTCTAATTTTTATAAGAGTATAAAACTTGATGCTGAAGCCTCTCTTCAGTTAACAGTGTAATGCATGTTTTGGCTTGCTCATCCCTGAGAATTATAGCTGAGATTGAGGAGGTATAGAATACAGGATTTATGAAAGGAGAAAGCATGCACAACTTTGATGCATAACCCAAGGTCAAAACTATTTGGACCTTAAATTATTATCAAATGTGTGGATAATCCTTTCTTCCCAATATATATAGTTTAATACTATTAAATATCTATAAAACTACCAATCAGACACTTTTTTACTTATCTAGATAAAATGTCAAGAGTTCCGATTTCTCAATGTCCTGTTAGTACAGAAACCACTTAATGATGTCTGCAACACCACCGTTATTTTGCTCATATTTATTAATCAATTCTAAATTGCAATGTGTTTTCCTTGCATCTTTTTAGTGCCTGGTAGGAGCCATAGACATTGCTAACCAGTTCCTTTTTACCATATTATTTTTTAAGAACTTCCTAACTCACCTGTGAAATATTTTTAGGACAAAGGTGGCAGGTTTTGTCTGGCCAACTTATTTTCTTGCTATTTTTAGAAACGAATGTGCTTGTATTGTGCACCATAGATTGGCACTTGGATGAGGTTGGGATAAGTAGTTATCAATCATATCTGGATAATAGACATCAGTGATATTGCTTTACAAGGTTTACCCTCTTTGATTTATACTAGGGGATTGTTTTTTATGGGACTTTTAGAATATTTGTCACTGAATAATGTTTTTATGATCAAGCCACAAACACAAAGCTAATATTTCTTTTCAATCTGTTGATCAACAGTTTGATTAAATTTGGACATATTTTGAGAGCATTCAGACTGGATGCCATCAAGTGCAATGAACAGAAGATGCTTCTAAAACAATAGCGGTACTAGGCCTGAATTGCTATTGACCATCACCTTGTAGAGTCATTTACAACAGGGGGATGTAAAAATACAAGTCAAAATGGCAGCATTTAACAGTCAGCCTGTACTCCCTTTATGCTGATCTAAAAATCTGCATAAACTTCAGCACAGTGGAGGCTTGAGCCATTGTCCATTAAGCATCAAGAAATATTCAACTAAGACACTTCAATTAATTTTTAGCCTGCTTCATTGGTTCTGAAGTGTTTAAAATCTTTACTATAACTCAGTTGCAATGAAATTAAAGGGTTTAAAACTATTGGGGAAATGAAATAAAAAGAAATGCATACCCACAGGTGGTATATTGAGATATGGCTATCTTTGTACGGTGATATTCTTGCTTGTAAGCAATTACAGTGTGTGCGATGTTTGAGTATAACAACAGATATTTCTATGTTGGTGAGAAGCTGATTAATTCATCTAGTTTTGGGTCCCCCAGTATAGGAAAGAATGGATTAAACTGAAGTGAGTTCAGCAGAGGCCCTCAAGCTCCTTGGGGGTTGGAGCAGTGGCCCTGTGAAGAGAGGCTGAGGGTACAGGACTTGCTCAGCCTGGAGGGAAGGGAGGAAGGTGGGGGGGCCTAGCAGCAGAAGATGGAGCCAGGGTCTCACTGAGGTGCATGGCAGGAAAGCAAAAGTGGTCATAAATTGAACTGGGAGGTTTGGTGTGGCTAAAAAGAAAAAAGTCACTATGAGCATAATGAAGCGGTGGAGCAGGTTTTGGGGGGAAGCTGTGCAATCAGTCTTGGAGGTTTTCTGGAACTAGAAAAGTCCTGAGAATCTTGATCTGGATTCAGTGTTGAAGCTGCTTTGAGTGGGAGAGTGGACAGAGATGGTCTGAGATCCCTTCCAGCTGGAATGACTCTGTGGTTTTATTTTTCCTGACTGGATTAGGCGTTGAGATTTTTTGGAACTGTCCAGGGGATCTGGATCCTCCAGAGGACTTTTCAAATGCATGCAAAAGGGCTTGGAGTCTTACTGGGCTGTCTTTCAGAGGCAAATTGGTACAGAGGGCTGTGCCCTTGGCAGTCTGTTCTTACCTCTAGCCTCATTTATCTGAAGGGCTTTAGTGATTATAGTAAACTCGTTAAAATATACCCAGAGCAAGTACTCTGCCATTTAATGGCAGTGTAGAACATAAAGTCCCTAGTGAGGCAATTGCAGTGAAAGCCACCAAATTCTGTAGAAAATTACACTTTTGGGTAAGTGATCAGGGCAAAATGCATGTGGGCGTGAGGAAGATGTGATCAAGTTCCCTTTAACTACGCTTTGGACTGACAAGACTTGACTACACTGATAAGATAAAACCAAGACATTACAACTGAAGCAATGGAGGCTTCTTAGCCTGTAGCTTACAGTCCAAAAATAAATGTGTTTTAACTGTACCCTTGAGGAAAACTACAATGTAAAGTGAAGAGAACTAAGTGTTCCTCAATGCTATGCAGAGGAGGCATTGCAATGAAAAAATCTTATCTATCTGTTTGTAAACTAGTGTTTTATCTTGAATCTACCAGTGGACAAACTATTCTGATGCCCTTCTGTCATTTGCTTTGGTCACTCTGGTCCTCATGTACTAGTGTTTGATTCGGCTCCAAAGAATCCTTCTTAACTGAGACATTTTTATTAAAAGCCAATGTGATTCTGATGTTTTGTTAGGAAAGACTGATAGTGTTCAGCAAAAGGGATTGCAGCCTTGCAGTGTCTGGTTTTACATGGCTCTGATTACAAAACATTTGCAGCAGAGTATGGCTGGACAGGATAGTGGAGAGGAACAGTGTCCTGATTCCCCAAAGAAGAGTCTATCAGTAATGCTGCATGTTTCCTTTTCAAAACCTTTGTATTTTAATACATGAATTACTATTTCCTCCTGCTGTCTCAGACTGCATATCCCTGTGCTTAGGACTCTGAAGTCCAAGAGCCATATTGGGATAGAGCTTTCTAAATAAGGTAGTCTTGTGTTGTAAAAATGCTTGTTCTAACTTTCTATTTTCCCTCACTCGTTTATGCTATGTGGAAGGGAGGTTATACAGAAAGTAACTACAGGAGTCTTATTTTGGGGCTATATAAATAAATGCACTAATTACTCTGAAATAAAGGACTGCAGAGAAACAGTATCACCATATAGCAAAGAACAATGCTGGCAAACCTTCCTCTATTACCTGGATCTCAGCAGCTCTGCACTTAGATGTGACACAGTTATAATGATCCTCAGAAGGGTATGGAGAAATTTGCTGTATGGGTCATCGGTATGATGAGATGTCCCTATTCAGGATGGCAGCAAAATTGTAACCAGAATAATATGGGGAACTAGAGAGGAGATCTAATAACTAGAACTGCTATTACAGTTTAACTTCCCCCAAATGCCTCAAACAAGGCACCCTGTAAGGAGGGGAAAAAACCCAAACGAATGCCTTCTTCCCCCCCCGCACACCCCCAAACAAACCCCGACAACCCCAAACAACCCAGATATGAAGACCATTACAAAAATGCAAATACTAGAATACCAGCCTGTATTAATATGATACATGTCACTACAGAGGGCACATCGTAAGTGAAATAAAACACAGAAAATGGCATGGATCCATCTCTAATCTGTTGCCTCATGGCAGATTAGTAATTGAAACCTTGTAATGCCTCTAGAACCCCTAAATGTGATCTGATTTTTCAGTGGAGCAGCATATGGTGATCATAGATGCCCAGTATTTTTGAAAATCATGGATAGAGCTCACCAATGCCTAAAATTTACCAACAGCAACACATTTCAATATTTAGTATCCTGGAACACTTTTTATCTCAGTAGAACCCTTGTCCTGCCTGTCTTCCTCTGCCCTTCCCACAGATTTTGAGCACTCTTATTCCAGAATAAGTATATCCACAGGAAGTTACGTCCCAGAACAACTGTTTTAGTACATTTTCAGGAGGCCAACCTCAGGTGTCTAGCTTAGGGATCAGTTTTTCAAGAACAGGCATGTTTCCAACCTTCCTTCCTGGCACATGGTATTCTTGCTGAAGGCTCAGCTTTCATTATTCAAATCACTGTTCCATCTTGCATCTCTCTAGCTGTGAATGCTGCTAATTCATGGGTTTTAGTTTTCTTCAATGGAAGTCTATAGTTTATGGATTATTTTGGCTGTCAGACCTCATAGCATCTCTGGTTTGAGAGGACACAAGCAGAAGTGTCTTAGTGATCATCTAGTGTTTTCCAGCTTCGCATTAATTTTGGACCATGTTGCAGGGCATATACAGATGACTGTGATGGGCTGGGGCAAACCAAATGAACAGAAGTATCTCAACACGTAAGCACCCACTGAGCTTAAGCAGGGCTCACCACTTTCAAAAATAGTATCAATAGGAATTTCTTGGCATCCTAAAATATACTTTTTACCTAGCTTTTACTGTGAACCCTTTGAGGCATGTACTTTTGTCAGCCTGCCTTTATGGGCTGGTTAGTACGATAGTGAGTAATATGTCAAAGGACCTGGCAAATTGTTAGTTAAATACTCTGTACTTGGTCTACTATAAAGTATGGGGGTTTTGTGTTTAAATAATCTCCCTTTCTATTGATATGTGTGTGTGCAAATAGCATCCCTATAACACCTTTTAGATATTTGTTTCAACAGAAAGGTTTTTGAGCAGTCAGGTAAGGTGCCAACTTGCATAGTATTAGCTGTTCTTTAGAAGCTGCTGTTTGATAGAGGTGCAAGGTAATGTATGTCTGAATACAGCAATGGGTGCTGGGATTGTGGTCTTAAGCCATCCTAGAACTTTGTGAACAAAAAGACAAGTTTCCATCGCAAACAGTTTGCTGTACTGCTGTTCCACTTTGTGGAAAACTTTTCAGTAGATCAGAACCAACTTTTTTTCATGGCTAAGTCATCTTAATGAACTATCAACTAAATTACCTACCTAGAATAATTTACAGCTTAACACCATTGCACATATCTAAGGAGCAAGTATTCCTAAAGGGAAAGGACACAAAATGTGACTACTACAAACTTCCAGTGCCATTGCTGTCGGTGGAATGGCGTTGGTATTAATGTGATGACATTATCTATAGGTTTGTCTCATATCCTCAAAAAAGAAGTGAAGTGGGGTAAAACTGCTGCTGAATGTTTCGTTATCCTTTTTCACAGTCCTGTAGGTGACGAGTATCTCATTACCGGAGTGACAAGGAGTTGAGTATGTTTAGGTGCCATGATTTGTTGCACAAAAGTCTTGATTCATAGAACTACTTACTGGGCTTCAATAGGAGCTGTAGAGTTACAACCAAAATAAATGCACAAAGCAAATGCAAAAACCTGGGTTCGTACCAATACAAAATGAAGAATGAAATCTAAACAGGCATGTAAAAGTGATCTAGACATTGCTTCTTTCAATGAGCAAGGAAGCCATCTTTTTCTGTTGTAGAGGAAAGTAGCAATATGGACAATACAGTCCTCACAGACAGTTATAACAGTAATGTGAAAGGGGGGTTAATTTAAAGCATTTGCTATATTATTTTTAAAAGGAAATATATGCAACTCTTCTACTGCCTGTGAAGACCACATTGCTCTTGAATGCTTGCTTACTACTCTGGGTGTATCTATAACAGGTAAAAAGGACTTATTAATAATATCCCCCCCCCCCCCCCCCCCAACTTTCAGCCTTAGGAAGTTTAAATTTTCATGTCAAATCATGTAAATTTATCAGTTAAGCCTTAAGGTAGGGTCAAGACTCATTAATGAATAGCTGAAGGTTTTGACTTGTAAACCTACATTGTTTTTTAGGAATTACCATTTATTCCAAATGAGGAGAAAATATTTGTTATTGCTGAATTAAGTTAGAAAAATAACTTTGCTCAATTCATATTTATTCTAAGCCAAGTATAATAGGAACAGTTATCATACTGGGTCCTCAAGTTGCTGTGGTTTCTAGGTCATGTCATATACTGGTGTAACAGGGTTTGAAGCGTTTCAATGACTTGCCTAAGATACTACAGTGACCCTATGGCTGAGCCAAAAATAAAACTCAGGTACTGGTTCCTGATCCAGTGACCTATTTCTGGAAACATTGCTGCTGTTGTCTCAAAAAGCAAGCATAAAACCTTTATGAAACACAGAAGATACACAGTCTTTTGACAACATATTTAAAGACCAAAAAAAGTGGCATTGCCAGGCAGTGTCTCTCCTATTTCGCTTTTTAGCCCCAGCTCCAAGTCCATTTTAGCACAAGGCTGTTTTTATGGCTGATAGCAGTTAGCCCACTTTGGATATTTGTGGAAGAATTTTTCAGACACTTCTCTGTATCCAGAGCAATTTACTGGAGAGAGGGAATGCTGACTGAGATGAAAGTCATGTAATCCCCCAGCAGACAATCTGTGATGCATGCTTTTGGACCAAAATGAATATAATAGTACTGAATTGGCTAACCCTGGTGTGGGATCACCTTTAAGGTCACAGATGATGTTAGAAGCAATGAAGCCTATAGTGTCACTGTTAACAAAGATAACTGTGGGTAACAAACTGCCAAGTGAAAGGAAAAGTGTGAAATTAAATTCTTCTGTGTAAATATATTTTCATACACATGCGTGTGTATCAATGTACAGGATATATGAAACAGGTTTTTTGGGGTTTTTTTTGGTTTGTTTTTTTTTTTTTAGCAATATGAGTATCTACATTAGAGGACTTTGAGAAGGGAGAGAAAAGACCCTATAGTGCTACTGCTAGGAAAAAGAATAACTCACAGAGCATCTTAGACACTGTGCTTGTCATGGAACAGTGTCCTACTTGTCTCTTTCATGCTGTTGCGGGGAGGGGGGGGGAATGTCCTGCCACACATGCATATTATGTCCATATTGAATATCAGCTTGCAAAAGACAGATCTGAGAGAACACGCATGTATGAGGTTAGATGCCAGCTGCATACTAGACGCTTAAGACAAAAAAGAAAACTCCTGAGTCAGACAATGCTTTTAAAGCTACTGAGATAACAAACTGAAATTCCTAAAATGCAGGATGTCCTGCTGCAGGAGGGGCCATTAAGAAGGAGGTGGAAGGAAGCCTGACAATCCCAAAGAGAACCATTCACACAAACTTATTTTCAAGACCAAATCAAAAAACCAAACATGCAAGTAAACTTATACAAGAGAAATTATTGCAGCGAGTGAACTCTATACCACCTGTTATTTTAAAGGAGATATGGCCAGTGTTGGTAGTTTTAATAAAGGAGCTGAACTTGTTCTTAGACATTTGATAAGTTTTCATAAAATGAAGATATGAGATTTATCTCCCCAAGCTAATAGAAAAAATAGCAGTTCTCATCCTGATATATCTTGATAAGGCTTAATATACTTCATAAATATGCAATAACTTTAGCCATACAAAACAGTCTCTAAAGAAGCTTAGGGCCTGTTCCTACTGCCTCTTTAACTCACTCAGCAAATCTTTGAGAAGTGCTTCAGGTAAAATCTTAATTTTCAGGAATTTGTTTTGCTTGTTATTAAGCTGTTTTATTTGTTTCATTTTCCTAGTCATCTTATAGCCATGGAACTTTGTAAAGAGAATTTTATTAACAAAATTTTGTGCTAAATACAAACACTAAATCAAAATGCCTAACAGTGTTTGCTCTGTGTTTGTGTGTGTGTGTATATATATTAAGATACGTTTAACATATATAAAGTTCAGTATTGATGTGTGCAAACATATATGTATATATACAAGCATACATATATTTTTATATACTTATAAACATATATGTACATAAAGTGTACAAACACTATAGCCACTTGTTAGTGATCTTTTGGGAGAAAACAGGTTTGGAAACAATTAAAGGATCCATCCAATAAAATTGCTTTGTTTAGTTGGGTGGAGATTTTTTTCAAGAAATAGCACAGGAGGACACATATCCTTGACAACAGAAAACAATGTCAGAAACCTGCAGTTTGATGTGGAACACAGAGAACCAATTTGTCTTAATGAATTAAGATGCATGTAAAAATGTGGCAGAATGTTTATCTGGGCTTTTTTGTGTTCTAATTAATACTTATATGTTGTAAGTGTTCTTCCTCATTATGTTTCTAATTACGTTGGAGAAATGTACAATGTAGATTTTTCCTTCTCAGATGGAGTGTAATACTATGGAAAAATACTAAGCTAAAGAAAAAAAAAAAAATCCTGGAACATTCTCACTGGTGTCCATGCAATGTTCTTCTCAAATATCAAATGGATGTACATGACAATTAGCTCAGGCTTTGCCTTAGAGAAGCACAGAACAGGATGCCAAAGTTCCTATCCTATGATGCAATAAATTCTATTTTATTAGCAGAGCTTCAGTTTTCAGTTAAAACAACCAAAACCTGCACTATGTACTTTATTCTGTTTGTGATGTGACTCAATGCTCCTTCATGGGGCAACTGATGCAACTTTTCACAGACATTCCTTACAAGAGAACAGTTAGCAAAAAACAACTGGAAATACTTTGAGTGTAGTTAAGATTGATTTATACTAGCAAGAAAATATTTCAAACTATCCTATTGCTGGTTATGTTTTTTCCTATTTATTCTACACACATGGAAAAGTAATATAATCTGTGGAACATCAATCATCCAACAGGCCCCGTTTCTTCCGTGAATGCTACTCTTCTTTTTAGATTTTTGTGCAACTGCACTTTGAGCAGATAATCGTGTTTAATGTATTTGCTCATTAAGCTAAAAGTAGGAATAATTTTGCAGTTGTATTCTCTCAACGTATGGAATATTCTACCACGTTTTGAAAAATGTAATGGACATCTGTGGCATACAGAGAGGCATATTCTTTTAGTAGATAAATGTTTCAGAGGATTAGGAGACTTGCCTTAATCAGGTTAAATGTGAAGTCATTGTCCATTAGGGGCAAAATGAAGTATGGACACTCTTAAAAAATTGAACTGTCTATGTCAGTCTAAGACATTATTAAGGATTAATTAGACCTGATACAAAAAAGACCAGAGCTGATGGCATAACTTAGGTTCTGCTAAGGTTCTGTTTTGCTGGTACTATAAAAGTGTTTGCTAATGACCACAAAATTTCCAAGTGATTCTCATTTCAGAAACATACAAAGTTAGGATGTTTATACTACAAGAACAATTGCGCATGCTTGTTTTCCTGATTTACTTTGAATTCTCATTTCCAGTAATCTCAACCTTATTTAAACGCTGAAAGCTCTTCAAAATGTCTTTATATACTGTCCACATGAGCATGCTATGTGTCATTTCAGTGCAGTCCTTTTCATAACAGCTAAAAGACTTCACATCTATTCAGGTGGAAATTTTTTTCTGTTCAACTTCACTAAAAACCATGGCTTTTCGTCACTTAAATACCACCTCTTCTATTTAGAAATGTGTTCTACTTGGACTGTCCTGGCACCAGTTTGGGGTAATACCTACCTAACAAGGAAGTCTAGCTTTAGGGCATCCTTTTTCCTGTGGCTACTTTAGTCACATTGTGATACGGTTTCTAATAAGAAAGGTTACTTTTATCAACTTCTCTTTAATGACTGATACAGCAAAATACCTAAGCCTGTGCTGAACCTTAAGTCACAAGAATTCTGAAGTACAAGTAGCCTACACTTTAAATACAAAACAATTAAAACCAATCAAAACATTATGCCATTGTAATGGCTTGGCACTATTGTTTTGGCACGACTTCAGTTTCAGTAAGTGTTTTACTTGCATTGTGGTTTGTATTTGGGTAAAAGATTAATTTTGTCTGACACCTCATACAGCAGTGTTTTCCATGGTCCTCCATGGAAGAGCTGAATGCCTCCACCAATGAGCAAGAATACAGCCAAATGTCATGGTAGCATATGGACTACCTGACAGTGGTACATGATGAAAAAAGCTTGTCTGAATATGCTGTGTATCCTATGTGAGCTCTGAAGGAGAAAAACATTTTCCTTGCAAGCCAAGCTAGCTATTTTCCTGTAGGACCAGTGTGTTGTCGCAGGACTGATTAATTCTTTACTTCTGCTCCAGATTGGCTTCCTTACCTCTGTAATCAGGCCAGTGTCAGGGAAGAGTGCACATGGATAGGCTGATGTATCATTGCTTGATTGGATGTATGTTCTACCTCCTGAGTTTTTCAAATGCCAGACAGACCAGCATGCTCTTCTTAACTGTTGCCGGGGTTTGGTTGTTTGGGTGTGTTTTTTGTTTGGTTTTTTTGTTTGTTTTTTTTGGTTTTGTTTTTTTTTTTGAGAATGAGTAGCTGGTATGGGAGCTGTTGGCCTTCATTTGACCAGTCTTCAGTCTGGACCAGTACCTCTCTCAGGCTGTGGCCAACACCTGCTGCTCCCAAAAGGAGTGCAGGAAACTCTACCCTTACCAGTTACGGCTTTCTGTTCCTTAAGGTAAAGGTTTTTCCTGAGGGCCATTAGGGATTTGCATATGCTGCTGGCCAAGAGGGTGACTCCTACCATCTGTCATGCTAGAATAATCTGCAGTCTGACAGTGTGCTAGAGAAGAAAAATATATACTGGTATTACATAATTAGCATACAGCTGGAGAAGTTACTTAGGAAGTATTTTACTGCCCAAGGGCAGCTGAGCATTACAGAGTCATCACTGAGCTCTACCAAAGATTTTCTCAACTGAATATGAACCCTGGGAGCATCATCAGGATTATAATGATTTCCTCTAGTCATGCAATGCTTTTTTGGGGGGAGGGGGGGAGGTAGAGGGGAGAAGAGGGAGGAAAGCACATGGTAAAACTGCTCAGGCTGGCTGACTGTAGGTGTTCCTTGCTTGTAGACCTGGCAGCTGGTTTCTGTGAGAGCCCTTGCGTAACGTTGCCTGACAAAAACACTTGTAGGTGGACAAGTCCCAGATATTTTAAACATTGAACTTTTGCCAGCTCTTTTCTATGTTTCCTTGGATAAGTTAATAAATCTATTTATTACTCTTGTTGTTTCAGTGCAGGAATTTTGGTATAACTATCCTCTTTGCTAGCTCAGCTTCACATCTGGGTGGCTGTATTTGGCAACCTAGCTGTACAGCGTGCAGGCAGGACTAAGGCATTTTATAAATTGACCAATGATGCAAAAACAATAATAAAGATGAATGAAAGAATGAGCTCAGGGGAGAGTTTTTTTCATGGAAATAGGAGCTCAAATGTCATAATAGTATAGAAACATGTTACAGCTTTTCTACCTTTCTCTGCTGGAAGCTAGATATTTGGGGATCAGCTTGCACACATCCGGGCTGTATATCTGTGGGGAGCCTTACTGCAGGTTTGGTTTGGCTTACTTGGGGGGCACATGGCATTTCAGAGTATGGTAGGAGATGCAAAGTCCTCCTGTCTCTGCAAGCATCAGAAGATTTCTGCTGTTTTATCTGTGTTGGAGAAACCCTTTGTGAAGTAAAGCAATTCAAGTTACAGGCTTGAGGGGAATCTAATCATCTGATGAGAGCTTTCTATGTCCTTCCTGTCAAGCAGCTCTGGGACACATTCAGGATTTTCTTTCCTGAAATAAACCAATAAATCCATTTTACAACATTTTGTTTTCTGATGCATATACAATGGAGAGAGAATTTTTAACGTGAATTCAGTGTGAGTTTTGGTGTTAAGTTTAATGACTACTTGTTTTCATTCTGACTTCTCGTAATTGCTGTTACTTGAACATTTTGTTTTATAATTTTTATATGTGCTGATGTGTGTGTTCAAAAGTAGATGCTTATGCTGCCACCTGCATACAGTAGTCAGCTTGTGCAACCTTGGGGATGAACTCTGCTGGTGGCATAACCAGTAGTACTTAAACCGGGACATATGCTGAAGCATAATCTCATATGCCTTGATATAAGTAGGTCTGACACATAGGTATTAAGGAACATACAAGGCATGGGCTGCTAGACCAATCCTTAGTGGGAAATCATCCCTACTTGGGAGAGCTCATGGGTTAGAAAGTCAGGGCAAGCATGAGGTGGGAAACAGAGGCAATGCTCCCAATTTTTAATGAAGCAGAAGAGTAGCACAGGCTTCCTGACACCAGTCTAGTACGACTTAGGGTCCTCTGCCTCCTTCTCACTGCTGGGTTAGGTGCTGTCCTAGACTCCTTGTGCTTTGCAGTCACCTGGCAGCAAGAAGGGGATGTTCTCCTTTAGGACAGGGAAATCTGCCTCGGCTGGAGCACAAGAAGTTTCCAGCAGGTCAGGGAGCTTCAGGGTGGTGTGTATGAGAAGCAGAGAAGAGCCCATGTTTCATGAAAGACCACTGCTAGTCCCATGTGAGTGATTACTAGATAAGTAAAAACACAATCCAAGGAATACCATAATGTTACTAGAAGCTATTCATTGCAGCACAGTACATGACCATAAATTTCTCATGAATGTTATAACGATTTTCTCCTCAACAGTTACACACTGTATGACTCTGAAAATGAGAGTGAGCTCATCTGAGATGTCTTTATAATAAAATATTAGAAAAAGAAGGGAAAATTGGAACGAGAAAGCCAAGGAGAACTATTTGTATTTCACTTTCTCCTGGAGTATCAGGGAACCATATGTGAGGGTGTACCATGAACTCATATGGGGGACAATGATGGGGAGAAGTGAGAACTGTATTCCCCATGTCCACAGCCACACACACAAAGGCAGAGACCAGCACTTCTTGCTATGGTCTGTGCCAAGAGGAGCAGAATACAGCAGCAAAGTCTGGAGATTGAGGTGTTCCAGACTACCTAGGTACATGGAGAGTCTTCCTTCCTAAACTGTGCGTGCAGAGGCATTTCAATAACTGACATGCTTCTGCAGTGGAGTCTCACTTTTCTGTCCTGCTCCCTGTCCCCTATCCTTCAGGTCTCCTCTGGTGTTCAACAGTTAGTGGGTCCCAGCTATTCCAGGACCAGAACTGTCTTTTTAAAATAAAACCAATAGCTCCAGCAGCATCTGGTAGGACTCAGGTTCCTGTTCTTTTCCTAGTTCTTTCCTAACCTCACCTATTAATGGAGATCTCTTCAGAATGTGTTTCTCTTTCTTCCTTTTCTTAGTAAATTCTTTTCTCTAAACTTTTCATCAATGCAATGCATCAGGGGAAATCCTGAATCAAGTTTGACTCAGAAAACTAGTGAAATCAGTCTAGAATTTTTTTATTTCAATAGATAAGTATTTTATTTATATATCACATTTAATCACATGAGCAAAACGGTATTTGTGGTGTGCCAAGAGTTGAAGTTGTTATAGTGAATAATATTCTTGTGCAAGCTGATGACTGAGTGGTGCTCTGAGGATGGGTAGTATACTACACCGCTGTGGAAAATACTGATGTTAAAAGTTGATGCAGTTTACTGTAAATATTGTTGAGGAAATAAAAGAAGCTGCAATCTGCCTTTAGTGGAAATGAATTAACCGGCAGTATCTTCACTGGCAGTGTGCCTGTTTTTGCTCCAAGGCCTAATTTGGTTCTGTAAGAACAGACTTGACACAAAGATACTGTAGTAGGAAGCTGCACACAATGACTTCTACTTAAGTTATTCTATCCCTTAAACTTTTACCAGGGGTGATGTGGCCAGGACACATATAGTGTGGTTAAACTTCCTTCTTCAGTATTGCACTTTTTTTTCCCTTTTCCCTTTTAAACATGTGGGTTTTGTTTTTTTGTTTTGTTTTGTTTTGTTTTGTTTTTCTTCCTCTCCCTCTCGTACTAGCAGATGGTCTCCAGTTATATGCAGGAGCTTCTATTCCCTGGGTTGCTACGCAACAAAATGCATCCTATCTGCATCCTTTCTGCGCTGTATCCCGTTTCCGTTCAACAACTCAAAATAACCAGCTTAGTGCTTCAACATGCTGCTTCCTCTTTTCTACAGAGTTGAATATCTATCAAGTATCTTCCTGGGCTTCCTATCTCTTCCTGTTACAGCCTTGAAAAAAAAGTGTTTGCCCTGAATTGATTTTCCTCATCACTTCCTATTTACATCAGTCCACTTAGTGCTAAGGCAGGCAAAACATACATAAATGAGTCATGCAGCTGCTAGCCCATTAAAAAAAAAAAAAAAAAAAAGTGTCAGCCAATTGTGTGATGTTTGAAAGCAAGATTCTTCATTGTTGTCAGGTGTGGGGTTCCTGTTTGTCCTTTTTATCGTGGCTGTGTTTCCCTACTGATACCAGAAAGTTGAAAACAAACTTTTTCTTTTTTTCTTTGCTACTGGACTTATGAAAAGGAAAATATTAACCTACAACACAGCAAGGGAGAAGATGAGATAGAAGCAGTAGCATGATTTGCTCTGGCTGATGATGAGACAAACTTTTTGGTGGGGTTCATTTTGTTTTACTAGATATTTACCACTATGGTTGAAACTGCAAGTGTTATGAGGTACTTGTTAAAATGTGTTCACTGCTGTTAATGCTAAATTTTGCATGTTCTAAACTGTCTGCGTTACTATTTAATGCTTGTTGGGCAAAGTACAATTACTTTTCACCCTTGTTGGGTTTTTTTTGTTTGTTTTTTTTTTTTTTTTTTTTTTTTAGATAATCTTAATTCCCATTTTGATTATATGTTGACTTTCCCCGTAGAAGGGAATGTCAGCTCTGGAGAACCTCTTGTCACTTACCCTACAGATAAGTTAGTAGGTTAAAGGACACACAGAGATTTATTTTGCTTAACTTGAGCAGTCTAAAGGTGGGCATGCGGTCTGCCCTCGGCAGCTGCGCTTCCTGTCTAGTCAATGGAGAAAGAGAGGCACCTTCAGTAAATGAATTCTAGTAATTCAGTCATTCGTTGAGATAGGTGGGATGAATTACTGAGACAGAGGATTTCTGTCTTTCTAGCAACTATCAAAAGAGTTTGGCTGATAGCTTGGATAAAATACCCAATTCTTAGATTGCTAAGTGAATCTGATTGTTAGCAATCTGTTTTCATGTAATTGCAAAATATTTCTCTTACTCCAAAATAATTTCCATTTGTTGGTATCCTATGCCACCATTTGCAGGTATAAATAATCCAATCAATGTTTTGGAGAGCAAACAAAAAATTACTAATAAAACTACAGATATAAGAGTGACCACTCAGCCAGTTTGGCTTTTCATAATTGTTCTTCAGAGATCATGTATATAACTAAATATATCTCTCCTTTTTGTAGCCCGGGTTCAGCCTATGTAACATAAAATTGTCTTATATTTCTGGAGCTGCAGTGTGTCTAAAAGACCCCTTTTTTCCAGTGGAAATGCCCATGTTCAAATACTGACTAGGTTAAGACTAGCTGAGTTTCAGTGACTGAATCTTTCCAGCTTGCAGCTGAAATAAAGCTTTTGATGAGAGATTATTCAAGGCAGAGTTTGATGATGCTTATCCAGAGTATTGTTGTAAACTATGTAGAACAATTTTCTACGTTGCCTGAAAGCAGAATTTCAACCACCATTACCTTTCTGAAGGAATCTGACAAGTTCTTTTATTAGATATCATTAGTTTTCCACAGATCAGGTGGACTTTGGAAATCTATGCTTCCTGCATGATTACTGCCTCTTTATTTTATTTTTCCTACAGCCATCAGCATTCTGGTTTTGGCTCACTGGCATGGCTGCCCTCTCCCTTGTTGCAGCAGTGCCGGAGCTGCAGGTGCAGGGCAAGGCCTGTGCTTATGGGGCTGCTGGGCTCTGTCCTTGGCTGGGCTCTTGCTGTTGTTCCTGTGAGTGCCTCTCTCAGCCCTTTCCCAGGGCTGTGCTTCTTGGTTTTTACCTTCCCTACCATAGCCCAGGGTGGGCTTTGGCAATGTCAGGCCGGTGTAGGAAAGCAGTTTATGCAGCTCATGAGGGCTGGCTCTGCACTGCACTGCCTTTCTTCTTTAGTGTGGCCACCTCCTTGGCTGGGACCAGGACCATGAAGCAGAGCAACCAAATGAAATGCATTTCAGCTGAAGAAATGCAGCAGTTCACAGTATAGCATTTATGGGGCTAGGGTTCCTCTGCTTGCTCTCTTTCTTGCACTGCAGACCGCAGTAAAATCTGAGCACTGCCAGAGGATGTCGTAGGGGGCAGCTTTACCTCGGGAAGCTCAAACCACTGCTGTCACTTCTTTTTTCTGTGTGGTGGTAGCTTGTGCGCAGGCTTGGCTCTGTCAGTCCAGTCTCAGGGCTTCTTTTCTTTCACCTCCCCAGTGTGCTGCAGAGGTGAGGAGTCATGCTTTTGCTGCTCCCCTTAGTCTGCACCAAGGTCTTGGTAGCAGAGACTCCCACCTTTCCCTCAGGAGCAACACTTCAACGAATTCTGGGCTCCAGGTTGTAGTTCTGCTCATTCTGAGAGAAAGCTCCACAATTTAGTGAACTAAATTGATATCAGCTTACTACAGAAATAACAGTAAATAATAATCCCTTTATAAATAAAGTGCTACTTTCAAATTGACATTAATAATACAATAAAATTAATGCACAGAGGAATTTTTCCCAATTGGATCTTTAGAAAACCTTTACATTAACACAGAAAGAGAATGGTTGCTGTAGTTCAGCAAGATGTGGGAGTTGCTGGATGTTACCTTAAGGGCTGTGTATGTGGAAAGGCAGCCTGGATGTTCATCATACTTTCCTCTAGCTTTAATGTCTTGGAAACTGCATTAAAATTATAAGCAGTGAAGAAGATAGTTATAAAGAGGCTGGTAGGGATGATCATCCTTTTAAGTAATGTGAGTCATTTTCTAATATCATGAAAAAGGAGAGGAGTTAAATGCAGGAGGGGTGAGTGAGTTCTACCCTGTAGGAGCTTCCGCAGCAAAGGGTAAGACTGGTTTTGCCCTGAGAGATGATGGAAAGATCCCTCTAGACAGATAATGTCTCTCAACAAGGCAGGATGCAAATTCCTTCATTCCAATTAGTCCCCCCACAGCCAAACATCTCTGTCCCAGGATCTGTGCACATGGGTCATTTGAAAGCTTAGGCCTCACGGTCAATAGCTGTCAAACACAGAGCAGTGGCAAATGTGTTATGATTGGTATTGGTTATTTTATCTGTGTGCATTGTAACGTGTGCTACTGTTTAAAGTCCACATTAAGATTTCTGGACTCAAGGCCTACTTTTACTAACATGGGGTATGTAGAAATTGCAGCACAGTTGATTCTTTTTGTAGATCTTGCTGTGTTGCCTGATGTATCTCCTTTTAATAAAGCAAATGTGTCTCACCATTATGACAGAATGATAGGAAATGCTAGTTGTGGCCAAGTTATTTCAGAATAAAGTTTTTATTGTGAAAAAGATGTTTCCTCTTAAATGAGCTCAATGCTTATTGCTTCCAAATATAGAAACGGTGTATTTAGAAGAATGTATACGAAAAATACATTCACAAGCCTTTATTGATAATTACAAGGTACAGAAAATATATATATTAGCTTATGACTTGGTAAACATTTAAAAAAGGGAGCTCTGTTCTCTGTTGATATCTTAGAGACATGCAACCTAGAAGGAGAGGGAAAAACTAAGACTAGCACACCTTCAGTTCTCTTAAAGCAATGGAAGTCCAGGTTTCATGGAGTTAAAAAGTTTGCTTGTGATCTTCCCTAGAAACTTCCTGATGCAATTGGTTTCTATTTGAACTTTCAAAAATCAGCAGTGATGGCATGGTGTTTTTTTATTCTAATAAGAGATATTTATACTCTTTAAAAATAAATTCTGTCATGTATGGAATGGGTAAGGTCTTTTCTAGCTCTGCCTAATAGCCATATGGGATTTATAATTAATGAATTCTTATAATTTTCTTTAACAATGAATTTTAGAAATGTCACTGAGTTTATCAGAATAAATGTGAAGTGGACATTTGCAGGCAAAGGAACTATTTTCTCTTAACATGTTTGGAGACTAGATAGAAGACAGATCTCTTCTGTGATGAGGATCTGCCAGTTTGGTGTATGATGATGGAGTCAGAGGAACAGATGAATTCATATTTTGTATCACAGAAAGCTAAACAAAAACTGTTGGGAAACATTACCACTGGGACAAATCTTTGTACTGTCTTTGTTTCATCATCCAAGAATGAACAGGTATTCCTGGAAGAAATTCCCTTTGGTATGGCATGGGGTTTTTTTTTGGTCTGTCGTCCCCGTGTCATCCCCCCCCCCCCCCCCCAAAAAAAAAAAAAAAAGCCAATAGGACTAATCTCTGGGAATTAGAGAGGCCAGTCAGTGGTAGGTCAGAGTGGGAAGCAGAAGTACAAAGCTGCAACTCACCTAACAAGAGATGAAATGATGTCCATGCATTGCTCTAATAAGCAATTTGCATTAATCACTTTCTGGTAGACTCACTAGTGTGTGTCCATGGGGGGATGTTCTTTCCTAAGCATTGATTGCCATTGTACGTGTGAGTTACTTTCAACGTATTTTCTGGTCACTTTCAGTATGTACAGAGAAAGGTTTGCAAAGGTTGTACAACCAGATTTTAATAAAAATGTCAATTATATTGAAATGCTTCAACACCGACTCTATTTTTATTATTGACACAGTAATAGAAAAAAGGCAAGCACAGTAATTAGCAAAGCAATCGATTCCAGTCTTATGCAGATCTTCTGTAAAGAAACTGTTCTGTTCACATACCATAGGTACTTTGCTTGAGAAATCAGCTTTTTTGTTTCCTTGTTTCTTTGTGTAGCCTAGTCATTAGGACCCATTTAAGAAAGTCTGGGAATTCATACTAACTTTACAATATGACTATATGAAAATCAATAATATATCAATGTACAACACTTGTTATGTGTAAACAAGTTATAAACAATATTGATAGAGATAGGCCAAGTTCTAACTTGCTCTGCTGGAATTTGTATCTCAAATTCATGATGAGAATGAGCCCCATTTAAAAAAAAAAAAAAATTAAAAAATTGCATACTCATGCCTGCATACAGAGAGGAGAGTATTATGCTGCAGGTTTAGCACTTTCAGATGCAAGCAATGTGTTATGGCAAGTGCCCTTATGGACTACAGCTTCTAACCCACTCCTGGCAGTAGTGAAGCTGTCTCCTTCATCCCATGCAGGTTACTTTCACTTCTTCAAGACTGGGAATTAAACTTGGCAGTAGGATATCTGTGTGGGCATGTGGAATCAAGCTAACCGGCACCGTGCAAGGGTCCAGGCAAGGCCACTGTGGCCTTCTGAAAGCTGTAGAGGAGCTTCAAACTCTACGGGGGTAACATGTACAGAGTATGTCCTTTAGAATGGTGTCCTTAAAGAAAATTCTTGTGATATTCGATCACAATGGTTTGATTATCTTAAAAGTAATTTGTCCCATTGCTGGAGAATGTTGTTTTTTTTTTTTTTTTTTTTTTAAAGCAGATTCAGTAATTAAACTAAACAATTGGAGAAGCAGTTTAGTTATATAAGTGTATTACCTCTGAGCCCAAAGTGGTCCTTCTCAGTATGATATGTTTAAAAATATTTCTAATCCAAACTCTGTAGAAGGTGCTCACAAGAGACAAATAACTTAATATTGACATAGCCTTAAATATATTGAAAAAACATAAATCAGAATAATGAGATTCATAAATCTGTTAATATTAATGGGGAAACCTTTTGGGAAATGTAGTGTAAAATCAAAGAAAAAGATGAACTTGAGATGTAAGTGATGATTCTAGTTAAATGAATAAAAAATTGGATATTTTGTTCCTTCTCAAGTCAGAAAAAGACATTACATCCTTTTGAAATTGTGCTTATGTCTTTAACACTGTCATAAACAGAAAAAACACAAAAAATATTGGCGGGGGGGAATCGAAAGGTATCTCTAAAAGCCTGCTAATAAATTAAAATGCTGGAACAGTTTGTTTTTCGCATCATGGAATGAGGAAAGCACCATGAAACCTTTCTTTCAAAAATTCTCTCTAGAATCGATAGACTAATTCTACACTGAGTTTCAAGGCTATAAAACTTTATTAGCAAGAAGAATATGTATATTGTTATTCATTTGTTCACACTGCAATGGTTAAGGTTCTGTCAGCATTTCCGTTAAAAACCCCTATAATTTAACAGGAAATTCCAACACACATAAAAATGCATTCAGGCTGCATTTGACAAAAGGGCTTCCTTAACCATATTCTCAAAAATTAATTCTGTTTAGATGTTTTATAGCTTGAAAAGAAGTGAACTGTCATGTCCATAGTGGTGTATGCCATCTCATATCCACTGCAAAGTATTACCAATGTCAGCAACTGCAAAACCAGTGTTCTCTCTCTCTCTCCTCTCTTTCTCCCTCCTTCCCTCCCTTCCCCCCCCCCCCCCCCCAGGTGACCGCCTCTGCCCATCCACTGTTGCAATGAGGAAGTCCATAACATCTGTCCTGCTTCCATTTACTGTGCCATCTTTGACTTCTCTGCATTATTTACCTTTGTTGGGCTGTTGTGATTTTGCTTTGAAAAATCTTCCATGGAGCTTTGGGACTGTCCATGGCATGGGGGCAGATTCTATATGTAAAGATCTGATGATGGCTGGAAGCACTGCAGCTTCTGATTAAGACTTCTATAGCAACTGCACTGTCTATCTTGGACGAGGACCTACTTCTGCCCCAGACCAGGGGGCTCAGGGTGATGCACAGATCCACTGAGCTTAAAGCCCAAAGGGGTGCTGGGCTGACTCAGCCTGACATCCCCATTGTACAGGCCTTGGGGCTGAACCTCATCCTAAACCCTACACTAAACTCAGCAACTGTACTGATGTGGAGAGACATCAGTGTTTTTGCAGATGTTTCACAGTCTCTTCCTTGAGTAGTTTGCTGCCTTGATTAATTGCATCCTCTGCAAAAAGGTGAATTCTGTGACTTAACAACATTGATACGTACTTTTTGATGTGGCAAGAAATGTTTTATCGCTGGTGATTTAAATAGATGCTTGTAGACCATGTGTCTAAGGGCAGAATATAACTCAAGAGTGTTTGGAAAGACTTTATTAGCAAAGAAGACTTTGGCTGTTGGAAGTATCACACATTCATTCTTTCAAACATATTTATTCAGTGTAGGGGCATCATACCTCTAGGATATCACACAAACCAAACTTCTGCACTTAACACTGATAAACTATGCTTGTCAGGGCGAGAAACAAGATAGTTCAGAAGCTTTTATGTAAAATCTTCAGTAAATGTCTCAAATCTGATTAAGATTTGTAGAAGATCATGGGGTTTTCTGAGCAATCATAAACTTGAAAGTGTTTGAAAAAATTCTCAGGTTCTTCACTTAGGTGAACTGTCTGCTGCCTAACAGTGAAAGTCAGACTGTAAAATACTATTTACCCCATTTCTTTAAAGTTCCCTCAAAGATGGTTCTCATTCATGTGTGGTTGACTACTGTACATCAACAGTGTTTTCAAATCTCAGATCAATATCCTGGATGTTTTCAGAGAAATTAATTAGTCTCACTGAGGGGTTACTTTCCTAGGCTGGAAAAAACCCCCTTTGCTCCAGTTGGTATTGACTACATAGTCAACTGGATAGACGCAATATTTACCCTCCTAAGAGGTCAATTCAAGTGCTTCAGGCAATACAGTAAGTGTAAGAACACACTTTTCTGCTGTTTGATTTGCAAGTGTTGACCACACACAGAGTTTTGATTGAGTAAAATTGTTTCAGGCTATTGCTCCACTACTTGTTTATACTAAGACTTACCCTTCATTCTAATATGATTCTTAAATTAGTCATTTTCTGTTTAGGGATGGTCACTTTCCTAGCAGCAGTGTATATATATATTAAAAAAAAAAAAAAATCTCTATTTCAATGGAAGCAGATGGACTGTATAAAGAGGAAGCTCTGTGATCAAATAAGAGATTTCGGAAGTACTGTGTCCTGGTTTTGGCTGGGATAGATTTAATTTTCTTTCTAGTAGCTGGTATAGTGTTATGTTTTGGATTTAATATGAGACTAATGTTGATAACACACTGATGTATTTAGGTGTTGCTAAGTAGTGTTTAGACCAGTCAAGGCCTTTTCAGCTTCTCATGCCCAGCCAGCCAGAAAGCTGGAGGGGCACAAGAAGCTGGGAGGGGACATAGCCAGGGCAGCTGACCCAAACTGGCCAAAGGGGTATTCCATACCATGTGATGTCATGTTGAGCATATAAACTGGGGGGAATGTTCAGAGTGATGGCATTTGTCTTCCCAAGTAACCATTATGCATGATGGAGCCCTGCTTTCCTGGAGGTGGCTGAACACCTGCCTACCGATGGGAGGTGGTGAATGAATTCCTTGTTTTGCTTTACTTATTAAACTGTCCTTATCTCAACCCATGAGTTTTCTCACTTTTATTCTGAGTCTCTCCTCCATCCCACCGGGAGGGGAGTGAGTGAGCTGCTGTGTGGTGTTTAGTTGCCAGCTGGGGTTAAACCATGACAGAAATTCTCAAAAGTTATTGTAATTTGCCTGGAGGAGAAGGGGAAGGTGAAGAAATGTCTCCCCCATTGTGATTGGCTCAGAGGGGGCCTGAAACCAGAACATACTGAAATTATAAAATCTTATTATATGCATTAGGAAATAATTTTTGACTACAAAACACAAACGCAGTAATATAAATTACATATATTTTCTACAACACTACTTACATATTTATTGTATTTTGCAGTGTAGGAGTGATATAATATTTGTTAGAGAGTCAGAAGCTGCACTTCACATTTATACACGAGGTATTCCTGCTGGAATGTGCTGCATCCACTGTATAACTTAGAGGTCCAGGAAACTACAGGAAAAGTACATTTGTAAGCTGTTTATGCTTGCACGGCACAGAATTTTGTCAGAAATTGATGATTTCATTGGTAGATTTTGGACTAGTGTTGCAGTGCCCCTCTTCCAGAGTTGCAGACCTTCTCCCATCCCCAGTTTCTGAGAAACAAGTTTGGAAACTGGAAAATTTCATTTTGATATTTCATAATGAAAGGGTTTTTTTTGTTTATTTCTTTTTCCACTTTTCCTCACCAAATGTTTTCCTCAAAAAAAAAAACCAAACCCCCAAAACACCCCCCCGCCCCCCACAAGCTTAAGTGACCTGAAAATGAAAGTATGTATGTTGGGCTGCCTTGCACTGGCTTTTAACCATCAGTCTTAAAGTCTACAATTTGTAATGTTAGCATGTCATCAGGAAATTAAAAACAGTGGTCAAATTCTCCCCTTACCTAAAATGTCTCAGCTCAGTTGGAGTTTACGTCCCAAGAGATAACATGAACTGTAGGACCACTAAACTATATGTCTTTGTTTCAGTGAATATTTCAATGTTTTTTATGTTTCAAGAGACAGTGAGACTTTCCTTTAGCTTACTGTCTTGAATGCATTCTGAGTAGAGGGGAGATGTGGATTGAAGACCCCTCCGTAATGGAAAGAAGAATTCAAATGCAGTCTGTTTTCTGTGAAGTGCCCTCACCTCTGGGGTCCTCCTGGCCAGGCAGGGATTGCTACCTTTTCAGTTTTATTATTTTAGCCCCAAGTTATTTTGAGATGAAGCTGTTTGGAACTTTAGAAATAACTGAATAGGTTTCTGCTGAAAACCACATTTGATGAATGCATTATTTGCTGAAAAAATTCCTCAACTCTGTATGAATAATTATGGGGTTTAGTAAATTCTCTCTAGAGAGTTTATCAGATCATTTTATTGCACATAGAATAAAGTTAGAAACCCAGAAAGTGTTCTGCACTCAGCTTCCTGCCTATTAAAAGTGGGAAGCCCTGTTGGGTTTTCCTTCCTATGACAGCTTGCGCATAACTCTTTAATCAGTTTTCCATAGCTGAAGTGTTGTTGGCTTTGTTTATTGCTGAGAACCCTGAGTCTGTGTTCTCTTCTTGGTATACCCAACATGAATCATGGTTTATAAACATCCTGTTGGTATTGATGGAATAACTGGGGACTTAATAAGACTTTGATCTTTTCAAGCAACTCACATATACTAAGGCACAATGATGGTAGGGTCTTCAAAGTGCTAACATAAAAAAACCCCCAAAACCCCCAAACCCACACAGAAAAAACCTCCATGAGTGTAGGATGTACACTGAAACATTATTTCATGTGCAGTGTTTCTGAGAACTCCTTTTTAAAAAAACCCTGACATATTTTGAAGTTCCAGAATAAAACTCCAAGATAAGTTAAAATTTCCCTGATCCAAAGAATGCAACAACCGATTTTTTTTTTTTTTTTTTTATTTTACAATAATATATTCTGGAATTTCTTGTAAAAGCTATGAGAAGGGTGGGCTACTCTGAAATCCATGGTTTTTTCTTTCTTCTTTTTTTCTGTTGTTGTTTTTTTTTATTTCCTATAGACACAATGGCTGATATCTGTTGGAGATGGTTATAGACATATAGCTATCATTTAGCAAAGCCCCATTTCTTCTTGTGTCTAAGGACAGCAAGCATTGCTTCATGTAAAAATAGAGTTTTAGAATGGCATAATTTATGATGTGAGTATTCTGAAATTAAACCATTTGTGACAGACTACAGTTATGAAACCATTTTTAGAAGCACCTTTTATGAGAGGTTTTTTTGTGTACTAGACAGTCCTTTAAAGATGACCCTGTGGAGTACAATAGATGGGACAAACAGTGAGAGGCAAGTTTCAGATTGCTTTTGAATAACATCTAAATCTTCATGGTGGCCCCTTTGATGTAAGCCCAAGGGGACTGACCACCTGTGTTGCTTTGTGCAGTGACGATTTGTTAATCAGGAAAATAAGAAATACAATATGGCCTCAAGTAAACCTTTAAGTAATCTTAGATGAAATTTAGATTTTTTCTTCATGATCTTTACATTATTCTTTACACAAAATAAATAATTTCAGCAACTTTAACTGTTTAATTCTGTGGTTTTGCATCCAGACTTCCAAGAAGATAGTTTCTTCTTCTTTTTTTAAAAAATATTTTCCATATACTTCCTAGATTAAACTGCATAAACCAGGTTAGATTTTTAAAAAGAAAAATCAATGTATATGACCAGTTCTTTCTTACAGCTTTAGATGTGAAGTTCATGCAGGGTTTTTTTCATTCACAAGTCATTACTGATTATTGAATGTATTTAAGTAGCCACTACTATAGCACAGTCTCCTGTGCCCTGATTTTTTCCCTAAGAATAAACAAATGAACAAACAGTTATTATTTTACAGTCATTTAGAAAGACAAAGTGAAGTAAACTGGTT
This sequence comes from Harpia harpyja, assembly GCF_026419915.1. NCBI lineage: Eukaryota > Metazoa > Chordata > Aves > Accipitriformes > Accipitridae > Harpia > Harpia harpyja. Next base: position 21,081,207 of record NC_068950.1, on the reverse strand, counting down.
TTATAGGATAATAAATGCTGATGTTCACACTTTCTTCCTTCTCTGGATTTCAATACTGATCAATGAGGCAATAACAGATATTTTTCAGTTTTTATATTGGCTGTAAATCAACTGTGCTGCAGTCATCTGAAGTGGCAGTAAATACCCCCCTCTTTATAATTTCCTGGACATTAAAAATTGTATCAATTTCTTTGACTAGGAAGTTAATGTCAAGAGGATATATTTGACCTTGAATTTGAGTAATAAAGTCCTGGACTGGTAAGCATCCTAGTATTTAAGGCACTTGCCAGTAATTTTTTCCTTCTCAAAGAGAGACTGCAAAGGGAATAATGAGGGATTATTCCAGGTGAGCCTACAGAAATGTGAGAATACTGTCTTCTAGACTGAGCAATGGTCTTTCTCCAAGAGGTCCAAATGATCACTAATGTCAAGTTTTCTTCAACAATGACATTTTAGCTTAATTGTCGTGTTTTTTCTGGAACACATATCTGAAGGAAAACTCATCCCTGTTTAGGTACAACTGTAATTAGAGAAAAAGTTGCTAGGGAGTTCATAAACTACAGATACTCTTGGATGAAGAGCTGAGTGGCTGAGAAATGTCAGTCTAGTTCAGACAAGGACACAGAGTTGGGTTCAAGCCTGTGACACTGGTATAAAGGAGTTTTAAGTCCATGAAGTTATACTGGTTTGAGTGTTATGGGAAAGTATTGGGTCCTCCAGACTCGTTTTGCAGATTAAGACACTATAGTAAATTTAACTTTGAAATGGCTTACAGGCCCTCCTCATTCTTCAGGACCTGGCATCAAATCTATCTTTTAGTATGTAGCCCATTAAGTGACAAGACCAAGAGCTCTGTTCTGTGACATGCTGAACATCTGCTGAAAGACAATATCCTAAATATTCCTCCAACTTCAATCATCACCACAGGGGCTTGGAAAAGCTGAGAAGCTCAGGCTGCTGCTGTCCTAGGCTGGTTAGCCCCACATCTCCCTGTTGATGTCTAGAGCACTTCTAGCATGCACCTGGGAGTGCACATCCTGGTTTTCTTCAAACCAGGCCCTGGATCATAGGCTGAGCATTCAGAAACCCAAGCATAGGCTAAGGTGGGAACATGTGCCAATCAAACTTGTGTGTTTGGTTAAATGAGTTGGCTAGTTAGAGTGGCAACCTGCTTAAGAGGTGGGGTAGAATACAATGACATTGATCTATGACATCATTATTTTACTTTAGGACATTGCAACACCATCAAATTACTTTAAGTATGACATCATCCTTTTGTGTCCTATTGCGCTTTCACCTCCAGTTTTCTGACATAATGAGATGGGGATCTTGGTGATAATGGTCCTCTCTGCCACAGAAACCTTGTCTACCTCCAGAGCAGTGTCCTTCCTGGTCACTGAGTGAGACAAAGAGGGGGAAAAAAAAAAAAAGATCACATCAGTGCTAGCAGCATCCAAATACATAAGCACAAAAGGAGAAGTGTAATTAAATTGTGTTGGCAAACTTCTCTTACTACTTTGTGCTGGAAGTTTTATTCGTAGAGTAAATTTTTCTTTCAAAGCAGACCTCTGTGATGTAATTCCATATTAAGGATCTTCTACCATCACCCAGATAAATGTGTTTCTACCTAAATGCTACTGCAAGGTCACAAGTTCCACTTAGGGATTGTTTAGTTCTGTTTGGTATTTTGATATATGTCCTCTTTTCAAGTGAAGTGTTGCCGCCTTTGCCTTGCTTACTTTAAATCTACCATTGGGATTAATTTGGTTATTTACTCTCAGTAATGGAAATAAGTCAAAGGGGAAATGTTTCACACACTGAGCAGGCACCATGTTCTTCTGGTATGAGCATTCTTTTCCTTTGTTTTTGAAACAATCTTTTGATTTCTTAGGCTTTCCCTTCATGACATTTAGGAGAAAAGGAAACTGCTGTTCAATATGGGATGCCTGGGATTTCTGTTTTATATTACACTTTTTAAATATTTGAACTGTGCTTCAGGACGGAACAAATTAGAGCTGAAACTGCAGGGTGGGTAAGAAGTTTCAAGGTTTCCTTATTTGGTTTTCAGAGGTCTATATTTACCCTACTCTGTTTTATATTGTGAAGTACCCTTTCTGCTCACTCTGAACAGTCTTTTTACTGGTAGCAGGCTCCTAACTAATAGTTACCTGCACAGCAGCTGCTAATCTTCTCCATTACTATGTTCTTCAAAGAAAAAAAGAAAACCCACCAACAAAAAAAAGCAGATTTCTTCTGCTATGTACTTTGACAGACATATGAAAACTTCCCTCATGCACTGCTTCATTTTTGTTTATTCCCTCTGCCTATCTTAAAGCACAATTTTTTGTATCCTGATTTCAGCTTTGAAAAAACCTAACTCTTAAACCAAAGTGTTTTCCTTAGTAAGAAGCAGGTGAATCATAGATCTGCATGTTGCAATTTTGTTCAGCAGGACACATGCAGTACTGGCACTACAAGCTGGTGCCTTCCCTGAGTTCCATCTAGAAACTAGCGTTCAGTTCATATGCTTGCAACAAGGTGATGTATAATCTCCTTGCTATTGTATTGGCCATGTTTGTTGTACGATAGAAACTTGAGAGAGATTGACTTGTTCAATAGAAGGGCAAGTGAGATGAAACTCATTTCCTGACATATTTTATCTGTGCCAGTGGTTTGGTGGTTCTTATATACAGTAAGCAATAAAACTAGTTAAAAGATCATTAAATAACTCCCATGAAGTTATAACAATGCAATTAAAAAATCTAAAAAATACAGAGCACCTTGCATCACGGAGCCCTTTAATCAGTCTTTTCCTGGGCTGCGTTCAGACCAGTGACCATAAATCTACCAGCTATCCAATCTCCAGCACCATATTTCCTCTTTTGCTCTGAGTTCTTGGGCCACTATGGAGAGAGAGACAAAATCTTGCAATACTCGCTATGGTGTGCCAAGCAGCTGTTCAAAGCCAGAGAAATTGCTTTGAACAAGGCAGAGAGAAGTTCTGATTTTAAACTTCCATATTAAAGTAGTAATGAACTGTATTTTTGTACATAGCTTTGAAAATCCCCACTGTGGAATCATGCACTATCAAGGGTCATTTTAATAACATTGATTATTAAAAGACACAGCTCCCAGTGTAAAAACAGAACTCATTAGAATTCAGGATAAAGCTGATTACAGAGGAATGCGTAAAATTGAATACTAAGAAGATTCAGAAGAGCTGCGTATCAGTGCTATATTCCAAAGGGAAATCCATCATGTGCTTACTGTCCCAGTCAGTGGTACCCAAAGGCAATGTGTACCTCTGTGAGTGTACCCTACTGGAGAGGGAACTCTCAGAGTTTGGCCAAGGGTAACTATAAATATTAAAACCTTTATTATCAATGTTTGATAGAAGCATAAAAAATTTATAGTTGTGTACAAATTCCTTCTTTTGCAGAGGAGACGCAAGAGATTTTATAATGCCACTATTAAGTCACTTTTTTTTTCTTTTAGACAGAATCTAATTATTTCTGCCCAAATTTCTTTCTTTGTTAATAGAGGTAGCATCATCCAAAAGAAGTAAAATAGAATGAATAGCTGAAGCCCTATATATAGTTAAATAGTAGGTTCTGTATCAAGGTCGTTCAGACAGACTGCTGTGCTATGTTTTCTTTCTTTTTTTTTTTTTTTTTTTTTTTTAATTTCCAATCCCTTAGCCCCTCTGCCTCCTTTTACTATTCAGTATGTGTTTGTCACAGACTGTGTCTTGTTTAGAAACAAATGCATTCAGACATCTCTGGTACTTACAAAAGCGGTCTCAAATTACAGCAATCATTAACATAACAGTAACACATAAGAGTTATCCAGCACATTGAAAGCTTCACAGGTTTTTTTCAATGTGCTCTGTAACTGCACAAGACAGAAATGAAAGGGGAATATCTACCTAAATGTAAATTTCCACCTGCCCATAACATGCAAATGGAATTACTTTCCACATTGTTGAGAAAATTCATTAAATGGATGTAGAATCTTGTCAGTGAGAATCACCTTGTTTTGTAGTGGGAAGCTATATGAGACATGGCAACACTTATATATTTAAAATATGATTATCGTAATTAAAATGTAGAATTAACCAATCCTGCACTATTTGTGATGATTGAATGATAAATACAAACATTCTGCAAAATACGGTGTGCCAAGAAACTAACTTAGAAGAGGATATAGTCATTAACTGCACTAGTATCATTACAGAAATTCATTTTATAGTTCTGTTGTGAAGTACACAAAAAATCAGATAGGACAGATCAGATTTCCACATTTTACTACTGTTTTCTGCCTTCTCAATTGGTGTCTTTTAAGTGCCCAAAGACACAGTACTCCTCAGGACCCTTTCCCCTCTCCCAGCATCACCTCCAGTAAGGCCTCAACTCAGCCGTATCTCTGTGGTACTCTGCAACATATAATCAATAATAATCTCTTCAGTTCGTCTTGTGCCCTGTGCAAGTCTATTAACATTATTGTTGCAGAAGCACTTGAGAGAGTCATAGAGGGGGAACACCCCCCCAGCCATTTAAAATACGTTCCTAGGCTTCCTGTCCTCCCACATAATGTGTACTACCATGCTGCCATGGCCCTGCTGTAGCTAGTAGGCCTGCGGAAAATAATACAGATCCTTTTGGCTTTCAAAGCAAACTAGACTGTGTGGCCAACACGGTGTATATAACTGTGTGGATTTTCATATATTTTGAGCAAAAATGCACTACCCCCCTCCCCCCCCCCGATTTAGATGTAGTAATATGTTTATGGTGATACTGCTATTGCCCTACCAAATTACAATGTTCAGCTCAGTTACATTGCTATAAGTTTAATTTAGAACAACAAAAGGCATCATAATATTAAGATAATCAAAACTATACAAATATCTGAAATTTCCTTTGTATAAATCAATCTAGTTTTGAATAGACAAAGACTATAATACATTTTGCTGCAACCTAGGACAAAGTGCTATGTGTTGTAAAGAGTTTCAGTAAATGTCCCCGGACCCTCTCAGCTGTAAATGAATGTTTTTGAATAACACCAGTAATCTGAAGGTAATTAAAGTAGTTTATGTAAGGTGCAATAAACAGCCGTTGTTGTGTCTACAGAACATTACTTTATGCTACTGTGAAGATGATGTCTTTTTAGCCTCCTAGCTGTTTTGAAAAAAAATTCAGAGGCCACTAGTCTGAAAGAAACAAGGACAAGATAATAACTAGAGACGCAATTAATCCCTGTGCTTTGGAATAGTACAAATTGTTACAACAAGCACAGAGAAAGCTGTACAGAGGTTATAGGAAGGCAAGTTAATGCAATGCTTAAAAAAAAAACAAACAGAGTGTTAGAAAGACCTAAATTACAAGAGCAAAGAAATGAAAATACAACTTAATAAGAAACAAATGTTGCATGCTGTGTATTAACACCAGAATGCTTGCAGAAAATATGGAAAAGTCTTTGTTTACTCAACCCTTACTCGTGGGCAAAGGTTTACATAAACTGGGCTTCTTTCCTGATCACATGTGGGAAGTCCTATGAGGATGGGTAGTCAATAGGGCTTCTCAGTCAGTTGAAATCAGGCATGTTTGGATTCAGTCATTCAGGGTAAAAACCTGGCCCCATTAATTGTCAGCAAAAAGCTCCCATTTTATCAGTGGGGCCAGAATCCCACTAATGCACCAGGTTCCACCTCTGTTGCCAGGACTGGCTTCAATAAGAGCGACACAGAGTGCTGGCAGCGGGGATCCGTTGCTGGATCTCAGCCGTTGCTCCTGTACGTCAGCACACATTGCTGTGTGTCTTCCCAAACCTTTTCTGGTGTTCTCTTTCACTTACTGGCAGCAATGAGCTTTCATCTTATATGCAAAGAAGGAAACAGTAGCAATAAAAATTCTCATTAATGAACATACAGAGCAGATCTTGCTTTCAGTCATGCCCTTTCAACTCCACTGAACTCAAGGCCATCTTGCCTCTTTTACCAGGACTCTCTCAAGCCTGCATCACCTCCAGAAATCCAGAGAGCCTTTGGGAGGCTAAGTGCCAGGACCAAGAAAGTGGAGGTTTATGTAGTGGGACATCAGGGTGGGAAGGGAAAATGCACCTAGAAAGGACCACAGCAGGTGATGTAAACCCTTAGTACAGTCCATGGTGATTTAATGAAAGTAAGTCAGAATAAATAAATATCTGACTCAGAATCAAGATGCAGATGACCTAGTCTGAATGGGAACTACATTGCAGTTGACCCGTTGCATTGCTAAATTAACCTCCTCAAGGGGAAGGGATGAAAGTTATGTACTTTTTTTTCTGCTTTAAAAAAGGTTTTAATAATTCAAAGAAAAGTCTAATGTTGGTAAATGCACGTGGTAAGTACTCGGATTGAATTAATTCCTTTCTTTGTGTGCTGACATCCTACTCACTGCATAGGGAGATTCTACAGATGTACAGAAGTGCTGCACAGGATGGGATGTTTCTTTATGGCATTTCCGTGTGCTTTAAATCTCTGAAGAGTTTTCTGTGTGTGTGTTTTATATTGAGTCATTAAGTACAAAAACAAACTTATTCACAAACCAGCTTTGATCTAGGTTTCCTGTGATTTATCTCTGCTGTCTATAGCATGCACTGAAATCCTACCTGATTGTTATTAGCTCCCCAAATATTTATATCACTCCAGATAATCAATGCTTATCACAGTCAATACAGATGTTACGAGTTCCTCAAAGAAAGGCACTGTCAGCATAATAGCTTTTTAATTATTGCAGCATATGTTTTCAAATGAGTCTTTTGTTTACAGTATCAATTAATCAGAGTAACCATATATATCTAATTAATACATGATGTTAAAAATATTGTATGTGTAAATTACAGCTTTTCCCACTAAATGTATGAAGCAATAATGCAATGTCTTAGAGGTATTAATGTTCACTTAATTAATTAAAATCATGTTGCTAGTGCTGTTTTCTGTTTTCATTCCCTTGTGTTTGCACTCTACAGGATGTTTTTCATTCAACTGCGGTGTAAAACATATTTGCTTGTGGGGGTTTGGTGATATAAAGTATTTGACTGGCACGAGTACATTAGTTATTCTACACATAACTGAAAACATAAATGCAATATTTGGAGAAGAAGTAGAGATAGCAGCATCTACTGGTTAGAAAGATGCAGACGACATGTTTTTGTTATCAAGTGTGCTGTAAGTTCATGGGGAAGTTCAGCAGAGAACATGCTGAGCCCTCCTGTCCCTCAGCTTCCCAGCTTTATGTAGCCTCTTACTCCCTGCACCATTTTGAAGTTCACCAAAAAGAAGTGCAATATTTCTTTTTTTTTTTTTTTCAAAAGAAATTTCAGAGAAAACTTCTGTATTATCTACTTTGTTAAGGAAGACTTAATGTTCATCTACCTCCTAACAAAATCTAGTCTAGGAACATCACAAGAATATTTCTATAGGCAGCACAGTCATGCTTCAAAGAGGGGAATTACTCTGTTTCTTTTTAAATGTACTTGCTGCTCATGCAAGATATCAGGGAGCCAGTTCTGAATCAGAATATTGTGTCTGTCTTCTGGATAGATACAAATCAGAAGAAAGATATAAGACAAATCAGTGTGAGGATTTTTCATGCCTTAACTACCTAAAATTTCAACTATTTCCTGTCTAAAGAAGTTGTTGCAGGCAAAATACACATTTTTGTAAAGGAAGAAAACATTTTTTGTTGAACACCTGAGAGAAACAGTCTCTGGATCTAAAAAGGTCTTTGGAAAAACCTAAAATATTTTCTAAGTAAATAATAAGTACATCTTGCTTTTTCAGGGATTAATTTCTTCTATAATTTTTTTTATATCCTCTTTATCAGGCATATGATAACCTGGGAGTTTGAAACACCAAAGCACAGAGAAGACAAGCATTAGTGGATAATAAGTATTTCCCAGGTACAAAGACTATTGACCATAAAAATGGTTTAAAACCATGAGAAAGGCAGTTAAACCAGTGAAAAGGCTCTTACTGTAAGATTTCAGAGGGCTCTGGATATTGGGTCCTTTATATATTTTTGTATCTCTGTATTGACAGGAATACAAGAATTGACATATTTGCTTATTTCAGTAGTCTGGCCTTCAATAGTGACCTCATCTTGAGCTGTAATACAAGTCTTATGTGCTGTACAAGTCTTATTTACTCACTATAGCTGATGTCCTGGAGCACTGGATTGTGATGCCAGATATTTTTAGTCTAACCTACTAAATCTGTCAATAAAAAATTTAAAATAATGCTTAAAGCATGTACATATTTATGTTCAGTATTTATTTTTCTATCTTTGGATTCACTTCTCGCTAAAATTAAAAATATTTTTGAAATGGTTGAACATGTTGCTTTTATTACTGTTCTAATGCCATGAATCTACAATTTTTTGGTTCTGATGTATACAGATATATACACACGCACATATATATATATATGCACACAGAAGCAGACATATATATGTCTGCTGAAATTCTTGGTACTTCTAACTCACAATGATTACAATAATCAAAGCTTTTCTTGAAAATCCCTGCTCCTGGGTTCACCGGATTAGTTCAAAATTTCACCTCTTCGAAACGCAGGCTTCCTGGAACTTCAAAACCACCCTGTAAATCTGAATATTCCAGTCCAGATTCAAAAACCATATAACATTAGTAAGTTGTCTGTGTATTTAAAAGGAGAGAATAAGTTGGATAAACACTTATTTGAAAGTTTATAACCAGGCTGGATGAGTCTTCTACTGCTATTTTTTGCAGGCATACAGACTGGCTATTTTACAAGTGGCGCTGCATAATCATTGTAGGTCTCCAAAGACTCTATGTCTAGTTACGTTATCTATCAAAGGCATGTCTCTACTGCTAGAAGATGATATCTTATATACCATGTTTATTGTTGCTTACTAGAATCATTTAAGTTGAAAAAGACCTTTAAGATCATCGAGTCCAACCGTAAGTGAAGAATTCAGATGAGGTTTGTTTTTGGGTTTTTTTTTTTTGAATGAGACTTTTTTTTCTAACAGGTTTGTTTTGTTCAGGACCTGGTTAGAAACACTTTCCTGATTTTATATATTTTCACTTTCCAAATTCGAAGTGATGGCTCTAGCTCACTTAGATGGTGTCATAAGACCATTGACCACTATCACAAGACTATTTAAAGATGCAAACTAAAAAGTATGCTAAGCTTAAATTGACTTAATTCGGGATTGAATGTCAGCTCTTGTTCCTAGAAAACAATTGCACGTATGTAGATAGTTTTCGATGCAGTGGATAAAATCTGATTTCTTTTGTACAACAACTTTGCTGAAGAATTCTGACAAATGTGATACTCATGCTGTGTGAATGACTGGTTCCGTTCATGTAAAATCTGTAACAATTCAGGGTAACACCCAGTGCAATGGCTTTGTATTTACTTCCCAGATGCCTAAGTGGGAATAAAGCACTAGCTGTTGACCTGGAAATGTAAATACAAAAGAAAATTGGAAAAAAAGGACAATGTTAGTAATGTAAATTCCATTTTAAGATTAAGGAAATAGTCACAGGAAATAGTTGTGTTTGAGCATACTGTTCCTCTGTTGATTTCTATTTCGATCCATACCTTAATACCATCTCTTTTACACCATTGAAATATAGAGAAAGAGTTTTAATGCAGATAGTTACAGTCATGGTAACAACCCTTATTCTAATGAGCTGAGGTGTATTCGTGAGCTGTATCCTCAGTGAGCTGGTTTGTTGCATTGATTTCCAAGGACAATAACTTTAGGATATTCAGTGCCACTGAACTTGCATGCACTAGAAGGGCAGTAGATTAAAAGATGATCCACTGTTTTTCTTCAGCATAGATTGGTTCTCTTCAAGTAAAGTTTCAGGTCATTTCTGGGGCATGATCGCAGGTAAATGAGCACTGATTTTATTGGCCTGTCTGGTAGATAAGAAGGTTTCAGTTTTAATGAATGCAAGATCAAATATTTGACAAAAAGTAAAAAGCAAAGACCGGAGGTATATATCCTAAAGAGAAAGAGAGAGGAGAATAATGAGTTTGAAAGGAATAAAACACAGATTGTTTAGTGGAAAAGAATGCTACAAAGGTCTCCATGTGAATCTTTGGTTCCAAGAGTTTCTGCCAATTCTTTTTATTACTATTTCAAGTAACCAGGTACATATGGCATGTTTGTAAGTAAAGCAGTCAATGAAGTTAGTTACACCTCTGCATTTATTACCTTACCCCTGAGTATTATTAACTTTTACATTCCCCATAAAATATAATTTATCACTTAAATAATTTGCTTTGTGTCAGGGTTCAGTGTGCTCCAGTGCTTTCCTGCTCATTAAATGAGATATTTTTACTTAATGAGCCCAGGATGTCCTTTGCATTTAACATTAGAATTGATTTCAAACACTCCATTTTTCTAACATATTTGTGTGTAATTTCAGAATGTGGACTTCATCCCACTATCTTATGCTGAAGGAAAAAGAGCTACAAAGAATAATGATCCATGAATTCTACAGAGGGACACAGTAAGTATGGGTGAATAATTTAAAAAAACCCTATTATCTGCACTTTGCATTCTTTCATCTAGTTTGGAAGTTTGACTTACTATTTGAGCCTGATGCATTTATTACATACATAATACTCCATTAGGAAAGTGTTTTTTGAAGGGACAGCAAGATAGTGATTTCCATGAAATTAACAGAATATAAAAATAATCCTGCCCTTGGATGTATGTGTGTGATATGCTGATTCATGTAACAGACAGGAAGTCTTCCAAAGGTACGGAGTTCACATATAAAATATATATCCATAGGATAAATGAATATCGTAGAACTCTAGCAATGTGCACCTAATGGGGATCTGGTTATTCTCTTTGCAATTGCAAATAACCACTTTGCAATTAATTAATAAAATCTGAGTAGAGAAACCCTCTGTTGTGCAGTAAATAATTTGTTCATAACGGTTACTGGAACAGAAAAGCAGCCCGAACCTCTGAGCTACCAGGGCAATTCCAGGATAAACACTGTACTACTACACTTTAAATGGAATTTCACCACCAGCTAGATCTCAAGGAGTCAGTGAGTAGTATATTACGGATTCATGACTGGGTGTTCATTTGAGTCCATTATAACAAATGTGACCATCTGTGCATCAGCTGTACACCACCAAAGTGCAGGGCACTAGTCTGATCAGCGAGGTGCTCGTGATCCATGGCATTGCACATGGCATGAAACACTCAATAAAGGATCGTAAAGCTGAAATTTAATCCCATAAGAAACGCTAATATTGCAATACAGATATTTTTTATTCTGAGTGGAAAGTGAAAAATTAGTAACTTAGGAAATAAGCAAAAGTAAAACATTGGTGTATTTAACTGAACTTAAAAGTTTCATTTCCAGACTGTTTTTAGCCATCATTAAACCTCATATGTGTATTTTGCCATGGTTGCAGTGTCTCACCTGATTAACAGCTTGGGCCTTTCTGTTTGTTCTTCTGGACCAGGTTCCTTGGCTGGACTGCTTTTCCTATGAGGCATGTGCAGTCATCTAACTGCTGTGAGTCAGCTGAATGTGGTGGAAGCATATATTGTGGGATGTGCCATGCTTACCATGGAATACAGTGAGCAAAGGAGAGCAAATATGAGGGGAGCACAGGTCCCCGAACTGCAGGTAGGCAGTCTATGCCTTGGTGTGGCAGTTCAGTAGCCTTCCTCAACACATTGTCATGTTTACCAAGGGAAGTTTTAAAATTCTTATTAGACAGTACCATGTTATTTGAAAAAAGTTTTTAAAATCATGAAATAATACTGCATGAGACTGTGCCATGCCTTATAGGTCAAGGAGAAAAGGAACATTTTCCTAGTTATGGTAATAGCCTTAACATAGTAGTGTGATTATCCACACAAATGTACTAAATGTGAAATCTTTATCTTTGTCATGTAGGGAGAGAAAAACAAATGTAAAATGTAGGACTCTTGATTATAATTTAGCAAAGGGCAAACACACCCAGGTTACTTATTAACGTTATCTCATAATTGAACAGGCTATTAAATAACATATAACTCTGATACGGATTGGGGAAACAATGTCTTCAAATGGGTAAAGTGTAAGGGAACCTGCACTCTTCTCTTGATGCTACCATCAGGGATTGTATCACATACTCCCAGGAAATTGGTTTATTTTGCTTTTCCTTACTGTCCTTCATCCATTTTGTCCATTTAAGCTGCAGATAGTTAAGGTTGGTACGCTCAAGCAACCTGAATTAAGAATGCACAATTTTTTTTTCATATTTTCAAATTTTTCACTGTAAAATGAAAAGGAAGAGGGTTTTTTTCGCAAAAACTAATAGTACAGTTTGCTCCAGAGAAATACTGAAATAGTACTTTAGGTACTTACTGAAGTCAGCAATATTGTAGCGTATTTACATGGACTGATGAGACCTCAAAAGAATAAGACACTTTTATTTCTTCTGATTCTATAATAAAAATAGATGTGCCCTTCATTTCATTACAGTTTTAAGGAAGGATGTGAGGTATTTAAAACTTTGTTTGAATTACTTTACTAGATGATAATTATCATTGACTGTTATGTTTCAAACTCTAATGCCAAAGAATTTATTTTTTAAATGAAAAATAAGAGATCTCAGTAAGATATCTAACTGAAATAAAAATCCATTAAAAAATGAATCATCTGTGCTCTGGTTGGATAGCAATTTGGTTGCTCTGGGTGGATAATAATTTGATTGCTAGAGAATAAAAATCCTGGGGATGTCTCAGTGTACACAGAAGGGAAAATGTGATGACTACACCTACTTGAGAAATTACTACGATGAGTCAGCAAGACTTTTGGGAGAGGGGTTTTCTGTGTTGCTGAGTTAGAGTCAAGACTGGACCTGTGGTTGCAGTAAAACAGGAGCTTTTCTCCCCTTTAGCTTATACGAGTCTTACAGACAAATACAAGTTTTAAGAAAATGTAGGGATATTATAGAGGGGTAACCCTATCTATTCGTATGACTGACAGTTTCCATTTTATTACTATGTGTACAGCTGATCACGGTACATGTATTAGGATATAATTCTCCCACTGGGGAACTGCCAAGGCCGGTTTTTGGTTGCTGTTATTGTTGTTTTAGTTGATGGTGTAAGCCTAAGACTGTTTGTTGTGGGAAGTCTCTGGCTGACTAGGCAAAACCCACAGCAAACCACTCACGCAAGAGGTATTGCAGAGCTGTTGTCATTGTCACTAATGAAAAGGGACTAACAAGTGCCCTGCAGCCTAACTGGAGGATCTTCATATGGGGCATCTCAGGGAAGTGAGGAACACAGCAACCTAAGCCAATACCCTGATTTTTCTCTGCTATTCAAGGTCCCTTGTCTGAGACCAGAAATGGTTGAAGAGGCAATAAATGTCAGATGGATACACATGTTGTTTAAGGCGTAGTCCATTGCTCCACTGGGCTTGTATCAAAGGCTCCAGTATATGTATCTGTAGGCAACAAATTTCATTTAGATTTATATTTGGTTTGTAAATCAACCATTTGTAGTTGAGAAATAATCTATGTGGTTTCAGGAGAGGGTGAGATAAAGGTGCTTATCAGATTCCTTTTGGGGATGGCAGTAAGTAGTTTATAGCCAATTTCAGTTAACATAAACCTTCCATAAATAAGATACATAACTTTTTACACATGTAGGCTAAGGCCAAAGGCTCCCTTCACTCTTTGAGAGCACTGACATTAAATTTTTTATTAGCACCCATGATGAATAATGCACTTGACTTCAGTTTTGACTGTACTATTGGGAGAAACTACCACGTATTTCTTGAAGATGTCCATAAATAGCCAACTCTAATGCTAAAGAAAAGTTTATTTTTCTTTTAAATTAATTACTTCGTTGAGTTTAAGTTGTTTACCTCCTGATGTGTGCGGCCTTTCTTGCAGCACTGGTATCCCTGTTGCTGCCATTGTATTTTTTTGTGTGGTCATGGCTGCCTTTCAAGCTATCGTTTCTTTATGTCCCGGGGCTATGTGGTATACTTTTACAGAAGGGTCCTGGATCTAATACTGCCACTGTTGTCCACTTTGCCCATACTGTGTATACTTGCAGATGCTCACAAACTCTTGCAGAGAAATGTGAATTGCTGTTCTAAAGTCTTCTAAGCACTAGGGATTGTCTTTGTTCACACTATCTGCTGCTGCGCATGAGTTCATCTGGAGGTATTTGTGCACTCTTCTGCTTTTATAGCTCAGATTCTTCAGGCTTTTCTATTTGAGTCTTGCAGTGCTTTGACTTCTCTGTTATGTTTGGGATGCTCCCATATTGGTTTCAATTTGGCTGGAGTAGCTTCCCTTGCTTGCAAAATTCCAGGCTTCATTTTAGATCTTCCATACTCTCTTTCTGAGTGTTCTATACCAAATCCCAAACAGCATCTGGCTTTCAACCAGGAATTTACCCTTCCCTCCATATAGTGGGATCAGTTGTAGTTCAGCCTGAGATCAATTAGACACCTTTGTGTTTTCTCTCTCTTTTTGTACTGCTTGCTTGAAACTGACTTGTTTCTTTTTGCATTGGGAACATATTGCATGTACGCTGATTCAAATCTCTTTCTAACCACTGCAAGTCTTAAATAAACTTTGAAGTAGATATTTGCTGAAAGTTGCAAGTGATGCAGGGCAGAATTTTTCAGGGAAGCTAAACTGCAGTGAGAAATGCTAAGCAGCCTAGAACTTTGACCTGATTTTCTGAATTTTCTGAACTGTAATCTGAAAATTGCAATTTAATTAAAGAAAAAAAGAGTCTGTAAATGAAGCTGGTTCTGTTGTTCATGAATCTTAAAACTTTGCCAATCTGCAACAATTTCCTTTTTTTACATGTTAAGAGCACAATGCCTCCATGAGGAAAATGGGCTTGATTGTCATTAGGCATTGTACTGTATTAATGGCACTGGTTCACTCATATTTTATTCATTAAATAATATTTGTCAATGTGTTTTTCTATTTTAAACTCTTACTGTAAAAGAGAGCATTATCACCTCAGAGCATTTGGTTCCTAGAGTGAATGCCAATACTATCCAGTCACGCCATATTCTCCTAATTATGCTGAGGGTTTCTTTCCTAACAGCATTTATTTTAGGGTGTCAACAATTCTTCAGTTAAATGTAGTGTAAAGTGCACTTATTTAGCAAACTTGTCCTTCAGAAAAGGGTTTTTTTGTCTTTAAAACACCGCTAGATTGTTTCTTTCTGTCAG
This sequence comes from Harpia harpyja, assembly GCF_026419915.1. Lineage (NCBI taxonomy): Eukaryota > Metazoa > Chordata > Aves > Accipitriformes > Accipitridae > Harpia > Harpia harpyja. The sequence goes on along the minus strand of NC_068950.1, from coordinate 21,065,951 downwards.
TGCATAATACAGTAGAAATCTTAAATCAATAACACTTTTTATTCCTATGCAATTGATGCATAACATCCTTCTTCACACAGAGGTTTAATGTGTTGTAAATTAATTATCTGGAATGAGTACAGGGTCAATGGACCTTGGTATGACTGGGATGTAATGTTAAAGTTTTCCATTTCCTCCCAGCCCTGCTCAGCTCTCTTGCCGACTCTTTTATATGTGTCAGTTATGCCATCTTCTGCAGTTTGTTCCCTTAAGTGTTGTTAATGCCCCTCTAGGGCTTGATTGATAGGAAAAATTTACTTTACCATAAATTTGTCCAACAACTGTCTGTCTTCTGAAGATGGACTATCTTTATTAACTTTACTTGTATAATGCTTCTTAGTAAACTATTCTTACTCTTACAGAAGCTTAAAATAATAGCCTTATTTTAAATCATAATGAGATTGCAAATATTCTGCATAAGCAGATACAGACCTAATTTTTGGCTTTTAGGTGCCTCAAAATTAATCAACTATGCTTGAAGTTTCTGGCAGGAGAAGTTTTGCTTTACTGCTTCTACACAGCAAACCACACAGATGAATAAAACTGCTATTAGCTGTGAAAAAAATGCTGAGGGAAAGATTCTCAGCCATGAACAGTGCAATTAAAACAGGCATTCACTGGGTTTAAAGTAGCCACTTCCCTTTAAAAATCGGAGAGGCCACCTCTATTACTTTTTTTGAAGCCAGCTTGGCTATTAGTTGCTAGGGTAACAAGATCCAAGATAGTAAATAAGGCCTGTCCAGGCAGCACAGTGTTATGGGGGGGGGTCCAAAATAAGAAGGAAATGCTGGCAGGAACATTCAATTATAGATTGTTTTTATTTATTTATTTATTGTATTTATTTATTTATTTATTTTATTTATATATTTATCTATCTTTTTACTGCAAGAAGGATGATCAAAATATGTATACATTCATAATTAAAAAGGTCCTGATACTGCAGCATTTTAATTGTCTTCTCTGAGTAACAGATGACACTAAACTAGACAGCAAACACTTCAAATCTCACTGAAAGAAAAGGGATGCTACTTAAAACTCATGGCATGTTGGTGGGATCAATTTAATGTACTGTGCTGTGTCAATGTCACTTTCATAAACTTTTGCTGAAGTGCTTTTCCTACTGTATGTTGAATGATGTTGTCAGGACTGTGAGTCAGGGGTACGGTGGATTCAAGTCTACTTTACTTCCCTTGATGAAAAGGTCACTGCCACTTGTAAATCTGTTTTACTCCCTGCACAGTTGTTAGTGTCAAAGTCTGTCAGCTCTGTGGGATGTTAAAATTATACAACTGTGGTAGGAACAAGGATCACAAATTCCCAAGTGGTACGTCCCAAGAAAAAGTCTCTGATCTTTGTGTAAAAGTTATGTAGAAAGTTTTTCATTCAGGATTTTCAGCTCACTTTGGCTTGATTGCAGAAATAAACAGTATTTCTGTTTCATGCCTCCCATCTGGTGGGCCTTCCCCAATGATAGCTCATCACAGCTGTGGGCTACAGACATAGTAAGTGAAACAATCCCCTCTGCTTTATATTTTTAAGGCTGTAAGGGCTCCAATTAGAGCACAATTAAAACTTGGCCTGCGTTGCGTTATGTGATTATGTTTTGACAAATCGTCACAATAGATCAGCTTCACAAGGCCTCACAATTATTCATAAATTATTTGGAAAATACAAGTAATAAACAAGAAATAAAACAACTGACCAACTGTGGGGGAAAACAACTAATCCCCAACCCAACCTTCCAACAAATGCTAGTAATGCAAATATTAAAAACGTCAAAAAACTAAGCTCTTTTTTCCCTTACTCATAGCATCATCTGAACTGTTTTGTGCATATGCAAAGACAATATTTTATTCAGCAGTTTTCCAATATAAGTAGTCATACTTTACGAGTGAATTGCAGCAAATGCAACAAGAGCAAAACCAGCTGGAGTGCCAACTGCAGACATGTCCTGCTGAGTTTGATTATGACATAAAGAGTTTTTGAAGTTTTATGCTCTGGCTGTACAGGAGATGGACACAAAGTTCTTTGCATGTGAAGTATGGCCAAAGCTTTTAGATGGTCAATTGCCTGCTTAATCCAAAGGCCTCTGCTAAGACAGAGTCAAGTTTTTCATACTGTGAGGTATTTCCATATGACCTTGCAACTAAATTGATTTTTGATCTGAGTGGAGTAGTTTGCTGCTGAGGAGACAGAACGGGACCTGAAGGGGGCAAACACTGAATCTTTTTGGCTTGACTTTCAGTCAAGGTAACTCACAGGGGTCCTGAAGGTGATGCAAGTAAACATCTGCCAAGTGAATCTTCATGTCAAGGCAGCCATTGTGGGTGAGCTGGGGTAGGCAGCCATGGGTGCACGTATATCAGTGTGCCAAGTAACCATCAGCATGAGAGGGAAGAGCACATGCCAAGATCCTGGTTTCATTTTGCCTTATTTTTGACTGGAAAATGCTCTTCATGTGCTCCTGGATCTGACCCAGAAGCTGTCTCAGGCATTCATTTCAATGACATGAAAGCAGAATCTTTAATATGAAGTTTTTCTTACTGTCTGTGAATGATTTGAATGACAGATGAGCAAAGAAAAAAAAGGAAAAACTGAAGTTTTAATTACTGTGAGGAAAAATTCACTGCCATCTCTATTAATCACTACCTTGCTTTTATAGATATCTTTTAAAATGTCATCCAATTTGCCTTTAAGATCACAAACACTTCTGCTTAATTCTCCTTCCCTGTCTCCTGAGAGAATTACAATATAAAAATTCACCTTTTCCCTTTCTTATCAAATTCATTTCTACTGTTTGAAATTGCTAAAATCCAAATTGTAGATATTTGTACTTACATAATTAGAAAGCTGAATAGATGCCTGTCATATCAGTGCTTGTGTTTGCTGAAGACTCACAATGTTAGACAGAGGGCATGTCTGAGGAATGTAAACAAACATCCACCTTATCAGGACTTTTACCACTGAGAAATAGAAAATAACATTTTTTCCCTACCCTCTGCCCTCCATTATCCCTCCAATTCTCTAGGCTTTGCTCAATATGCGTTTTCTAATTTTCAACTTTTCTAGGCACAGGTAAATGAAGAACAATGAAGAACTGTTGGAATGATTCACCTAATAAGGGGGAAGAGTGGTTCCATACTCTCAGGTCTGTGTATGCCCATATGATGGGTATCAGATATATAGGTATTTTTTCACTCTGAAATAATATTAAGGAATGTGTATATGCTGATGTGTCTTTATACATATTGGGGATGTTTTAATCCTTTATAAAACCAGATTTTCATAAAACAAATGTTATATGTATTTCAACACAAAATTAGATACCTATTTTTGTTAATAGACAAATCCTGAATAATCAGATTTAATTTGGACCAATCTTCTACATATATTTCTAGGCAAAAAGGAAGTAGAGCCTCGGGCAAAAACTCTGCCAGTATTTAGAGAGCTTTGCAAAAGTTACTTATTGATCAAGCCTACTGACTGAATATTTGAGGTGATTTACAGACAACAAAATGTTTAGGGCATTTTGTGGGACTTCTAGCCTTCCCAGAGAAAAGAGTTGCCTAGGTGTACAAATATCCAGTAAAAATGACTTTACCTTTCCCTTAATAAATTAATTCAAAATACTGAATTTTAAAGTTATTATAAAGCAGTGGAGTCCTTGTGATAAATGAGAGACTACTTAAGTACTCCTTGTTCTTTGAGTTTTATTTAGCCATTACAATCTTCATAAAGATAATCTGAAATTGCCTTGTCAGACACCTGCACAGCAGTATCTCCCAGGTATTGCCAATGTATGTTGCTTACGCTTAGCCCTTGCCTTTCTTCAAATTTTCAGTCGTATCTTTACTGCTTCCTTTCATGACAGACATAATTACACCCCTTTGGGCTTCCTAAATGTCTGTCTTCTACATGTCACCCTACAGAGCTCTGGCTATTTTCTCAGAGTCTGAGATTATTATTATGCATCCCCTCTCTTTTGTTGTATTTTTAATAAAGCTTTCAGCTTTTTTTTTTATATAAATGCACTGAAACACCTTTTCATGTTCATCACAGTTTTCCAGCTGTGCCATCCAAGTCGTGCCTCTTCTTTTTTCTTGTTATTCCAAGAAGGCACTGGCTCTTTTAAATTTCTGTCCTTAAATCTTCTCTGGAAACTTTCCTTTCCCTCTTGGCTTACAAGGTCAATATTTTGGGATACTCCCTCAGATAGACTGCCAAATGCTAGCACTTTATTTTGTAGATACAGTGACATGCTGGCAGGCCCCAGAGCAGTGCTACTAGGTAGTGCTGTAGTCCCGGCTGTGTGCAGATGAAGGATGTCTCTTGTTTTGGACTCTCTTAAGTGACTCCCCTGTTATCCTGGGGACTTACCTTTTTGCTTGCTTACTATGGTCTAGTCTCCAGAATGAATGTTGTTTTGGCAGAGTTGAACCATTCCTAATTTCTCCCCTGCTAATATTTACTTTTGTTTTGAGAATAAAGCCGTTTGATATACATGAGGTGAACCAGACCAGGTATGAAGTTCCTTGGTGTGTCTAGCCCCACCCTGTGAACCTACTTACCAGCCCTAGCATGTGAATTCATGTAAAGATTCCTTGTGTGAATTCTTACTCTGGCAGCCTGAAAACCCCCTTTTTTGCATGTCTAAGACTAGAGGACTTGATGGAGATGTGCAAATTTGTAATAAAGGTTTGAAATGTATGATATGAAGCATCAATATGTTGATGTTAGGCTAGTTGGCTGCATTTTTTTTTTTTTTTTTTTTTGAGAAACAGATGTGTGAGATCTGCATGATGTTACCAGTGGTTCTGGAGAGCTAATGGACTGGACAAAGTTTTTTGAAAAAACTTCAGTTCAAAAATGTGGCTCAAGCAGAGGCTGAAACTGAAGGCCCTGCTCAGCTGAGATGGGAAGTTGGATTTGGTAAGGAGTGAATAAATACCCATGCCAAATCCTCAGCTGCTCTAAATCATAATGGAGGATCTTTCTTCATAAATGATCATTCCCAAACAGAGGCTCTCAGTGGTAATACTAATTCAGGCTGGGAGCGAGAAGAGAGATGTTAATCAAACTATACTAAAAAGGAGAAAGTTTATAAATGTTCTTAATTTGTGATAAACTTTCTGCGCTGAAAAATGAAGTTTATACTGATACTTAAATTTGCAGAAGCATAAAGTCTTTAAAAAAAAAAAGTCACAAAAACCTGTAACGCTTTAACCAGACAAATTGCTTTTCTGCAGACATTTTGAAGGAAAAACAATTAAGAAGAGCTAGTGTATGTGTAAGTGCTAAATATTTGAAACATTCCAAGCCACTGCCACATGATAGCGATCCTGTCCCTGGGGTCAGGATGTTCTCTGGTAATTTCAGTGTGAGGAATCTCTGGGCTAGTGAACCTGCTGGGGAAAAACTGGTGTCCCTTCATTCCTCAGCCAGGATATACTGTGCTTGTATACGTGTTCATTCAAAAAATCTGTGCAACAAACCCAGCTAAACAGTCTTTACTACTAAGATACAGAGCAGAATACTTTTCTAATCTGCTTCTTTAGGAATCATATTTCTAATCACTTCAGCCAATCTTTTTATTGTTTCAGTTGCAAGCTTTGCATACGGCCCCACATGAGCAGTGGCATTCTGCATTATTTATACCTAACATTTTGATGTATCATTTTTAATGCAAAAATTCAGTAACACATGTGAGTTCCTTTATATAGTTGAACCAAAAAAGAAGAAAACAAAACCCTACATCATTTCCATACACTCATCCTCAACATACAGTTATGATCTAGGTTGCCCCTATTGTTGGTTAATGTATGAATAACAGCATGCATTTGCAACCTGCGATCAGAGTTTACTGCAGGAATAAAGTGAGGTCAAAATAATATCTAATGTTTAGATAGCATGCTGGTAGTTTCCCCATCAGCAGACTATTCTTAAATAATAGTAACAAATTAGCATTAAAAGCTCTCCACAAAAATCATTCTGGATGCTCAGTGACCTGTGCAAAGAAAAGAAAATGTAATACACTGCTTTCTAATGCTCCCAGCCCCAGCTGCTGTAGTGTCAATTCTGTCACTACAGCTTTTCAGAGGTGGAACTAGCATGACTCAAGAAAATAACAAAACAAGAAAGAGAGAAGAAAAAAAAAAACCAACTCCAGATGCAAGAAGAGAGAGTGTTGCAAGAGGAAAATGTTTAGCTTTAGCACTGGGTTTGAAGGGGCTGCCCTCTTTAGCACAATGGGAGCCAGCTTCCCTGCTGTGTTCTCTGAAGTGGCTCATTGCAGAGCAGTAATATTATATCTTAATAAACATAACACTGTGAACTGAGGCATATTTTTAAGTCAGACACATGGAAGGGAAACATATCAGAGCAGAGCTGTGTTATTTTTAATGGAGCATGTGTTTGTCTTGTAAGTGTGTCAGAAGAAAAGGAACAGGTCTCGGGTTTCTTCTCACAATGTCTATTGTAGGATGGGCACTCCAACTGCCTCTCTAAGTGACATTAGTGGTCTTTGATATTACAAAGACATGGGACGGTCTGGACTACACTTGCACCTCACATTCTTTTCTACTATTTGTGTACATCAGTGTTCATTTGAAGCTATCCTTCAGATGAAGCTCTTTAAAAACCACAAAGACTAAGATAGCTTTCATTAGACAAACAAGATTATAATGAGTCTCTGTCCTGTTCCCAGATTTATATGAGTATATGGTACAGATGACGGGGGATGTGCTCAACAGGAAAACATATTTCCTTTTACATTCAACTAGAAAATAGATGTGGAATTGATCGCTGCCATTTGTACCATATTGCAACCCATGCCACTCACCTCTCATTCATGACATCAAAACCAATATTAGAGTAAAAATGTTTGCAGTGAAATTCCTAAGGACATTTTAAATTTCAATTAATATCAATAATGGGTTTTTAAGTAAGTCTTGGGTCAAGATGTATCATAAAACTATTTTCCACAGTGCACACAAAATATATTCTTATTCTGTCTTTGTGATATGACTGGATCTAGTCTTACATCCAGTAGCCAGCTGAGGCTGCTTGTCTGTTATAGTCCCTTCCACCATTCCTGACAAATGAACAAATAACTAGATGCGCTGTGAAACATTTTAAATAGAATTGTCTCCTGGAAAAGCTGTTACTGACAGAGACAGGTTTGATCCAGATCAAGAGAAACTGCTTTTGGGATAGAGAAGATCAATATTGGTCACTGGCTTTTTTATTTCTGATTTTTTTTTTTTTTAACTAAGCAGAGGTAAGGATTATGATGAATAAAGTAAAGCACAAAACAAGCAACCTATGAACTGAAGTGCATCCTTCTTATTAAACCGTATTGTGCTCTTAAAGCAGTACCAGAAGCTGTTGCTATGAACTCATGATCATGTAAGAGGCTTTCAAAAAAGCATTTAAAACTATATATTAGCTAGAAACCACTTTGTCCACAAATTCTGAAAGAGCTGAAAGTAGCTTTTGAAAAGGAACCAGTGTATTTGAAAAGGAACCAATATATTTCATGGCAGAGTAAATTAGCTGCTATTTTTTACTTTTGAAGTGTTTGATCAAAATCCAGTGCTGAGTACAAGTGTCTTAAATTAATTCTATTTAGAGTGCTTCTCTGTTGGTTACAATCTGAATCCTCTGACCTGGATCCTATAGTACTAACTGCTCCCCTTTGCTGTTGTGTTCTTTGGTGTATGTGTGAGAATTACGTGTTTCCAACACCAGCTGGAGGTGCTGAGGCCACGTTCTTATGTTTAAAAGCAATGCATGAGTTTTTGCAAGCTGGACAGATCAAAACTATGATTGCTTTAAATTATTCTATTTAAATAGCATCATCTACTCTGATTTTGCTTAACAATGAAAGCATCAATTAAGAGGAAAGAATAGTCACCAAGACCAAATCATCCCAGTGATGGAAAATGATAACACAGAATTTGACAGGTCTTAGGAAGCAATACTAGCGTTATAGCAACAATATTCTGTGTAGCCTTTGGCTAAGTCCAGGAATTCAGCCTACAATATAATCAATCCTCTACAATCCATGAGCATTAAATTAATCATTAAAATGTTGTTCTCCCCTTCCCAAACCTTCTATGTAACAAGCATCTCAGTAAGATGAAAGGCATTTGTTACTGAGAACAGCCTTAAGGAGAGCAAAAAGAGCAAATCTGAAAACATATTCATATTTTTCTGGAAATGGGTACTATTCATAAAACATTTAGCGAGTTCAAGGTCAACTTGTTCTCCTTCTGTATACTATTCATAACAGCATGTGACAACTCAGTGACAGTCAATCTAGCAGCTGAACTGAATATATTGGGTCATCCAGTTTAAATAAAAGCTAAATCTTCGTTGTGGAATGAGCACAACAAAAACAAGAACAGCAAAAGGCTTTCCTGTTTCTGAAATTTCAATTAAAATCAACAAATACAGTTTCAAAAGAGAGGAAATAGATCTAATTCTGGTAAAAGGGGGCTACCTGAGCAGGTGTATGCATAAATGGCAAGAGATTATGGTCCTTCACACCACAGTGGGTGTTGTCTTCTCATTTAAGTGAAACTTTGTAATCCTGAGCATTACACAGATTTCCCCCCCCCCCCCAGCATACCATGTCTGAGAAATGACCCAACACCAATAAGATATTCACATTTTGCAGTTACAGTTACTCTGGACTTATCTTGTATTTTCACTTCTTATACAAGACCACCCTTGAGTTTATTCCCAATATTGACTGTTTCTCAATATGCTCTGCCATTCAGTAAGAGGTATCCCCTTATGGCTCTTGTCCTACTGAAAAGTGAGGAGATTACACTCATTGGATTGGAATAATGAGATTTTCATTTGACTTCAAAGCTGGTGAAAATAGCAGCTTGGGGAGCCACAGAGACACATGTTTTGGAAATCCCGAGAATATTGATTTTTGTATGCATGCAAATTCTGAGGTTGGGTCCATTTGTAATTCCGATATTTTTTCTCATTGTAGTTACTGTCATCATGAATCTTAACAAAGTTATTCTCTGTCCATGTATGTCCCAAACACATGGATATACATGGCATATACCCACCTTTTAGAAAAAAAAATTCTCCTAACTAAATAAAAAATAATCTTATATGGCGTATGTTGAAGACAGATGGTCCTAAACAACCAGCTCCTACCTTCTCTCCACCACTTCCAAATTGCACAGCTATTTCTAACATAGTGAAAGTGCATCATATCACCAATTGCCTTCTCTGTTTCAACAAGATATAAAACGAAAAACAACTAGCAATTGTTTTGTGGGTGGGTTCACAGATTAAAGATCAACTATGAATTTTGAGAGGAGTATGAAGTTCACAATCTACTTTGTTCCTTTTTGGAAACCGCTACCTGGTTTTGTTTTTAAAGCTGCCACAGGTTTTCAACGGGATTCTTACTCTAAGAGCTCCGTATCTTTCATCAGCTAGCACCCACTGAATGACTGCTGTAGATTTGAGTGTCAAATTCTTCTGCAGACATCCAGCTGGACTCTCTGGGGGGATTTAGCTGAAAGGGCTTGCTGGAGGAATGATGTTACTAATGGTTCCACCTCTCCCACTCTGCATCTTTCAAACATCAGCTATAAATATTTTGAATATGCTCATTATTTAAAATTTTAGATCTCTTCCCCAATTTTGTAAGGTATTTTAGAAGTGGCTTTCTGCCTGCAGTTATAATGTATGTCTGCAGTCCACGAAGGCAGCTGACAAACACAGTGAATCTTGCTCTATATTTGGAAACATCTGCTGTTTCATTTCCATGATGCACAGTGACATGCTATTCTAAGAGGAAGAACGAGTCTGGCCCAGGAGACATTAATTTCTGGTTATATATTACGATACTGAAGTTGGGATTCTTCTAATGTAACTCTTCTTAATCACCCTCTGGTGGCACTTCTCCATTGAGTAAAAGATGCAGAAAGAGTTGCTTAATGGTCCTCTGACTGTCAGACTGTTTGCTGAGGAAATAACTCCCACCCCTAGTAAGGCCACCTTTTCAGATATCAGTAATTGGTTTCCTCTGCATCATTTTGTCATTCTTGAAAGAGAAGCATATAGACAATGTAACTGTGACGTGGAGGCAAAATGACTAAATTGACTTGGGAGGGGCTTTGGTTTGAGCAGTCTCTAGATTCAGGGTGAGGTGCTAAGGATCTAGGAGAAAATTTGCTTTACTATGTATTCTATAAAGCAGTCGCACCAAAAAGCCAGCAGTGTTATCAAACATATAAAAGCCCAGATGCATATTCAGAAGTGCCCTTTGACAAGTCAAGAAAATTTGGCAAAATTCTGTTCATGATAGTGGCAGAGGAAATACTGGTTTTTAATGGTCTGTAAAATAATTTGAGAAGAAAACAGTTGCATGAATAATCTTAGCAATGCTTTATGGGTGGGTAAGGCAATTTACTATCTTTGGTGCTAGGGATAGTTTTGACTCTTATCTTCAACTGACCAAAAAGAAGGCATTTTCATAGGTATTTCCATGATGATCAACTGTTGATCACTGCTGGATCCAGAACATTGAGCTAGCTACCCCCGTGGCCTGACCCAGCACCATTACGCCTATGGACTTTTGTTCCAGTGAAAAGGCAGGAGTTAAACCTTGCATGGGTTCAGAATCAGCCCATGGTTTTTGTTCCTCTCAATAACGGTTGTCAATGGAAAATTTAAATTAGAGCTAGAAGAGAGCATGCGGATTTAGGAGACCTGAGACAGCACATTTGTGAAGTGCTGTTATTATGGTACTGTTTGAGGTTTGGATGTCTTCTGAGTGTGTCTGTCTTCAATCACACTGCTAAGTGTACTGACAGAAATTTTGAAGAATGTTGAAAAATTGTATTTAAAATTCCCTCATGCATTCATTATGTAGGAGCTTTACAATATGTACATTACTTTTAGACCAATGTAATTCTGTTGGCCAGGAATTCTTAGCTTTAAAAGGCTGGGGCACGAAGAGCTGCCTATTTCTACAGAGAGGACAGATTTGATCTTTTTCCTCTTAAATTTAAAGATTGGTGGAGTCTTTCTTCAGCAAAACTAAGGAGGAGTACATTTTAATCCACCAGATTCAATTTGAGTTGTCAAATTTCTGAATCTCTGTGATCAAAACTACAAAAATTAAACTATTCCATTAGTTGAGCTGAAAGTAATACAATATAGTTTAACATAGCAACAATGTTTTGTCCTAAATGTTATGCAAGACTGTCTATCAATAATTCAGCTCTTATTCTTGCAAGTAAGATATTGTACTTCAAGGACAAATGATCTGCGCAGATATATTTTCAAAGAATACCAGTCTTACTGTTTACGCCAGTGAAGAGTGAAAGAAACCTGAGGGTGAAAATGAAAACAATACAAGGTTTCATGAAATATGTGGGCTTGGAAGGAAAAATGATGAACATTTGGAACAGTTGGACTTCTAGCATGGAATGTGTCTTAATCATTCTATTGCTTTATTCTGATGTTTCAAAGCAACTTTCAACAGATAAAACGTGCCAAAAAGAACTTTAATGACAAAATACCCTTAAGTATGCAAGAAATGTAAAATAAGTGCAGCATGTAATGATGAAATGGCCTGTTCTAAGGTAATGCGCTCCAAAACTGAGAGCTACAGGTGAAAAAAATAAAAAGAATTATTACTTAAATCTCATTTAAGATATACAAAAGAATCGATACCTTGAAAAAAAAAATCTATGAATTTGCCCTGAGGTAAAATGCTAAGGTGGTGGGAAAAGCTTTTATTGTAAGATGACTATGCAAAATCCCTGCATTTCATAAAAGAATAATTAACGATCTTTTTTTTTTACAGGTTGTTTCACGTCTGCTTACATTATTCAGAAACATTTTACATCTTCACCTTCTAAATAAGCTGAAGCGGTATTGTTCAGCTAGCCGTAAAGGCAGGAGTGACTGCTTATACCACTGATTTTTAAGAGGTATTTTTGGGTTTGGAGTGACTAAAATTATGTCCCAACACTCACAGCATTGCTATCCCATACTTCAATAAAATATGATTTAAGCATCTAGAAATCATGAGATTGGCTTCAAAGCTATGAGTTTGAAGTGAAGTGAGTACATTTGGCATGTCTAGCCTTCCAGGCCTTGTGGTTTTAGAATTCACTTCCTAAATTTTCCCCACAATCGTGAATAGAGTTTTTTTTTTAAAATGAGCACTGGATGATTTTACATAGCCCTGTGACTCTAGAAGTTGATGATTAAGTAGGCCATAAGAAATTCAGATACTACAGTAACTAGTAGTAAATGTACTGTTTGCTAACCTGGATTTTAAATGCTCTGAAGGAGATGGTTAAAAACACCTAAATTCTTTCTGCCAAGGCTGTTTTTGTGTCTTACAGAGATCAGCTGTGTAAGAATGAAATCTTCTCCTCAGGGCTTTTTTTTTTTTTTTACAGCCAGATCCCTGTAACCTTCAACTCTGGCAGTTAAATCTCTTTTTCACATCTGTACAAAGAACAGTGAAGTTGAAACCGCCTGGAGAAGCTACCAAAGTTGTGCTTTCATCCTGCAGAGTTGTTTTGGTGGGGTACTGCTGCAGGTTTTTCTACAGCTGGGGAAATGGAAATTTATTTCGGTTCCCGGACACCACTACTGATAATATGTCTTTTTATCCAGAGTCATTTGTTTCTCTAGAGGTCACTGGAACTATTGCCGATACACAACTTCATATAGCTCTAGGCAGATGCTGACCTCAGCAATTATAAGTGAAGATTTTCATGTGGGCGAGAGTCAAAAGGGAATATCGCCTGAAAGTTTCTGAAAAGGGAGAAGTATGGGACCGCTTCACAAGCGAGAGAGAATACTTGGTTGGTCTCCAAGGGCCACATCAAACTTTCCTGAGGAAGAAGATTTGGCTGGATTCAAGGGCAGCTGTCTTGCTTCCTCCCATTCAGATTACCCTGTGGCTCCCACGTGTCTTGCAGCCAGTACAGAGCCATAGCATCTGAGGTAGGTTTCAAGCTCCATGTGATTGCATTTCTGAAAGTGATGCACATACCTGTGATCACAAAATATAGATGATTTCCTCGGGGAACTGAACACCGTAATAGTTGAGTGTACTCCAAGCAGGCAATACAATCCTATGGTTAGAATAGGTCTATGACATCTATTGGACTACCAACTTTGATTTGGTAGTTAGTAAAGCCCTGTAAAAACCTGATATTGATGTGATGCTGGTGTGTACTGTAAAAGCAATATTAACCCAGTTGCCTCATCAGCCACAGAGCAAATAATCCCAGCACAGGATTGTTTCTCCAAAGCGGAATAATCAGTGTATCAGTGAAAATATGGGGGCCAAACGTACCACTGTGTACAGATGAGCCCCCTCCTCCCCCTTCTTATTCCAAATAAGAATGCTATATTTTCAGATTTATGGTGTTGCTCCTTTCCTTCTCTTGCTCCATCACTTTACTCTTTCCCTCTCCTATCCTTTCAGTATGGCATACAATATAACTTCATAAGATATATTGGTGTGGGTAGGATACTGAGATGGGATTTTTGTTTCTTCATTCTTTTGGTAAGGGAAGCTGAACAGACTCATATAGATGGATGGGTGAAGCGAAGTAGAATATTACTGAAGAATCTTCAATCTTGAATGAGGAAAATGAGATACAAGATGCCTAATGTTTCACTGACATCCATGGAAAGAGACATGAAAACATCCAAACCTCTCTGAGGAAGAAAGTTAAGGGGACCACATGCCAACCCACAGCTCCAGTGAGAAGGGTGGCCCTGGCAGCCAGTGGGACAACAGGGATCCCATGCACAGTCTCCTTGTGTGGCCACAGGGGAGAGGCTGTGCCTGGTGCATGAAGGAGAAGCAAAGCATGTTTGGCGAGTTCTCAATGCAATGCTTTCCTCTTATTTCTGCACAGGAGGTAATACTGACTTAAAAGAAAACAAAAGTTTTGTGTAAAATGGGTAAAATACAACTCCATGTTTCTTAATTTCTGTAGTAATTTCATGATTATGTTTCTAAAAGAAAGAACACATTTTTATTTTCATAATTAACAGGAAATACATGTTATACATTAAATGTGACACAAGAGAGATGAATTATGCAGTAAACTCTGTGTGTGCTGGTCAGCACAAAGCCCAAGGCACATTCAGCAGAGTTTCTATGAAGATCTGTAATGAGTTTCAAGTACATAATTTCCTGATGGAGGGTAAGAAAACATCCATCAATGCTAATTTTCCCACAGTTTTTAGCTTTTTATGGATACTTTACAGCTTACAAAAAAGATGAATTTCTAAAGTGCAGCTTGAGGAAACTCTCTTAGTAATTAGAGAGTATTCCTAGCCAAAACTAATGAGGTCTGAACCTGAAACATGGGGATGGTTCAAAGTTGACAGCCCCAGCTTCTGATTTCTTCCAAAAGGTTAAATTGATTCCCCAAATCTCTACAGGAATATTTTGTTTTCTAGTTGAACTGTAAACCAGGGTTGTCATTGTGCCCTCAAAAAAGCAGAATTTAGGTGTTAGGCTCATTCCTGATTCTGTAGTAGTGTTGCACAGGATTGAGGATTAAACGGTCTGAAAAAGCAAACTTGAATGAGATTGGGGCATCTCTATGCCAAGATTGAGGGCTTTGTGAAGTAATGCTGACTTTGTAGTGGAGCACATGATCATATGCACTGGTTTATTCTTCTTTTAAGCTTCTGTCAAGCTGTTGCAACAAAGACATCCTGACATTTTAGGAGTGAGAAAGTGGATTTTAGATACTGGCAAGGAGGCAGTAGCAACTTCTCTGGTTAGGCAGTTGTCCGTTTTATATTGAGATTTATTTGCTAGATTCCAGACTTCAAAGAATCCAAACCTAATATCTATGAATGTTTTTCCAGCTATCATATGTTGCTTATTTAGTGAGGAGACATTAAATATATTCCTTGTTTATATAACAATATATATTAAATGTGTAGTATAAATATAAACATCAATATATTAAATATAAAAATTATACCTGATATAACAAGGTACTTAACCATTTAAGATTCTAGTGACTTTAGAGAATTTAGAGGTGGTCAGGCTAAGAGTTGTGAAGAGCTTTCAAAGAGAAATGCTAGACTGGTATGTATGGAGGGTAAAACTGTTTAGTAAAACTTGTCCTTACTGGAAGCATCAAGTTGTTATTTGACTGTATGTGTCTCCTGCTTACGTCCCTCAGTTATGTTAAACAAAAGCTTGCTCAAAGGAGATCACTACTCTTATTCAGTCATAATATAAGATTTTTTTTTTTAAGATAGAGTCTAAAATTAATGTTCAAGTTTCTTAACACAGATTTGTTTCTGGCACCTCTCACTTGAACTAGAAGGCTCTTCTATATCCACAGAGTAGATTTGATTTGATGAATCACAGAATCAAAAGCTATGACCTGCTGAACAGCCTGAAGGCTGGAGACTGAACAGCAACAAAAAAAATAACTTCAGATATATGTGTATAAATTAAAGATTTGCTTATAGAATTTAGAGCCACTTGAATTCTGCAAGACAATACTTACTGTTCAGTTGTGCTTCAGTTCCAAAGCAGAGCTTGTTTCAATCATGTCTGTGTTTCTGTTAGTATTTACAGACGTTCATGGGAACAGGTTTTTGTTCACAGAAGTGTTTTAAGGAAAGGCTGTGCCTTGTATGAGTCCAGGCATGACCAACAATACTGCAGAGACACCATAAATAGTTCTCTTTGAAACATTTCAGCTATTCAGTCAAGACACAGAAACAATTCCGTGGGACTGGATGACCAAGTTATGAAAAGTAAATAATTACTCTGGATTACTATGGATTTCTACAAAGAGATTATGTCCTGAAATTTTTTCAGCCCATCTACTCAGTGATCACTGTGGATATTCAGAGAAAGCAGGATAGGATCTCTCATGCTTTGGTATTAGGAAAAAAGGTTAATTTATTCTTGATTAAGGTAGGCAAAAATAAGTTGTTGAGCTCTGGTACTAACACAAAAGGATTTTGTGACACAATAGGGAATAGGAATATAACACTGAATATTATTCACTTATCTTTGATGCAAACAAAACTTTTGTAGTCTGATACTACACTCATTTCCCTGTTCAGTAGTTAGTATGTCAAGTGTTCATACTGGATCTTAAAATGTGCTAGAAAGCTCATGAGTATATCAACATTTGCAGCATAAAACTGTCTTCTCTTTGATCATTCAAGCTTTCCATCACACTAGGTGGTCCTAACTAATAAGGAACTGTGATCCTCTTCACTACTTGATTCCAGTAGCCATGCAGCAGACTGTATACAATTAGTGCTTGCCATTATTGTTTTAGTCAAATACCAACACTTATCTACAGAATTATGATCCTGTCAGTGAATCGGTTCCTTTTAATTACATATTTATAAATCACTTCACTATATGTATGGGAACCAAAATTTCTTTTTTAAGCATTTAAACATTCTACATCTTTTTCTTTGTGATTTTTTTTCTCTCAAGGCAAAAACCTGTGCAAGTGTTTTAATATATGTAATATATGTTACTGAGCAGGATCGCTGCTCTGAATTTCCATACAAACATGTACTATGAAAAATAGAAATCTTTGATTTTCTCCAGATTTCTGTATTAAGTTCTTTGTATAAGAATCTTGTTTACAAGTCTGACATGCCCGTGAAATGCCCATACGGTCAGCATTCAATCCTATATCTCTGCTTCAGCAGCCCTTGTCTGCCTTGTTAAGGATGCTGGGCACTAACAGCCCTACTCATTTTGTTGTAGTGAGAACTCTGAAAAACGCACATGCAGAAAAGGAACTGGCATCCTCAGAATTAAATACCTGCTTCTGGTAACACTCTTTTCCCAGGCAGCTATTCTGTAATGAGTTTAATTGATCTTTGAATCTTTGAACAAAGGTGATTGCACATAGGACACCAGTTAAGGTGTCCTGTCTTAGTTAAGGGGAAGTTGTGGCTATAGGATAACAGTCACATTGAGCAGATACCCAGGTGTGGAACAGGAAGGTATGTATGTTTTGTTTAGATACTAGGGTTTAATGATAAATGAAGAAGGGCTGATGATAAAATTCATTAGTGTGATGACAGTTCCTTCTGAAAGGAGTTTCAAGCAACTTCAACCAGGCAGGTCCTCCACAGATGTCTTTCCTGAATTTAAAAAAAATCTGCTCAATTTGAGATTATTGAGAATGAAGAAGCTGCCAAGGGGAAACTGAGTGACCTACAGGTACATACCTGATCTCTGTAGAAACCTTAGGCTCCCTTTTGCTTTGATTATAGGTTGATTTGATTTGCTGACCTCATAATCTTGGAAAATGTATGTTTGTGATGGGATCATGGTGAGGTATGTAAGTTCAAGAAAGCCCTTTTGATGCATGAATAATTCCTATCTTAGAGGTTTATGATAGTAACCCCCCTCTCCCCAAATCTTGTGTAGGCAGCAATTTATGTCATGGTCTCCCGAGTACATACGTGATTTGCGACTTAGAGGTAAAGGATGGTCATTGGTTCATGCTGCAGTGTCTACAGCACCTAAGGTTGATCTTAACCTTAATCCCAGCCCAGTTATTCGATTGGGATACTTGATTAGGCTGGATTATCTGACAGTAGGTCTTTCTGGTGCTCTGAATGTCTCATGCAGAGTGCCAGCAATCTGAAGCACTGAGCACTAACTTTCAGTGCTAGTCAGCTGAAAAAAAAAAAAAAAAAATTGAAGAATTTAACCTTTATAGTTTCATTGCCATACAGTCCCTTAATTCTACATACTCCTTAGAGTTTTGGTTAAAAACCCCTGGTAGTTATATGCTAGTGGAACATACAGATTTGAGACTTTGATTTTCTTCCATTTTAAAATATAGGTGTAGATTTTAAATAATTGTGAAAGAAATAAAAGAGGGGAGATGTCTGCCCTAAGAGAGGAATGACACAATGGATTTGCTCTGAACTGCCTGGGATCATTTAAAACCAGTGAATTAAAAATCAGATAGTTGGTCAGAGCTATAATTTACACTACAGAGGTGATAAAGCTTTTTGTGTTCGTATTTACAAAGAAAGCATTAAACTACAGTGATTTTTGATTTTTTTTTCTTCCCACCAGGGAGAAATGTGAAACTCAATTTTACCCCCGATTGGTAAGGTGCTAATTTGTCTGACAAGTTGTTGGAATCTCAGCATGTTTGAGGTATCCTTGATGTATCAACACCTTCATGCTGAATGAAGGATGCCTTTAATGTGTAAATGTTTAGTACATATCCTATATCTCATTAGCCAAGAACAATACAAACCACACACAGGCAAGAAGGGTCAGAAGCAAGCTCCAGTCAAAGAGAAAAATCTTTTATGTTCTAATTAAATGAGCAAACATTTGGAATACATCTCATTTGCAAATAGTTCATCAAAAAATACCCTTGAAATTCACAGCCTAACTTGTGTCCTAAAGGCCTGATGAGTCTAATATCAAATGGTGCATCCTGAATCGGAGTGCCATGTTGTAACACTGATGTCTTAAAATTCTTACTACATGCAATATCACAAAGTGTTAAGAATTGTAGAGAAAAGCAGTTGTTAATAAAAACACAAAAGTATACTTTTCCAAACTATTTCTGTTGTTAGTCTAAACCTTGGTAAGTTATATGTAACTTCAGAAATTTAGTTTCATTGACTCTTTTGTGAAAATGAAAACATTTCTAGGGAAAATTAAACCATTTTCTAGGGAAATACCATCTCCATTTGAACAAAAGGTAGAATGTGCATTTCACTCTGTAAGTATAGCAACATCAAAAAGAAGCCAAGCCAGTGAAAAACACTTTAAAGTGTTTAAAGTTAAAGATACTTTAAAGAAAAGCTGGTAGAAATGTATGCAACTGTATTGAGCTGTGGCTCGTGCGGAGATCAGAGGACTGCTGGTGAGGAGGAGAGAGCTCTTTGCTAGATATCTTCTAACGGGACTTTTCTGTTTGTGAGATGAGAAAAATGATGACTCTGATTGAGGAACTGGAGGATGTGGTCACACACTCTCAACTGGTTGTCATTGCCATTTTCCTAGTTTTGGCTGGGATTATGCTGCTTCCCTTTGAAAAAGTTTTCCAGGCTGGGACGAGCATCAGGTTCAAGTACAACAGGACTTAAAATTAGAATTTTTGCTAATTTGCGTTGCTGGTTGTTACTTTTAATCTCCTCTAGCCTGTAGCACTTCAGACATTTGATGCCGCAGTTTTGATAAATACAATATAATAACAGGAACAAAGGGCAAACAAAACCTGCAATTTAAACATAGCAAAAAAATAGCTAGATTTTGCTACCATACTTTATTAGAAAGACCAGGAGGCACAGCTGAGTAGCACAGGTTGCGGAGCAAGGTCAGAGCCTCAGTGGATCTCAGGTCCCTGCTGTGGAGAGGGACAGAGAGACACTGGTCTCCTGCGATTCATGGTCCCGAGAGGGTACAACATTTGCCACATTTCTGAGTTACTGCACAAGGGTGGATGTGGATGTGTTTATATAGTGTAAATTCATTGCAGTAGGTGAGTATGTTTGGGAAACAACTGGTCTTATTTGTCTTGCATGGATTGCATTAAATATATTTATGAAAGGAGACTTAGAAAACCAAAATGTAAACAAAGATCTTCTCGAAGTTGTCTTAAATATTCCCAACTTGAAGAATTAAAAAAAAAAAAAAAAAAAAAAAAATCCCCTTTTGACAATCTTGATTACCAGTATCTCAAGGGAGGAAACATATTTTAAATACTGTGATTGAGTGTTGGAAAAAAGGGTCTTGTTTGTAGTGCTGGTGAGATGCATAAAAATTATCTGCATCTATTTGCTTGTTATGCAACATTTGAAGCCTAGTATTTAAATAAATCCCCATGACCGGTTTATGAAATTTTGCAAAACCCTTCTTCCAGCCAAATGTGTTATTTTTCCATCTTTGTTTTAAACGTTTGGAACAGCTCCCTCTGTCCCGCGCCAGAGCCAGAGGGAAGTGGTGGGCACTTAGGGGCGTTTAGGTCTGGGAGATTCAGACAGGTCTGTCAGAGGTGGCCTCACCCTGCCTCCAGGGTGCTCAGGCTCTCTGCTCTAGCTGTTTGCATTGCCCTTCCCATCCCCACTGCCCTTCAGCAGTCAAACGGCCCTGAGAAGCTGCTCAGCAACCCCCAGCCCTCACCTGGGCACTGCCATCTGCTGTCACTGTTTTCCCTTCCTGGAGCAGCCTGAACAGGGCTGGTGGGCTTGTTACCAACCCTGTTACTCATTCCACCCTGGCTTTGGTACTAGGTGGTGCCTCTTGCTCTGTCTAGACCAAAGCATAAGGTGGACTTGGGCCCATGGGGAGAAACATGGAGCTTCTGCTCCATTCGCAGCCCCTGGAGGAGGACACCTGTCTCACCCAACCCGTGCTGTGGTCCTCGCCACCACCCCCTTCTCTGCAGGCCACGTGGGCACACCAATGTGCTGCAAACTTCTGGCTGGCTGTGTTCCGATGCTGCGTAGAAGAGATTAGAGAACCACTTTTCATTCCTATTTATCCACATTACATGAAATCAGCCTAATGCTGTTGGTCAGTTCAGTTGCAATAGTGCCCTCATCCTGTCTATGACTTCATTCCTTCTTTCTGCTTGTCTTTTCCAGAAGTCGATCCCTTTGAACCGCTGAAACCTGATGACTTGCAATCAATAGTCTGTAAAACAATAAGGTCAGCAGTGCGAAGATTCAGATTTTCTGCCTCTAAGTGCAGACTGCTGTGCTGGGCCACTGAGGTGAGTCTGACCTAAGCTGACTGCCTGATAGAAGAACAGAGTGGGAGGAAAGGGATTAAAAATACCTGGAGACATGTTGAGCTGTTAATACAGTATCTGTCCACTTCACATAGATAGCTGGGGGAAATGTGGCTGCGTAAATTTACAATAGGTGTGATTGGCAAATGTCATTTTCTTGTTAAATATTAAATCATTGATGGACCCTGTGACTGGAATTCTAAGCCCCATATGCTACACTGCAACCTTGCAAAGTGATCAAGAACATTTACAAGCCCAGTCATAAGATCAGCTTTTCCAATGAAGGTGAAACAGGAGGCTCAACTGCACCCAAGTTTATGTTGCACTCACAAAAGAAAATATCAGACAGTAAGGATCAGACCATCAATCAGTAAAATGATGCAAAATCATTTGATGCAAATCAGTGAAATGATGCAAAGGGAGAGATTTTCCTCAGGTTTTGACAAACTAAGTATGGGCCTAAGCATGATCCCGAGGAGTGCTGAGGTATTCAGAAATGATACAGACAGTTATGTCCACATAAACATACATCTGGTATTCTTCGCCTAAATGAGAGAGAATATATCTGCGACATGCAAAAAATAAACAAACAAAAAAAGATTAATTTGCCTAATATGTGAGTAGGGCTGGGATAACAATACCACACTGATGGAACAGCAGTGAGTGCCTGGGGTCAGCAGGTGAGTGGCAGAGCTGTGTAGGGATGGTTATATGGGGCCAGCGTACAGCACTGCCTCAGCCCGTGGGTTAGAAGGCAGGATGAGCTATTCATAGTCAAGAACTTGCACAGAGCACTTAGCCCTTAGAAAAAAGAAAAGAAAGAAAGTGCTTTTTGACTAAAAGTTTGAAGCTTCTTTTGTGGTTTGAGGCTATCATCTCATGAACAGTTTGCCCAAGAAATTATTGCTAAAGTGATTATAGGAGTATTGTGGCAAGTCTTCCAATTTCACAAGATAAACCCCGAGCGAACTGGCCACAGCAGCTGGGTGACCTGTTCCTGTGCCTGGCTGGCTGATGAAAACTCTCTGGATTAGTTAGCTGTGTAAATACTCATGATCATGAAGTTGCTGTAGGCTTTACAGTTGGTCTCGAAGTCATGTTCCTACTACTAAGACAATTTACGAAGTACTGTTAAATATTTCCCTTATATTAGTGCCTGGAGCTCAAATCAGAAAAGCTGCAAGAATTAGCCAGTCCTAACAAGGTTCAATTTCTGCCTGAAATTAAATTAGCTGGCATCAGTTTGAAGAAAACCTACTATAATGGGGTTTTCCTGTTGAGAGTGACCAAAACAGATCATAGGAAGAAGCACAACAAATAAGCAAAGAAAGAAAGAAAGGGCTAGGAAGATAGAGCAGGTATGTGAACATATTTTTCATGGACGTTTTGACTTTCTTGCTATATTCATTTACTTTATGTCACACAGTTTCATGTCATACAGTTTCATGTCACAGTAGCAATAATCTTAACAGGAACAAAATTCTCTCTCCGGCCTAATACGATAGGGACAAGTATTTACATATTTAACTTCAGTTTAGGTGCCTGTACTGAAATCAGTGGGAGTTAGAGGAACTTAAGCATACTTAAAGATCTTGCGATTGTTCTCTTCAAACACAATTTTTCAATTCCACAGGTAAAGTTCTGGCTTTATTAGGGTAATGATCATAGAGCATTTGTCTACTCCTAATTGGTAGAAGTAAATACTAATTTCAGATCTGAATCCAACCCTCAGATGCCTACACATTTATCACTGCAGATATTGAAAAGATTTGCAGGGGTGCATGTGCAGAATTGTGAAATCAGACCTGGATCCTTGGAATTGCTCATTGGCCATAAGTGTATGCAAAGCAGAGCACTGCTGTTTTCCTGTGGCTCATTTTTAGTTTTGGGATTCCAGTAGGTGATGCTAAATGCAAACCCCTCAACGCTGATCCCTCCTACATTCCCATTTGCAGCTGCACATTCTAAATGCTGTGAAAGCAGATCACAGCGCAGTGTGATCTGCAAACATGTATATGATAGATGAGCCACAATAACTGTTTGTAATGGGTAGCATAGACACTTCATGAAAAAGCTGTATTTTGAAATCAAAATATAAAGATGGAGGAAAAGATAAATCAGCGCCTTTGCTTCTGTGAAGCATTTTGCCCCAAATACCCAAATGTCGATGCTTAAACAAAGCCACAGAATTTATTGTCCCTATCTCTCATCAAGGGTGCTTGCCTGCATAGTGTTGGGATTAGCTGTAGTGAAGGCAAAAGTCACACTTGTCCCAGATCCATATTCCACTCCTCTGCTGCTGGGAAGGTCTGGCAAAACCTCTCCTTGTTTCTGGGCACGTCACATTGAAGCATTGACGGTGCAAGTTCAGGTAGGCAAGCATTTGCAATGCTGAAAATGCTGCCAATGAGAGCTGGATGGGCTTTCTAGCCACTCCAGCTGTTTCCCCTGCCAGGTTCCTGGCAGCCTCTTGGGGGGGCATTGGGATGTCCATGTGGCACTGGGCCCGTCATACTGCCAGGACTCTGAGCAACACAGCAGAAGCCATGGGTCTGCTCCCGGGTATGTCTCCTTGGCTCCTTGCTCTTCCCACATAATAGACACTGGAATACAAAATTGCTTTTCCACCTCTGGACTCCTTTTCCTTTCCTGTCATATGCGGGCATGCATATATTTAACATAGACATTCACAAACTGTCAGTCTTAGTACTGTTACCCTCTTTTCCTAGATTAAGAAAAGCTATTCATGGTTAACTAAGGCTTCAGCTGCTTTAGAGCACTGCAATTCATTGACTCAACAACACAGTCAAGAATATACACCCTGGCCAGTTCTTTTTTTCCCCACAAAAGTTCCCAGGGTGCAGACGGTCATTTTCAAGGCTTGTATCTATCTAAGGCATTTGAAGGTCAAGCCTAAGTGGTCTGTGGAACTGCTTCATACTCTGAAATCAAGTTCTTCCAAAACTGGTATCTCCTGATAAGGAAACAATATGTTGGATGTGGAGGTAGGAGATTTCTGAGTGAGTGGCCTATTTCTCTAGGGTTTGCCCTTGGGAGCAAGCAGGGTGACCTTTGCAGTCCTGGATAGTGGGACTTGGACACAAACTTTTTACCAAAGAAACCACAATCAACCAAAAAAAAAAACCCAAAAAACCCAAACTTCCTCTCAACTTGACATAAGGCATCCTGGCAACTCAGGCAGAGCCAAACTCATGTTGAACAGATCTTAATGATTTTAATTCAGTTTGAACTGAAACTTCATGTGTGTTGGCAGTACTGAAAGTACAGGATTTTGTTTTAGTTTTTCTAAGAGAAAACCTGAACAGAACTTAGGAGCTAAACCAGAACTTGACAACTGGGCACTGATGCAAGATTCATACTAGGTGTTAGCTTTTCCTTAGGCACCTAAATAAATAAGGGACAGCTAAAAGCTTCCACCACCCAGAGCTCCTCATGACTCTTGTGGACAGACTTTCAAATCTCTCAAATTTCAGAACATTTTAAAAAATGTTGCCAATGACCTTTGAAGCCCAAATGGGAGCTGGGCAACACTAAGCCTGTGAGCAGCGTACAGCCCCCCTGTTCTGTGCGGGTGCCCCCTGGCACAGAGGAACCACTCTGGTTTCTCAGGGGCAGCATTTGGTTGTTAAATTCATTTCTCACAGGGGCCTTTCCCTCTTTTCCAGTCTACTTCAAAATGACAGGCAGAATCAAAATCCCATTCGATTAAAAGAAAGTGAAAAAGGGAGATGAACTCCTAGCAAACAAACAAAACCAGTGTGAAATTTTTACTTCAAAAGCACAGCAGTATTTTACCAGCAAGGACTGAATTCGTTAATGCTGCCTTATTTGTGCTGCTACCGTTAAGAGTTTTTCAGAGTTACTGTTCAAAAACATTTTAAAGAGCCAGCTGTTTTACTGCTTTGAAATAGCTCTACCCAGCAGTGAATCTCTGCATTCGTTTTCAAAACAATCAGTTCTTCCATGTGGAAGCTATGCAAGTTTATGCAAGTCCATCAGTCTTCAAAGACAAGTAAAAAATAACAGGCTTCCTTATTCTAGAGAACTTTCCGTTTCTCTTCACCATCTCCTTCCACATTTCCTTTTCTTACTTGTTCTCCAGCAGCAGCTACTATGGTCATGTGCTGGGGCAACACACACGTGCAGGCCCTTGTGCACACACATGAAGAGGCTCCAAAGATGAAGACCAGTACCTTATAACTCCCCTATATATAACTTGAATAATTTTTTGTTTATCCTTATCTTGCTCTCTTCCTTTTCTTTTTCCCTTTCCTTTATATCTGTCCACCTTCTCTGCTAGCATTTTATAGCACTGTTAATTAGCCTGATACTGTGAATCCAGGGTTAACTGCAATCCCAAACTGCTTTCATTTCCAGTGCGTCTTGACACTAAGCACTGGCACTGCTTTTTGTGGTGCTGGAGCCAAAGGCAGAAGCCCGTGACCTTCCTGAAGTTACTCTTAAGTCATTCTGGCCCAATTAGATCCAAAATTAGGCTGTTATAGTTTATTCTGTGCATGGCGACTCAGACCTAATCCAGGAAACATTAAGAACGTGTCAGATGTGAGAGATCGAGTAAAAAGCATGCTTTTGTTCTGAAATGTGGGAGTCCCATCAGAGCAGACTGCTGCAGAAACACAAATTCAGATGAACTCAACCACCTCAGCATCTCTGAGAGGCTTTTAAGTCAGTTTTTGTGACTTTGGCACACAGGTATGACACAGCCACTTAGGTTAGTAACGTGAACAGACAGAAAGCAAGAAATATTAATGCAATGTCGGCAGCGTAGTTAATATGACTTCCTTGATAAAACATTGTGTACGCTAACAAACTGACAAACAGGCCAATCTCATTGGAAGATTAGAAGGAATCTAATCTTCTAATCTAATCTAATCTTCTCATTAGAAGATTCCTGTCCTAAACATTTCTGTAGCTTTCACACGTGCTGTTTTACAGTTGCATTCTTTATGCTGAAGCAAGCTGCAAAAACGCTGAAGAAACAGTTTCTTGGGAGCAAAATCAAGAATAGAGGTAAAATAAATGTGGATAACCTAAATGTGGATGGAGATGTCATCACAGCCCGATGCGGTGGATTTCACAGGCTCCCACTTCTGAATATGGTGATATGAGAGACTTTTTGGTAAGTAGCCGTGCGCATGGGTGGCGAAGGCTCCGGGGAAAAGATTTTGGGATTTTTCAGGATGACTGCGTGATAGCAGGTAATATTTTCAAGTGAAGATAGTAAACAAAAGGTGAACTCGGAGGGAATGGTTTTCCTTAGCTCGCAGACCAAAGGATCCAAGGAACAGGACATATTACTGTTCAGAGCCTCTGAACTTCGAGCAATAGGGCTTCACAGCAGTGGAGAAAAGGGGGAGTTAATCGGTGTTTTTACCCACCCTCGGTCTGGTAAAAGCAAGCTACCCTTTCTTCTCATTCTGGGCAGGCGGCTGCAGCACCTGAGGTGCGTCCCCACGGCGGGAGGCGGCCGCCGGCGGGGAGCGGCGGGGAACGCGCCTGCCATGCCAGCGCCTCGCCCGCCACCTAGCGGGCGGCAGCGGGCGGGCAGCGGGCGGGCTGCGGCGGCGGGCAGCGCGGAGGGAGCGGGCTGCTGCTGCGGCGGCGGGCTGCTGCGGCGGCGGGCTGCTGCGGCGGCGGGCTGCTGCGGCGGCGGGCTGCTGCGGCGGCGGGCTGCTGCGGCGGCGGGCTGCTGCGGCGGCGGGCTGCTGCGGCGGCGGGCTGCTGCGGCGGCGGGCTGCTGCGGCGGCGGGCTGCTGCGGCGGCGGGCTGCTGCGGCGGCGGGCAGCGCGGAGGGAGCGGGCTGCTGCGGCGGGCTGCGGCGGCGGGCAGCGGGGAGGGAGCGGGCTGCGGCGGCGGGCTGCTGCGGCGGGCAGCGGGGCCGTGCGGCCGCGTTCCCGTGCCCCGCCGCCGGGCTGGGACCGGCACCTGAGAGCAGGGCCACGCACCGTGGGCGCTGTGTTCGTTTGTACGTGGAGGAGGGAAGAGAGTTTAGAATGCGGCGTAAGTCATGCACACGAGTAATGCCGGGTGGCTTTTAAAAGTGACGTTTTACTGGGCAAACCCACTGCTACGTCTTGTCTTTTTTCTGTCCTATCGACTAGTTTTCCCTTTAATAGCTCCGTTTGGTGTAAAACTCCATTTGCTTTCCACCAAGTCCTCTCTTGGGGGTATCTCGATTAACTGCCTAACTAGGGAAACAGAATCGGGTCCTAAGTTATGAAAAACCCAAACCCAAAGTGTTGCTCATTTTCATTTTAACTGTATTTCCTGTAGTCACGTTGGTTATGTTATGAAGCGGCCATGATACCCTGACACAATAAGACAAAATTAAAGCATTATTTTTTAATGTCTTTTATTGCTCATCTGGTGCCAACTTGATAAAGATACTGAAAGTGGGAGGAAGGGAGTATGCATTTCTAAAGATAGGCTTATAACTTCAAAATGATAGTCTCCAAAAATACAGAGCCGATCTATGGAAAAACAAGTAAAATAACAAACTACACTGCATCTCAGTTGTTAAACTGCTGCTGTCAGTGTAATTCCCACTAGCTAACAATAAAAATGTTTTGACATGCAATCTTGTACACACTTCAATGATAGTTACCTAACAGGAATTTTCAACCATGGAAATATTTCTTTTTCTGCTCCCTTAGAATCATGAAAATTTTGAAGTTATACAAGTCCCGTTGTAAAGGGCACCCTGTCAATGACAGCAGTCACCAGAGCAACTCTGTAAATTGCATTGTACAGAACAGTCATGTACAATACAACTGTTATATTTCATAATAAAAACCAGCTTATCACCAGGGACAGAAGGCTTTAGTTTCTTACACAAAATACTGTCAGACCAGACAGTGCTTGTAATTTGAAATTTAGGGTCTCCTAGTTGCCTTTGGCTAGTTAAGCTCCATTCAGGCTCCAGCCTGAGCAGAAGAGGTGAAAGTTTGGGTAATTACAGAGCTAATGGGTGTCCAGCTTGTGCTTAGCCCCACAGACATTAATAGCATCCAGCACAAACAGAGTCTGACACAGCAATTGCATCCACAGCTCCTCCGTTCCCAGCTCCAGAAGGCAACTGAGACCGCAGCAGCCTTCACGGTCGCTCCAGCCACGTTTGCAAAGCAGCTGGACTAGGCACAGGAGCTCTGCTGATCCAGGCTCTCCACCACGCTCCTGCTTTCACAAGTCATGCAGGGATGTGGTTTCATCTCTGAGTGGAAGAGATCTGTAAATGTTTTGAAGGTTCAGAGTTCAGGGGTGGTTTGGAAAAACACCCGTCAGGCTGCAATGCCCATGGAGAAACCATCTAGTTAGATAGGGTGTCTCTGGGTATTTCTGGCATTTCACCTCCTGACTGAAGTCAGGAAAACTCAAAGTACAAAATTAAAGACAATTCCAAACTTGGAAACCAGTTTCCCAATGTTTAGTCAAAGGCAGAAGTCAGTTCTTGTTTTACCCACCCATCCCTCTTTGGACTAGAAAATAGTGCAGTTTCCTTTAAAATATCAGATAAGCAGCATAAATCGCTGCCCAAGAATCAGAGATATGACTAATTCCTATTCATTAGACATGTGCAACATAACTACTTGTTTCACTACTCGTTAATTACAGTGAGATGCCTCCAGCTCTGTCACTTGCATCCAGGTCTGCTTCCACAATGTCTCCTTTGAATAAATCTGTGTCGTCATTCTGCAGACTTGCACCAATGAGAGGAAACGGGAAAGGCTGTGTGTCATGGGCATGTCTCTCTGCCTCTGCAGCTCTGGTTCCTAGGGCTTGAAGAAGAGAAGATGGGCTCCAGGGGGTAAGGTACAGCTGCTAATTTTGTTACTGGCATAACATCTTTTGCCTGAGGTACCATTCCCAGGTGGCTTTCCTAAGCCATCACATTGCAAATACTTCTGGGGAGTTTTGTAATTCACCTCAGCAGTATATGTAAACACTACTTAATGGACGTCTTTAATGCTGTCTTCCTGCTTCCAGGATTTTCACTGGGTCACTGCGTTGGTTTTGGAACTTTCCCTGGGGCTGCACACACGTTGCCATGCAGGTGAGGGCAGGTGAAACTGTGCCGTTTCAGTTCAAGTTGATTACAGCTTTTTGACTGAAACATGCCTTTTTTTTTTTTTAAAAGAAAACACTGTGTCACAAAACCTTAAACTTACCTTGTAAATTAATTGATTTTGAGGGGAAAGTTTCCCAAACAGGGTGAACTTTCTGTACATAGGAAAAAAAAAAAATTCTTCAGTGATTAGGGCCCTTGTGTGTCGGAGCCCTGTAGTCAGCAAAGCGCAGTGAGTTGTGAAATAATAGCCACTGAGCCTGAGAGGGAATCAAGCAGGGCAAGGATTTGAACCTGCTTTGCAGACTAGTTTCCCAGTCATTGGTGCATGGTCTTAGTATATCCTGCTAGTGCCGATCCATTTTGTAGAGCTAATTAAAAATTCAGTAAGTCAGGGAGAAAACGCCTGTAAGCCAGCAGTTATAGCAGCTGGGTGAGATAGGGACCAGTCACGCTTAAACCCTCGACTCAAGCTTCTCAGGGGAAAGACTTGTGCACAGGTATCTCCCATACAATGAACCTAGGGGTGATGTTGTTCTCTGTTCAGCATGACATGGAGGCAAACTCAAATGCCTCACCTCTTTTTTGTGATGCAGACTTCCTTGTTTCCACCTACCCCAATGTAATGGAGACAAATAGAATTAAAAATGAGGACGTCTATTATAGTCTCATTTTTCCCTCCTACATCTCTCCTGCTTTTAAATGCTCCACTGTGCGTTCCACGATTGCCCTGAAAGGACTGATTTTGCTTAACTTCAAAACTAAAGCCGGTGGGAACTAAGAATGCCCCAAAAGTAATTGTATTAACAGAAAGTGGTGATGCGAGGTCAAGGGGAAGTGCAGGACCTGAGTGCTCAAAATACCATCAGCTACGTCATGGAAACAGATGTGCTCTGTTACTCCTTTCTGTGTATGGGGAATAGTCTCAAGATCAGGGTCTGCTCTGAACAGCTCAACAAAGATTTTGTCTTATTCTTCTACTTTCTACATTTCAGAAGGGATCCTAGTGCTTTTTTTCCTGCCTGGTTTTCTGGTCACTGTGAAAAATTTTCAGAAGTTATTCTACAGAAATTCTGCCTGTTTTTAAAAAAAAAAAAAAAAAAAAAAAAAAGGCATCCTCATCCTAACCTGCTGGAGGCACCAGGTGAGCCTGTGGAGAGTGACTTAACATGCTACACCAGCCCTGTGGCATGTAGCTTTGGCTTAGGGCAGACAGCAGTGGTGGGCTCCGCTCTGTGCTGCGGTGACCCTCGACAGCAGCTCTCACACAGGAGGGAGTAGTGCTGAGAGGAGCAGCTCGGTATTGCTGGCTACCCGTCATAAGCAGTTCCTAACGGTCAGTGCGACATGTTTGATGTCAGCTTTTTAGGTGATGGGCTGAGCTAAATGGTGGCAGTTTTCCTTTAACCTCAGGAGCACAAGGGGCAGGTGCACCTCCTGGGCTCTTACTTGCGGTAGTTCATCTGCATGACTCTGCGGGTAGCTCAATGAGCACCACAGGGGAAGGAAGCTAATATCAGTGTTTAGCAATAATTTTAAGTTACGCTGTTTTAGGCTTGTCCCAGAGCTTAGTATTACTCTAATGAACACTGTGGAGGATGTATACACACATAAACTTGATTTACTAGGAAATCAAAAGATAATGCACATTTATGGCCAATAATCAAAAATGTAACTGATTTATCTGTTGACAGAGAACCACTGTACGGGAATAGAGCTTCAGAAGAGTCCTACAGGTCAGCCAGTCCTGCCTCCAGCAACCCAGCTCAAGCCCTCTTTTGACTATAGCGTTATGCCCTGCCTAACTTGCTGTGGCCTTAGGGAGACCATGCACGTTGCCCCACAGCCACACTTCTGTGTTGACTTGAAGCAGCGGGACCATGTGCTGTTGTGCCGGGCTTTGTTCCACAGAGGTAAGCTCTCTATTTAAACCATATGTTGAATTATAACCGTGTAAGTAGGAGGAAAACTAAAACATATTTCACTGGGTTCTAGAAAAGCTCTGAATGGATGTCATTTTTATCAAGGTTTTATGTGCCCTATCCAAAAACCAAACAATTGTGCTGCACCATCAGATTTAAAGTGAGCGGTTGTATTACATGTCTAGAGGTGACTACATCAATGGCAGTATGCACAGTTTGTAGCCCCTGTCTCATGATTCAAGGCTGATGCTCAGAGATGAGTTTCTGGGTGGTAGAGAAGGATTGCTAGGATTAGAGCTGGACATCTGATTTTCAGAGGTTTGATGGGCTATTTCTAGTGAGTTTTAAAGCTGCTGCTGCTGAACTCCTGTGATTCAGGTAGCAGCAACACAAAGTGCTCCTACGTTTTTCTGATGCACCCAAAGTTAATGTGAATTTTGCAAGCTGTTTTTGCTGGTGGGATCAGGGCTGACATTGTCCCAAAATGCCTGTTTGCAGTTGTACCTCTCTTCTGTTTATTAGGTGGGGTTCATGGCTAGAAACCTGAGCTAAGCAGTGTAAGTGTGGTGTGTCAGTGCTGGGCCGGAGTGCAAAGGATGTCTGTGCTTGGCTCACACCTGTAATACTGTACCTGGCCTTGATTACATTACTGAAGCTCTGTGGGACATAGTTTGCTCTTGGAAAATGGGAATCAGTGCTATTTTCCTATCACAGAGCAGTACTACAATGGGCTAGTAGCTCAAGTGGATTATGTGTTTGAAAATGTACTAAACTGCTCAGCAAGCTCCACTAGCTAATTGGTTTTTGAACCTGAGTTTATCTAGCGCCACTAACTAAATTCCAAGTGCAGTGGATCAATT
This sequence comes from Harpia harpyja, assembly GCF_026419915.1. Lineage (NCBI taxonomy): Eukaryota > Metazoa > Chordata > Aves > Accipitriformes > Accipitridae > Harpia > Harpia harpyja. The sequence continues at coordinate 21,034,234 of NC_068950.1, read as the reverse complement.
TTCTGGTCCTTCTTTAACTTTGCAAGTCTGTGGAAATGAACTTACTTCTAATATATGCGCCAAGCTTGGCAGCATTTTCATCAGGAAGGGAACGGTCAGGATTTCTGCCAATTTGGGCTGAAATAATTGTGGAAAAGATTGTGAGATTTCTGCTGTCTTCAAATCAGAAATGCAGTTTAGCCGAAGTTTGTACTTGAACCTGATTTTAATTCAAATCTTAGCTTCACAGATACTGCAATTTTGACTTTTCCTGATTAAAAAGTACAGGTAAAGCAACACAGAAACAGGAAGAAAAGGCCTAGTTTGCAGAAAAAAGTGCCCTGATGCTGGAGAAGTGAGGGAGCCTGACAGGCTAACTCATGGTGTTCATTCTTGCTCAGCTACAGTGAAAGCAGATTAAGGATAAATTACTCAGTGAGCAAATGTCTTGTTTTCTCTGTGACTCCACCTCTTTTGGGCATCCTGCCCTGTCCCCACCCCTTGCACTTGTCTGCATGTCTTAATGGCAGGATTCATGCAGCTGGTAATTTATGTGTCTGAGAGAGAAGATTTACACAGAGCCTTCCCTTCAGTTATTCAGAAAATTTGAGACACAGTATGTATGTATGTGATTTGTTAGGTCCCAAACTCCAACTTAAAAATCACAACTGTCTTAAGGGCTGGCCTCAAGTAAGAGAAATTTTAAAAGGAATAATTTCAACTAGAAGTCAGTGCTTAGGTCCTCACTTTACCCCTAGTTACAAAAGTTTGTCTTCAAAATAAATACAATGCCTATTGTAACATAAGCACACAGTCATTTGGCTCCGACTGAGGCAGTTTGATGTTCTGCTCTAGAAGACAGACAGAGCTGATCCAGTTACTGAAACCTACTTGACTCAGTCGGTGTCTCATGTCATAAACACGAATTGTTAATTTCATATTACTCATAACAGGCGCACTGTGAATGTTTGCAGAGTTTATAGGATATCAGTTACAAATGTGATTATACCAGCCATTCCTCAGGACTGACACCAGTTTCAAATTAGAAGCCGACAGGCCTCACCTGCTCCTGAGTTCACTGATAGGTCACCTTCTTGTCATTTTGGCTGTCCCCCCATCAAAATGACATCTGTGTTCATAAAGGGACAGTAAGGGACTCGAAGTTGTTAGAATTGTTGAAGAATAAGAATAAGGTGTCATCTACTCCAATAATGTAGTGCTCAACTTTGGCCTTTCAGATGGCTTGATGCTTGCAGCACCTGACAATGTTTCCAGATACAAGAATAGCTGGATCGGAGACTCAGCAGTTGTTCCCTCTTCTACGCATGGATGCTAGGCATTCAGCTCAGCCCTCGCCACAGGGCATAGGCAATCCCAGAGACTTGAGCAAAGAGCTTGTAAATGCCTTTACTTTTCTACATATAGGGACAGGACATTAGCATAAATAAACATTCCTTTCAGAGGCCGTTGTTACACATCCCTATTTTTAAACAAACAATGTGTGAAAGACAAAAGGTAAATATTGTTCAACAAACAACTGGATAAAATAACGTGTTGGACATTTCCATTAATTTGTTTACACTCCATTTATGTAGATGCAATTTTATCTAGAAATGGCCTGACTCTTGAGAACCTGTTTCTTCATAATAGAAGGTTCTTCATACTCACTCAATTAATCTAATGGAGTTGAGCTAGGTCAACTATATTCTGACACGTCTCAAAACTAGTAAAATGGGCATGCATCTTCAAATACAGACTTTGGGATTAGCTCTTATTTCTGTCATTAAACAAACAGAAATGTCAGATCCAAACAATGTCAGACTTTGCAGGTTAAATATTTGGGCTCCCCTAGATTTCAAGTCATCTAATATACGTGTACCACCTATGGAACAGTTGTACAGCTGTCTTCTTAAGGCTTGGGTTTTACAGGAAATTAAGTAAATGTATGTATATAATCCCCTTGAAGTTGCCTGGTCCATTACTGCTGTGTGTAGAAAGGAAGGTCTCTGAGTTGTGGGATGTTACAAGCTCATGTACGCAAGGCTGGTGGGAAAAGCGCACAGACATATTCATGAGAGGGTAGGCAAGGATAAACAAGATGTTGAATTACACTTTGCCAAATGAAGGGCTCAGAGCAGCCAAGGAAAATCTTTTTGTTTTCCCCTCACAAAATTAGACCTTTATTTTTGTCTTAGGCAGTGTGGCTAGCAGAGCTGTAAGGACATTCAGTTATAGTTGCCATCATTCTCTGAAATCTGTCCTTGATTTTATTTTCTGCTCCAGGAAATATTATAGTATTGTCATTTTATCTATATTAAAAAAAACTAAGGCCAGATTCCTCATGGTGTAAACAAGCATGACTTCAGGAAAGCAATGCTGATTCACGCCATCTGAGTGTCTGATTCTTAATATAAATGGGAACATGTTACAAGAGAGTAAACAGAAGCAAATATTTGTTACAGAAACACGTCATCAACATAGCCTCCCCCCCAGGATTCAGCAGGAAAAAAAATAGCTAAGGTAGATTTACAGAAGCCTCCACTTTTTTTTTTAATGATTTGGATATTGATCATTTTTAATCTTCTTCTCAGAACAACCAGCAGATCTATTATAGCTTGAGCCAGCCATGAAAATCGGGTCTGTTCTTTAACCTGCCCCAATTCACTTGGACATATTTTATATCTCCAGGGATTCAGCCACGAAGTCCATTAGAGCATCAGATGCTGTGAGGTCAAATCAATTGTCCATACTGCAGACAAGGTAACCATCATTTACTGTAATTCTCCCCCGTCATGGTAGAGGAGAGAAAAGGTTAAAAGCTGTATTACCACGAGGCTGTCTCATCTGTCTTTCAGTATATTGGTAATACCTAAACATTGCTTAAAGAACTCAATGTACAATCTTAAATCTGCGTTAAACTGGATTTAATGGTTAAATTGCCAAATCAACAAATTTGCTAATGATTTTTTCTTCAGGGAGGAGCAGAAAAAATACCACTTTTAAAAGAAAAAGTGAAAAACTTTAAATATATTGTCACGTCCGACACAACACATCCAAAGCTAAACTGAACCTTCATCTTGGGATGACCTGAATGACTGATATTTATCCTTCCCTATACATAGATATATTTACCTATGAAGTAATTTGCTGTCATCTCTTTAAGTTGGAGATGCTACGACAGTCCAAAAACAAGAGAGGAAGTAAATTCAGGATGTATATTTTGCACTGTAAATCAAGTCCTTATGTATTTGCACTTTAGGATGGGCAATAATAATTGACTGAAGCAATCACTGCTGTGGGAAAACAAACGTCCTGGTGGTGTCGCATCTGAAGGTCAAGCCTGATGACATAGTAAGCACCTGAACTCTCACTGACTCCTGGGGAGGCAGTGGATGCAGAGTACCTCCCGGAGCTTGCCTGGCAAGGACAGATTTACACAGCTACTGGGGCTGGGGATGAGGATGCTTTTTTGCTCCCACCTCCCTCCATTGGGTCTGCAAAGTCATTTACTTCCATTACAGTGCCATGCCATCTCGCTGACTCCTGCGCTCCGTGCGTTAACTGCATGAAACCAGAGAGAAAATGTGGTTCTGTGCCATGGACTGCATATTCCTCTTGCTCTGAACAATTGCAGTGTGGCCCTGATTAGTGTGACATGAGCTGATGTGCATGTAGGGGAACTGTGCCCACTCCTGCCATGCATGTGAGAGCTATGACACCATGGCCTGGTCCTTGTAGGACTCCTCTGTAGAAGTGGGAAGAGATAACGAAGCTCAGATTTATTCGCTTGACTTGCCTGTTTGCCTTTTCTAGGTTAATCTTTTCTCTTTCCCTGGATTTCTTTAATCCTGAGTTGTTTTCATTAGGAAATTGATTGAATGAAGTAGCTATTGAGATTTTCCATATTCCAGAATCTTTTCACAGCTGTAGAAGTTAGTAAATTTTTTTGTGTGTGTGTGTTTCAGAAGCTGAGCTGCTGAGCAAACATACACATGGATTTAAAATAGAGCCAAAGTTGTAAGTAATAGAAGATAGTCAAACAGTGTTATTCTAGCATAAGTGTCTCAAATATATTTCTGCAGCTGTCATATATCCATGATATTCTTCTTGGGAGACAATGGGATGAATTTAGTGGGAGTATAAGAGTCGGTGTAGGTTAAAGATTAATAAATATTTTTATTATGAAGCCTATTTTAAGGTTTTAGTTAGGGTTTAATGCCCAGCACAGTAAGTTCTAACTTCAGATAATGAGGGTATTCAGTAACCATAAAAAGAAACTAGTAAAAGTTTTGTGTGTGCTGAAGGAGAGAGAAATATGCTTTAGATTAGGTGTTACATACCATTCACTTAACTGCTTTGCCTCTTCTGTTCCCTCTTTTTATGATTTACCTTAACACAGACTCTGTGTGGCTCCTTTTCCTCAGTTTGTTACCCATCACCTCTGAATTCATCCCTGTGAGTGTCTATTCACAGGTCCTTTGCTTATCCTCACAGCAGTGCAGATTAACGTTGTGTCATTAAATAAAAGTAATGCCACCACTATAAATACATAGCGGGCAACTCTTTACAAAAATCAAGCACTAAAAATCTATGTCTTTTTCATTTTAATATAGAAATTCAGAAATAAATAAGAGGAATGTAAAGCTAAGAAAGAAATAAATTCATCCAAGTCTGGAAAGAAATGAAGGGTTAAAAAGATGCTTTCCTTCATAATAGCACAGAATTAAGACTGCAGCTTGCATGCTCTGTTGCTTTCCTTGTTCTGGAGTACCTCTCGGATAGCTTGCAGCTTAGTAGTGCCCTCTCTGCTGGTACATACTCTGCAATGCTAATTCAGAGAATGGTCCGCTGGGTTATTTAACTGAAACCGGAGTCTCAAAAAAGATCAGACAAGCTTTGCTGTTCTTTGGCTTCAATGGGTATCACAGCGCTGACTGAAAGAGCACTGAACTTAATAGAAAGGATTTAGATCTGGAAAAATGCTTACTGAAATCAATGAGAGAAAGCTTTAACTCCAACAGTTAACACTTCATTCTGGCTGTGTTCTCAACAGATACAAACATTGGCTCTGTAATGCCTAGTCATTTTTTTAAGATCAATACGACAAACCTAAATTGTGCAACGGATGTGTATTTACTATCTGCTGTGTTAGCATTAGAAGTCAGATCAGACTTTTGAAAAATAAGTATTTGATTTTACAATAATTCCACCCTGTGCAGCAAACAAATGTATTTTTAGGGAAATCTTTTTAACCAGGAAAATCACTAAGGAATTCCTCAAGAGTTATGTATAGCTCTTAGTAGGAAGTCTGTCATAAAGAACTCCTTTTTCTATGTCTACAGTAATTAAAATAAAAGTTGTTCTTTGGGTATTTGCCATTGGCAAGATGTATTTAGTTTAATTTTCTCCAAATGCTAAAGAGGTTGCTACAGTTATGGGGAAGTAGTTAGGTCTCGTGAACATGAGAGAGATCCAGATTCTCTGAATTTGCTGTAAGGTGATATATTCAAGCAGACCTTTCTTATTCTCCTGGTCACTCTGAGGGAGCATAGCAATTGCCTGCTTGTTGCGTCAGTAGTCAGTGTCCTGGAAGCTGAGTTAATGGCATGACAGATGTGGCATTACAGAGAACATCAGTGCGGGGCTTTAGGGATAAAATTCTCCTCTAAATAATCAAAAAAGGCAGTCCTGATTACAAAATCCGGTGACATTAGACAGAACTGCTCTGAAAACACGCATGAAAAAAGCAGAAGAGAAGCGGGTTTGTAAGCAAGTCTTAACCTGGGTGCAACTTGGGTTGTGTCACAGCATGACTGTTTCACATTAAAGATGAAACACAAAAGCTCTAGCAGGACGTTACCAACATAATCTTTTCTTTTGAAAAGTAACTTGCTGTGTTAAAACTGAAACAATTATTAATGAAAGACATCTTATATCTATATAAAAATGTTTCTTACAGTGCTATAGGCCACCAGAGAAGACTGTATGGCCCCTTCTTCTTTCCTTCTTTTTTCTAAACAGCAATAAATAGGGTGAAAATTAGTAACTGTAGATTACCTGGAGTTTCTTGGCATTTACAGATAATTTCAAACTAACATGGAAAGTTTTGGAGGTTCTCTTTACTTAAGTATGCACCTCCACAGAATGCATTTTTAGTGAGTCAGTTTTGCCTTGTGCTGAAGTCCCTCCTACTTGCCCCAGTCTACAATATATCATCCTCCAATATGTCACTGGGAAGTCTTATTTATAACAGATTATCCAGTAGTGTTTTCTCTTTGAATCTCTTGACTTGGTGCTCTCTAATGTCCAAACTGAGTGAATCACAGAAGAAAGTTGGGGCCCTCAAGCTTTCATAAGGCTATTTAAGCCTTTTGAGTCTGAAATAATGGATGAAAAATATAAAAAATTCAAATTAGATATACAGTTTTAATTTCTGCTGAATTCCTGATGTTCAAAGCATGAAAAAGGCACTGGTGTTTGTGACCAGATGAAGAACAACTAGCTTAAAAAGAACACACATACAACCCAAACCTAAGTGATGAATTAAACCTTTTGGTATTTGCTTTGGGATTGGATTTTGGGCTGAAATGTGTTGTACAAGTTCTTCAGAAGCTGAGGGGAAGGCACAGCAACCAATGAGGGAAGGTTCTTGCTTTACACAGATCCATCTGCCTTGCTTATGAATTTGTTATTAGCTGCCTTGGTTGATGATTAAAAGATCAATGTATTTGTCCAAACCAGCAAAATGGTGAGAAAATGTATCAAACTATCCTGAAAGATCTTCCATTTTTCTACAAGTTCAGTTTAAACCAATTTGTCAGATCAATTCAAGGACAAAATTTACCAAGCTTTTGAAAAACAGAAAAGCAGTAGAAATATTTCCATCAATTAGAAGAAAAAATCTATTTGATTTTGTTCTCAGTATCCTCACTTCCAGCTCTGAGTTCAGTGTTAATATAATCCACCACTGAATGGAAATTTGAATGAGAAATTTGCTTTAAACAAAACTAATTTATTTTCATTACTGAAACTGAGGAAAATGCAAGCTATGTGACAGGGAATTTTTTTGTAAAAAAATGTAAAACATAGGAAAAAACAAGGAAATGAGGTGGTTTTTAAATATATTTTTTAACTATGCAAGATATCCCTTTAAGCACAGCGTGGGATATAACATTAATCTTATTTGTCTGTGATCTAAAAAACTGTATATATTTCCTCATAGTCAGGACTTTGCTACATTACCTCATTTTTACCCACAGAAGCCAAACTGCTAGATTTTTGGAGACTGCTGGCAATAAATTTTTTCTCTGACAATTAGTTCATTACTAATCTTGACCATCTCTCCAATGAACTCATGAAGAACTTTAATATTGAAAAGCACCTCGTAAATAATTTACAATAAACCTGAATGAATATTGAGCATTTCTAAATATGACCTCCCTTTGCAGGATTTGCCTCTCTTTTAGCTTTTCTTCCTGAACCTTTGCTACAATTATCTTTAAATCTCCATGAAAGAAGCCAAAGAAATAGGAACTCAGGTTTGTAGTAATATTAGTTGTCTTACTAATGGATATTCTAGCTTGTCCTTTTTTCCACTTCCTCTTACCTGGTCCTTTCATAACTCAGACAGTCAGACAGACTCTTAAATACCCTTTGGTTGGAGCCAAGGGCTCTTACAAATGTAATTTATACAGTAGTTGATGATTTAAATGGCAAACCACCCAAATCTCGTGCTTTTTAAAAATTTAAATCTGTCTGGATCTCATTAATAAAAGTTCTTGACGACAGGAGAAACTCTCTCCTCATTTTTTTGAAAACTATTCATTTATTCATGAGATTCAGCTCTTCTTTTCAAAAAATACTTTGGTATCATGGTTTTATCTGTTGTTTTTTGTCCAGTGGACTCAGCCAAAACCTTGCCAGTGGTGACGTAGGATGATGTCAGTGGGGAGACTTCATGATGACCATGCTGTCAAGACGAACAGTGCAAAACACAGGAATTCCAGGGAATAGTGGATTTATCTTAACACTCAGACTGAGAAACTTCTAAGCATCTATTTAAAAAAAAAAAAAGTTAAAAAAGGCAGCTGCATATTAGGGCCAAACCTTTGCCCATGGATAGATCTTTGCTACTTTTCTGCTACTTTGCTCCTCCATTCTGACTGTATGGAAATCAGAACATGACAACTTTGCCTTAGCCATAATATCTAAGAAATCCTATGAGAATGAAGGGTGAAACCAGCTTGCCTCCATTTGGGAACAGCTGAGGCTATCTGATGGTAAACAGCTTGTGTGTTAATTTGTGGATAAAGCTATCCTGATGCAGATTGTCAAGTTGTTTATTAGTGGGGTCATAACTTGAGGAGAGATAAGGTTTCACTGATCTACTCCCTGCATAAATTTCAGCAGTTATTGCTTGTTGAAGGTTCTAAATGAGAATTGACTCGTACTGGTGGCTAAGTCTCATTTTTTCCAAAAGAAGGTGACAATGCCTCTGTGAAAGATTCTATAGGAGGGACAGGCTTATTTTATTTATTATAATTTTGTGAAATCCACCAGTGTCTACTCCTTTTCTTTTGAATTTGGCATAAGGATAGCTGAGAAGTCTGGGGTAAAGCAAGATCGGTGGTGCTTCTTTTTGCCACATCCTGCTCTGTTTTGCAAAGATTATACAGGTGTGCTCAAGTAGCTCCTATTGATATTTCAGGTCTCTCAAGGCATCGCTGACTACACCAGATATTGTTGACATAGGCATCTCTTTTGGAAGGAGATAGATTTTCTTTTAAGGAGTTTTACTTTTTTAATGGAGAGAAGTGCTGGGAAACTGCTTCTTCAACCTGAAGGGTCTAACAAGATTCAAGCCAGATTCCACTTGCTTCCCCTCCTTGTTATGTTCAATGTATTATAACTGCATTGGAAGTGTTCAGAAAAAAGGCATAGCTCACTATAATAACTTCAAACTTAGCTCACTGCTTCTGATTCATATACCGGCTGGTTTGGAAATGAAAAATGAGCAATGTCTTATTTTTCAGCTAAGTATTAGAATTAGACATGGTTTCTGCCTTGTTTCTACTTCTAGTCTTCTTGGGTGTGTGAAGGAGAGAATGAGAACAAGACAAAGACATCTATAAAGAGAAGTGGAATGTTTCTTTGTTACCAGAACAGAGATTATTTCCTCTTTCTAGGTGTGCATTTTTCAGTGGCTTAGTTGATGCCATTATTCCTGACTTTCCAAATTTTTTAGCTCTCCAAGAACAGGGAGACATCATTAGAGATACTCTTCTCTATTCTCCACTAGTACACAGAAAAGCTTCTACTGTGGAGTTGCAAGGTTTGCACTTGCATTTGCCCTTTCTCATCCTCCACCTCTGAGATAAGCTGTTCCATTTTCTGGTTGCTATGTTGTCACAACCAGGCCACGGGGAAGGTGCTGTGCAAGGAAAACAAATTGGTCATTCTAACAACGATCAGCAGGAGTCCAAGTAAAGGATCTTTTAACAATTTCTTAAAGAACGAACTTTGTTTTGTGTAACAGATACAAACCCGAACTTACTAAAATGTTACTGAGTTTTGTATACATGAAGAAAAGGGACATCATCTTGCAAGTGAAGAAAAATGCTTTTGTATCCAGTTCAGTTACAGACACTTCAGATTCCTGCTGAAGAAGAGAAAGAGTCAGATGCTCTGCAGTACTGTAACAGTTACCAAACAATTTCCCATCTCCAGAGAACAGCAAGAAAGAACCCATTAGACTTGTCCTGGAAGGCTAAATGCCCTGTCAGCTGAATCATCACACCAGAATTATAATATTTTAAGAGGTATACTACGCAGAATTATTTTGCATTAAAAAGATATGCTTAATACCTAGCATATTGCTTGTTCCCAGCGTGTTATTTGATTAAAAAGAAACCTGTTGAAGTATGTTTTCTTTTCTGTTTTGGGTGACTGCTGTATTTGTTGGATACTGATCTGCATGCACCCCTGTTGTTGACTGTGATCAGACCTTTTATGAACAAAGCAGGGGTTTATTTGCCTCCTGGACGTTCCTTGCTGATATCCCTACTGTGCCCAACCCTTGGCCTTACGGCATTTTGCTTGCATACTGCTAGTATGCATCTTCAGGTTTCACAGAGAGATTATGAGGTAATGGGATACTTGGGTAAGCCTTGAAATTAAGATATAGCGTCCTACTGAAATTAAGATACAGAGTGCTGTGCCTGCTTTCTTTTGGTTGGTTTTGGTTTTGTTTTTTTTTTTTCTCACTTGATCACATCAGCTTCTGGTTTTAACATGATGATGTATTTTAGGGCAGTATTACATAATCCTGAGGTAAAACATATTTCTATTAGTACTATGTCCAAAGAAAGATACAAAATAATGAAAATTGTACTGACAGAAGACTTCCTCTGTCTCCACCTCTTATTTGCTCTTATTTTCATCTTAAGCACCTGCATTATTGGAGGACAGTATATTAATCAGACATCTCATAAGTGAGAATCTTATGTAGTTTGATCACTTTTTGGGTAAAATTTAGCTAGACTGCCTAAAAATGTTTATTGGTCTCTACAGGTTTGTGCTGAATTTATTTAATACAAAGTGTAATATAAAAAGCCCTCTCTGCAGTTAATTAGCCTCCAGGTTATTGCAGGTCCCAAGGCATTGTGTTTGAGTTGTCATTGCTACTTGCAAAGATCAGCAGTATTTAATTCTTGTGTTACACAAAGTAGATTGCATGTGCTTATCTGGCTAGTGTTAATTCATTGTTTCTAGGCTCTAATTTCATTTTTAATTTTCTTGGCTATTAATGATGGTGCTAAACATGAGGAACTTTGCTGAAATCAGATGTGCTATACTGAGATAGTACCAGTTTAAATTACAGCAGAACTAAACCTGAAGGTTCCTCCAGAATTATGCTATTGTAGCTGGGGGCAAGATTTGCTTCTGTTACATGATAAACCTAAAACAAATAGGGCTCATTCAGACTCCTTTGGGATAGGGCAGACCGAAGCTTATTAATTATTCCTGTTTTCTAAGGAGAAAACATCAGGTTTCCTTCATTTGACAATGCTGTTTTCTCAGAAAACATTTACATATGTTCCAATACCCAGTTAGCAGTGGCAGCAACTCTTTAGTGGTTAGAAGTGGCAGAAGGTTAAATCATCTGACTTCGATGTGATGTTGATTGTTTACCCTTAGTGTACAGTAACATCTTAAATGAAGCAAAGTGGGTGTATTCATTACTGGACAAACACAGCTGACAGGTTAAAGAATATGTGACTTTCTTCAGCTGAGACCAAAGTGCTTCATTTATAATGGAGATTACGGTAAAAACCAAATGAAGTTGTCTAAGGGAAAAGGATGTCTCCTGAGCCTTTATTCTGGTTTGGCCCCAAGTTAATAACATGACCAGCTCTTAACAACAAAATGCAGGACTGTATTATCTTTTAGCAAATGCCAGTCATGTGCAATCCAAACAGGTCAATTACTAGCAAATCTCCAAAGATCTCCTGAAACCTCAGAAGAATTAGAGATGCCAAGAAAATGTCTAGATGCACAGAGATGCAGGAACAGAAATAGGGCACAAACCAATTTGCAGAAATGGAACTTAACCCTTAGAGGGAAGAACCCAGCCTGCTACATATTCATTTCCATTTCATTAAATATTTATGGAGAGATATGCATGTAATGTGATTCCAAATTATGGAAAAAGCACAAACGGAATCTGCACTGTTTCAGTCATGTTTAATCTATTTTTTTTTAACCTTTCTGTATCTTGCAGGTGTAATGGACAAATGTGTTTTTTTCGGCCACTAGCATGCTAGACATCTGAAATTTAACATGTTCTCTTGAATAATTCTAAATCAGCACTCACACAAAACAGTGTAGATGCTAGCAATAGCCTATTCTTCAGCTCAATACACACGTCTATGACCTATTAATATTAATGAAACCTGTGCACAAGCATGTGGGGATAATTGACCCCATTAAATTCCATTTACTCATGAGTTACTTTGTAAGGTTTGCCCCTTAATGTAGTTTTTATCAACGATGAAAGTTGGAACAGCGTGTATGCCAACAGAAGACTATTTCAAAAGTACCTTTGAGAAAAAAAAAAAAGAAAAAAGAAGAAAAGGAAAAAGTAAGTAAGTACTGCAAAAAAACATGTTTTCATCCAAACTTTCAACAGCTAATGAAAAGAACCTAATCTTGCTTTAAACTTTTATTGGGACAGGACATCAAAATCCTTTAGGAGGAGATGAACCTCAGCCTGGATATATTTTTACTGAGGATCTCTACTCAGTGGTCTTTTCATTGAGCTCAGCAGACATAGGAAGGGTGAACAATATTTCAAATAAATACCTGGAGATCTGGATCCATTCAAGGTCAGGTTGGATGGGGCTCTGAGCAACCTGATCTAGTTGAAGATGTCCCTGCTCATTGCAGGGGGTTGGACTAGATGACCTTTAAATGTCCCTTCCAACCCAAACCATTCTATGATTCTGTGATTTGAATTTTTTCCTTAAATTCTGGGAATCTTGTCTTCACTAAGCTTTCTTTCAAGCTTTTCCTATTTTCTGTCTGAGAAAGGGAGTAAACCAAGAGAGTCAATCTGTTGTCTTTTTAATGGCTCATCTCTAAACATGTGATGATTACTGACTTAGTTCACTGGAGGGGATGCACCTAACACCTCTCCTGATTACTGCTAAATAGAATTCAAAGTTGTAGACAACAATGTATGAATCACTTTTATATCTTTTATCAAATAAGTGATATATTCTCAGTGGCCAGGAATGGCTGATCTCTTTCAGCTGATCTTTTCTTTAAAAGAATCAGTCTGTGATATACAACTGGTTTTGCAAAGTTACGTGCAACCATTATATAACACTCCCCCCGACATACAGAGAAAGGAAGAATACTAGTGTTAGAACTAGCATTAGTATTGCTGTAGCTAGTGCTTTGTAATAGATACTACTCAAAATAATTTTCTTGACAGTAATTTTACTTATTTTCTTGGTAACAAACAGTGAGATCAAATCTTTCCCAAAAGCAGCACTCAGCCTACATGAGCTGTTGTACTCCTTATTCGTTGTACACAATACAGAAATTAGTATTTTTACAGTCTTAGTGCACCTTCAAAATACCCTTGCCTAGGGCTGCAGGGCACCTGAAGAAGGGTCCAGAATCACACTTGCTGTCCCCAGACCTAACTGGATCTACACAAGTCGCAATGTCTCCATCAGTTTCAGACTGACACAATGCTAGTTGTATCAGACCAGAATGAATAATCTCCAGACATGAGTTACTGGCACAATTAAAGCAAGAGCCCAGCTGACTGACATACTGAACAAAAGAGCTTTGGCAAAGCTTACAGTGGAAAAACATATAGAGGTAATTCACTCTTGGCGTTGAACGCACCTGAGTAAAAGCCGGACGAACTGCTGATTAACAAGCTCAGACTCTGCAGTCCAAATACCAAAGGATGAACAATGGCAATAACGTTCTGTTATGTCTCTCTACAGCATGCATGCAATTTATCATTAAGTTATATTCCATAGGCAGCTCCAGCAGCACATTTTCACAGCCTAATTGAGGCATATGAGATCTGGCTTGCAGCTTTCAAAAAAAGTCAGAAGCACAGAGAATTCTGTTCCATCCAACAAGAAAACCAAACCCCTGTAATATTAGTTATAACTGCAATAGATTTTTATGACTCTAACACAGCTAGTTCACTCGGTAAGGTAGACAGTACGCAGTTGTGTCTCAGAGGGTGCACATTTAACAGGGCTGCTGGGGGTTCCTCATAAAGCATAACATGCTGATCCCTCCACAGAGTTCTAGTAGGTTTGGGAGGCATGACTGTCCTCTACAAAAGTCAGGTGGACCCCTCACTGAGGGACATATTTCTCCCCACACTAATTTGGTTCTTTTTACAACTTCTACCAGTTTGTTTGCTGCAGCAGTCAGGTTTACTAGTTCCTAGTTCTCTGGGTCACATCTAGAGCCTTTCTCACAGACTTTCAACTTCCTTTTCCCTGCCTGTGGTACCGAGGATAGTGCAAATAATTAATTACACAGAGCCATTACTGGCAATTTCATATCTGAGTTCATTTGGAAATTCTGAGTGAGTACCCTCTGCTCCAAGTGTTGTACTTGTTTGATACTTTAATCTGGTGCAGTCCTGGAGACACTTTTGGTCTCATATGGGAACCTCCTTTACTGGTTACTGATACAAATAACACGTTTAGGTTTCCTGCAATGGCTTTCTCTTCCAGAACTGCTCCTTTTGCACCTCTGTCATGTGTTCGCACCACCAGTTCACCGGTAGCCTTCGAGAGTCTGAGGTAACCGAACATAGTTTTATTAGGTTTGTATGTTTAGCAAGTAACTCTTCAAAATGTTTTTAGCCTATTTATTGTGGTTTTAATTAACTTCCCCAAGTCTATTCTCTTATCTGTTTTTCTCCATTGGACATGACTGACTTAATTTCTGAAGGATGGCTTTTTACTCCTGATAACCATGCTCTCTGCCCTTTTGACAGGATAACTACTTTTGATATTCGAAGAGGCTATTTAATGATATACATTTACACTGAACCTTTATTGTGCCTTTAAGTAGACTCCACAAGGACTGTGCTAGCTGCTCCTTTATTTACTTAACCTTGCCATTTTAAGGTAAATTGCTGCAAAGCTTGATATTTTTGACTTTGTTTTTCTGTGAAGAGTTGAATTTGAGAATGGCAATGTCAGTACATAATTCTTGTCCTTATAATTAGGAAGTTGGCAGTTTAGGTCTGCTAAATGTATCTATTTGACCACTAAGTGGAACTGGCATCCAGGTATCTCAGTCAATGTCTTACTTCAGATCTCTCTCCTCAGGTAAGCCGTTAGACTATCACTCCACAGCTAAATGGTACAGCTGCTCACAGTAGTAAATGGACTGCTGTGGCACACAACACTATCTTCTGTGGCAGCTGTGAAAGAACCTTCTCAGGGTTAGACCATACCCAGCTGAGGTGCTGTGCACAGGTGCTAGAGGAGGCACAGTCCTCAGCTGAAGAAGCTCCAGACAAAAATATTAGCTTGAGTTTCCAACTTTTCAAGTTCTGTGAGAAACAGAGCAAATTAGTCCTTTGGTGAAACGCAACATGCTAGGAGAGGTCTTCTGAACTCAGTGCTTTCATATTATTACACTTGACCAGCTAGCTGAGTAACACAGTATGGCATTATCTGATTTCTCCAGTGCTTACAGCAAAGTGACTTCAAAATAAAAGCATTCACATTCACCCATACAACTTCAGATTTTGCAAGACTGTTACGTTTCTAATAATGAAAAACATGGCTTTATTCAGATGATAAAGTAGCCATAAATAAAGAGCTCAGAAGAGCAGGCTGACAAATAAACTTTTTATATGTTAGGCATGTATGGTGATGTAGTTTGTGGTGACAGCACATTGCTCAGAAGAGCAGGTCATATGCTGCTTCCTATTATACCAATGTCAGCCCAGAGAATTTCCATTGTCTATATTTCAACCAGTGCAGCTAAGATAAAGATCTCTACACAGGATTTCATAGCCTTTTTTTGCCACTGTATAGTATTATTAAAAAAAGAAAGAACTGTAGGGGTCAAATTACTCTCAGTATTGTTTCCGATAATAAAAGCACTACAAATGGTTTAGTCTCATCCATTAATCATAATAAAATCATAAAAAAAAGGGCTGAAATGGATTTCAGTAAGGTATCAAGCCCTTCTCCTGCACTGTTATGAAACTTAGGCATGTGACGCGAGGCAACGCCTATCCCAGTGACTGTCACTGGAAACCAGACACCTAAGGGTAGACATTGCCATTTCAAGTCTCGCAATGACAGGACTTTGCATGGATCAAGTCCCCAGCCCTTAGATTATTTGTAATAAAAATAAATAAAGATGAAATTATAGAAAGGAAAATAGAGAGGACAGTTGTGAGGGACAAGTTAAGAGGTATTCAGAAGGCACTGTGCCAGGTGCAGGTATACAAGAACCACAAGAAAGAAAATGGGAAGCTGTGAGCAGAGAGGTGGGATGGCAGAACAGAGTCTGGGAACATGCACAGACAGGTCTAAGCTCAGACTTTGATTCCCAGCCTCTTCCTCTGCTAATCTTTGGACCTGACTAGCTGGGGCAGATGTGCTGGGAGCCCTCCCAGCCCCAGCCGTGGGGTGCTGCCTCCTGGGGCTGGCTGGACTCAGTGGTCCTCGCCAGGTCTGTGTTCCTGTGAGTGCAGTTGTCCTCATCTGAAGGGGAAAAGAAAGTGTTAAACGTGTCACAGGTTGGAGAGGCACAGCAGGTGATGCTTTAGCCTGTGGGCCCACGCCAGCCAGAGCCCAGTGAGGGTTCACTTACCTGGCAGGCCAGAGCAGGTAAACTGAACTGAAGGCACACAGAGACAGAGTGACGAAAGTAGGGCAACATCCACACGCAAAGCCTGAGCAGCTTAACTTACACTAATGAAAAAAGGGATTTGAATTGCTAAGACCTGCTGCATTGAACTGAGATGAAAATATAACTCTAAGTATATATTTCTGGGCTGCAAGAGGACTAGTAGAGAGGAGAAATGATATCCATCTTACTCCTGTCCTGGAGGATTTGTTCGTCCCCTTTTTAAATAACACAGATCTTATTTTCAGTCTAAATCATTCCTTTTTTTGTGTGTAAACTCAAGAACAATTGGAAATCTGGTTCCAGGTTCATGAGTGAGATGTATGTATGTACAAACACCTTTTCACACAAGCATACACATACTTACCACCCTGCCCCCCTATATTTCTCTGCCTCCAAATAGCTGTGTTTCATTATGCACCCTCACAGAAAATGATGGCAAACAACTACACAGAAAAATCCCCCCCCAATCAAGCCTAGTATAGGCTGTTTCTAAGACATAAATATAAAAGAGATATTACATTTCAAATTCTCAATTAATCAAATGCTGAATATGAAAAGGCTCAAATGTATATGAAAAAATACTCAAATTTGTAGCAATGTAAATAAAACCAGAAAAACTTGTTGTTACTTTGTTCCTAAGTACCACAGAAGAATCTGCCGTTTTTGTGTAATGGAACAGCATGGAATAATAAAACTTTGAATTTCAGGAGCCTGTTTCTATGTGAGTGTTCTCATTTCACAACCAAGTCAGATTAGCTCCAGATCCTCACTAGAGTGGCAGTCATGTAGGTTCATTCTCATTTTATGGATGAAATTATTTAAGAGGAAACATTGTGATTTGCCTGATGCAATGCAGAAGAGTATTGTCTGAAGAAGAAATGGGACCCAGGTCTGTGGCCATCTAGTTGTGTGCATTAACCTCTAGGCTTTCCAGCAGTGTGATGCATACCAGAAAATTAATTTGCTACCTATTCTGTTTTTTTTTCAGTCCCAGGATAATGGTAATACTTCAAAAAGAAATTAGTGTTATTTGTATTAGATGGGAGGAGGTATTTTAAGCCGATGTATGGTTCATTTGTTTCCTCTGGGGCAAATTCTGCCTGTGCTTTCCAGTGCACGGTTTATGCTGTCATCAGTAGCACTTCTCTGGGTACAGCTGTCTGGACTGGCAGAGTGATGAGGGGCAGGGAGACAAAATCCAGAGGTTTACCTGTTCACTTCATGAAATGAAGGTATACCCAATCCCTTGCCCCTACTTCTGGCCTCCCTTGAGGGCCCTTCTAAGTATCAGCACTACACCTAAAAGACATTTATTCGTTCTCCTTCATTTGAGCTGTGGCAAATCTTGTGGAAACTGTCATATTATCCTTGAAGAAAATTAAGGATCTCCTGGGAAATTCAGACTTTTATGATTCTAATCTACCTTTCTCACCCCCTACTTAAAAAAAAAAAGTTTGTTTTTGTTTTTAACACGTTGACTAAAATGTGCTAAAATGCAGATAAACCTTCTCTCTCAGCAGTCAGTGACACTGAGCTATGTGTAGTCTGTAGCAAGTATGTACCTAAAAGCACGTTTCATACTATTTCCCTT
The DNA here is from genome assembly GCF_026419915.1 of Harpia harpyja. Taxonomy (NCBI): domain Eukaryota; kingdom Metazoa; phylum Chordata; class Aves; order Accipitriformes; family Accipitridae; genus Harpia; species Harpia harpyja. Next base: position 21,016,245 of record NC_068950.1, on the reverse strand, counting down.
CTCTTTTTGGCACAACATGGAATTTAATGATACATATGCTAGAGCCAAACTACAATAGTTTTGACAGCTGTGGGGGAAGGATGGTCAGCGTTGTGGCTGAACTCCTCACCCGTTCCCGTGGGGGAGAGGGTGCCTTGCAACTAGGCAGATGGCTCCTACAGAAGGTCAGCAGAAATGTTCATGCATACCCTACTTAGTTTTGCAGGGTATTCATTGATTCAAACTGCTTATGAGTCTCTCTCCACCCTTTTAACAGGAATTTTATCATGTTTTTAAATCTTTGCCAATTTCAATGTGGCTGATTTAATTTCACAGAAAAAAAGTGTGGGAGCAGCGGTCTTGGTTCCCCTGAATAAACGCTGGACTATGTGCTACATGTGTTTGACGATGTCAGCTGTGAGCTCTGTAAGTATGAAGTCCTGCCAGGCAAGACAAAAATCTTTTGTCAATGAAAGGGGTACATGATCTGCTTCTCAGCTGTGTCTTTTCTAAACAGCTACCTGAGGTTTAAGATAAATATTCAACATAGTTATTTAAAAGAAAAAAATAAAAACTAGAACACTTTCTTTCATGCATTGAACATTAGTGGCAAATCATAGAGAGCAGGGATCAGTCCTCACGGCATGTCCCAAGACAGTCTAGAAATGTAGTAGTGCAGTGAAAGGATTTCTAAAGAGGCAAAGAATTTAATAATACTTTGGCTGTAATATACTTTGTACCTTCTGAGTCAGTCCCTTGCAGTGAAGCTGCCAGATTAACTCCTGAGGCAACTGGGTGCAACTTTGCTGGGTTAACAAAGCTGTGCCCTGCTTCCCCAGGAACAGTCAGTCCAAGCATGGGATTGTGAAGACGGTTATGTTGAACTGGGATCCTTATTCTCAGCCAATGTCTTGTTGTTCCCGGGTATCTTCATACTGAAAAGTGTGAAGAAATTCAACTGACGACTAGCCAAATGCCAGCGGCTTAAAAGTTCATGGATTTAGTAGCTCTCCATGAATTCAGTCAGTCTGCTCCATTTTCAACTCCTATAGATGTTGAATTTGAATTTTGGTATTTCTGATACCATTTCAAGGTGATCTCAGCCTTGTGTGGGTAAGCTGATATAGTTACCTGGTACTGTTGGCCTTGCACTATCCCACTCCCCAAAACATCCCTAGTGCACACCCCCAGCTTTCTGTGAAATTTGGCTGTTTCTCATGTAACTCCTCCTTAACCACCTGTGAATTCCTCACAGCACCACCTGTAAATCTGTCAGCTTCTCACCCTGTGACTTGTCAGGTCCAGCAATTTCTTGTACCATGTCTGCTAGTTTCTCATGTCATCTTCTGTTAGGCCCGCAGCCCTGGCAGTCAGCATCACAACCTCAGCCTGCTGCTGCTGTGGGAGAGAAATGTATGTATTCTGCTAGGACTAAACAATAGTAACTACACTATACAAAAAGTAAAAATAATGAAGTTTATGGATTGAATGTGATATCCTTTTCTCATGCTGCTTAGTTCCTGATCACTTACAGAGTGAGTTAAGTGAGAGAAGAGGATGTACCATCTGGTCCCATACAAAGGTAAAGCCTTCAGTTAAATAAGAGCTTGAAGGCGACATAAAGATGTTTGTGACCAGCCTAAGGAACTGGAAGCCACTGCAGGAAGCTGCTTCAGTGGATGATGTGTTCAGATCTCACAAAACAGAACTTGGAGTTGAGAAAATTATAGTTGAGGAGAAATGTCTTTGAATGAGGAGCAAGAGAAAACTAAATCAAACCGCAATGATTGCAGGAGCCATAGATAAGATTATATATATTAGATTTAGATAGATCCTCAGAGGAAAATCAAAACACCTCAGTGTAAAAAAATCAGCTACATTAACAAAGTAGATAGGCTTGCAAGTGCATAGGTCTTTTTATATGCAATTTTGGAAAACCAAGGTATGCATATATGATTTGTTGCACTCTTGTTGTAGAAGGCTTTATCTCATTTTTATGATTTTAGGATTAATAAACATTATCCAAGTCAAGCATAAAATGAGCAGCACCTCATTCAGCACATTCACTGGAATTTCCAGTGTATTTATCATTTTCTGCTGGGAGCATGGTTATAGCAATGATTAGAAAACAATATGGCAGGAAAATCTTGATGTTAAATATTTGAGTTATGTATCACAGATTGTCTCAAATTCTCTGACTTTTTAGATTTAACTCTTCTCAAAGTTTTCCTGAAGCTTTTGGCACATTTTCTGCAAAATGTGTACAAGAAAGAAGATTCATGGAGGACTCTAGCCTTCTGTTATTGTTTAAACAGTGATGCTTAAGGTTTAAATTTACAGGGAACAAATCATTCTGCATCAAAACTAAGGTGTTGCATATTTATTTACAGACCAAGCTCCAGTAGTAATGTGTATTTGTCATGGAAACTGATTTGAATTTAATTCTAAACCCTGTTTTGCACCAGGAGAATGTGAGTTTCATTTTACTCGTCTCTGTTTTCAATTATAATTTGACAAAAGAAATAACCGCATTACCTATTTGATTTGCCAGAACTTTATCCCAGCACCACCTGTTGAGCCCTCGGCACTCGAATCCTGACATAGAGCAGAGAACAAAATTATGCAATTGGCACACTAACCAGCAAGGATGCCAACAAAAGCATAATATAGCCTTTGTACTTGAAGAAGTACAACAATATATATATTAAGCTACCAACTGCAAAGGTTTAAGCAAGCCACATTTAATTATACATGAACATATCTTTCCAACAAATAACTCAGTAGAAAAATGGTATGGAAGTTGGAAAGGACCCATTTTGTATGGTTTGCTTTGGTAAATATTGCAAGCTTAAAATAAATAAAAAGTTTCACAATATCATAGTAGATTTACATTAGACATGGCAAGAAGATAGCCAGCTAGTTTATACAAATAGATGGGTTCAACACTATCAGCTTCCCTGTTTAAACAAAATGCCCCATGTTCATTTCTTGCGGGGGAACCGATCTAGGGCAGCACTGGTCTGCCAGGAAGGTGGAAGAGGGTCCCAGCACTAGTCCGGATAAAAACCTCTCCTCTGCAAGTAACTGGGACCAAAGTAGTAGGGATCAACCGTGCCTCTGAGATGTGTGTCTTGAAGCAGCATTTTGCCACAAAAGTAATCACAACTGCTTTCCTGGCTCTGCTGACCTGGGATCTGCACAGAAGAGGGGACAGAAGTTGAAGGGAGATAGGACAGATCAGTAGGGATGAGGCAAAACCTCTGCTCCCCAGTTCTGCAGAGGTCAGATGCAGTCTGCACAGGGGCTGTGAACTCATGGGGGATTTGCACACTGGGAAGGACTACCAGTGGTTCTAGCAGTGATGCTAGAGTTTCCAGAGTTTGTCCAAAAATATGAGTTAAATCACGGTAAGCTTTTTAAGGGACTGTTTTTAAATACTGGTGACAATGACAATGTACAGATTTTTATCATCTCCCCAATAAGCCTAAGAGAGAATTAAATCTGGAAACTTGATTATAGCATTGCTAATTCAAAGAGACTGTGGGTCAGAAAAATTACATTAGATATAAACCGAGGATTGTGATCCAAGGTAAGGAGGAAAAAAGGAATGAAATTTTACTCCTGCTCATCCAGAAATTGCCACAACTGCTCTCAGATCCAAGGATGAGGGCAGGGTAAGGCAGAAAGAGCTAACTGACCCACAAGGAAGGAAAAACCAGTTTGGGAAATACAAGGAGAGGTTAATTGCCAGTGTTGCAAAAATTCTCCTGAATGGTTTGTACAGGGCTGAGCACATAGGTTCTGATGCTGGCTAAGGCTTTCGCCAATATTTTCATGTGAAGCATAAAAAACCTACCATTAAAACTTTGGATAAGGAACCAAAATTCTGTAGGTTAAATGAAATATCTAGAAAATCTTTTAGAGACAATGAAGTACAGCTTTAAAATAGCTTGGGAAAAAAACCAACTAATTTTGTAAACAAGGAAACAAACCAGCTGTAAATCACAGAGTAACCAAAAGATTTTACTTACTGTGCTAACTATTGCACTCCGAGCTACTTAACTAATTATTGCTGCTGTAGGCTTGTACAAGCCTAAATGGAGGAAGTACCTCTTGGCACCTGTTAGGTGCCACCAGATACAAAGTTCTGATACATGATTCCTGAGCAGTATATATGCAATCCAGAAAATTTAGTGAGTAAGTCCTCTGATGATAGAAAGTGGAACATTTCAAATTGTATCCAGAAAAATGGAGAATAGTTTTGCTTGTGGATTGCTTTACCAATGCATTGCAGCAGCTGGCATTCAGGAGAGGTTGCAGAATCTCTGTCTTCAGAGGGTTCAACTCAACTGGACACAGCCATGAGCAACCTAATGTAATGAGACCTGCTTTGAGAAGGGGTTGGACTAGATGATCTCCAGAGGTTCCTTCCAGCCTGAGTTATCTATGATTCTAAAAGTGACCTAAAGAAATCAGAAATCTAGTCCTTACAGTTGTTATAAAATTAAATTTTACTGAAGTGCATTTTTTTGTCTAATTTGTTTAAAGGCTGGAATGATGTATTTAATATTTATAATTGTTTATAAATTATATTTGTGCAATTATATATGTGTGTTGTGGTTTAACCCCAGCCACCAACTAAGCACCATGCAGCCACTCACTCCCCCCCCCCCCAAGTGGGATGGGGGAGAAAATCGGGAAAAGAAGTAAAACTCGTGGGTTGAGATAAGAACGGTTTAATAGAACAGAAAAGAAGAAACTAATAATGATAACGATAACACTAATAAAATGACAACAGTAATAATAAAAGGATTGGAATGTACAAATGATGCGCAGTGCAATTGCTCACCACCCGCCAATCGACACCCAGCTAGTCCCCCGAGCGGCGATTCCCCGCCCCCACTTCCCAGTTCCTATACTAGATGTGACGTCACATGGTATGGAATACACCGTTGGCCAGTTTGGGTCAGGTGCCCCGGCTGTGTCCTGTGCCAACTTCTTGTGCCCCTCCAGCTTTCTTGCTGGCTGGGCATGAGAAGCTGAAAAATCCTTGACTTTAGACTAAACACTACTTAGCAACAACTGAAAACATCAGTGTTATCAACATTCTTTGCATACTGAACTCAAAACATAGCACTGTACCAGGTACTATGAAAACAATTAACTCTATCCCAGCTGAAACCAGGAAAATATAAATGTACTTTTATTATTTATTTACTTTTTGTTTAAGGGATTGATTAAATAGAAGTAAAATCTGTAAATGGTCCAGTAAGAATACTGGGTGCCTGTGGTGTAATCCCAATGAGCCAATGAGAGTGCTTGCTTGCTTTAAACTCTAAAATGGTGGCTTGAAACTTACCTCAATATCCTTAATTTTTCTGTGCAGAAAATGTAAAGTGACAATTGTTAATGAGAAAAAATTTCCTTCAAATTTGTAACAGAAACTGTAAAACACTTGCTAAGAGATAGACCACATTTAGGAAAGCCAAATCTAGTTGATCTCTCCTTCTCAACTGCAAATATCCTTTGTGGTAACCACATTTCATTCAGGAAAATAAGACTAGAGGAAGTACATGTATGGCAGATAGTATGGCATCATCCACTTCTAGATTTCTCAGATGTCTAACAGCCAAGAAAATGTTCCAGCATTTTAATTTCTTTCAGATAGCTGATCCCATGTAATCTTTCCTCTAGATGAAGACTTCAGATGAAGTAGCTGGATAGTGTTCGAATAGGGCATTAAATAAGTCTCCTATAATAGAATCCATCATTTTCTCCTAATTTTTCCCTTGTTCAAAATAACTACAAATTCTTAAATTGTAACGTGGAGCTTTGAGTTTTAAAATCACAAACTAGTAAGAAAACTCATTCCAGAAATGCACTGCATTGTTTACTGCCTTTCACAGTATCTCCAAACATACCTAATATTTTTGCTGCCTTTCAAATAGCCTTGCAAAGACACTGAAAATACTGGAACACTTCCTTGCCCATCAGACATGCAAGGAAACTGGTGGATTGATGAGCAGTCCGAGACCTCTACAAGTGTCTTTTTTTCATGCTTGACTGTGCTTTCAGTAATTTAATGAACCCACCCTGAATATTTAAGGCTAGCATTTCATCTTGAAATTAAACTTTTTGCATGTAAAACAGCCATGAAAATTGTAAAGATTTAAAGGTAGATTACAGTGAGCTGTACAAAAGGCAGCACCTTTTCAGGCAGTCTTTGAAGTCTGCTTGGAGGAACCCATATGCCTCAGATACTGCTCAGCTCCACTGTCATTCAACAGGTAATTGCTATTAGTCCCTTGTATCATCATATAAAGTGGGATTCACTACTGAATTTAATTCCATTTAAATCTGGACCATTTGGGAAGAATTAATAATTCTGGAATTAAATGTCACTGGTTCTTACATTAGTTTAGTATTTTGTGTCTGCAGCACTGCTCCAAGCGAGTGCCCCCAGGTCACATCACATTGCTTTTATTGTTTGAGTATTCTGATAGCACACACATCTCCTCTAGCAGAAACCAGCGACCCTGGGGATCCTTTCACTTTAAGCTTGAGTTTACCTGTCACTGAAGGTGACTGAGGTCAGCTGGCTTAAAATGACTGATCTATAACCCACACTTCCGAAAGGGATAAATTAAATTCGATGACAGAGTCTCATAAATTCCCAGGGAGATCTTAGTATTATAAAAATAGACTTGACACCACTCCAAAGTCTAGCCTCTGCCTTGACAAAGAGGAATCAAAATCAGCTTTGGTGCAGATCCTCCACAGAATATACTTCTGAAGGTGCTACTGAGCACTCTGTGCCTTCCTTATCTTGTGGAAAGTTTCATTGATTCCCCCTACCAGCTTTCACTGATAGTGAGGTACCACAGCTGACTAGAAGTGGGCGAGAAAAAGAACAAAATATGTTTTCATACTTCCCCATATCTCCTGCTTTACATCATTATTTGTGAAGAGACTTCTGTAAAACTGGGCTCAGGGTGATCAATGCCCGCCACAGCTAAGTGTTTCTATAGAAAAATCCTACCATATTGAATAGAATTCTACAGAAACAACTCTAGGAGCTTAATGTATTTGTAGAATTAATATCTTGGTATAATTTGTTGAACCACCTATTAAAGATCTACATCAAGAATAATATTCGCTATTGCAGTCTGTGGAGTTTTTGCTGGAACTCGTCCAGTTCTGCTTCCTGCCCATCATAATCACATCGTTCCTGCTGCAACCCCAGGCTTTCACTGTTCTGGAAACTGGTTGAGATTTACCCAGTACTGCTTCCCAACACAAAGTGATTTCCTGTCTCGAATGACTAAACTGTTGCATTGAGAGGAGAAGGAATTTAATTTCACTGTCACCCTCTGAGCTAGCAAGATGATTCATCAGTTTGTTTATGTACTGAAGGCTGCCAGTGAGGAGCATGCTTTGGTAAGGGGCACTAAAATGGGTGATGATTTCATTTGGCAGCACCTAACGCTGACTGTTTACATTGGCACTTACTCTTTTAGGCAGCTGTGTAGACTACGCAACGTAAGAAATGGGCATGAAATTATTACCATAAATTGTCTTCAAAGAATTGTCTTGATTCCTGATTGTCTTAAAATATATAAACACATTTTACCACAATGATTTTTCCCATTTCAAGGGATACCCGATATACAAGGGACGTTTTGCCTTCATATGGCAGTAAAACCAAAACCACTATGGCTCTTGCCAAACTTGTTCAAAGTTTACATGGATTTGTTTGGACAAATGTGGTGGAAAATTATATCCAATGTTTTGGGTACTGGCCCATGCACCTCCTTACATCTCAACAGTGCCTCTTCCAGCTTTTAATGCAGACTTCTAAATGAAGTTTGTTTTTATTTGGATTACAATATTTAAAAAATAGACTATATGAAATATAGAATGTCATTTTGGCTCTGTAAAATGTAGCTCTTCCTGATTTTTTTTTTTTTCCCCCTAATTGGAATCAGTAGCTAGTGATATCTGCTCTGCTTTTCTTGGATGCTGCTGTTTTAGGGTTAGCTATTGCCTGTAAGAACAATTGCTCCTCACATGCTATTGAAATAGATCATCTTGTGATAGAGCTAGAGATGACACAATGCTATACTGAAGGTGTCTGGTACAGTGGCAAAAAACATGGGGCTTGTCCTGCCTCACTACCAACTTCATTAAATTTCTGTGTGGTGGGTAGCTGAGTGAAATCAATAGGGTATTCTGCTAGACTTTTTAATGGACTATGATATATGTTATTGACAAGAATTATATAGTAATGGAGAGGTTCCCATTTCCCTTGAAGTTTCAGTATTACACAGGAGGAGAAGGGAAAATAACCTAAAAAAACTAAAAGATTATTTTGAAAGATTACATTATTTTGCACATCTATAAACTAATAAAATTTCAGTATTTTTCAATATCATTGGAAGTAATCACAACAGAAATATTTTGCCAGAAGGAAAGTTTGCAGACAGCAAGTTAAAAGACATTTGCTTGGTTGTCTTTGGCAATCCTGGTATTTAAATCTGGGGTTCCAGGACTGTTGATACGTACAGGACTCTTAACAGGAGTTATAAGCGGAGATCGATAGTTATTCCTACAGCAGGTCACCAGGCACGTAACTTTTACTGAAGTGGAAGGCTCAGTGCTTTTGACCTCTCTCCCACCTCAGCAAATAAATCTGAGGCTAGGGCAGGCATATCACAGGTCTCAGGCTGGGGTCTTTCTAGAAATTCTCCCATTAAGTAGACACCCTTGAGGAAAGAATTAATTCATTTAACCTGGTTTGGTACTGTGTTTGCATATGAAGCATGAGCACACCTCTGACTGGCTGCCTTCACAGAGGATTTGGGCTCCGCTCTGCTTCCTGGGTTAAATGTTTGGTACACTTGTGGGTAAAATCTGATAGGGAAAGTTAAGTAGGTGTCATTAGAGGTGTTCTAAAATTCAGGAGACTTATCCTCTGATTGGGAAATTTTCCCTCCTGAAAGTCCCACCTTCCTTCTGATGATCTGTTTGAGAGCCAGGAGACTCTGCTACTCGGTAGCAAAAAGGCAAAGTAATTATAGGGTGCTTCACCTAGAGAATGAGAATTCAAATCTCTCCAACCTCTGCTGTAAGTTCAGGGGTTGAGCATACCTGTGCTTCTACCATTTCTGTACAGGTAAGGGGGAACCATGCCTTAGCTGAGTGACATCTTTCTTTTGGTTCATTTTGGAAACCAATCGTCATAAACTCGGCTGCGTAAGGACACCCGTCGTACCTGTCACACATTTACAGAGTGATGGTTGTTCTGATACCACTGGCTATTTCGAAATGACCCAGGAACGGACCAGCGGAGCCCCGCTGAGTGAAGCGCCACAGGGCTGCGCCCCGCGACAGACCCCAAAGGTGGGACGGGAACAAAACGCCCCATACGAATTGCGGGGTACCTCGGATCTCCCTCGGCAGTATGTCTCGGGATGCTTTCCCGGCAGGCCTGCGATACCGTGAGGCGTGAGGAGCAGGAGGAGCAGCTGGGGACCGCCGAGGGGAGCGCGGCGCCGCAGCCCCCCGCGCCCAGCAGAGGGCGCTGCCGGCCCGGCTTCGCCGCCGGGCTGGGGCCCGGCTGCCGCAGCGGGACAGCCGGGAGGGCAGCGCGGGCGGCTGTTGCGAGCTCCTACAGCCGTTTTAGAAACGCCTACAGCCGTTTTGTGAACACCTCTCACAACAGCTGTAGGTGCGTAAACATGCTTGACGCTTTTGAGAAGACGCAGCTATTTTTTACCTGCGGAAAATCAGGAAAATCTGTAATACACCCGTTATTTTTTCATATTCAGGATATACATAAGGAGAAATCTGGGCACCCAGAAATTAGTTTCCGATGAAGAAAAAAATATTGAAACATTACAACTCAGAAGGATCTTTAGATACAGGTTAGATGAGATGCTATTTAGAAAGACCCTTCTTGGGAGGATTATCATGATTGGGTTTTGCGTAAAATTAATTGCCACGCGTGAATTTTGTACACGTTCGTGACTGAAGATGGACTGTCCAAAAAAGGCATTACATTTCAATAGCTTAATTTTTTTCCCTCTGATGTATTTCTCCCCTTCAGCCGAGAACTTTTATTCTTGTTCAACTGCAGGGACACACTGGGCAGAAGACATAAACGACTTCCCCTTCTCCCTTTTATTTTTCCCCAAATCACCTATTTCTTTGTTTTCTACTGTGGTTTTGGCATTTTTGGGGGAAGGAGGGAGTGAAGAAGGAGGGGCCTTTTTCTTGGAGTTGGACACCCAGAAGTTATTTTCTTAGTTGGATTATCAGGACTTGTGAAAAATACCTTCAGGCCACAGCAACACGCAGTCTCCCGATTTAACAGCCCCCCTTCGTGTCCTGGGTACTTTCTGCCGCCAGCTGCCCCAGGCCAGCACTGCCGTGTGCCTCCACAGGGAGGGTGGAAGGATGCCTGGGCCATGCCTGACAGCCTCCCTGCTCCTGTCTCGCTGAGCTCCCTGTGACAAGGGGCATCCTCTGCCTGCACGTCACCAGAGGCCTGGGATACAAGCCACGTAGATTATACATCTCCTTTCCACTTTTTGGGTCATGTCCAAAGCTTGGAACCTAGCACAGGTATTTCTAAACCCTCTTCCTTAAACATCTCAAACTGCAGAGAGGAAAATAAATCCGGTTTATGACCGGGTGCTTCTTCTGCTACAGATGTGTTTTTTACCGTGCTTCTCCAGTGTTGCTCTGAACTTTGTGTCATAAATACCTACATATAAAAAACCCACAGAAACCTCTGGGTACATTTATATTATTTATCTATTCTTTGATTCCTTAATATGAAATAAACTGAATCAACCATTTAGGTTTAGTTTTCTATGCTTAAAAAAATAATGAAATATGACAGTTTATGGCTTTTCTCCTCTGGATGGCAGTAACTCCTGCTTAAACATTCATGACCCGTGACTGCAATATCCCGCAGCAAGGGATTTCCTTTTCTTTGTCGGCGTGCTATCCAAAAGAAACATTTAATTTCATTCATTCTATGTTTTTTCAAATCTAAATTTGAAAGCGAAGTAAGCTTTCAAATAAGGGATCTGTTTAATGTAAAAATCTAATTGCATGAGTTCTATGTATAAAAACAGAACAGGAATCAGAAGAAAGGAATTGATGCTGGGTATTTGTATCTGATTACATGTTTCATAAAAATTAACGAATGTTGCTGAGAAAATCGAATTCCTTGACATTAAGCAATGAAGCAATACCAAAGATACAGAAACGTCGTGACCTGAGATTGTACCAGAACATCTGCCCCTTTAAAATGTTCTCATTGTAACAGAGCACATCTGGATTTCTTGACTGTTCATTACAACATGAAGTTTTAAAACAGAAAATACATCTAGTGAAGGTGATTTCCAAACACCCACTGTACAGCCACATAAGTTAGTTTAAACAAGAGGTATGAGGGGGAATTAAGCCGCCCTCCCTCCACATCTGACCAAATAACATTTTTTCAGTAACAAAGCTACATTTATGTGTAGGACTCTGGTCTTCTCACCAGCCAGGACTAGCTCTATTGCCTTGTTTTACTGCTGGTGAAAACGATGCAGTTCAGAGCAACAGTTTCCAAAGATGAGTGCCTATATTTATACAGCTAAATCCATGCTTTGGGGGCGACCCAAGTCCTTTGATACCTTCCCACTGACTCTGGCCAGCTGAGGTCTGTCCTTCAGACCCAGAGCAGCCAGCCTGATTTCTGGAGTGCTGCGAGGGCAGTGCTCCCAGCTCCTGGCTCAGCAACAGCAAACGGTGCCTCTGTTTCATAATATATATTATTCTATCAGGGAGAAAGTAACTGATTCTATGTGTGCATTCAGTTCTTGGTCTATGGGCTGGGATGGCCAATGGGGATCTAAGAGTGTTTTTTTGAGAAGTGGGTGTTTTCTACCAAGAGCTTAATGCTGCCAACTCCTTTGAAAACCTTATCGGTTTTCAAATGGAGAAAAAAAACTTGGCTCCTAGAACTGAGAAAAACATTTCTGCCCATATCTTTTCCAGTGGAAAAAACAAATTTGGCAAATTTGGCAAGTTTACACTAATTTGTCCAGAATTAGGACATTATTTACATTTTCCCTCCAAACTGTTAGTGAGGGAAGCAAAACAGTTTTGTGGTAAACAAGCTGATCCCATAAAAGGTCCTACCTAAGCACTGGAAGTCCTCTGTGGTGTTAGAAACATCAGCTCAGCACTGGAAACGCTGAGCTTTGGGAAGGCATGGTGTCTCCTGAGTTTCTTCGACAGACAGGGGAGCAAACTTTGTTACTGTCCTCCTGGAAAAAGAGTGGCACCTACTTGCTGACAGGAATCCAGCTCCACAGTGCAGAAGGAAACAGAGAATCACTGGCATACCATCTTGACCTAGCCTGCTTTATTGTCCTGGTAATTTTCTTGAGGACCATAGCAGAGGTGCTCAAGAAGCTTTCAAGACTGAAGATATCAGTGGGAGATAAACTGCAAATTACTGCAAGCTATTGCCCTGGCCTCTTTTTTTTGAATGTCAGGAAACCTGAAAAAGGATAATGTGGATGCAGCTAAGAAGGTGATACTACAGCTTGCCACAAAGCTGAGCTTTCAGCCTTTCAAAAGACAAATAAAAGTAGATAAATCATTTGTTGCACTGGTGTTACTGTAGGCCCATACCTTTGAGATTCCCTGATTTGCTGCAAAATTTTCTCTGAAGACTTCATTAAGTTCTGGCTCTGGCACCAATTTGTCAGCAAAAGATAAAGCACTTTGAGGAGCCGTCCCAAAAGGTTCCACCTTAGCACATTTGTGAAGGCCTGTTGCTGCTCATGCTGACTTCTGAGCTCAGGAGGAAAAGAAAAAAAAAAAAAAAAGATGGAAACCCCCCTCACCCCAAACAAGCAGAGAGAAAATACATGACTGATGGCATGTAGAAGTTCTTTTCTGTCCTATTTAACATAGTGCGCTCTCTCCACTTCAGTGTGTGAGTTTGCCTCTGTTCACCATGGTAGCAGGTAAAAGAACAGACATAGTAAAAAATATTAAATGGATTAAATGGTCAGCTGCAGATTTATTTTTACTGTATAATTTTCTAAGTATAAGCTTTGTCCAGGATGTGGGAAGAAGGTTTCTGCCATATAACACTGGGCTACCAAATACCTCAGCTCTCTCAAGCTGCCCGATGAGCAATTTGAGCAGCATTCTGCATGGCCTCTTTTTGAAAAAGATGTAATTCATAAACCTCCCCTTTCCCTTAGCTCCAGACAATGTCTCTACCCATTTCCTAAATGGTGATATGTACACATGGCATAGTAGAAATACAGACAGAACACATGCAGCAATGCATATGTTTTAAAAATTCTATTCTTCATCTCCCTGATATACTAAAGTGGAGGCTGATGGAAAACAAAGATGCTTTCCTGTGTGGTGCAGGGTGCCACTGTGACAGCCGAGGTCAGCAGAAGAGAAAGCATGCAGAACACTTCAGGCTGAGGTCCAAAATAGAGAGATTTCAAGTTTATTGTGAGGACAGAAGAGCACTGTGCGCTTGAATTTCCAGCTGTTGGCACTATTAACTATACCCAGTTAGTCAGAAGGTTAGGTTATAGCTAGCTCAGTTTGAAAGGAGATTTCAGAGAGATTAAAAATTCCTGTTCATTACAAGCTCCTAAATTAAGTGAAACTCTCTGAAAGATTGGTTTATTTCTGAATCCTGAATCGCTCTTTAAATTATGATCAGAGGATATGGTCATTTTGTATTCTAATTTAGAAACACATGTACGGGATTTGTGCTAGCACGCCTAATGTCCGAAGTTACAGAACTGCCAATAGTTTGTCAAGAAAAACACTCACTCTGGACTTATTTTAAAATAAAGAAAAACAATTAAAAAATCTGTTGGGGACAGCAGCCCTGTCTCCCAGACTAGAGATGTTTTGCAACCCTAGGAGCTCAAATGTAACTGCAAGATGACCTGCACTGTGTGCAAGGAATGTGATGTTTCTCTGAAATGCCTCCTTCTATTTCCCCAAACTAATTAGCAGGAGCAGCCTTCCAGGGCCTTACAACAGGACATAAGCTTTCCTGCTTTCTCATGCAAAAGCAGTGGTAGGAGTGGACCTTACAGCACAGCCTTCCTGAAATGAGGGCACGATTGCCCTTTTGGTGCTGGGGTAACAGTAGCATTCCTTCTAGAACATGCTTTCTGCTAGCTGCTGCATGAAGTTCTCTGCAATGATGTCATGCAAATGGACAGTACAAATAAAATTCATCATAGCTACCACTACTTTCAGGTTTGTTTCACCTGAGCAAGGTCTTGTTGGCTTGTCTTTCTGTGTAGCATCAACTGCTGATTTGACCTGCAGGAAATCAAAGGAAAAAAACTTTCTCTGCGTGGGATATACACTTGTTTTTAAAAGAGCTCTTGTATAAAAAACCCCTATGCTTTCTGGGTTGCTGGAGTTGCCTGAGGCAGACTTGTCATTGTTGATAATACATTAAGCACAATACATCAGCATGCCACAGAAAAAGATTTCTCAGGATCGGCTATGCCCTTTGTACAGCAGTAAGCAAGAATGACTAAGGTATAAAAGGGCATACTGTGGTGAAGCATTTTTGTGAGTGAGGATTACAAAGGCAGAGAAGACACATATAAAACTAATGCTTTCTGCAAGCCATGAAGAAGTTAGAAAGAAAAGAAGTATAAAGGGGAAAGCAATCAAAGGCAAATACAGAGAACAGGCACACATCCAGAAAATCACCTGTACAACAGGGCTGGCTGCTGGGAAAACCGTGAGCAATCCAGAAGAAAGAATCCTTTTTTCATGTGATGGCACAGCTGGCTGCAGAGATGGGGTCAGATCAACATCCATGGGCTCCCTCCTGCTGACACTGCTGAATCTGAAGAACTTATTGCAGAACAATCTGAGCAATACCTTGAATCTTGACACCCAGTTTCACACAATTAAACCACAGCAGTTCAGTGGTCAGGGACTGTAAGGGAAAAGAAAGGACAAAGTCAATTTGCAGGAAGCATACGTCCTATGATAGATGTCCAAGTTATATTTAAACTGATTTATAAACTGGTTTCTTTGTAAATCAGCAGTATACAATACCTCCCCCTGCTGCTAGCCTCCCCAGTTGTACTGTGTGTACCTGCACTTTCCACCTGATTTGATTTCCTCTGCTCTGTCCCCTGCTGCACTCTATGGACCTTGCTAAGGTTGCAAAGGATCTTCAAAGTTACAAAATTTTCTCTGATATAATCGAGTTGTAGTGATACTTTTTGATGCAACTCTATTTGTAAGCCCAAATATTCCACTGTTCTTGCTTGTTACAGCCAACTTTTCACAACTGAGACAGATGTATTTGATAAAACAAAAAACCCCATGAAAATTAAAATCAGGCCTTTTCATACTCTCCTTTGCTTCAAGGGACACAGAAAAACTGAAAAGCATTGAGATGATAATGGACTTTTGCATTGCATAATGTAATTATTCTGTTAGCAACAGACTGGCTGTTCAATAAAGCAAAGACATGAGGATACAAACCCTTGCATGGGAAAACATGCTCAGATTCTTTGAATGTGTAAAGTTTGCACTGGAATTTACCAAAATCTATTTAACTCATTCCTGGTGATTTTGGAAGGCTGACCAGAATGCCTTTATATAACTTCTTCAAGGCAGCAAAGCTTCACGCATTTGGGGGTAATCAATACATCCTCTCCTCCTTTTCACATCTTTTACATCTTTACAAAATTACTTATCCCAGTATCGTTCTAATCAAATTTTAAAAGCATGTGATTGCTCAGATTTCCAGTGTGGCAATGTCCCCTCAATGATCTCTCCTCCTCAGATGGGTGGACATAACAGGGCGTTTTGAATTGCACCCAGATGGCCAAAGTCTCGTGAAACCATTTCAAAGGCCAAACATTGCCAAGGTGTGTAGTTCTTGGCTAAGGGGAGGCGCCTGCCTTTAGTAACCATTTAATTTAAGGGTGTAAGGACTGCTATGGCAATCCGATGTGATCCATCAAAACCCTTCTGAAAGGTATCTGTGAGCTAATCTGCATTTTACAAAGCAGCTGCAAAAAGAAGCAGTGATGCTAAATCACGGATCAGCAAGCCATTAGTGTATCTAGCACACAATTTCTTAGATTTTCTCCAAGCTTAAAGGTTTTCATTTGGTCATCTTTCTTGGCAGTATAGAGCAAAGAATGTCATTTTTGCACGAATTAAAGAAATACTCCCTTTTGATTGATGGAAGTTGTTTGCTGCATAAGGAATTGAAGCAAATGACATAGAATCCTAGAATCGTTTAGGCTGGAAAAGACCTTTAAGATCATCAAGTCCAACCATTAACATAGCACTGCCAAGTCCACCACCAAACCATGTCCCTACGTGCCACATCTACAGGTCTTTTAAATACCTCCAGGGATGGGGACTCCACCACTTCCCTGGGAAGCCTGTTCCAAAGCTTGACAACCCTTTCGGTGAAGAAATTTTTCCTAATATCCAATCTAAACCTCTCCTGGTGCAACTTGAGGACGTTTTCTCTTGTCCTATCACTTGTTACTTGGGAAAAGAGACTGACAGCCACCTTGCTACAACCTCCTCTCAGGTAGTTGTAGAGAGCGATAAGGTCTCCCCTCAGCCTCCTTTTCTCCAGGCTAAACACCCCCCATTCCCTCAGCTGCTCCTTTGCCACCTTTGCTGTCCTTCTCTGGACATGCTCCAGCACCTCAATGTCTTTCCTGTAGTGAGGGGCCCAAAGCTGAACACAGTATTCGAGGTGCGGCCTCACCAGTGCCGAGTACAGGGGAACAATCACTTCCCTGGTCCTGCTGGCCACACTATTTCTGATACAGGCCAGGATGCCGTTGGCCTTCTTGGCCACCTGGGCACACTGCTGGCTCATGTTCAGCCAGCTGTTGACCAACACCCCCAGGTCCTTTTCCTCCAGACAGCTTTCCAGCCACTCTTCCCCAAGCCTGTAGCATTGCATGGGGTGGTTGTGACCCAAGTGCAGCACCTGACACTTAGCCTTGATTTGCTAAATAAGAATTTGCTTAATAAGAATTAACACAGGAGTTTTTATAAAAAATAAAGGATTGTCTTTGATTTCATATCCTTAAATAGCACTAATCAAAAGTATCTAGTGGCTAAATAAAATAATAATAATAATAATAATCATCATCCTCCTCCTCCTCCTCATCATCCCTGAGTGTGGTCCCCTGCTGAGGCCTTGGATCAGTCATACCATTTGGGAAGAGATAATTGCAGTTGAACATTATGCCCAAGACTTGTCCCCACTTCACTTCTGATGGCCTGTTTTCCTCTGTTGTTGGCCTCAGAATCTGAATGACATGGTTCACTGCAGATAGCACCTGAAAGGCCTTCAAAGGACTGCATGTCTGCGCATGGAAAATAAAGCAGCTTAAAGCACTCTGACTTGCTCACATGACCAGAACAGATATAGAGGGGGAAAAAAACTCTCTCTGACCCAGCATTTCCTTTGCTGCATCTGTTTGTCACTGTGTGATGGGCATGAATAGCAGGAGATGACAGAGTGTTGATTTCAAGCTTTAAAACTTAACTCTGCAGAGGCTGCTTCAACAGGTGAGTGAAATGAAGAAAGAATGGGGCTCTTTTCATATTAATAAATCTAGCTGAATTGTGAGCATTCTTGAAAGTGTGTGAAGCTTTGATAAGAGTTTTATCAATCAAGCATGTATTACATCAACTGGCTGCTATACTGGCCCTCTGATCAGCTGGTTTTCCTAGCAACAGTACCTTGACAATAAGCTCACATCTATTGAGGAAGCACGTCACTGTCAGTGGAGACGGCGTTACAGTAATTCATGCTTGAGACCAGGTATAAAGGACAACCAGGTCCCAGGTTTAAATATGTTCAGATGCTGGGAGAACTGAGGATCTTTTAAAAATCCTGTTCAGTGCAAACTTCAGTTCTGCACATCTGAGAGTCCCTCCATCTTCATGAGAAAGAATATGTATTTAATAAGTCCGTTGGGGAGTCAACAGAAATAACTGTTAATAATTAAACACCAACCTGTGAGAAATGTCCTCTCCCGATGTGTTTTTAATACAACACATAATTAAGTTTTAACAAGGTTTATGTAGCTCTATAAGGACTTTGCATAAAAGCTTTAGTGGGAATGCAGAGGACAGAACTTCTAATCTAGAAAAGAGAAAAGGGTCCATGAATATAGTTTCTTTTGTTACAATGAGACTGAGTTTGCAATATCTTGGATTAAACCGGGACAGACTTTGAGAGGCTGGAAAGATCTGAGAATACTGAGAGACTTCAAGCATTCAGTTTTTCATCAGTGGCAATATTAAAATCCCTGGGTAAGATTGTTCTTTGTCTTGTACTCATATAAATAAGGACTAATTCCACTTAGGAAATGCAATAGCTTGATTTAAAGGGAATTATTTCTGACTATGGAAAGTGGTAAAAGAATATTTCTCACACTGAAAATAAAAGCCAGCCTGCCCATAGAACAGTAACATACACTGCAATCCATATCTGTGCACCTCCTCTGAAAGAAATCTGATGTTTTTTCCTGAAGCTATTCTGGGATAATTGTATCTTTGTCCATTATAAATTCACATATATTTTTATAAGCAAAGCAAGAGTCCCATTGGCGCCGTTAGAAATAATCCTTTAAGAGATTTCCAAAGATATGTCTTGCTTAACTTTAACAGGCAGTTAACTAAACACTCTACAGAAATTTTATTTTTCCTCATAAGCAACGATAGATCCCTGTAAATGTAAAGTAAGTCATACACAATCAAATATGCTGGCATAAAAGTAGTCATGCTCTCACTCCTATAAAAAGTAAATAAATGGTGCCAATAAAGACATGCCAACATGTAAGAATAAACCTTTTGTTTTAAAGCATATATAACCAAAGAACATTTTATAAGGTTTTAAAATTCATTAAGACTCAGGCCTTGGCTGTTTGGAAGTCTTTCTCAGTGACTGTATCACCAGAAGGCTGTTTGGGGTGAATTCTGCATTTTCATGTATAGAGGCCACAAATTAATGAAATAGCTCAGTTTACTTGAAATTGGGTATTATTTTTACTAAGTTGTCATAGAGAGAGAGTAGAAATAAATTTGTCCTGGTCTATCCTTTCCTTGCAACCCTATCCAGTGTAACTAGCACTAGGGAAGACATGTTTTTCCACCTACATCCTGTGCTTCTTTTTGCTGTCTTGGGCTCACTCCAGGAGGGTAGGGGACTTTCATAAGTCTTCTGATATACTGCACCTGGACTTCTTATGGACTTGACGAATGTAATGGCTAACGTGTTTGCACTTATCTGCCAAACAAATGAGTATTTTTTCACCTAAAAAGTGTTAAAACATTTCATTGCACTAGAAAGCTGTCATATGAAATTTATATGACAGCTGTTACAGTGGAAGTGTCACAGGAATTAACATAGGAACATCTCAGTAGCCCATCTAAAGTGATATTCTCTCTCTCTATGCAGTTAGCCACAAACATTTCAAAAAGGAGGCAGGAAGTAATCAGGATATGTGCTAAAAATGAACAAAAATATTTGGATCCACATACAAACTTTCCCAGACAGCACTGGATTCCAGATTTTCACTACAATCGTCTTTGTGTTCTAACGCTAAGAACAGTGCAGTCATGCACAGAGGACATCTCCTCCTTGCTTACATGCTCATGCATAAACATTTTCTATACTTTACAGTAAGCATACTTTACAAGGTAACTAAGGGCTTGCGGATCCCTCCTTTACAGTACAGTAAACTTGCATGTGATACACCCCAGTCATTCCAAGTCACTGAAATGTTCAAACTGCAATGCCCCTTACAGCTGGGCTTGTTCTAGGAGATAACTGACTACCTTACAGAACGAGTCTTGCCCTTTTTCTGAAGACTTTTCAAATGGGCAAAGCTGTCTGGGGCAATATACGTGTAAGATGAGAGAGACCAGCATCATCACTTGCAAAGGAGGATACAGGACAGAAAGGTGCTTCTGCACCTTAAATTTAACTGAACAAAATGCAAGTTTAGGCTGTCTCTCTTACAGTTAGACTCTGTTATATGATACGTTCTTTCAAGGTGCCTGTTTATACTAAGTCTAAATGTACAGTATCAGGATTTAATTCTGGAACAGACTTATACTTCCCATGTAATAAAAATGACTTGTATCAGTCAAAATATCAGAAAAAGTGTGTATACTATGTAATACCTAAATGGATTTGCCAAATCATCTGAAGGATGATAATTAATAGAGAAAAAGTGGATGTATTGCCTTTAGTAGAGAGTTCATTAACTTACAAGTTAAGCAACAGTTGTTTCAGCAAATCAAACAAACGCCATGGATGATTCTTCCAATTTTTGACCATCTGCATCACTCTGGAATATTCACATAAAAATGACATATTTGAAAAGTTGTGGGTTGTTTTTTTTTTTAACAGAAACATTTAATTCTCATTCACAGTTTGCTGTGAACGAAAACTTCAACACTTCTAAGAAATTATAAAAGAAAGTGGTGAGCACATAAGGTTCTGGCTGCATCTGTTAGGGAGCAGAAAAAAATCACAGAACCCTGGAAATCTGGGGAGGGGAACAGGAAAATTGGAGGAAAAGGCTGTATCACAGGGACAAGCCAAGGCAGCATGGTGCACTAGCAGCCCTGCCATTGGGAGGCCGCAGACGCTCCCTATGAAAGAGTTCAAGCTGCCTTGGAAGAGATTGGTAGTGATACACAGCTCCTATTAGCACCCCAACTGCTGGTGCTGGGCTGGATGTTCAAAGGGAAGGTCCCCTCAACACATCATGGAACTGATGCTACGTGGAGTAAGTGGGTTGCACTGATCACACAATGGGCTCGCATAGGAAACCCCAGTCATCAAGGAATTTTAGAATTGATCACGGACTGTCCAGAAGGCAAAGATTTTGTAATGCCACCAGAGTAGGAGGTAATGCATGCTGAATAGGCCCCAGTGTATAAAGAAGTGCTTATCCCAAGTTAAGGATTTTTCAGTTTCCCATGCTCTGCCAGTGAGCAGGTGCACAAGAAGCTGGGAGGGAGCATAGCCTGGACAGCTGACCCAAACTAGCCAAAGGGATATTCCATACATACCATAGAATGTCATGCTCAGTATATAGACCTGGGGGAGTTGGCTGGCAGTGGCAGTATCTGGCTGTATCCAGATACCACAGAGTGGGGATACTGGCTGTATCCCAGTGCTTGTAACCGTGAAGCACAAGCACTTATTCCAATAAAGCTCAGAGTGCCTTATAATGACATAATAAGTAAAGCATGGGCTATACCTTCCTAGTAAAATATTTCAGAAAACTCCACTGAATGTTTTCGTCCTGAAATACTTTTTTCAGCTTCTCTAGGCGAAGAGAATGATCTAAGCTAATATATCTCACTACCACTAACAGAAAGCGTAACATGTTGCTTAGCCTGCAGTGCATTAATAGTATCTGGTATCCAACTGATATAAGGCAACTAATATTTCTCATATGATAGAACCCCATGGCTCAATTGTGAGATTCCGGATTAAAAGATTTACAGAGCATATAATCATTATAATACTCTCTTACCTAGATTCCAGGGCTTCCTCCATGGTTTCAGTGATAGTATTTCTGTCTCTGGTATTAATTGATAGTATGTTCACTGATTGGAGCTGTGAAAATTTCTTGTTGCCCTATTTAGCAAAGACAGATTTTAGATATTTTAGAAAACAGTAATATATGGTTGCTTGGTAAGGGATAAGTTGATTTATTCATCTAAGTTTTGCAGGATGGCTATGTATAATGGTCTCTTATTTTGACACATGGAGCTGTAAAAGGACTGACTGTTGGGCTCTGGAGCATTTCTTTTCTGCCTGGGTATTCTCTGCAGTGCTAAAATCTGATAATGTATTGTTATATGTTAATCCACATTGTGAGCTTTTCTGAAATAATCTAGCCCTGTTGGTTTTGACCTTTTTCAATTTTCAAGCCTCTAAATGTTTTCCAATAAGATTATGAACCCTCTCTGCATTCTGAATTTAAGCTAATTTAAGCCTTGCTTTCCTTTGTTACTTCTCAGGGATTGCTTGGGAATGGTCCCTTTGCAGTGGCTGCAGGCCAGAGGTTGAAAACCACATGTAATTTTATGGCCAAAGTCACAACTAGAGTACTTGGCATAATTCCACTGATTTAAAAGGAAAAATCCTTTGATAGCATCAGTTAGAATAATGGCTAGTTTATTGTACATTAGTGAGGAACTTCCCCTGGCTTTAGTCCTCCTCTATAGCTTTCACTGTGAATAAGATTGAGCTCCATTTCAGTGTAATTATATCTCCTTTGGGAAATATTCCTTACTTACTACCCAGACTAGAACACATTGAAGAGCCCAAGAGGAATCTCAAAAACTTTTTACATGGGAAAACTCATCAGAAAATTCTTAAAATTGTATTTTATTCTTGGTCTCAGATGTGTCCTAGATGTCTAATTTTTAAGGCTGCTCTTCAGTCACTACCTTTTATCTCAGTGGTGTAGTGTAACATATGCACAACTCTAATGTAAGCTACACAGTTAATAACATAAATTTTGCTTGGCTTCTTGGATCAAGTAGTTCTACTGTTAAAGTCTTGAGCAAGGTATCAATGTCTCTGAATACAGTTACACTGATTCACATCAGATGATCATATGTCCAATTATTTTAAGATGCTTGAGGTTCTTCATGAGTGCACAGGAAATAATGTTGCTGTTTCTTCTGAAAAAGAAAAGCTCAAACAGGAAGGTAGATACTAAGAAAAGTAACAATTAGGTCTGAAATGTTAATAACTGGATATATTTTCTGAAGATAGTTAAAAGTATTTACATTTAAAAGACAAGACAATCTCTGAAAAATTAAGAGAAAAATGGAAAATTGTCTTTTATGCTGTTACTG
This sequence comes from Harpia harpyja, assembly GCF_026419915.1. NCBI lineage: Eukaryota > Metazoa > Chordata > Aves > Accipitriformes > Accipitridae > Harpia > Harpia harpyja. Next base: position 20,993,304 of record NC_068950.1, on the reverse strand, counting down.
CCTAGCTCACTTTGCAGCTCCATCACATGACAGTGAATAACTAAAGAAAACTATTATTATGCAAACCACTCCAGCACAAAAGGGTATTACATATCATACAAAAGGGGATTTCTTTAACAAGCACAGAACATTCAGTGTTTAGGGTTTGCAGTTGAAATTCATGGCCTTGCTCGCCAATATTATCATGCAGCTGGGTATTATGCTATTGCTTTACTCTGAGGAGAAAAAAATCACAATAAAGATATTCAAATGGCTTCATATTAAACTGTTGTATTCTCTTATGTTGCAATATCAGTTTTAATGATTTTTGGCATCTCTTCTCTAGCACAAAGGTCATAATAGACACTAGCCACAGAGAATTTGATTGCAAACAGAAAATGCCAAAACTGCACATCTTTTGATTTAAAAAATTATCAATGGAAAAAAGTGTTAGGCATTATTTCAGTGTTGAAAATTTGATAGGATTGATAAAAGTATTTTTCTCTTATTTAACAGCTATGAGACAGAAGTCCATTTTTCTGTAGAGAAGGCTTCTGACAATCTCTTCTATTGGTGCTGTAAAACAAGGGTTTATAATTTTAATTTTAATTCTAATTTTTTTAATCTTTCCAGAATTTTTCTCCTATTTAAATAAAAGCAAAATCAGCTGACCCAAAACACTCCTCATGAATAAAAGATTAAATGTAGTCTCAGAAATCTTAAGCTCTTCATGACATGACTATTCAAACACTAATTTGGACAAGTAAATTACATCAGTCTTTACAGGGTTAGGTGCTTCCTGCTTCTTCTGTATGCAGTCTTTAGTCATATGACTATTGTGAACCATCCTACCAAGCATCAATGATTTTTCTAAAATTCTTTTAAAGGAATGTTTTGTAGAAAACAATAACAAGTCACATAGTACAAGTCAAATGGTTTCAGAGGAACAACTTAAAGTTTTTTTCATTTGCATATCTCACATTTCTTTCTCTGGCTCTTAGATACATACATCTCTGGGTTTCTCCAGCCATGTTTTAAAGTTCTTATTTCTGGTTTTGTTTTCTGTTTGTCCCTGAGTTGCCTGAGCATTGCCATCATAGAGGGCTGAAAGATGTGTACTCAGTGGTGAAATGTACTGAAAAACAGGAATGGCACAAAATGAACATTTTTGTAGGGGGAAAAAAAAGAAAAAAAGGCTATGAAATGGTTCCTTGGCTTGGATTAGTACAGAAGCCAGTCTCAGACACTGAACACACTATGGCATCCAAACACTAAAGTCACACTATCCCCGTGTATACAATAGAGTTAGCAATAGAAAAGAGAGTTTCGGAAAGCTGTATAGCAATGAACATACAATTTGAACATACCTTCATTTCCTTTACAGGAATTGAAAGTACAGGAGATGCTACAAAATACTGTCCCAATGTAAATTGCTTATACATAACTGTTCTTTGTGCTACTTGTTCATTTAATTATAAAGAAACAAATTCCTACCTTCTTATTCCAAATTTTTAATTACTATGCCTTGTCAGGTATGTTAGGAAAAGTAGTGGTGAAAGAAACCTAATCTCAACTGATGTATTTAAATATATACAAGAATCAATGTTGAGACAGATGTTAGCAGTTGCGTACCATTTTGGTCATAACTTGTGTATATATAATCAGTTATTTAAATTTACTACAAATGATTAAGCATTCTGATTTTCTTTCTTCTGCTGTTTCCTCCACTACAAGTTAATAAAAAATATAGTTCCAAACTTGTGTGTCAAACATACATCAAGAATAGATATGTGCATTTTATGGTAATCGATGTGTCTGGTCCTTATGCTCTCTGCATCACTGCAACCTGATTAACTGAGGTTTTAGATTTCAGAAACTGAAGGAAGCAAATCTGTGGGATCAGCAGTACAGCTCTGTAGGTAATGTAGTATTTCCCAAAATACTGTGTGCAGCAACAGGGCACAATAATATAGACCTTTTAAGAGAGGCAGACGTTATTATCCCCATTTTATTGAAGGAAAGATTTGGTCGCAGATGCTTGAAGAAGTTCAAGGTATAAAGCACATCTTTGCACTGCCATACCTACTGTACCACCACGTGGAAAGCTTGCACTGCTTTGATGATTTTGATGACTGAAAAATTTTCTCTGGTTGGAAGACTGTTAGGAGACGAGCCATCCTGACAGTTTTGTTTACTGGCTTTAGTGGAATGTAAAAGTATATATCTGTCTGTGGTGGCTCAGAATCCTCCTAGGGAAATACTGGTTTGCTAAGTTTCTTGTTGCTCTACTTCCACTGTGCCACTCATACGATTAGGAGAGCAGGAATTTTGTCCAAGAGGGGAACTGGTTGGAAAGCTGTGTTTCCATTCAGAAGGGAATTCTGACACACTGAAATCTGTTTTCTTTCACTGAGGAAAAGGTCTGAAACCTCAGAATTTCCAATAACAAAAGCATATCCTAAAAATTTGAGTCAAAGTAACCTAAAGGCTTCATTTGACTATTCAAATGATATAATTCTATGTGAACAGTGGAACTGCATAATTTGTGGTGCCCTGATATTATTTGTACCTATAACAGTCCTGCAAAAATAACTTTCCCTTTGAATTCACATAAACATTTCTTTACATTATGCTGTACTTCTTAAAAAAGCAATAACATCAGAAAGTCAAGCTTTGACTTTGTACTAGTGACGCTAGGACAAATGGTACTACTGACCACTTTGTACAAGTAGCACTTGTAGCAGCTCAGAGAAAATGTCTACAGGAGCATAATTGCCCATCTTTCTTCATGGATTACTGAGTCATCTCCAAAATATTTATCAAACGATCACTTTCAGGATTAATATTTTGGTTGTGATACAACATCTTCCTCCTCATGCTCAACATTCCCAGTTCACTCTACTTAACTATTGTCCTATCCACATTTCCTGAAGGAGAGAAGGAACAGATCTACTGGGGGTTGTGCTTCCTCTGCCCTCTGCACTATTGTGTATGGTACAAGCTTCTGAACTTGTGACATTAGCGACGCTGTGTAGAACATCCTATTAGACTAGCTGGATAGTGCCCGATACAGTCTTGTATAAATACTAGTTCACCCATGCTTCCATTTAAGTATGATATGTTTTTTGCACTTAGCAGCCTTTCTTCTTTCTTTTTTTTTTTTTTTTTTTAATTCTCGACTTTTCTGGAATAACCAGGAAAACAATACAAAATGAAGAAAATGCACTAAATGAGACATACTAATTGCTGGCTGTGATTAATTAGTAATTATAAGCCCCCCCCCAGCCTTAATTTCTAGTAATTTACTTGCATGAATTCAATAAAATCAGACAAATTTCAAAATACCTTAATCGTTGCTATTTTAATTGACCAATGAGCTTGTCTGTTGTCATTGCTTCCAAAAACGTACATTTCTTAAACTGAGAAGGGACACAGTAGGATCCTGATATTTAGATTGATAAGGAACCAGAAGCCTAACCAAAAACCTGTAGACGATATAAAAAAATACTTAGTCTTCATTGCCTATGTTTTACTTTCAGGCTCCCAAATGAATTGCTCTGATTTACCCGGCTGTAGCAAAGGAGAGGATTTATTGCTGTTTTCAAGCATTCATCAGTTCTAATGACAGAAAGCCAGTCAGGCCCTATGGCAGAGTCTTGACCATTTGCAAAACTATAGCGTGATGGCTTTCTAAGGAATTAAGTCACAGAGGCTTAATGGCATTAGAGTCCTGGATATCCCTGGTAGAAGCTAAGAAGTGAGCTTCTCATGCTGCACTGGAAGACTTGCACTTCTGCCTCATGCAGCCTCATTGTGAGGCCACATGCTCTTACTGCTCCCCTTTAAAATGGATCTGCCTGACTTATTTTTGCCTCAAAATATCGTTCAAAAAACTTCTTTAGATCTTCTAGGCCATATTATTAAAAATTCTTGCATGTCCTCTGTTAATTGTTGTAAGTTCTGCTGAAATGTGAGGGTCAATTCTTACAAAACAGTATTTGCAATTACTGTACTACAACATAAAATTGATCATAAGCTTAAAACCAGGGCACATAAGCGAACTGCATAGTTTTTCCTTCAGTTAAACTATCAGCATGGCTTCAGAACAAGGTTTTAAAATAGCATTATCTAAAAAAATAACAATGTTACGAATCACCACTTCTTACAAGACCTTTAGAGGTTCTCCCTTTTGCTGTTTGTAAATCCTTAGTCTTTGCATTAAAATTTTCTCAGACAGGAAAACAATAACAATTGATTTACATGGACAAAAGCAGCTTTTCTCAGTTTTCAGTCCAGCTTCCTCTGAGATCTCATTGACCTCCAAAGTTCAACTTCTTCCAAGAAAATTTTCTTTGGGATTAATAGCCTTCAGCATCAAATCATTGAGTGCTATAGCCATTACCAGTGCTATAACTAAGGTTGTATCAGCATTTCCACACAAACTCTTATTTTCAGAGATTTCTAGCTTGGCTACAAAAATATAGTTTTATCCTGAAACTTGGCAAAACAAGCTCAGTCTGGGAGTGATTTTACTTTTTATTTTGAGAAATTGGCTCAACTCTGTGGGTGTTTTTAGACTAAAGTTCTGAATGGAACCTTCACTTGCTATCTACATCCCATTGGAGCCTTGGAGAAATCCCAGCCTGACTTTCTAAGAGTGCAGATCCACTTCTGATAAATTACGGAAAGGCAATGTAAAAGGGTGTTTTAAAAATGGTTATTCCCTATGTAAAAGATTCTCAAATTGGTTCTAGTCACTGCTTCTCAGTAACACATTTTAATCACTTGAAATTTATAATATTTTTCAGAAGATTTTAGCCAGCCAGACTAACACGTGAGACCAACAAAGTGCCCTGCAGTAACAGAGGGGTCTGAATGTTTCTGTTAGCATCTTCACTCAGAGTAACTGAGGAGCCTGCTGGCCCTTCATCAGTTGGCAGTGCTGATGGATTGGGGGATGAAAACCCTGTGTAGAGGAGCCCAAGAAAACCTGAGGTGAGGAGTTTGGGGAACTGCAGCCTCCTGCCTCTTCAGGACTCATGACAGTTCCCTGGTGGCTAGGGCTGGGTGCCAGGAGGGACAGATGAGGGAGAGGAGGAGGCAGGCACCTTTCTCTCCAGCATCCTGAAATAAAATCTTCACCAAAATTAAAGATGCTTAGATCAAAACCAGCAGAAGTACTTACATGCTCTGCTTTGCACAAGCCCCTTCAGAAGAGGTTCAGAGGCACCAGCTGGAGGGAAAGATGACAGAGAGATGCCATGGAGTTTCCAGTTTCCTTTGTAGGTAATTCTTGTAAAGGGATGACTTGGTCCTGAGTCATTGCCACTGGAGGTGGGAATACAAACATGACACAATATGCAAACATGTTCAAGGCTACAGGCTACAAATGTAATTGCTTCAAAGAAAAATGTACTCACCTAAGATGATGACCCAGTGCAATACAATGGTTTCCATGACTACTCATTCATCCCACAATGGAAATTTGAACAAACCAGAGACAACACCCTGCCCCCAACTCCCCCAAAATTGGTCACAAAACTAAAAAAGTCCCGTCAGTCTTTCCTCAGAAGTATAGGACAATTCCTAATGCCTGTGTCCAGCAGCAGGACAACTATTTCACTTAGCCAATACAAATTATATTTTATCAATCACTTGCCATATGAAGGAAAAGGCCAAGACACCCTCTAGACTATTCCCTTGTTTCAGACATGTCAGTATGTCAGTGACTACCACAGTTGCTCCTGCAATCCAGACGGATCACCCTTAAATTCATTCTGTTCTGTTTTCAAGCAGAAATGTATTGGTCCCCAACAACAGCAAGGCAACATCCTCTGAAAACGGGGCACTAAGTAAACACACAGAATCAACAGTGCCGCATCCGAGTAGGAAATACCAACCTTCATATCTTTGGGAGTGCTCCATTTGAATCTGATCCAGAAATCTTGTTTGGGAGCAGCTCATTATAACTAGACAGATTCAGTCCAAACTCTGAAACTTCTTTTGAAGGCATAATGGCAGGGGAACCTCACAGATGGGATTAGAAGGAAGATAATGAGGTAGCTTTGCAGATGTCTAAAGAAGCTCTTTCCAAATGTAAGGAATGGCATGGGATAAAGCTTGAAACTGAGTGACTGAAAATCTAAGAAGTAGATGGAGGAGGCTGGCATCATGGGCTAATCAGTGAAAGAAGTGATTTCTTGATCCTGAATGAGAGATGATAGGTAGGATGAGGTGAAGCTACGAATGGCTTTGAAAGTGAAGACAAGCTGCTTATATCTGATAGAAAAGGAGTGTTATATATTTGACAGTCAAAGTGATGGGCTAGGAAAATGATCTCTGCAGTGCTATGCTGTATAGAACCATGCCGGCAAAACTGCATTTTTCAAAAGCAGAGGAATGGATATTGCAGTAACCAACAGATCCTGGTGATAATTTACATATATATTAATTCTTGCATAATAATCATCACTGAGTAAGTTCTATAACACATTTCCATAAAGACAATTATTTTTAACGATTTTTTTGAAACTTACACTGAAGCATGTTGCATGGGGAAGTGGGCACTTTGTTGCATATTTCTAGTAAGATTGTTTCAGGTCAGCATTTTCACTGCAACATCCTTGTAAAATTTCTAGTTTTATAAAAGAAAAAACTTACATACTTAACTAAAAATCCTTTTTACATGCATCTTTTTTTTGTTGTTTTGTTTTTGGCTAAAGCTTTTCATTTCAATACAATACCTGAGGGCATTCAGTGCTCATATCCATGGCAATTACATAATGTCTTAGCTGGTGGTCTTGGTTTATTCCTCTCTGGGCTCTGGTAGAAGGAGAGAGGTTGTCCATTACAACTTGGAGACGACTCTGGAAAGTCAGTATGCTGGATAACACAGCCATCAAGTCACTAAACATACCACCTCCTAGACATACAGATTTAACAGCACTTCTCCACTTTGTTTGGAATGGTATTACACTACAGTGGTTCTGGCTGTAATACATAAGAAATTCATTTTATTCCCTATTGTATCATATCCTTCATTTCCCCCATGCAGAGACTGACTGCTGCATACACATTCTTCCAGGGCAAGGCTCTTCCTATTAATAGACAACTTGGCTTCACACGCTGAGATGAACAAACGAGGTTTCAAGTGCCTGCCTAAATTAAGTGGACCATATGTCATAAGTTATAGTATCCTGTTAGTAAAGAATAAAATAAAGCAAGATTGAGAGGAAAAATAGCTTCCTACCATTAGCTGACCTCTCAGACTCAAATTTTCAAACATGTTTATTTAAGTGTGCTTAGAACTATTTACTTATTCTGTGCATCATACGAAGTTACGCACATTTCTAATGTATTCTTAATGGGGGTGCTGTCTCAGGAATAGAACTTCTGAGCATTACCATAACACAAATATTAAGGTACCAATTCTGATTTATTTTTTTTTTCCTCCCCTGGAACTGCCTTCAAATTGTGGCCAGATTCACGTTTTTCTGCTTTGGCTTTCCAACTTGTAAAAACTGGAATACAGTTGTTTACTATTTATTTAGTGTCCTGTGATTGTAGGATATTGCAAACTTTCCTTTGCTAATGTAAAAAACACTAGTGGATAAATGTTATCTTTTTTTAAGCAAATTATATGAATTACTATTATTGTTTAACCAGCCCATCTCTGCTGTGCAGTTGAAAGAAATGTGCTCTTTCAGACTCTTTGAGTGGTTATATAATCAGCATTCCTCACAAATATCTGACTCATTAGAGCTAGCAATCATATTTTCCTGGCAAGTCGTCCAGTGCTAGGTGCAGAGTCAGAGAACTAGAAAATATAAAAATCAGCATTTCCATTTACTTCCTCCCACTCATCCCATGCATTTCTACTGTATTTTTTTCCTTCTTTGCTTTGTCTTTCTCTAAATATCTCTTGAAAAGTAACATTGCCAGATCTTTTCATTCAGGTTAGGGAATGGATAAGACCATGGTCAGCTGACAGGCATACATGCTTGCACTTTCTTAGGTTTTTAGGATGTGCCATTCTGTACTTCCAGTATAAGTCCAACTTCAATTCCCCTTATGATCCAAATTGGCAGTCAGAGGTTTATGTTGGTATGAAAAACAGAAAAGGAAGAAATTCTATAGCTAACATAACTTACAACTTCATTGTTTTCTTCTTACACTACTTGTGACCAAAAGCAGCAGAATAAAAGATTTAGTGTCTCAAACGAAAGAGAAATATTTTTGTAGAAGAAAATCTTTGGAGAAAAAAAATTTGTTGGGAGTGAGGAGGAATTTTGTGTGCGTATTTTAACCAGTGATCATTTGGCTGCCTTATGAATACTGAATATTGCCTGCAGTTCAGATACTCGAAAAGCAGAAATTAATAAAATGTAACAAATAAAAGCCACACGTGGGGAAAAAATAACTTTACAATCAATTATTCACCTTTACAATTACTATAGACACTCCTCACCTTTCTTTTCTACTTAATTTAGTTAGTAACATAGACTCAAAGATGATGTCTAAAGTTAAAAGAGAACAGCAGCTACGGTAATAGGGAATAAGGCTGATTTTAATCAACAGCAAAAGTTATGCAATACAAAGCTCTATGATGTGGCACACTATCCTAGAGAAAACAATCCATGGCCCCAGTCCTATAAACCCTTTGGTGCTTTATGCCTGTGGGAGATGTCCATGAGGACCAAACCCATATCTGTGCAGTATCTAAGAGGAACAAGAAAATTTGAAACATCACCTTTGATTGCAAATTATACAGGTCTGGCAATCCTGCCATGTTTCATGGTAATGCATCACCCTGCTTCAATTATCTGTGAATTTATGGCCATTTGGCTGTTTGGTAACCCACCATAAAGGTAGACTCATCCTATATTCAAAGCAGAGTTAAGGGCCAGAAGTCTGACACTTTGCAGGCATATTAATCTGTGGCATGCACGTATAGGTTCACCTGCATCTGTGTCATGAATCCTGTGTATTCGGGCCTCACCGTCCTTAGTTTTTGCAAAAAGGAATCTAGGTATTTTGGTATTTCAGTTTGAATATGTCAAGAAAAAGACTTTTTGCTTTATGTTTTCTCTTTTACTTAGACTAGTGAAGATGTAATTTAAGGAAGTGTGTTGGCACATGTCATTGAAAACATTTTAGAAGTTTCCTTAGGAGTCTAGCAAACAAGGGCCTGGAGTTGCACTGCTGAATTTGCTTCAGCTTGCTCAATGCAACAGAAAAGCTGAAAAGTCAGGCTTTGACTAACTGTGTGTTCCCTTTGGAAAAAGAATTGTGATTGTTGGCAGAGGAAGGAAGAAGCTAGGGCAAAACAAGGGAAGGAAGAAGTTGGTTTTTTCTTTCCACCAGCTAGCTCCTTAATTTTTGCTGCCAAGATTATAACTCTAATTTACAAGATAAACATAAATCTATTTATAGATTATTTAAATTTAATTTAAATTACAGAATTACATGTCTTTTGGGTTGAAACTTTTGCGTATTCAGAGAAGGGAAAATGAGGGAAATATGCATATGAGGCAAAGGTCATTTTGATGTCAACAGAAAATAGCCCCAGTCAGAAAGAAAAAAGTTTCTGTTCACATTTAACATATTTTAAACTCAGTACATATTTCTTTCCTTTTTAATGTTATCTCTTATTACAGAGACATGGTCAGAGATCTAAAAATGCTTAGGCCTACAACTTAGGTGTTTCAATCTCTAAATACTTAAATGTATCAAAAAATGTATCCTTGAAAATCAAAAGTGAAGGAGGCCTCCCTGTAGTCCTTCTTGAATAATTTATTTTGGATATAACTAGCACCGAAAGATGTCAAAATAAAAGAATTATCCTGAGAAATTTGTTAATTGCCCCAATTATTTAATGTAACATCTCTTAAGACTCATGATGACAGTATAAAGGTTGATGTTATAAGCTAAGTTGTGAGGATCTTTTCTGCAGAAACAGTTACTGTCCCAGCTATTATCAACAAGTTTTGAATATATCAATACTATTTTCTAATGCCCAGCTGAAAGATATGCATACTTGTTTAATTAATAAAAAAGAAATCAGAGACACCCCATTACAAAACTTAGCCAATTAATTATAACTTGTTTAAAAAATTACTTATTTATGCAACCTTCCCAGAAGAAATGAAGGAAAAAAATGTTTGCAAACATTAAAAAACCCCAAACTGTTTGCATTACTTTTTTGTTGTCACATTATAGGTACAAGTCTCACCACAAAGAAAAGCAAGAATTCAGACTTTTGCATAAACAGCTTCTAAAGCAATGCAGCCCTCTATGAGATTCCAAGAATAACTTTTAAACTGAAAATGGAAAGAATCCACTTCTGTAAAATATGTCCTTCATCCAGTAAGACTGTTAGAACAGAAACTTTATGATAGGGACACAGTGTGGGAACACAGTTTAAGAAATCTGTAGCAAATTTAGCTAGAGCTAGAAGATCAACAGTAAGGAGGCTATTTGACTCAGTTTCCATTGATGTAACGTCTTACATTTGTTGGAAGAATAATACCTTCTATGCATTATGTTAAAATTTAACCTTCCATTTTTTACCACATACTTACAATACTGATTCTAAAACAAATCTTTTCTCTGCCACTAAGGAACACAAGTGGAGTAATGGGTGCATGCCTAGAAATATAATGTGAAAAATTTGTGAAAATAAAAAGAGTGAACTTCAGAAAATGAAGCAGTGTTTCAAAGAAAATAAAAATCAAGCAGCCAGACTTTACCTTTAAAAACTTTGGAGTTTTGTTAGATTACATCCAACAGAATCACATATTCAACCAGATTTTGGAGCAAGCTGTAGATTTAATAGGCTAAAAAATATTTATGACCATAAATGTAGTTCAAAAACTTAAAAGTGTCACCCTAAACCTTAAGGTGTCCCATTCTCATAACCAAAGTGCAAGTAGGAGAGAAATAGTGTCAACCATTGGAGTCTTCATTTCAGTTGCCAAATAGCCTCAGCTACAACTTCTTTGAACGGGGACTGAGGGTGCTCAGCACTCCTCAGAAATAGCCCTTAACCAAGACTAAAGAAACAGAGCTGCAAACATCCAAACAGGCTTTTCTGCAGTTTGACCAAATTTCCTAATGACAATCACCTTCATTTTAAAAATCTGGAAATGACTATGATCATCAACAAGTAAGACACTGATTTTACTTAGTTTGAATTTCCAACAGGTGAAAAACTTCGTAGGAAGTCTCTTCCTAATGGGTGATGAAAGACAATGGATGTTTAGTGTATTGTTTTTCTTTTTTTCTCAATATGATAATTGCATTTTACTTAGCTGGAAAAGCTGTAATGCTACTCCAGTGAGTGGTGCTAAATGTGATTCTGAAGCAAGAATAAGCACTTATACTTCTAGAGTGTTTCCTTCTAGAACCAAACAGAGGACAGTAATCTCACAAAGCAGAAAGGGACTAATGTCAGTATCCATTTGGTTTATGGTCTGTCTGGGAAAAGGTCACCTAACTGTGGAATCTGAGATTTAACCATGGAGTATTTCATTTTTGGTGGGAAAGAAACAGCCTTCTCCTTCCCCAATAAATAAAGAACTTAACTGAACAATTCAGTTTCTCAAAATATTCAAGGGTGCCAAATTTGTAATGAAAATATTAAATGTTTTCTCTGATCTTTTTTGGGCAAGTATCTTATATGAAGCCAGTATCTAGCATGCCTTAAAAACTATACAGCTCAAGAGCCAAAGAAAATAGGAAAGGCAGCAATCTCTGAGAAACTTCCTACCCTTTCTCAGCTGGCCGGACTTGGAATCCCATAGGATGTCATAAAAGCCAGGTAGTCTCTGGGGAAAGCACTGCAAGGTGGAGAAAACAGGGTTACGGTTTTGACATTTTCCTCACAAAAAAGTTACAATTTTTTATTACTACTTAGGGTCCATTAAAATTGAAATAATTCATTTTTAGACAACAGTGTTTTCCAGCTCATCCATAACCATGAGGAACATGGCCTACTTCGGTACATCTTCCTTGATCGGCATTACCAAATGGAAAACTTTTGCCCTGATGTAGTCTGAGGACTCAGTATCTGATAGGGGAAGATTTTAGAGCTAACTTTCACGTTTTTAATGGCTCTATCAGAGTTGATATTTGAATAAATAAGTAAAACATAAGCCCCTACTTGGAAGAAATAACAGCCTTTATCAGGAATCAGAACTTGTAATGCCTGTTTTATGTCTTTTTCTTTCCATCCCAAACCCAATTTGCATTTTACCCTAAATCTATGTAGTGTCTGGAAATGTCTGAATGCCCTCCTCTCTTGTTCCTGAAAACATATTTGGTGAAGGCTGAACTAAAACCTTCCTTTCTAGTTATATGAAGTTTCATAAGAAACGTTCCTCTGTCAGACACAAACTTATTGGGAAGAGTGAAAAGACAGCAAATGCTCACGACATGTAAGCCGTTGACAGTACTTTTTTTTTTTTTTTTTAATCTGTTCATGGGAGGGAAACTTAAGACATGAGCTTCACAGGACTTTACATTTTAGTTTTTCAAAATACTTGTCATTTAATGAATACATATTTAGGTCCAGTCAGAGACGGAGTCATGGTGACATTTCAGTGGAACTACATCTCTTGATACCAGCTGAGAACAAAGCTGTGGGTGGGCTAGTAAATTCCTGTCTGGGGAACTGACTATGATCAAGAAAAAGGGAATTACAAGGAGCATGTAGAATCACAGTAGTGTAACTAGCAGGGCCTGCGCTTCCACACTGTGTTTTTACTTTAGAAGCAGTCCAATAACAGCATTTTAAGGACATTTCCTGAAATGAATATCCATCCAGACACATTTAAGCATCTCCATAAATAGGGACTTAAAATATTTTGAAAAATAACTATTAGTCTAACTTTCATTTATTTTTTGGAAGCTATAGATGAGCTCACTGTTGTGACATGTTGCCTCTGAATTCTCTTTTATCACTGACAATAAACTATAGGTATTAAAAAACCATTGCTGTACTTTCTGTAGGGGGCAGTCTGATCAAAGTTTTTGTTTTGTTTTCTAGTAGGAAAAACATTGGGAAAAAATGTTTTGCCAAACCAACATGTAGAACTTTAATGATCAATGTCCAAAATGTTTTCAGTGCTGGTTAACTAGAATTATTTTAAAATTTGTCTAGCGCAGTATTCAGAATGAGTCATGTAGAAATGAATATTTATATTCCCTCTGACCTCAAACATTTGTGGCCTTGTACAAGGTCACATAAGGAGACTATGAAAAGCTTCCATATAACTCACTTGATAATTTCTCTCCTTAGTTCAGCAAGCTGTGTATGTGATATACACCACATGTTTTTTGGTGCATTCAGAAGCACATTAAGTTCCCATAAAATTCATTTTACAGCTATTTAATTGTGAATGACGATAACTGAAAATATATAAGGAATGTTGGGGCAGGGAGACAAATTGCAAGGGATAGCATTTTGCTGTTGCTGCTGGGGTTATTTTTAAACCTGGCAATGATTCTGTCACTATTACACACACTGTTTTTCCCCCAAAGATATTTTGAACACAGCATAAAATTCCTAATCCAAAGACTAAGAATTTCAGAAAAATAAAATGCAAAAGCAGCTAAGTTCTTGAAATCTTTCTTGGATCTCCCCAAATTATGTTTCCAGAGCTACTGTCTTCTGTGTTTTCCAGACATATTTAAAGTCTTAAAAATATTTCTTATACAGATACAAACACACATATTAAAGAGCGTGATTCACATGAGAAGGACTAATGAGGAGTCATACATGCAGCAACAAAATGAAGCAAATGACAGGAAAAACTGAAATAGCATATTAAGGATTTCCTTGAAGCCCGAATAAGAGAAACTCAGATCACACTGAGTATTACGTTTCATACAGGGAGTTATTTTGCCACTTGAAAATGTGGACTAGTGGGCAGAACCTAGAATGATGAAATTCCAGTACCCAAGAACCACAGACATCTCTGGAATTGTCTGCTGTTTGTAGCAGCAAAATAAAAAAGTTCAGGACTCAGAACTTTCTAGCATTACAATGTCTTTCAAAGGACAGACTGAAACAAACTGTCCTGCTGCAGAATGAATCTTCAAATATATGACTTTGCCTAGAGTGAGAATAATAGAAAAAACACTGGAAAGAACATTTTTGGATCAACGGAATATTATGGACAATATAACAAAAATTATATTGGTCAGAAAAAATTAGATGGGGGTTGAAAAGGATGGAAAGCATCAATTCACCTGTGTTAGCTTAGAGGACAAACATGAAGGTTTTTATTTATTAGGTTCTATTATGCATTTTCACAGTTGCTCTGTTAACCTGAGGCCAAGGCAATAAACAAGGTTGCTCTTTTTAACTTTTAAAGGCCAGTAGTACTGAGTTAAATAGGAGCTACTGCTAATAGGGCTGCACCCATTTATACCAGCACAGAACTTAGCCCACTGCTGGAATAAACAATTAGGTCATGACTTTCTCTACTACTCAGAAAAAAAGATGAAAATGCCATTGGAACAACCTCAGGATACATCTTTTATTTACTTGAGGATTTTTTTTTTTTTTTTTTAAAGATAAAAAGATCGGGATTTGACTGCGATACTCATCAGTACAGGTGAGTTTGGGTGGCCTTCACTTAGCAGCCCCAAAGGATAACTACACTTAGTAGCCAGCTGGGACTGAGGGCAATTTTCTGACTGCTCTTCTGAGAGTGACAGCCACAGATCTGGGTGTAACTGTGTCACTGCTCTTGTCTTCCCCTCTCTACTGATGCAGGCACTACAGCAGCAGCAGCTCAGGGTTCTGCAAGGCCATGGATGGGCATGAAGCCTTCCCTCCTTCCTAGGACATAACCTGGGATCTTTTATTCCCTGAACAACTGCTCCTTGTCTCCTCCAAGAAAAGATGCGGACTCAGTGGAAGCATCTTACATGCTGAATTCAAGATTTGGGCCACCAGCTAGCCCTGCCAAAGTTTGTTATATGGGATAGAAACCTGTTTTCTTGATAAAAGTCCCATTACAGATGTGAAAAGGATCCTGGGGCCGGGTGGCAGGGCGGGGAGGGGCATAAAGGAGGAACCAAATCCTCTCTCTACAGAAGACTGAAACTAAGCTTCCACTTGGTTAGCTACAAAAGGGGAGTTCCAAATGACTTGTTTCAGGCAAAGCATTTTTACAGCTGCAGAAAATAACAAACTACAAACATTTAAAACCATGTAATATACCTCATATCTATTAAAAATACTTATGTTTTCTTACACGTTCATAAGGTCTATGACTATCCACTATCCAATTGTATCGGGACTCTCATTTGTATTCTTGTTATACCCTGTATCCTTGCTGATGTCTAATCGTTAACCTCAATCATCATAAGAACTGCAAAATATCATGTAATTAATTTACACAAGTGAGATAGTTCTCCCAGCTCATAAAAACTATTAGTTATAATGGCCACATTAATTAATTACAAGAGTAAGACCAACTTGAGGCTTTGTTTGGCATTAACTTTTCTTTTCTAAGAAGAATGTTGTCAAATGCTGACCTCCCAGAATCCTTGTTTTTTCATCTTGATTTCCTCCCACCTTCAGCATCGACTAATCTTACACGTCTTCACAGATCCAGAATATAAAATGGTAGTACTCCTATAGGATGCTCCTCTGTATTGCAGTTCTCTGGGACTGCCAGGTATGTATTACCAAGTCTCCCTTTTTAGAATTCCTTTTAGAGAAGTCCTACTGGTTTGTAGACATGAGATTTTTATAAAAGCTTAATGAATTTAGGAAAATATACTAATCTTCTAAAATTGGGTCATTTCACTGAAATATGCTTGTTATAGAGTTATCAGATCCATCTTACAGGAAAATTGTCAGATCTCAATAACAGCACTTAATCACTCTTTCACAGCATGACTCCCACCCTTAATCATCATCAGTAAAGCTAGGGCTTGCCTGTTTGATCCTGCTAGAGAAGTTGTTAAACCATGTTACTTCAGCTGAGCAATATCTTAATGAGGAAATACCGCAAAATGGGAAACTAAACTAAATGTTTTCTAAACTAAAGGTTTTAATGTACTGAAAGAAAGCTTCTAAATCAAAAAGAATGGCCCAAAATTCAAACCAGAAGGTACAGTCATTGCTTATCCATTCCTGCCTATCTTCAACATGGAAGAAATAATAAACAGCAGAAAAGGCCAAAGACCTACCTGAAAACAGAAAGGGTAACATCAATATTGTCAGATGCTAAGGAATGTGACTTTGCCAATTAATGCTCTTATCTTCCATAGTCTAATTGGGAGGTTGCAAGAATAGTTAATGGATGAGAATGGATAGCAGGGAAAAGCAAGTTAAGATCTGTCATACGGGGATCACTTGCTGTCAGACAGTGCCAGGCATGGCGGCAGCAGCTCGACTGCCACGGCTCCCCATGCAAGCCAGCTGCATCTGTGAGGATGGGGGAGTGTGCTGGTGCCCTAAGACAAAATTCTACCCAGCTGATGAAAACATGGATGGGTGGGTCGTGCTTTCTGTAAGACATTTTTATATTGTTAGTTTTAATGAGGCAGTACCCAGTACGCCATGCACGTCTTCACACAGTCCTGCCCTTTATGCCTCCTTGGAGTACATCATTTCAGGCTCTTGACCCTGCAGATTCTCTAGTGCTTCATCTTCCCATCCCTAATCCTGAACAGATCCAGGACTTCCGTATAGCTCTCACAAGCAGACGGCCTACCAAAGGGCTAGTGCAAAATGCTAATGGTTTTGTTTCTGGAACAAACAAGAAAGAAAGGAAGGGGGAAAAAAAAAAGAAAAAACAAAGAAGACTGAATCTGCTTGAACACTAACATTGAACAAAAGCAGCATCTAATCAAAGTGTCTCTAGAACAGGAAAGAAAGGTAAAACTGGCTGAAGTATGTGCAAAACAGTTTGGGAAGGCACTGTAAAACAACTAAATAGTTTGCAACCTGAACACTGTTACACAAATGTCATTGTGAAGCAGCCAACAATGAAATAAACCTACTGCATCAAACCTAAATAAGGACAAAATAATCATACTGTATAGTCAATCCCTAAATAATGTAAAGTAGGTACCACAAGAAACAAGACTGAATTAATTTGCAAACCATGTGGCTGTCAATTAGGTGATATATTAATACGTTACAAGCAAATATGCTGTTAGACACAAATTCATTATGTTAAAGGATACCGGATAAAAACATACTACAGTCTTGCCATTTGTTTTATTAAAGGCATGTTTAATCTCTAATTTATATGAGGTTTGGTGTTTGTGGGCCTACAATAAATAAGGAAGGAAAAGAACTGTGGGAGTGTCATAAAAGTATTTCAATTAACTTTTTATCGTTATATCTTAAAACATGTATTGTAAGTCCTGTCCTTTTTCCAGAATTAGACATGCGCAATAATTATCTTGTCATTTATGGCATACTCTTGTTTTTAAGAAATACATGATGCTTGTTTAAATGGACTTTAGGAATGATTAATAGAAGTTCTTTTTATTAAATGGAACTCTGATTTGCTGTGTGTACTGCTAAAGGATGCAGTTGCTAAGACACTAGTTAAATAACTGGAACTTGACTGCACATGTAAATGGATGGAGACTGCATTCTGTCATGAATTTGTGCAGTTTTAAAGATCCCAGTGAAATATTTTGAATGTTGATCAGACAGAAGCTGCATGTATTTATACAGATAAATCTTAATCTTTAAGACAGATTAAAATGAGATAAAATTAAAATTAGCTGGGGAGACTTCATGTGACCATGCCCTCCCCCAGCTCTATTTTTAAGTTTAAACATTTAAAATATTTCTGGTTTTCATCTAGTGATACTTATGGTAGAAGGCACAGATATTCCCTGAAGGAGAGACCGGTATATAACAGTTTTCTCCTCCTTCCTTTCCTCTCTGCAGGTGAGTGCCTTAAACGGTAAACCCTAGAGTCATGTTCCTTCTTGCTTGCTGCCATCTGTCTTAGTTTCCTTCCTGCAAGCCCCACTCAGTACTTAAAGAAATAAAAGTCATAAGCACCAACACTGAGGACAGGACTTCATAGCTTGAAAAGATGAAAGGTCTTTCCTTGCAGCTTTAACTGAAACCGTAATTGTAAACTTATCTTCCAAAGTGTTAAAGGGAAAATGTTTGTTTTTTCTTGCGCAGGTTTTCCTACATATGAAGACATTTTTTCCTCCTATTAGGTGTTCAAAACCAGAAAGACAAGAAAAAAAAGCCCAACTACTATTTTCTGTACTAGCATTTGCATTCCATTTACAATATTTGCATTGGGCATGTTTAGACATGTCCTTTGTAAAATTTTTTTTTTAAGTTTCCACAGTTCATTTAGAGCAACAACATTCAGATGTTGCATCAGTTCAACACTAGGTAAAAAACAAACTAAAATCTGAACAAGCCTTTTTATCACTCAATTAGATACTTCTAATTGGGGTAGCTGATCTTATTGATAACAAAAGTATTTAGCTCTTTTCCATGTAGTCTCCTATGTGTTGCTAAAGAAATTTCTAGGGGCAGTAGGTGAAGATGATTCAGTTTTGAATGCATGAGTGCAACTTTAATAATACAGTAACACTCAGCAATAAATCATTAATTTTTTAACAATAGCTGTTGTAAATTTAAAGGTTAATACTTTATTGTTTTAATATGTTTAATAAAAATAGTTTAAATTATTTCAAAGCATCTAATGCATTAATATTTGCTTCCATATATGCTTCTGGAATTAAATATTACAACAGAATTAATTTTAAATTGGATTTTATATATTATTCATGACAAGTCTTTGCCTCCATCCCTTATGACTAGATAGCAAGAAAACCGTGGCTGGATGCTCTCTCCTTTTATAGGGTTACGGTATAAACAAGGATCTGGTCACAGTGATTAAAGGGATTCTAAAAGCTACAACAAATACTGCAATCAGGTATGAGATTAATTGGTAGATCAACTACACACTGGCTCCATAGGTGAGCAGAAGTCAACCTCCAGCAGCAAAACAACAGTACACTGCCTCTGGCAACTATATCAGGATGACTCCAATACCAGTTGTTTCTGGAGCAAAACCAAGTGCTGCCAAGAGGTGCCAAGGAAGACTGGGACCCACGAGCTTGGCCTCCTGTTAGTACCAACACACTAAGACAGAAGATAGCATGCACTAAGCAGAGTGAGGGAAAAGAAATATTACTCCTCCCATTTCACAGGCAGAGAATGCAAAGCCTGTGGGGGAAGCTGGCCGGTTCTGCTCACAGTAAGCACAGCGAAAGCAGCTGCTTTTAGTAACCAAACTAAATGCAGAATGGCACTGTGCCACAGACATCTCCTAAATGACTTTCTTAGGCAGGGACAGAAAAGGAATCCAGTCAGATGGTCTCCAAAGCCACTGCCTTAACCACAGCTCCCTTTCCATTGCCCAATTCTCCTTCCTCCCACTGCCTCTCTCCCTCCACGGCCGTGCTATCAGAGGCGATTCACAGAAGAGCAAGGGAAAATGGACTTTATTAAAAGATCATCCTGTGCAATTTCTTCTGTTCTCCTCACTTTTGGGTCACTGGAGTGGTGTGCTTAAAATTCTGCTATTATCAAATTTGTCACCTTCAATCATCCTCTGTTAAGCCCAGCAGCATTCCTCTCAACTACTGAATGACATTTCCTACCAGTTCCTTTATATTGCACTGTGTGAAATAATACAGATATTATATGTAACCTGCAATTGCAGATAATTGGGTAACATCCCCAGAAGCCAATTAAAAAAATATCACACTTGGCAATTTCTTTTGGATGTGAAGAGGGACTGGTTCTGCTGTCTTACTTTAGTGAGGTTAAATATACATCTATATACATATAGGAGTTACTCATGGATGTAACAGAAGCAGATGTGAGTGATAAGCATTGTAATTCAGCAATATAGCATCACTGTCACTTTTTGAACTCTGGATGAGAAATATCAAAGAACGTATTTGCACTCTATTATGAAGTAATGAACATATACAATTCATTTCACATCTCAGCTAGAACAGTGACTGTCAGGTGATACACTTTGATTTTTGTTAAGTGCAAAATCCACATTTTTCTTCTTGTTCCTTTTAGGTATACCAAACCATAGCATGGAGTCCATTGGGAGCTCTGTTGTTGTAAGAGAATCATGCAAAAAGAAAATATTTGTGTCTTGGGGGGAGGGGAGCAGGAATGGGGGGTGGGTTTCCTCCTCATTATTCCAGGTCTGACTACTTCATGTAAAAGAGACCAGAGCTATATCCTTGTCTCCTTCTTGCCCTCTCTTGATGGTGTGTGTTTGCTTGGGACAGGGATGGAAATGCAAGTGTTTCTAATTTTTTTGCTGCTTAGATAGACCCTGAAGTGGCTGACAGCTGGAATTTGAGGTTCTTTTTAATCTGACTAAAGGACAGTAAAGGGAACTCAATAACTGTGGGGCCAGACTAGACACTTACTCTGACCCTTTGCTTTGTTCAGAAGATCCCTGTAGGCTGGCTAAGTCCATAGTCGGTGCAATGTAATGGGTACCAGCCTATTTCATGAGCCTTAACTCCTCTTGGGCACCATTGCTGCAGCATCCTCTTGGAGACTTTTGGCACCCAGAGCACGTGAGAGTAGCTGGTCTGGACAGGGATACTGAAGCGGCTCTCCTTGCACTCTCCTTCCCTCTACCCCCCTAAGTACTCTAAGCACAGAAAGTCCCTTGTATTCAGCCTAGGCTTTATCTTACTTAAATTTCAAACAACTAGACAAATGCAATATTTCAATTCCACAATTGAAAAGAAAAACACGATTGTCATGAACTGACAATCAGCAACTAAATGCTTTAATTCCTAGGGGAAAATTCACTTAAATACATTGTACTTGACCAGCGCTTCTCTTTCTCTACACTTTAATGTGTTGGTCATAAAACATCTATCGGAGAGGATACAGGTGCTATAGATGATTGCCTGTATAGACAGGAATAGGCAGAAGCCTGAACTTTATATTTGTTGGCTTGGCTGTTTATCCTTTAGGCTAAGGTCGTATGCATTAACCTAGCCAATTCCTAGGTTTATTTTAAAAGGAAAAATAAAACACACGCCTAGTAATGCTAAAATTTAAATGATTCCAGGTGTGGTGTTCAGTGATCATTCACTGAATTCAGTTAGGCTCTTGTTAAAGCTTTTGTAAGAGATTTAATTTACTCTGTTTCTGTGAGGCACTAGTGACTTGCCTGAGCTATCTGCATGAGGAGCGCAGCTCTGAAGGCACCATCTCCAATGCCATCTGAAACGGATGAGACCTGCACAGCCAGCAGCTGAGTAAGTACCTTCACATGGCACTGGTACAATACATGTTCAGCTTGCTGCATCTCTTTTGACATGGTATTGTCAGGAGCAGCTCTTGCTCTGCAAGGGAAGGTGAGCCAGGGGACTGGAGAGGGGACCAGTGTTAACAAAGGCAACAGCACAGGTGACAGGCCCAGGTCATGTTGAGGGAGGGCACTGCAGTGCCTACGAGGACAGGGAGATGGATATGACTGTGTTGAAGATAAGGAAAAGGATGTGTTAGGGAAGGACTATAAGGAATATCACGCAAAGCAGGGCAAGACAGACCCCTTTCCTTTCCCTGAACCTCCTCAGTAAGTTGCTCAACTGCGTTAAGAATGATGGCTCAGCAACAGTGACCATGTGGTAGAGGGGTAGGGTGCAAGAGGCAGGCTACATAGCAAGAAACTGGAGGAGCCTGTCTTTACTAGGAGAGTGGAGGCAGTAGAAACCTGGTCTTGATTTGGGCTGTTGAGCTATTTGCAGTAGAAAGGCAGGTGTTTTGCAGGTGAAAACACAGGAATTAAGGGAAAGAAATGGGATCAACATATTTGAAGGGAGTGGGAATTGCAGCACACATTGATAGATCTTTTAATGGATAATTCATTAATCTGTTTTATGCATGCTTAGACTAGACATTTAGAGGTCATTTAACACCCCACTAAATTATACTGTGTACAACAAAACTCAAACCATCTATGTAGGGAATATGCTGGCAGATGATCATACTTCCAGCCTTGCTGCCAGCATTACTTGCTTGGAGGCAGCTTCCACTAGGTTGCGTTAAGCATCAGTTGTATAACCGTCATCACATAAGAGAGCTGTACCTGAACGCTGGAGAAAGAGCGGAACACAGAAAATATCACAGGAAAGAGCAAGCATTTAGAGAAGGCAAAATTATGGGGTCCACAAAAGCATGAGTAATAGTGACATTTTATTTTCTTTGTATAAATGACTTTTAGACTAAGGCACTTCTATTAAGTTCCCCAGAGCTGTATTAATTTTCCAGTTCTGCCACTAGCTTCCAATGTACTTTTGCAAGCCACTTAATCTTTGAGGATATATAAAATATATATTAGTTTCTAGAAACAAATACATGATCGCCAGAGTCTTCTCCTCCCAAATCCAAACCCCATGACCTTCCTGAAAGTAAATCTCTTTTTGAGATTTTAGTATTCTGAAGAGCACTTAGCACAACCTAAAATCCACCCCAGCCACCCTTCAGACGCATGGGGCCATCTCTTCCACACAACTCGTGGCAATGCTAGAACAGTGTTTATAAGACACTGTTTTGCTTCTTTCACTGTAGTGGACAGGGCCTCCTCACAGCCATCTTCTAAAACAAAAAGGGTGAAAGCAAGTTGCATTTCCTGAGGTGTGGCTAAGCCACATAACATAAACAGAGCTCATTTTTGTCTCTGCTTTTCATTTATCCCTAAGAAAAATACTACCTAGTTATATTTAGCATTCTGAATCAGTCATGAGAAGGGGCACTGGGCAGGGTTCGTGGTTTCTTCAAGCAATCTGCTGATCACACCATCTTGGGTAAGTCATCCCCTATGCACAGCCATTAATTCACTGTGCACTGAATTCTTTGGGTTTCCTTCTTTTTTAGAGGTCAGTAAAACTCCTTTTCTTTGTCCACCAACAGAAAAACCTTACCTAGCAAGACACCCGGGCTCGGCCAGGACAGAGCATGCCTGGCAGGTCTTTTGTTCCCATCTCAGAGTCCTCCAGGGAGCTGCCCACCTCCCCAGGCCAGAGCTCCTGCACAGCTAGCTCTCTGGTCAAAGGAGATCAAAAGTTTGGCACAAGCTTTGTCCCTTTTTAGCTTCTCTCCAACACAACTGGTCAACCATGTAGGAAACAGATACATTGTCTTTCCCTGAACAGTGATGCATCAGGACTGTTTCCCATGGGCTGGGGAGCTGCAGGAGCAGCACAACGCCACCAGGTGATCCTTCCAGGGTGAGGTGGCTCACAGGGCACCCACAGTAGCAGTTACAAGCCAAATTTACTCATGAACATTTAATGCCATTATTTAAATGTAGAAGTAATGCCAAAAAAAGGCGAGGGTTATGTCCCTCACATTGAGGTTCCTCAGGCTTGCAACTCCCTAGCAGAGGGATTCCTCACTGTTTATATCAGCATATTTCTCTCAGGGGATGGGCCATCATTGCTACAGTTTAAGGGATTCACCTGTAAAACCAAAACAAAGCCTGCTGAGAGATTAGAGAGCTTCAAGAACAGAGAAAAGAGCAGCTGTTTTCCTTTGTAGGTCAAGATAAGAATCATATTTTTACTTTCAGGAAATGAGTTTAATTTCTAAATACCAAAGAACAGTATATATATTTTTCTGAAAAAGGCAAGTTAAATATCTTTCTGATGTGGTAGACATGCTGATTATTACAGGTAGTCTCAGTAATCAGTGTAGGGCCATCTTGATTTTCTCCCTTGAAGCAAAAAGAACTTTATTATCTGTAGTTGAGATGGAATTTGTTGAAACGGAGCTCAATAACTACTAAACAAACAGGCCAAAAAATGAATGAATCTAGGTGAACAAGTTGAAATAGTGAGATACATCATGAAATGTGATTAATGACACCAAGGGAAATATAAAATAACATGTTTCCCTGGAAATGGGCTGTAAGTGCACAATGTCTGCACAATATTGTGCATCTGCAGTTCTCTGTCTTGCCACCTAATATCCAAATTGTCTGCCAGTATAAACACAGCTGCTAAATGTCTTCTACAACTGCAAAAATAATGAATCTCCACTTCCTTCCCAGCTATTGGAGTATATTTTTACAGAGACAAATGCAATGTTTACCCTTGTTCAACAGAAGACAATGTCAATGCCCAACACATATGTCTTATTAACACACATTCCGATTCAAATATCATAGATCAAAGAAATGGGATGGCTGTTTTATAGTATCCTTAGATGAGCTGAGATTTAATGTTTTTGGCTTGAATAAATTCTCATCTGGTTTCCGCACAGACATTTGCCTACCCATTGGTATAGAGTCACTGTTTTAGTTGGTTTTGACCATCACTACAACTTTACTGAATCTAGCAGGATTGTGAGGGAAGGATAAGAAATCTTTATGTAAACTCTGCTTTCCACATTGTGGATTGGCCTGCAGGCTCTGCTGGATAAGTGCTGTGATGGGCTTCTCCCCAGCGTGGAGACACAGATCTGCAGCAGCCAGGGGTGTGGGAGACTCCAAGTAACAATTTTCATGTTATAATACTAGCCTGGACTGTAAGAAGTAATTTAAGATAATTTACTATGTTGCATTTACTGAAACAACTTTTTTTTTTCAGAAAATATAACTAAGGAAAACCCATGTAAAATGGAAAATGATAGTCAGGATTTTAAAACACTGTACTCTGCTTGGTCTTTGCCTAGATGAAGAAAACATAAATGGGGAAAAAAAACCTGAAAGAAAAAAAGAGAGAAATAAGGCTCCATAACCTTAGGAAGGGTACCAATCTATTTATATGCTTCCTGGAATGCTCAGAACATTTAGTCTTACTGGCCACAAGAAACCACTTTTGTTGTGCAAAAGGTTTCACACATGAACTGAAGCCAAAAGTTTTTTTCATGGCACAGTGGGAAGAAAAAACATTATTGTACAGTTTTGTGAACTACAGACAGAAATTAGTCTGTAGACCTGCCTGGTAAAAACTTTCTGAATTTAAGAAAACACTGTCACTCCCCCCAGCCTCCTTCAAATCGTAGTTTTGAGAGACACATCTTTTGTTATATGGAGAGAAAATTGGTACCTAATCATGATTAGGCAAGTAAGCAAAGTACAATTACTACTCTTGATTAGCTAAAAACTATGCACACACTATCATTTTTTGTCAGCTTGTCTCTCCCAACCTATACTCCATTTTTATCTTATCCATCTGTTACAACTCATCAGCTGGTGTTCTTTGGGGTAAGGAATATGCTTTTCTCTAGACTTGTACATGAACTAGCTTCAGCCCACTTTTCCACTGGCTGCAATAGAAATACCAGAGACTTATAATAAACATGAGATTTTTTTTTCTCTCAGAAAGCAAGATAGATCATAAATTCTAATAAAATTATAGAAAAATTCAAAATTTACATACAAATTAATCATTAAAGGCAGATTAGGAAGATTCAATTGGTCAGACCATCATGATAAGAAATAACTTTAGTCCTTTGTTGGAACTTCCAGTTATCTTTCTCTATGTAAATTATTTTTCCAGATATTTAATTGCAGATGTTCCTAATCTATTACTCTACCAGGCAGAACACAGCTTTTTAGATATCACTTTGCCAATGATCACTCATGATCTGTAGTTGTGCTTGATACTGTTCAAAGTTGCGATGTGGATCAGACTGGCATGTTAGGGAGAGCAAAGCGTCCAAGACCTCTATAAATAGCCATTCCACCTTTACAGCAGGTAAATATATCTGCACCCTTGCATGTGAATCTTGAAGCACTCACTTTGAACATTACTGCTAGAAGAAAACCAACTGAAGTGGAACCCAGACTTTCTTGCTGCTAGACTGAAATGCACAGTTGGATCTAGAAGCCCAGCTCTCCAAGTTAGTTAGGTATGAGTTTGAACTCCAAGTCTTTGTATTTTTGTTCAATAGCCTCATATTTTTAAGTAAAAGCTAGAGCTGAAACAAACAGTTGCTCCTGTTGAGAAGCTGTGTTTGCACGCTGTTCTCATCCTCTGGGCTGGCCCTGAGGAGCAAACTTCAGCAAGCACACAGTGGTGCTCTTCCAAAGCAGCATGGCTTTGGATGCTGTCTCATGGGGGTGGAATAAGGTCGTAGTGCTAGGTACAGCTGTCGATTGTGCGAGAGTAAAGGCAGGCTAATGCCTTTAAATTCTGTGGATTTATTCGATCCCACAGTTATTCTGGCATAAATCACAACAGGAATTTGACTACAGTAGCAATATGGGCAGAGGTGGGCACAAAATACAACGAGAATAGACATGCTGGAAGACAGTGTCTGATATTATGCCCCAAAAGCAGTCAGGAGAGAGAGCAGGGGATAAACAATGCAGAGGTGAGAGTTCTGCCTTACAGATTCTGCCTGGAAAAGCAACAATTGAGAAGTGGTCAAGTACCAATAAAGAAGCAGAATTGAGCTCTCCTGGTTTTTACGAGAGGCATCATATCACATTATGAAAGAAGTGGGGAGGATTGTCAGCCTTTATTCACTATACATTTCCCTTATTCACTCTGCTTTTTAAAAAAAACAAGTCTCCCACATTTATGAATCTGCTAAAACACATAGCTTTTCACAAAAATAGACAAATATGACTGCAAACTGTCAAGGTAACAAAGAAAGCTTGGATAAGGACTCAGGTCACTGGGAAAACACCACTTACTATGAAAAGCCCTTGGATGATGCTGAGGAAAAGTTTGCCAAAACACACTGGAAAAAATTAAGTGGCCTAATCATTGCAAGAGATCAGTGTGTGCAATTCCCAGCCACCTCAGTACGAGTTGCTCATGGGTACTGCCCTGTGGTGGCTGGACTTGAGGGATTTTAAAGAACTGTATACAGAAAACCAAACCCTGCACAGATCTAACTCTATTTCCCCTGTAAGGCTACAGGAGAAAAAAAAAATAGGAGAAGCAATTTTCAACACAACTGTCTTCTTCCTGCAGTAACAACATCTTTCATGCTGCCAACAAAACAAATCCAAATGATCACCACAAACACACACCTCTCAGGAAGTTTGCCCTCACTGCTGGCTTCAAACATTTGCTGGGTTTTTACAGTGCTGAACTTATTCCTGCACCAAATCGTGGAATTAGTGAGACACCACCCTGTCTGTGGTTACAGGCTGCCCGGACAAAGCCTGGGAGAGGGTGCTGGGTGCTTCCCACGGTGGAGCAAGGGTGGGAGGGGGCTCAGGCTGTCCTCTGCTTCCCCACCCCCTCACCACAGATTTGGCCTCCTAGGGGGGAGTGTGGCAAACCCCTCCAAACCCTGGGGCTGCCTGGGCACCCACTATATGCTGGGGATGTGCGTGCGGCTCCTTCCTCTCCAGTCATCCTCGCTGCAACCTGTCATCTTTTCCATATAGCCTCACAACATTTTAAAGAACAAAACTGTGGGTAGGATACCTTTCATAATAATAAATAGGAATAGCAGTGCTTTTGTGAATTTAGGTCAATGCATCACCCTTAGAGCGCATTATAAATTCATCAGAATTACAGCCTGAAGAAAATTTTATTCCCTGGCATCAGCTGCTTTTAGCCATGCCACAGATCTTCAGCAGAATTTAAAGTCCAGATTAAGTATTGATTGATTTTAAATAAATTATAATATGTTATAGCCAGAAAGCTGGGCTGTGACTGGTATAGATGGTTTCCCTTTTTACTTCCTTTCCCACCTCAAATATTAACAAATTTGTTCACTGCATTATGACTGTAACGAACAACCAATTCAAAAATGTATAATACTGAAGTAAGTACTAATTTAAGCAGCATCTTCACCTACTCGACACAGGAATGAATAGAAATTATAAACTAGGTACAGAATAAACATATCAATTTAAAGGATTATGTGAATAAGAATAAATTCCTAAAGTATTAGCTACAGGGGAAAAGTATATGCAAAACTGCAGCTTATATTAACATTTTCTTACATTTCAGATGCTTTGTTCGTTTTTTTAAGGTTCAAAAATATCTCTGCAATGATGGCTACCAACAAGCTGTAACACAATGATACACTATTCTGTCGTGTTCAGTAGCATCAGCTGCTTGTGTATCCAGCACATTATTTCTGGATGACTAACAGATGAGCATATCATTTTAAACTATATTTAATAGGGAACGAAAACTTGCATGAGCAGGTATTCAAAATGTAACTATGATACAGTTACCAAAGCCAACTGAGAAACAAAACAGGCCTAAACTTTACGGGAAAGAAGACAACAACTATCTGCTGTATTGCAAAAAGAGGACAAGAGGACACGTAAGGACATATAGTTTTGTGTTTGACCTGTTTTGGTTGATTTAATTTTCAGATTTTGTAAGCCAAGCTCCAGTGAGTTCCTGAGGAAAAAATTCTAACTGGCATTTTACTGTGAGTCAAACCTCACACAAAAAGTGCTTTGTGCATCAAGATAACATTAGGAGCTGTCTAGCTGCACGTACCAAAGGACCCGTCTGAACAAAGAAAACCAGAGCTGTAATGGACTTCTAATAGTAACGATACTTTGCACTTCTGTAGTACATTTCAGTTTGAGATATCCAAGTGTTTTGCAGTGCATGACAATTAAGCCTATTACTTGGAAACTTCAGTAGAAAAAAATCATCATAATTTTACTGATGAAGAAACTGAGGTACAGAGATGTTGAATGACCTTCATCTTACAGCAAACAGGACGGCAGTGCATCATAAGAAATGCCAGGCAGTTTTTTAGAACTCCACTTCAGCAAGGGCACTAACTCCCATTTCCAAACAGCCTATCTGCCAGCTAAGTTATATGTTTGGCTAATATTTCCCCAGCTTCATGAACAATAAAATACATCTTTTCATTCAGAGGTAGCTTATTTCCTGTTGCTATTCTTACAAGCTGATGACAGAAACATTCATTCTTTTAATGAAAGTGCAGACAGTTTGGGGTACAACAGCAACTCAGATAAAGTCCACTTAGAGATGGAAAGAGTGACTGAAATTGAAAATATCACCATGTTGCATATAGACATAGAGTGTGACAAACTTGAGCCCAGTTGACATGGTTAGCAATTGCCCATTTTAAGAGACAACCTTAGAACTTTACCAGCAATATTGTCTTCAGACTGTACACCTAGCAGGGTCATGATAATCTTTTCCCTCCTAAATTGTTCACTCTGAATAGAAATAGCAAGCTTTGAATTTGAATGTTTTTGCTAGTTACCACTGAGCAGCTGTGATATTTACTGCTTTCTTTCCATTCTCTGCTAAGAAAGATGTGATTACCTTTTTCTGAAAAATATAATAAATGAATGATTTTTCCAAATGTATCTTTTCCCAGTTAGACTTCACACTGCAGTTAGAATAACCCAGCCCTTCTTTGAGGCATTAATAAAATCAAGAGGCAGTGGAGTTAGATTTTGCAGTGCTGTACATTTTCACCTGCCTACATCTAGCTTAACTACCACTGAAATCTTCTTGGTATTAACCCCAGGAAAGCCAAGCTTCTGTCCGGCCAAGCAGGATTTCTAGTAGTACTAGTATATGTAGGTACATTGTCGCAAGGGTGTATCCAAAGGCCTTCGGGCATTAGCACAGAAATGCCATGAAGCTGAGCATTTTGCCTAAGCCCCATCTGTGAACAAGGCTGTATATCCACTCTCCATATGTGGCAGCCCTGTGTGAAACTGGGGAGCGATGGCAGAGGGGTGAGGGATGGAGTTCAAAGATCAGGCAGTAACAGGAAAGAATTACGATTATACCTGTTACACCGTAAGAACCGCGGGAGATTTAACCGCGGCGTAACCGTCAGCAGCAATCACTCGGCGGCGAGGGCAGCAGCGGCAGCGGTGCAAGCGGGCGGCTAAGCGCCAGCTTGAGGCGGACAGGGAGGTCCCCGAGGCCCGGGAGCCCCGGGGCGAGCGGAGGGATCCGCCCGGAGCCGGCGGCTCTCGCGAGAGAGGCCGACGCGGCGTGGGCGTTGCCAGGGGCAACCGCGGGAGATTTGAACGGCCCTGAGGAGCGCGGCGCCTCAGAAGGGGCGCGCGGGTAGGGCGCAGCCCCGCCCCTTCCCAGCTCGAGAAGGCTACTCGAGCGGTGGGCGTCGGCCTCGGAGGAGACCCCGGTATGGCTGCCACTCGGGCGAAAGCCACTGCTAGCAAGAACGTGGCGACGCGGACAGAGCTCCCAAGCAAACGTGCAGCTGTCCAGGTCTCCGGCTGCGGGGAGGGCCGGAGCCTATCCCTGGGGCCGGAGGGCAGCAGGGACAGCTCCTGTGTGCCGTGTGACCAGGTGGATGATCTGCTCGGCCTGGTGGCAGAGCTGAAGGAGGAAGCGGAAAGGTTGAGGAGTATCAGGGAGCGTGAGAGGGAGATCGAGTGGTGGACCCGCACCCTACCATCCCTGAGGCAGAGGCAGCAGACGGAGGCTCCGCAAGAAGCAGAGGACCCCCTGCCCTCTTGCCACCAGGCAGGAGGGGACCTAAGAGGTGGAGGGGAATGGATACAGGTTCCTGCTCAGGGAGGTAGGCGAATCCCCTCCCGGTCTCCCTCACCTTCCTGGTTGTGCCTATGCAACAGGTATGGGGCTCTGGAACTTGAGCACCAGGTCAGTGAAGATCAGGCTGTAGATGAAGGCCTATCCAGGGGGGTGCCTAGGCTGAGTCAGGCAGCTGCGTGCATTCTGAAACCCTCTGTTAAGAGAAAAAGGAGGGTAATTGTCATAGGCGATTCCCTTCTGAAGGGGACAGAGTGCCCAATATGCAGACCTGACCCATCCCACAGGGAAGCCTGCTGCCTCCCTGGGGCCTGGCTAAAAGACATTACTAGGAAACTCCCTGGTCTGGTTCGGCCCTCTGATTATTACCTGCTATTGGTCGTGCAGGTTGGCAGTGATGAGATTGCAGGGAGAAATCCAAAGGCAATCAAAAGGGGCTTCAGGGCACTGGGACGATTAGTGGAAGGATCGGGAGCACAGGTAGTGTTTTCCTCAAACCCTTCAGTGGCAGGGAAATATACTGAAAGGAAGAGGAAAACACACCTGGTTAATACGTGGCTCAGAGGCTGGTGCCATCGGTGGAATTCTGGGTTTTTTTGATCATGGGGAGGTTTACACAGCACTGGGCTTGCTGGCAACAGATGGAGTCCAGCTATCTCAAAGTGGGAAAAGGATCCTCGCTCAT
Source organism: Harpia harpyja (assembly GCF_026419915.1). NCBI lineage: Eukaryota > Metazoa > Chordata > Aves > Accipitriformes > Accipitridae > Harpia > Harpia harpyja. The sequence continues at coordinate 20,962,133 of NC_068950.1, read as the reverse complement.
GAGATGGTGGGGCTCATAGAGAAGGCTTTAAACTAGGTTTGAAGGGGGAAGGGGATAAACCTAGGCACACCAGAGATGAGCCTGGAGGCAGCATGCCAACATTGGGGGTGGATTTGATAGCCCAGCTCAAGTGCATCTATGCCAATGCACGCAGCACAGGCAATAAACAGGAGGCGCTGGAAGCCATGGTGCAGTGTTACGGATGCACGACTAACCAAATCCAACAGGTGTTAAAACTCAGATTTATTCTTCAGCAAAAGTTAGTTAGAAGTCCGATAACATTCTATAAAATCACAGGCTCAATGATGTAAAGAGAATTAATACTACACGGCTGACTTAAGAATTCCCAAGATTTAAAGTGATGGCTCAAAACGCGCGTATCACTCACCTAAAAGCTGAGGGCTCTCTCCCTCGAGGAGTTACCTCAGGCTGTGCCCTAGCCCGAGGGGGAGTCCCCGACTGCAGACCCGCTGCTCCGAGGAGGACTGCCAACGTGTCCTCCGGCGGGACCCCGTTTATACCCCTGTCGAATCTGACCTGTGGTCATTTAATTCTATTGGCTAGGAGGGTCACCTCGGTGTACCTGGCGCATCTCGATTGGCCAGTTCAAATTTCAACCTGCAGCCTCCAGGGTTTCCTTCCCCTTCTCCCTTCCTGGAGAAGTTTTGTTTCCTGCTGGCAGGATGGGGGGGCGGGATGTACTGCCACATGCAGCAGGACAGCTATGACTTAGTCACCATCACAGAAACATGGTGGGATGACTCCCACGACTGGAGTGCTGCAGTGGATGGCTATAAGCTCTTCAGAAGGGATAGGCAAGGAAGGAGAGGTGGTGGGGTGGCTCTCTATGTTAGGAAGTGTTTTGATTGTACAGAGCTACACGATTGTGATGACAAGGTTGAGTGTGTATGGGTAAGGATGAGAGGGGAGGCCAACAAGACAGATACTGTGCTGGGAGTCTGTTATAGACCACCCAGCCAGGTTAGAAGAGACAGATGAATCATTCTACAAGCAGCTGGCAGTAGTCTCAGAATCGTGTGCCCTTGTCCTTGTGGGGGACTTCAACTTTCCAGACATCTGCTGGAAATACAACACAGCAGAGAGCAAACAGTCTAGGAGGTTCCTGGAGTGTGTGGAAGATAACTTCCTGACACAGCTGGCAGGTGAGCCTACCAAGGGAGGAACCTCTCTAGACCTACTGTTTACAAACAGGGAAGGACTGGTGGGAGATGTGGTGGTCGGAGGCCGTCTCGAGCTTAGCGACCATGAAATGATAGAATTCTTGATTCTTGGTGAGGTAAGGAAGGTGGTCAGCAAAACCACCACTATGGACTTCCGGAGGGCTAACTTTGGCCTGTTCAGGACACTGGTTGAGAGAGTTCCTTGGGAGACAGGCCTGAAGGGCAAAGGGGTCCAAGAAGGCTGGACATTCTTCAAGGAGGAAATCTTAATGGCTCAGGACCAGGCTATTCCCATGTGCTGCAAGATGAACTGCTGAGGAAGATGACCGGCCTGGCTGAACAGGGATCTTTTGCTAGGACTCAAGAAAAAAAGGAGAGTTTATCATCTCTGGAAGAAAGGACAGGCAACTCAGGAAGAGTACAGGGACCTTGTTAGGTCATGCAGAGAGAAAATTAGAAAGGCGAAAGCTCAGCTAGAACTCAATCTGGCCACTATTGTAAGAGACAACAAAAAATGTTTTTACAATTATATTAACAGTAAAAAGAGAGCCAAGGAGAATATCTATCCTTTATTGGATAGAGAGGGGAACATTGCCACCAGAGATGAGGAAAAGGCTGAGGTACTTAATGCCGCCTTTGCCTCAGTTTTTAATAGTGAGACCAGTTATCCTCAGGGTACTTTGCCCCCTGAGCTGGATGGCAAGGATGAAGAGCAGAATATACCCCCCTTAATCTAGGAGGAAATAGTTAGTGACCTACTACGCTGTCTGGACACTCACAAATCTATGAGACCAGATGGGATCCATCCAAGAGTACTGAGGGAGCTGGCAGAGGTGCTTGCCAAGCCACTCTCTATCATCTATCAGGAGTCCTAGTCAACAGGGGAGGTCCCAGGTGACTGGAGGCTTGCCAAAGTGACTCCCATTTACAAGAAGGGTCGGAGGAGGATCCGGGGAACTACAGGCCTGTCAGCCTGACCTTGGTACTGGGGAACATTATGGAATGGTTCGTCTTGAGTGTGCTCACATGGCATATGCGGGACAACCAGGGGATCGGGCCCAATCAGCATGGGTTCATGAAAGGCAGGTCCTGCTTGACCAACCTGATCTCCTTCTATGACCAGGTGACCTGCCTAGTGGATGAGGGAAGGGCTGTCGATGTTATCTTCCTTGACTTCAGCAAGGCCTTTGACACTGTCTCATGGCATTCTCCTTGAGAATCTGGCGGCTCATGGCTCAGAGAAGTGTACTCTTCACTGGGTAAAAAACTGGCTGGATGGCCGAGCCCAGAGGGTAGTGGTGAATGGGGTAAAATCCAGTTGGTGGCGGGTCACGAGTGGTGTTCCCCAGGGCTCAGTATTGGGGCCAGTTCTGTTTAATATCTTTATCAATGATCTGAGTGAGGGGATTGAGTGCACCCTCAGCAAGTTTGCAGACGACACCAAGTTGGGAGGCAGGGTTGATCTGCTTGAGGGTAGGGAGGCTCTACAGAGGGATCTGGACAGGCTGGATCGATGGGCTGAGGCCAATCGTATGAAGTTCAACAAGGCCAAGTGCCGGGTCCTGCAGTTGGGTCACAGCAACCCCATGCAGCGCTACAGGCTTGGGGAAGAGTGGCTGGAAAGCTGCCTGGCAGAAAAAGACCTGGGGGTGCTGGTTGACAGCCGGCTGAATATGAGCCAGCAGTGTGCCCAAGTGGCCAAGAAGGCCATCGGCATCCTGGCCTGTATCAGAAATAGTGTGGCCAGCAGGAGCAGGGAGGTGATTGTTCCCCTGTACTCGGCACTGGTGAGGCCGCACGTTGAATACTGTGTTCAGTTTTGGGCCCTTCGCTACAGGAAAGACATTGAGGTGCTGGAACATGTCCAGAGAAGGGCAACCAAGTTGGTGAGGGGCCTGGAGCACATGTCTTATGAGGAGTGGCTGAGGGAACTGGGGTTGTTTAACCTGGAGGAAAGGAGGCTGAGGAGAGACCTTATTGCTCTCTACAACTACCCGAGAGGAGGTTGTAGTGAGGTGGGTGCTGGTCTCTTCTGTCAGGTGGCTGGAGATAGGACAAGAGGAAATGGCTTCAAGTTGTGGCAGGAGAGGTTTAGATTGGATATTAGGAAAAATTTCTTCACTGAAGGGGTTGTCAGACATTAGAACAGGCTTCCCAGGGAAGTGGTTGAGTCACCATCCCTGGAGGTATTCAAAAAGTGCATAGACAAGGCACTTCAGGACATGGTTTAGTGGGCATGGTTGATGGTTGAACTCGATGATCTTAAAGGTCTTTTCCAACCTGAATGATTCTACGAAGAGGTAGGATGTTGCCATTTCAATAGGGTTTCTTTAACATTAATGCAGAATCGCTGCTTTAGCATGGTTATCCAGGAACGTGCAAGGGACCTTCTCACAGTCTGGATGTAACCAGTTTTTTGGGGAGAGGGAAAGAGACTCAAATTTGGTAATCCACACTAAAAAACCCCTATGCACCCTATGCTACTGTATGGTAGATACTTTAGTCAGAGAATGAGATATAAGAATTATCTGGATACATTTTCCATACATGTATCAGTATGTATGCAAAAGTACTCAGGAAGGGAGAGCAAAAGGTGTTGCTAGTAGCAGTTGCAGTGCTAACCTGTTAGGGTCATGGTTGAGTGGGGTAAAGATGACTAAGACTTTCATAGTTGTAGAGCATGAGTGTTTTAGTGATTTCTAAAATTGGTGTCCTATTACTAAGAAACCTCTAGTTTTTGAAAGGAAAATTCAACAGCATAGCATGTCACTTTCTTTCTTCTGTTCTTCAGGGGTATAACAACCTTCCAGATCTTTGCAGCCAGTCCATGCAGCAGTCACTGTATCATACATTTCTGATACAATAGAAGTTATCCTTTTCTGTGCATTTATGATTCTGAACTTGTAGCTTTTTATTTATGTTCTGTTGTTTTCTCTTTTCTTGAAAACCAATTACATTTTAGATTTATAAAATAAAAGAGACTATGCAAAGACCTATGTGATGATGGCTAGCTACATCTAAAAATTCTTTGGCCCAAAAGCCTGGCAAGAATCTGAAGGGAAGTGTTAAAGCAAGCTGGCAGAAATCCTCTGCAGTGCTTAAGAAAAAACCCCAGCTCTCCCTCCTCCCAGCTAAACCCTGAAACAAGGTCAATGCACTAAAAGGCTCTGGAAGTAATTTTTTATAAATAAATATCCTGGGGAATTAGTGCAGCAAGTGCCACAGTCGCATCTCTAAAATAAAGGTAGTTATGAGTATGTAAGCATTTCCTTTACACATTAGGGGTAGCACACAACAATCAATGTGAGATTAAATGCAGCTCTGACTACATGCTACAGAAGCAAGCAATATTTTCTCTCAGGAAGAAAACTTCAATCATAAGCTTGAATCAGCAAGTTCTTTAAGTGCATGCCTAATGTTAAGTCTGTAAACCGTCCCACATCTTTCCATATGCTGGTGTCACAGACCCCTGAAGGGGCAATTGTGGTCCTAACAGATGAAGTCAACAGCGCAGCAGTAAATGCAGGAGTCTCCCAAATATGAGCTAATGCTGAGATATCAAGGCTTTGGTGGCTACTCTGCTGACAAGATTCAGACTCTCCAACATTCATCTCTGATTGACTCCTGCCTATCATGCAAAGTACCCTTTTTACCCATCTGATCAGCTCAGATACTGCATTACTGCACAGCAGTAATTAGTTTTCCTTTAAAAGGGATTAAAAGTTCTCATCTCCTATGACAGCAATCAATCGCAACCATTTCCCTGGTCAACAAGGCATGAAATACACAAATATTCACTGTAAATCTAACTAAAGCAACTGAAGAAGGGCATTTGCAGGTGAAAAAATTCTTTTGGCAAGGACGTAATAATTCAGGGAATTTATATATTATTTTGTAACGTCAGTGGAAGGCTTGACCTAGCTTAGATCAGTATTTTTAATATTATTTCAACTCTTCCTCCTTCCACTTTAATTTTATCCAGATGAACTTCTTTTTCATTTGCTGAAAGGAGAAGAGTATGGAAGAAAGGGGATCATTAAGTCACAAATCCACTTATCTTCGCTGCATCGATGATGTTGTTCCCTAGGCAGTAGTAATCTCCTATATTCAGGAAACCTGCACAGGTTTCTTACAGGAAAATCACAACATGTGAGCCAGAGTGTGAACACAGCAGTCAAGAACTGGAAGAAATAGAAGAAAGCAAAAACTAAGCTAAACAAAAGCCCCCACTAAACCCTTTTAATTTCTCCTCCATCAGAATATCAAGTAACAGTCATTAAATGAAGAAGATATTTATGCCTTCCTCTTTTGGAGGTAAATTCCTAAGGTTTAAAATGCAGCTAAAAGGCTTACAATTCTATATTAGCACAGCCTGATTTTCAGTTTTGCTTATCACTGCCTGCCATGCAGCTGGCTTGCTTTGTCTCTTTGAAAGTTTCAGGTTCTTTACAGAGTAATTATGTTTTCAAAATACAGTTGAGAATCCTGATGTTATAATCATTTTCAGAGCCACTATGTACATTACTAATTGTGTACATGATTCTCTTGACTGACTCCATTGCACATGCTGAGATTACCAGTTACCAAAACATCATTATAAATTAAAAGGTAAGGAGAATGAAGCCAGCTTTACATTTCTGATTTGGTGAAGGTGTTGATAGCTTGTACTGAATGGAAATTATTGTAAAAAATGAGGTTGGAAAATGTTCTTTTTCCTGAACTGTTAAAATGATAAATACTAAATAAACAGCTGCAAGTGAAATGGTTCCCTGCTGTCCAACACGTGCTTTTCTAAACACCTAAGAAAGTAGCCATAAATACAGCCAAGTTTTGGTCTGATATCCAAAGTAAATAGGGGACACACAAAGCATTGATCACTTCATAGTTTTTCCAGTGTATTCTTTTAAACTGCAAGCAGGAAGACCTCTAATAATCCAGAGCTCCCAATTCAGACAGTATTTGCCTGGAGTTTTTAAACTGGTCATTACCAAACCACTGGAAATTACTATAAATAGGGCAAACTCAGCAAAATACTTAGCCAAAAAGGAAATGTATGTGCACAAGGAGACACAACAATGGGATATATATTACAAAGAGGAGAATAAAACCCCAATCTTTTGTTGTCTTTACATAGCAGTTCAAGCATGTTGGGAGCTGACTTATGAACTATACACAGATTTCAAATACTGTGAATAGTGGTAGCAGAAAAATGAAAAGTAGATGCATCTGGCCAATTTAAAATGTATGAACTGGGACTGCAAGTCATTTATATATATACAACCCCTCTCTCTTATCTTGAATATGATCATGAATGTCTCCAATAAGTATACAAGAAACTGCTTGCCACCCTGTTTCTGTTAACTCCTTAGAAGAGCAAACACAGTCCATGTTACAAAAATTGTGGGATTCTTTTCTTTATAGAATAATGTAAACAATCATTTTCTTATTTAATGAATTGCTATTTACTACCAGTTTCTGAAGCACTTCAGATAATAAAACCAAAATCCTTGATCCTAGTGGGAATTTTAAGTGCAAGTTTTTTTAAAAATATTGTTAGCCATTAAATGTTTTAACTATGGCTTTAGGATTTTTAAGAAAGTCTCATAATTTTTAATGTCTTGATCTCTATGTCTTGGAAGGTAAGTCATTTTTTGACCTACATTAACTAATTGAGACTCTTTCAATGGAATATGCAATCAATACATGAATAACATCCCATGTATTAGCACTGAGTATACCAGAAGGTTAAAAGGTGCACAGTTTTTCCATGAAGCCTTTTTTATTTTTCATTTTCATGATTTTTCTTAATCTGGGAGTGAGTAGATCCAGTTCTAGATCTAGTACTCTAGAGGCTGGAAAACGATGCCACTTGGGCATTTTACCCCATAAAATATCACATGGTATATACTTTCTCAATTCCTATACACTGCCCTCAATACTCTATCTGAAATCCATGTCATGTATGACAAGGGCTATAGTCTGCAGGAGAGAAGCCACAGATGGGGCATAAGAGTCTGGCAAGCCATCATGGACATTTTGCAGAACTGGTTAGGGATTAAGTTCTGGTTTAGGGCATTTCTGAAACCATTTTTTTTTTGATAAAGAAAATGTACAGCATGTTCCATATATGTTACCTCATCCTTCTCTGAGTGGTTTAATTTTGAAGCCTATTTTCTTTTTTAAATGAAATACCATTACCAAATTTAAATTCAGATTGAACAGGAAGGTAAAAAAAAAAAGCTTTATTTCTTGCTCACATTAAGATTAGTTTATAAATTTCTAATTTTAGTTCTTTTCACATTTTGTTTGTTAGGCATAACTGGGTCAACACTTTCATTCTTTCAGGTTGAAAATCCTGTCTGAAGAAAAGCAGTTACTTGTCATGACACAAAACAAATGGCTGTGAATAATTTATAAGAAAGTAAAAATATTCTGCTTTTGAGATTTTAACAGGAGAACAACCTCGAGTTATAAATTATTATAATTACACTGAAATATGCTCTCCATCCTCTTATTCCTTTGCTCTGATCACTGCCACAATACTTTTTGCTTGAATGGCTAGCAGTCTCCTAAGCACCGCAGACACGGACCCTCCAGGGCCATGGCCAGTGCCCTTCAGATCATGAATTTATCTGTGACTAAAACCCTGCTTCACACTTGTCTCAGTATGTTCATAGGATTCTTGCAGGTTTCTCTCCTTATAGAGAGTAAACATGCAGGTATGTGTTAAATGTCTGGTGGGATGCGAGGTGAGGTCTGTAATACAGCTGGGGGCTCCAGAAGCGAAAACAGTGCCCACAGGAGGTTCAGGGATCATTAGTAAGACACAACACAGAGACCCACGCACCCACTGCTCAGGTGCAAAGCAACACTTATAGTAGATTGGTAGTTAAATTCTTCATATTTATTTAGTTCTAGCTCCTAAAGCCACTGTGTTCAGAGATGCTTGTTGTCATAATATAAATAGGGTCTTTCTCTGTATAGAGATGGTAAAGTTGAGAAATACAGTATATTTAAGATCATAGTAAGATTACAGCAACTTGATTTGATAAAAATTCAGTTTCACTAATGCTCTTATTAAAATATCTGCAATGAATGTGTCAATTCTCTGGTTCCAAGGGAAGAAGATGAATTACTTAATATCAAACTGTCACTTCTTTCTTTAAAACCTTTTATACACTTTCTGCAATACAACATCTCTAGCGCACTAATGCTGACATAAACCACCACTATTCGAGCATCTTTTTCTCATTAATAGACTTCTGAGTTTTAGGGTGAAAGTTTAGAAGCACAAGTGAAATAACTAAAATGTAGGAATGGGTATATACATAAACCAGCTTCCATAAATAAGTTCATGTAATTTGTTGCAGTTGCAACTGGAGTCAATAAGTTCATATGCCTTCCTGTGACAAACATCATCTTTTATAATCCTGACCCACTTCTTACACTGAGATCAGACTGGCAAGAAAGGGAAAGGGCAAGGAGTCCACAGGTTCTTCTCAGCATGACTGATTCCATGCAAGATTTCAGCAATGCATTCAATATTTTCACATAAGGTGTGGTCATATACACTAGGACTATTGCTATCAATGTGTTCCCACAGGAGATACTGAATTATCAAGTCCTACAGGAGGAGTTTGAAGTGTGCAATACCTACTGCTCATCCTTCTTGCCATGTTGTTGATCAACAACTATCAGTGATAGCCTGAGTCTTGGGGAACCTAAACATCTCTTGTTCTTCAACCTTAGTCCTGGCTCAGAACAGTTCTTAATATGAAACCTCTGCCCAACATTCCCCTAAATCTCCCCATTAACAACTAAATTCCTGATTGACATACTTCGTATGTTTGTCCCCTCATTTATCACTCAGTGAGGATGCTAAAGTTCTTTGATCAAAAGTGGGTGGTGAAGTTGACATTCATTTTGAAGTGGAAGACCTACCTAAGTAATAGTGCAGGGGGCCCAGGCTTGCTGGAAAAAGTCCCGATTTAGATCTGCATTTCTGGGGGACTCATAATTTAAAATTTAATCCCTCAAATTTTAGACTTCAGGAAAGGCAAAGTATCTGTGAACAGATTCTGAGCATCCCAATGATTGGCCCCAGACATACTGAGTGCGAAGTGTGCTTATTATCTTTTTGTATTTTTATACACTACTTATATTTTATGGGTGAACATTACAGGAGTAGGAAATCTGGATATTACAAAGCTTCCTCCAAGGTGAAAAAAAGTTAGTCTTTTTCTCATGGAATACCACAGAGGTGTTATGGCAGCTCCAAGTAAATTTCAGATTAACGTCATGGTGATTTCCCTTGAAGGGCTACTAGATATCTTCTCACATTTATGTGCTATTAAATTGTTTTCATTCTTCCACAACTCACCATTTGTGTAAACATCATGCAGAATATTACTTCATTGGCCTGGCTAGGCATACAACACACCATGACATACCATAGAGGGAGTTCAAAATTAGTCTTCATTCAATTCCTTCACATTGCATGGCAAGGAGAGGAATCACATTTGCTCTGGTTGCCCGTGCCTTCAGGAATTCCTACTGATTTGACCTTGTCTGACCTCCTATTCCAGGTCACCAATTAGAATTCTCTCAGCTTTGCAGTCGTTAACAATCTCAGTGGAACTGCATCTCTCTACAGCAGAATAACCTCACTTTTTCTCTTTGCTACCCACAAGCTTGAACCAAAACATCCATGCTTTTCATATTTCATTCTTATCCAGCCACTTGCTATACATTTACTAAAAAGTGTCAGTGTAATTAAGCAACTCAAATCTGTACATTCTTGCTGTATATAAAAGAAAGACGTGCTTCAATTTTTCCCCTCAGAATAACACATTAAACTTCAGAAATTAAAGTTTATTAGTGACATTTGTACTACAAATTAAAAGTAAACTGTCCCAAGTAGGCCACTACTAAGTGATATCCAGCATATGACTGGGCTGGAGGATTTTCAGGCCTGTACTTGCTGACTATCCTCTAAGGAACTCTTCCCTAAACTAAAAACAGCCTTGGGTGGGTGCTGATCACCCTTCTTGTGATTTTCAAAACTCCCTCTGTTATTTTAATACCCAAATTCCATTAACTTCAGCACTAGGCCTGCTAATCCTGTAGGTAGGCTAGAAAATCTTTAGCTGTATGCAGGTGCTTCAGAGATTAGAATGCTAACCACTCACATTTAGCTGCTACTATCAATATAAGAAGGAAGGCAAAGACAGCAGAAGAGAGACAAACGCTTGGATTAACAGAGAGGCATATCCATCCCATGTGCTTTCTGCCTTTTTCTGAACAAGCATAATTCAATCTTCTCTCCATCATTTTTGTCCCAAAGTTTTGGAGCCCAAAGGACCAGACAGCTTTTAGCAAATGGTAGCCTAGAGAACAAAAAACATTGGGAGAAGGGGTTCCCTTGTCCCCTTCAGTGAGTCATTTTCTTATTATACCATGAAACAAATTATCAATTTTATTCTGGAGATTTTCCTACAACCAGAACATACTTCTGCAGGAAATGTGTAAGATCTATTCATATCATGTCATCTTTGGATATTCAGTAATCTTTCATGGGAGAAGTTATTGTTTCACCTGAACATTGAGACCTCCTCCCTTACAAGGTGATGGCCTTTGGAAAATGGATAAATGAGTACTTGCCTTTTCAACAGATTTTACTCCAATGTGATCAGTTATAACACCAGTTACCTGTATTTTCCTTCTTAGACATAGATGGGGGAGAGAAAAGGGGGATACTCTGTGACAGTAACTGTATTTTTACTTTTTTGGTCTTGATTTATAGATTTTTCAATGCTTTTCTTTAAGAAATGATATCTAAGACTTTTTGTATTTGGAAATGTTTTCATATGGGAAGATGGCTCTTATAGTGAACAGCTGAATCATATTGCAGAGACCACTGAGAGGTGCCAAATTAAAACCAGGGCTGTTTGAGAAACTAAGGGAAAGCAGGACATCCTATAATTAAAATGAGAACTTCTTTATACAGTCTAAGAGAGTCATGAAACGTTTGATTTTTCTAGGTTTTGGGGTGGAGAGAAATGTCAAAGTCAAAATTCTTGGTTTTATGAAGACCTTTCAATGCCACTTATTTCAAAGAGATAGTGAAGAGACTGTAAGACTTATACACACATTAATGGTCTCTCATGGAAAGGAGATGTCCCTGCTAAGTGAAAATTAAGTCCAGAAAGCTTATGCTTTGATGCAAGATTTATTGGCACTGTAGCCAAAGATTTCCCACAACCTCTTGTCTTTGTCAGAAAAGGTTTAAGAAATAGCTCGATGCTATCTCTCTTCCTCCACACCTGGTCTTCCAGGTCTGAGTTGTTACTTGGTTTTAAGCAGTTCAGTTTAGGACATGGTGCTGTGCTGGAATGCTTTTTACTTTTTTTTTTTTTTTAAATTAAAATAGTGCATTGACTCATACTGTTGGGATTTTTTTTGTGGGGGCCTAAAATAAGACTCTGTGTCTGACTCTCTATAGCCTTGAAGCTAATATAGTAATTCACAGGTGAGAAAAGTGGGTGGACGACTGTCAGTTTGTGGACAACTCTAGTTAAACTTTCTTTGTAAAAGTACAAAGGACTGAACGTGATATAAGGCAGCTAAGAACCGAAATGGTTACCATGATAAATTACTTGCTTTAGTATAGCTGTATATTGGGGCAATTACTGAGAAAGCAATAATATAAAATAATTAATGCTTGTAGATCTTAGATTAATAGAATTGCTGACAATATTCTTTTACTTCATTATAAATAACTTTTATTACTGCAGCCAATGATATCTGTAGCATAAGAACGCAGCAGTTTTCTACTACAGGCAGAATAGAAAAACTCTCAGTATATCATGGATTGAAACAAAGAAGAGTTGTGGGAAGTTCAGTTTTCCTTGAATGAGTTTTTCCAAACTGCATGTGGAAAACCACACGAGAAAGGATATGTGTATACATTTACAGAAAACTGCCTTTGCCTCCTGTAATGCCAATTAGAAAGTAAAGTCGTATCTGTTTTCTGTGGGACAGTGTGTGTCTTTATAATCATAGTAGGAAAGAAGAGGGAGGCTGGAGATGGCCCTAAGCAGAAGTTTAAATTTATTCCTGTCAATGTTGAGAAAATTATTTGGACCCTGTTTCCCAAGTGAAGAAAAAAAGAACCTGATAATAAACGGCTCCAGACCTCCTTGGATGAAAAACTGTTCCTGAGAAGACATTAGAAGGGAGAAGGACTGAGAATAAAACTAACAAGAACTACAAGAATTAGAAAAAAACCACATTACTCAGCAGGAAAAAAGGTACTTCTTAAAGGCTGAGAAATGTAGGAGCAAACAGAGAACTGACAAAAATGAAGTTTAGCTAGTATTGCAAAGGAAGTTAAGAAGATTGCCAAAGGATTTTCAACTGTATACAAATAGAACAAGGAAAGTAAAGGTGGTGTCACTAAGCATTTGAGAAAAAGGATGAAACATGGACTGGACTAGACTCCTGTAAATGCATAAAAGTACGAAAACACAGAAAAAAATAGGAAATGGGATAAAAAGCTGCATTGATTTTGTACAGAACTCATGCCAGATCAAGCCATCAAACTACCTGGCAGAACTGATTTGCTTGACAAAAGAATTATAAAAGATTAGATGCTTCTGATTAAGGCATTTGAGGGTGGTGCCACATGAGAAATCATTAGTTCAGCTGAGAAGAGTACAAATGGGGATGGGACTGGTGGAGAGAGACACCATTGTGTTGTGCAGAAAACATAACTGCTGGACTGGAGACTCCCTAGGAGCTGAGTTTCCCTAAGGACCAGTGTCAGAACAGATGCTGTTTCATGTTTCCAGTAATGGTTGTCATAGAAAAGAGAGAAGTATGTTAATGAAATTTAATGATGGCACAGAAGAGGGATAAACTGTAAATATAGGAGATACTCCAAATATCATGGAGGAAATTGCAGGTGATAATGAAAAAAAGTGACAGGAACAGTCAGAAATTCAATAGTAGAAAATTCAAAGGGAATAACGATGCTGTTAACCAAGAACATTTAAACCCAAAGTGATAGAGTGGAAAAGTACAGTCTGTGGGAGGATCACAGGATAGTTATACACCTCTTGTAATTCATTTGTGAAAAAGGCAAATGCAATCCTAGTGTGTAGTATTTCCAGTGATAAGAAATACTGTTGACAAATTGTGTAGCATGCACAACTCACACTCAGAAAAGCTATGTTAAAATACATGACAGTTGAGGGTTACTCAAACTATGCTCATTTTGCTAAGTAAAAGAGGAACAGCACTATTTTCAAAGAGAACTTCCATAATAAGCAAATCTGGAAAATCACACATCCCAGTTTCCATTTTTCTACCAAGATGACTATTGCACACTCTTATAAGACACCTGCTCCCCTTTGCTCAGGTCTTGGAGAGTGACTGGCTGCAGCCTCTCATTTCCCAGGTGTTGCTGCATCCTTGTTGCCTAACCACCAATCTGCATTCATCAGAAATGCAGAGAAACAGGAGAGTTCAGTGAGCAACCATGTCTCTGCCTAGTTACTATGTTGCTCTTCCTCAAGCCAAAGCCAAATGCTGCAGTATGAACCATGAGGCTTTTACTTGGGTGAGACCCTTGAGTACAGCTCTGCTTTCTCAGCATGCCTCACGGTGGGAAGCAGACTCTGCAGTTAAGTGACTGCCTTCCAGCTGAATGAACTATCATATGCTGAATTTAAGAGCTTTGGCTGGCATGCATGCTTGTTTACCTCTGGCATTCAATTTAAATGACAAGGCAGCAAATGATCATCCTTCCCTTTGAAAAAGTGACCAGAGTAAGACCTCTGCAGCACAGCAGTGACAAGGAAGTGGAAAGGGAGAACGTGTTCCCCATCTGTGACACTGAGCCATGTGGCTAATCACTCCATCTTATAAATGGCCTCTCATCAGTGCACAGCTACAGTCCTGTGACAACCAAACCCCTAATTCGGCTACCTGTTTTCGCTGGTCAGCTCAGAAAACTGCCCAATGCTGCAATAATCAGTGAAGTGTAAGATTTTTCTATGCAAAACAACAACCTGCTGATTGTGTGCCTGCTCCTGGGTACTCGCTGTCCACCAGTCGGCAAGCAGCTCTGTTGGCCACGAGGACCAGATCAGCAGGCAGCAGCAAATACAGTTTTGCAGGGTGCAGAGTCAGACTGGTACCCTCCTTATCTGAAGCCTGATGTTGCTTGGGACCACTGTGATACAGATAATCCTTTGACTTATTTTAGAGCTGCTCAACAGGCAAGAATCTGTTTCAGCTGCCGCAAAAGAGAGAGTTCTTTCATAAAGATGCTACAAAAATAAGAAGTGTGATTTTTTTGCCTGTTATTCCAGTTATGCTTACATGCTTGTCCAGTGCACCCATAGGTCATATAGCTCGTGACTGTGTTTCTTTTCTTTCCTTCATCATTAATCTGTAACCAGTGAATCTATGTGCAGGCAATCCTACGTGAGACAGAGCCAGCAGGAGACAAAATGAAGCAAAGAGGATTGCATCTGACAGAGCTCTTTAAATAAATTGTTAATTTTCTTAGGATACCGCGGGACCTGTCTGTAGCACCAAATCTCTATAGCTTGTAATCTTATGAGCCATCTGTCTCGCTGTATACTAGAGAAGGCTATGGACTTGGGAGGATGATGAAATATTAGGATGTAAATATTGAGGGGGTGGGAGATTATTGCAATATCTTATCCTGCATCTTGGAAGATCATGGGTTCCCTAGCCTCCCACTGTGGTAAGGGAATACAGGGTGTTCAAAATCTTCAAGGTCTTAGCTCTGAAATACATACATATTTAGCAAATTGGATCAATTTTACTGTTAGATGTGTGAATGTTTGTGCCTGTATTTCTGTAGTTTTATTTTTCTTTTAAATAGATATTCTACCCATTAAAAATAAAACCATTATATTAGCATTTTCTGTTGTGTTCAATAACCTAAAACATAGAAAAACCAGCCCACTCAATCTATTGACTTTTAAGACATAGTGCAAAACCATGTTTTTACTCAGCTTTGCAGAGGACGACTGGGTTAAAACTAACTAGTACTTATTAATTTCTTATAGACGGGATGTGTCTTAGTTGGAAAGAGCTCATATCTTAGTGGGTTAGGGCATATATACATTTACTTTTGAAAATGAATAAACTTGGTACATAATTGGAAGTCTTCTTTTTAGTCTAAATTAAATATTCAAAATGAGATCTGGTCTGTGGTCATGAAATGAATTTGTTTATATATCTCTCCTGAAAAATGATGTGACTTCTTTGAAAGACTAATAAATGTCTTTTCAACTCACAGACTCTTCAGCGTAGTAATTCCTGTCCTCTGGGGCTTTATATCTCAAGGGAGATGATATATTCTTGTGGCAGAAGATCAGAGAAGAGCTTTAGGAGACCTGTGTTTCATTTCTAGTTTAAGAACTGAGAGGTTTGAAAGAGTAGGAACTACATCATACCTTTAGAACTAGCCTTCAGTCACTTTTCTTTGCGTTTCCCCATTATAACAGTATTTATATGCCTATGTAAAGCAGTTTGAAATCTTTGCCTGAACTGTATGCAAATTTTTATATGGGAATCTATTATGTATTAATTATAATTTAAAAAGAAACTATCACACACACTTCAAGTTGTTACAGTTATTTTTAGATTTGTTCTGCGAAATGTAACTATCACATTTTAATAAATATTAAAACAAATGCTTTCTCCCAAACTGAAGATTATCAACAGTAAAACACAACACAAAATCACTCCTTTCATTTTCCTTTAGCCACCTCATTTAACAAAGCACTGAGCCTTTTCACAGAGAGTCCAAATAAGAAAGTACACTTTTTACCTTAGCCCAAATCAGCATCTTAGAGCTGATTTGTGAACTCTATGTTGCTTTTTGCAATTAACTGCCAATCCATTTTTTTTTCAGACAAACAACAGATTGATACAACTTTTATGAGACAACTATCAACAACTCTCTAGGTGAAAGAAATGCCACAAATGATCAGCTTCACTGAATTATGTGAAAAGTCTTATAAAGCATCTGAGAAATGTCAATTTTCCCCTTCCGATAAACTCCAGTGAAAACATGGCTCACAGATGTTTCAGGTCACTAAATGGACTGCTGTCACTGTAATCTTCATATAAATATATACATATATGTGCTGTCAATTACAGCATTTTCCAGACATTTCAAGAGTTCCTTCTCCTGTATGGAAGTTTTTTCTTCCTGGAATTCCAAATTATACCAAAAAAATCCCACTGAAAGAAGATGCCAGAACATTAGGCTTCTCAGCTGAATAGCACTGATGAATATTGACAGAGATCAATGTTTTGGTGTGATCCTAGAATATATATAAGCAATTTGAACCAAGAATCAGACTTACTATAATCTTTATGAAGACTTGATAGAGTAATGCAGAAATTTACAATGTAATTAATGGGCCAATAACTAAAATAATTTTGTAGCTTTGATAATGTAGAAATAAGTTCTCTAAGGGACATTAAAAATGGATTTCAGACATTTGCTACAGAATAAATCATGTTCTAATTACTAAAATGGTTCCAATGAACTAGAAAGCACATGGCAGCACACTGCAAACGATGTTACCAACCCTGTCAGAGACTCCAAAACTGAAGTATCTGTATGTTATATAAAACTACTCTCATTTGACCCTTTATTTGCATACTCTTTATGGAAAGATAAAGAACTTGTCTTTATCTGAGATATACCTATTTTTAGAGCTATTAGTTAAAATCCTACTAGCTTTTTGAAAACAATGAGTATGCAACTCAGAAGAATACAGATTCTTTTCTTTCTACAAACTGTTAGAACATTTTATAACCTTTCTTCTAAATGAAACCAACAACGAATTCAATCCAAATATCCAGTACACAAACCCAGTATCCCATTAAAAAAAAAATAAAAAAAAATCTAAATCTAAAAATTCTGTATCGAGAAGAGGCTTTTAAATCATCAATACTTCAATCTTGCTACTTGACAGCTAACGACATCTCCTGGACATGCACCTTAACTTTATCTATGCTATTCTACTGCAGAAAGAAAATTGCTTATTAAAAGAATATCCGTGTATGGACAAAAAATGAGATGGGAAGATAACACATATTTTCACCTCATCAGGAGATGTTCAGTCCAAACACAAAATAGTGCATCATTATCCTGTTTTTTCACGTTTTCAGTAACTGTTTCAGTAGGAGGTTGAGGTTGGTGGGCCTTGAGATGAAAACTTTGGCATGTGATTGTATAAAAATTCATCCTAGACTTAGGTCAACTCATGAGCCAGAGATGCAAGTTTCTTTTAACTGCTTTGGGTCCCTTCTAATAGGAAACCATAAAATACATAATATATTGCAAGTTGATATATGAATATCATAGAAGTCTTTTTCTTGACAAGGCATAAGAACACAGATATGTGTTCTGTTGTATATGGAAGATAGTGCCCTTTATTGCATTGGGATTTTTAGGCAGAATAAACCAAATATGAGAAAGCTTTAATTGGCTTGCTTTTCTTTTTACAGTCCTTGATATTTGTATTAGGCAATTCACTTACTCAAATTATTGGCCTTATTTTTTACTATGATTTATACAATAGTGGCTTTTTAATTTTCTTTGTTTATTTTTTTCTTGCCTTGCATTTTAGATTGGACATGTTGCAATGGCTACACGTTAGCAAGTACTTCCAGTTCAAACTTTCTGTAAGTTAACATTTTGAAACTTGAAGACAAATATATTCTCAACTTAGACTTGTTACTCACCTAAAGCATCCGCATAGGACTGGCAGATATGATCAGAACTTACAGCTGACGCATGCTCAGCTGGAGTGGGAGTTGGAGGTCAGGCAAGGTACCCTACATTTAGCTACCTAAATTGCTCTTCTTGTGTTCATATGAACTTGCATAAAAGCTTCTGGTCCAAGACATCATTGATTTAAATGGTGGTATAAGAGGGCAAGCAGAATAATCGACATTTTTCTGCCAAGTTCCAGGTGCAGAATTCTATTGGGATAAGAGTGGAGCAGGTAAAAAGAGATAAGATGTTTTACCCTTATATTTGTCATTTGGACAGGAAATGAATGCAGCACCATTTACAAGGCTTACTACTTCACAAGTGATGAGCCTGTTTCATGGAATGAAACTGTGATGAGGAAAATGTTTTTTGGATTTTTTTCTTCTCACCATCTCTAATATGGATATTTTAGTAGACATCATGCTTCAGATGGGCTTTCAATCAGGGCATTGGCACTGATCATCTGCCTATTCTTATGCAAAGGAATTGGGAAAAGATATCTTACCTCCAACCTTTAGCAAGGTATTGGTTGTTTCCTGAACAACCTTTGGGTCCTTCCCCTCAGAAACATTGTCCAGAAAACCTTTGCAAATTTGTATCACTGCAGAATGAAAAAATACTTCGTCATGTGGCTTCCAAATGCACTTATTTTTACCTTCCACTAAAGGCTCCTTGTTCAGCATGGGCTGAGCTCAAAAAGTAACCTATATTATCCACAACCATGATTGTGTACATACTAGTTAGGGTTGACTGCTGCATACCAGTGTGCCCTGCCAATGAAGGTGGCCAGCCACATAAGACCTGCATTAGCAAAAGTGTAGCCAGAAGGTGAAGGAAAGTGATTATTTCCCTCTCTGTAGCACTTGTGAAACCAGATGTGGAGAACAGTGTCCAGAGGTAGTCTGCCCAATAAAGGAGAGATTGACATACTGGGGCTAGTCCGGAGGAGGGCACCAAGATGGTGAGGGGCTGGAACATGTGATGAAGGAAGAGAGGCTGAGAGAACTGGGTTTGTTCAGCCCTAAGAAGAGAAGGCTTTGGGAGGACCCTACCATTATCTGCAGCTACCAAGGGGAGGATGCAGAAAAGATGGAGCCAGACTCTCCTCAGAGGTGCTTGATGACAGAACAAGCAGCAATGAACACAACTGTGGACAGAGGGAATTCTCATTAGGTAATAGGAAAAAAAAAAAATCTTCACCTTGATGATTGTCAAACAGTGGAAGGGACTGCCTAAAGAATCTCTATCCTTGGAGAGAGGCAGAACTGGGGCACAGCACTGAGCAACGTAGCCTAAGAAGGACCTGCTCTGAACTAGGGGGGCTAGCACATAAAAGAACTCAAAAAAATACATTATTTTCTGAAGGGTCCAGTAAGGCAGATTTTGCTTATTAGGCTCAATGAGGCAAAGCCAGGTGAAAACAGAGGATTAGGTGCTGGATGGAAAAAATAATTACCCTGAGAATCCCTTGACTTCAGATTATTCAGAAGTTTTCTTGTGTTTTGCTTTCTTTTATTAACTTCAACTGGTTTATTTGAGAATATCTAAGATTATTTTGTGTGCATAAATAACAGCAGTGTGTAGAGTAAAATGTACCTTATATATCAAGGGCTTGTTACTATAAAATGTGAACACCATAACATAGAACTCAGGACATGAAGAATAAAATGGTGGGCCTACAATTCTTGGCTCTAAATCTCAGCCCTGTGGATTCATCTAAACAACACAAAACCAGTTAACTGCACACACAAGTCTGGCAACTGTCACAGGGAGTGACAATTCTGAGAGCTGCAGGCATCCTGCACCTCAGGATTAATACCTATATCTATTTTAAGGTTTGTAGATACTTTGACTTGCAGTATGAAAACACATCAAGACAGTCTCAAAAAATTAATACAGGCAAGAGCAGATGCTACTGTCATCAACCAAACAGTAAAAGGAACAGAATCCCAATCTCTCTTACAAAAGTACTATAAAAATATTTAATATTTTTTATGAAAGAATGAAATCTATACCAGATATGATGCTTCTTATGCAAGCTCCCGTCTGAATTTTTTTTAACAAATTATCTCTGTATTGCTCTAAGCTGCCATGTCTGCACCTCTCAGACAATCAATTTTTCTCAATATCTTGACGGTGACATCGGTCCTGCTTTAAAAACTGGTATGTGTGGCTGCAATATATTCACACCATCATCGAAAAGTGCTGGTTTACAGCATTTGAAAGAATTTGTCTCTTGTTTTTTGGTACAAAGAAGTTGTCTCTGCTTTTTTTTTTTTTGGTGAAGATTTATGTAAAAGGAATGAAATAGAAGCAAACAAACATGAGATGGAGGCTGGAATACTCAGCTGCCTTGGGAAACACACGCCTAGATACATGACTTAACAGTAGTCTGTTATCAGTTTGCAATTGCCATTTGTAGGTGCCCAATATTTTTTTTGACTGTGACATTTCCATACCCAAAGTATTTAATTATAATACCTAGTGCTAAAAGTGTGCTCAGGTTTACTTTTAAATTCCAGTTTCATTCAATTTTAATTCCAGTATAACCCTTTTAAGAACTCACAGTGACACTGGATCAGGTTAGCTGTGGCTTTGTGTAATCACCTTTTGAAAACCTCCAGGGATGCAGACCCCACGGTTCCACTGGGCAGCCTGCTCCAGTGCTGCTCTACCCTCCTAATGAAGGTGTTTTTCTCAATGTTCTGTCTAAACCCTCCCAAGCTGCAATTTGTGGCCACTGCCCCTTGCTATACCACTTGCCACTACGATGAAGAGCCTGACTGTTGTCTTTGTAACTCCCCTTCAAGCAGGGTTTGGCTGCTATTAGGTTGCCCTTAGCCTTCTCTTCAGCTGAGTAAACTAGCCTTTCCTACTAAAAAACAAACTGCAGTTCCCTCTGTAGGGTAAGTGAAATAGAACACTTTCTATTTAACATTTAATAGCTGAATCATCATTTTTGGTGTACTTTTAATTTGTTGTCCTGAACAACAATGGATGTAACCCTCTGCCCAGACCCTACTTGTAACAGCAATATTTCTAATAGGTGATTTTAAACATAATGTTCCTGTTTCTAGTATGAGCGCAAGATTTTCAGTTTAATTTACTATGCTGTCAATACCTAACACTGTTCTTTGCCATAGGCAGTTAATGCTGTTCTTTTGTAATTCTATCCATAAAAATGCTGCATCCCAGAATTACAATCATCAGTAGTTGACAATCTGCCATCTTTCTCTTGGAAGCATTACTTCTCTGACATGTTATAGGATAATATGATAGCAAATGCCTGGTTTTAAGAATCCACGAGTACATTAAAATAAATCTTACCTTACATCAATGTGAATACAAAGCTCTTGTAGTGTGACTTGCTATATTTTCTGTGCTGCTTTCAGATATTACAAGCTAAACTGGATCAGGTAGGATTAGTACTTTCAGAGATTATAAGTGACTAAATTTTTCATACACTGGTACAAAAGATAATTAGTTATTTGAGCATTTATTCCTATATGAATACCCCCAAATCACCCAGGATAGGGTATGGTATAACATGCTGCTCAAACTGCCACTTTTAGAAAGAACATAAAACAAATATCCAGATAAGATCTGATTGCAAGTACCATGACATTGGTAGCAAGAGTGCTATTTTTAAGAGGAAAAGTAAACAAAAAAAATCTGAAGGTACAAGTCTTGCTCTGTTTTGAAACAAAGTTTCTCACAGGTTTTGTTCTCATGGTGAAGCACGGCAGGAGTTAATAACAATATGCCCTCCTGCCTGTTGATGGCTGCCAAGCTTGCTATGGAACAGCAGGACCTGTTCTAGCAGACAAGACCCCCTGCAAAAAGGCTCACCCCTTTTTGTGCCATTTTTCAATTTCACGCTTTATCTAGCCTGTTGGGATTCTAAAAAAATCACTGCAGGTGGAAAAAAATCCGAGACACTCTATTGTAGAAACCAACTGATTGTTATGAACTTTTTAAAAACATCTCCTACATTTAAACTAAAGGCTTATTAAAAGAGAGACCTGCCAGCCTATGCCCATACTGTCCACACAGGCTTCAAGACAAGACTGAGTAACTGTGGGTAATTATGTGTATTCTATAACATCAGCTGCCTTAAGGTTCCCCTCATGCTCTGACTGAGGCTTCCTAGAGGCTTTCAGGTCAAAGTATGCAAAAGGACATGAAACGCTTGACCAGCAAGGCTGGTCACAGCAGAAAAACTTGCTGCCCTCCTTGCAAAGGGTGTACCTGCAGAGAGAGAGAGGTGTGGGCTCTCAGCAGGACACTCCCCCTCACACTACCCCCTGCAACTCGCCTACTGAGATGAGGCAGTTCATATCCTCTCCTCCCTTCTAAGCACTGGGCCGTCACAATGTGCTCATCACTATAAAGTCTCTACCATATTCCTGTAAACAATTACAAAACTAAAAAGGCAAAGAACGCCATCAAACTGTACAGTGCCAAAGCGCTGTTTTTTATTAATATAACAAAGTCAATCACAGTGGAAAAGTTTCAGAAAGTTTTATATGTAATGCTCAATAAAAACAAGAATTTTGGCAGGACCTTGGCAAATAAAAACGTTAATGCTATGAAGTAGTTCTAATCACGTAACAGACTTTTTTTTCTGTTTAGTTTTCATCACATTACGGACATATTGTTCATATATTGTTCCTGGGCATATCTTTACAAGAGAAAGACAGTGCCGCCTTTTACAGAGGAGGCATATTTTTATTAATGTCTGTGCCCATGGGCAGTCACTGCTCATCCTGGGCCATCTTTGCTCATGATCTTTTATGACAATCATAGGATTTTTTTCTAAAAAAGAAGCTGTAAAAATCAGAAAAATTTAATCATCTCTCAAATTCAAGTGCAGCTGACTGAAACCCCACAGTAGAAAACGAGAGTGCAGAGGACAAGCCAGATCAGAGCATGGTGGGGAGTACTGTAAAATGTTTTCTTTGTAAATCAGACAAAAGACATGTTTACAAAAAAAAAAAAAAAAAAAAAGGAAAGCCTTCCATAATATTAATTTACTGCACTAATTCAAACTGAGCTGTCATTTATGAGCTCTGCTGCCTCACCAAGAAGTACTCTGGCTCCCAAGCCAATACTTTGTCTTTAGTTTGCCTTTTGGCATTCAAATAAACTACAGCAAAATACATTCTACATATCCTTAATTCAAGCTGTTTCTTCCTATTGATAGGACAACTCTTTATTCTTCCTTTTGCTGCAGTTAAGGGGGTTTTTAACTTTGAGTACTAATTTATTTCTAAGTTTCAAAATTCAGTTAGTAAAGAGTTTTTAAGAAGTAATCACTGTGGCAATTCAAATATCATCTATGTTAATCCTAACAAACTGCATTCAGATAACATTAATGGGCTGATTTACAAGTAATAAAGCAAGGATGGGACTATTCTTAATTTATCCCGCTGTGTTCAGATATTACGACACATATGGTAGAGGAGATTACCAGCAATTCTGAGACCCCCACGATTCTTCAGGCATAACAAAGCAGATTAATGACAGAGTAATAAGGTCAGCTCAGGTATAACACAACCTTTTCTCCTGGATTACTTCAGGGCTAAATTTGGCCCAACTTAACACAAAATTGCATTTTACTTGCTGATTTGGGTCATTGTCTTAAAGCAGAATAGTAGTGAATTCTCTGTCTGAAGGAGATGAAGGATCCACAACCCAGGAGATAAATCACTTATTTACTCTCTCACTAGTTCAGGTTCTAGATAACAAAAGCTAGTACTTGCCTGCACACAATTGTTGTGAAGAGAATGGCTTGCTCTCCAGATGTAAAAGTTAAAAGTAAAGTAACGCTTCTGAAGCATAATTAAACAAAGGGGAGATAGCACAGACAATATTTCTGGTGAATTTTGGGCCATTTGGGAAGAATTAAACCAATCACATGTGCAGTTGAAAATAGTTACTCTAGCTGCTTAAAAAACTGCTCATTGTCATTGTGAGAGAGAAACGAAGACAGAGAACAGTAAGTGAAAAAAGCTAGTAGTGTATCTAATAACACAACTCTGTCCCAAATGAATCCACTGTTAGAGAAGATAGTTATTACCTATAAAATTAAAGGCTATAAATATAATGTAAATAGTGCTTGAGAAAAGCTGGTATATCTCCAAGATTTCATATACAATCTCTAGTTGTTTTCTGACAGATTAATTATCTCATAATAAAACCATAAAAACATTTAATTAAATGTAAAGTGAAAAGTCATGTACTCCCATGTAATGGAAACATCAGCAGTGATAAATGCTGTGCAGCTGTAGTGAATACATTGTTATACCTGTGTTTATTGGAAGGCAAAGAGAAACAGGTGTGGTCTATGGGGTAAGCAGGGATTTAAGGCAAAGGGATCAGGTTTCTAGGTCAGGGATAATTCCTGACATTTAATTTCTTTCTTTGTGGTTATACTGATTTATAAGCCTACATAACAAAAAGAAGACTCCCTTCGTGGCATTGTGGGGGACTGAATTCCCCATAGTTTGTATAGCCTTTTGAGATGGAAAGTGCTTTGAAAACTAACATAGTTTACATAAAATCCTTTGTCACCTGGCTTGCAAACTGACTTCTGTGCCCAGTTTTCTAAAGGATCCGGTAAAAGACAACGCAAAATAAACTCTGAAATTAAAGGCAGAGGGGCAGATCCTTCACGTTCCTATGTTTGTACCAACTTTAGCTACCAGCCTCTACTCCTCCCTCTTTTCCTCTTGAGACAGACACACACACACACACACACACACATTTTTCTGACCATAGGAAAAAGACAGCTAGCTTGGGTAAGTGCACTTGTCTTTTCATTGAGTGATCTATGTTAAAACCCACAAATAGACAAGGGTCCCTATGATAGCACCATGGCCTCTGGTAGTTATTAATCACAGGTGAAGTGCTATTGCCTTCTGCATGCTCTAGCCAGGCACTGCATGATCAGGCATGACAGGCAAACAGAGGCTGTGACAGTCATGTATACAATTGCTTCCATATTAGAACATAGGTATCCATTTTATTAGTGTTGACTCTCACTAGGAAAGCAACTGTCCATTATCAGTTCAGGAATTAAGGCACCCCAATGCTAAAGTGCAGCAGTACAGGTGAGATGGATAAGAGGACAGAGAGCGGAAAGCCATGGTAGAGCATCAGGGAAGCGTTCTGTGCTGCTCACATGAGCTGAAGGACATAGAAGTGACAACTTCACCCGAGGCTGTACTGGACTGAAGTACGCTAGGGAGGAGCTCATGTAGATATCATCTGGGGAACGGTGACCTGCCTCACTTTCTTGCCATTGGTAGGAAAATCTGCAAGCCCACAGAGTGTTTCTGCAGGACTCTGAATGAAGGAGAGATTGTTGTTATAAAAAGAGATTTATTAAGCCAGATGATGAAGACTAATGCAGAAATCAAAATAAATAAACCATTACAGTCACAGATATTGGAAACTCATTTCCACTGTGTTGTGTGAAGGAGTTAGAAGACTGCCTAGAGATTCAAAAGGGGTATTGCAGTAGAGTGCCTTCTGCCCCTGCTCCTCCACCAAGAACATATAAAATATCTTACTGTCACTGCATAACTTGCTAGAGCCTCAAGAAAACATTCAAGAAGCATTAGTGTCTCTAATCAAAGCCCTGACAATAAGGTATGCTATTTTTAACACCAAGAACCTTTTAGAAAAAATTGTTGGTTAGGTTATTTAACACATTAATAGTAAAGTGCAACACAATTTCATCTTTTGCAATTCATTCATATTTGAATGAAATGGTTAGATACATGAATTATTGGTTTCAAAAAGGTGGAAGATTAAAACATTGCAATGTAAACAACACATCATCTGCAGATTTCTTAGGCCAATTTCCTGTATTTTCTGTCTTAAATCTTCCAGGTCACTTGAACTTTTAGCATGAATGACTACTTAGCCAAAGGTGCTGCCCTTAAAGAAGAGTACCTTTCCTACTGAGAGAGAACCGAGAGTGAATACCTTTACTACAAGAGAGATCACAGGACTTCCTAAAGCAGTGTCTGTGGAATGAACTGAAATGCTCACAGAATGTGAAAACACAAGCGTGTTGAATGGTTCCTGATGGGCTTTGTTTTGCTGAAGACAGACAGGAGGACAGGAGATGCTTAGAGCTCTGAGCAACATTCAGTTAATCAAACAGACATCTAGACTCAGTAACCAAAATTAAAATTTTATGGAACCCATTTGTTTAAACCCAAGGCAATGCCATTTCTGAGACCTTAAAGGCTTGATTATCACCAACCTGGTGCATACTTATGACCCTAATATGCCATTATATTTCTGTTTCTTTGGCGTAACAGAATAAATAGCATTGATATTAAATTGGATGGGGGAAGACTGAAAGGGGGAAAAGGAAGGTGCATATGGAGGGAAGAGGTCACTATGTCACCTGCAGAAAATTTTGACCTATAATTAAAAAAGATTATAGATATAATACAAAGTAAAATAAAATTGAAAAACGAAGTATCCAGAAATTCAGCTAAGGCTCCACCAGTTGATGATATTTCTCAGACTGCTTGATGAATCCTTCCTTACTTACTCTTTTCATCTTCTTGCTCAAAATATATCAAATCTCAAAGTCAACTGTCCAGACACAACATGCTAATGCTCTCTGCCAAAGCTGACTACTACTTCATACAAAAAAGGACTATGTATATCTATAGCTTTCTGAGGGAAGGAATACAGGGCAAACTCAAATTATTACAATATCTATCAATCTGTCCCAATTCTGCAGGAATCCCTTCACCTGCATTAAGAAAAGTCTTACTGTTAAGGTTATTTCTGTGGGCATGGAGGAGTGTAGCACATTTTATTATTTCTGTTACTGGATTACAGATTTTGCAATGCACTCTAAAGCACCTGAGGGCTTTCTTATGAAAGCAAGCTATAAAAGTATATTTGAAATGTTTCTCCTCTATGACAAACAGTTTTATTATAATGGAAAGACTACAGGGTATGAGCTAGAATTTATTAAGCTTTATTATGTTGAATAATGTTTAGATTAATAACAATTAGGTAGAATAAAAGCATGATGTGAATGTGACTAAAAAGAAATATTTAAGCCATGTGGTAGTTATTAATAAGTCAACATAATTTTTGACAGCTATCCAAATATCTTAAGAACCTTTTCAAAGTCATGGTCCATCTAGATGCAAAATCTGTATTTATTTAAATATTGCATATCAAAAGAAAGATAAATATGCAACATCTAAGCACCAAAGTATGTGTATATTCTAACAAAAACAAGTTACCCAATGTGAAAGTCAGTGAAAAGTTTCTGACAGTACTTTTGAGAGACTTTTAAAGATTCTTGGGTGCCTAAAGATGCAGATAGATTTGTACAGGAATTTTTAAAATGTTCTAAAAGATCTACAGAATTTATGTACTTACCAAAAAATCATTTATGAGAAAAGTCCTTGCTAATGATTTAATATGCAACTAATTAATATTACATACTTTCTACTTCAGTTGAAGTCTTAAGCACTAGTCCAGCACTCCATTGATTTAGATAGGGCCCAATATTGTCTTACAGGCTATTTATAGGTTTAGGTCCATGACATCTAGCACTAACACAGAAGCTGAACAATAAAACTCACCTAATTTATACATGGCTACTTTAAAAATAGACATAACCCAAATGGCACTGGCATCATTAAATAGTAAACAGTACTTTCTTTCAAAACTGGAATTTGTTGTGTATTACACCATGTACTCATAGACACCATATATGAAATAAAAGGTGCTTACGTTTCGTTCACTTCCTGCCATCAGGTTATACTACATGTATTTCTGACAGAATAGAACAGGTCAATAACGTATTACATGACAAAGGGAAATATACAGATTCATAGCTGTTTTGGTAACTTTCTGCACAAACTGACTACAGAATGGCTTTGCCAGACCAGCTGAAGGTCTCATCCCCAGACCACAGGGAAGCCAGTAGCCATGGTAAGCCATCACAAGAGGTGACGCTTCTCAGAGATGTACGGCAAAAGGACACCAGGCAACAATCACTATTTGCAGCAACAAAAATTTGTATTGGATGTAAAGAATAAATTTTTCACAGTGCTCACACCGTCAAAAGTTAAGCAGTGGAGCAGGTTGCCCAGAGAGAGAGCACAACCTCCATCCTCAGAAATTTCCAAAATCTATGTGAACAAGGCCCCAACCTATCTTTGAAGCTGTCCCTGCTTTAAGCATGAGGCAGGACAAGGTGACTTTCAAAGGTCCACTCCAATCTTAGTTTTCTATGATTATTTTCTTGAGAAGCCTCCAGAGGATAGAGAAGATCCTTTTGTCCAGTCCCCATCTGGGTGCTGACTAAAGCTTGCCCAAAGGGTATTTATTAGAAAGTTTGATAAGAGTCAACAGAGCACTCAATATAGACACAAACTACCAGAGGCCCCAACAGAAGACGTCATTTTCAAGGGAACAAGTTTAGCCACTAATTTGAAATAAATAACCAAAATGTTAAATGTGGCATTTGTTCTTTTATAATATGCTAAAAATTACCCTTTTTCTTTGTTGTGTGTCTCAGCATGACCAACTGAAATGTTACTGTTTTTTTTTTCTGTGCCAAAAATCTCTTAGTTTATTGATTCCAGAACAGGACCTTGCATTTGTGCTATACCACCTCAATGACAAAAATCAACATTTTAGTCACGTGGGAGACAAATAAGCCATAGAAAAAGAAAGAAAGAAATTCAGTCTTTGGAGATATTAGTTTTAAATACAGAGTAAAACCGATTTCTACCTCTACCTTTCTACCAATTTCTAGTAACTTGCTGCAGTCTTTCTTAAATTAATTTAGAAAACTCCTGTTAGAAAAAAATTGCAAGAAGCTTCAGTTTAAGAATACATTTAAATACATGCTTATCTTTAAGCATAAGCTTAAATTCCATGAAGTTCCAAGTGCATCTATATGCAGTTAATATTAGGCATTTTTTCAATACTTCTTCTGAAGGAGCATATTTGTTTCACTTTTCCACACACATCTAGTCTCATCCCTTCCCTTCCTAAGGCTACTGATCTTACTCACAAGATGCTGCAAACCATGAACATTTCATGCTGCTACCATTATTTTCGACTGATTCAGTATCTGATGTACTGGTGGCTGCTATCGTTGTCCCCCGAAATAGTGCAGTAAAAGGCTACTTCACACAGTAAAAGGATGGAGAATTGACATGAGAAAGCAATTATGTGGGAAACATTGAATCAAGCATTCCCAGATGGTATATTTATATTGAGAATAAACTGTAAGGGAGCCAAGTTGGAAGTCTGTGAAACTTCCACCATTGTTAAAGGGACACTATCCCCTAGTCTGGGGCCCCCAAACTGCAAGAGGATTTTACAAAACTTAAGATGAAATACAAAATATCAATTAAAACTCAAAACAGTTATTTTATGTCTTTTAATATAAACATCCATCTCAAGTACTAAGAAGTCTAACAGTACTATTATGCAGGGTAAGTGAATCAGAAAATTAAACTGGATGGAGAGAAAAGTCAGGCTGAGTGTCTTCCACTGTCACAGTTTGGGCTTTGTGAAATACAGAAAACAAACTAGAGAATGATAGATCACAAAAGAAGTATTTTTAAATTGTTTCCATTGTAATAAACTGCATTGTAAAGTCAGTATTTTCTATTTTTTATAAAAAGTATGAGCTTGGTTGACAGCAACCCTTTAAAGAAAACAGTCCATTACATTAAATGTCAATGAAAAAGAATGAGTAACAGCTCAGATATAGCAACCCCAGCAGCAAGAGCAACCAAAGCAGAAAACAGATTGGGTAAGGTCTGCAGATACTCTCAGGACTATTTACATCACAAGTTTTAAGTTTTATGAAAATAAAAGTCCCATTTTAATAAGAACAGACATTCTACTTCAGTCCGATTTAGCTTTTGGTACAATGCAGTGTAAAAATTAAAAATAATAAATCTAGCAATTTTGTACTAATCAACAGCAGTCACATTTAATAGTATATGCTTTTTCATTCAGCAAAATTTCTGAAGACCAGAAATGGACTAAATTTGAGACATTTTGGTCTTTATTTCAGTTATCCAGACTTCAAAGTGTCTCTGACTCAGCAGCTTGGTCCACTTTCATCCCTCGCAGAAATCAGAAATATCTAAATTTTTTATTTGAATAAGTTTGCATATTTATCTCTACCTGGTGATTTTAAAATTTAGGCTAAAAATGTATATTTTCTGGTGCATGTTGCCTCCAATTTGAGCAAGAATCAGGAAAGAGAAACTGTGTGAACATAAAAAGTGGAGAGAAAAAGCTTCTCTAGACATCTTTAAACCTCCTAAATATCTGGGTGAAGTTTAGAACCACTTATTTCAGCTGTTAGCCATATTGAGGCAAACCTACCGCAAATCTGAATGGAGTGAATTAGAAATCAAGAATAAATATGGTGTGATGAACACATAATGCAAACTGTAATTATGTTAAGATACCAGTGAGCTGTGGTGTATTTGTAAATATTGTAAATATTTTAGCATTTTCATCCTTAAAATAGAAGTTGGTTAACAATGAAGAATGAAATTTCAATAGAAGCTAAAGCAAAGCAGACATTACCATAATCTTGGGACTTCATATACTATTTTCAAAAGTCCCATTAAGTTAGAGTACACATGCAAAATTGTCCCTTTCTTAGTGAAAAGCATGGCTGGGCATGACTTGACAACAGCTCTATAGTCATTACCCTCACTTTATACACACACTAGCAAGCCTACCTGCTGCCTTATTTTATCCGGTTTATTCACATACCCAATGGCCAAATGAAATGTTTTGTAAAGCCAGTCATCTATTCCACTTGACAAAAAAAGTATGTTAGAAGGATTTGAAATGGTCATTAGAGAAAAGGAAGACGGTTCTGGTGAATAGTCAGAGCCTGGGACAAGTTGAGTTTTGGACACCAAGGACATTACTCATGTAAAAGCCTGGGCTCCGCTTCCCTCAGGAATGGGCAAAGTTCCCAGTTCCTTCAGACATCTGTTTGATATTACCAGACTCACTAGGGAAGAATTCAAGGAGTGCAGAGCTGGCTCAGAACATCTCAGCCATGGAAGCAAAGTCCAATTTTCTGGCAAATGGAGTTTAGGGAGCTGGAGGGGAAGAGGATTGGAGAGGTCAGCTGGATTCAAGAAGAAATCAGGGACAGAGTAGTTCCAGGGCAGGAAGGATCTCCAAGGTTAGCCAAACACCAGGATGGAGAGAGGAGAGTACAATCTCAGGAGAATCTAGAGGCAAGCAGAAAGGCATCAGACGGGCCTGGGTGGAGGGGGCTACAAGAGAGCTGTGGAGCACAGTGGAGACGGACACTGCCCTTCCTTTCTCCTTCTTCCCTACCTGTACTACTTCTCAGTCCTCCCCTGTTTGCTTGGAATAAGGGACTGCTACTTCTGCCAGGATATCCGAGATACCTGCTCTCCTCAGCCCTATTTTCTGCTTCCACCCCACGCCAGCACAAGTGTCCTCTTTCTCCATCCCATGTGCCTACTGCTCACTCTTGATCCTTCCCCAAGCTCCCGAAGAAATGAGAGAAGAGACCAGTGCCAGGGGCCAGTCTGGACCTGGTGCCTACAGTGGAGAAGGAAGACTAGGGATGGGCTGAAGAGGCAAAGGCAAGTGTGGGAACAGCTTTGCAGCCAGCTGCAGAAGAATGAGTCCCCAGAGTGGGACCTCCCCCAGCCCTTCCCTGCGGGGCAGGTGGTGATGACACTGCTCAGGATGAAGAGGCCAGTGCTCATTGCCTCAGCCTCAGAGGGTGCGGGCAGACATGGTCCCTCCAGAGGACGTCTAAGAGCTGGCAAGGGACAGGAGGAAGGGCAGTGTTGGGCTGGAAGGAAATCTGGTAAAGAAAATAAATTTAGTGAGAAAAGTAATTTTAGGGAGTTGCGACAAGTAAGGGAAAAAAGGCATCAAGATGATTATATAAGTTCCTGGAAAAAGTGGGTGAAATGGGAGAAAGGGAGACTTTGTCCTCGAATAGGAAGATACCTTTCTGAGCTACACAGTGTGAATAGATAATTTCAGGAACCAAGAGATAATATGAATAATCATTTCTTCATATGATCCCAGAACTTAAGCGACACCCAGAGAAAACACTGTGCTGGGGAATACCTAGTCAAATGAACTGCAGGGAGGTGACAGTGAACCTGATATCACTTTCATTTATAGGAATAGTTTGGCTATTTTGGAGAAGTTTCCTGGAGATTTGTTAGTTCAGCATCCATCCTTTTGAGTCACAAATATTGCAGTAGCTAGCTGATTTTGACACCCTCGCACACCACGGTGTATCAGAATTCACAACTCGCTGATTTGACTAAGCTGGCAACAACGACAAAGTTTGTGGTCCAGGGACGGCATCCAAACTATTAACACAAAATGACTGCCCACAGCCAGGCCTGTTTGGGTGTCATCAGCATTCAGAATCATCGCCATAGCCTAGAAGACAAATAAACCACTAACACCTGAGTGAGGGAAAACTGAAATGAGCACAACACTGCTTTCTTTCTCCTCCTGCTGGGTGAGCTCCTAAGTTACCCTAAATCATACAACAAGCATATGGCGTGTCTGGCAGATTAGTGGTGGCACACACAGAGCTGCACATATCTGGCCCTCTGGTGCATCAGTTGGTATGTGCTGGCCAGACAGGCACCACCCACAGCCCTGGGAGAGCCCGGTTCAAGCCACGCCACGGGCAGCAGGACATGGCTGCTCACAGCAGCTGGCACCAGATATAATGGTGGTGGCACAAAATATCCCACAGATCCCACTGAATGAAAAACTCCATCGAACTCAATAGCTGTTTGTATGAGTAAAAGTTGAGTGTGGCCATTGCAATGTGACCCAATAATAATATTGCAGGGACTGGTGAGGAGGAGAATAGTGATAGCACACAGCAAATAAAAAAATGCGAAATCTCTGCATCTGGTTGAAAGAAAATGCAGCAGCAGAGTCTGTTATCTGCATAATTTTCCCAAACAAGCTATAAGGCTGCACTCGGATTTCAGACAGTAGATCTGGGTCTTCTCTAACTGAAACAAATGGGTGTTTGCCAACTGCTTCAAAGGAAGTGTTTAAAAATGAGACCATTAAACAGCTAAGGGAGCTGATGTAATCACATTTTAACCCAATTATCCTTTCCAATATGTATTTGTCAGCATTTAATCCCATCTGCCATTGTGCTGCCCAAGTGCCTAAATTGCATAGGTCCCTCAAGAGTTCTCTATTCTTGGCTAACCTAACAAATTCTGTGCCATATGCAAATTTTAATTTGCAAATGTTCTCCCTGATTTCCAGACTCTATTAAACAACTGGTCTTATTATGGGAACTCCTCAGTTAATTCTTTGCCACTTTGGAATTTTACCAATTTTTCTGTTTTATTTTCCACCACCGTCCCAATCTCTAATCTATGAGAAATCTACCTCTAAACCTTTGTATACATAGATGCTTTACTAACCACTTTTGAGAGACTTTGAAAGAACACTAAAAAAAATTAAAACACCATAAAACAAACAGTCCCTTTATTCACTCTTATGTTGACACAACAAACGGATACTAGTAAATTTGAGGGTATTTTTTTCTTTTCACTAAAATATTCCTCTATTGCTGTTATAACTTCTTTTTATTTCTGCAGATGTTTTATTATTGTCTCTATCTACTATTTTAGTCCATTTACCTGGGACTTCAGTGAAGTCCTCTGGTTCCCAATTTCTAGGAATATCTTTTATAATTTTTCAATAAATAGGTACAATATCTACTATCCAAGCTGATATAAATTCATGTAATGGCATATCTTGTCTTCTGAAAGAAAATAATCTGTGCCTCAACCAATCTAATTTAATTCAAATATAACTACAGCCACAGTAGGACAAAACCAGTTACAACAGTATACAACAGTATAAAAAGTTATAAACTTTAATACTAAATGACAGTTCTGTTTTTATGATTTAAGATTATAGGCCCATGATCTATTTTTTCTGTAACTCTGATTCAGCAAGGCATTTTAAGGTGAAAGATCCTAATTTTCATCTTCACTACAGACTCTTTAGTAACACTTTTGCAGGGGAAAAGCATCTTAGTGTACACAAAAATCAGTTCCAGTTGGATTACACGTATGCTTGAGTCCTATGTTGACTTGAAGCTTGAAAGGAAAAATAGTATGTATTTCACTTGCATGAAAAGTCTGTTGATATAATCCACAGTGGAAAACAGTTTTCATTTGTATCAAGCAAATGTCTTGCAGAATAGTAAGTTGAATGGTTATTTCAGTTGATGGATGTAGGTAGCTAAATTTGTTTGAGCATTTAGTCCCTGCGTTTCAGAGACAGACCTATGCTAAGAGCAGAATTTGACATTTGGAGCCACAGGAATGGTTCATTACTATAAATGTCTGCAATACTAATCAAGAGAGATAATGTTCTAGTCAGCATAATAATTAACATTTAACTGACTTGCAAATGTAAAAACCAGGACCCTCAACATACAGGCATTAATGAATTGAAAGAAACAGGCATCTGAATTTTTTTAACTACTTGAATTCCTCCCTCTAGAGGACTACTGTAATGCTTAAGGGGAACGATAGCACATTGCAGTACAGTGAACAGTGTAATACATCTAGTAAATGGAGATTATACCTTCTGTTGTGCCTGGTATACCTTTTGTACTCTGAGACACGGCCAAGTTTACTGCATCTGAATAGGAAAAAAAGTAGAGGATTCCATCAGCAAGCTCAAATATAAGTTAAAAGCAACAAAGTGACTGCGGTGTAATCCTTACTGCTTATATATGCCAGAATAATATCAACAATCTTTTTCCAGTACAACTGCCAACAAGCAAGGAATAGTACTAGACTAAACACAGAATGTAAAAGAGCATAGAGAATTGGGGTCTGTGCTAAAAGAAATGTGAAACCCCAATGAATGGAGCAGAATGAATTGCAGACCATTCAGAGCAGTGTTATAGGTTTCCCATGTGGGCACTAACAGCGGAGTTCCATGAGGTTTTGGCAACGGTACAATTTGCAACAACAACAACAACAAGAGTTTGCTGAATTATTTAAGCATGAAATCAACATACCTCAGACAAAAATAGCCAATGTACATTAAGCAAAATAACTTAAAGCACTGAATCTGAGAGGGAATGCAGTGGCTTTCGTTCACATTGGTATACTCTTGTTTCTCTGGAAATGCAACCTGAATGTAAGTCAAGATATCCAAGGCAGAGCATTGGAGGGAAAATATGGCTGAAGACTTTTTTGTGCAGTGCATCCCCTAGGGTGGGCTGGGAGAGGGAGGAGTTTTACAAGGAAATATACCTCCTTTTCCTCCCCTCCTTTTGCTCTGTTTAGCTTTGATTAATTCCTTACTAGGATCTGTGATCCCTACAGCCCGTGGTTTTATTTGCTTGTTTATTGTAGTTGTTGTTCACAGAACACAAGTGCCTGTGGTGTTGCAGGGATGAGAAGTTAACTTTACAGGAAACACATCTTTTCACCTTAGAAGAAAATTAGTTGAGGGGGAAAAAGGAAGAGAACAACGATTGCCTTTTGCTGGCAACTCAGATTTGGTTTGTTTCAGGTTTTGTTCCCCTTTCCTGCACACTACTCTCAGAATATAAATATCTAGATTTTTTTAGAACTTCTGTTGCATGTGGCATGGCCCTGCACTCAGCATACAGCTTACACAGGGAGGGCATGGGAGAAATTGGGGCTGAGAACAGAGACTGTAACATATTCATAGGCCTTTCAGGTTCAAAAGTCTACTGTGTGCAATGCATTGCAGCATCACACATTTTAAATGAGGCAGAAGCACTGCCCAGACCTTCAAACAACTGAGAGGCAGGACTAACATGAACTATCAAACACATACAGCATTCACAGGGGAAAAGGTGCAACAGGTTTGGATCTTTGTTTTAAAAGTTAACAAATAATCCATTTTAACGGAATACTCTTCCAGAAACTTCCCTGGGAGGAGCAGAATTAGGCAGGAACCTTTCAGACCTCCTGCCTTTTCCCAGTATTGTCAACCAGGGAGCATTTAGTTTACCACATCTTAAAGGCAAGGTAAGCTGGTAGAGATAGGCCCTGACACAGGACCCCACTAAGAAGTAAAAGGTAATGACAGCAGGCCTTGGGATGTTGAATGAGAAAAGGGACATAATGGCTTCCAAAAATATGGCTTAGCTTAGTGGTTTTTCTCATCAAGGACTTTGCTGTCTTGCAGGGATAGAGGCATTTTCTTCACAACCATCAGTCTCAGGCCCTTTTTTCCCCATGACAACTCATTTTCCTTCTGTAATATCCCTACCTACATCTCTCGCTCCTGTATCTGCTACTAACTGACACCATGACACTTTCATAGCTCAACAGGACCAAGCAAGACCCCGAGCACCAGATTTTGCTAAGACCAAGGTAACAGTAATACTCACTGTGCCACCTCGTGCAGCCCCAGCAGCACAGCAGGGCTGTGGCTACTTCTTTTTTGCCTCTGTCACAGCTAGGGCAGTGTGGCTTCTCTGATACTGCAGCTGAGAGGCAAGGAGCCCCAGGGCTGCCCGGGACTCCCCTCCCTTCTCCTCTCTCCCCAGGAAAGAAGAGGAGCCAAACAGCAGTTGCTGTATATGTTGGTGGTGATCTATGGGACCTGTGAGGGGAGTGGGTTAGTGAAGAAATTTTGGTAGGGAGAAGACTCATATCCCAAAGAGAAGAGAATGAGCAGTAAGTCCTAGTGCCCCAAATACTACCCTGTGTTGGAGGTGCTACTGAAGGCAAAGTTCTCCAGAGAGAGGCGTTGTCTTCTGCCAAGCCTTGCTGAAAAGGTATCCTACTGTGGTGGACAGCATCATCAGTTGTCTGGCATTCTGAAAGCTCACAGCTCAAACTTCATTAGAAGTCAACATTAATTGCTTTCTGTAGAGCACACAGAGCTCTCTTATCAACATAGTAACTAACAGCAAAGTCTGAATCAGAGAACAAGATGCAGTGAAACTAGCCACTAAAGGCTTCTAAAGAAGATTATAATAAAGATCAAACCATCATTAAATTACTTTAGTAATGAAATGAATGAATTTAGAAATTAATGAATACAGCAATTTCTTACCCAGAAAGGATGTTGCTATACAAACAAATATTGCATTCAAATGTGAAAATAAATTCTTTTATTGCTCATTCCAAAAGTATTTTAGAATTACTGAGTATTAGGATGAGGAATCAGAAAAAAAATGTGTTAAACAAATAGCCATTTATAGGACTAAGTTTTCAATTAATTAAGGAAAAGAAGAATCTGACATCAGATCATATTCCAGTGACTTGACAGAAGAAAAATAAAAATATCTTTTTGGGGGCATTGAGAAGGTCAGCTCTTCCTACTGCAGCAGATCAAACATCTCAGCTTCAAAGAATTACAGAGAAAATGAAACTACAAGAAAGCAGCCCCAAAGCAATTTGATTATATGAAAATAAGCAGCAGCAAAACTGCAATGATACCTCCATTTTGGGACTAGCAAGATCCTCCCCCTTAGTTTGCTAATTCTCCAGAAATCCTGGCCAAAAATTTTCTTTATTACCACTGCTTATACTAATATACACACACAACACACATGTACAGTTAGACTTACACAATAAATGCTTGGATACTAAACCCTCCACTCCCACAAACTTCACCCTCTAATTCTCTAGGGTGGCTATATACGGAAAGACTATTTATTTTTCTACAGCAGTGTAAAATTAAGTAAGTGAAAATGAGTGTTGGGCCCCAATGCTTCTCTGAAATTTGCTGTCCTACTTTCCAGCTGTGGAAGGCAGTAGGAGTGGGAAACTGCAAAGCAAGAGGCCGCCAGTGCCACTAGTGCTCCTCAGAGTATTCAGAAGGGTTTGAATTCAGCCCACTGTAGTATAAGTTATTGTTTCCACTGTTGTTCCCTTTGTAATCCATGAAGGCTATTTAATGTGGTGTGGGAGGAGTATATTGAAATAAGAAGGGGATATGAAGGGCGTGAGAAAGATTATGCAAGTGCTTCATGAAGGTTTTCAGTGTGTAGGTATTTTCTTTGTAGTCGCAAACCAAAAAAACCTTAAACCTGAATTTTACATGTTACCCCAAAACCCTGAGATTTTCTATTTGTTTCTCCTATGCTATTTTTTAAACTAACTTATACTCCCCCTCTTAAAATTCCATTTGAGATGTACTGCATCTGCATTCACAGAAGCTGTAGTGGGACCAGTGCTAGACTGGATAATATGGCCACAAAGTAGTGATCTAATTTCACTGGAAGCTGCATGTTAAGAATCAATACATTCCCTCCTAACATGATTACAGAGGTGCAGGTTCTGTGTTGACTAATAGGGTTGCAGCCCTCACGTGCAGGCCAAACTGCTAGAAAAGTTATAACCTGAATCACATTATATAATTTCTCAGCCACTGTATGATTTGTATACCGTTCTAAATTTGATTGCAGTTTAGAAAAGTAAATAAAATGAAATTTTACTAGCGTCAGGAAGGGATTTTGCTTTATTTTAACTTAGAAGCTGTTCTTCCAAGAACTGGTTCTCACAGTTAGTTGAGAATCTGGTTTCCTCCTGCTATGCAAGAATAACTTTCTATCTGATTTCAAGAGACTATAAAGTAAGTTAATTGCTTTTAGTAATTTTCGCAATCAGTTTCCCTGCTACTGTTGCATTGAGCATTGATCTGTTTGGGGCTTTTTTTTCTGACATCCAGGCCACAACAGCTTAACCAGCAGCAACTTATTTCCTTATACAAGAGAACTTCTCCCAGTTTCCCCTTTTAAGTATTCATCACCAATGATCCAGACAGGAGG
This sequence comes from Harpia harpyja, assembly GCF_026419915.1. NCBI lineage: Eukaryota > Metazoa > Chordata > Aves > Accipitriformes > Accipitridae > Harpia > Harpia harpyja. Next base: position 20,923,258 of record NC_068950.1, on the reverse strand, counting down.
CCTTTTGGAAGCGCAATCTAGTGCCTGCAATTCTATAATGCCTCATAAAGTTTTTTAATCTTTTTTGGAATTATTTTCCCTTTCTAGGCTCGGTGCCACTTTCCAGGGGATTTTTAAGCTAACATTTAAACTTATAAGTCTAGTTTAGCAGAATAGATTTTGAAAGTTGTAAAATGACAGCTAACAGAGAGTCTACCTTAAAACAGTCATTTAATCATTCTCTCCTAGGAAAATGACCAGGCATCCTGGATGCTGCTTATCAGTATAAGCATCAGTATTACATCAACATCAGTACAACAAAGAAAAGATAGACAAAAACCAATTGTCAGCAGTTTTGAATCAACTATTACATTGCCAGCTGCATGCTGAATTGTACACATTCTACTCATACTCATTGAAGAAGAAGGGGATACTCAGTAGATATATATCCACATACGCAAAACTTCTTGTCTTATATGCAGAAGGCATGACTGCATGCCATAGGGGCCTGCCTGCAAAAGCAAAGTCCCATCTTATATGTAAAACCACCTGACAGAATCAAGACTTCTGACAGCCACCTCTGCACTCTAACTTAAAGAGGTATAATTTCCCCCTTAAGCACACAAAGGTGAAACTATATAGCAACCCAAAATGTGGAATATATGTGCTAGATTGCTTCTAGTATACAACCTAGGCTGAAAATCCATCTCCTAAATTACTTTACAATTGTTACTTAAATAAGTAGAGCCAAAAGTACACATTAGCGTTTTCTGACTTGGGAATATAAAAGACAAAATGGTCTACACACATAAAATCAGACATGATTTAAGAAAAAAATACTTAAAACTTGATTGCCTTTACTTTAATATATCAAAAAATAAAATAAAGATTCTAAGGGCCTATATCTAAAAACCCACTTGAAAACAGGTTACTTCTTTTCTCTGAATTTTTAGTTCCATTTATTTGACATGGACTTGGTAGACTTAGTGCTACATTTAAGGAAGAGAAAAGAATGAGGTGCTCTTCTGTGTCACTTATTCACTGCCTGGGATACACAGTGCAGAGAGAAACAATCAGAGCTGTGCTTCTCACAGAAATCAGTAAAAAGAAACATCTCTATAATAAGTGTTCAAATCAGATTATTCTTGCTCTCAGGCATACATCATATTTCAATCTCTTCGTATTGCCTTATCTGTTTGCATTTGGGTTTTTATCTCTTTAAATAGTTCCCCCCTAACTACCCAAATTCTAGGCCCCCAATTTTCATTAATTTTTTTCCATTTGAAAAACTCATCTTCCCAGTTTGGCATGAGATCCTTTGGTTTTGTAAGGCCTATTTAGAGTCTGAGCTTGCAAGGTCTCTGCAAAATAAGTGCTCATTGGCTCAATTAGGAGCAGTATGGAGGTATTTTAGGCAGTACGGCTTTTAGTTTCACCTTGCAAATACAGAATGGAGGCATGTACCATCATTCTTCTTGGTGGAACAAAATGCAAGGCGGCTAACGGGAAGGCAATAGGCCTATGGATCTTTTGGCCTAGTTTAAAGGAGCACAGTTTTTCTGAACCATGAGCACATTTCAAGCCTGCCTTTTTTTTTCATAGGAGAGAGGTTTGCTGAAATATACATTGTGATTCTAAGGTCGTCTTTTCCTATATCACTGACCCAGTCTGAAAATTGCTGTGCAGTATATACGGTAAGTAGCTTAGAGAAGTTCTTTTAGTGCTTTGAAGAAGAAATAAGATCATGGGCTTCCTTCTGTACTTACATGAAAATGGATGGCATGCAGAGTAGTATCTGTTTGACTGACATAAACCAGCTGAAATCATGTGGCTAAGAGTTGCTGGGTTTCCTCTGTCCTTTGCATTAGTATATAGAGAGCACTCGCTGTTTAAGTCTTGATCTCTCCATCCACAAAATGTGAAAGACAACATAATCTGGCTCACAGAGATGCTGGGAGATTATGTAATGGTTGCATAGCTATTTTAAAATATGAAGTACTGTGAATTATGCAGTATAATTGCTGAAAGTGAAGACTTATCCTCTCTAAAGAAAATGAGACTGACAAATTCTAAAGAAAATTATTTTGGAGAGTGTTTTTAACTACCGTAATCTACACTATTTATCTATTTGCTAATTAAAATTACTTTAGTCTGTTAGAACTGATCAGAACAATTTACATGAAAAAGACACCTGACTGTAGTTGTCACTGAAGTGTACTCAATCTGATGAGAAAATCATTAAAAAGTTAGCACTGTACTTTCAAAAGGACCCTCTTCCACCCCATGTCTTTATAAGCTACTTAGTCAATAATTTAATTCTTTCTGTGTATGTGTTTCAAGTTGGTTAAATCTGGGCTGCTAAGTGGTGCTTTTCTTCCAAGTGATTTGTTTACTGAGGAATCCTCTTCACTACGATTTAGTCTTTCATCTTGCATGGATGCTGCTTTACTCATCACTAATTCACACCACACATCACAGGCTACATCAACATCTGCATCTCCTGCATGGAAAGTTTTCATTTCTTCCCCGTTAAGAATATCTGTCATTCTGCAGTCCCAGTCATCAGCTCCTAACAACTTTCCCAGCTGTACAAAAATGCATTCTGAATAAACATTGGAAGGAAGGAAACATAAATATTTGACAGCATTCAGAGTTGAGGCAGGTTATTAAGCACTCTGCATTTCAGAAGAATACTTGAGACTGTCTTCCACTGAAGTATAACAAGTGAGACTCCAAGTGTTTTTTAATCTAAGTAAGCTTTTACTTTGAAGAGACTATTAGTGTCTGGATATGGGAAGAGAAGATTGTGGACAGGCATAATATTTTGCAATTTCATTTTGGCTGGTTTTGTGATTATAATATTCTGCCTACTTGAATCTTTGTTACTTGGAATTTTGAGCATGCCCGCAATGGACACTGTAACAGAAGGTAAAATGATAAATGAATGACTTCCTATGGAGTTAGTCGATTCTTATCCCACAGGTCCAAACTTCAAGTGATTTGGTCATCTGAAAGGCAGCTTGGTTCTCTCATTCTCCATATGGGAGATGTTTAATCCTATGGTGTAGTAATATAAAAAATACAGAGGCAAGCATTAAGAGGGAGAGTAAGTTGCTTTTATTCTCTCTCAATGCCTTCACTAGAACTTCAACAATTTCTCCAATTAATGTCTATGGGACTGCCCATTTAAGTATCAGTGGGGTAGAACTGAAGTGTAATATGGAAACATTATTGGAAGGCCAGCATGAGGAACTTTCAAAAATCATATTTTTAGCCATGAGACACAACAGCTTCTTGGCAGAATTCATAATTTATTTTAATTCAAATTCTAAAGTTTCTAGTTTGTCTTAGCAGGCTGACTTAAAACTAACTTCAGTAACCCAATCTAAATTATGTCCAAGTATGTTCCTTCATTAAAAAAATAGCACAAATATGTGTAATTCTTCCTATATTTATAGCGACACCAGCCATCTGTTACAAACCTGCTTTCTATACACATATATCATAAACTGATCATTGCTGTTCTACTCCCAATCTGTGGTCTATTTCATTTCTGGAAATCCTACAGTCTGGGCTGCTGGAAGTCAGAAAATCCTTGCCCCAGCCCTCTTCACCTGTGCAGAGCTCTACTGCATCTGCACAATTAGTCCAGCTGGGGCTTCTGGCACATGTGCCTGCACTGGCAGAGCCAGTTCTTCAGATTATAAAAGAAGTAGATTAGCAAGACTTTTTCCAGTGATGTCAGTAGAACACTTTTGGTGTTGGAGTTTGGCAGGATAATATTTCATATTAAAACATGGATTTTTGACTAGACATTGGCCTAAACTTAATCTCTTTTCCAAACAGTCCCAATCACTGCAAAAATACCGAGAAAATGATTTATGCAGTGGATTTGTTTTACAGTGATCAAACATGACCAAAATAAATTTTCCTATCTGAATTTCTATTGCACGCTGCTTTTCTGTTTAGCTTAATGTGAGATTTGCCATACAGTAGGGGACACAACTTCTGAAAATGCAGAATCTGCAGAGGATATCTACAGAGCATCCCATATAGCTCATTCATAGGAACATGCTGGACACATAACCAGCAAATCCATTCTGCACATTTTTTTTTTTCCAAGTAAGACTTAATCTCAGCATAATCTTTTGACCACAAGTTACACCGAAGCATACAAAACCAAAGTACATACCCATACTAAACTGACAGTAAAATATAGCACAAGAGATAGTACAGTCAACCTGACTGTACATTTATGAACCTTAGTAGAGTACAAATTATCTCGTACATGCAAAAAGTGTCACACACTAGCCAAAAAGCAGACACATTCAGCACTGAGCACTCAGTATTTAAGCACTTAATTCCTCTCATGTAATATAGCAGCTCTAACTACAGGGCAATGAAAGATCAGGCATCAGAATAACCAAATATGTCAGTTCAGACTGTAATGATAAGCTCCTGACAGAAACAGATGAAAATCAGATAACTCATACTTCTGAATTTCCTTAAGGTATAACTGTAGAGGCTTAAATGCAGAAATATATAGCAAAGCTTCAGCTTTAAGTTTTTTTTATAGTGGACATCCATATCACTGCTTAAACTCAATTATCTGAGAGCGCAATTTAGAATATAAAATGTCTTTCAACATTAGCATTTATGTGCAAATGCTTGAGGTTTTTTTATATGTTGCACTGTAGTACAAAACTGACCTCTGAAGGGGAAAAAAGCAGCAGGAAAAAAAAATACTTACTGCCTTTAAGAAAAACACTTAGAATAATATAAGCATAACTAATGTATGATTTGTAGTACGTCAGTATTAAATTGATGAATCTGGCTTATAGCAAGTCAAATTTGGGGCTGCACAATCCTACAAAACCTTACAGCCTGTAGTGGCTTTACAAGCAGCACTAGCCTGCACAAAATTTGCCAGGAACATTGATACTAAAAAGAATATAGTAAAATATGGAAGTTGTTTCAAACTTTCTAGAAAAAAATTTGATTGTCTGTGGATGAAATGTAGTTAAATAAATGGTTTTTATTTGTTAGCTAGTCTCACATGCCCTGAATGTACATACATTTGAAAATCTTACAGAATCATAGAATCATAGAATCATTTCGGTTGGAAAAGACCTTCAAGATCATCAAGTCCAACCATTAACCATGCCCCCTAAACCATGCCCTGGAGTACCCTGTCCACTCGCTTTTTGAATACCTCCAGGGATGGTGACTCAACCACTTCCCTGGGCAGCCTATTCCAATGTCTCACAACCCTCTCAGTAAAGAAATTTTTCCTAATATCTAACCTAAATCTCCCCTGACGCAACTTGAGGCCATTTCCTCTCGTCCTATCTCCAGCCACCTGACAGAAGAGACCAGCACCCACCTCACTACAACCCCCTTTCAGGTAGTTGTAGAGAGCAATAAGATCTCCCCTCAGCCTCCTCTTTTCTAGACTGAACAGCCCCAGTTCCCTCAGCCGCTCCTCATAAGACTTGTGCTCCAGGCCCCTCACCAACTTGGTTGCCCTTCTCTGGACACGCTCCAACACCTCAATGTCTTTCCTGTAGTGAGGGGCCCAAAACTGAACACAGTACTTGAGGTGCGGCCTCACTAGTGCTGAGTACAGGGGAACTCCCTGCTCCTGCTGGCCACACTGTTCCTGATACAGGCCAGGATGCCATTGGCCTTCTTGACCACCTGGGCACACTGCTGGCTCATATTCAGCCGGCTGTCAACCAGCACCCCCAGGTCTTTCTCTGCCGGGCAGCTTTCCAGCCACTCTTCCCCAAGCCTGTAGCGCTGCATGGGGTTGCTGTGACCCAACTGCAGGACCCGGCACTTGGCCTTGTTGAACTTCATACGATTGGCCTCAGCCCATCGATCCAGCCTGTCCAGATCTCTTTGTAGAGCCTCCCTACCCTCAAGCAGATCGACCCTGCCTCCCAACTTGGTGTCATCTGCAAACTTGCTGAGGGTGCACTCAATCCCCTCATCCAAATCATTGATAAAGATATTAAACAGAACAGGGCCCAACACCGAGCCCTGGGGAACACCACTCGTGACCCGCCGCTAACTGGATTTTACCCCATTCACCACTACCCTCTGGGCTCGGCCATCCAGCCAGTTTTTCACCCAGTGAATAGTGCACTTATCCAAGCCACGAGATGCCAGCTTCTCAAGGGGTATGCCATGAGAGACAGTGTGAAAGGCCTTGCTGAAGTCAAGGAAGATAACATCGACAGCCTTTCCCTCATCCGCTAGGCGGGTCACCTGGTCATAGAAGGAGATCAGGTTGGTCAAGCAGGACCTGCCTTTCGTAAACCCATGCTGACTGGGCCTGATCCCCTGCTTGTCCTGGACTTGCCATGTGAGTGCTCTCAAGACAAACCGTTCCATAATCTTCCCCAGTACCGAGGTCAGGCTGACAGGCCTGTAGTTCCCCGGATCCTCCCTCCGACCCTTCTTGTAAATGGGAGTCACATTGGCAAGCCTCCAGTCCTCTGAGACCTCCCCTGTTGACCAGGATCGCTGATAGATGATAGAGAGTGGCTTGGCAAGGACCTCTGCCAGTTCCCTCAGTACTCTTGGATGGATCCCATCTGGTCCCATAGATTTGTGAGTGTCCAGATGGCGTAGCAGGTCCCTAACTAATTCCTCCTGGATTAAGGGGATATGTTATGCTCTTCATCCTTACCTTCCAGCTCATGGGGTGGAGTACCCTGAGGATGACTGGACTCACTATTAAAGGCTGAGGCAAAGGCAGCATTAAGTACCTCAGCCTTTTCCTCATCACTGGTTGCTACGTTCCCTTCTGTATCCATTAAAGGAAAGATATTCTCCTTGGGATTCTTTTTACTGTTAACATATTTGTAAAAACACTTTTTGTTGTCCCTTACGATAGTGGCCAGATTGAGTTCTAGCTGAGCTTTCGCCTTTCTAATTTTCTCTCTGTATGACCTAACAAGGTCCCTGTATTCCTCCCAATTTGCCCACCCTTTCCTCCAGAGATGATAAACTCTCCTTTTTTCTTAAGTCCTAGCAAAAGCTCCCCATTCAGCCAGGCCGGTCGTTTTCCTTGGCGGTTCGACTTACCGCACATGGGAATAGCCTGGTCCTGAGCCATTAAGATTTCCTTTTTAAAGAATGTCCATCCCTCCTGGACCCCTTTGCCCTTCAGGACCGTCTCCCAAGGGACTCTCTCAACCAGTGCCTTGAAGAGGCCAAAGTTAGCCCTCCGGAAGTCCATAGTGGTGGTTTTGCTGACCACCACCTTTGCCTCACCAAGAATTGAAAATTCTATCATTTCATGGTCACTAAGCCCAAGATGGCCTCCGACCATCACACCTCCCACCAATCCTTCCCTGTTCGTAAAGAACAGATCTAGCAAGGCTCCTCCCCTGGTTGGCTCACCCACCAGCTGTGTCAGGAAGTTATCTTCCACACACTCCAGGAACCTCCTAGATTGTTTACTCACTGCTGTGTTGTATTTCCAGCAGATATCTGGAAAGTTAAAGTCCCCCACAAGGACAAGGGCACACGATTCTGAGACTACTGCCAGCCGCTTGTAGAACGATTCACCCGTCTCTTCAACCTGGTCGGGCGGTCTATAACAGACTCCCAGCACAATATCTGTCTTATTGGCTTTCCCTCTCATCCTCACCCATAAGCACTCCACCTTGTCATCAGAATCGTGTAGCTCTGAACAGTCAAAACATTCCCTAACATAGAGAGCCACCCCACCACCTCTCCTACCTTGCCTATCCCTTCTGAAGAGGTTGTAGCCATCTTGTTTAACCTGTTTTTTTATAAGTACCTTGTTCCATTTCAATGTAATCTTTTAAATGTGTTACAGCAACAAGAACTCATGTGTCACAAATTCAGCATCTTCAATTTGATGTGCTAACTAGTGCCGTGGCATAAATTGCATTTTCCTGCTTTGAGACTAAGTACATTATTTTTGTCTAATCCTCTATTTTACACCAAATCCTTCCTGAGGAGTCTTAAAAATTCAGAGCAAAGAACAACATAATTTTATAATTCCAAATGGGGACACGTAAGTGTGTTATACCATTACCTGCAACTACCAGACTGAGACACACAGCCTGCAGACATACCTAATGTGTATAATAAAACAGACTTGAAGTGTCTCCAGCCCTAGTGGCATATATTATGGGCAAGACAAAATGGCTAAAGAATACTTAAAATGTCTTGCATCCAAAAATGGAAAATTTGCAAGAGATGAAATCCTGGTCCAGTTAAATACAAGGGATGTTTTGTGACTGACTTCAGTAGGGTAAGAAAATGTATGTTATCCTGTAGTGTTAGGACATGCCAGAAGGCAATGCCTGTCTTACTGTGCCCTTGCAAGCACATGGTTGGCAGCTATAGAAACATAGCACATGCTACACTGCGACCTCAGGGGTGCTCTCAGAGCTTGCATGCAAAGTCTAACGCCATACCCAGAGTGTTACTGCGAGGTCGGATTGTAACCCACACAGGTTCAACTTCCAATGTATCAGAAACAAGGCAGTTTGGGCTTTGATGTAGGCTATGTTTACCTATTCTGGTTGCTAAGCCAGTAACTCTAAGACCCATACAAGTACCTGCACTGTAGCTACCACTCTGTAAGTTCAGATAAGCTAGGGCAGGTCACCTCCTGAATGCCACACCACAGAAGCCTAACAGACATAGCCACATTCTCTGGCAACAAGTGTTAAAAAAAAAAAAAGTCTTTTGATACTAACAAGTGACAAAGCTCATAATCACTGTTAAAATCAGGTGAAGCAATACGGGGAAAAAACCTTTTCAGAGAATAAATGCAGAAATTGTATTACACAACGCTGCTGTACTCCTTACCCTGGAGCTGAGGCTTCTCGGTGAGCACTGGCTGCTGCGTGTGCGTGCGCTCTGGGTGGTTGCCAGTGCCAGTAACGGGGAGAGCTGGCTGACTAGGTGGGGTGTGGCAATGCGCAGGGAGATCTGGCTGCCCTTGGGGAGGTTTCTTTGTTCTAAAGCTCATCTGCATTTGCCTTTTTTCATACGGGCATCTTAGAGGAGTCTTTTTAAACGCTTTCAGCTTTTCTGCTTTCAACAGAACTGCTTTTAGGAAACATCATTTAACTTACAGCAAAATCAACATTAATAAAGTCATAAAACCATTCACTAATTTCATATTTGTTCCTTCAGAGGAAAAAGAGAACTAATTCTTAGGTTGAAAAAAAAAAAACAAACCTTGCACAAAACCACAATTCTTAAGATGAACTGCAGAATAAACCCAGGAAAGACTGAACAGGAATAGTTAAGTGACCTCTAGATACTGGTTTCATAGGCAATTATTCCACAGAGAATCAATCTGTGGTGTTCATAAACATAACTGTGAACACAGGGTTTGTTACAAGTGTGTTTTATATAAGACATGTCAAAACCACTATCATTATGCATGGATGGATAGGCAGTATAAATTAAATATTTCAAAAAAGGATCAGAGAGTTCTCTTCCACTGCTACACCAGAAACTGAAGTCAGCTGGAAAATGAGTTCTGCTGTCCTTGGAATTTCTAAACTATCAGGTGAAGCAGGCATTTTAAGGCAAACAGACACTAAGAAAGCAGCCTGTTTATATTTGAGAAACTGCATCTTGCCAAGCTAAAAATGATGTTAATTATCTATATCCAAATGTGGGGTTTTTTTTGTTTAGAACCATGATTCTTTCTCCAAATGACAGCCAAATGTAGATAATGCCTGAAGATTGATTTGGTTGTGTTATGATCCTCAAACACAAAGAGGAAGACTCTAATTTCAGTCTGAATTAATTTTACTTAAGATTAAAGACTACAGTGTCTTCATGTGACAGGACACAATGAGTCTTTTACTGTACATTTGTCCATCTTGAATTAATTTGCACACTTTCCATAGCCAACAAACAAGGAAACTCCCAACAAAAGCTATAGTATACAAAGCATAGGACTTTAACATTCTTCTTATGTTTTAATAACTAAGGAAGCTATAACAATACTATAAACTAAACCCAATCTAAAATAGAACACCCCTAGATGGAACAGAAGGGACAAAAATATCTGTGAAGCTTGCCAAGGCTTACTATGCAAGAAGCCATTTTTTTTTTTTTTTATATAACAGCGTATTCAAGTTCAAATTTTCTCTCAAAGAGCTTTTGGATATCATAGTTAATACAGAAAGATGTTCTAAAATCTGTGGTCTTCTAAACTGCACCCCATCATTTGGGGGAAAGATGGAAAGAAAGTAGTTCAACTCATACATAATTTTATCACTATGATCTAAACACTTTGTGAAGTGCTTCAGCTTTCTATAAATCAACCCAGGAATATGTAAGAAGTATCCTCCACAGGGCGCACGATCATCTTCACCATGCTTGCCACAAGGAACTATTCCATAGAAAGTTAGGGCTTTATTTATTTTACACAAAATCTCTCTCACAAATTATCCAGTTTAAATAGGATTTAAAAGCTGTTCTGCCTTGATATCTGAAATGAAAAATCAGGTACCAGCTTCTGGCCAACATAATCATCCTTTCCTTTTTTTTGAAGCACTGCAGCTAGCATACAAAGTTGTTCTAAAGACTGACAACTAAAAGTAGAGTAATTGCCTGATGGTGGTGATATTTGCAGGACCTTTACAGAGTTCAGAATTAGCTTCTTTACTGATGAGGACTGCTAGAGGTAAGAAGGATGATTGAGGCATGTGCTGGTCGATTTGTTGATGTACTAGCACCAGCTGATATACTTGAAACAGCCTCTAAAGCTTCATGGAAGCCTCCCTCCAGAGGGCACCTAAAGAGACTCATATTGATGAACAACCTGATTTATTTCCATCTGATACTTGTCCTTTCTAGTCTCTCAAATTTAGCAATATCTTTCTCTTTTGGATTCAGAATGCATTGGTATTTTCTACACTGTGATATCTCATATATGTTTGGATGAAATATGAAGTGGGGCTCTAAGGTTCAGCTGTTCAGTGGCGCACATTGGAAAAAAACGTTATGATGACTCCCTGGTTACACTTCCATTTTGTCACTTACCTGTTTTAAATCATTTAATACATGCCACGTCAACTTGATTTTTCAATCTTTTGCACCATTCTAAGTTGATAGATTAGCACTAATATTGATACAATCTTGCAAATAAACTGATCTGATAAAAACTTATTTCTCTGATCCTCTGTTAAGCAATATTATTTACAATACCATTGTTTCATCTTGTATTAGAGTCATCTAGACCATTCCACTATTTTTCCCATGGCTGAAGTCAGGTTGACAAGACCGATGATAACTTATCGCATTTAAACTTTCAAACAATGGGACATCATAAGACTTTTTTTCCAGGCCTCTGGAACTTTCACAGTTTTCCAAGACTTAGTAAAAATAAATGTTAACAGTCCAAAATGCTCATGAGACACATCTCCTAAAACACTCAAGGGAAATTTCTGTACCTGGTGATTTAGGTGATGCTGTTTAAAAATGCTCCTGAATAACTGCAAAAATGGAAAATATTTCATCAGTCTACCCCATGAATACATCATCTGCCCCTTTCCTAGTTACAGAATAGAAATATTTATTGAACACATCTGCTCCACCCTAGAAGTAAGGACTTTACCTTTTCATCTAGTAATTGTATGTAATTGCTTTGTTCCTTTAATCTCAATATGTTACCATTTTCTAATAACCACAGACTTTTTTCTAGTTCTTTTACTTCCATTATAAATTTTCTACTAGTTCTTTTTTTTCATTTTCATTTGCTGAATTATGCTGCTTCTGCATTTAAATACTTCCCTCCTACCCCATATGTTTCTTTTTAAATCAATATAAGGTTTTCTTTCCTAACTTTGAGGTTTTAGGTTCAGAGATAGGAAAGTAAAATCTTGCTAACTACTTCCCAAGCACGATCAATATTTATATTTTTCCCTTATGACTTAACTCATAATCAATTACAGATTTATGAGCATTAGGTAGGATTTTATTACACTCATACATATCTCAAGTAATCATTTCATAATCAGAACAACCACCAATATTTAGTTCCAAGATCAGTTCCTACATAAGCATTAAGATGAGGATTACTATGGATTTCCCATGGAAGATGTAATACTTATCAAGTCAGGAAATTAATATTTATAATTTATAATTTTTGAAAGAAATTCCAACATTCTCTGGCACAGAGGTTTGAGTGTCTGAAGGTCCATGATGGTCCAATCATAAACATTTCACACTATGTTCACAAGCAGGTTTTTCTGGGCATGCTCTTTGTTTATGTTGGTGTTTGCCACAGATCCCCAAATCATACGCATGCCGCCAGCAAGAGCACTATGACAGCTAATCCATGCACACTCAGGAGTGCTTTTCCAGCTAGCGAGGAATTTGGACCCTGTTGTCAAATAGTGAGTTCTAGTCACATGGATCTTATTACTAGCAAAGTTGAATGTATGTTCACAAATGACGGTTTCCAAAATGTGTTATCACCCAAGTTTGTAACAAAGAATCACTTCTCTTATGTCATGATGCCTTAAGCAGTTTTGTTCCCAATACTTTGATTTTTTTTTTTTACTGATACTTATTTTCTGCCTCCCTACACACATTTTCTTGTAGTTAGCTTAATTGGCATCTGATTAGCCTAGAATGACACTCCTTTAGAACAGGCATTTTCAAAAGAAAATTTCAAAATTTTCAACATCACATACCATGAATGATACAGGAATCACTTCCAAATGATCTTCCTGTACTGAGGTGAGGAGGAGCCAGGATTGCTGTTGCTGCTACCCTGCACAAAAGTAACTCACTCCTGCAAGGCTGAACCTGGGAGAGGACAACATCCAGCTCTCAGGATTAAGGCAATGTTTCTAGTCTTATATAAAAGCAGGAAAGAAAATACGATATGTATCTTGCAGATCCCAACCACTGTCCCATTGCTGGCCATCAAAATTGAACTGTGACTTGAAATAAAACCTCTAACAAACCCTAGGCAGACTCCCTCCAAAAAAGTCTTCTGTTGTATGTAACTCACCTCCTTTTGTCAATCCCACAGAACAGATAAACTACTTACTGAAAGTTTCTTAGGAAAACTATTAGAACAAGGACTGAAATTATTTCACTGGCAGTTACAGCTGCCTAAAACCTTGAAAAATTAGGCCATTTACTTTGCTGGGTTTCAGTTAACCATGTAAAAACATTTTCCTGTCTGTGTGAAATTTGTTAGTATCCGTGAATCAAAAGTGATGGGTAAGCATAAATTATCATTACTTTAATTTCCTATTTCAACTAAAGTAAGTATCAAAAATCATTGCAGACTTTATCTGAAGTAGATCATTCTTTTCCATCCAGAGCATTGTCTAAGAATACCAGAATTTTGGGGGTTTTTTTTGAGACAACCACCCTTGCGTTTAGAGCAAGGAAAATTTGATAAGGACACTCCTTTCTGAAGGCTTGTCCAGATGGAAAGTCTTAACATTTTGAACATTTCTCATTTGTAACTAAAACTGGGATAAAGTGGATGATTTCTAACGACAGTCTACGTTGTGTTAGTCTTTCAGTGATGCTTGCTGCTGAACTACATCCATTTTAGTACTACAATCTGTGTACTTTCCAGTGACCCATATGCCATCTAGGTCTGCTGCAAGACATACAGCAATTCCAGATCTTATCAAATATGTAAATCTTCATTTTCGCTCTGGAAGCTCAGGTTCACATTTGAATATTTCACAGAAATATACACTTTCAACCATGGCTGCAGGCTAGTGCTCCCTTGTGGAAGTCATTCATTTTTAGAACTAAATGTACAATTATGCAGCTCAAGTCATGCAGAAGATCCATGGAATTTGTCCATATTGCTCATGCAAGTTTTTTTTTCCCTTTTTTTTTTAAGCATTTATTTGTACATAAATAGATCTGAAATGCAGATAAATAGCTGTGTTCAAATAATCAAGGATTGTAAAAGAGGCCACATCAAAGGACATTTTCCTTGGGTGACTGAAAGTCAGGATGGTACATAAAGCTAAATTACAGAAGGCTTTTATTATTAATCAGTAAATTGCAGTATTTCTTCAGTTACCAAGGCACTTAGCAAACATTTCTCACATTAGGCAATTAAAAAGGCAATAGCACTGTTATCTGGCAACTTTGGAAGCACTTAACTTCAAAATTGCAAATTAAAACAAAGACTAGAAATAAAACAATTATCTTTTGTTGCTTTTGACTTCTGGACTTGCAATCAGAGATCAGGGATGCATTTCATCAAGGCTGCCTGAGGGTCACTAGGGAAAGTGATTTCAATTATCAACTGTATGTGAGGAGCTTCTACACCCAAATGAAAAAGGATGCCAGAGCATTTGTTCATGAAATTGGGGGGGTTAAACTTTTTAATAAGTATTACAGTCTCAACAAGTCCTCTCTAATGATATTTGAATGAATAAAACAGTGCTGTATCCCTGTGTCTAGCAGAAAGCACCCTGACAACATTCAAATCAAATCAAATTTTCAAATGCAATGTAGACTATTCTGATTATCAGTAAGAGGAGGAATCCTGTATTAATAACACCTTTGTTGATTATTGATGCCAAGAATATGCTAAATATAAAAAAAATTTGAGTGCAGGAAAATAACTCTCTTTTTTGTACAGCCTCTAACCTGAGAGGGTTTTGAAGTTCTGGCAAGTCCTGCTTCCCTAAAAGTACCTTTGAAGGTGCTTGGCTTTGACAGCTTTGCTTATGGAGCCCCTCATCCAGTAACAGGTTCATTCCCTCTTGATGATACCCGAGAGTTTCTGAAATGTGTTGGAATTCATATAAATAATGACAATGTAGTTTTGGATGACTTGGAAAATTGTTTAGGATAATTACCCTTAAGAAGATAGACATTTAACTGAATCTCTTGAGCAGGTTTTCTTTGTTGATTTTATATGGAAACCCTAATGTTAGAGTCAAACTCCATTACTTGGATGGTTTAATTTTAAAAACTACCGATCACAGTAGGACTGCCTGGTGCTTACTCATTTTGAAAGTGGGGACAGCGAATAGAATGCATAAATTTAGCTCCCTGTTTTTGAAAATCCTGCACTTGAGCCCAAAATTTATGTCACATCTCTCCTGAGAATTAGTTTTCTCACAGCATTTCTACTAGTGCCTTCTGTTTCCTTCTGGCCTGCAAAAAAAAAAAAAAAGAAAACAGCCACCACTCTTTATAACTAGCAGTTTTATCTTTGCATTAATTGGAAACTGAAAAAAAAAAAAAAAGAAAGAAAGCCTTAAAATGTTGTTTCCATCCTTCCTCCTATCTTGCTCCTACTAGTAAAACCATTCTAGATTAAGTTTTGGGCCAAGAGTCCTGTTTTATCCTACCCAGGTTATCTTTTTTAAAAACCAACTCAAACAAATTGGCATACCCTGGCCAAGGCCACCAGAACTTCCCAGAACACATCATAATTTATCAAGCAGTTGGCAGGAGCCTGAAAGGGGAGTCTAGGATGACTCTGATTCATGTCTGCTGAACAGTCGATTGACTGAAGCTGTCACACCAAAAATCTCTTTCCTCCTGGAGCTGCTGCCTGGCTCAGGGAACTCAAGAGGATGGGCAGGTTCAGCAGCAAATGGACACAGGTCAAGCAATGTATGTGACTACTTCCACTATGAGCAGAGATTTTCTTCATAGTTCCTGTATCTCTTCTGCAGCCACACTAGCTCTTTAGAGACAGCTCTTGGAGAGTTTTAATTTTCACTCTGGTATTTTCCCTGTCCTGCCGCCACAGTACTTTATTTGCTTCCTATTCAGGCTGAGCACTCAAATTCTCTTACTCCCAACTTTTTATTTTTTTCCAGCAGAAGACTCCTGTGGATGTCTTTCCCCTGGCTAGGTGCTGCCTTCTTTTTTATTGGCTAACTGAAAACCCTAATCTCAAGGTGATTTTTTTTTCCCCTTCCACTTGTTTTTAGGCCTGTGTATTCCCAACACAAGTCTAACAGGGAAATGTAAAACTGGATCTGAGCTGTTTTTAAGTCAGTGTTGAGACGTGGAGTTGGCTGGAGTTCAATTTTGTGCTGAACAGCTCACTGTAGCTCAATAAAGACTTGTGTCTGTGTTTCTGTTTATATGGCTGTAGCAGAGCAGAGAGTATGCTTTTTCATTTAAAATCATACGTGGACACAAGACAAACACTTCTTAGCTTGTAGAAAGACAGGTCATAAAACGAACTCTCAGGAGATGTGAAAACCTATGTTATCAAGTCCTTTTTCTACTAGAAGTAATGCAGTCCAATGCAAATGTTGCTCATGGAAGTTATAGTTTCATGTCTTAGCAAATACATGCTTCTTCTAGATGTCCCGGGGCGTGTTCAGCATCACATTTCCTCAATACACCTATTTTACACAAGAATCAGATAACAAGAAAAAAAAAAACAACCCCCCCCCCCCCCCAAAACCATAGATCAGTAGGGTCTACCTTACTCCAAAGCAGTGTTTTCTACATGTATGTGTGGGGAGAAAGGATGATTGGGACTTACAAATTCAGGACAGCATCTATTTGAAAACCAGATTGTCATGCTTAATGCGCAAGACCCTGCATACTGCTGTATTAACAAACACGAAAGAACTTTCAAAGCACATTCTATGCCAGGTTTCAACACTTAACACAGAGGAGCAAGAGTAATAGAAGATTATGTTGTAGCCTCTTTTGCTATAGTCCAGTGCCACCTCATGCTGCCTTGCCCCATGAAATCGTCTGCCCCCGTCACACTCTAACTTCTACCAGAAAGGGTCACATCAGAGTCACACCAGCTCCTGACAGCCAGGCTCTGACACTCAGTAGATGTTATACCTGGAATCAGAGTGACCATAACCGCAGCGACACATACACACGTTTGTGTGTGTATGCATATATACACATAAACATACATACAGACTTATACACACATACATATTTTTATATATGATTTATTAATATATATTTAAAGAATTGTAATATAGGGATTACAACCCTTTTTCTTATTAATAGGCATTTGCTTCAAATCCTGCTTAAGCTTGGGGCAGAAACACTGAAAAATAGCACAACTCCATGGCTTTTGCTAATCATGCTTTAGGACAGCCTCCCAAAGACATGCTGGCCTGGCAGGAAAAACTGTGCCACACCTGCAGAAGATGACCCAGATCATCCCAGGGAACAAGCCCACTCAACACTTCTCAATTTGTCTTTGGAGCAGGTCGTGTGGTGCAGCCTCCTCTGCTCTCATCCATGCTAAACAGGGACTCCGCTAAGAATTCCTGACACATGCATATCTGTCCTGAAACTACCCACAATAGGGATTAAAGAGATGTACAATTTAACCTCAATTCATAATCTTGTTTAAATCAGGAGCAAAATAAATCACTAAAAGCAATGACAGTACTGTTCTCAGTGCTCTGCATGTGACCCTGGCAGATCCCTTCGGAAGTACAGGAAAAACCGCTGCATTCACTAAAGGAGCACGCTGCATATCCACTGAGTGCTGCATGCTTTCCGGGCTTCCAGGATGCAAACCATGGTACTGTTAGCAATCATAGATGTATTGAGTTGACTTTCTCAAAGAAATGAATGACTTACTAGACCAAGTTAACTGAATCTCAGATATATTCCCATTTACTAGACAGGGCATGTGTGTCTGGAGATACCCTCAACAGCTTCAGCAACTGTTGCTTTGTCACAAGGCCTATCCCTCTTTCTGCTCTTTCATTACTATTATTAGTAGATTTTTCATTCCCCAATTCTGGGTGCCAACTGTGTCAGGATGCTCTATAATCAGGATGCTCCATTTACTGGGCAAATTTACAGAAAGAGCGTGGCAGTCATTTAACAGCTGAGATCACTGAAAAGCTGAACTTCAGGACTTCCATCCCTTTGGGGGCATCTTAAAACTTGCAGTTTACTGGGCGCTTGTGGTCAGTTTATGTCCTTATTCAGGTCAGAGCTTGCAAAGCATAGGATTTGTTTATTTTTTTAAACAGTGAATTCCTTCTCCCCTTTTGTGAGGGGACAGGATTTCTGTAGCATTCATCCAGCCATACTGAGCCATAAAGTTATTCCAGTAACAGCATTTGTATCTAAACAAAATGAGGACCAGCCTGTTGTGCAATGCAGACACTGTGTACCACTCCCCATCATGTTGAAATGAGTTCACACTCTGACTCAGTCTTTATAGGTGCTCCGTCTTTGCCTTTAATAAAGTGCATCGTCTCTTTGCAGGGGGATAACTGGAACACTATTCCCTGCCAGAAACCTATGGCTGTGAAAAAAAAAGGAATTTTTGCTTTTTAAGGAAGAGCCTAATCCCATTACAAGGTCTGATACAGCTGCAGGAGAGATAAACTGGACAGCCATTTAAAAAATTTAGGTTAGTTATAATAGCTTAAGCTAATCTATTTCTTACTCACTGTATTTCCTAATTCCTTTCCTAACACATTACCTACAGAATTTCATGGCAAATTATTATTTTTTAAACAACATTATGTTAGCAATAACTGGGGTGTTCAGATCTGCACTTTCAGAACATTTGAAGGCATATTCAGAGATAAGGTTTTTCACCAAGTGTGTTAGATGGGGGATGGGTGCAAAGTTTATATTGATCAGATTTATTCACAGAAATAATTTCTCAGAAATTTGACAGTTAAGCTGATTTTTATAGTCTCTAGGAATTATTAAAAAAACCCACCCAAACTCACAAAATCTCTCTCATTCCCTAAATCCATACTCAGATGGTCTAGCCAGTAGTCTGATCCAGCCGTGCTCCATTTTTACACTGAGTGATAGTAAATGGAAAGGAGCATTTGCATCACTTCATGCTAGCTGCAATCACTTTGACTTGGATGGGACAAGACAGAGGTTTCTCATGTCCCATAGTGACTGCAAAAATGCTTTTCTAATACAACACAACGCTGTGTTATATAGGCACCTGTACAAAGATGGTGTAAGATATTGCCATTCAGATTCAGCAAGATTTTATACCTGTTGTGCTGAGTTCAGAGTGGCTTGATGATCTCCGTGAAGCACAGCAACGGATCAATATTGCCTTTGCTCTGCATACATCAGCAAAAAGACCATGGAATAAGATACTTTTTGAATGTATTTTGTAAAGACAGAGAAAGAACTATTTTTCTTCTTTAATTCCACATTACTTCCTTTCAGATTTATGAAACATTTATAGGAAGTTTACCAGAAAATGCAACTCCTTCTCCTGCTCAAAAATGGGAGTATTTTCTTAATTTTATTTTTTTCCTAGGAAATTTTTGGTTTATTTTGATCTAGCTGTTTGCTATTTCATTTCCAAACAGAAACAGAACAAAAGTTACAATTAAAAAAAAATTCCCATCTAAACCAATGAATTACTGCTTTTACCAAACAAAACTTCTGGTTTTGATTTTAACTCCAACTTTTGTTGGCAAGAAGTTTTCAGGCAAAACATTCCAGACAGCTTAAAATTTGAAGATAATTCAAGAATTAGAAACACAACCACCTACCACATCTGTCAAAGCTACTTGTTTCAAACTTTAAAAACATGAATGCCCATCAATGCAAGTAAATGGACTTATTCATGGGCAGACCTCTTTTTATCCTATATAACATTGCCAAAAGCTTCTTAACTGATAGATCTGGGGCTCTTGATAGCCCTATTTGTAACGCTGGTGGAGCACTTCTGTGCAAGAAAGCTGGAATCAGCCTTGCTTTGCAAAGGTTTCAGGCGCTCTATGGCCTGTGAGCAGGGGCACACCACGAAGACCCTGGAAGAAGAGAGACCCATCGCCCCTTGGCTCTAGGGTTTTCTTCATGTTCGCGTTCAGCTGTTACTTTATGCAGTCTACATACTAAGGGGGAGCAGATCAACCTTCTGTAAATATCACTTCTACCATGCAACTTTCAGTGTTGTATTTTAAATTGAAATGCATATTTTCATACAGATGTAAAATGCAATGTAATGAACACCTACAGTCTTCCATTTTAGTAGACGCATTTCAGTCTCCAAAATCATGGAAAATAATTGCCAATGTCCACCTCAGTGCAGATGCATTGGGGTAGATTACAGTAAAATACATTTCATTTCTTTTTTCTACCCTAGTGCTGTTTAACTGTCTCCCTCTTTACACATATCCATGCTGCTTTTATATATCCTTCATCTTATAAAGTGTGCTTCACCAACAGGCTAAGTAAACATTTACAGTGATATATAATGCTTACTGACAACGTCAAGCCAAATAGACTGTGATCCAACAACAGGCTTGATTTCCCTCAGTCTCCTCTCCTCGGGCAAAAGCTTGAGTGAATAGATGAGCCCTGTTCTGCACCTTGAAGGTCAAAAGAATAGCTTTGACAAACCAACAGGGAAACAAATTCTGGGGCTGACAGACTTCCTCCAAGAACAGTCCGCCTCCAGCATCCCAATAACTGAACTTAAAGATTGCTAAGAAAATAACCCTTTTATTATCTATTAGCACAGCACAGAATAAGAGAAAAATCACTGACGCCCAGATAATCAGCATGCAAACTACAAGCCCATAGCTTCTAACCAGCATTTCAAATTAGGCTAGTTGCAGGTTTGGCATTTGAGAGCAGTTTCTTGTTGCTGTTACGGGGTTTTCATGCAATTGTACAGGCTTGAATGCTCTGGCCATTATGTTTTTTAACCCCTTCAATACTTTTAAGATATTTAAATATCAACTTGAATTAGCAAGTAGCAATAAACCATCCCCCGTGTACTATCAAGCTGCTTCCCATTTTCCTTGGTTCAACACCCTTGGAAACACTTAGTTTTTAATTCTTCCTTAGATGCCTCCTTCCCTCCAAAAAAGCATTAAATTCTCTCTCAACCAGTTCTCACCCTACCTCTGCTATTTAATTGATTTTACAGAACCAACAATAGTTTGTGCAATGGACGACACAAGCTGTACTGTGAGGTTCTTTGGAGGAAGCTGCAACTCCCCATTCTGGCACAGCGGCAGATGCTCACCAGCCCCACGCAGGCAGAGGAACTGATCCTTACGAACACGCACTGTGCGATTGCCTGGTTCCTGGGGGCACACAGTTATAAGCTTTAGTCTATCACACTAGCTGCTAAACAGCTGATAGGCTGTGTAGTTGTGCTGCACATGGAGCCCTGATGCCAATTCTGTGGCCACCCTTCTCCCACATGCTGCAAGTCTAGGCTGACTTCGAGGCCTTCACACCAGCAGAGATATTAAAGTGAGAGGTAAAGAAAAGCTGACATAATGCCTTCCAGAAAAGTGATGAAAGAAAGAGGAAATGAATGTTTGGCTTTTTCTCCTCTTTTCTTCTTAAAGTTCCTCATTCATAATATTAATATTGTTATTTAAAACTGTTTAAAAGACAGTGCATCTGCACTCTCTTCCTTTATGGGTTTCAGGAGTCAGGGATTTTAAAAAAAACAAAACCAACCAAGAAACATTTAAAAATCTTTCAGAAAGATATTCCCCTATTTCCAGTCCCCATCTCTCTCTTGATTTACATGCCATAATCTTAGTGTCTTGTGTCATTTTGTAAGTCTAAATGTACCAGGACCCTGCTGTTGATGCCAATCACGACCATCGTGAGCATGTATATTCTAGAGCTCTTAGTTCAAAGAAAACTCCAGGATAAAAACATGAAGTATCAGCCTTGTTCCTGGTTCAGGCAGTATTGCACAGCTATCCCCACACAAGGCCAGCAAGAGGGTGAGAACCATCCGCAGTTATTGGTGGTACCTGCAGCTGGGAAGCACCGACCTGCTGCCAGGGTAGGAGAGGGCTGGCTGTGCCTGCCTGGTGGACTCAGCAGCAGCAATCCTCTCCACTGCTCATTCCTCTAACCAGAGGGAAATGAGCTTTTCCAGTTTGTCTATTTAGTCACACCTCTGAACCTTTTAGCAAGTCTACTGCTGGTCATAACCTAAACTTTGAGAAAACCCTATGCTAATCCTCATTCTTGCCCTTTGTCAAGAAGCCTTAATCAAACACTCCTTTCTTGTTGTTTTTATGTTTATTTGGTAATGAGGGAAAATAATATAGTCCTGTACCTAAAGACACTGAGAATTCATTATTTTGAGTGTTGTCATATTTTCACTCACTGCTTAAAACAATGAGGACTAACCTGAGACTTTTCTGCAATGTAAATATAAGTGCATGTACTTTATGCAATTCACGTCTAGGCTTTGACTTACTTAATTTAGTTTATTTCCGTGTCCTTTGTTTTACTGATTTTCCCTAAGGTCCTAGTAGATGGCTAAATAATTTTAGTATAAAAGATGCCACACATACTTCTATAAATTATTTCCACATTGCCAGCTATCCAGCAAAGAACGAGAGGCAAGATGTCTGCTGTAAATTTAGTGTAGCTGATTATTTTCAAGCAGATGGACAGAGCAACAAATACTGTAGCAAACATCTACCTAACCTGCCTGTTGTAAGTATTACATTTCTGCAACTCAATTTCATTCAAATGCTAGCTAATTTTGGTGTTCTCAGTATGTGCCAGAATGCTATGCATTGATCATTCCAGGACAGTCATCATTCTAATCTTTAGCCAAGTAAAGAACATTGACTTTCAGCTAGGAATCATGCTGGCATTACAGATAACATGTTTGTAAAATGAAAGGGAACCATATCCTTGTATCTTTGTCAATGAATCCTGCCACTTTATATTTGCTATGGTCTTAGAAACCTATATTCAGACTATTTTGTGAATCACCCTCCTAATTTCTCTTCTTTCTTAGCAAAAAAAGCTTTATCTTCTCCAATGACTTGTACATTTCCTTTTCCAGAAATTCTGAGAGAAAATACCTCTTCAATGCACTTGGGACATCACATAAGTGATGCTACCTAAATAACTGACCCATTTCTTAATGGCTTTGCTTTTAAATGATGTTGACTTTATTTTTTTTTAAACCTTAGTTAGGAAAACTTTCAAAGAGATTTTCAGATAGTGTCTAAAACCTTCTGGATTACATTGAAAGTCTAATTGCAAGTTGCTTTTTCAGTCTTAGATTATTTGATTGCCATGACAGATGGGCAATTTTTGCACAGTCCCAGCATATTGCAAGGTTAAGAGAAACTCACTGTGCACCATGCAAGCAATTCTGGGTTGAATGCGTGGAGGCATGATTGGCATTTCCTTCAACTTCATCCCTGTGAAGCTCAGTAAGGTGAATTTACTCCCTCCTTACCATGCTGGCAAGAGGAATACAAACTTGCCAGAGGAATACAAACTTGCCAGAATAGGTTTGTATGGCACATCTCCTCCTCCTTGTAAGGCACATGCAGGAAAATTGCAGTAACACTTTGGTCAAGACTGCACTCTAAAATTATTAGTGAAGCTACATAGCATGTGCTTTTTCATGGTGTCCTGGGTTCAGCTGGGATAGAGTTAATTCTTACAGGAACCTGGGAGGTGGGGGCGCATAGCCGGGGCAGCTGACCTGAACTAGCCAAGGAGCTATTCCATACCATGTGACATCATGCTCAGCGTCGGGTTCCGGGTGGTGAGCAGTTGCACCGTGCATCACTCTTTTTTTTGTATATTCTTTCATTAGTACCGTTGTTGTTGTTGTAACTTCTCTTGTTTTTTTTTTTTTGTGTTGTCCCAGTAAACTGCCCTTATCTCAACCCTCGAGGTTCCAGGTTTTTTTTTTCCTTTTCCCTCCTCTGTCTCCTCCCTATCCCACCTGAGGGGGGTGGGAGGAGTGAGCGAGTGGCTGCGTGGTCCTTTGTTACTGGCTGGGCTGAAACCAGGACAGTCCTTTTTGGCGCCCAACGTGGGGCACGAAGGGTTGAGATAACGACAGATCTGGCCAGAGCGTCTTGAAACAAATTTGTCATAAGCATTTCTTATATTAGATAAATAGATGTTAGTCACAATGGTGGTTCATTTGTTTACACGGTGGCGTTTTGTAAGTTCTTATATGCTCTATGTATTGCCTGTAGTTATGTTTCTCACCTCTGGGAGAGTGATTGGGATTATCATTTTGCTGTACTGGGCAATGTCGACTTGTGAAACGATTACATCACTGGTCACGAGGTTAAGCTGGTATCTGTATGAGGCAGTGATGTCACTTCCATACTTCGGGCACCTTCTATCAGATTTTATTGGTAATTACACCCAATCCGTGGGGAAGTCAGGGGGGGATACTTCCCCCTGTCCATTCGCCTCCCTTCTCTCCTTCCGACTAATTACAACAGCTTTTGAGAATTTTGAATATCCTTGGGATGCGCAAGCCAGTGTGCTGTTAGTGCTATGCCTCCTGAATATGTTTCAGGTCTTGTTTAGGGCTACAAAAAGGCTCTTTAAGAGAACCACCCAGAGATCTGCCCCAAAGCTAGATATTCATGGGTGGCACAGCATGTGGGAGGGTATGGGCAGGTATTTAGAGAACTTCCCACCTCCAGTGGCTTGGAAGTTCACTCCCGAACAACTACAGAACCCTCATGAAGTGGTAGAATATTTGAAAGGAAAATGCTGTGGCTATTCCAGAGATGCACAACTCACTGCACTGTGCTGGGCCCTGGCCAGTATCTACCAAACACTGCTTGATATTAGGCAGCACCCTCGGGGGAAAAGGCGGAAAAGATGGAAAACAGGGCAACAGGCACTGTGGCTACCCCAACCCCGACAACAGGCACCATGGCTACCCCAACCCTGGTGGCAGATACTGCAGCTAAACCAGAGAACCAACCTGTGCCAGTATCAGTCGCCCCTGTACAGAAAAAGAAACACACAAAGAAATCAGTTCGCTTAGTGAGAGATGAAGATGAACCAGGGTCACCACGAGAACAGGAGGAAGAGGCAGAACCTGAAATAATTACCCGATCTCTATCCCTGAGTGAGCTGCGTGACATGCAAAAAGATTTCAGCCGCCACCCAGGTGAGCACATTGTTACCTGGCTGCTCCGATGCTGGGATAATGGAGCTAGTAGTGTGGAATTAGAAGGTAAGGAAGCCAAGCAGTTGGGATCTCTGTCTAGGGAAGGGGGCATCGACAAGGCGATTGGGAGAAAAACACAAGTCCTCAGCCTCTGGAGGCGACTTCTGTTAGGTGTAAAGGAAAGATACCCCTTCAAGGATGAAGTTACATGTCACCAAGGCAAGTGGACCACCACGGAGAGAGGTATCCAGTACCTGAGGGAATTAGCCATGCTGGAGGTGATTTATAATGATCCAGAAAACACGCAGTCACCCACAGATCCAGATGAAGTCCAATGCACACAACCAATGTGGTGGAAGTTTCTACGAAGTGCACCACCAACCTATGCCAACTCATTGGCAGTAATGTCCTGGAAAGAAGGCTATAGACAAACGGTGCATGAATTGGCTGTCCAACTCCGGCAATACAAAGGAAGTCTCTCTTCCTCCCTATGGGCCTGTGTCTCGGCTGTAGAGGAATTGTCCCAAGAGTTCCAGCAATTCAAAGTGGATATGTCCTCCTCCCCACCTGCACTGGCCCGCATCGCAGCTATTGGGAGTAAGCATTCCTCTGCCCAAGAGAGAGGAGAGAGAAAGTACACACGACAGGCTAACCTGTAGTTTTACCCGCGTGACCATGGAAAGGACATGAGGAAGTGGGATGGAAAACCTACCTCAGTCCTGGATGCACGGGTACAGGAGTTGCGAGAAAAAGCAATCAGAAAAGAGGATTCTTCTTGGAAAACTGCTGCTCCAGTTTCCTCTGAGCAGTCCCCAGATGCAGTAGATGGGCTGATCTCATTTCTGATCCTCTTGAAGGGACTTCTGATTCACGTGTGCGAAAAGTGAGTAACGGATATTCTAACCAGGATTAGAGGGGCCCTGCCTCCAGCCAGGTGGAGGAAAGGGACAACCGAGTCTACTGGACAGTGTGGATTCGATGGCCTGGTACATCAGACCCACAGGAGTATAAGGCTCTGGTAGACACTGGTGCACAATGCACCCTAATGCCATCAAGTTATAAAGGGGCAGAACCCATCTGTATCTCTGGTGTGACAGGGGGATCCCAAGAGCTAACCATATTGGAAGCTGAAATGAGTCTAACTGGGAATGAGTGGCATAAACACCCCATTGCGACTGGCCCAGAGGCCCTGTACATCCTTGGTATAGATTATCTCAGGAGGGGGTATTTCAAGGACCCAAAAGGGTACTGTTGGGCCTTTGGTATAGCTGCACTGGAGACGGAGGAGATTGAACAGCTGTCTACCCTGCCTGGTCTCTCTCAAGACCCCTCGGTTGTGGGGTTGCTGAAGGTTGAAGAACAACAGGTGTCAATTGCTACCACGACGGTGCACCGGCGGCAATATCGCACCAGCCAAGACTCCCTGATCCCCATCCATAAGCTGATTTGCCAATTGGAGAGCCAAGGAGTGATCAGCAAGACTCACTCACCCTTTAATAGTCCCATATGGCCCGTGCGGAAATCTAATGGCGAATGGAGACTAACAGTAGATTATCGTGGGCTGAATGAAGTCATGCCACCGCTGAGTGCTGCTGTGCCAGATATGTTAGAGCTTCAATATGAACTGGAATCAAAGGCAGCTAAGTGGTATGCCACAATTGACATTGCTAATGCATTTTTCTCCATTCCTTTGGCAGCGGAGTGCAGGCCACAGTTTGCTTTCACTTAGAGGGGCGTCCAGTACACCTGGAATCGACTGCCCCAGGGGTGGAAACACAGCCCCACTATTTGCATTGGACTGATCCAGGCTGCACTAGAAAAAGGTGAAGCTCCAGAGCACCTGCAGTACATTGATGACATCGTCGTATGGGGCAACACGGCAGAAGAAGTTTTTGAGAAAGGGAAGAAAATAATCCAAATCCTTCTGAAGGCTGGTTTTGCCATAAAAGAAAGTAAGGTCAAGGGACCTGCATGGGAGATCCAGTTTTTAGGAATAAAATGGCAAGATGGACGTCGTCAGATCCCAATGGACGTGATTAACAAAATAGCAGCTATGTCTCCACCAACTAATAAAAAGGAAACACAGGCCGCCTTAGGTGTCGTGGGGTTTTGGAGAATGCATATTCCAAATTACAGTCTGATTGTAAGCCTTCTCTATCAAGTGACCCAAAAGAAGAATGATTTTAAATGGGGCCCTGAGCAACAACAAGCCTTTGAACAAATTAAATGGGAGATTGTTCACGCAGTAGCCCTTGGACCAGTCTGGACAGGACAAGATGTTAAAAATGTGCTCTATACTGTAGCTGGGGAGAATGGTCCTACCTGGAGCCTCTGGCAGAAAGCACCCGGGGAGACCCAAGGCTGACCCCTGGGGTTTTGGAGTCGGGGATACAGAGGATCTGAGGTTCGCTATACTCCAACTGAAAAAGAGATATTGGCAGCATATGAAGGAGTTCGAGCTGCCTCAGAAGTGGTTGGTACTGAAACACAGCTCCTCTTAGCACCCCGACTGCCAGTGCTGGGCTGGATGTTCAAAGGGAAAGTCTCCTCTACGCATCATGCAACTGATGCCACGTGGAGTAAGTGGGCCGCACTGATCACCCGTTTTGTGTTGTCCCAGTAAACTGCCCTTATCTCAACCCTCGAGGTTCCGTTTTTTTTTTTCCTTTTCTCTCCTCCGTCTCCTCCCTATACCACCGGAGGGGGGGCAGGAGGAGTGAGCGAGCGGCTGCGTGGTCCTTTGTTACCGGCTGGGCTGAAACCACAACACATGGTATTTACTGCATTCTTTACAATGATACTAAAGAAATTTTGTTCTTGGGTCCCTCCATAGCAAAGATAAATGAAAACAAGATCTAAGTCAAGACAAACTTTTCTTTTTTTTATTAAGTTAACTTTAAAATACCATCCCCAGTACATGGCTAGTGTTCTAGCTTCATTTTATTTTTATTTATAAGTAGTATAGAATACCAGTCTGCATTTCAAAGCTGACAGTCAACAAACCATGTTCAGTGGTTTGAAATTTCTGTGACGTCTTTTCCCAAGTAAAACAAAAAAAAACAGAAAAAAAAAAGAGGAATTTTGCTGTCTCATTGTCCCATTTACCTACTGAAGAAAAGAATGGCCTCCTAGAGCTAAAGAGACTTAATGCAGTATTGTGTTCACTCCGGCAACCCCACTACTAAAACCTGCACGAGCTATTAAGTTAAACTGTAAACAACTCTAAGCTGTCTAAAGATGATATATTGGGGATGATCTTTGCAGCTGCTGTTATACCGGGTATCATTTGTTAGAGGCAGCAACACACTAGTACTGTCAGTCTTTCTTAGCTGCTACAGCCAACTCATTGCACATGTTTTTTGTGTCTGTCTTGGAAATTGCAGGTGTTCCTGCAGTGTTAATATACGTATGCCTTCCCACACTGCTTTTTCACTATTGCAGCCTCTTCAATCCCACACAGTACAGATAACTGTATCATTTTTTGAAAACGCTAGATCCTCTATATTTGTCTGGTAGCGGGACTGACATGAATCTGTAGGAAACCCAGCACCAACACAGCTGTCCCTTAAAGTGTCTAGTTCTCACGTAACTGTTTGAATATAGGTACTTAAAAACATAACTGCAGGGGTGAATGGAACCCTCAGTTTTTCTTTTCTTCTTCAGGGCTGTTTTCAGACAGCTTCACACATATACCATCATGGGGGAGGGCAGTCATTCCCTCCTCCAAGAGGCCACGGCTTCCCTCAGCCCCCAGCCACCACCTCAGGAAGGATTAGCTTCACCACCCTGCATTGCAGCATCTCAGAGTGCAGTCGTTCCCGCTCACCTCCCTCCACACATGGCCTCACCTTCTCTACCCTTTTGAGTCCTTTTTTAAATGACAGGTTTCTTCCTGCTGTTGTGCTGACCCTTGATCTGCAGCAGTAATGCTCTAAACAGACCAGTCGTTTGACAAATTTAGCGATGGGCCTGGGGAACAGTTTGCTTTTTGGAAACATTTTCTGATACTGCTGCTTGAACATTGCTGTGAAAGCCATGTGACCCTCTACTTCCACAGATTTGTGGTGGAAAAGAGATATAGTGTTTTCTATTTTGGCTAAAAATACCCCATAAATACTTACAAAGTTAATCATGGTGTCAAGTATTAGGACTTGGAAGAAAACAAAATCATAGGCGCTGAGATAAAAAGCAGTCAGTAGTATATTGTAGCATTCATCATTTTTCTGACTCCAAAGCTCTGTCTCCCACTTAATGGAAATATTGTCTAGCTCATTTATTTAATTATCTTAGCATTATCCACATAACATCTAGCTTTCATTTCTCACCCATCCAAATTACTGATAAAATACAATACACTGACTGATTTTTTTTAATCAGCTTTTTGAGTTGAATGCTTTAAATGTTTTGAAATAAAGTACCTGAGAAAGAAAAGACTTTATATTATCATAATCCTGCTACAGGTTGGAAGGCTTTGCAGGTCACTTTCCCAATGTAAGAAAAAGACATATTCAGCTAATTTTTGTACTTTTTTTTTTTTTTCCCTTTCCCCTGTATTTTGGGCCATACACAGGAGACACATAGTATATGAAGTAAAAATTGAGCTCTGGTACATGTTCACAATAGTCATCATTACCACTCAAAATTTCAGTTTAAGGGAAATTCTGTGTGAGCACATCTGAAAAAAATGAATAAAGATAACGTTGTTTTAAAAGTCAAAACAAGAGGTCAAAACTTGAACTATATAGTATAAATGCAAACCATACAAGATGATGATTTGAAAGAGGTAAAATTGTGATTTATGTTTATGAACTCTGCAGTACAATAATGTCATCAACCTAGAGCACCAAAACTTCCTATATTAGTTCCTATATTTAGACCAGCTATGTCCTACCAGTACTTGCCACAAGTACATTCTAAAATATCATTATACTTTGCCCTTTTATCACCTTTTTAATTACAGAACTTCTGTCATTTTAAAACTGCTGAGTAACTCAACACATTTTAAAATTATCTTCAATTAATTACAAAGAAAATACAGATAGATCAAGGTCACAATTTCCTAATGTTATATATAATTTTAAATTTTTCAATAAAGTAAGAAGCTGCAAGAACCTCTACCCATCTACCTGAGTCATTTGTACTTTTACATTTATTCTCCTGGTGTATAAAACATGTATAGATTTTCTTTCTACTAATTGGTAGCAGTAATATAATTTTAGCAGTCCTTAGGGATCCCTGAGGCTGGGGAAGGTGGAGGGTCCTCCTCCCACATCCCACAGGTTCCATGGTACACCCTGTACTGGTGTTCACATGCAGGTAACAGCTGTACTTGGCAATATTATGCTTAATTTTGTATTTCAAG
The DNA here is from genome assembly GCF_026419915.1 of Harpia harpyja. Lineage (NCBI taxonomy): Eukaryota > Metazoa > Chordata > Aves > Accipitriformes > Accipitridae > Harpia > Harpia harpyja. The sequence continues at coordinate 20,893,025 of NC_068950.1, read as the reverse complement.
CTCAGGCTGCGGTGCAGTCCCCATGGTGCTTAGGGCTAGGAAGAGGAATACAGCATCTCCTGTTCCTGTGACCCACACATGCACAAGTTCCCTGCCCTGGAGCGGAGGGGTAACCTGTAGCCCCCCACCGAGCCCCGCCATCTGCCCCTGAGCAGCAGGGGATTGGCCACCCTCCACTTCAGCTAGTTTTCCTTCTAAAGCTCATGCAAGATCCAAAGCAATTCTACTCTAGATTTTAGCAGTATGGCAAATAGAAGTATAAACAAAAGTATGGTACCAAAAAAAAAAAAAAAAAAAAAAGGACTAGAAACTTAAAATAACCACAGAATTAAAAAGATGGAAGCAAAGATGAATGTGTCAAAATAATAGTAATTTACAACTCCGGAGTGTTCATAATTGCCATAAATCAGGGAGAGGTATTTTGACAGAAGAAAACCAGAAGTACTGTAACATGGGTAAAATTCCTCCATCAGCTATATGATTGTTAACTTGTATTAACTCATTTCATTGAATATTACTCATACCATGCAAACTCTCATGATTTAAATTTACGTCATACCACAGAAGACCATGGTAAAGAATTTAACATTTAAAATACACAAAACCAGAAATTACAGTTTTAATCAAGGTAAGAATTAATTCTAGTAGGTGTTCAGTTTGAGTAAGTTCTGCAGATTTGGATCTGCAAACGTGTATGGTGGTGAATCATAAAGTTAGATGCTGCAGCTAATATAAGATATTGAAGTATTATTTTGCCCACTAAAGAAAAAAAAAACAAAACCAACAACAAAAAACCACATACAACCAAATTTAAAAATAAAAACCACCCCCCCAACAAACCAGAAAAACCCCAATCTAAGAGGAGTTTCACTTCTTTTGACTTGATAGAGCAGAACTACTGTGAATGATTGACCTTTTGGAAAGCAGGAAAACTACTTTATTTTTAATCTGTAGCTTTTCCAGGGCAGAGAAAGGCAGAGGCAAAATACTTAGCTTTACAGATGACAAGTGGCTGTGAAGGACTGTGAAAAGGAATCTTTGGCATCTGAGATGATGGAAATAGCTAAGGACAAAAGGAAGCAGAGGTCAGGGGAAGCACTTGGAGTAAGATGGTGCCTTTCCTTCAAGGCTAAAGTAAATGTTCTTGTGAAAATGAAAAACAAATATGCTCATTTATCTTCTCAATGGCAGAAAATGTCTTGTTTTCTGCAATTCATTGATCTCTGATAGATTATTATCTGAATTCCATGAGGAGGGTGCCTGAATGCTTCACAAAAGATGATCTATTTACCTTCAGAATATTTTAGTGAAATAGGGCATTCATGCTCATTTTACTGATGGAGAAGACACAGAGAAACTAAATTACTGACTGAATGTGACACAAATGATCCCTGGTAAAACATAAAATTGAGCCCACACCCTAGATTATGTTGCTAGCCACTGCAGAGCCATCCTTTCAAGCTGAATTATGCCACCAATTAAATAACACCATAATAAGAAATAGATTACTTATACAGTTTTGGAGGTTACTTGGATCTGTCTTTGTGTTTTTTTAATATACCAAATGTCTCATTAGCATGCAGGACAGGTTGGTGGTGGTTTTGTGAAGAAAGTACTAGCTTGCTGGTGGACGCTGAGGTTTACAGTGTACATCTTCATACCATGAAATTTATGTACAACTTCAGTAATACAATCTCAAAAATAAAACACCAAGTGGAAAAGAAATTCTTCCCAACATGCATAAGCAGGCTGTATTCTCGTTCATGAAAGTGGGAGTTAAGATGGTTGCCTAAAACATTTTACAACATGATCTGGTCAAGAGGTACCCAGAATGTTTAGTCCAACATTGACAACAAACCGAGCAGTTTCTCTTAACTCTCTGTAAGGTGTAAGGGCAGCCAGGAGGCTAAATGAAGAATACTTTTGTCCTACTATTCCTTAAAAATTAAAGGGGATATTTTTAAAATTTGATACCTACCTTCCTAAACCCTTAATTTAAAAAAAGTTTAGGCAGAAGCAATGCACTAGATCTATCTGAAAATACAAGAATAAAAAAAATACAAATAAAATCACTGTCACAAAAGTATATAATCTAGTCAACATATAAATATACAAAACAAGTCAAAAAGCATGAACAGACAACTGTGCATACTGCCAACAAAAAATCTCAACACACCATACATACATCTTCAGTATCTTGAGGACTCATATGACAAAGGCACTGTAGCCAAATGAAAAAGAACAAATGTATAATTCACGAGGAATGGCTTTTTAACACGCTAGAGATTTTGGCTGTCTAAAAATAGAATTGTGAAGCATAAAAAGCAATAGTATTGTCTCTAAAACTACAATCGTGTTTCATTTTTCTAATATGGTCCTCAGTAAAACCTATGATTTGGAGCTCATTCCTGTGTCTTGTAGAGACTTTTTCTCATGTTGATTTAGGTATCTTTACTGGAAAGCATAACCTTATTCTTACCTTTAGTCTGCTCTATGTAAATGATTTAGAAAGGAGTATATTTACTAGAAAGTTTAAAACATTCCTTTGAGTTATGATGTTGAGTTTTTGTGTTTTTGTTTTTTGTTTGGTTTTTTTTTTATATATGGCACATATTTGACATGAGATCACAAAATGCAAGAAAAAGTATTTCACACAGTCAAATCTTTCTCCCATGGTACACCACGTATATAAGATAAGGCAACAGTTGACAATTAATGCAACATATAAAGACTTTCCAATCTGACCTTCAGTTGTCCTTTGGATCCCCTTTCCCACCTTCCCCTGCCTTTGTCTTGTTTTTTTCTATTCAATGTAAACATCTGTTATATAAGTGAATTGCAATGTTACTAAAAGAAGAAACCCATCTTCTTAAAATTTTGTGCAAAAATTAGAGGCATTAAGTGCAAAATAACTGGACAAAGCTGGACAACAGGAACAAAGAAATCGGAAAGGAAATATATATATGTACACAGAGTCTGGTAAAATAAAAATGTAGTACTTGCAAGAACAATTATAAATTATTTTACTTTTTTTTAAATATGGTTGGCGGGTAGCTTTGAAAATGAAAATAAATCTCATCTAGCATCTCTTAAAGGAGATTAGGCACAAGTACACGATTAATGTTAAACACTAGAGACTTCCATCTTTATGTTAATACACAGACTCCAAACCTGCTACAGCCCAATGGACATACAGTAGCTCAACCCCAGAACTGTCAGGCTATATTATTTTCAGTACAGCAATTATTTCAGTGACCTACTTTTTCTGTGACCAGTTTCCTACTCCAGGCAAGAATCATAGCATAAAGCAGGAAAGTTTTTCTTAATATCATCAAAGATTCCCTCTCTGGTTTAGACTCTACATTTGAGTCAACAGGACAGAAATTTGATGTGGATATTTTTGGTGAAATTCTAATACAAATCAAAGCGAGTAACACAGTCAGTGGTTTTTCTTGTAAGAAGTGCGTTTTTATGTTGATTCCTTCTCTAGCTTTTCCAGTGATTAAAAGGTGAATGGAGAGGCCAGGGTGTGGAGCAGTGCACATAGTTTTGCCAGCTGAGGACCCATAACATAGGAAACATTGTTGTGTGACCTAATGCAGCTCATTACCCTCATTTTAAGATGTACCTTCAGTTTGAGGAGGAAGACAATTAGTAGTGGTCTCATCATTGAAATGTCATGTCCTTATTAACATACGTTTACATTTCACTGTTATTCTCTGGTTTCTTCCTTGCTTCAGGGAAAAAAAAAATACATTACTGGTGTCATGTAAGTAGCAGCTTGTTTCCCAGTTGTGCAGGACCACTTGCACTAGGAATATATTTGGGCAAGACAAGGGGTATGTTTGGGAAAGGCTCTATCCTTTTGTATCATATAAGAAGTGAGATTCAGTCCTGGGTGATCTGCTTCCTACCACCTCCCGGTGAGCATGACCCATTCATAGGAACAGCTATAATATTCAAACTTTCATCACTTTTCAGGGTATGAAAACTAAGGACCAATCTTGTCCCTAATTAAATCTTTTGCATGTATCATCAATAGAAGTTTTAGTTCATTATTTATCTGAAATATGTAGGAAGAAGCTTCCTTCACAGCTGCCTATAACCATTTCACCATCAAAACTGTCACTACTTTTAAATTTGCCAAGGGCTACTTCTCCGAGCTCTGTTGTCACTGACTCATCAAATCTGAAATGATGTCTCTGACCTTTGAATCAGTTGTCTTATTTCTCTTTTGACACCAATGACAACTAGAGGAAAAATGTAGATGAAACAGTCAGAAAATAACAGTGAAAGCAAGCTGACAATGCCAAATCCATCCAGGAGAGCATCAGTTCTTAAAGATGTTGAATGCTCCCTGTGAAATAAGGATGCTCTCAGCAGTTACTGCTTCTCTGGAATTCAGTTGTTAGGCTCTAAATATTTTGAATAAAAAAAATTTAAAAAGCAGAGGAATACCTGCAGCCTTCTCTAATGACTTTCAGTAAACACAGAAGAGTCAAAGTCCTTGCATAAGGCCCAGTTTTACATAAGGCTCAAACTTCTCACACACAGTGAGGCCAGGGAAGGAAACCTTACTGAGCACCTGGGAACAGCCAGCCCTTTTCAGCTGTCTTCCACTACCATTGCATTCACTGTACCTAGCTAATTGTAACCCAAAAATCAGGCTGTGAGGATGCCTTCCCAGGCAAAATTATTTGATCTGTTCATGTCCAATATATTTCCCTTTTTGGATCAGTTAAAATGTATCAAAAATTATGCAAGTTGTATAACATATAGTGCAATACATAACTAGCTTCATACAAAGACCAAAGTCTGAAACTTGAATGCTAACAAATGCTAAGCTGGTAAATCCTTATTTGGGGTCATCTAGTCTGAAGTGCTGTACTGAGCTTTAAACACAGTCAAAATTCACCTAAACTATTGATCTGTATGATGAATCTCATTTAAGAATTATGGTTCCCATTATGAATCCCTTTGAGCTTTTCCAGGGAAATGGAAGACTTGACTTTCCCACATTTAATGGCTAATATTATCCAGGAAGGCAGGCAGCTCTTGCATTTGCTCACAAATCCGTTCTGAATAATTCTTACTCCAATGTCTGGCCTGATCTTTGGTCTCCTTGCAGTGTTTCTGAAATGAGGACATCACCCCTCCTTTTTTTCATTCTGTTCTCACTGGCAGAGATTATCAGAACAAGGTAGTAAACATTTCAACAGAAAATAAAATGCAAAACTCAAGGGACAGAGCTACCCTGAACTGTCAATTACAGTAACACTTGAGTATGTAACAAATCTCAGCAAGATGAGTGTATTCTAACATACTGGCAAAATTTGGGTGCTGGAAAAAAATGCACATTGGTAATAAGAAATGCATGAAGGGAAAATAGGGAGAAATGCCAAAGGAGGAAAGAATTTCTCCTACTTCTGTGACTTCTTCAATAAATGACCTATTTCTAGTTTGAAACTGAATTCTCCCAAAGAACTACCATCCTTCCAGAATTTGTACCACAAAGTTCAGGTTGCAGATTAATCTGATATTATTTACAATATTAGAGAGAGAAATTTCCTTTAAAATAATCAGACATAGATTCATTAATGATTACTAAATTTAGAAAATTAATGTGAAATTGTAAAACAATATATTAAAAAGACTCTCATTGCATGGTGTTTTCTCTGAATATGTAATGAATGTAAAGAAACAGAAAGAGTTTAGTAATGAATGAAGGACTTGTGCTCCAAGCTAAACTGGGTAGCAGTGCATTGATACAATATGGGGTAAAATCCTAAAAGATAATTACTTGCTCCAAACAGAAACTTTTTGCTCCCTTTTCTAGCCAGTCTCAAATTTTTCTTTTGAAGTTTCATGTCTGTGCTTGCTTTGGGAATTATTTTAATTTCTGTTCCAGCCACAGGGTTCTTCCTTCTAAATATCCATTTTCAATAAATATTTTTGAATAATGGTGTTTTATGTTTCTCACCCGCCTGCTTATAGGCATTGAATCATATCTTACTGGATTTATTTCTTGTGCTGCCCTTTTAGTAAAGTAAATCTATCTAGTTGTTTCTAACAGGAGCTTTAGGATAAGCTTTGATGGAAACAGAAATCTAATTATAACTCTCATTTTCAGTGCAATAAACTATATAACAATAATATTTTCACCTCATACAGTATAAGGAAAGAGGAGCGAGCATAGTTTTGCACACAGCCTAAACCAGGCTGTAGTTCAAAAGAAAATCACAAACCAAACTTGAATATTCCACTTGATTTAATTCTCCTCCATTTAAAACTTCTCAATACTCAAATCAATTATCCTGCATATGTATCATCTCTAAATTTAATACTACTGACTTCAGGAAATGCCCGTCAGGCTAAAAATCAATGTGGTACCACCAGCGCTATGTAACATCTCATGTTACTGAACACAAAAAAAAGCCAGCACGTGTTCTATACTCAGAGGATGGCACAAATATTCATGATGCATTACTGAACGGAATTTACTCTTGCATGACTTTGGATTTTTAAAATATATATCTCAAAACATTATAGCATAGAAGTCCACGGTTTCCACAAGCACCATGAACTCTTCCCTTGCCCCTTTTCAGACTTATCTGACTGTTAGGCATCAAGTTTAAGTACTGAGAGAACTCATAGTTTGTCTATCTAGCCACAAGAAACCCATGCCAGAAAAAACAATTGCAGATAACCATCTCAATAAAAAGAAAAGCCAAAGGTTTGGAGATTACGTTATACTCAATATTATGTTTCATCCAAGGTGAAACTGTGCATTATTACATAGGTAGGTTGAGATTTTCAAATCTATATTAAGGAAGTGTATACCGGTTTCTTGAGAATAAGGTATTCAAACCTCTTGAGTGTTAAAAATGTTATTCACTTTATGAAGAATTAGAGCAAACATTGGTTGCCAGACATAGTTAGCATTGCTAAAATCATTACAGTTCTGAATGTCAGTAACATTCTGTTCTCCAGGTGTGAAAGGAAAATTCCTATAGGAACACTCTATTTTGTTTGAAACATCCAGATAATTCCAACAAAAATTCTTCAATTTAATCTTACTGAATTATGCAAAAGAAATAGCATCTACTTACCAAATCAGTTTGTTGGGATATGAATTACACATTTCAGGTTCAAATATTTTTGGTAAAAGATGTTTCCAAATATATAAATGCCTTCGGAAATTCTGTGGAGACAATACAGAGACAACATCAATGTTTTTGCAGGGTCTGTTGTTTAGGGGTGTTACAATATTTCAGAGTGTGTCATAGATATTAGCCCTATGAAAATTTTGAAAACTTCTTTTTTTACAAAAATGGGAATTTCAGTATGTATTTTCTATTTCATATAGAGTCAGTCTGTCACTTTTAGGAACACCGTGTCCTGGAAAATGTGCAATTTTTTTATTAAACAAGAGAACAAGAATTTTCTATTGAGTTACAATAATTGCTTTCCAGCTAGCACATTCAAACAATGAGCAATTCACTAGAGTAACATATGCAGGAGCTTTCTTGTATATATTCATATTGTTTTCTGCCTGAAAAGAGTTAAATAGAGCACATAAATGATGAATACAGAGCATGTTGGGGTACAAAACAACTAAAATGGGTTAATTAGTGAAAAACATTCATCAGAGTATAATGCTTAACTGTAAATGTTTTGTCTTTTTAAACTTGTATCTGCTGATAGTATTCAGGACTATGGATAATATCAAAATAAGAAATGTTAATTTTCAAACAGAGTCAAGTGAGCATATTAAGGAGTAGGAAATATTCATTGTTTGAATAATAGTTCAGATGCATTCACATTAAACATACATTAGTGAATACATTTCTTTGACATGCTCACATATAAGCATAATATGTAAGTGACCTAGAAAATACAGACATTGTATAATAAATGACAAAAATATCGAGACAGATAAGCCCCGAGATCTTTGATCAAATATATTCTTTCGTGAATAAACAAAACATGTTATCCTGACAAAAAAATATTCTTCAGAGTATTGGAACTGTGAATTCCCCAAGCGGTGCCCTCAGAGGCGCTCTGCGGCAGGCTTGCTGTCAGCATTAGATGGGTGAGAAGATACTGATCTGGTTAATGGTACCCCCCTTAACTCCAGTCCCCTTGTGCAGGGGAATACCCCAATTCCTGTCTGATGCTGCCTATTGCCAGCTTTCTGAGTGAAGACTATATATACCTTTGTGCTTGGTCATGTTACAGAGAGCTGACCCGACTGCTGTCACTTTGACAAACAAGAAATAAACTTTCAGGTTGGTAAAAAGATAAGTTTTATAGAGAAGTAAGGATCTGATTCCTCTCTATTCAAGTGCTGGCAAGGTGTTTTAGGATTTTAAGGAGTTTTTTCTTTATCTGAAAGGATCCTCCCCAGTGCTGTTGCTGCTAAGTTTGTCTACACTGTTCTTCCCACCAAATTGGTGAGATTTGCAGGTTGGCTGAAATGAATACTAAAATGCCATTGGAATTTAATTCAAAATGCTGTGAGTTTTCTCCTATGCCTCTCTGCTCAGTTTGCTGTATACATGTCTCTGGGCTTCTGAAGGAAGAGACATTAGAATATTTCTTTAGGAAGGATAAATCTCCTCAAAGGTCTGTAGTTGAAGACAAGAGACTCATGAGAGCCTGAAATACACTAACTCAAGATACTAACAGTCACTTGGTTAAAACAATCTTCCGGAATTGAGAAAATTTGCAGTCACAATACTGTTTCACAAAGTCTTTGGAATATAATGCGTCATGACATAGTTGTGTGGCTATCCATGACCTGTGATCGTCCTGTTAAATTTATCTTCTGTACAATGTGCTTTACAGAACCCTAACGAGAAGTGCAATGCTGATAAAACATGAACTTGTCAACAGAGCAGTAAAGTTTGCTACAGTTAAAAGAATTAGTGAAGTTCTCAGTATTTAAGAAATATTTGCGATTTTTAATACCAACGCTAAAGTAAAACTGTTAAGTCCTCTTTTTAATGTATGCATTTTTAAAGTAAAAACCACATAACAATTCCAAACATGTAGACACAGTCATTTTTATATGGATGTTCTCAATTTGTGTTAGGCAATTGACATTTTAAATACAGGTTGGAAGAGGATATACATCAGAGTATGCAGATAGAAATGTTAAAATACATATTTTATTTTGACAAGTAAAAGCTCTGTCAGAAGGTCTTTGATTCACAAAGCTGGAATACATTCATAGTTTTGAAATATGATCCTCTATTGTATTCACTTCTTAGACAGGTTAATGTCTTAAATACAAACAAACGCACATCAGACAGAATCCTAGCCTGATTTGCTTGAGGGGCTGTAAGAACAATAAGAAAAAAAACCTATTATTAAGAAGATTTAGCATGAAAGGGACCGATTTTTTTTTTTAATTTTTACCTATTTGTCTGAAAAATTAACTCTGCTGTAATTGTGTCTAATACATGATGTATCTAATAATAAACATATTCAAATAAATGCTTTTTTCATTCAAAGGTGCTGTCTAAATATTTCCTATTGTCCAAATACAACTGAACAGTGATATTCCAAACAAATATATTTCAGTACAACCCAAATTCATCTGACAAAGAAAATACTTATGTTTTATAATAAAATATTTCCATTGGAGAAACCAGATTGCAGCTGAATGCTCAATAAAAGGCTTTTTTAAGAGAAATATTAAATCACTGCATCTTCTGGAAATGCCACCTTTCCAGTGATAACAGTATTTCAAACCCTTTTTAAATACTGTAATTGCAGATTATTATTTTTTTTTTACTCCTTATTTTGAGTCATCTTGTAAATCTTCCAGATAGATCCAATATGTAATCACGACTAAGTACGTGTAAAATACATAGAAACTAAGAATGTATCAGAAGTCTGGCTTTTTTTTTCCTCCTCCTCTTCTGTAAGTAAACACCTTTCCTTTCAAAGGACTGAGTATCTGCCACCCCCAAACATGGTGTGTAGTTCCTTATTATGCTCCAGGACAGCTCCTTTACTTTGAGTACCAATGGTGTGAGCTTTGTACCATCAGCACCAGCTAGCAGGACTTCAGGGCCTTTGGATTTAATTCGTTGTATTCATTCTCAGCGCCTTTGGATTTAATTTGCTGAATTCACTAATGGGCAACAAAATCACATAATAGATAGTTAAAAGTTTCTCGTAAAATTCTGCTGATATGTTTATAACAGGGTTCCAAAGCTAAAAATTCAATTAAAACCATGCTGAAACCAGAGGCCAAGCTTCAAAGTTCCTGTGACTCTGATGTCTGAACAAGATGCAGCAGTACAGTATTTTGCGATGACAGCATGTAATAAGAAAAACGGATACAACAGAGCAGAAATCTATCCAAGGAATTTGTATTCCCAAAGCATAAACAAAGTCACTAGATACCATTTTATCTGTATTATTGTCAACGTCATCCTGATAAATACCAGCATTCCTCTCTTGCCCATGATGGAGAATCTTTGAACCAAACAAATATAGATAAATAATAGGCAGGGAATCTACCCATGTAAGATTTCCAATAGTTTTCTGTAGGAGTTTCGAGAAATGTGATTACCTGTCAAAAATCTGTACCGTTTCCAACCCTTTACCCGAACTATCTTGAGGTAAGACGTGTTTTATTACAGTATAAGCAAAAATGCACCCAAACCACCAGCAGATAAACTAGTGAAAGCTATCCCTCCTTCTGTTCTGTGTCCTTGTGTATTCAGCCATGGACTGAAATAAAAGTATCAAGACTCTCCCAAAACAGGCAGAGCAATGAAGGGACTTTCCCACCTCACATTTAGAAGACAAAGGTGAGCTTTGCCACACTGATCCCTCTTTAAATCAAACTTAAAGCCAGTTTTTTAAAAGCAAATATTTTTTTTAAGTCACAAACTGAATAAAAAGGTCATGCGTAGCCCCAATAGCAATATCTCTCTTATCCCTGTACAATCATAGTCAACAACCTGTTTTTTACTGCAAAGTTGTGTAAGGACTGAAGCTTCAGGTAAGCTCATATAAAAAAAAATCCATTGAGCTGATAAAAATATCAACAGGTGTAGGAATGAAATCAGCCAAAACATGAGCTGGTACACAGAGAGGTTCATCTGGTTTTATCTCCACCGCAAGGGAGAGGGAAAGTCTGTGGGCTCAGGCTTGCTGGAGCCCTTGTTGTCATGCCAGAGCTGCCAGGGCTGTTTGTCAGAGGTGGTGTTTTAGGGAGGGCTGTTATCCCCAGAGCTGTTGCTTGACTGGAAACACCAGATGTCACATTGATACCATGGCCGTATAGAAGTCAAAAATAGGCAGGCAAAGAAGCAGGAGGATATGAGCTATAGTGTGAACACACAGAGGCTTGACTTCTGTGAGATGGGATGGTGACAGTAGGTTACTTCTGCAGCCCTTGGAGGAAGAAAAATTCTCATATGCTTTCAGGAGGGTTGCTGTATGTAGAGCCCTATTAAGACCCTGGAGCTAGATCCTGTGCCTTTGCATACACAGATGTACCTCAGACACATTTCTTGGGCAATTCCTACACCAAATACAGTGTAAATTGAATTTTTTCCAGATATATGTATGAAAAATGAGTAATTCCTTTTGCTGTGCAGTTACACAGGAGTCAAGATGTCCCACACCTGTATAGTAAAACTCCTGCCAGCACTACAGCACATGTGGCTATTGGCAGGATCCCATTGCACAGCCAGGAAGTACTGGCATTACATTTCTCAGTAGATGGTCAGTTAAGCTCTCAGGACACAAGGAGCACCAGTCTTTTTGAGTTAGTACTTTTTCTATCTTGCTATCTATCACTCTATAAAGTCATCATCTCTATCTCTTAGGGTGTGTTTCCCCACTTTCTTGGGCCAGTAAAACTACTTTAGGTTTGTCCTGGTTTCAGCTGGGATAGAGTTAACTGTCTTCCTAGTAGCTGGTACAGTGCTATGTTTTGAGTTCAGTATGAGAAGAATGTTGATAACACTGATGTTTTCAGTTGTTGCTCAGTAGTGTTTAGACTAATGTCAAGGATTTTTCAGCTTCTCATGCCCAGCCAGTGAGAAAGCTGGAGGGGCACAAGAAGTTGGCACAGGACACAGCCAGGGCACCTGACCCAAACTGGCCAACGGTGTATTCCATACCATGTGATGTCCCATCCAGTATAGGAACGGGGAAGTGGGGGCAGGGATTCGCCGCTCGGGGACTGGCGGGGTGTCGGTCGGCGGGTGGTGAGCAATTGCACTGCGCATCATTTGTACATTCCAATCCTTTCATTATTGCTGTTGTCATTTTATTAGTGTTATCATTATCATTATTAGTTTCTTCTTTTTCTGTTCTATTAAACCGTTCTTATCTCAACCCACGGGTTTTGCTTCTTTTCCTGATTTTCTCCCCCATCCCACTGGGTGGGGGGGAGTGAGTGAGCGGCTGCGTGGTGTTTAGTTGCTGGCTGGGGTTAAACCACGACAAGGTTGTTAACCTGATCTTCATCCAACAAATATGCTGCTAGGACTGAAACAGGTCCCTGCCGTCCCTCTTTTGTTACTGAGCCTGTGAAGTGGCCACTGACATTGCAGAAGAACAGGACAGCACTCTACAACAGCTTGTGGACTGTATATAGGCATAATAAGAAGGTTTTTGTATTTCCTTGTATCTCAGAGAGGCTCCAAATATCACCAGAAACAGACCCGTTCAGATAGGTCACTGCTTCTTTAGGAGTTAACCAAGTCTTTCTAGAATGGATAAAAACTTTATCACATAATGAAAGAGTTAAATGACAATAGCCTTATCTTATTCTTGGCTAGAGACTTCCTTCAAGTATCTGCTCTTATCTTACTATTCTAAGTGGAGGAAGAAAACAAAGCAGCCTACACAAATTGTCTACTAGAAACACTGCAATTAAAAATATGACAAGGAATAACATGGCATTTGAAAAATAACTGTAAAGTTTGTCTTATTAAAATCACATGTCTTAGCCACAACTGCAAAGAAAGAGTCTGGATTTTCATCACAAAATTTCTATTCCATTAAAAAAATATTTTCCATATTAAAAAACAATTGATTTGCTGCAATGAAATTTCAGTAAGTCTCTTATTAAAAGAAAATGCAAGAACAAATTAAATGCTAAGAAAAATGAGAGTTAAAAAAAGAAAACAAGATGAAATGTTAGCAGACACACACTCTAGTTCAGACTTTTCTTGTAGATAATTAATATGCTTGCATTATCTAATTGAAACTTGATGCATCCTGCCACACATTGCCCCTTAACCCGTCAACACATATGGACTATGTTTGCAGGATAGAAAAATTTTGGGGAGTCATGGATTTTTATAGTGAGATGAAAATGACATGTATTTTTAAGTGAGGAAGGATATATAGGTTTGGGGAATTAGCAATGGTCACTTTAATTAAAAGCACGGCCATATGATGTGTTTACATTGCACAAGAGTATTATGAAACATATTTAGATAAATGTTTGTGTTCTCACTTTTTATACTTTGTCAGATTGCATATAAACTCTAATTCTAATAAAATACATCGTAAACCCTTGCAACTACTATGACAAACGGCCTTTTAAGTGGCTGAGTAATTCCATTATTCTCTCTCAAATTTAACTTCCCCATTAGTGGTGGTGCAATCTGATAAACTAGGGGAGCAAGGTAGGTCAAACATTTTGCTTCAGCTTATTCTAAATAGAGTGCCGCTCAGGGGTGTGGGGCAGGAGGTGGGAAATCAAGTCCTAGGATTACATTCCAGTAATTACCACATCTGAAGAACAGAAAGACTGCATTTTTTATTTCATAACACTTTCTACTAATTACAGTATATTTTCATCATTCACACATCAGAAACATGGGCCCTTGTCTTGGTGCAGAGCTACCTCAAGACAAACATGTTGCCAACATATATCCAGTAGTATGACTTGAACCTGCATGATCGTGAAGAGGATTAACAGGCATCTCCTCTACTCTTCCCCACATGCCTTGAGCATGTAACTATCATTCACAATGGTGGGATATGTGCACAAGCTTCCAAGTGGGAAAACATGTTTCTGCCTTTGATATTCCATGCAATACAGCCTGTTTACTAAATGTTGTTGGTTAATGATAAACCATCTTTCAGAAAGCTCTGTTACATTCACCATGTGAAGACAGGTTAAATTAAATAAGTGCAACTCAACGATCATATTTTAACTTGGGGAGGGAAGGACTTGCTGTTTGATACTAAATTTACTATAGAAAATCAGTGGTCTATTTTCTTCCTCTCTTTAGGAAATGTTTTGGTTGTCTAGACACGCTAAGGATTTCTCTGTCTGGTTTCACCAAGTGCCACCTTCTGTAACTGTGAATGAACCTCGCCCCCATGAAATCCCCTCTGAAACTATGTTTAAAACAACATTTCCACTGATAACTGACCAGCCAGCAAACTCTGTATTGGCCTGAAATACTTCACTAAAGTAGATGTGCAAGTCAGAAGGCACAAGGAATAAAAATGCAAGGTAGCAAAAAAGAAGCATGCTTTGTGTCTACATAAAGGCAACAAACCAGAAGATGTAATCCTGTTGTGCTACATTCATATGATGCTACAAGAGTACCACGTTTGTCTTGTAAGAGGAGAAGGGGGGCCCTAGATTTGCTTGCAGCTTACATTGTAAAGGGAGACAGGAACAGTTAAGCACACTTGGCAAATTCTGAAGGATCTAAGGATGTCTAATTTTGGCTAGTAATTTTACAATAAACTGTAGAGAGCCTTTTATCTGTGCTGTGTTCAGTGAAGTCACATCAAAGGAAAGAACAGATCGTTTACATCCATTTGGAAGCTACTTGCCATATGCCTGGGCAAAAGATACTACAGCCTTTCTAAACACCCTCTCCTCAAGCCCCCATCATTAAGAGGAAAACTTGCATACATATAAAATGAAGCTTCAGGAAATGCATAGGCAGCCCATGCTCCCCTTGTTCGTCTCTAATTCCTCAAAGTCTGCAGCCTCTAGAAGCCCTCGCACTAACCACCACGGTTTGTGCTCCCAAGCATCTGCCCAGCCACTTCAGCTCTGGGCTATGGCAAAGTCTTTACATTAAAGCAATGAGATGCAACTGTGAGACTGATACTTTTGATAAGCTGAGTGATCACCTTTGTACTGCGTCTGGACTCACACTGAGGTCACTGACCTGACAAGGTCCTTCTTGACCATGCATGCAACTCCACAGGAGAGAAGGATGAAAGTTCTGGGAGAAACCTCTCTTAGGAAGAAGTTTAACAAGAATGGAACAGAGTTGATGTGATACCATTTTCCACATTCTAATGAAGTTCTTTGTTCAGTGCTAGGAAAAATATGACTGCTTTTCACAGGAGAATATTTCTCTGTCTAAATTAGCACCGATTTTAGAGCCTCCACTGGAGGGGTGGAACAAGGGGGCTGTTATAACCTGTGGAGTTCTTCAAATTCTAAGTACTCCTCCTGGCATAGAAGAATCAACTCCACATCTAGATGTAACTTAGATATCTCATCAAATTAAAACTAAAACTGTGCTAGTTCATAGGAAAGCTTTTAGTGAGCCAAAATCAAAATCTTGGTTAAAGACAAGAAGTTTCTAATTCTCTTAGTTGTGAAGGTTACATTCAAAGTTTCAATGGTAGTGTTCTAAGAAGCAGATAGCGGAAGTGATAGCTCTGAGAAGGATTAATGGTGTCCATTCACCAGAAAAAATAAACTTCAAATCCATTTGATCAACTGAAATATCAATGCTAAAAGAAATAGAACTTAGAAATGTTGCTGTTCACAAGATCTGCATGCATTTTTGTTGTTAGAATTTTCTCATGCACTGAAAAGAATTTGGAGAAGTTCCAACATAATTTTTATTTCTCAATCCAATTCCAGAATAAAATACAAGCAGTACAATGTTCAGCACTTGAAAACTGAGCTCAAACAGACCATTCTGCGGACAACAGCTACAGTAACAGAGCAAAGATGATGTTTGAAATGATTAAGTGTTTACTGGTGCAAAGGTAGCTACAGCACATTCTCTCTTCAGAGCCACACACAGGATGTAGGCACTGGAGGTCACAAATGGTGTTTTCTAGCAATAAGCATGACAGGAAACCAGATGCTCCCCATCCATCTTTCATACCAGCTCACTGTCATTGCTGCTGAATCACTGACACCAACTACAAAGTTGAGACATAGTTCTGGGGAATGTGAATATAGATATATTGTCTGACCCAAAAAACAATCTCATTAAAAAAACCCCCAAAAATAAACAAAGAGTGATGGCCTTACTGCAAGCATATGGTTCTCTGCCTGGAATCCATTCTACACCTACAGTCACGAGTTTAGGAGTCCATCTACCTATTGGTGGTTTCCATCCCCAAATTATTAATGAAACTTGATCTTTGTCAGCCTATGTCTGATAGATTAGACGTATTTAAAATTTCAAATTATATTTCATATCTCTTCAAGTTATACTTTTCTACAGCCCTAGATATACACACAGAGCATACAGATTCAGAACATATGAATATTTCCCAATATACTCATCTTGCTAAGAAGTCTCATAAGATAAAGGGCCATTGAACATTTTAAAATTATTTCTTCTCTACTAAAAATATATTAACTTCTGTAGGTCTAAAGGATACTTATATTTTCAATAATAGAAAAATCACTTGCTAAAAAGATTTTTTCCTTATTTCCATTTTTAGAAAGGGGAAGAAGAGTTTTCTCTCTATTAGGTGAATTCTGACCCTTCATTCTTATTCATACTGAAGACAAAGTTTGATAAGTCAGGATTTTAGAATTTTGCTCAGGAAGGAAATTTTGATACATTGTATTTTAATATATTATTGAAACTAAATTTTTAGCAACAGTAGAAGTTATATTTGAAACATGAATATAATACAAGTAAAAATGAAATTATGACATACATTTGAAATAAAAATATTGACTCACTGTTAAAATGCATTTTCTAACTGAAAACAGTTCCATCAAAACTGATTTATTCTTCTTTCCTATACAACTGCATTGTTTTTCTGCTTTCCTGTATAATATTTTTACATTCCACATCTTCCAATCATTAAAGGAATTATTGAGTTAAAGGATACAGTGGACGATTATCACTGTTCACTTTTTTTTTTAAACACACATTATTCCATAAACAGTTTCCTCACATAATATGGGTGTTACACCTAATAGTCTTTCATGAACTACAGCAAGATCTTTCAGAAGGGTTGAAGACTTCCAAGGACAGAGAAAATTTCATACATCTGTAAGTAAAATAATTCAAAGTTTATATAATAAAAATGAGGTAGGGTCAGTTTCTGATGTAGGAACACATATCAGTATGATAATAGCAATCTAAAGAATTAAAAATTATAATTTCAATTTAGATCTAAAATTCATATCCACGTAATTTTAAAAAATGTAAATAAGTTTTACGTTAAAGCTGATTAAAATAGAATAAACCAAAATAAATCTCAGTAACTATTACTATAATCAACTGTCCCTTCCCAAAATTCTCTCTTTCAATACTAAAATATAAATAAGAGAGGTTTTGAGAATTAAGAATAAAATATGACCAGAAGCATTTGTTAAATATTTTAAAAAGTTTCAGAAAATGGTATGACATTTCCCCTAAATGCCAAATAAAAACAAGTATGACTATGTATACCCAGAAAGTAAGGCATGTAGTCCTTAAAAGCCAACAACAACTATGATAATAAAATGAGCTCTTCTAAAATAGCAACAATTTAAACTGTGAGCTTTTTTGGCACTGAGCATATATGAAAAAAAAGAAGCTCCAGCCACACTAGCAGTGTTAAGTTGTCACAATTTGGAAATGTAGTCATCAGTTCTGCTGAAAAACAGCCACCGAATCAGGCTGTGCAGAACAGCGCCTTTGTTGCACTTGGTATGCGCTGACAAAAGACTAATTCTTTGCATTGTTAGAAGTACTGACTGCTTCAGAACAAACTACCACTATTCAAACTTGTCCGAACAAGCTTGGAGAAAACTAGATAAGAGCACTTGAGTGATCTGTACACAGAGACAATTGAACTGGAAGTGAAGTTACATACACGAATGATCTATTGTGTGGTGCAGCTTTAATTGTCTGAAACAATTCCTTGGTCTTGTTTGTAGCAACAATATTGCATTTACTAAAGGTCTTATTTGATGAACGTTTCAGGGCATACAGCTTGCACTCTAGTGGTCTTTAACAAATAGTACGCTGGCATTGTGTGATTACAGGTACTTCGCAGATGGTATGGAAATATTAATTTCTGAAATATGCAAGCTTGTTTGAATTTAGTTATATTTAAATGCAGTAATTTATGATTTTAAATAACTATGCCACGCAATCCCTGTACAACACATGATATTCAGGAATGGCTACAGATGGAGCTTTCCTGTACAAAAAATAGATCATTATGAACTGCACCTGTTTCTACCAGCCGGATGATCTTGCACTGTAATTCTTATGTTGCACTAATAATTATCAGATTAGTATTTAACTGTTCTTACCCAACAGTTGGTATAAACTGGGGCGCATACATCCCTTGAGATTTGAGCCAGCAGCAACCTAAGCACACGTGTTACTGCATGCATACTTGTAGTCTCACCGGGATGTCAAACAAACTTTAGGCATAAAAGAGAAAAGTACGTTCATGTAATGAGGAGCCACCTTTGCACCTCTGAAGCTCTGGAGGGAAGAGGCTTTCAGGGAAAGTGAGTTTTCTCAAAGGGTAAGCTAAGGGTGGAGATTTTTATTCAAGTGACACAGAAAGAAGGGAAATGGGGGAACTGTATTCATGTTGATGCTGTGAATCTAGATTAGAAATTAAGATTTAGAAATAAAGCATAATGACATGCACACAATCAGCCAAAAGTACCATCCCAGATAAGCATAAGTGAAAATGAACATATGAGATCAGATGAACAGAAGTGGCCTTTCGGGGGACAAATTTCCAATAAGAGGGCTCCAAATGCACAATCAGAAATACTAAATAAATATGTTCCTTCTGGTATTTTTTATAGTTTATTCACTTCAGTAAAAATAATGGGTGTCTAATGCCATACAATATTTTCTGATATCAAACCATTACCAGTTCTTACTTTTAAGCAAGTACTAACTCAATTAGTTTTATATTATTTGTATATGTCTAACCTTAGTTCATATTTATCTGAATTTTCTACTGTCTGGGTACTAACACATACAATTGGATCAAATAATAGCTTTTAAAATACTTCAGTGCATCAGCACTTCTATGCCAACAGGCACTTCATGCTTATTTTTATGCTTGGAAAAAGACTAGAAATGTCACTTGACCATCTGAAACGTTATGTCAGTAAACTTCTGTAAATAAATGCATAATACTGTATTATGGCAAAATGGGCAGAAAGTCCTGCACACAGAAGGGTGAAATAATAAAATCTGCTATGAAGTACGTTCTGCATTTGATGTTTTTACCCCAGCCTTAGAAGATAAAGTTGGAAACTTTCAGAAAGGTTTGTTGGACGGCTTCTTAAGTTCTTGAGAAGTTCTCATTTTAGCTATGAAAGGGCAATTTCCTTACATGGTATTTCTTAGTACTTTTCTTACATGGTAGCTTGATGACATAAATGCCGGGAGAACAGCATGATTATGTGAATAAATGTTTTTCTCATTATAACTATTTTCACAGCATTGTAGATGAATTATTATCTTTTTAAGGGTAAATAATACTCTTCATGTGTAGAATTCTACATTCATAGGTGAGGTGTGCTTTACAGAGATCCAATTGCAATAATGCAAGTTGAGGCAGGGGTATGTATCCTAAGTTTTAAGGTGAATCTTCATCCAAATTTAATACTACTGTGATTAGAAAAAATTTTTTTAAATTCTCATCTTATGTTTCATGCCAATTTCCTTTTGTGATTCTAATTTGCTTTTATTGTGGGAACATAGTAACTGACAGCTTATTCATGAATTAGGTCCTGCATACTGTTTGCGACAGCTGTAGACTTGAATCATCCCCTGTGTGAGCAAAACACAAATTTCCTAGACGTGCATCAAACTGCATTCAACCAAAATGTGAGCGATATGACTGTTAAAACTACAGCCCCCAAGCCTTCAGCAAATGTAAAGCCTGTCATGTGAAATTCAATGTGGATCTTAATGCGTGGTGTTCTATTGAGCTACTGTACTTGATTCAAAACTAAATTTAGGTATTAGAGAATGAAATTATAACCACAAAGCCTTAAGGGGAAAAGAGAGAACACAAGAATAAAGCAATTTTTTTCTTAATGAAGTGGTAGTGAAGAACCTTTCCATATAAAAATGTCTTTTTTTTTTTTTCGTAAAAGTCTATGACCAAATTTATTCTTGATATTATTCAGCTGATCTCATTTCTTGCTGCTCCTATAGTCTTAACTGACATTGCAGCATTTACCACCTTTGAAAAAAATGGTGTCTTTGTTCACATGTGAAATGAATGGGCTTAGACATGGAATAAAAAAAAAAACCCTACATGATTTTAGTCATAGTGGACAAAAACCTCAGGGATCAAAAAGTCTACTGTAAGGCAGACTGGAAAAGTGTTCATGCACAAGAAACCCAAGTCAACTTTCTGAAGAAAGCTTCAGGGTTTCCAGAACATCACTTGAACCTGAGATACAGTATACAAACTTAAGATATGGTATAAACTTCCATTGTTTTATGGTTATATTAAAGTGCACAAAAGCTTTGTAAAAGTTTACTGAAGCTGAAAGAGTATCAGTACTTTTATATCAAAGCTTTCTCATTCCTTTCAATAAAGGGAGAGAAGTTATGTGCTTTAATACCACCCCCAGCAAGCAGATAGACATTTTCTTTAAATCAGCCATTGCTGTTAGGTGCTGGACAGAACTATGTGCTACTTAGTTTTCCAATATTCTCAGCTTTCATGACTCCAATTCATTTACTCAGAGCCACTATAATTTAGGATCTGGATGCACTGCAACCCCCTCAATGGTTGTGGGGAAAAAGCAATTAAAAACCCTACAAAAATTTTACGTATATTTCAGGTTTGTTTAGTATTTATGTGCTTTTAAATTTTTTAAGACATAAACCTATACTATCATTTACACTACACTCATAGTTACCAAATGTATTAATAATTCTGCAGAATTATTTTCAGTCCAGCAAGTTTAAGAGACATAAGGATACCTGGCAGCATAGCAAAGGGATCAGGGAAAACAATATAAGAAGCAGGGAAACAGAAGATAAGGGCAGAAGGAGTTTAGTGATGTGGGATGTAAATCCATTGGATTTACAGGGTCCATAAAACTGGACTCTGCTGTTCATAGAAGAACTTGTTTGGGTAAGCCACATTCTGGATGGCATAACTTCAAGTAAGGTAACATGTATAAATCCTATAAAATGCACTGAACCACAGTAGATCTATGCTAGCTATAACTGTGTTCCAAAGCTATTTCTGTCAAAGCTCAAGAATCACTACCTTTAGAACTGGAAAGCAATCACAGCCTGTTGTACAACTAGAGTTGGGTGACTTTTGAGTCCAATCCCTTTCAAATCTTAGCATTTGGCCTTTGTTTCTAGGGTGGGTGGCTGAAGTCCAAGATGAAGAGAGCTTCTCACACTGGGAAATTCTGGATGCAGAGCTGACCTTTTGGGGTCTTGGGCTTACGTAGTTTGTGAGCTGGTGTGGAGAGGACATAAGATTATTTAAGACAAGGATCACAGAATGGTACTACTGTTCTTTTCCAGCAGCACTGAAAGGTTAATTGTTTAAGACAGTGATAAAAAAATTCCTGTCTGAATGTAAACCCATTGAGTTATATAGCAATTCTATGGGAGCCAAGAGGATTAAAGCCTGGGAACTGCCACACTGAAATACAGACCTGAACCAATTTGAGTAAAAGAGCAATTCCGTTATCTAGCAACTCCATCACCCTCTATCAGACAGTGCATTAGGAATGTTTCCCCTTCACACTTCTGCAGGATGCTGTATCCTCTTCAGGCCCAAGGAACATTACTAGGAAGTTAGTCTGATTCAAAGTTTTCAGGCTGCCAAATCGCATTCATTCTCTGAGTATACACATGGAAGCTCCTGTCTCAGTCTTCTGCTTAAAAATACACCAATGCTATGGTTTATATAAGGCTGGGATTAAGAGAGTTGGATAAAACAGCAACACATCCATCAGAAACTGAAATTAAGCCTCTTTGAACATCTTAAGCAGGAAGGAAGTGGGTCACTCAATTATCTATGCTTAAAATTAGGCATTTAACTTATTTCAGCTTATATCAACTGCTTTAAATCATTCATGGGAATTCACTGATCATTCAAGTTAAATATCTGAAGTAATGAGAACTAGGCATCTAGAGACAGACATGTCTCAAACACACATCAGTTAATAAACAGGTTTTGATTTAACAATCAAAGATGCATCCAACTTTTTAAGGGTAAGTTCAAATTACCTGTGTTTTGAGGAGAAAGTAGTAAAACATAATACGCTTTTGTTTTGCTCAGGCCTATACAGGTAACAGTGAGAGGAGAAGAATGGGCTCTGTGAGGACAGGTGGGCTGCACAGCCCTGTCATGTTCTCATTACCACATGTTAAGGTGTAACAGAGAAATAGGAATGAAAAGTGTCAGGTATAAAATGGTGCTCAACTTCAGTGTTAATGTTACAAAGATGTTAATAAAGGCCTAATATATGACCTTACCATACGTTTCCTTAAAGTTCAGAGTAGCTTAGAAAAAACAAAGCCAGGCTAATAGATACTAGTTTCAATGAAGTAAAGTATGAATTAAACCAAGCCAAAATTATTAACATATGTATGATTAATAACCACCTTGATAATTGATTTGGTCAAGCATTATTTATTCAGAAACAGGCCACTCTCAAAAGTACTCACAAAGGAAAATCCTTAATACTCAAATATCTCAAATTTGCTGTTAACATCTATTTTTAGCTTTTTATTACAAGAGTATTTTGGGAAATGTTTAACAAGATGACAGTCCTAACGATACAAGTGTTCTTGAACTCTGTTTTTTGTTTCATTCAACCATAACAGAAGCCAGCTGCTGATGTTAGATGTGGATTGGCTTTGATCTTCACCAAAACACAAAAGTACCCTTTCTACCTTTCTTTTTAATCCCACACCTCATGGTCACAGTGACCAAAATCCAGAGAGCCTCACGTGTCTGACCTAACTGCTCGGCGAGAAGGGGTACGGAGCACACAAGAGGCAGCTCTCTGCAGACACAGAGCATTTCTCTAAAACCATATAGTTTTTTAGTATACCCTATGAGGGTGGTGACAAGATGGTTCAAAAGGACATTTGTATTAAGCTTGTATTCCCCCTTGCTTCAGCAATCTCACTGATTGCTGCAGGATCTAGCAGCTTTTCTTTCCATCACCTACTCTCCCCCATCACTTTCCCCAAGGTGACATATTAGCCATCTTCTGGGGTATTTTTCTGAGGAAATGTAGCTGTAGCCAGAAATAGGAACAGAACACTTTGGCTGATGTAAAAACTTCTGAAGCTTGTGTGATGCTTGGCTCAAGCACTTAACAGATTGCCAGATTGCAGCCAGGAAGGCATTTCCCCACAGGGCTGCCTGGCAGAAGTGCCTGGACTGTGGGTCTCCCTTGCTAGCGCAGACCCTGCCTTGCATCTGAGGCTCACCTGGAAATTTCACTTAGCAAATTCCCTGCTGCTGGTGTCCTGTGATACTAACAAAGCTTCTGAGGTCTCCTGCCTTCTTCCTGTGGCACATTGTAACCATCGGTCTTTTATCATGGCTTTAGGCTTGTTACAGCATATCAGAAGCCCCGTGCAGCCTCTGGGAGGAGGAGGAGCAGATGTCCCCTGGGCCCACCTAGATTAACTGCTTGCTACACAATTGTCAGTCTAACAGCCCAGTTGATCCTTCTCATGCTCAGGTTTCTAACCTCTAAATCATGAACCCACCATCGTTACAAGAAAAAAAACCTGTTCTTATTTTTTTATTGCCCTATTTTTTGTCTTGGCAGTACCTTCTATAGACCCACTTTCATTTTTTTTTTTTCCTCCCACACAGCAGGTCTCTTCAGAGACAAGTCACAAGCAAAATCAAGCTTAAAAAAACCTCCAAACCCTCAAATAACTCATTCTATTTAAAAAGATGCCTTAAAAACAATGGTTTAAAATGCCTTATTAACCAATAAGGTAAAACAACCTTTTTAAAAGGAAGAGCTACATTTCATGACATTACACTTGTATCTTGCAGAAGCACAGAAATTGAAGATGGAATTCCATCACATAAATTATTCATTCTCTGCCAAGGCAGTTCCCTGTGACACAAGTTTTGAATAGGTGAAAAGTTAAAAAGGTTTTAAAGTTAGGAAAGTGTAGAAGTTAGAAAGGTCTTAAATACTTGTAAATGGATGACAGAAATCAAACTTTCCCTAGCTTCTCAGCAAGATAAACCATATGGATATTAAAACACTGTTCTAGTCTCCCTGTTTATGTTTCTGTCTTGGACTGTGTTCTTTTGCTAAAATACAGTCTTTACTTGGAAAAAAAAAAAGATTAATTTTTGTTGCTTTTCTCATAACAATATAAACGAAATATTTGTATGGGATAGATTTATGCTGCCTTCTAAAAGGAGGGGTAGCATGGACATAGAACCTGAATACAGGAGATCAAAAAAATACAAACTAGATTGCAGACTTTCCTATTTGTGATAAAAAGACACACATCATTGGTAGACCAGACATGAAGTTTCCTGTTTGTTTCATTTCAGAGAACAAAGAGGTTGACAAACATATTTGTATATATAATAACACAATATTAGTCATCTTCTATCATTGAATGTTTTCATGTCACATAACAATATAATGGCAAAAAAATTAAGCCTGTACATTTTAAAAGTCAGAGGAAATGACACTGATCTGACATTTCCTTGCTACCTGTACCCTTTGTATACGTATCCATAACTTCTGCTACATCTTTATAACATGCATTTCTGCATTGCAAAGACCATTTGCTTAAAAAAATTCAAATATCTGTCCAATGAATAATAAAACTATACGTTCACAAATCATGCAACACAGTGGCCAAAGAAATTCAATTTGGGTAGCACCATTACAAAAGATTAAATCACAGCTTTGCTAGTGGTCTGTGAAATTTTGTATATTAAGAATGTTTCTGAAAAGTTTGTGAGTGTAGATTTTGAAGCTGTGCTGTGAAGAACGCATTCCTCCGGTTAAGAACTAACAGTCTAAGAACAAAGCACCAATTGGTTTTATTTGGCAAATATCACTTAGGGGTGTATTCTTAGTTAGACCAAATTAACCCCTATACATATACTACTGATAAACAATGCACATGTTATGTACTATTCTTTCAGCAGAGGCCACGTCTGCTGCACAGCAGTGCAGGTTGCATGAGGATTTCAATTTTAGATGCTGAAAAATTTCAGAAAATAATGTCCTTGAGGCTGATATTGATTTCAATTAGAGAAAAAACCCACAGAATTTTCAGGACAAGGGAAAAAAAAATTATTTCATTCCTTAAAATCTTTAAAGCCATACAGTTTTTTAATATCTCATTATCTAGTGGGTGAGGAAACTCGAGCAATGCGTAAGAGTCAGCTTCCACCTGATCTGTACCTTAGTGCGTAACTAAGGAGATCATTTTTGGAAGAGTCTATGCAAAAAGCAGAGCAAAACCTGTTGTATTTGGACTTCTTCACGACTACTAGAGCCAAATATGCTCCTCCCTCATTTTCCATGCAGGGAAAACAGGTTTGATCTACCTGTGTAGCTTGATCTGTACAAGCTAGAATCAAAACCCTGCCTCGATACCCTGTAAAACCCAGAAAATAAAGGATGAGAGAAGACCTAGCAGTATTGCACATTTCCCGCATTAAATATTTCACATTCTGGTGAAGATAAGGCTGCATGGCTGCCCCTCTTCCTCACTGCGTGCTTGGCCAACACTGAGCAAAGTACAAGGCACACCCTCTCAAGCAGTACAGCAGGTGACCACCTAGTGTCTTCCCATACCCTTCATTCTTCTGCTCTAACACAGAATTGAAACTTTTCCTTTATTCAGTTTATGCAGGATGATACCAGGGTTTATTTCATATTTTTTTCCCAACTCTTTACTGTTCCATTTAGAATAGCAGCGCAGAGACTGTATGTCTGATATTGATTATATGGTAGAATTTAATGCCCTTCCCAGACTTACAACATGACTGTTATCACGAAAGAGAATTTTATGTTTGCAGTCTTGGGAAGACTGAAGAAAACTGTAGATTAGGTCAAATAGAAGGTTTGTTTTAGATAACTTCTGTCGTTACTTCCCAGCATCAGTGAGCATGCTCAAATACATCCAATAAGTTCCCTTGGATTATCGCTAGGGTAAAAAGGAGACTCCATGCAAATGCAACAGTTAAAACACATAAAAGATGTTTGATGCCTATTAGAAAAGACAGCAAGTCTCTTTTCTGGATTTTTCCTTTTCAGGCTATTTATAATTCAAATATACTTTCCGTATTCACTTACTTAAAAACAGAGGCTCTAGCAAAAGGAAACAACGCATTAGGAAGAGGCACTGTGCTACGTAATCAGTTTTCAGCTGAGACTTCATTTACCATACTGAACTAGTTTCACAGTAAGACAACCTTATGACCAAACAAGACAAAAGAAAATCCCTTGTGGGGATGTAGCACTGATCAAGGGAATTTCTTTTGCCAGAAAAGACAGTTTCATCATGGCAGTTAGAGGTTTTCTGACTAGAAAGAAAATTGTGTTGGACAAACAATTCTGCTAGAATTGCATATACCACATTGTTATGACAGGACTTTAATTTATTTTGTACTATACTGTAGTGTAGCTCTACATAACAAAAGAAAATATTATGGGATATACTTACATTCTAGTACTGAAAGGAAACAACATCTTTACATAAAATGCTTTTCAAGTTAAATATATATTTTGCTTCCGTTTTGATAAACTAACGCTATAAGTTATCCTTTTATTTGAAAAAGTCTTTCAGTCCTTTGTCTTAAAAAGCTAGATTTAAATAGATCCAGACACAAAGACCCACAAAAATCTAAGTGATCCCAAGCCTTGTGACAGAATCCTCTTTTACAGCATTCCCATGATAGAAGACAGACACATGTTGAGGGTTTATAATTTCACACTGCTTCAACCTGTGCTGCAAATTTGAGTAAATATTCAGTTAAGTTACTAAAGCTTTTTTAGGGGAAGGTGGGGACAGACACATGACGACACACACTTACCGTGCCCAATAGGGGAAACTTTCACTTTCTAATCTTAACAGAAACACTAGCCTGTGCCACAAAATAAAACCCATAAAAGAGAACACATATATTTTATTGTAGGTCCCATATTGTTTCTGTAGCTATATCACAACAATGAACTCTGTATTTCTCTCATCACAGCATATTATCACACTGGTCCTAGCTCTTGGAAAAAGGGAAATGTAGAACACATGTGAAATAAAAGAAAACACATATGTTTTAGATTAAGCCAATCTCAAGATGTTAAATCCCAGGCCTGCTCCATAGAAGAGCAAAATGGATATTAGCACCATATGACAACTATTCAGTTTAGGACTAGGCTGTAAATTGTAACACAGTATTTTTCCTAGATAATGCATCCTAATTTGGTTCCATCTTACTTTTTAGAGACACCGTCTTGTCAACATTTATTCAGAGTTACATTCACTGCACCAGTAAGAAGTGCAGCTGTTTTTCTGGCAGCCTGCTGCTCCCTTGTTTTATCCAATGCCGAGTGAGATCATTGTTCTCATTTGTTGGGAGTCAAGCAGTGAGCTACTTAAGTCTCTTGACCTTAAATATCTATTAGGCTACAGAAGAAGTTGCTTCTATAGACACCTTTGGTTGGGCGTTCTATTATGATGTGTTTAAATATTTGACTTTTCCCTAGAAAAATTTTTGTTTTAAGTTTACTCTGCCCTATCTATTGTTCTTCTACTTTACTATAGCTGAAGAATGAAACATATAAGATTTTCATACCTTTTCTTACCATATGGATACCCACGCACAGCAAAGAAAAATATTTACCCTTATGATTGAAATTCTCTTGATAGCTTTTTATATTTTTGTTCAGACTATAAACTGGCTGTATCACTACGATATTTCTTATATGCTCTTTGGACCACCTCCCCCTCAGCCCAGGTTTGAGTGAATTATAAGAACTAATCTTCCTAAAATAGTTGTGAAACAATACATAAATATGTATCTCTTAAGAATGTACATTGAAGTAATAGACAATCCTAATTAGAATGACATAATTAGCAAGAAATATTAAGCAATTCTCTATTATAGTCAAGAGACAAAAGGAAACAATAGGACTACATAAGGTCTAATGTTTTCCCCTAACTAGGTCCAGTTGAGTATGGCTGGCGAGAAACCAGGAATTACCAGGTTTACAGCATTTTTTGATGTTCCATAATTTGTTTTTATTACACATCAAAATAAAACAGACCTTGCATAATCAATTAAAAATACAGGAAGATTAAGAGAAGCGGTTCACTTATTTTCTGGATCAAAGCTTGGACCTTAACTTGTGTCACCACATGTCAGGTAATTAACCCAAATACCTAGGTCTTCTGGGCTCCTCTGTTCCCTCTCTCCCTCTTATTTCCAGCATAACTTTCAAAGTCAAGAGCTTCCCCTGAGGAGTTCTGTTGTCAAGTAACCAAGACTTTTGGACAGTGCAAAGTTTAGTTAAAATACTTCTGACATAGAATGGTTTAGTTTGGAAAGGAGGTCTGAAGATCATCTGGTCCAACTTCCTGCTTAAAGCAAGGCTTAGAGCAGCTTGCTGTATCATTGGTTTAAATACAGGTTCTGATAACCTTTTTACAGACTTTTCCCTTCCTTAGCTATGTTCAATAATTGTGTACACCCCCTTGCAACTCTAATGATCAGAAATACTCTGGTGACTAGCAGCAGAAAATTTCAAGCCAGCACCTATGTAATTCTGATATTTATATCAGATACCTGTTTAATTTTATTCCTTAAAATGTGTCAGCTAAAGGGAGACTACCCATAGGTCTTAAACACACAGAAACACACACTAGCTAACACTTTACTAAGACCATGTATAGGTTATGTCATTTTCAGAAAAATCAAACTCTCTTTGTACCAATGAAAAATCAGTAGAAGATATGAAGAGATTATTTTTTAGGTAACACTACATCACAAGTTTCCCCTCTGAGTTTATAAGAATCATTGGTGGATGCTAGCACTTTTCAGTTGTTCAGCAACAATCCAACTGCTCCATCAGGGTACTGTAAGGAACAGTCTGCACTGTGTTCAAAGGGGTCTGTGTAAGAGCACACACTGGTGAAATTGGTCGCAGCCCAATGTTGCAGACTTATCTTCTAGCACAGAGCTGGCCCAACTTTTGGTCAGTGCTCTACAACATTATTACTCCACCATATTTATACAGCATTAAAATAAATTCAAACCTTCTAAATTTCACCATTTGTACTGGAAACATTCAGAATTTTAGTGAGGCCTATGTATTTTTCAATAGATCCAAGTGTGAACAGGGAACAACCACAGAACAAATTGCACTGCACAGAGTTTATGAACAGTTTGCAAACAATACAACAAAAAAACCTCTTTATCCTATCCATTCAGTGAAATTAAGGAATAATAAATACGTGCAGAAACAAAACTCCTTTCCAAAGCAGGCCCTTTTATGTTTTTTTGCTTAAAGATTAATTAACCAGTTCTTTAATGCTATCTGAAGTGACTTTTACAAATGAGTATCAGCAGTTCAAACTGAATAGTCTGCCTGACAGACTAGCTACTCAGACTTTGAGATTTAAACATGACCTGAACAGAATTTAAAAAAAAAAAAAAAAAATTCAAAAAGCTTCAACTACTAAAGTGTTGTCATTGTTGTTTTAAATGACAAATTAGTGGTATGGAATTCAAGACACTTAATTATCACATTAGTTAGCCAGATGGTTTATTTGAAATCCCAGCAGATGAGTATCTGATTTTTGCTTTAAGTTGGGCTCAATGAGTTAGCAAAGGCAAAGGACAGCAACAGTATGTGACTTTCTTTTGCTTGCTTTAACAAATAAAATTTTGTCTGATCATCCCCCTGAGCAATGTTTAAATAGAATTTATAGAAATAGTGGTAGCTGAAGGAATACGAATGTTCCACAGCTCTTCAGAAATCTTTGGTCACTTAGTCGTCTTGTTACCTCTCTGACACAAACTTTCCACTAACTTTTTCAAAGAAAGGGATTTAAAAGCAAGCTTCCATAAAAATAGAGACTTTTTTCTAAACCTGAAAACTGGTTTAAATAGTCTGCACCATCTTTTTTCCTCTCCCCTAAATGTTTTGGCAACAAATAAGATTCCTTGTTGGATGACTTCAGGGGTGGTGGGGAGGAGTCATGCATCAATAATCACAGAATAAGAACTGGTGGTATGACTTGGCTTAACTATGCTGTTTCAGCAGTTAGCTCTCTAGTGGCTTGTTTGAATGGTGTCAGCACATTCACAAGAGTTTCCATTAGTGTCTGCTCCAGACTTGAGAAGAATTCATCAATTTCATTTTCAAAATGTCACAGCATGTAATAACTGCCTTTGCTCAAACAGCTTCTCTTAATAGAGAATGTTGAATTCTGTCTGGTAACTGCATCCTGAATAAGTTTGTCTTGGGGAACAAGTCATTATTCTTGGAAGAGTTTCAGAAGTTTTTTGGCTTTCACAGGTTGCCTGAACTATGGACAGATACCACCTGCTCTTATAAGAACATGCATCTCTAGTGTATCATCGTACTCATGTATGAAGTATACAGACACAGAAGGGCAACATCTTTAATCCCATCCCCACTGTGAAAGTAAGTGGCAGAAACCTTGGCACTTGTTTTCTTTCAGTGGTTGAGTTAGAGGAGTTGAAACATTAACAGCACAGCAATTCATTGCCTCTAAAACGTTTCTCAAATGACCTTTTGAGAACAGAAGTAGCACTTGATGCACCCACTTAGGTGCAGTCTTTGACAGGGCTCTCTCCTCTAAAGTTATAATACTGGTACAATATGTGGGAACAGGGTGTCTGGCGAACAAGGCAACCAAAGATATTTTACATACAACCATAAATACAGTAGCCTCTGCAAGGTGATATTTCCAAGTACAGAAATACCACAATTTTCCTTTCCTTAGTGGAGATGTGAGGAACAGAAATATTAAATGACTTGTTCAAAATGACATAGGTATCTGTGGCATAGAAGAGAGTCATGCCTCATTTCCCACGTTTCAGACCACATACCTTTTGGATATCTGCCCAAAGAAGCTAAAACCCCTTGTTTTATGTATTGCTCTGATGTAGTAATTGGTATAAATTGAAAAAAACCAAAACAACGAACCTCAAAAATTCAAATCCCAATGATTTTCAATGAGACTAAAATTTTTTAGCAATGAAATAGAAGTACTTTGAGCTGTTGCCCAAGAGGATCAGCACATAGAAATATTAACACAATAAAAACATTAACTAAGATTTCCAGTAAAGACAGCACAGTTGATTCAGTTCTTGGTATCAAATAGCAACATCTGTACTACAGTAGGTGTATACTACCTCCATCACTTTTTTACTTCACAGAGAATGCAGATTATCAGTACGAGAGAGTGTATTTCTGGGTCAGGACATTAAAGTCAAGCTAATGCATACCAAATGCATCATCTATGTATTTTTAGAGTTCTGGGGTTGCCTGCATAGTAGAAAAGTTGCTTTTCCTGAGGTTATTCTTGCAGGTGCTAGATACCATGGAGAAGAACTGTAGACTATACTGTGTCCTTCTTTTCAGCTGACATACAGGTGTTCAGTTTTGCCTATTCGTGCCAAAATTTTTGAGATCGCTGTCACCCTTCAGGAGTTTTTTTTCTAAACAATTGTACCATGGTTTCCCCCCACCCCGCCAAAGAACAATATCCCTTTAAATGCAATATTGTCTAAAACCCACATGTGCATCACCTACTATGACCATAGTTTGGGAATGACCAAAGTAATCTACAGTAAATTTATAGATGATTTGCAAACAAAATTCCCTGTAAGACTCCTGTCTATTATTGCCTTGAGATCCTGAATTCCAAAGATGGTCAAAATAATCCTGTCTAGCATCATTCTGTTTCCCTTTCTCAATTTGCCCCCCCAATTCCTGACTGTAGCACAGTTTGCAACTTTGCAGCTCTCAATACGTATGAACTATCATGTCTCTCACTACCTTCTTTGTCATCCTTTAGCATATGAAATTATGCAGATTACTCCTAGCATGCAGATTACTCCTAGATAAAAATCTATGTCTGTTAAATTGGAAACATGCATCAATACAGGATGTAACATGTACCTCAAAACCACCTATTATAAATTAAGTTACAGAAACACACAACATATAAAGAAACCTGAAGTTTGCACTATAGAAGGAGCATGAAAAAAATCCAGTTCTGTTTAATATTTGAGACTGCTATAAATCTTGAAGGATTGTTAACTAGCTTTTTGAGAAAATTTTTGCACTGTGTCTTTGCTTCAGAATATCTCTACAAGTGTGCCACCTCAAGCGCAGCTTGGTTTTGCTGTCACTGGAGAGGAGAAGCTCTCCTATGTGCTTGAGAGACATCTTCATTTGGGTGTCCCCAAGAACAACAGGACATAGCTTCTACTTGGGGGGTGGGAGACAGGCTGCTCCTTATAGAAGAATGTCACTCTGAGCTGTTATTGGAAAAAACCTTTTTAAATTTCAAAAAATGATGAACAAAGATAGGACTGCAAGTCTTGCAATCATACATACACAAACACACATCCACTACACAAGACAATTTAATAAATGCTGCTTCAAAATATACAGACCAAAAAAAAATAGTGACCACCCTTGCCTTGGAAAGGACAAAAACAGAGAAGAAATATCTTGCTTATGATGATGTAACAGGTCAGTAACAGAAATAGGATTATAAAATGCACCATCAGTTAAGTGAATCATGTACTACTCTCATAAACTATCAAGTTGCTTCCCTTAAATCTTACTTGAAAGAAAAATATTGGCTTAAAGTGCATGCTGGTCTGCTTTGTCTCCAAATACATACTTCAAAGAAAAGTTGCAAATATTTATTCCAAGGGTGCTAGTGGGCAATCTTTTAAAAATGGAATAGCTACCAACAATATGTCATATGAAATAAGTATTGAAGTTACTTAATGGCAGAGCACTGGACATTTATATGGGAAAAATAGTGTCTCTAGTTTTTGAGACAGACTAGGGGGAGCAGGGGGAGAAAGAGGAACTCTGAGCTGTCAGCTCACAGGCTTTGCAGATAACTGAGTGACTTGAAGTCACAGGGAAATCTTGCCCAGCCCTTAAGACAAAATGTAATAGCTGAAAGAGTAAAGAAATCATATGACTGGGTGAAGGGGGGTTAGTTGCAGTCATAAGTGGCTTTAAATGTCATTTTTGTAGAAGTTTTGCTGGCTGTTATTTATTGGCAAACAAGTTGGTAATAAATTACGGAGCTATATTCTGTTTCAAAAAATCAAAGATCCACTATTTTTCTTTCATATTTTGTGATTTTCTTTGCAAAGCTTGAAGGCCATCCTGTATAAATTTGATTACGTATTTGCAATTTATTGTTTCCCTACTGTTAAACCCATCTTTTCTGTGAAAAAGCTGAGCCTTTGTGAGAGATGTTAAAAGAGTGCAGCTAATCAGTCCTTTTTCTGGAAGGACTCTCTCAGCTAGAAATGAGGTATAAGAACTGTGGCTTTCAAGTTCTACTGTCTAAATTGTTCTTCCACAACAGCTGGAGAAAACACTTTCAAGAGTTTTATGCTTCTTCCTGTGTGGTGATGCAGCTTTCCTCTAACGACTATTTCCCATCAATACCCACAGACACCTACCTTCTTAACCACTGGTTTAACGGCTTCTTACCACTTCCACCTTTCTGAAAAAAAAGAAAAAAAAGAAAGAAAAAAAAAAAAGACAGACTCGTTTGGGAGAAGGTTTGCAAATATCTGCACACCAGGCTGTTGAAGGAGATAATATCTCAAAGAACTTAAAATTAGGTGTACAATTCTTGTCTAAAGAAATAAACGCAAACAGTCCTCAATGTGTGCAGGCAGATGTGACCAAAATGATCTGTATCTACTATTTCCCTTATCAACACTACAATGGTCTTTACTGAAATATTCATAGCAAGGAAAAATAAGTAACTTTTTTCCATACAATATAACTGTTATGAGATTAATAGTTAATACAGCAAAGTCTACTGTTCTGAATTATCCCATATTCTTTCGAATTACAAGAAACATGAAAAAGTAAATCTTTCTTAAAAACAGCAAAACACATGAAAGCTCTGTTTTTCCAAGAGCCGCTATCTACTGACAGACATACAATGGCTCTTCTGGGAAATTTAATGTTTGCTTCATTTTCCAGAGGACTCTGGAGATCCATCCAATTGACTTAAAACTCATGCTGCATTAACAAAAGTATATTTTAACCTTATTAGGGTAAAACTTTCACCTACACATTTATTCAAAATTGCAATGAAATATTTAACTAACTGGTGTTTCCTTAGATAGTAACTGAGAATATCATAACAGCCCAGCAAATCAGTGTGTTTTAACACTGACACATACTCTAAATCACTACAAATATTGTACACTCGCTCTCACACAGCTAGTTTACTTATTTGTTATAAAGAAAAGAACAAGGACAGCTGCAGCAGAAGAGCCTGTACATGACAGTCTGGTAACTGTTCATATAGATCACCATTTCATGAAGCAAGCTCAACTTCATTTAGGGTAAAGGATGATGACATGATTCAAAAATTCTAAACTGTCATCTGTTTTTAGACCTGCCTCTAATGAAAATACAAACCAGTTTCCATACAGAATGCTAAAGATCCCCCCCCCCGCAAAAAAAAAAAAGAGAAGTGCTTTTATTTAAATCAAAACGTGTAGACTGAGATGACAAAATGTCACTGAAATGCCTTTATGCTTTTATAAAATCAGTCAATAAATAGCTAATTTAAAAAAAGTCATTGTTGATATCCTCTGATCTCATAAAATACAGATTGTTGACATCACTAAGAGAATATTAAGTAGGTAGTCTGTAAGGACTGAAGTTGAAAAGTGCTAAAGAAATATTCGCTGAGTAGTAGGGATACTATCTGCAATCAAAGGGAAAGAAACATTAAAATACCTATTTCAAAACTTTTTTCCAGCTGAAAATAGAAGCGTGTTCACAACCAGAGGATTTCACTCAGTCAAATTAATCATACAGAGGAGTAGATTAAGTTTAGATTAAAAAGAAATTCTTATTATCCAGAAAGGTCAGTTCTAAGACATTCATGAACAAGACAGCAAAATGATCAGGGTTTATAGAGAATCATCTGATCCATGAATCTACATCCAAATAGCTCAGTGCTCTGGCACGAAAAACATGCCCAGCCCAGAACCTCAGCTACAGTTTGTGTGGCAGCCAGGAGCACTACCAAGGTTGGTCTCTGTGGCTCTTACAGACTCAAAGGGGAAAAAGGGCACTCTAATCAGTTCATGTTTACTAGCATCACTTGTTTATGGAGTGTTTGTGCCACTACTTAAACACAACAGCCAGCATTTCCTCTCCCTCCAACAAAAAACATTACAAATGCATTAATAATAAGATTGATAACACTGTTGTTATGTTACTAATATTACTAAATATGTTAATTAATGGGTTTTTTAAATGTAAAATGCAGCAAAACTTTTAAAGCAATATATCTTAACATTAGAATGAGATGCTTCAAATTCAGTTTGTCTGGCTAGAGCATGGATTCAAATTTATTAATTCCATTTTTGTAAGAGGTTCCATATTACAGGAATACAGGTAAAATAAAGAACGGAATTTAAAGAAAGAGGACAAGACCAAAAGTTAGGTGATCAGTTCAAATCTAAGTGGAAATTCACAATTAATTTAATTCTTAGAAAGCTTTTTATGGTCTAAGAATTAGAACCACTTGGGCTTGCTTGGCTGCTACAGCAGTTCAGAAAGATATGTTGGATACTGATTTGGGGGAGTTAGTAAGAGAGAAAGGACTAAAGTACTTAATGTAGAATGAAAAAAAGAACAGTATCCAGAATCTCTCACAAAAAAGATGCAACAGAGACAATAACATAAGTAGGTGACTATTTTTATTTCCGCTACTTATTTGGGAAGGATCTCAAAGAAAAATTCGGAATTCTCATGTTTGTATTTTTCACTAGAATTTTTATCATGCAAAAATCTGAAGATGATTACCAGCAATGTTTTTATAGCATTTAGTGAAAATAGCTTTACTTCTACCTCCAATGCATAATTATAATTTTTTTAATAATATGTCAAGATTGTTCAGCTACTGTAATGCTTGTGTTGAAACATCAGACAAGTTCATCCTATGGTTTATGTTTTCTTTTCACTTTTCTAATTCATAAAACACCTCATTGTTTTTATGCAAGAAATTCAAATGAGATGTTTAGTGGAACTGATACAGAATTTTTCTATTGCAAAAATCTGTCTGATTTTCTGCATTTACTACTCTCAAAAAAGCAGTTACTTATTTAGTATTTGCCAGTTTTATACTTTTACATTAACTAAAGCTACAGGTATGACCTAAATTCAACTTAAAGTTTTAATTTAGACACTAAGAACTTACTTAAATCTTTCATTTTAATTAGAAATTTTATTTTATAACCTTTTTAGTTAATGAGAACATTTACCAGTTTTAAAAGACCGTAAAGACCATACAGACTTCAAAAAATCTTAAAATTACCACATTTTAATTAAACTGTGCATGCAACTAGACTTGTAAAGAAACAGCCATTTTATACACTCTAGTTTCATTTTTAAAACAATGAACCTGTAAACCACTAAAATTAGAAATAGCTCGTCATTTCATTGTAGAAACCATACGCTTGTAACACAATGAGAACCAGGTTTCAACATGCGCATTCAACATTATAAATAAATATATGCCCTTATCAGACCATAAGTATTTGATTGTTTATTTTTATACATTGCTAAGAGCTTGTTTGGAAATTTCTCGTACATAGATATGCATATATTTGTCAGTGCAAACACTAAACACCAGCTTGTTAGCTATCACTCTTTCTTTCCCTCCATGAGAAAATGTGCACAGAAACAAACGTACCCTTTCCTCGCTCCAGCTTGCCAATGATATGTCACAATGCACTTTGTCAGAGCAGAGAATCTATCTTTCATTCTGCATTCCCAGACTTTGTGTAAACTCATTTTGCAGTATTAAGATAAAGTTTAGATTTTGTAAACAATATTCATATAAAAATGTGAAGTTTATAAGTATGTAAATCAACCTTTTCTCTTTTCTGTGCCAGCAACTGCAGTCAGATCAGGAGCTTTCACGGACAGTCCTTTCAGGCCTCATTCACTGCTCCCATGCACTATGTTATTCACAATTTATCCCTGCATTAACGGGTAACAATAGCATCAGCTGATTATATGACAAACCAATGGAGTCATTTCATTCACTTAAGGGTAGCTTAAAGTCTTAACTAGTGGTTTTTTGGTTTTGGACTGAGAAAATGATGTGGAGGGAAGGCTGGATTTTACTATTTATATGCTTTCTTTTGTATAGGTGATGGATCATTAACAGAGACTGAGATGCACACATTTTTTGAAAGTAAAAAAATTAACATACACAATCCAAGGAGGCAACACAATAACTCGAATAGCATCCATTCACACAGAAAACTGAGTAAAATTAATCTGTCTATACTGTAGATATTCTATGCTTCCATCTGTATCTGGTCTTTCTATAGATGCCTGATACCCTGACTCCTGTTGCACTTCTCCAAAATCTCATGGCAAAGAGAAAACTACTGTTTGTCTTTCAGCTGTCTCACCAAAACAGCCTGCAGACAGCTCTGTACCTCCAACACCACTAGAAGATGCCTGACAATACCACTGCAGTTTTAAGGTGATTTGTCCAAACAGTACCAGAAGAAACATCCATAAACAAGGTGTGCAGCTGCCCAAGGTACAGGTGCTAATACATCTCATAAGCCTAGTCTCCACTAGGTTATAAATGTGACAAGTTACAAAATAACCTGCCATTAAGCTTCCTTCGAATGCATAATTTACAGTCAAAGTATTCAACCTTTGGTCACCCACACTGGCAGCTGCTACTTTCAGCCTTCACTGTATGAATCAAGTCAGGGCTGAAATGTCTCATGTTACTGCCTGCTACCACAAGAAGGACTCAAATCCAGAGGCATGAAATTTCTAGTAAGGAGGGTCACAAGAGTTTCTGCCATTCTACTTCTACCATTAAATTTTCTACCTCACTTTATTTATTCATCTTTGGTGAGACAAGAGGTCACTGGTAACATTTCACTAATTCTCACTGGTCACCAGGTTGGCATACACAGCTGACAAAATACATAGTTGTCTTTTTTTTTTTCCTTCCCTTTCCCCCCCCCCCCCCCCCCCTCACCAAACATAAACCAAAAAACATTACCTTTGTATTACACAAGCAATCCCTTCCCTGCATAATCTAGAGCTGTAGTCCTTCCATCAGTCTTTCTCACCCCACTTTTAAAGCCTCTTCAACATTAAGGAGCTCCATAACTGCATGGCAACTGGCTGTCTGCCAACCAGCTGCAAAATGAACACCCCTTATATTGACATTAGAGGTACCTTGATCATATTCAATAAAGCACCTTTGATGTTAGCACTGTTGGCTAATATCATGTTACAGGGTCTTGAGGGAGAGCTTATGGAGTCTATAAGACAGATCATAAAGCCAGAAAGGACCCTTTAGTGTTGGAATAAAAGAAAGTTTGTGTCTCGTGAGGTCAGAGTAGTATTTATAGGTGAGAAAATGTCAAAATACACACATAATCTATGATCACCATTTTTTGCGTAACGTTTGGTGAACCACAGATCCCACCTTGTCTAACAAATACCAAGTTGTTTTCTTCTGTTATCCAACCTTAACAGAGAAGTCCCCAGAGGACACTAAACAACCAGCTGTGCTTGGGTGCCCTTCTGTCACTCCATATCCTCCTGACTGTCACCCCATATCCTCCTCACCTTCCTTTGCTATAGCAAGGCAGCTGCCTCTTTCTTCCCCTTTCTGGCACGTTCTCAGAGCAAAGTCTGTCACCCTGCCCACAACGTGGGACTTCAACACTTGGCAGGCACAAAGCAAAACTTTTAGTGCTCTAGAACTCTGGGCTGTCTGGTTTAGTGATACCTCTTTAAGTACATGAAATTGTAAAAAACAGAGACTGACAGGCCTTCCAAAGGTTTCTGAGACAAAAGGGACACTGGCCCAGGAAAAAAAAAAATAATAAAAGGTGCAATACACAGTGCCTTGTTTCAGCATCCTCAGTGCTGGGGAATGACCTCTGGAAGGGTAGAAATCTTTCCACATCCTTTACTGAAATAGGGAAGGTTTTCTAGGTTTTGGTGGCAGTGGTGGTTTTGGCTTTTTCACCCTCCTGCTTCATTAGCTTGTATGCCCAGCCCTGCAGTAGAAATCATCTCCACTGACAACTTGATGAAGTCATCATCTTTTCCTCTTGAGTTTTCTGTTCTGCTGTGGGAAATCCCCCAAGGGTACAGGCTTCTTGTCCGCTCTTTCAGGTGTTGCAAAATCTCACCTTTCCCAGCCCTTTAGACCTGGAACAGCACCTGGTTAAATGTTATGACCTGGAAGATCCCTTCCAGTACTAAGCTTGAGAAAACAACTTCCCTAACATACTAGCCATCTCATTTTAGTCTGGGCCAGGTCTGTTTATAAGCAGGTAAAATGACCCTACTGGAGGAAGCCAAGATGTTGTAGTATCAGGCCTGCCTCAAGCATTGGCTATCAACCGATGCTAGCGAAGTGTGTAAGTACCAGGCAATCACACAATGATAGTTTTTCTATTATACTCATCTAGTTTGCAATAGCCAGAGGTTTACTGGCTCATAGATCTGTAAAAACTTCTCTTCCCTCCTTTTTTAATAAGAGAGGGAAAAGGCAGAAAAAGGCTATCACAGATCACTCACATAAGATACTCTTTTTCATTTTTGTGAAACTACACAGACACAGATGGAGATCATCATCATCATCTATTAAATGCTGTATTATGCTCTCATATTGGCCTGACTTATTCAGCAAGGCATAGTCATTCTATGTCATACCTAGCCCCACATGAGATATTTGACATTATTCTGTTCCTTGGGCCAGCTCCTCCCTCTTTCTCCTCCTCTGTCTCCCCAGCTCAAGGACCGCTGCCTCTTCATTCCTACCACCCATCCACATTCAGTGATATTTTCACCTTAGGCTCAGCACCTTGTGCACATGCAGGTCTGCCATACCTCCCACTCCGGGAACATTGATAGCACAACGCTCTCCACTTCTGAACACCGAGGAGAAAAACCCTCAGACCTGCAAGCTCTAAAATACGACTCACTCTATCTTATGTCAAAAAGACGCTAAAAATGGACTTTCAATAATAAAAATATTTCCTTGTAAATCTGCACACTGGGAGGAACACCTCTATGTTTA
This sequence comes from Harpia harpyja, assembly GCF_026419915.1. Classification (NCBI taxonomy): domain Eukaryota; kingdom Metazoa; phylum Chordata; class Aves; order Accipitriformes; family Accipitridae; genus Harpia; species Harpia harpyja. The sequence continues at coordinate 20,852,442 of NC_068950.1, read as the reverse complement.
TTTACCAGCTTCCTAGATGAGATGGTTAGCCTAATTGTTTTGATACCATAAGGCAGATATTGTAAACTAAATAACAGATGTATATACTTCCTTCAGACAAGAACTGTTCAGGTTATCACATTGCATTGAACCAACATCCAAACATTGTCTCATGAAATAATCTTAGCAGTGAGAAATCTCCCAGTGCCACAGCCTCCAAAAGAAGCAATGTCTCTCATTTCTGCATTTCTCTATCATTGTGCTCCCTTTCCAGCTACATTCTTTAGGTGAACATATTTTTGCAAGTTATTGTACATTGACTTCAATAAGATTTTCTTAAAATGTCATGTTTTCTTTGAAATAGAAAACTGCAGAATAACATAATCAGAAATAAACGATGATCATACTACAATCAAAAATATTTTTAGCAGAAGAAATCCCATAAATGAGTAAAATCTCTAATTTGTGAAAGAACTGATTAGCTACTCAACTCCACAAAGTTAAAAGTGTAAGATCACCCAAATGTTTTATATCATGACTATGACTCAGTTGCCTTTTAACAGTGTGCATTCATTAAATCATTAAAAGCTGTCAGTTCTTATTAAAATTCTTTAAAAAAAAAAAAGGGGAATAAAAAATTGCCTGATATATAAAAGCAAGTTTCTTTAGAAAAAGAGGAAAGGAGATGTTAGAGCAGGCAGCAAATTATACAGGTGAAAAGAAAAACAAATAGTACATCCAACAATGTTAACTCTATAAATTAATCTTAACCACCCTTTCCAAATATTCACTTTGTATGTGACTACTTGAGAGGAATGAATTCAGTCGAATGTTCTCAGTAACTCAATACTTGGGTGTTGTTGTTTTTAAAAATTAATCTTCCTAGACTGTGTCCATGGCCCCTTGGCAATCAGTTCCATGAAAGAGTTTACAAGCACAAATGGTTATGGAAGGCAAGTTCAAAGGCACACGTGTAAGTATTCAAGGAAAGTATTGAAGTTCAGGCAAAAACATTTGCAACAGGAGTACTTATCCACTTGAACAGAAGCATCATTGCATAGATTAGCTGACCATCCTAATTCCAACAGCACACATCAATAGCTTCCACAGAACACCTGACTGTTAATTCAGACAGACAAGATATTTGTCCCAAACAACTCTAATACTTCCCAAATAATAAATATATATTGGTAAGCAATTTTCTGAGCATTAGAAAACACTTTCGGTAAGGACGATAACACTTAGGAGAAGGGAAAGGGTTATAGTTGAGCTGTAGTGGAAAAAAGGGATAAAGAACAGTAACCCCTGGAATTGTCATTTTCACTATACTTAAGAAGGGATACAGAGGTATAAAAAGGGTAAAATCCCATGACAGTATCAAATTGCCTGGACCTGCAATAATCATTAATGATTTTAACTGTAAAAAAAATTCACATGTACATATAATTATGTCTCTAATAGTTGGTCCCCTTTCTAAAGGAAATCAAGGGTCAATAAATTGCATAGCTTAAAGAACATTGATTACTACTCCTAATTGTGAAAGCTCATTAGAGATCCAAATGAACAGCTGAAACATCCAAAGAACCCCAAGAAAGTTACTTGCAAAGACAGCCAGTTTCCAGGTAAGGCAGTGTGAGAGAGAGTTTGAAAGAGCTGAAGTTCTGATACTTCTAAATAATTTAACAGATTTGAGCTGAGCCATAACAGAGCAACCAGTGTGCTTTCAACGTTGTATGAATAAAATCAGATCTTTTAAAAATGCTTTAAAAGTTTCCTGCATTTTGCTCATTTCTAAATCTGATTTCTAGTATATACTAAGCTACAATTTTAATAATTCTGGCTTTATACATCTAAGCTCCACTGCTGCTAAGACAGAAAGAAAACAAAAAGATCCTCCTCATGTTAGGTAGGATTTGGATAAAGGGTTAGGAGCAGAACATTCCAAAAAAGTTTTAAGCATTACTGTTCCACGAAATTTGAAGGTGTTGCTAGCTTATATGAGACTTGTCTTTCATTACAGGTATTACATGTTGAGGATAAGATGTCTACTTTCATTTTCCTATTAAAGTCTCTACAATTTACATTTATAATTTTTTAATTTAATTTTCTTTCAATAATCCTGTAAAATCAAAGGAGAATTAGTGATTTTGCACATTGCTTATGTCTGACAAACATTAATAGGCAAAAAATAAATGGTATTTATTTGAAAATTGGATAAGAAAAAATTTTAACAACTAGAAAGATTTGCGGTATGGATATTTAGTTCTCATTTTTTTGAAGTTCCTTTTTATAGTTACAAGTTAATATGACAGTCACATTTATGTTTACAAACTGCACTTAATTATTAAATACTAAAAAATGTTATTAATGGAATTTTGAAAGGTAGCACACTTGTATTCATTAATATAACTACATTAAAGGTGAGGATTTTTGCTTCTTCAGTGCAAAACAACTTTTTTGTTCACATAATAAAAAGCTGAAGCCAAACAACCTGGGTTTTCTTTTCAAACCTACCATATGTTTTTCTAAAATAACAAATTTAACCTTCAAAGATGTGTATGGCATAAAAGAGGCAGTCAACTGGTAGTTTACTTTGCTTTTTATAGCCACATTACTCTCTATTTTCACTGAACAAGGCCACACATGCTATTTTGAAGTCTGATGACTCCGGCCTTTTTAGTGTAAACCCTCAGCCCCTCCCTGCCTCCTCCCCAAATCCTCAGACTGTCCGGTGACTTGAACAAAGTATTGCTTTTTCTGTGCAAGCATCTCTTTCCTAACTCAACAGCTACATACTTATCCAAGCACCGCAGCCCAGCCTATAGCCTGGTGAAGGTAGCTTGTCATTTCCTGTCACAGGATACCCTTCTAAATTACCCTTTTCTTTTAAGAGTTCAGCAAATCATGTTTCAAGAAATGACCATTTGTATTTCCTTTTTGATTTAACATGTTAAAAATAAACACCAGCCATCCTTCTTGTTAAATCCAGAGCCAGATGAGGGTATTGTAGATCAAAAATAAACATAAAATTATTTCTTCTCCCAGCTATAACAACTCACATTTGAAGTTACAAAAGAAAGCAATCTTTAGGCTGGATATTTTTAAAGACATATACGAAAGTAGAAAAGGGATTTGAAGAAATTGCAGCAAACTATTTCCCCTACTTTTAAGATTTTATGTTGGAGCGTGCATTCTTGATTGATAAAAAACAAATGTCCGCAAGAATGCTTAATATACCTCAGATTTAAGCTTTAGTAATCCGAGGTGTTGAAAGTAAAAGAAGTTAAAGTTACAGACTTTCACACCAAGATGTTTTGCCTTGGCGTTCACAAGGTTTTAGACTCAGATGAGGAATTGCCATATATGCTGTACAGTTTTCACTATTCTCATCTCAGAGGAAAAGTTATAGCCTCAAATTCTATGCAGTGAAATTGAGAATGGAACTCTGTGAAAAACGGGTCTCTCACTTGAGTGGCCAAACCAAAACCTTTTAAGCAATAATAGACTTAGGACAAACTAATAAAATATTTTATCTGATTTGCAAATTAACTAACCTTTATTGAAACTTCATTTTTATTATGGACAGCTTTAAACTATAAAGGTCTTTTTTAAGCCAAAATTCTGAAAATATTTACTTTTCCAAAAAGCTCGTTGTTTTCTTACAGCAAATCAGCTATTCTTTCACATTTTCCTTGACAGTGAAGTCAGGATACCTCTTGATCCATCTTATTACCAATTCACAGGTCACTAACAATGCCAGCTTGCTGGAAGACAGCTGGGTAGTGTGCTACCCAGCTGGGCAGACTCAGCTGCAGCGAGCAGGCTGAACTTGCCAGGATACAGGCTGGCCCACACCACACAGGTCACTGTGCAAACATTAGTTTAGGACACATGCTCACCCAGAAAAGACATCTTATACAATCCTAAAAACCTTGGCCTAACAAACTGAGGACTTCAGTGCAACTTCCCTATCTCTACAACTCTGGTCATGCAAATACATCAACACACGTTTAGCCTCTTATATGTGAGCAATCCTATTTATTTCCAAAGTTAAGCACATGCAGATTGTTTCACTAATTTCCACACATAGTTAATTTTGTCTGTCAAGATGATTTTAGAAGTATCTAAGGTTTAAATAGAAGAAAGTCATTAGTAATCACCCATGCAAAATTACAGCTTTAAAATAATTATATTCAGAGGATTAAAACAAAAACACAAAGTGTTCAAATTTCTCCCATTTCTTTACTCCAAACAATGCCACAAAAATAGTAATATTCAAAAGTCTCTTTTTGTCAACCAGCATCCCTAATTTCTGAACTTTATTTTTTTACATCTGTTTTATATCGACCTTTCACTACACTTGAAACTCAAATGTGGTGGCGGGACTAAACAAATGGTCATTCTTTTCTAAATCATAAGGCAAAGTACTGACTGCATATGTTCCTTTGTACTCTTTATTCCCTTTCTGGTGAAAAAAGGACAATAAAAGTTCAAACCCCTCTACAATCTACTTCAGCATAACAGCATCAACGTGAAAGGTAAAATGTCTCATGCCAATACAAATATATGCATACATTTTAAAACAGGGATGTCCTGCACAGTCTCTAACATGCCTCATTAGTTCATCTAACTTGTACTGTTAAATCTGCTTTAGTGTTTTGGTCAGTTTCTGAGGTCTCTAACAAGGTCTCCTGTCACAAGAGTGGACTTTTTTTTTTTTTTTCTTAAATTTGTTGAAGGTTATTGAACGTTACTCTGAGTGTGGGAGATTCCTGGTTTTAGAGAATGACACAGACAATTTTCCAAAAGTAAGCAAAAGTATGGCTTTGCCACATGTTGATTAAAGTTAAGAAAATCTGCGAAAGTCCTAAAATCAGACCATGGCTACAGTAGTGTTTTCTACCTTTACTGGTACTGTCTAGGTCTCACACATGACAGATCTTCATTACATTGTCTGTTCCTTCATTATTTATCAACACTCCGGTTTTATCCCCTTTCTTGCATGAGAGGCTCATGAAATTGCAGAGACTGCTTTTCTTCTCTGAGGTAACCAAGGTCATTATTAGCACACTCAAGGGAGTAATGCAGCGCCCTGTGTACTTACTGCCTTTGCTTATGTTTGGTAGTGTTGAGATTTCAGTAAAAGCATTATTGCTGCAACAGTAAACTCCGCAGAGGAAAATGTGATCATTGGTGTTTCTTTTCATTACAAAGTGAAAGAAGAGCTTTAGGGTAAAATATAGCTTTTCCAGTAAGCTCCTTTCCCAACTATACAAAAATGATGCTATAAAAACTACAGTGGCTTTTGCTAATTCAGTGACTGTTAATTTACCATCAGATCAAAAGGTAAGATTAGGTGTTTGAACTTTCTCTTTTCCCACTGCTGTATTTTAACTAATTCCATCAAACAAAATGTCAACCTTACTTTCTTTAAACAAAACTCATAACTTGCTAAAAGAAAAGTTGAGCAGTTTTCTATTTGGATCCAAAGTACAATGAGGTCAGTAAAAATACTCTCATTAAGTTTAAATAGGCTCTGGCTCAGGCATTTGTATGGTAATAACTGGACAACCAAGAAAGATAGATATCTTTTATAAAGCTAGGAGCATTTTACATCAGCTTTTTCCATTTATCATGCTAACATATGGATATCAATGACTTGGAATACAAACAAGAGGCATTACAGTATTTCACTGAAGGGACTAATATCTATTGAAGTTCTTAATTGATTTGATGAGGGACCTACATTTTTTAAACTCAGGATACCTAAACAGATGAAAATCCTGTTGTAATATATTGGATGAATATGGACTTAAACTCAGAATAATTGCAAACAGACATTCATAGACGCCTCCTATTTCACCTTTATCTTTAACTGCACAAACCCCGAATGTTCTGCTGGTTATTTCTGCCCTTCCCTGTCCCTCCCCTTCCATGTCCTCAGCTTTTCACCTACACCAGAAGTCAAGCATTAATTCCAATAGGGGTTAATAAGTGAAAAGTCATAACTTTGGTTTTTTGAAAATTAATGCCAAACAAAATCAATTTGGATGAGTCAATTTTTAAATATTAGAAGATCTAGCTTTGATTCTGAGCATATTTCAGCTTTAATTTTGAATTTCTTCAAGTGAAAATTTTGTAAGGATGTTTTAGTTAAGTAAAAAACTTGAGGTGGTCCTTAATTTTAAATCACGAAAAATGCCTTTGACTTTAATAAAATCCCACATGCAGTTAAGACAATTACTATGCATTACACATCCTAGACTTCATCACAAAGTTTTATCCTAGTACTGCATTTCCACAGTAAGCCACTTACCCATGTTGGCATGTCAGGTTACTGTTGGTTATTTTTCTTTGCTCATGCATGCAGGTAAGTAATTAGTATTTTAAAATTAGTGCAATCTTTAGTCATAAACATGTAACATTTACCACACTTATTTTAAAGCCAAAGAAGTTGTCAATGCAATGTTAATGAATGCCTTCTAGTGTGGCTAAAATAATTTCTGAAATTATGGAATGTGTATTAATGGGTATCACCGTGATTGGCATAAGATGGCTAGAGAAGACAGCTAGAGTGAGCAGAGGCTTGGACTACAATAACTAGCAACATTTGCCATAGACTAATTCACCTGCTGCTAACCACATACCAATAAAAATCACTAAAATGGCAGCTAGACTTTCAAATCCACAGTGCTTCTGCATAATCCTCTCTTGGACTGCAAGCAGCATGCAAAATAAATACACTAAAAGCTTACCAATGCTTAATGCTAGTCATATGAAAAAGGATGCAAAAGAGTGGAAGGGTAGAATCAAAAAGCTTTAGACTTCAGGAAGTTACCTACAATTTGCAAAGTGAACTTTTTATTTCAATTGTGGTTTAAAATTATTGTTAAGGAAAAAACCAAGGTGCTGGTATGCTCCTCTTCGAAGAGGTCCCAGAAAGCACATAAACACTTGCTCAGAAGCCTTCACTCACTGTTGTCCAGATTTCCTTTTCCCATCACATTCATTTTGTACCTCCCCTCCATTTTTCAGGCCTCCCACTTTTCCTCTTTTATGGCTGTAAACCCTCAGTGTCCTGACATTTTCTCCTTAGTCATCACCCTTTTCTATTGAGAAGTTTCTCACTACCTTTAAGGCTCACTCTTTGCACAGACAGCTTCTGCGCTGTCCCCCCCACCCCACTGCCAGTCAACTGTGCTAAATCCAGACATTCCAGATGCCACAGATACTTGTCCATTACATTATCTCCCTTCAGCCCATCTGCTAAAATCAAATTTACTGGATCGGGAACTAAACAAATGCTTCCCCTTCCCTGGCCTCTGGTAGCACTAAGCCAGCTTAGGGTCAGTAATAACAGCAGAACTTTGAACTCAGGACTTTTGGTTTTGCCTGAAGATGACCAACTCAACAAATTAAAATTAAATGAGCAAATGAGCTCTCCTGTCATATTAAGTACTGTTAGATTGTTGAAAAATATTCCCAAAAACTCGTCTTTGCACTAATTTAGGACCTAAAATGCCTAACGTTCAAGCCCTAGAATGGAATCAGAACTTGTCAACGAATAAATAGTAGCAGTAAGTATTTCTCAATGCAGTTATCTTTGTAGTCCTCAATAACCACACTGCTATTTTGTATACACATGCACTACATACCATCTGCTGATCTTTATTTTAATTCACCAGGAAAGTTCTGTGTTTAAGTTGGAATTTAAGTGACAGAATCAGAACAAAAGGAAAAGGCCAGCAGCATAAACTGAATAAATTCCAAATATGACTTGTAAAGGCAGACAATATAAAAGCTATAATCTTAGTTTAATCCCCACACTTTTTAAACATAGCAATTACTAGACATCTGCTGGTAACACAGCCTTGCTATTGGATAACCTTCATTACCCTGTATTTTCCTGACACTCCCCAAAATATGCCCTATGGATAATAATTCATTCACGGTTCAGCCCCATTATTAGCTGCTAATTCAAACAATCAAGACAAAGACAACGAACAGATGACCTTGAACAATTACCCACTCACTGAACAGAATTTATTTCATGCTTTTCAAAGACTTTACTGCTTTCCTGGCTTCATGAGCAGCACTTCAAAAATTAACAAAACGCAAGCAAGAAAAGAGCTGCAGAATAAAAGGAGATTTGCTGGGGTACCCCAGCTCCCTTAAACATCATTTGCTTGCATTTACAATATAATGGCTAGTGCCATATATTTCATTTTCTAAGATTCAATAGGGACCTAGACAGACTAGGTGCAAAACTCAATACAATTGTTTTATTAGACTGAATTTGTAAGCTGTGTAATTATCTGCAAGAAAAGTATTGGGAAACTTGGAATAAAAAAAAAAAGAATTAAATGCATATAGATTAAATGAACAGAATTCATGCAACTGTTGCAGAAGCAGATGCAATATCATTGACTTCAGTGCTGAAGCAGGGCTTCAAATATCTGAGGCTTCTCTGTGGGCTGTCAAGGAAATATTTCAAGCCACAGATTACATTTTGTCCTCATTTGAGCTGCCATAACCTGATGCCCTTCTTTCTGATTGTAGGTAAAATCAAGTGCATAAGATGAACTATTATTGCCAAATAAACCTAATCTCTACTACTTTGGATGATTACTTGTCTTGTTTATTTTGAGAAATTATTGTTCTAATGAACATGAAAGGGGATACGGCTTTTTAAATTATTATTGTTGTAATCAGTTTTTGGACATTTTGTCTTCAGATTAAGATAATAAGGTACATAGAGAAGTGTAAGAAGTTGTTGACCTTTTCTCTGTACCTCAGTTCATTCTCTCTTAGAGAGTCTAGGAGGCCCCTTGCAATCCATCTGAAAGTCAAAACATTCAGGTTCAGCTGGAAATAGGACTAGAATTACTGAACAGGTAGGAAAATGAGGTTGAAGCAAAATATAGGAAAAAGGAAAATGTAAATGAGAAGTCAACATGAAAAGTAAAAGTCAAAATGAAAAGTCAAAGTCAAAAGGAAATCGCTGTTTTCTGAGGTGGTTCTGAGAATGACATTGTCATTGAAGGAATATAGCTGAATTTCTTAAACACCTGTAAAAGTGAAAGGCAAAAAGAAGATATTAATAAATGAAATAAAAGTGTAGAAAGATGCTACAAAATTTCCCCATGCCATGATAAAAAATAGCTTCTAAACCCAATGTATTTATTTTTATGCACTAATCACAATGACTTTAAAGATGAGATTTTTTAACGTAAAGTTCCTAAGAATGAATAACCTTATGAAGTTTAGGGCAGGATAGTTAGTCCTAGTTCCAGCCAAACAATCTGAAAGCCACAGGTAAAAGGACAACTATAGCTCTCCCTGATCTTAGAAGGTATGCAGTCTGCAAATATAAAACACTCCAGAAAAGGTGGAGTGGAAAAGGATTTTCTTTTCCAATGGAAAGCACAAGACTACAATATCTTAAAAGAAAACTATTTGTGTCAACACGGCTTTATAGACTACTTGAGGCTTCTTGTTGAAGCTATTCTCTCTGAGCATACTTTGCTTATCAAGAGTGCCTAATAAAACTTCTAAGATTTAAGTCCACCTCCCAGAAATGAGGTATATGTGATGAAATTTCTCTTCTAGTTCCAAGCAGATTTATTTTCAACATTTCCAATACCTGTCTAAACATCCTCTTCAAGGATGGCACTGAAGTGTTAGCACAGCTCCCTATAATGTACTTTTCTAGTGTAGTAACTGTAACAGTGGCTCCTTCATGAAATCCTCACTTCAAGATTGGACATATTTCGAAAAGATAGTTTTGGAAGCATTTTCAGTAACAATATACTGGATTAAATTTGGTATAGTCTCTTCTGGCCTCAAAATTAATTAATTACACCAACATTCCTCCTTCACTTCTTTTCTTTTGGTCATTACACAACCCAACATTTGGGATTTTCATTAGGAAGTACAGATTTTATATCTAGAACTTCTCTAGAAATGGACATCTGACATTTCCTTCCCCAGATCAAGAATAACCTCTCAGGTCATAATCAAGCATCTACAAAATAAATTTGTTATCAGGCCTTTGTAAGAACAGTATGCTTCGTTTATGTTTCAAAAATCACTCGTGTAATGGATTGTCAACATAAAATATTTACCTGTGGATAAGCCAACAACATAATCTCTTGGCCACAGGTCAGGAATGGCCTTTTCTAATGCATAAATATTCAAATTATTATTTTTGAGGGGAAAGTTTGAAGTACACTTGTTATTAATGTCTATACAGACCAAATTAATGCAACTTGCCTGAAGCTCATGTCCTTGTTCATTCAGGAACTGAAATGTCATGTACAGCAAGATAGTCTTTTCTTCTAATTAATGTGGTCATGAAACAAATGAAACAATATGCAAATAAGAGCTATGATGATTAAAGAAAAAGCTGTCCCTCCAGGAACAAAACACTCTAAATAAACTAGTTTCATATAGTTGGTTTTGAAAGGCCCATCTGTTAAAACAAAGTATTTTGCTTAAATTACATCTGGTTACTAATAGGTACTGTGTTTCAATTATTTCAGGGAAACTTAAAAGTTTTTGCTAGAGCTCAGGTCCAGAATGAACTGCATAACTGGGTTCTCATGTGTTTAATCTTAGATGTTGGGCCAAGCTCAAAATTAAATTCACATTTCTGTTCGCATCTGAAAAGCCTCCTAAGAAATTCAGTGTGAATCTAGATAATTTCTCTTTATGAAGTTACACAGCCAAAAGACATACTAAGGAATACAGAACCTCATTTTTAACCTTTTAATCTTGTGATTGCTACAGAATGCCATAAAGCCAACGCAAAACAACCAAACTTATTTACGGAGTGAAGGGTCCTTACAAAAATATGATTCTAAGAAAAATTACTGTTTTGCATCAGTGGTTCCATTATCATTTCATGTGTTTGACCTAATCTCCTGGAGCTCACAAGAGCGAGTGAGTGTCTTGCATTATTTTAGAAAATACCTATTTATTAAATTAATGTTAGAAACAGGGCAGAAAAGTGACCAGATTCACTAACAAGAATTCTAATTCAAGCACTTCTTTAGCCAACTAGTTCAACAGAGGATGGTGTCCCCTTTCAGACTGGAGAGGGTCAAGCTGGTTACTAACACCTTCACAGCAGAAATTAGACCTTCCTCCTTGTTATCCAATGGGAATTCTGACAATGGATCTACAACCTTTTTCACATACTGGACCCTTCTGGGATCGGACACCACATCCTAGAGTCAGTAATATCCTGTTCCTCATTAAAGCTTCACAGAAAACAGTTCCTTCATCCTGTGACCCTGGAAGATTTTATGTTTTTAAAAATATTCCATTCCAGTGATCCCTTTCAAGATGAAAACAAGATGAAAACAAGACAATGGAGAAGGTGACCATTTTCTGCAGAAAATCCAGAGAGTGAGGGCACTTGCCTGACATGTAGGAAATCAACATTTCCTGGAATGAATCAGGTGCAACAAGACCTGGCATGCAACTTTTTCCATCATATGCAATTGCTCTGACCACCAAACTGTGTTCTTAATTAGTTTTGTCTATCTGGACACAAAGATCTTTTCCAATACAATCTCCATCAAAACTGTTATACTCCCATGAGAAGTTTTAATGTCAAGTTATTGGTATTTTTCAGTAACACATACTTCTGCTTAACTTGATCTTTCAAATGAGACTATAAAGCCCCTTGGAAAGTTGCAGATCCAGAAAACAGTGCTATTAAAGTGATAAATAAATCATTTTCTGTATAGGCAAAGATGATATTTTGACAGAATAGAACTTTTAGATGCAAGAGAGCTGTCCAGACCCAGGAAGTACTTTGAGAGCAGCAGAATTTTTTTCTTCTCAGCTGCACTGTCAAGCAATCGAGCGTTCAGACCTACTAAGGCCTAATCCACACAACTCAATGGAAGAGCTGAACTTCACTTACTACCTCCTGCTTTTAATTTCTTGTTTTTTCCCAGCTCCCCATCACATGAAAGCTTATTTTTTTTTCTTAAACTGAATGCTTTTTCCTGCTTATGTTTTCTCTCTCCTTCCTGGAGTCATGACTGTCTGCCTTCATCTTCAATGTAGTCAATTCCTAGTTGATACCTAAGACTTTGACTACAATATATTCCTTTTAATGGAAATAAACAAAGCTGCCTGCATTTTCTGCTTCTCTCTGCTTCTGATACCTCCTCGATGCCGCCCAATTCCTCCTTCCTCTTTTCTTAGCTTAATCTCTACTTCTATATCCCGCAAAATTCATTTACTATATCATGTATACCTTTATTCCTTATTATCTTGCTCTCCCTACTTTTATTTTCATACACTGTCTTCAACGTCCAAATTTGTTTTAGATTGCAAAGCTTTAAGGATTCTGCCCCCCCCCCCCCAAAAAAAAACCCCCCAAAACAAAAAACCAAAACAAACTTCCATTCCTTAGCTTTATAATGAAGCAAAATATGTTTGGTCATTTGAAATTAGCAAAGATCATCGCACCTTCTGAATGGTGGATACCAACTTGAATCATTCAGTCTTTTCTCCCTGAAGCTGAGTGCTAAATTCCTGAAGCATATTTAGAATTTGCATCTTTAGTTTTGCCACAGATGTATTACATCAGTGTGTTTTCTAGTTTCCTATTTGACATGAAATCTCCTGTATACTGAACATTTGTAATTTTAACCTACTGCAGTCTGACTTGAAATATTTCTTGTTGATGATTTTTTACATCTGCTCGCTGCAATATAACCTGTACCACTGCAAGGGACAGAAATCATCATTGTCACGTTTTTATTTCATATATTTTCTATGTGAAGTAGAAATTATAACCATGTGTAAGAAGCCATTGTTGGTATAAGGAGGCAGTTTTAGCAAAAAAGATGTTTTTTCCATTGCTTTGTTGCCCACTGAAGCTCAAACATTGTCTGGCAACTATCCTCAAGGGCGATTGTCTGGCCAGCTTAGCAGTGGGCCGCCTGCCATCCTAACAGATGGGCACCAAGTATAAGTAGCCATAAGACCCTATAAGTGCATTTAGTGTGAAACTTGGGGCACAATTCCCAGCCTTGATCACCATATGGCTTTTCCATACTGAGTTTGTGATAAATGGGATGTGCAGTGCTAACCTAACTTTGAACATGAACAGCATTAAGGAAAATAATAAGGAGAATAGCTCCCACCATGTGATAAGCAGGGGCTAAGTTTGGAATTAGCAGGAGCAGTAGAAGAGTAGGATTATTATACACCAATGCCCTCCCCACACTTTTATTTCTGTTGATCCACTAAGCTTTCCATGACAAATTCAACTTCTGAAAAATGAGGAAATCGGCTCCTTCACTCCCTCGATACTCCTTTTACAGGGAAAGAGAATGCAAAATTATGAAAACCAGTGCCTTCAAGAAAAAAAAAACTTGAATTGATTCACTTAGTCTTGTAATTGAACTCAATCTACATTTCACAGTAACTTCAATATTGAATTCTGCAGGACAGTTTCACAAGAGAGGCTCAGGATGTCATAGAATCATTTACCGCACACATATTAATGCTTTTAGTCTATATTCTTATTGGATATGGAAAGCATTTCACATCCCCTCAGCACACATCATTTCAGACAACTGCCATATCTGATCTAATGCTCAAGGAAAAAGGAAAGCCAGCAGAACCTACAAGTATGTTTGTGGCCACCATCTTTATTCTAAGTAATTCCAAGTAGTGCATGCCTCAGTGCATGTGGATTCTAGTTATTGCAGCAAACACTTGAGTTTGTTAACAGAAAGAATTGAAAACAAACAGTAAAGTACTGAAATAGGGATTTAGTTCCAGGAACATGAATCTTTTAAAAATTCATACATTGGTTTTAAGTATTTTTAGACAGCACTTCTGAGTTTTAGTTATTGACAACAAAAGATGCTGTTTGTGACTTTTGAAGAGTGAAAATAATCTAAATTTATCAAGTCTTGAGAAAAGTATGAGAACTCTGATGAAACATTCATCTAGATTTAAGTGGTAGAAAATCACATGAAAAAGAATTTATCTGGCTTTGTTCTTGCCTTTTCTCTCTATCATACTTTAGGGTGGAGTTCATGGTTGATTTACACCATTCTAACACCATGCTAGCAAATGGAAAAGTCCCACCTTTCCCATCCCCAGTTACATATTTCTACTGGAAAGGGCAATGCTGCCTTTCAGTGAGGCATGACTTGAGTAGTTTAAGGTATTTATGGAACCATTGTCTTAGATAAAAAGAGGAAGGCTTAATCTAGTATACACTAATACAGATTTTGCTGGAAACAGTTACAGCTGTGCAGCTGAAGGTCTAACACAATATATCTCTCTAGGTTCAGTTCCCAGATCTGAAAGAGCAATAACTTTTATAAATAGTCATTTGACTTTAGTTGTTTTCCAATGGTATTCAAATAACCAACTCTGCTGGCATGACCATTTGCAGAAAGCAAATGTCAAAGTTGCTTATGCAAGCTTTTCTGGAAGCACAATTTAAATCTGGCCCTCCAAGAATTTTGATTGAAACGTTTATCTAATTAGGAAGAGAGAAAACTGACAGGAAGTATTTCATCAGAATCCTGAAGCAACCATAACACAGAATCAAACACAGTCATGCTTTTGTTGACATATATGAACCCTTTCTGAATTAACTTCCTCCTTACCTGAAAAAAGAAGAGTTAAATTAGTTCCTATTTATGTATTGGTTACTTAGGCTACCAATAGCTTTTCTCATTTATGGTTACATATGATTAGAGCTCATTATGTTAATTTCCTCTTAAGAAGATTGGATCTTTTCATTTTAACTATTAAGATATAAAGTCTGAAGCTGAATCAAGTTATGTTTCAAAAATCTGGGAATTAACTGGGCAACATTAAATGGTATATTTTTGCAGACCTCTGCATCAACAGGAGGCTTCAAATGCTTATTCAATAGTTGAACAGGTGAGAGAGACAGACAAACCAAACATACCAATAGTATGTCCTAGTCAACATCAGAGTATAATGAATAATGTAAAAACCCCTTGGAAATACAGAATCTGTATTACAAGTATTAGGAAATCAAATTCACAACAGAGAGAATGTCTTTGCTCTTCAATTGCACCTCTTGAGAAATGAGTCTAAAAGTGCACAGCTTCCTGTTTATTATCTTTCAGAAACTTCCAGGTCCGATTTACTCAGTTTACCTGAAAAATATTTTTGTCAGTTGTCAGCCCCACAAGACTGACCTTAAATATGAGAGTTAAAGCATAGGTTCCTTCTGATGAGTGCAACTATGAATGCAGCACTGAAAATCACAGTTGGAATCACCATTACTTCCCTTTCATGATACAAATTACTCCATAATCTGTCCATCATGAAGACTTAAATATGCCAAATTCGTAACGCAGAAACAAGAAAAAGGACTTAAGATGAAACTAGACATGACTGAAGTAAAAATAAACAGCAAGAAATGCTCTAATAGGCATTTATCATCCTATAAAGGCAGAACTACTGTCCTTCTGATAAAAGTGAAGTCACAAAAGTTACCTCTTCTGGTTATGAAGAGAGAGAGAGATTTTTACAACATAACTAACCTGCAGAACTCACTACCTGCAAGTGATTAGACAAACCAAGAGTTTTATTTGTTTAATGGCTCAGATATTTGTCTGGATAGTGAAATTAAAGAGGGTCTTTACAACAAGAGGAAAGTGCTCATCAACCCACCGCTTCATGCTGTAATTCACAAGCTTGGGTGAGGCCAGGGCTGTGCATAAATTTCCCCAGTGGTCAGCTGACTTGCAGAAGTTTCTGATGTTGGCAATTACAAGAGCAGCGAAAGCCACATGCTTCTCAGCTACATTTACAGGGTTTCAGTTTCTTCACATTCTCCACTTAGCTGAGGTGTGCAGCTTCACTGCCAGCATGGGTTGTGATACAGAGCAATACAGAGCTGTGTGACCCAGCCCTCTGTGTCATCTGCAAACCAGCACAGTGCACAGGCAGCTCTCCAACACCCATGTGGCCTCAGGGGTCCAAATCAGAGTACATTCAGAATATTAGCCACATTTTCAGAACCAACCCTTTTGGAGAAAGCAATGCATCTTTGATTGAAATTGCATTGCATTCTAAACTATTAGAAACACATTTACAAAGTTATGGTCATTGTAAAAGTCTCAAAAATGCCTTATTTCTGCTTGTGTTTGCTGATGTGGTTTCAATCCTTGTCAGCCAAACCAGAAATGCATTGTGATTTAAGCTTTCAACTATTGGGATACAGTCAATGGCCCAGCTAATGCTGACTCTGGCTCCTCAGTGTGTTCTCGCTCCTGTCACAACTGTACCGAGGGTCTCCTGAGCACTACTCATCTGACCCCTGACATAGCCAGGAGCTGCAAAGTGGTGGGGCTCACAAAGGCTGCGCTTGCCTGGCTGATGGCAGTGCTGGGCCTGGGGCTCTCCCTCCCTCTGCTGCCCCTCTCCCTGCCCCAGCAGTTCACAGCAGCACTGTGTCCCCAAGGCATGCCGACATCCAAAATGCTATAGGTTGCTACTACTCCTCACAGGTCCTCTGACAGAAAACACAATTCAACCCTCATCAGCCTTTGCAAGCCCAAACCAGATTCAAAATGGAAAGAATAGGGGGATTCTGGTTTTTGTTTGCTTGTTTTACAGTATTCACCTCAGGTCATGGTTTTATGTAGACTGCTGAATAACCTGGTGTCCATAGTAATTTAAAACAGGAATGAAACTTTCTAAAGCCCTTTTGGAAAATTAATTTAAGAAAAAATATTTCCTTATTGGCTACCTTATAATAAATTGGCAATGTTTTAAAACGTGTCCAGATTTTTCTCTAATAACTCTTGCTGTAAAGCATTAATGTTAAAGACACTGAATTTAGAAATGAATGCAATAGAGATAAGGTTTTTTTAAAACTATGTTTCTATTTCAGTTCTTCTCCAAATTTTTTATTTTCTAAGGTATTGATCATTTTTCAAAATTGCAAACTGGACAGTGTAGTGCCCCTTTCAGATTCCACTTTTATAATCCACAGAATCTTTGTATTTAATCTTTTGTTGGAACCTAAAGTTCTTTGATGCATGCACATTATTTTCTAGTGATTGCCACCACATGAAAAGGGTGTTAATCCTCTGCTAATTAACAACTTGTTGAGGTCAACAGGGGTCAGCACTTTACATTTTTGGATTTAGTGTATTTTTGGTTCATTGGAACTACTTGTTCTTATCAGTTCAGCGATTCCATCATTTTTTTCTTGGTGTATTTTGTTCCATATCAGCAATAGCATCCTCTTGCAATCTTAGCCCACTAAGAACATACTAAAAGCTTTTGATTTGACATGGGATCCAGCTTGCTCGTATTTGAGTAGCCATAGTACCTACTCCACAACTACTTTGATTACAAAGCCTATTGCTTCGTAGAGTTTAGGTGTTTTATCTAGTCAGGAAATGGAGTTTCCACTGCTTTTGATAGTCATACTACATGTTTCATTACATACAGCATTCCTCAATAAAAATGTAATACAATATTTCCACAAAATCGTTAACAGATTATAAAGGATATAAAAATTTGAAAAGGTCTTGTCACTTTTATTTATCAAGTAATATTTATTTATATAAATATTTCTTCATTACCTTATTAATCTGAAAACCAGCTTAATTAACTTCAGACAATTCTAACTTCTTTCACCATTACCTTCACTGAGTACAATGTCTTACATAGTTGAAACTCTATTAATCAGATTTCAAGAACAGATCTGTTTCTCTTTTCACCTGATATCAAGAATAAAAAAAATGGTAGCTTTCCTCAGGGAAATGACACATGCCAAAAATGGTCTTATCTAAGCAATGTTAACAAGATCCACCTTATTTTTTCGTAGCATGTCAGTGAATTGTGCTTATTTTCTGAATGACCATGTAACAACCTTTCAGAGTACTGGTGAAATATAACTACACTGGCCTATCTGTATTTTCTTAACAAGATTCTGCAACTTGAAGAAAAGTAGATAGCAAGACAGTAGATGTTTTGTTTTGCATTCGGTTCCCACAAACTGGAAAAGGTGCATGAGAACAGGCATCATAGAAAGAGATTAATAAAATTTGATGGGGTTGGGAGAGATTATGAATAAAGAAAAAAAAAAAAAGGAAGGGCATCAGAAAAGTCCATATCCATATAGTAATTAGGAAACAGGTCTAGCCTTAGTAATCTTGCCAGTGAGCTCCACAATTTTATCACACATTGTATGAAAAAGCACTTCCTTTCCTAACAACTGAATTTGATTTTTCTATCTTCAGATTAGGTTGAAGACCTCTCTCATCCCTTGCAAGAAAGACAAGGAACGCAGGCATTCCCAGTCTCTCTTCTCTACAAGCTTCTGTACTTTGCAGGTTTTTTCCTCATGACCCATTTCAATTCTTCTGCTTTCTTAAATAATCATTCCTAATCTTTGCAGTGTCCTTCACCCAACACCCCTGCATTTACTTGGCTGTTTTCATCAGTATTTGAACACCCATATTTATAAAATACCTTAGCAAGGATGAGGAAATTATCTTTGGAAAAACTGTTTCTTAGTCCAGTTTACAATTAAAAGAAACTGCATAGAAAGAAACAAAAACAAAAAAAACCCCAGCACAGCCCCGTGGCTGTCACTAATAATTATAATTCCTTCAAAAATTCTTTAAAAACATACAAAACCATCTAAAACTGAAGTGCAGACTTAGCCACATACCCGTGTAGACACTGTGACTAAACATGTTATGTAAACGTTGTCTCACAGACAGCACTGTGTAGATGATAGACCATTAAGACAGTTTACAAAGGGAAGTGAGTGATCTTACCTTTTTGAATCTTGATTAAAGGAAAAAAAAATTGTAGAAATGGTTTGGTTTAAAATGATTTTGTTATCTGCAGCTCAGTAAATTCTTAGCACAACAGAAGTGATTCATGATCCAGGATATGCCTATTTTTTGACAAACGAAATACCTCCAGGGTGCTGAAGTTCTGCGGCTCTTACTCAGCCATTTGAATGATGGGAGGATGAAGGTTTCCTTGAGGTGTCCTTACTGAGTGCACACCTTTGCCTCCTGTTAAAACAAGGCACTGATTATCTCCATAATTATTTCTGAATTGTTGTTTTGACTGTTGAGAAGAAGCAACTTCTGATCTGCATAAATTCCATTTATGCAGATACATGTTAAAATTAAAATAGCTGAAGAAACACTTGTCTGTCTTTTCAGTATTCTCTTTCCAGAACTTTATTAAAGAATTTCCCCTTTTTATTAAATTAACATCACTTTTTATTCATTCTGCTATTCATTTGTGGTAATAGATTTTCATGCAGATAAACTAGTAGTTCACTTGAAAGTCAGTTCTTTCCTTAGCCTATTAACCAAGTAAGAATTTCAGTGTAAATATTGGCATTAAAACACTGCTATAATTTCAGTATTTGAAGAAGTTGTATTGCTTGAGGAATTGAAGTATTTAGATAAAGTTAAATTAGGCCACAAGAAAATATATTTTTTTAAAAAGATGATGACCTAAATGGTGAATTGTGACAGCAGCCAAGTAAACTTAACAAGAAAAAGCTTTGCAGAATATTGATTTAATGCATCACTTAAGCAACAGAATATCTCAAACCCGCATTATCCATGCTCTATTTCCCTGTACCTTGGACAGTTTATCTATTCACCTCTCTCAAAGGAACAAGCACATATTTCTACATGAATTGTTTGTCTATGATGTACAGTTTTTAACAGTATGATAAAACTAATCTTTAGTATAATTCTACTTTTGTGGAAGATACTCATTTATAGAAATTTTAGCATACGGGAATTAAAAAGCTACAGAAATTTAACCAAGATATCGTATACATTAATTATTGTCTTTACTCTGTGAAAATGCATCACTGCAAAATAAGAATTTTCACTATGTCAAAAGAATGTAAACTGCATTTCAACTTCATTGCACAGAGTTTCTAAAAACCATTAAAAGAATGCCAAAAATCTGATACAAAATTACACCGATTTTAAATTGTGACTTGAAATGTTGCATTCAGGACAAAGACTGTGAAGGTAGCGCTGTCTCACAGAAGGAGGGACAAAAAGCAGGAAACAGTACTTGTTTTCATTTTTGTATTCTTTTTTAAGAAAAAAGTGAAAATATACTTCTTTGTAATAGTCTGTTTCATTACCCAAAGTAAAATCTGGTGCAGTAAAGATTATTTCAGCCAAAATTAGCCTTTATCAGTGTTATGCCATTTAAAATGCATGAATGACATCTTGATGGCTAGAGAGGCATCCCATCTGAATTCTCTGATTTCCTCTCTGTGGCTACAGAGCTGGAGCTACTGCTGCCCGACTCCATGTCACCCAGCTGCCACGTCAGGTTCTGCACGTAGACAGGACTGTTTTCACAGCATACGCTTAAATAGCTGTACCAAAGTCCTACATGAATGATGAATATTATGAATGAGGCCCTTTCCTACACGCCTGTCCTGAGGAAGCATTTAAACCACTTTTTGTCCAATGGTTTTGGTTTTCCCTGATTAAGCACTCAATTTTATGGAAAACTGGCTAAGAAGATAAGAGTTACTCAGCAGGTGGTACAGGAATTGCACAGGGTAGCAGAAGGCCAAAGGAAACTCTGATTTTCATGGCATTTTGCAAAAACATGAACAGTCAGAACATTGTCCCCAGAACAGGGTTTGAATCACTAGTTATTCCTAACATCTTCAATAATTCCCATCACTTTTACCTAGTCTCAAAGATATCTTACCAGAGACCAGTGAAGAATATGGAGGTAAATTCAGTACTGATGAAACAAGCCATAGCTAAACTCCTTTTTAAAAACACCCGTTTCAGCAGTAGAAAAACTGTTTTAAAATTTCAGATCTCTTCTCAGTCTTAGAGGAGATGGCCACAAGGTCTTGCTGATTTCCCTTCCTCCCTCCATGCTGTGGTAAAAAGCTCCCAAGCTATTTGTAGTCTACCCTTTGTAATATCTGCAAAGCAGATTTAAGGAATTACAAAAGTTACCTTCTGGCCAGTTTTATTTAACTTTTACAGCTAAAGGATGCTTAGAGCATCATTGGAGCCTATTTGACCACCCTTAGTGATCTCTCCAGCTGAGCAAGGCAGGGAATAAGACTCATCTGTTCACCTCATGTTGATTTGTCATTTGACATCTGTGTCAGAGCAACACCCTGTAAGAGCAGACACTTTGATGCTGCTGCGGCTTTATCTCTGTCAGAACTAGAGCTGGATGGACTATTTACTATGAATAATTTATTCAGCAGATTTCACCCTTTCTTCAGTTTAAGAGTTCTCTATACATGTCCTAATTAAAAGAGATAATTGGCTTAATACTCAAGCACTTCATTCTTACTTGTTCCCTTTGTCCAGAGATGTCCTGAGTAAAGGCAGGTGTGAAATCCTGGTGCCACTTAAGACACTGAAACCCACTCTCCTCCTTGATTTCACTAAGGTCAGGATCTCAGTCAAGGTTCCTCAAGCAAGAAACCTCCAGTTTAGATTGTGATATGCCACAAATGAGGTCCATAATTAAACAGTGGGAAGGAGCAAAAGAAACAGCACGAGGGACACAGTAATAGGATATTTAGATGCCATCATGATGGCTCTATTAAAAAAAAACCAAACGAAAACCAAAAAACCCCCAACAAACCCCCAAAAACCCCTACAAGAGAGATTACTTAAAGTAGGAGGACATTCAGGAGGGCTCAGGGTAGGATTTTATGCCCCTACAAGAGTCAGACAAATATGTGAACATACTTTGGTGACTGCAATTATTTGAACAAGTGCAGTTTGCATTTACTTCCCCTCTCTGCCCCTCCACTTTCCTCCCCTCTGCCTACACCTTGTTCTTTAACCAAGATCAAAACCCTCTTGGTAAAGCAATTCTTTGGTCTTTAGTGTATAAGAATTAATTAATCAATATAGAATATATAATACAATATATAATTAAAGATAAAATGTCATTACTAGAGTAGCAGTTCTATTCAACTATATAATAATCTATTTCTGAAAGCATCTCTACCCTGCATGCACCTAGCAAGGATCAGTGCCTGAAGGCAGTATTGAACTAAATTCTCTGAAACATCTAGTGTTTTGCTAGCAATATCAAACTCCTCTGCTCTTCAACATTCAGTACTAAGCTATGCTGCTTAAATTATTAAATCCTTTTAATTTAAATTTTCATAAGCTACCAGAGGAAAAATGCACATCCTTAAAGTAACAGGTCTGGCTTCTTGCAAAGAAAACTATGGCATTAGTATTACTTTTATGCAGCATTAACTTCCCTTAAGAAAAGAACAAAATAAATTATTTCATTAAGGAGTAAAATGTGGAGAGCAGATGGTTTAAAAAAAAAAAAAAATCCTTTTCGAAACTATCTTGGTTTAGGACCACCCAAAATTGAAACAGAAATAGGGAAAACTACCTGCTATCTTAATGCCTAAAAGACTGAGACATCAGACAAGAATAGTGAGTCAAAAAATGGGACATCTCTTTAGATCAAAATTATTGAAAAAGAAACATCATCTCCAAGATTTATTATATTGGTCCCCAAACAATACATTACTTTGAAAAAAAGTTGTAATGTATTTTAACTTTAGTATATTTTTACTGGAAAAGAAGTTGCAACTGCTCATGACTTGTTTCCTTGTGATGCTTTAATCTCACCAATAATACTGCACTTCTGTTGCAGACAGTGCTGTACGGGTGAGACAGTGGAGAGAATGCTCTATTTAATTTTGTTACGTATAGTGTGAAATACTTAAACATTCATCTATTTCCTCTGCGAAAAGAGAGATTATTTATCCCAGGGAACGACTATTCAATAAAAAAAAATTTCAAAATTAGACCACATATGACTTTTCGATCAAAAGACTTCTACATTTGAAACGTGAACTGCTAAATACTGGATTGCACAAAATTTTGATAAGTTTCAGATTTTGAAACTAATAGAATATCTTAGAGCAGAAGGAAATCAGAATATAAAGTGCCAGTTGCAGACTTCTATAAGGAAATGACAGTTTAATAGATAATTTATAAGGTATATATATTTATATATTATTACAAGGTAATTGGGGATGAAAGAACTTACCTGAAACCAGAAAAAGCTACCTAACTTTGTAATAGTAGTCTGAGGGAAAAATAGCTGTTATGGTCACCAAGTCAGACTGCCCCTACAAAGTCCTTCATTTTTTTGATAAAAATGGGACCAGTCAAGTTTCAGGCCTGTGTATTTTAGGGAAAACAATTTGTTTATACTGAAAGGACTTATGGGAACAAGTGACCAAAGAAAAGGGATAAAAATGGGAGGATTCAACTAAAATTGAAGAAATAGCCCAGGAAAAAGAAAGCATCATTTAAAAGAAATCACCAGACTTTCTGGAATATGCAGATGTGCTATAAAAATTGTTCAAGTATCTTTCATTTCAATGGTACCTTAATGGTTACAAGGGATTTTATATATTTTAAACTTGAGGTATATCAACTTAAAAGCATGGTTAGTTCTAGCTTTGTTGATCAAATCTTTCTGGACATGATAATTCTATGGCATTCTAAATACGGCCAAGCTCTAAAACATTCGTATCACTCAATTTCATCTGAACATTACTGCAGTCA
Organism: Harpia harpyja; assembly: GCF_026419915.1. Classification (NCBI taxonomy): domain Eukaryota; kingdom Metazoa; phylum Chordata; class Aves; order Accipitriformes; family Accipitridae; genus Harpia; species Harpia harpyja. The sequence continues at coordinate 20,828,836 of NC_068950.1, read as the reverse complement.
CCAACCCACTGTTTACATAATGTTCTGTTTTACCTAGAAATTTTCTCCTGCAAATATGGTTGTTAATGGATTATATTAGTTTTCACTTGTATAAACTTGTAAAAATTTTAGAATGGATTAGCTGAAAATCCTGGATTTTTTCCTAATGTTATGATTTCACCTGAATGAGATGTTGATAAGGTCTGAATTCCTCACCAACAGTCCTGTAACCAAAATCAGATTTACAAATATGAAACAACTAATAGCTCAAAGTATGCATGAATTTCAGTACATATAGTTCAGGAACTTACTGAATCTGAGATGGTTTTTGTAGTGGTTAAATTGCAGCCAGGTTATCTAAGCTATCCACCAAAACTTGACCCTAAACAGAAAGAAGGCCTGCAGACAAAACAGGAATAAGTTCTGACTTTCACTGGTAATGGGATACCAGCTTCCTCTCTGCCTGCTGAAAATATTCCCAGTATCTCATGTGGGTTCATTCATTTTATCTACAAAAATGTTAGAGGAGACAGAGAAATGGGAAAAGACTCGGCTAGAAAAAAAAACACAAACAAAACATAAACACCCCCCCCCCTCCAAATGAGGTATTAACAGCTTTGCTGGTGATTTTTCTTTATGTAAATGGTAGATACTGCAGCCTGGCCAGCTGGTTAATGTACAGCACAGATGACTTGCTCAGACAGCATTTCAGCTAGTTTCAACTCCTCCTGCTACAGGAGATGAGAACAAACCTTCCTTCGCAGCCCTCCTGTACCAGATGCATTTGAAAAACTACTCGTGTTAGCTTAGGGCTGTTCGTAACTAGGGTGTAAAACCATTTCCAGAATATATGGACACACTGCAAGTGATGTGCATGTTTCCAGGCCCTGGTAATTCCACTCCGTGAAATGGCTTTTGGGTGCCCTATGTCCATTTGCTTGCTCTCAAAGATTTTCAATGACTTTGCTTCTTCCCTGCCTTTTTCCAACTTCTCCAGTATCTCCTAGGGTTTTTTGACTGATTTCTTCTTTTCTTATGCATTACCAACATCGAGGGATTTTACCAGCAGTGACTAATATAAGATTTAAACTTTAGCAGATACCACCTACTGCTGAATTATAAAAAGCAAAGGTGTGTAAGAACAGCAAGAATTCTCTGGCAAAGTTGCAAGCAAATTCAGAGTCTATACAGTGAAGCCCAATTATTTTCCATAGAAAGAGAAATGGAAAGCCTTAAAAGTTCTGGGCAACATAAAATCTACATCATACACCCAAGAGAATTGCATTTGACTTTCTAAGGAAACAGTTAAGATGTTTTCAGAAGTATCCATTTATATAATGCAACACATCAACACACAAACTGCATAAGTGCGTTTATTCTAAGTGTTTTTGAAAGAAAATTTATGTGACTTTTGCCTTTCTAAATGTAGCATGCTGCTAAAAAGAAGCCAAGGGGCAAATCTCCTCCACCCCCTAAACAGTCATTGAGCTTTGATTTACACAAGAAAAAAAAAAAAAAATCACTAACTGTTTTGTAAACTTGTTTGGGAATGCATCCCATACAAGAGGATCAAGGCCATCCTACTTTTTCCCCCTCACACCAAACGCTCACCAATAATTCCAAAGAATGAAAAAGAGCTGTTTTAGTGACTACCATTTCTAACTTACTTCAGTCGTCTCTTAGTTCCTAGAGTTCCTGGCCAGGGGACAATGAAAAATTCTTAGGAACAGGACCTCTATTACACAGAAGTGTCTTTACCAATCTTTGCTAGATCATGGAAAAAAAGCCCAAAACTCAAAAAACCCTAACCCAAAACCAGAAATAGAAGTCTATTCTGTCAATGGATGGAGTCATAGAGGACCACACAGCTGTAACAGTACAGTCTTCAGACTCTGACACCCCTGTCTGTACAACATCATCTTGTCTCACATCTTAAGGGTCATCACAATGATGGCATTTACAAAGTAATGTTATTTTCCATACGGTGGTAATTTTATGATGCTCTCATTGTCTCTTACAGTCATGAATTCTTCTCTAGTAACCAATAATGGAGAAAGCAGCAGTTTAGTATTCAAGGAGAGGGAACGTGATATAGCCTGTCTTCATTTTGATTTCTTTTCAATAGCGATGATATGGAAAATAAGTTGTCTGTTGAAATACGTGAATACTTATAAAGATGCACTTACTTCTCTCTCTGCAGACAGCAATAATGCCAAGTATTAATTTGGTCTCTGAAATACTGTAAGAGTCACAAAAATGTCTGCTTGTATCACCTAAGTCTGATTCATGGCTCAAGAAGTCCAGGTAAATAATCATTACTCCAGATTCCCTAAATTTTCCTGAAATTCACTCATGATTCATTTGAGGAAAGAGCTAAACATTACTAAATGAATTCAGATGTTTGTTCCCTCTCTTTAAATAGCTTTTCAGCATTTTAAAATCAGAAACTGACATTCATGAAAAAGATGTATTTAAGACAAGACCATGTACTGGTCTTAAAACCAAAGAGTTTACTGCTCTCTGGGGTAAGGTTTCTTTTATTAGTATTTCTTCCCACTTTAATTGAATTAAACAACAACAAAAAAAGTAACCAAAATTATGAAGACCACCGGCACTGCAAAAAAAGGAAAACTTCTCCCAGGGTTTTCAGTTCTTTCCCCTCAGTGTTCTGGAGTCCAGATGTGGAAAGCCCAGTGGAGCTGAAAACATTTTCGGAGGGAGGAGAGAAAGTTTTGATGCTACTGCTGCAGCGTTATTTTATCCAAACCAGCCAATTACCTTTCTTCATGAAGATTAAAAAAACAAACAACAACAAAACCAAACCCCACCTTTTATATATTATTACTAAACATTATTTTTAAGTGAACTTGCTAAAGTAAACCCTCTGTATCTTCTTAGCACTTACAAGCAAAGAAAGCCTTACAAGGCCTTCTACTTAACTCAGAGTACAACATGTAGTGTATTCATCTTCTTTGAAATCCTGTTTGTCAGGTGTGTAAGTATATTTTTAAGATATATATTTTTCCTGCTCACATATTGAGCAAACACATGTTGATCTGTTGCAGTGATACCAGGTCACAGGCTACGGAGGAACGTTGCTGTATCTTACGCAGCTACACCTGGAATATGGTGTTCCGCTAAGTGATGACAAGGGTGGTCAGTGAGGTGATGATAAAAGTCTATAAATACCTTAAGAGGGTGAACTCCAAAGAGGAAGCAGCATTGTTTTAAGGTGGTCTGAACAAGCTTGACTAGTAGAAACAAAAAGATGTCCTGACACCCAGAGCCAGGCATAAGCTGCTGAATAGGAGCTTGTACCTAGCACAAATGCTAGCATTGCAGTCTGTCTGTGCTTGGCATTGTGTACACCACAGGCATATAATGAATTTACTATTCCAGAATAATTATTCTAGTAAATTTCCAAGTATAGTTAAGCCCTTCAACTGCTAAATTAGGCCCTAAGTTCAACCAGTCCACCAACAGGAGCCACACATTCAGGGTATTTAATGCTACACTAGACAAAGCCCTGGAAACATAGAAAAGGAAATAAAGCCGCCCAGAGAGGAGGATGGACACAAACCCTGACAAATCTGTCATCCCTCTACTTTCTGTGGTTCTAGGAAAACATGCATGTGGGATTTGGGAAAGGTCTTTTTAATAAGGGTTAATTGGAGAAGTATGTCACACATGACTGAGTACTGTTTCAAATTACTGCTCACGCTGGCATAACTATATCAGGCAAATGACAGAACACCAAAACAAGGAATAGTCAATCTTCTTCCCTCCTATTTAATCTTTATAGTTTCATTATTCTCAAAATGACCAAATATCAGCAATTATATGGAATTCATTGCTTCTTTCAAAATATTATTATGACCACATCATAATATTCCCCAGAGATCCAATAGTTCTGTAAAATCTATTTTCTGTTATCACTCAAATTATTAGTCTAGGCTTTGGAACTGCTGGATTCATTTGCCTGACTTATATGGTGCAAAAGCTCAAGTTATATGATCCTGATATAGCCCTTTCTAGGCTTAAAAAAAAAAAAAAATTTAGAAAAGAGAAAACAACCCCACTTTAGCCAGACAGAATAGAGTTATTCTGTAAAAATCATTGTACCGTCTGTAACAGTGTGTTACTCTAAAAGTCAAGTCCCTATCCCTGAACCTGAAAGAAAGTCACTTCAGTTTCTCTGTGCTGCCCAAGTTAACTGCAAGCATTTCCTGACATACAGAACTCGGGCAGAAAAAGGAAAAACGTCAACAGGAGAAAAGCACAGCTTCCAAACCCCACCCACCAGCTTCAGTCAAAGGGATGACTTCAGTCCCTTTCCTAACTAATCCTGTCACTGTAAAATCCTACGGTCATTCTTCAACACATAAAGGGAAAACGGACTCACTAGGAGGACCTAGACTGTTTCAGCTTGAACTGTTAACCAATGGTGGAAATGCAAGAATGCTGAAGTTGTGCCTTCGGAGCCAATAGAGTGGATTTGTGTGTCCCACATGACTGTGTTTCCCCTGTCTTTCACATGGGCAGTATTTAGTTCAATTCAGAACTGCAGATAGTATAGCATGCAGAGCAGCAATGGGATGTCTGAGCACAAGTGGCTGACTTCCAGGCGACTTCAGGAAGCACATTTGTACATTTCTCCTGAATTAAACTGGGATTCTGCACCCTTGACATCCTCTGACCCTCCTTCTCTCTGCAGAAGGAGGCAACGACCTGCACAGCACAACAAAACTGTGAGTACTGGGTCTATTTATTTTTATTTTCACCCAGAAAAGCCAATCTCTTAAAATTGTCAAAATGCTACGTGCACTAGATCAATGGTTACTTTTTCTTATGAGATGAACAAGTATCTAAAGTGTTATTCAAATTCAGAAATATTTCTTGCATGTTTCAGTAAAAGAAAAGAAAAAAAAAAAAAAAAAAAAAGAGTTATCCTCCAGGGCAGTGCCTGCATGCACGCTGCATGCCACACTGCTTCCTGACATAGCCAGCATGCTGCTTTGTTCATAAAGAAAAACAAAGACAAAAAGCCCTACACACGTACATTGTTCACTTTTATTTGTACTCTGTGTCTAATCAGGCCTGATCTGTCCCCAAGGGGAAAAAATAAAGGCAAACTTTAACTCCATCAACAAGGGCAGCCCAGACTTTCCAGACATCTGACAGTTATTATAATTAGCTATGAAAGACAGCAAAGACACTTTGGGGCAAATAGCTCTTACATTTGGAACAATGAAGTCGAGCAAGGTTCCCATCCCACCCCTTCCACGGGGGGAGGGGGAGAAGCGAACCAACAGGGAGTGTTAGAAAAGGGTTATGGCTGGACTGAAAAAACACAACTAGTGTAATATCTGGACTCACTTAGCACGAGGAGAGGCTTTTTGATAAGCAACTTTACCTCTAGATCACAGCTTGCATTCACTCAGAATCCTGGTGGGGTGGGAAAGGGTGTGGGGCTTTTTGCAGCATAACGTCAGAAGGTCAGGGTGGAGGGGGCAGCGGGGATGAAGGGGGGCAGAAAGAATATCCATAGCAAGAGACATTACAGTTGCTTCCCAGAGCTTTGCTGGCCAGATCTGCTTAAGCCCAAGTTGCTTTCTGGGCAAGATTTATGAGAGTTCTCAAACAGAAGCAACAGACAAAGGAGAGGGTTTTTTTCTTCTTTTCTGGAAAAGAAATTGAACCCAAATGCATAACTGTATACTAAGAAGCACTGATTTGTATTTTTGCTCTCTTTTTTCCCCCACATGTTCATAAGACCTTTAATAAGATCTTCCCCCCCTCCGCCTGCATACTCCTTCCCACACCCCCTCCCCCACCAAAAGTTAGATCCTGAAAACTACGATCAGAAGGGAAAAAGCAAAGACAATAGAAATCTGAATCGGTCCTGGCTAGGCTGGATCTCTAATAAAGCATGAAGTGAAAACAGTTTCTAAGTGAAAGACGAGCAGACTTCTTTTAAAAAAAAAAAAAAAAAATTAAGGGCAATAAGGAGAAATTGTTGAAAGACTCCAGACGCTACTAATTATGGCTTAAATAAATCTTCCTGGGCAGATGTTTGCTTGCTCCCTCTGTGGGGAAAGGAACGTCAAAAGAAGCATTTTTTAAAAAAGGATTTGACATGAATTTTTTACATATGATTTTTTTTTTTAAATACACCATTTTATTCTTTGTCTGCTCTCCTGTTATCTCCCCCTCCCCCAACCGCCGCCCACTGTGAGCTGAGACACCTGAAGGCTAGACACAATGATCAACAGAGCACTGCGCTCGCCTGTCTGGATTCCAGCCAGATTTTTTTTTTTTTTTTCCCCTCCACAATCAAGGAGCCTGCACGCAATGCATGGCAAGCCCCTTGCTCTGCTATGTGCAAATCAGACAGAAGTCTGAACCGTGCTGCAGAAAGATTAAAGGCAAACACAAGCCTTTCCTCCTTATGTCAGCCAGGCTCAGTTTCAACTTCATTGTGATTCGCAAAAAATATGAAATAAGAAACTTTGTGAACATATATGCACATTATTGCACAAAACATATGCATATGTGCACACACTTTCCAACACGGTGTAACTAAGGGCATCTACTGTTTCTCATTTTACAGTGGTTTCTACTCTACCTTTACAGTCAATGCAGTATTTTATGTTAAGTTCATGCGTCACTTACATAATTGCTGTGTAGCTCTCAAATACTACGGAAAGATTTTGTATACGTATACAATATACTACATAAAGGCAAATAGCTAGTGTACAGAGACCTACATCTGAAAGGCAGTTTAGCTGAAATACTTGAACATATTTGGGTTTAGAGAGATTAGCAAGATCTCCTAGGCAGTTTTGTGGCAGTTTTAAACAAGGCAGTAGCAAAATGCTTTACAAGTAGGTTGCCTTCAAACCAAAGAAGGGGCGCATGGCAGGGGACTAGTTAGCTGGTCTTGCAACCCCCAGCCTTCCTGTTGCTACAGCCCAGAGGAACACCGACTGGCCCAGTGTCATCATGCCACAAAGTTGGTCTTGGGAATGCAGTACTCCCCAAAATAGTTGCTCTCCATTTGGTGTGGCTATGGGTGGGGTTAGCAGACACATATGGGGAAAAGGGACATTCAAAGCATTTATTCTATTTAAATTTTAAATGCATGCCGTGTGGACCTATTTTCTAAAAGTTCTTTGGAATTGCATTGTCTTCTGGTATGGTATGATACACATGATTAATTTTTTGCTTTTCAATATGGACTTTGTGTGAAAAAGACTTAAAAGAAAATAAGTTTTTAAACACACATGCACATACACTGCTTTTAATTTACTCCCTGAAAAGGCTTAAACTGTATTTTAGTCACACTAACAGGCATCATGATAGAAAGACAGGATTTTTTTTTAGCTTTTTTCTTTAATATTGCTAATAAGCACTATTAAAAAAGGAACCCAGCATAGGTATCCCACAAATACAGTCTTAAACCCCCCCCCCCTTCCTTTCCAAATAGCAGCAGACACATACAAAGAAAAGATAGCATGTAGTGGCAACAATATCCACAGGCAAGGTAAAGATTCTAGAAAGCAGATTTCAGAGAATGAATGAATTGAGCACTGTGGTCAAATTTGTATTCCTGTATTTTTATTTTTTTTTAAAACAAGATATTTAACACTTTTCTGAAGGAACATTTTATATACCTTATATGAAATGTACAAGCAAACTCAACACAACAGACATATATGAGAAGTATATACTTGTAAATTACACGTATATACACAAGTTCACTAGTATTAATGTGCTAATTTCCTTTTGACTTTTCCTGGCATATTGTGCTGGAAAAAATAAAATTTGTCATTTATGTTTCACAAATGTATTTCAAAATAATGCCTGCAGCTACGTTTGGAAGTGCTGACTTACTTTCTTAAGGTAATGACAATAAGCAATCATATTTTTATCCATTTCCTGAAGACTGAAATACTACAGAAATCAATTCCTCTAAGCTTCAGAAGTGATTTACACACTAGCTTATATTAGAAGGGATATCTTAACTAGCAGTTTATATATTGTCAATGCAACAGTAATGAATAATCACATAAGAGTTAAGCGTTAAACCTGAGCATATGAATACAGGGCTCTTGCCTCCATGTTTGGTTCAACACTCTCCCCTTCTCCCAGTAAGTTCTCTTGGTTTTTGTGAACACTGGGTGTTCAGCATCTTTTACTAAAGTAGGCAGGGGATACAAATGCCCAGTGTTTTTGCAAATATGGCATTATCATCCAGCTGCTGTTGTCCAGGCACCTGAGATTTGGAGCTATGTTTTAGCAAAGAGCTTATTTACCTAAAAGTGAAAAATTCTGACCTGTGTTTTTTTGCTGACTTCTTTAAACTTTTAAATAGTTAATGTAGAAACAAAGCAATCACAGAAGCTTATGCATATTTATGACTCCATTCCTTAAAAATTTGATGTCTGTTACAGCTCATCTCTTAGTCCATGGCCTCCAATTGGTTGTTCAAACTCCATGGTGCTACTCACACAAACTTCAAGTTCTAATTTCCTTTTTTAAACTTTCCTCTCCCCTCTTCCCCCCATACTTCCTCTGTTGCATCTGCTTGTTTGAGCCTTTCCTACTTCAAGCAGAATTGCAAGTTTTAGTCATAAGAATGAAGTCTTCAGGATTACTTCCAAAACTTTCAAAAGATTGGTTGTTTCACTTACACCTTTACACAGCAGAAGTAACTTGAGTGCCTACCAGAAACATAGGCAGTCTCAGTAAGGTAACGGGGTCAAATGAGCTCATGCATTACAGATAGGAAGAGAACTGCGCATTGCATTTTTATAGATTAAAAAGCACAGAGTGTTTTAATGTAAACAGATTTCTGTTTGATATTTTGGCAAACTGTTGCAAAGCTCAAACTATGGCTGAGCCAAAATGACTTTCGGCATGGTACAGTTAGACCAGATGGCCACGTGTTCTTTTCTTATTTAGATGAGACTTTTCCTTTCAATAACATCTTTCTTCCTGACCTGCTTAAAAATTCCAGCGAATGAAATCAGCACAGGATTTTCAATTCTAATTGACCATGTGCAAAGGAAGGGCCAGTAGAGAAATCAGTAGGGCCATTGTAAGGCACACTGCATCAATCTCCCCTTTGTCCTGAATCTTTTCTAGCATGAGCTAAAATAATTAAGAATATTTAATTTATATTATTTGTACAGCAGCAAATCTTTTTACATTCAGGCAAAAATCATTGCAAGTTCCTCTCTTACAAATGCATGCAACAAGGAATAGATATGTCTGTCACACACCAGACAAACAGGTACTCAGCATCATTTAATTGCCAAATACTTTAAAAAAATAAAAACCCTCAGGAAAAGAGTGCACAAAAAATAAAGGCGTCTGTGAATTAAAGCATGAACTGCTTTGCCTGGTCTAATAGTCAGAAAATGTGAAGAATATAGTACTTCTCAAATTAAAAAAAAATTAAAAATGCTAAAAAATTATAATTTTCCACTGTCCAAAATGCTCACCCTTAAAACATCTGTAATCTTCAATTGCTATTAACTTGCCTACATAGATTTTACACACACATATCCCACCTACACTATGTGGGTTGGTGATCACAGTCTCACTTGTGCCTGTGTGATCTACATGCAAAGTACAGATTGTAAATACTGTATATATCACACACAAACATTATCTACAGAAATACGCACACAGATGACATCATTACACTGGATTTAGTGAGATATCTGTGGAGTAATATAACAATATTTATTGAGATTTTGCAAGTAGAGAATGCAAAAGATGCACAAGGTCCTACCCATATGTTTACATAGCCCATGGATAAGGTAAGTGGGTAAAATGAATCCTTTAGAAGAAGGGGGCAAGGGTAGGGGGGAAGATGAATTGAAAGCAATACATAGCAAGTTTGGTTGGTGTTGTTTGGTTTTGGTTTGGGTTTTTGGTTTTTTTTTGTTTTGTTTTGTTGTTTTGGGGTTTGTTTTGTTTGTTTGTTTCATTTTTTACACAAGGAAAAAAATTAGCAACAGATTTATTATTCCTGTACTATTTTGTACAAATTCCCTGTACTATTCACAGTTTAGTTTAACATTATGCTTGAGTGGTTGATGGTTTCAGATTATCACTACAAGCTTGAATCAAGAAACAACCAAACAGCTCTGGAAAATAATTTCTGAAAAATAATTATGAAAATGGTTTCAACAAGATAGCCTTTTCTTCAGTTAAATCAGGTTTTCATTAAAACTCCAGTCACTTTTTAAATGTAGGTGAAAAACAACCCGGGAGAAAATGCAGTGGGCAGCATGGCCTTTGCATGCTGTCCAAGTAACATGTGCGTGAAGAAACATGCCTGAGAACATAAAGCACAGACTTTGGAACTGGCCAGGCAGATGTGGTAAAAGGTCTAGTTTCAGCTCTCCAGGAAGATGCTTTGTAGCCTTGGGCAAATCATTTAACTGCCTGACTTCTCATCTACATCATATTAGTAGAATTCAAGTTTTGAATTTATGATTATTATTGCAAGGTTAGCATTGAGATACCACAGCAAAGAGTACTGGAGACACCTCACATGCTTGAAAAGAACATAAAATTCCAGACAGAACAATAGGCTTTTGTTGTTATTATTAAATCAGATCATTTTTGGTGTGGTATTTCTATAACTAGACAAGATACAAAGCCTGTTTCTCAAGAGGTTCACATAACTCAGTTCTAGCTTAATTTTCTTAAGTTTTTCAGGTACTTGAACATTCACTTTTAGTTTTTGCTAACATGCAACAAAAACTCAGAATATAGGATAAATGGAAGACACTACTCCATCTGTAATGATGCTCTCTCTATATTCAACATAAAGTGCTGTCATGCAAGCCCTAACACTAAAATGCTGACTCCTGTAGAGTAATGGCTTATTTAACAGACTGTCCCATGGTACCAGTGAGACTAACTGCAGGCTAAAATGCTTCACCATGTGACCAGGAGTATCAAACCTGAGCCCTAGACATTTACTGCCTCCAGTATTTGTGCACCAAGGATCTGATCTTGTGATGGCATTGAGCATATTCTTACTTCTAAATCCCAAAGGCAATCTAGCAAACCACCACCGTGCTCAGAGTTTGGCACATGCTTAAAGCATCCTGCTGAAATAGGTCTTCAATTTCTACAGAACCCTTTGCCACGAGAAGTAAATACCTTCGCTGGCAGTCATTAAATTGTGGTGCCAGTTTCACCTTTCTGTTTCTATTGATGATTCTTTGATTCCCACCGTTGAACAGGCTGAGTTAGAAACCCTTGGGCAGCAACTGTAACAATCACTGCACAGAACAGAGATCAGTAGGCCTGAAGTAATCATAAGATTTCATGGAAGATTTTTTCAGGCCGCCATTTTGTGACTAACTGAAATGATGGTGTTGCGCACTTGGAACTGAAAACTTTGTTTTCCCTCCATGAGCAAGTATGAGGGATCTCTGTGCAAAAGGAAAAAAATCATTTTCTGCTGAATGTTTCTATTAATCAATATTCATGCACAGTATGAGAGAAATACTCAGACTTTCAGCTATCTTGTGTCAGTGCTGTTCAGGAGTTGTAAAAATTAAGAAAAAGTCAATGTGGCAGATCTGCTGGTCATCACAGCGGGTTTGCAGAAGGGTTGGGGTAGCATGAAGCGGGCAACAGGGAGATATCCTGCATGGAAGTACGGCCTTGTGCAGTGCTCAGAACGAGGAGAGGAAGTCAGCAAAATGTGCATGGTTATGTGCAATTGATGGGCTGTATTTCACCAACCTATTTTTACTGTCAAGGCTCCAGACTATATTAGGAGTCTATCCAGACTCTTAAGCCATAGGATGTGGCTAATGGGATCAGATAAAATGATTAAAATCAGTTTGGTCTCATGATTTCAGCTACTAAGTGTAATAGATGCAAAACTGAAAGACTTAATCGTATGATAAAAGTACAAACACCTCTTTGTGTTTTACCTCTACTTTTTTCCAGTTTAGAGAAACTGTGAGGGTTTGTTCTTTTTTTATTAAAATCCACAACAATAGCAAGCAAGATGATTATTTTCTTGCAGCATGCCAGTTGCAACTGGTTTCCTCTATCCAAAAAAATAAGCTCAGAGGCTATAAAACCAAATTTTATACTACATCCCATGAAATATTTTACATAAAGTCTCTGGTTAAGAAGCTTCAGAAAAAAGGATGCATTTGTTTACAGAGTTTGATAATGGACTTGTTTTAGAAATAAAAATCTGATAATTTCCCAGAATGTCTTATCCATACACTGAATTTGTGCTACTGATTTCAAGCGTTATTTAGTTGATTCAAAACCACTTTTCTAAGAGTATAATTTGCAAAAAAAGAGGATTTAAAAAGATGAGAAGTCTAGCGAATGACAACAGTGAAGAAAAGCAGTTTCCAAGGTTGATTAAAAGACATAGAAAGAGTTAAAATTTCAGATCTTTATGTAAGAATTAAAAATGAAAGGAGAGTTAAAAAGGGGGGGAAGGGGGGGGGGAAGAGCTAAGTTGCTGGTGACTTGAGTGTATTTATGGATTACTGTGTCCTGAAAAGAAGAAAACCAGAGTTGTAAGATGACACTGCAGGGGTTGTCTGGACTTTTCACCGAGTGTAAAGTCTGTTTAGTCAGTGTCTTAATGCCTAATGCTGACCTTTGCCCCCTTCACTCCTCCCTGCTCCAGGTGCAACATTTTTGCAAATGCTTTAACATTATTGGAAAGTTTGTGCAGGTTTCACACACTGCAAAGTGCACACAGCATTTTACACAACATCATCCATTACACACAACCAATATTAAGGCTTAGCACCTTTTTTTATCCTAAGTACACACGATGATTTGTTTTATGCATTTTTCCCTTTTTAATTATTACTTTGTTAAATTAATAAAAAGCTTCTTTGTAAGGATATTCCATTTGCAAAATTCTATATAACAAGATACAAGATTAAGTTTAAACTCATGTCACATACTCCCCAGCACTGTGAATTATAGAAAGAGTATGCAACGTATGCCAACAATGCTACTGATCTCTCAAATTAATTCTTTTTGCTATGGAAATGGGAGACAAAACCAGAACCCATTCATTGCTACAAAACAGCCAAGGCACTTCAGCTGATTTCCCCCAGAAATAAATTGATTTCTTGTAGAGTTATTAATTATATTAGGACTGATATGAATTTTAAAGACAAACACAACAGGTTTATAGACTAATAATAAAAAAAGCTAAACTACATAAGGTCTGTATAATTTAAATTTTGATTTACAAAAACAAGTGTAGTAAAATGTATATTAAATATGAGATGCTATAAATTCTACAGTTGTCAGTGATGCAGATAATATATAAGACAGCACATACATAGGTAATGTTTATTTATCTATGCCTTATATTTAATAGACAGTTGCTAAGATTTTTGAGGGGTTGCAATTTCACTTTGCTGGGGAAAAAGTATAAGCTGGGTACCATCATCTTCGAGACCATTACAGATTTCATGTTGTTTCTGAAAAGCCTACCATGGGCGTTTTGTCCCACTGTGGGCAAGGAACCTGTTCTCCCCATTCATATTATGTTGCAGGACTGATGTCTGCTTCAGATATGGACCTGGCATTTAAGATCCATAAGTTTTCTACCGCATGATACCATGTACTAAAATGCACTCTGTACAACAGCAGTATAAAGGTTACTGGAAATACAAGACTGTCCAGTACATGTTTCCTACAATTTGCAATCTGTGCCAGCTACGTATGCCTAAAAACTTTTTGAAATTATGATTTAGATATTTAAAAGCTTTAAATAACTAACTGACTTCCCCCACATTCCTTCCTCACTGAACTATACTGCAAAATTTTCATTAAGCTGAAGGAGAAGAAAAGAGGAAAAGTATAGGTTTAAGACGCGAATAGCAGCAGGTACTCTTTGTGGAGAACCTCAGTAGTCAGAACTGTCTAGCCAAAATAACCCAGGATAACGCTTCTTCTAGGTATGGTATTACTTCAAGGTGAGACTTGCATAAAAAGAGGTCTGATGAGGGCTTACATTTAGGGAACTTCCATGACAGAGATGTGTTTGGATCTGGAATAAAGCAGTTATTTTACTGGATTGTCTTTCAGATATGACAAGCAGCCTGCAGTATACTGTATATTTCTAAAATAATACTTTGTTGTTTCCCTATGACATCTATATATAAATTAATTTAGGCCATCTTCATTATCTAGATAGTTTTAAGGGGTTCAGTTTTGGAAGAGTTTTTTCTTTAAGACAAAACATGGACCTTACTATACTAGTTTATTCTAGGAGTAGGCACAGGGCAAGGGACCAAAATATCCTGGGAAGTGCCCTGAAACAGTTTTCTTACATTCTTTGATTTCATTTGTAATATTTGGACTACAAGAGAATCAAGAAAAAAAGTAATGAAAAGTTGTTTATTGCATGACAGACTATTTCTAGAGCTGGGCAGCTTTATCTCAGCACAAAGAATGCTCCTGTTCTCAGTGCAGCTGCTAACAACTCATCAACACTCCTTGTTTAATAGCAGGGTACAATTAGAAGCCAAAACTTTAAAGCAACCTGAAATGTTATTATTGTAGTAAGCTGTGCAACTGGATTTGATTTCAAGCCAGACTGTATCCCATTGCTCCTGACACTGTTTACAAGACATGTTTAGTGCAGGTGGTACTCTCCTTTATTTCACTGAAGGTCAAGTGTACTTGTCATAATTGTATTTTTTTGCACAGCTAAGAATTCAACGACTTTTGTAGACTGAAAACAGAGATTGTTTCTGTGAAGGAAATGCATAGCACTGAAGAGATGGACTTGAAATAAACAGAAAAGTAATTTTTCACACTGTTTTGTCCTACTATCTCATCAAGATCATCACTTTTGAGGTTGCTGTATATATCAGTGGAAGCAGCCATTTGGGTATTTACACTTAGAGAACTTCAGAATCCTTTGCCTGGAAAAAGTGGTTTCATTTGTCTTGCTTTCAGTGGCTACTATAAATCTTTTTCAGGACTACAATCTGAGATTAAGTTCTTGTAATGTTTGTAAACAACTGATTTTTACAATGATTTGCAAGTATAAAATTGAATAAACTGAAATTAGTCAAGTTTCTAATTTAAGTAGAGAAAAAATAGATAACATATAAATTCATTTAGTCTGTTGTTTTGGAACATCAAAATCAAGTCTTTCAGAGAAGACTCATATAAAAGCTTATTGCCTGTAAATTCTAAACTGAGTTCTTACAATTGTTATACACCGTATCAAATCTGCAGAAAAAAATAGCGTGGTAGAAGTAGGACACTATTCTTGTATCTTGATTCATTTACCCTTATGAATAACCAGTCCCTTCCACACACAATAAGTGCACCTAAAATACTGGAAATTGTCTGCTGAACCTGCTTTTTCTGTGAACATGCATTTCCCTCATCCTCAAACTTACAATCATTCCTCATGCTTGCACTACACATTTTACCTGAAAAAAGGAAATTAAAACAAACAATCTTTGAATTGTGCTTGGTTTTAAAGTTCTTTTCCAAGTCAGTTGAAAAAAGCCATACCCCCCCAAAAAAACCCAACCCAAACAGGTGTCTCCTTCTGTAATTCCTATATAATATTTCAGTCTTGCATAACACTTAAAAACCAATTTTCTTCCAGTAAACAACTTCCTAATGTATCATAGACATGGAATAGAAGAAATCCTTCCTTCCCATTCCTGCATACCATCAGGATCAGAGCTCAGGTGTGCTGCAGAGCATCAGTTCACTAAATTCTAAAACTAAAGACAGATTCTCCTTGTGAAATCCATTCACTGGTGAGCTGCTTCTTACCTATCTCTTCTACCCCCATCCAACCTGCTTCTTTAAACCACTCTGTCCTGAATCACTGTATTCCTCTGCAAAGAGGGTATAAGAAGTAAAGTGTAAAAATTGGAACAGGTTGCCATAAATATGAAAAGTTATTCTAGATAGGATGAGATTTTTTGTATTTTACTTAAATAACCAGCTTACATTCTGATTAGTCTCTCTTCCATAAGTTTCCTACTTGAAAAATTAGAGACAAATTTCCTCAAAACACAAACTAGTACAGTAAAGCAAGCACTGTCTAATAAAATTTCAGTAAGTCAAAATATGGGACAATGTTACTTCAATATGTGGGATTCATCTGACATTGTTTCCAAATCCAAGCTTCCTTTTTCCTCACCTCATTGGTGACTCATGTACTTTATCTTTTTGTTGTATTTGTTTATTATTATTATTAAGTTTTACTGGTTTATTTTATGGTTAAATCCACACTTCAATTCTACAAAACACATCACAAAAAAAAAAAAAGAGGAAAAAAGATCCCTCTAACCAATACCCTCTGCCAGTTTTGTACATATATTCAGGGAATAAAGTTTACATAACTTTGAGAGCCATTCATCAAGACTATTCTATCAGTACCAGTATTGTGGCTGAATTTTTCAGGCTCAGTGGCAAAATTTGGGTAACTTAAGATCTTTCCCATAGGGGAAAAAAAAAATAGAATCTATTGGTCACATTAATGAAGGAAGTGAAACCTGAGTTACTTAAAAAGTTGCTAAAGTTCATGTCCTTTTCAAAGAGGAATTAAGACTTTTTTGCTGAAAGACTGGTTTGAATTTGTACAAAACAAAAATTCCTGAACTTTGAGAAAGAAATAGGTCAAAGGAAACAGGGACTAACACTGAATGTGTATCAAGTTCATGGATATATTTCTTGACTGCGTAACTGTGAGTTGGTTCCCCAAGAGACATGGCAACACACCTGTACGCATGCAGGTCATTTTGTAGCAGCTGGCACAGGGGATCACATTTAGCTTCATCCCAGCAGGCTCCAATGGGCTAGGATTCCATCATGTGTTTCCAGCACACTCCTGGTAGGAGACTGATGCCTTGCATACGCAGGTTATGAGAACATCGAGGCCATTGAAATCACCAGAGAGACTTGGGTGAATTCACAAACTTTTTATTGTATTAAGACCTAGCTCTCTACTCTGTTCTCCTCCAGCACCTCTCTGCTGGGTAATGCACTACGCAGTGCCTATGTCCTTTTCTTTCTTTCTTTGGGATTTACGCAGACCAGACAGCAATGATTTCCTACTGGATGCCCTCAGGATTCACTGCGTGGTTTGGACTTTGCAAAGCGAGAGCAGACAGTTAAGAAAATTTGAGACTTCTATGGGAGAAGATGTTGTAGCCTTTGGCTACAAGATCTTAATGAGCTTCCTGCTCCTTTTTTCCTTAGCTCTCTACAACAGGAGATGGCAAACATAATGAAGACTAGAATTGTGCATCCTTCCTTGCCAAAGATTTGTCATCCAGTATTTTTAAATTTAGAAACCTAACTTGGCTGGCATTTCTTTTACTGCACAAATGTAAAATCAGTGAGGTTAACATAGCATGAAAGAGAAATGTTAGGGAGACCTACTTCTCAATTGTTCTGTTTGAAAACTAGTACTTTATTTCGTGACAAGCAATAAGATTCACTGAAAAAGGCATTCTGCATTGAGAGGTATTGGGCATTCTTCATTATATGAGAATATTTCTGAATGAAGACCTTCTGTATTGTTTTCCATTTCCTTAAGAAGGCCTCAGACTGTACCAGCTGTCTAAACATATTTACAGTCTCTCCACACTGCTGCAAGCCCACTGTAGCGGAATTTGTGTAAGGGTCAAAGGTAGCATAACTGAAGAGGGGTTTTTTTGGTTTGTTTTTTAGACACAAGAAGATAGCAACACATTTTCTGCAAACATAGCTACCCATGTAGCTGGCTCATTATAGAAACATTTGTTAATCTAACTTAGAGATACAACCTTTCTGAGTGACTGCTAACCATTTGGCAAACTTTTTTTAATTTAGTGCTACCTTCTGCAGCTTACTTTTGACTTACCTACTTTGTTCTCTACTGCCCTCTTTTTCCATTTTTTTCCTTGTAAGATGCTAGTTGAGCCACAAAAGCAAACCCTGTATCTCCTAGTATACTTGCCAAGTTAATTTTACTTTTACTTACTCATTTAAATTGGGGGAAAAAAACAAAAAACAAAACCCATTTTTGATCAGATGATACATCCATATCTGAAGCCAGGAACTAAGATGAGATCAGATCAAGCTTATCTAAAAGCAGAAAAGCAATTACTGAATAATTAATAGAGCATATTTATCACTTGAATCAATTGCTCAAAAGTTGATAGTTAATATCTTTTCTGAAATTGTTATTTGAAGGATCCCTCCCCCATCCTCCAGAAAAGACATCTGGCTAGCACTGAATGGAGTTCAGTGTTTGAACATCCCATCTGGTTTCATCATGTTAACACATGATTCCAAGTCATTCAAGAAGTACGAACAATGGATATTGTATTCCATATAGTGCCATGTGGATTTAATCTTTAAAAGATGGTGGCACTGTAGAACTCAACCTTTTAGTTAAAAGTCAAAACATTTCATGTACTGAAAACTTATTTCTTATAGCCTCAGAAAAGTCTCACATTTTATCTTACTCTAAGAATGACAAGCAGACGTGTCCCTCATATAGTGCCACTCCCATTCTTACCTATCATAATACCTATCTTGATAAATCAAGAACACATTTCCTAAACATGGCAGTGAAAAGCAACCTTGACAGACTTTTTTCATGAGAATACTCATTTTCATCCTCCACTTCCAGATTGCTTAAAAACAAACACAGAAGTTTGCTATGAGGCAAATGAAAGTTGGGCATGTTTGCCTTCCAGAGCTAGTAACTCTACCTTTCACTGAGATTAACAAAATCTACAGTCTCTCTTCAAAACAAACTGAGCATTTTCTTCAACAGACCAGCACTAATCTGTCTCAGTGATGCTTAAGAACGTCTCACTTCTCTTTATCCTCTTGAATAAAAATTCAAATTTCAGTTAATAACATATCTTATTCAAACACTTTTTACATTTATTTCTTCATAAGGATGATTGACCCTTTGTCCTGTAAGACTGATCTTAACAGGTATTTTCTGTATTTATTAAAGGATCACTAGTAGGAGCAAATATTCAGTAAGTGGCTTTTCATAAAAAGTTAATAAAACTTATTTCAGACTGAAAGAGAATCATAGAAACTTCAAATGTAAGTAGGCATTTGAGTACTTGCTAGCTGTCCTTTAAGCCACCTAGTAAAATTAAATTCCTTTTTTTGAGCACTGGGAAAGTGAATGGATTTTGCCTGTTAGGGCAAGAAGATAGGTAAGTAAATACAGGGATTTGGGAGAGAAACATCTTTTTAGTGGAATGAAGCAGGGCAAACATGCTTTAAAATATACACAATGTGTGTGATCATGTCATTTTTGTATCAGATTGCTGCATCTCAACTCACATTTTATTTTTGGAGTCAAGATTCTAAAAGATTTGATTTCTCATCAGAAATCCCTGGAACTGGACCAGGAAGAGGGACTAGTTTATCCTCAAAACTGTGAAGCCAGAATCAGAGCTGTGTAACAAGACATTATAGATTTGGCTGATGAGAAAAGACAAAAGAGAATTCTGTAGAGACTCATAAGTGAGATGAAATTACACTACCCAACTTTTTCTGAACTCTGTTGAAATGTATCCTTTCCTTAGTATCACCATAATTACCAGCCAGCTCACAGGGTGATGTAAGTTAGATAAGAGTGGGCAAGAAAAGCAAAGCAGATTGCATGACATCAGAATTTTCACACCAACACCAAAATCAAAAGTATTTAAGAGGCTACTGATGATGCTTAAAAGATCACTTTGCATTGTCTGGAAAATTTGTTTACCTGCTGTGTTTCAGTTGATAGAACCTATCTACAGGATCAGGACTACTGTATTTGGAAACAGAAGGGGCAAAGGAAGAAGAAATATGCTTCAGTTTACTTTATGGAAGCAAATGAGTTCCTTGTGGGAGGAACTGGATAAGTTCACAGCAAAGCTGGGTTGAAGTTTAGCTGTATCAATTAGAGATTTTATTTAAACCTATGGAGATCATATAGGCTCTTAAACCAGTGGATTGTAAGGATTCAATGATTACAGCAGGGAAGTTACTGAACTCCCTAATTCATGATAAGATGAAATACTATGTTCATTGATGACCACCTTGGTTTTACAGAACTAAGAGAATTGTTTGCTTCATTTGGCAATACTTCTATCAACGGTTTTCAAGTAATTCTCCTTGAATACTCATTCAGCACAGATTTGTGCAAGCTATAGCAGACAGCCTGGGTCAAAAAGTCTTCAGAGTCTGTTTGTCTAATTCAAGTACTCTGTCTAGAAAGGCATTGCTTTTGAGTACTCAAACCCTACTCATTCAGTTCCTTATGTTGGCAGGCACAGAGTCTCCAAAATACACAATACTTTTCTGTCTGTAATTATCATAGAAAATGTTAGGTACCTCCCTTCATCATCTGTAACACCTGAATTACTACAAGCACTTGTCATGCACTAAACAGAAAAAGGGACACTGAAAAAAGGGACTTCAGGAAACAAGTCCTAAACCAAGTCTACCTGAAAGCACTTTTAAAAGATTTTAGATTTCTGTGGCCTTAAGACATGAAAAGCATGCAAGATCCTTGCTTAAAAAGAACAAAAGAAAATCCTGCCTTCTAGAATTTAGGCAGTTGGTTAAATCTTCTTGGTTCCATATAAGCATTTTGCACAACTTGACTTTTTATAGTGGAAATGTTTGACTTCTCAGACAAGATCTAGAGCTACAGTTAATTCTACTCATGATCAGTTTCAGTTAAGATGTAGCAAGAAAAAAATTGAAGATGTAGCAAGAGTTTCCGAAGGAGACAGAATTCATTCAAATGCTTTACTGCCAAGTTAGACCATGCTGGCCTAGCTAGACAACACAAACTTGGTGCCAAATAATCCTGAAGATTAGCAATACATCCATTTAAAAGGGCAGCAATACAGTGTCTGATAGAACCCTTGTTACTACATCAGTTCTCTGATTTGTGAGAAAGTGTGGGATACTAATGGTAATTTTCTAGTTCTTGGGGTAAGGAGTATTTATTTTCTAGAACATTGTATTCAATCGCCTTGCTCCTACCTATGATGTTTAACTCCATAAAAAATAGAATGCCTTCACAATTCTATTCTGCATTTGGGTGGGGGGAGGAGGAGAAGTATGTCAGCAGTTTGATTTAAGTTTCAGCATTAAGAGAAAAATAAGTGGCTTTATTAAATGTATCTACTCTTGCTGGATATCTACATAGAGCTACCATCATTAACTGAAACTAACAGGTGGTCCTAATATGAAGTCTTGCAAGGGCAGTCTGAATTCTAACTTGGACTTTGATTTGTAACTCACAGCTAGCCTTATGGAGGCTCTAAGTGCATTATGATCCAAATAACTAAATTCAAACTTAAATCTCCTCTCCCTTCATTAACGTAACCAAGATACTGGTGCACTGCAGACATTGGAAACCTCAGTCTCTCCCTCTTGCTAATACAGTCTTGTCCTGCACATATAAATGGCAAGCTGCCAATTAGGGAAGTACACATGCTGCAATGCAAAGGAAAATAAGTAGATATGTCTGTATGTATTAACTACAAGTCAGAGTATTGTCTAATGCAGCTGGACTGAAAAACACTCCAAAAAAGCTAATTACAACTCCAGTCATTATTATAAATGAAAGCTTTTGTGAGCTAGAATTGCATTCCTCACTGCATCTTATTTCTTGTTTTTAAGTCTTACTTTTGTTTTTCTTCCACTGATTCACACTCTTGAAAATAAAATTGTTTCAAAGCTATGAGAACAACAACAACAAAAACGTTATAACAAGGCAGTTTACCAAACTATAGAACAAAGAACAAAATGATCTTCATTCATTCCATTACCTCTGTGGGTGAGCCTTTTAGTTGCTTTTAGCCATATGTAGAACACAATTCCAACATAGAACCTGGAATTTCATTAAAATATCTAATAAACAAAACCTATTAGTATTGATTGAAACATTTTTATAAAGCTTCCTTTTCTTCTTGGGGAAGGAAAGAGCAAGTTACTAGTGAAGCCAGCAGGAGACCAAGGTTCATCTGGACTCCTGTTCCAGATTCAGAATGATGTAACATGAGAAACTCCTCTTCGCTTATTCCCCGACTGTCAGGCTGTGGGAACATATGTTAAGATTATTTCCCTTTACTCATTCTACTATTAAAAAAAGCAAATTGAGACTATTTTGGACACTGCTATACAGTAACAAAGAAATATAGGCAATTCTATATGGTATATCATACACAGAGTTGTATATCACCCTCAAAACCTGGCAGTAGTAATCTAGATCAGGATACCAATAAAAACTTGGAAGTTAAAACTAAACACACCCCATATGTTCTCTGTCTGTATTTTCTGTCCAGGTACTGTATGTATCTTGGTCACCATATCTGTTGAGCCTGCTAAAATAAAAATATAGCCATAATTATATTTTATTCATCCTCCTCACTAGTTAAGAATGAGAGACTTAGCATAACTAAATTTTGTGGGCTCTGTAATCTCTGCATGACTGTGCTGCATTCTCTCCTCATGAAATGGTTGGCATCTTCTTGCGCCACACTACTCAGCATAAGCTGCTTTTCTGTAATTCATAGACCACTTCTGTACACATCCCT
Source organism: Harpia harpyja (assembly GCF_026419915.1). Lineage (NCBI taxonomy): Eukaryota > Metazoa > Chordata > Aves > Accipitriformes > Accipitridae > Harpia > Harpia harpyja. The sequence goes on along the minus strand of NC_068950.1, from coordinate 20,806,241 downwards.
TGCCATTTTTCATTTGCAAAAGCAACTATATGAAGTGATAGAATTTTCAGAAATGGAAAAAAAAGTGTCCTACTTTTAACTTAACAGAAAGTGGCATTTCATCTTATAGCCTCGCCAGTGCACTTGTTAGGAATGTGATGTGATGTGCCACGTAGGTTGAAGTGAATTTGTTTGCCTCAAGGATAAAGTGTCACTTCTCACCAAAAATGTAAGAAGATTTTATTTCATGTTTGACTCCTAATTCACAACTAGTGCGGTCTTTGAATATCAGCTTTTCTGTCAAGCTGGAAGATGGTGATTCATGAAGTTAAACTTCATGTGGGGTTGTACTATTTTTAAAGAAAACTCCTTTGGAAAACATTTCTAAGGATTAAAAGGAAATTTATAGTCAAAACCAGACACATTGACTCCAAAATAGCTGTTTCCCATTCAGCAGCAAATTGACTGTTTCAGACAGATCTCTTCATTATTCCTAAATTTCAATGAAATTTAATGTAGAACAGAACTAGTTTTGAAGTCAAAGTTTTGTGGGCTGGAAAAAGTGAGCTTTCTGCTTGCCTGTGGTCATGAAATATTTATCAGTTTGCCAGTTAAAAAAAGCAATGAATGGTATACAGTGATTCATTTCTATATGTGAAGGACTTCATATAAATTAGCAATCTAGCATTCAGTGATCACTTGTATTCAACATTGATTCATGTTACTTTATCTCACCCTCATACAAGCATGACAACAATGTGGCCTCCCACTAAGTTTAGTGTTTAATATAGTGGGTCAGAGGTACGTCAAAGTTGCTTGGCATAATTGGCAACCCAAGATAGAACTAAATGCACAATTTGTGGGGAACTTTCACAAGAAATCCTGTGTGCAACAGTACCTACTACATAATTTCTAGTAAAAAGTTTTTAGTCCATTTTGGACAAGTGCAACTACTTATGCCAACTTTTCAAATTAAATATCCAGTAAAACCATTTAACAAAACATAAAAATGCCCTAACCAGTCCTCCAGATAAAGTAGTTAATTTTAATAATAGAACTATCACATCCCAGATCCAAATCCACTTTAGGTATTTTAAAAGAGAATTGCAATTGTTAAGAGGTATGCAGATTTATTCAGGGGAGGGGAAGGATGACTTTTGGACTTTGTTTAGTATAATTTTGAGGGGAAGAGAAAAAGGAACGAGAGAGTCAGCTTTGTATTTAAAATAGCTCTTTTGCTGCCAGAAGATTCTGCCATCACAAAATAGGTGATACCTGGAACAAACCAGACAAAATAAAGATCTTATTAGCCTCTGCTTATGACCAGAGCTAAGCAAATGCATAGCTGACAAAGGGCACTCAATAACCTTTTCCCAGGTCTCTGAAACCTTCATCTTAGTATTATAGATAACAAGGCTTAAGAGATGCTACTCTTGTTGAAAAGCATCTTCAATTATAAAATTATGGCAGGCTGCCATTTTCTGACTCGGGGAGCTGTGCTGTTTGGATGTCAGGCATTGCAGGGGACTTCTCACAGAGAAAACCCCCAGGTTTCACAGGACTTCAGCAGAATGTACTTTATATACACTTGAGGGGAAAAAAAAAAGGGGGGGGGTGCTTGAGAGGACCTGTAAAGATTGGTCTGAGGTGTAGAATGAAGAAAAAATTCTAATAAGTACAAAACCTGTATGTATTTTGAGCTATCTTAATATTTAAGACAAATCCCTTAAAAGAAATTTCTCGCTGCAAATCATGTACTGGACTTGCTCTTGTTGGTTTTTAACACCAGAAAGTTTCCTCACAAGATAAATGCTGGTTGTTTATTAGAGTATCATAAAAAAGGAATATTGTCCAATAAAAAAATACAGTTATTTCTTTACAAAGACAAAACCCCATTAAATTAGAAAGGTTTCTATGATTAAGAGAGCTATGCAAATATTTAACAAATCTATATCTTCCTCTACCTAATGCAAGCCAAGCATATGGCGCTGTGCTTGGGAATAAAAGGTGGATATTGACTAAAATTTATTCTGGGCTCAAATTTGATTTGATGGGAGTTTCATCAAGGTTAGACATCTCTAGATTAAAAAAAAATTAAAAAAAAAAATCAGTAAAACTTGAATACACTCTACTTTTCATATACTTCAAATATTTCTGGTAATTTAGGTTGCTGATTTTTTTTTAACGTGGATTTTTGTAGAAGGTTCTCTACGTATTTTAAGGCAGAAGGATCAGTATAACAATTTTAAACAAATCACTGAAAAGATACATAACTACACATTCAAGAGGAAAAATGCTATTAACAGTCAATCAAATGAAGTAACAAAAGGAACTCAGTAGGTCTCAGTTCACTAAGTGCTACTTGTGTTTGCAGAGAGAAATTTTGCCTAGAAGCATGCAAAATGCAGAGTCATAGCACTCTTCTGCAATGTCGGATCTCAGTGTCATGAGGTACAATGGTTTTGCTGAATACAGATTTAAAACTTTTTTTTCTAGTTAAAAGAATTAAAATTAACTGTTAAAACCTCTTCAATGAGCCAACATCGCTACAGCAGGCTTTAGTATCTGCAGCAGCAGTAGTATTTGCCAGGGCACACACTGTTCTGCCATTATCAGAGCAACTTCTGATAGAGGAACAGAATCAAAGGCCAAATTCTTTCAACCAAGAAAAGCACAGTGTGCAACAATATATGCCCCCATAGGTTTTTATTCCTCTCCCAACTATGACCTTATTACAGGTAAAGAGCAGATTTAAATTCTGGAAGTGAAACAAGATGGAGAAACACTGAAAAGTATTTCACATCCTAACTTGAAGGCATGGAGCATTTACATGGTAATGTCTGTATATACTAATTAGTAAAATGAAGGTATTGTGTACACCATACTACTCAAAAGGAAGACTCAACTGCATGCACCAAAATATTGTTCGACTTACTGCAAAGAAAATATTTACAAAATTTACTAAAAATTTCTTGATGAATAGTATGATTTATGCACTCATGAAACAAGCTTGCCATATCAGTCCCATTTCCTATACTAACTTTACTTAAGGTAAAAGTATTGTACAGAGCTTGGCAAAAGTGTAAAAGTATGTGGTTTTCTTATTTAACAAAACTCCCTTCCTGTATCATAAATGAAGGCTTCTACTACACCTATGTCAAGTATACAAGCTAATAAAAGATGAGAACTTTCAAAAAAAAAAAAAAAAAGAAAAAGTGCTGGCTACTTACAAAAGAGAATAGAACTTGCTGTTTATGAGCATGGAAAATTATCCCCATTCAGGGAAAAAAAAAGCAGTGGAAGAGGAAAGTATCCTTGGCCTTTATTTTGTCTCCCTAGATGCTTTACTATAAAAAAATCCACTTATTTAACTGGTCACATTATATTTAGGTTACCTGGGAGAAATAATGCTTCTGGAAAGAAACAGGCCAAGGTAGTTATAAAAATCTTTATGAGAACATTTAAGCAAACAAAAATGCAGTTTCATCACCACATATTCCCACCTCCTGGCTTTTCAAAAAGTATAGGTAGTTGTGTTTAAAGGAGTAAGAACATGATACACACTGATTTGATGAGCCTGAGCTTAAACTAGGACATCAAGAAATAATAATAGCAGCAGGTATTCCCTTACTCCTCTGCTGCCAAAAAAAATGTAACTCCTTACTACGCATTATTACTTCCTCCTTTGATTAACAGTGATGCATGTCAGTTTCAGTCTCTGATGATTGAAATGGGTATCACAAGAAATTTTACTTTTGTTTTTAAATTATTGTTGTATGTAAAACAAGAGTCTTTCCCTCCAGAATCAGCATTCAGTATATTGGCATTTCTCTCTGTTTTTTGACACTACTACTGACTGTCATGGTAGAGAGCACAGTGAAGACTCCCAGGACATTAACCCTCCTCCTCAACCCCTTCTAGGATGTATGACAGAGAGAAAGACTTGAGAGAACCAGGAGCCTTCTCCACTCTATAACATCAGCCAGCTCTTTCTGCTGAAATAAATGCAGCAATAAGTGCCTGCCACTTTACAGAAAGTAATAATTCTTAAAAATCTTTTAATGTTACAGGTATCTCCTGTTCCATATTTTACAAACAAGAAACCCAAAGTCTAAAGCATTTTTTTTTTAACTGAATCTCTTAAAGCGAACACCTTTGAGAATTAAATGCCTGCACTCACATATCCTATTGGCAATCCACAGTTTTTATTACCTGCTGGTAGCCCAGAACATTTTTTCTTTTGCACTGCTTGCTGGCAAGCCTGGAGAGCTCCTGCACAAAGTAGGGTGAACTTTCCAAGGGCTGGCCAATATTAGTCATGGTAAAAGTAGCATTTCAGGCAAATTCTTTAGGTCATAAGCCATCTGCATGCATCTACTTTCACACATTTAGAGTAATTTACAGTATTCTCACCTATACAATCATTATTTCATTTACAAGGAGAATGAATAGGAGTACCTTCTTGAAATTGTGTGCCAAAATTAGGTTATTGCTTAGAAGAAATAAGCAGCTTCTCTGAATTAAAGGGATTTGCAGAAGAGTTCCCACCCTAATGTGAACCACTATAAAAATAAACCCTTAGAATACTTAAATAATAGTCTGGAATGTAATTAGAAACTTTAATATTTGAAGTTGAATTCAAATGCAATTTTCTACACTTTATTCTAGTTAGGTTTCTTATAAGGAGCCTACTGCTGAATGAGAAAAATTTCTCTTTAACCTTGAGTAAATTAGACAATCAAAATTACTTTTAAAATGGTGGAGAAAGAATGCATCAGGTCCAATCAGAAACACACAAAGAAAAATATGCTCAAAGTAATTCAAAATCCTAGAGGACAAAAAGAAATATCGTGTTAAAAGGTGTGTTATAATCAGGGTACCTACAGTTACTTTGAACCTTGCGACTTTAACAGAGTGGGCTTTGGATAATACCCTAGAAAAAACAGCCTTTTGTAAAAAAGCACAAGATGATACTTCCAATGCCACATAAAATAAACAGGAAGTCTAGATAATATCCTGAAAACTGCTAGTTATCAAGAGAGTTTCAGTTGGAAACTGTGTACCTATACGGTTTAAGATAACAGAATTCTGCTACCAATATCCAGTCCTGTTAGGACTGTAGTTTTTCATATTAACATCTTTTAGATTAAACTGGGTCTATATCAGGAACCTCATTTTACGCTATTCTAGTGTTTACTGTACTTGTTAATCTCTCTGAAATATGTATTTAAACAATTTACATGTACCGGTGCACACACTAGTAATGTATAATCTGGCAATTCAAATAATTCAAACTCTCCACTGACAGATCACCTTTCTTTCTAAAAGAAGCACCCTAAACATGAAAATTTCCTTCTTAGTTATGCAAAACACACATCAAAAGCTGAATACAAAGATTAAGCTTGATATGAAAATTCTCTCTCAGATGTGCAATTGAAGACATTCAAATTGTTTATTAAAAGGACTTGTATGTTGTTTTCTTTATAATTAGAGAAATTTCTAACCCTAGATCTATTACATGCAGTATATAAACACCTGATTTTCAAAGGTCCCAAATAAATGAAGAGTTCACACAATTTTCTTCAAAGCTTTACTGTGTAATATAACTTTTTTTTGTGGTAAAGAAAATGCACCTTGTCCACAATAAACTTCCCTCAGGAATTGACTAGTTATTACAGTTCTGAGCTAGGGAAAAAGCTTGACATAGTACCTTATAGTTACCCTGAAAGCACACCTTCAACAGTTGTCTTTTGACTTTTTCCAATTACAATAGTCATCTGAAGTGACATCTGAGATATTTATTTGCAGTAAGAACGCAAGCAGTTGGGTTGAGTAGCATCGTATTCCATAAGCTGTCTCATTTAAAAGCCATAAGTCTGGGTGGATACTGGTGTGTATGATTCAAGGTGAAAGAACTCAGTACTTGGCAGGGGAAGGAAATGCATTTAGAAAATAACAGAAGTCCACTTATGAGCTATGGAAATATATAATCCCACTGAATTGAATGGAAAAAGCCTATGCCTAAAGTGAGGTACATGTGCTCAAATCTCCCATTTAATCAGTCAACAATAAAAGAATATCTGCCAGTAAACATGTAACCTGACAAGGTATTGTAAATACTGTGTCTTCTCTTTGGATATAGTCTGTTGCTTTCATAGTATTAGCTACAGTCAGTGGAAAAAAATAAACAAAGGTATGGGATACAATGTTGGGATATCTTCTTTGAATTTACTGAATTTCTTCCAAAATGCCTTATGGATGGGCTATTTAGTATTCATCACCATGCTTCTGTACAGCAACAGCTGTTAATCATCTAAAATGTACAGAAAAGGAAAAACATTAGCTCTACAAACAGGCTTATTTTGGCCTCTCTTGTCATTTTTAGTAGATGAGCTGTTGAGCTTTCTACGGGGGGGGGGGAATTAATTCTAGTAGTTAACTGTAAATTAAAGTAGGAATTTACTGTCTAGTCTATCTAAGAATCAGTGAAACAGATTCACTTTTTTTCTCTTTTCAAGGTCAGCACTAAGACAACATGTAGTCTATATTACACAGTTGTATCATCCAGTCAACATACCAGACAATGAATCCATAATTCAACAAGCTCAGACTTAAGGTCCAGAACAAACACAGAGTTAAATGTGCTTTCCAGTGCTTCTGAATATTGCATTCAGTCATTGCTGCTCCCTAGGAAAACAACTGCCCCCCAGCCACACACACAGAAAGCTCCTCCTTTTCCTCCCCCTTCAACCTCCCCCCAACCCCTTAATGTAACCCCCAAACCAAAGAAAGTCATAAGTATAGCAGGCAAGGGCAAGACTGAATTCTTGTCATTGCGATGTGGAGTTACTGAAATGACCTTAACAACTCAGTGAGATAAATAGCACTGCTTTGGTTTTACACTGGTGCAGAAGAGACGAGGATCTAACTCCCCTTTTGTTGTTTAACCAATTTTAATGAGAGGAATTGGGGAGGGGGAGGGAAAGGTTTCCAACTACTTTCTGAAAAGGTATCTTGGAAAATACAATCTTCAAAAAGGAAGAAAATTAAAACCTTCTCTTCAAGTTTCCTTTCATTTCTTATCTTCCTAAAATACATATATACAGTTTGTTCCAGGAAATGTCTGAAATGCCTTCTGGTAGCTTTTAAGTAAACATGAAAATCTCCTTTTGAGTTCAAAGAGTTTCAAATAATGACAGGGAAGGGTTCTTGGACTATAACACAGATGTAAACAAAGGTCAGGAATTGCTCTCAATAATTAAAATGCATTATCATTACTTTTGGACTTTTAGTCTGCTATCACATAACTGAATTAGACTTCAGCAAAGCTCTGATGTGCTTCCACAGCAATCTTTTCCTGTACACTGAAACCAACAGACCTCAGCTACATTTCTCAGCTAGGAGCTAATGTCTCTGGGTACATGTTACTGTTGCATTTTCATTTGTCAGTAAAGCCTTATTTACTTGCTTCCTGTTATTAATTATGGGAAACAGGATCTCTTCAAACTGTAGGAGAGGCTCTTTTAACTGCTGTCTAGACTTTTCAAGACAAAATATTGATGAGCCCTTTAAAGTTTGTGCAAAGACACAAACTGAGTAAAAAAACCATCGTTACCTCAAACAGCTTAAGACTCCTTATCACACATTCACAAAAAAAAAAATCCTTTAAATCACTCAGGCTCACATCCTTATTGTTAGTCACTGAAGTAAGGTTTTCTTTCATAGTTGGATACTTTCTTCATCTGTCACACTGATTAATTAACAGCTCACAGTATGAGCCCTGAACTTAAATAGCCTACTGAAACAAGGAAGAGAGATCAACATTATTTCATAAAAAGCTGAAGAGGAAAAATGCTTTCTGTAGTATGAAGGGATCTGCCTTCTAATAAAAAAAATTAACTAATTTGTTTGGTTACATTACACAAGGAGATGAAAGCGCACAGTCTACGGAAGAATATTGCAGCAGAAGATTAGGACAAAAGTTAGAGAAGACTTCAAATGTTTTAAATTAAGCTGTTGGTTGGAAACAACCAGGTCTTGAACACCAGTGAAATAATTTTCATCACTGTTAAAAAGCAGCCAGTTTATCAACACACAATAAACAAGTCTATAAACACAGTACCATCACCTGTACAGATACATGGGAGAAGGCATGCAGTTACATTAAATAGAGAGTTTTTAAAACCTTAAACCTAAAGCTGTTTTTAGCCAAAACACTTGTAGTTTCTCCCCACCCCCACCTTTCCCAAACTGTTACAGTCCGGCAATTGTCAAGAGTTTGACTTTCCAAAACTATGAGCTCTTCCCCTTTTTTAAGCCCCTCCAGTACTGCTGAGTGGGCAGAAATTACAGATGCAAAAAAAGATGACAAATGAGTGCAAGGCCCCTCCTCTCCAATGTCTTGACAGTCAGAGCTCCTGCCAAAACATGCCTGAAAGATAGTGAGGAGACAAAGACACAAAGATTCCATTTTCTCTGGGAAAATAGATTTCATGTAGAAACTACCAGGGAGAAGAATAGCACACTAGCACATGTGTCATTTCAAAAGCAGAACAAGAATGAAGGTTTCAAGAAAAAATGAAATCATATTTGATTATTCAGTAAGCTCAACAAATGCTGTTTAACACACGGCTCTTTTTAAAATGCAAAGTGCTACAGGGGGTGGGAGAGGGAAAGCTCCCATAAAGCTGGAAAAAACATTTTCAGTCATGGACAACCTTCAGTTCAACAGTCTCCAAGCTAAGAGCTCACCACTGTTGCTCTAAATAATGTCCTGATAATGCTGTAGTACACATGCAACCAAAACAAAGTAAATCCAACTTTTTTAGTTCAAATCTGTTTGAATGTGTTTACTATTAAAATATTCTTCCTCCAGGGTGTCATTAATAAAGTTGCAATGAGTTTAAAACCCTGGCACCTAAGCACTTCCAAGCTTGCAAGCTTTTCATAGCAAGTTTACTACTTTTGGCTTGTTACACTATCGTGACTGGCACTCATCACTGAGCTGGAACGGCTCTCTGCCCATGAGCAGGGAGATCAGCAGTGAGGTGAATGCAGGCAAGCAGAGCAGAAGAAAAAGCAAGAACCTGATTTCTCTTTGAAACTAGTCAGAAAGTTGGGAAGAAGTGCAACTGATGGTGGGAGGATTTGGGACGATTCAAGTTTCTCACTAATTTAAAAATAACAAGGATATTTAAAACAAGAGCATATAAGATTTTAAAATATCAATTATTTTAAGTGCAATTCCAATCCATTAGGACTCAGTGGCAAAAGTAATTACTGTTAAAAATAACAAACTCCCATCCAACTGGGAATTTGGGAAGTAGAGGTATAAAAGGGACACTTAGTCATCAGTAAGGTTTTCAAAATGCTCCCAGCTCTAATAACTGCTCATCAACATGTAGCATTCTTACAAACTCTCTACTTATAATAGCCCTTTTTTCTTTTATGTGAGGCTGCTTCTACACAGCTGATGGCAGAGCCACCCAAATTCAGCTAAAGTCTTCCAGTCTTTCAGCAGAAACACTAATGTGGTACAAACAGAACATAGAAAAACACTACACAGTGAAAATATTAAAAAAGTGATTAATACCCTGAATTGACAGACTTGCATTGAGGATAAAATACAACTGCCAAGAGCTTTCTATAAGAGGGCTCCCAGAGGCCCCCTGCCCTGCAGAGAGCACCGCAGGCAGCCAACCCAGCTCTACCTTCTCCTCACCCTCACATTCCCCCTCCCTTCAGCCCAGCCATACACCATGGCATCTCCCCAGCCCACCCAGACCCAGGCCATGAGGATGTGGCACAGTTCTCACTCTGAACCCACATGCTGCCTCAGAGCCCTTGCTCTTCCCTTCTGTCTGCTCCTGAAGACTGCTCTGATGATAGGCTTAAAGAAAGGGCTGGTAATCCTTTGACTAACTAATAAAACCACTTCAGGAGACCAACACTGATCATTGTACAGGGACTGGGGTAGTCAAAAATAATATATGAAAAAACAAAGATTGTGCTGAGAAACAACCCTATTCTCCTTATTGCATCTGAGGTGAAGGACAGGGAACATAAGACCAAACCTTGAACATTACACATTTAGTTACAAGTTTACATTTATTTTTCATTAAATTTATTTTTCATTAAATTTCTTCACAGCCCTTTGGCTGATCCAACTATCCTCCCACTTGCTAAGTCTAAGCATTTTCTAAGTCTTCATAGCCAGACAGTATCTAAATACTTTTTGTTCTTTTTATGTATTTTACCATCCAACCATCACTCGGCCCCTCCTCATCTCATGTTCCTGCTACCACAAAATCCTCTCATCTGCTCTGATAAAATGCCATCCTCCTCATGCACAGCTATTCTCATTTGGTCTCCATTCTCAACCAGACCAAACCACCATCACATTAGTACAAAGGGATCCTAAATGTTGGCTCACTAGAGATGTGAAAAAAGTCTGCATCTGCCAGTTTGATCCTCTTACTGATACATTTTTTTCCTTCAAATTCTCATAAAGTGGATTCCAACCTCCTGTACTCCACCCATAGAAAGTAGAACTGCTGCACTTTAATACATAGATCAAGAGTGATTTGTTTGCCTGATTTCCAGAAATACTGGAAAAGAAGGAGACTTAGTTCTGGGGTCAAACTTTGGAAGGACTACTAACAGCAGAGCTATATTTAAAAAAAAAAAAAAAAATAAAGAAAAGAAGGGCTGCAGTTATTGACTAGGTGAGAGATACAGAGCAGAGAATGAAATAAGAAAAAAGATTTATGAATAAAGACTTACAAACATGCTTTTTCCTATTGTCCTGGTTTCAGCTGGGATAGAGTTAATTAGTTGCTGGCTGGGGTTAAACCACAACACCTACACAGCTGGTAAACTCATTCTTCAGACTGCCATTACAAAGGAATCTTCTGAGAGAAAACTCAAGTCATATCAGATTATAGAAACACTGCAGCAGTTGAAAAATATTATCACTTGATTTCACATATATAGTGGCCTGTTCCATCACTCAGGTAACACTTCCCATTTGAATACTTTTAAAGATCACTTGAAGATCAAATCCTAGAATTATTTCAACCTATAAAACCTATTGAAAGTCAAAATGAAATCTTGCATCTTTGTCTAATGCAATGTCATTGCAACAGAGTTCATTTTAATGACCACATGTCCAGGCAATATGTGGCATAGGTTTTGAAAAGGAAGGAGATTATGTTTTAGCTGGCACTGGTACAGCATAGGTCCTTAGAATAAAATTTATTAGCATTAATGGGCACTATGTAATTAAAGCAGCGTGCTTTAATTCCCTGAGGGGTGGCGGGGTTTTTTTCATGTCCTATAAAATAGACAAATAACAAATGTGAGATTTTTCAAAGCTATTCGAAGAATTCAAACTTGCATGTTCCTCTACGAATCATAATGGAGAAGGTGTAGCTAAACAAGATGGATCTGAAATTCTCAAAATGTCTTCCATGAAACTGCATGAAGGTTAATACTACAGACCTGTCCTTTTAAACATGTGCAATATAATTACAGTATTTTGCAGACCACAAGTTCTTCAAAAAGTAATCATTAGAACATTGAAAAGTATAGATTTGAAAAGATTTCTTTTTAGATTTAATATACCATACTTACAAGATACTAGACTTACTTAGATGAGTCCGATTTAATAAGTGGCTTTAACAAGCAACTCATTTGTTACTTGAACCCTGGCATTTTCAATCCTGAATGCCAAGAATTTAGAAGGCCTTGGGAATCCCATCACCTAACCCACTGCACTTCAGGGACAGGGGACTGTCATTTACATAGTTCCTCGCCTTTGAACATTGGAGGCTAAGGTTGGAACAATTATCAGAGCTATTGAAAAACTGCAGGATTTTTGCAGATTTCATCAGGATTGGCACATGGTACCAATAAAGATCAGACTATTACCTAGACCTGTATTTGAGTATTTAGTTAGAATTATTTTTCTTTAAGACAGAAAATGAATTCAAAACTACACTATGGAAAAAGACCAATGCACACAGGTTTAATATTTGAGTTTTCAGAGAAGGATCTTATCAACACTTATCTACAGCACTGGAAAATAAGCCTAGAGCTCATTTTCTACCAAATTTTTATTGGTTTATGTGTCTAAATCTCACAAGAACAGCAAACCAGAACAGCATGAAACAAAATACCACAGACCAATGTATTTATGATGTTTAAATTATTGAAAATATAAGGCTTATGCACAGTATTGTGTCTCAGTTTAATATTCTGAATAATTTAATTTCGCTCAGAACTAACTTGAAGGACAACATTTTACGTGAAAATCCAAAGAAAAGAATTAGTACAATTAATACAAACCCACTCAGACCTTCATAGTGACACTAGCAATTTTTCCATGGGTAATGTCAAGACTGATCTATTGAGTATAACCTAAACTATCACGCAAAATCTTTTTTTTTTTTTTTTTGTCTTCTAGACAAATCACCACAGTGTTGCAGACCAGCAAATGAAGTGAACTGAGGGCAATTTGACCAACATCACCTGTGTCGGTTCCCCAGAAGTCGATGAAACATGTTATCAGGTCTCCGAGGTACATCCCAGAGATTAGTTGGTTGTGCCATACAATTAGTAAGTGATTAAAACAAGCTGTTTTCTTCGATTACATTAAGTTACATGCAGCAGTGAGAGCTATTACCTCCTACAGAAGAGTGTACCTTCCCAAATTATGATGTTTATTAGCACTTCATTAACAATGTGCCACCTCAGCCAAATGATCAGGCAGCACAGTGGTCTCAGGTACAAGGAAAAGATCATTATGAAACTCCACCTGACTCATTTGGGCAAATCAAGTAAGTACATCTGAACCACAGATTGCACAAATATTTGAATGCTAGTTATCACCTTGGGCTCTTTGGGTATTTCATGCCAAACCCATAAGCCTTCTTCAGAGGAATCAGCAAAACAGTGTAGAGACTGAATTAGACAAGTTTTTAAATGGCTAAATATTTTTTTCTTTTCTTTTCATAAGAACAGGACCCCAAGTAAATGATGCCTTCTAATACAGCACATGAAAGTCTCAATTATGGAAATCATTATTCTAGGCACTATGTGCCATTTTATATTCCCAGCAGGATGTTTTTCATCTCATCAAGAGTTTCCAAGGCTGTTTAGTGTTTCTGTGTATGCAAAACATATTTAAGGGCCCCAAAAAAGATCTGCTAATTGAAAAAAGCCTAGTCAAGTGGTCAGACAGACTGGAACTTAAGGATTATAGGTAAGAGGGATGAAATGAAGGCTTGGAAACTATAATTTCTCTTTCTGTGGTATCAGCAGAAGCAGCTGTTACAGACCAGGCAAATTAAAGATGTGGCTAAGCCAGCAGTCTGGAAACAAGACATTGCAAAAACATAACAGCAAGTCATCTGCACCCCACTTTTAAAAAGCTAAAAGTGCTGACCATTTTTTTTTCCTCTCCCTCTTCCTGTTATTCTTATCTGTCACAAGTATCCTCCAGCTGGTACCCTTCCAGCCCATGTTCACCAGTTCTAATTTCCCACCCCCATCTTTGGGAGTTAGTAGTAATTCCAGGGACTGTGGACAAGTACTCCATAGTGGGAGTTGTCAGCAAACAAGAAAGGACATTTCCAAAAGAAGAGCAGGTGAAATAACAGAGTTGCAGTTCTACTTTTTTTTTTTTTAACATATGAGAGTTGTTCATCAAACATGTAAAAACAATCTTCCCATACTGAACAATATTTACCATTCCTTGAGAGCAGTTTCATCTGCCCAGTAAAATCAGCATCTAGATACAGAAAGCTCTCCGATTAAAAACCAGATTGCCTCCACATTTTTCAGATACATTGGTTAAGTGTCTTGTAATTAACTATTTTCAGAAAAAACTTCTCTCTTCAGTTTCTAGTCTGTTTACCCTGAATCTGTTTAAAATAAGTTACAAATCATTTTGCCATGAACTAACAAGGCTGTATATTGTTTTCCATATCAGAAAGTGATGAGGGATCCATGAATTATTGCAAAAATAAGTTAAACAACAAAAACACCTCAAAACAACCCTTTGTCTTTCCTCAACAGCAGGTATGGACTTCCTATGAGAAATAGAAGAAACATTAGTTGCCTTGCTTCGACAGCTTTTAGGCCAACCAGTGTTGCCAACCTAGAATTTTTTCTCAATTTATATTAGCATAAACCTGTGGACTACTTTTGATCTCAGTTTATACATCATAAATGAGTATTACCCAATCTATTTCCCCTTTGTTTATTTGTACTCAAAACAAACCCATCATTTCAGATTTGTGGTAGATGCCTTTTTTTAAGTGCTGTTATTTCAGTACTACTATACTGATGTTGTTCGTGTTGCTGCATTGAAACATTGCATCTGATTCGAGGCACACTCAAGCTCTTTGCAAACAATTATTCACTAAATACATTTCAAAAATGTTTATGAGATTCATACCATAAATCTTTAACAGACACAAAATGGATACAGGGAAATTAAGTGTCCCATTTCTTATCAGAAATTAATTTTAGGTGGCATGGGGCCTTTGCATGATGCCTTTACCTGAAGCCAATCAATTGCCATTTTACATTTTCATACAAGTCTAAGAATATGAGAGAACAGCAAAAGAATTCTAAAGCTTAAAACCCATATTCAGTAGTTTCCCCCCCGCCCCTCTGCTAGAGTGGGTATTTGAGGAGGTTCTTTACATCTCCTCCCACGCAGTTTCTCTGCTTCATAAGTTATGGTTTCCATTCTATCTTAGCAAGGAAAAGAGCTAATAAATTACTTCTAAAGAGTGAACATTAAATCTTTATATTTCTAATTCCCCCAAAACTGGAGGGGCTTGCAGCCAAGGTATTTTGGTGGAGCATAAGGAAGGGACAAAAAGACAATGCTGTCCACTAGCACAGACAATAGGACCAACAAGTCCTAGCTTTACTGTTACTATCCTTTCCCCTGGAAAACACCTCATTGCAACTCTTGACCAGCAGTGCTGATTTTATTTATTTCCTTTTTAATCTCAGCCTCTAAAAAAACCCCATTGTGTAGAGCATTGATTACATTTCTCACTCAAACCTGGCAGCATTATTTAGCAACTGCCATAAAGAGAAAAAAAAAGTGTTCTGCATATATACCTATGATACAGTGATTTGATGGTAGAGGTGGGAGAAACAAGAAAGAGGTCTAGGACACCACAGAAAACACTTTACTTTTCCAGAGGAAGGAGAACATCAAACCCAGCTGAAACCTATACAAAGTAAGATACCAAGTCCTGCAAACAACTGCATAGCACACCCATGTGTAAGATTGCCACTACAGTTTAACTCCCCCCTCCAGACACACATACACACTATGATACAGCCCTAACATCTGACTTAGTTCCCAGATAAGCACACAGATACAGGTCTGCTTAAGGTTTGTCTTTCTGAAATTTATCTTGAAAAGAAACTCAATTATGAATTTTAAATATATGAACTTCTTATACCAAAGTACAGATACAAAATAGTAGTGTCATGGCCACTATTTCAACTATTTTCAACACTTTCTAAAATTATTTTCAGATTAATAAGTAATTTGAACTCATAATAAAGAAAATATAGTTAGACATGGCTCTCCTTTAGGGCAAGTTCATACATGAAGGAATCAGGAAAACAGAGGTGATCTGGTAAGCAAAATTCCCCCCAAACTGGGAAGTCAAAAAACCTGTAGTTGTTAACAGCCGACTAAAACCCTCAGTAAAACTAAGCTCAGAATTCAGTCGGCTGGTAATACTGTATTTATTTAATGGACTTGTACAGAGCAGAAATCCAGAGTACATAGCCTTATATCTGATGATATTCACTAACAAATAGCTTTAAAAGAGGTAACATTACCAGGATTCCTGTAAATTTGAAAAGGAACTTGGAACATGCAATTACTGGATGGCTCCAAACTTTATCTGATGTGTTTAGGAGCCACAGAAGAAAACCATCGCAGACAGCCCAGTACAGAGAGTGCCAGAAAACACCATACTCGTGTTTTTCTAGGTCTGTGTCAGGACATTTGAAGGCATCCATGGCTGAACATGATTTCTTTTTCCTAAATCAAGGCTTCCATGACTGAACATCATAGAAGCAGTTATAAAAGTTATACTGGCTCACAACATCTGCAGGAACTCAGTAGTACAACTGTTCACTGCACACATGTTAAACAGGCAGCACTAAAAACTGTAAAAACAGGTCAAAGCAAAACCAAAAGGGACCCAAAATGAAGAATTTCACATAGAGAACTGGAATAAAATGTAGAAACCATCTTTTCTCCAGGTCAGCAAGCTGAAAGCATTAAGAGAAAAAAGCAGTATGCAGCAATCCACACACAATAGGTCTTGAACATTACTTCCTTTTATTGTGTATTGCACTTATGGGGCTCTAGACTGTTCTAAACAGTATCCAAAGCATACTTTCAAGTCCAGCCAACAAACATCTGAATGTCACAGCAGCCTTTCAAGAGAAAGTTACAGTGCTGTGAGTTTTTAAAGACAGACTGAAATATTTAAAAGAGATCAAATATACCCCAGTGCTACCTCCTCTTGTTCCCTTGAATTAGAAATGAAGAGCAGCTTATCTGGAAAGCAGAATCTAATAAAAAAACTCTCTTTAATAAAAAATAAAGGAGCAAAGCACCAGTCTTTAAACAAGGTGGAAACCTATCTGGAGATGGACAGCAATGTCTTTCTTTTTGCAAAGTAATGATTCAGAAGCACACCCAAAAACACATTCAAGTGACCAATATTAAAACATTACGTTCTAAAAATGAGGTGCATCCTACAGGAGCATGATCCAGCCATCACCTTTCTTTCCCCACTGATAGAAGATTTAAAGAAAATCAGACATATCTGTGTTCAAGTACATGAAAACCATAATCTGTAATATCTTAACACACACGCTGAACTTTTTGAAAGACACTAATGATTTCAGTTACAATTTGTACTTCAAAAGAGACACCGTAATAGTCAACAATAAAATTAAGCTAAGGTTTTGCGTGGTTTTGTACGAATGGAAAAGAGATTCAGATCTCTGATTATTTTTTATGCTTCCACAAAGAGTCACTTTGGCTTTATGTACAGGATTTTTTTCCCCTCACAGCTGTTTTTTTTTTTCCTGTTTGGTTTTGTAATTTTAAAGCAACCCTCACATTGTCAACATTGGTTCTAGTTTTCACTATGCATAAAGCAAAATATTAAGTACCTATACAAGTGCACAGACAGCAAGATGCTTCTTTGCAAGACTCAGCAGAATAAATGCAAGAATTTTCCATTGCTCCAAACAGCTCTTCAGCCACAGCTACAGTACCTTTCTCTCCATATGTGTACAGTTGTTTCACTTTATTGCTAAAGGCAAACTCTATATCATTGTTGTAGTTTTTTCTTTACTAGAGACAACAAGAACAATGGATGTATGCATTACTTTTAAGGCTGATTAGAAAAAATATCTCTTTCTTGGAGAGTTAAAAATAGATCTTGAATTTTTTTATTCTGTGTTAGACTAAAGAGAGGCATGTCTAAATTATTTTAATTTTCTTTTGGGGAAAAGAGGTCATAACAAGGGAAAGAGGAGGAGAAAAACTAGGCAGCATCATCACTTCCCAGATAGATAGTAGTCTGATCATTAAGACTTTCACACAGAGTATCAGAAACCCAGGTTTTCCAGGCCCTTCAACAACAACAGAGCTCTGACATTCCGGAGGCACACCAAAAACACCAGGCTATCAGCCATTCTCGGGCAGCAAGGGGTCTTTTTTCTTCTCCTCATGCAAAAGGCCTTCCCAGAAAAATGTCCATTGAAAAATATATTTCTTCAAAACATCTTGTGTTTTCCCCACAGGAGAAAAAAATATATTAAGTTTTCAACCAGATGTAGTTACAGTTTTGTATACACCTGCAATTGCAGGGAAAAACTAACAGAATGAGAAAAAACATTCTTTCTGTAAAGTTCTAGTAATACCTTTAATCATATTACAAGCTGAATGCATTACGTTAATATGTTAAATTAACACAGTTGGACTTTTAGATCAAACAGAGAAGAGAGAGAAGATTGTGATCCAACAAAAGCATGTTATAAAAACACTGCTGTTCAAAACAGGCCAAGTATTTTCTTGTGCTTGAACCCTAACAAAGGGGGTTTTCCTTAAGGCAGTTATTAGGTGTTTTGCCTTCATTTTTGTTACTTTTTTTTTTAATGGTAACATATCAGTTCTACTGCTTTGTTAAATACACTCTAATCTGTTCTTATTCATGTGAACAGCAATTTTCTTAGGACACTTTTGTTTGGTACTAGTAATAGCTGTGATAGGATTGCTTTCTCAAGTTCGCATTTTACAGAGGACCACAAGCCTCAGAAGATTGCTGTGTGGAAGAAACACTGGGCCAACCTATCATGTTGATATTACACGAAGCATAACCCAGTTTGGTATTCTTTCTACTCTGAAGGAGTCTCACATCAGGTAGTGGAAGCTAACTTATTTCTTTGCTATTGAATGACTTTTTTCCAGCACTCCCCCTTTAAGCACAATCAACATTTTAAGAATCTAGAGAGATAACTGCTGCTGCCAAAGGGCCACATAAGATGAAGCTATTCCACTGCACTATGGGGAAAGAAGGCGGCTGGTTACAGGGACCCCCCACACCTTTCCGATTCTCATAGAGCCAGTCTCCATTATAATTGATGCAGCATGCAGAAATCAGAAGAAAGGGCTAATTGAGTTTAAAAGCTATACAGTTGCAACCTCTTTTAGGAGATGCCTCCAGGCTTGCCTGAGCATTTAGTAATAAACCTAGACCACAAGGCAAAGTGAATGTTCAACTCTACATGCCCAGAAGGGAGAGAAGATCCTTTTCTCCATACTCCTAAGCCCATGTTAGCCCCTCCAGTCTTTCTACAGCAAAGTAGGATTCTAGGAATCCAGGAATCGTCATCTCCATTTTTCTTGTCCTGTAGGCAGAGCTAGATACTGTTACTATGATCCTGATTACATTTCTATTACAATGATACATACATCAGCATCATCAGCTGAAATCAAGGCCCTTTTTTTGCTACATCTTGTAAAAAAAAAAAAAAAGCCATTTTCAGGCTAAGCAGGTTAGGAAAATAGAAGTGGCCACACAGGGTTCAGAAACAGAAAAAAAATTCATGTTTGGCATTTCTCTTCTGCCACAAGTGGCAATTATAGCTAGTGCCTGAGAAGGTTTCTGCCCTTGATCAACTGCTCACTAGGGCATTTAAAATCATTTAAATGATCTGTAGTGATGATTTAAAACAAGATAATCCATAACCAAAATATCCACAGCATTTAATGGAATAATTACGTGTGGAAGGAATCCAGGATCAACCTCCAAGCCAGTCATGAACATGTTCAAGATTTGAACACATACACATTCAACCATGGTAGAACTTATTCTGAAATAATACCAAAAAGATGGGAACAACAACTACAACTAAAGTTGTTCTCACATTCTTTGTTTTCACTGAACCCAAGCTTTATTAAGATTTTAGCATCCTATAAAAACAGCCCCATGAAACAGTGGGAGAAACACCAGAGCTGAACTTCTAGAAACACTTCCATAGATGTGTTTCTCTTCTTCCCCTCTATATATACACACTGTAATCATGACTAGAGCAAGCAAGTAGCATGATAAAGGTGAAGGGTCTAGACAACAAGTCCTATGAGGAGCAGCTGAGGGAACTGGGGTTCTGTAACCTGGAGAAAAGGAGGCTCAGGGGAGACCTTATCACCCTCTACAGCTACCTGGAAGGAGGTTGTAGCAAGGTGGCTGTCAGTCTCTTTTCCCAAGTAACAAGGCATAGGACAAGAGGAGACAGCCTCAAGTTGCACCAGGGGAGGTTTAGATTGGATATTAGGAAAAATTTCTTCACCAAAAGGGTTGTCAAGCATTGCAACAGGCTTCCCAGGGAAGTGGTGGAGTCCCCATCCCTGGAGATATTTAAAAGACCTGTAGATGTGGCACTTAGGGACATGGTTTAGTGGTGGACTTGGCAGTGCTAGGTTAATGGTCAGACTCAATGATCTTAAAGGTATTTTCCCACCTAAATGTTTCTATGAATAGCAGGTTCAAATCATTGGCCATGTTACCTTATATGCTGCTTTAGATACTAGCTAATTCCCCCCTTACATGGGATGCGAGATGCCATTATTATATCCTCAAATCTGAGTGCTTCTTGAACTCACTTGAGCAGTATGAATGCATTTAGACTGCAATCCATGATATAGTTTCCTTCATACTGTATATACACATCACTACAGCCACAGCAAAATATTGCAATAGATACAACACTATTAGATAGCCAAATCATATCCTTGCAGTCCAACAATTACAGCACCACTCCATACAGCAAAACAGGAACATCTGGAATTCTGCTCTCATGAGGGCAGCTGGGACTGCACTGCTATATTGGGAAGTGAACTGTGCTCTCCTCAGGGTTTTAATTGTTACAGAATATACTCGGGGCTTTTAGCAGAAAAGTTAACAACCATTTTGGTTACTGAAGGAATTACTTGTGTACAAGGCATTTATTAGGAAAAAATTATTTAAGTGCATAATGTGCTTGTGCAACATGGAGAAATTGTACATGTTCACTCTATATTCAAAATCCAGTTGAGCATGAAGAATAGTTCCTTTTCATTCCAGAAATTATATCTTAAGTAGAAAAATGTTATACCTAAGACTGATTTTACCAAACCTGCCACTAAGAAGAGTTTTTTCACTAACACATATTCTGATCTTATTTAAAAAACATTTTGGGAAAATGCTAGCCATTACTTCTCTCAAGTTGTGTTTTGGTTTCATGTTATTCCTCACAGCGGCTTTGTGGCAACAAGTGCAAGAAAAATCACTCATTTCTCTTCGGACAAATTCTGTTATATGACAGGGAGGTGACCACTTGCAACCTTGATCCATATCTGGTAAATGAGGCCAGGTGAGGTTAACTTCTTACCATAACAGCTGTCACGTCCTCACTAGCTTTTTCCAACACCCATGCACACCTTTACACATTTTTCCTCTTCTGTGCAGGTAAATCACAGGACTGTGGCTCACTAAATATTACATTACTTCTCATTTGGCTTCACAGATTCCCACGGGACTGTAGGCACTAGATACTACTCAAATACTATCTGTCTATTCCGTGTGAAGTACATGCACACCATCGTAACATCTCCAAATGCTCTTAACTAAATTGTGAGTTAATCCTTGAGCTTTTTCATTTCTTTGTATTTATTTTTCCACTTTGTCCTGGTTTCACTTCTTTCAGCAACTGATTAATTTTTCTGCTGATTATGCTGTTGCAATAGTTTTCAGAGTACAGAAAAGGAAATGCAACATTAAAGACCATAAATCCTTCTTTCATTCAGAGTCTTTGAAGCAGTACGAGTAATAATACTACAGTTAAGATATCAGTACCAGTCCATCTCCATGAAGTATATATTTTCTGATCTTGAAGGCACAAGTTATGCTAATGAACATATCAGAATACTGCTTCCATACTATTCAAGCTGACAGTTTCAAATCTGTTAATGACATATGGGGAAATATATGACCATTTCTGAAATATTCGATTAAATATTTTTAATTTCAAAGTTTCTTCTGTTCTTAAAAATCATCTGGTACTTATGCCAAATCCCTCTAAGCATTATGAAGAACAGTAAGGCCAAGTAAGAGGGAGAAGGTGATGCAAGTACACTGCAAATTTTTCTATCATTTCCCCTAAGTTTCCTACTAGAACATGTTGCATCTTAGAGACCTGAGGATTATGGCTATAATATTAAACCACTGGACTTTTCTTTCAAAGTCTGTGACACCTCACAGGTATTAGCCATTTGGTTTGTGACCAGGTGTTACAATACCCCTAAGCTCTTCCTGACTCTTACTATTCTTACAAACTCTTCCACTAACTTGAAGGAGATTCCAGCATAGGTGATTAAGCTCTAAGTAAATTCTAGTTTTCTATGGGTTTCAAGAATGAAAGGAAAGAATTCCTAGCCTGCCAGGCCAAGCTTTTGTGACAAAGGTGCTAAGAAAGAAATCAGTATTTTTCAAAGGTCACAAGCAAAATTGTAAGAATGTTGAAAGTAGATAGTCCCTTTCAACACTATTTTCAGCAATTGACATATGTAAATTCTACATTTACAATAGAGGCATTCCCTGTCATTTTTATCTTGCATGGAAAGACATAATAGAAATTAAAGAAGCAAAAGTTTACACAAACTTCACACTTGTAGATTGCACATCTGTGTAAATAGTAAATGATAAACCATGAGCTACGTGCACAGACACACAAGTCTGTTTCCAAATTCAGTGTTTTGCAAAGTTCAGCACAAAAAGTCAGAGGCCTCTAGTTATTTGAACTACGGGGGGGGGTGTGGGATGTGTAATAGTGGGTACACAATAGGTTGTTTTAATCACTGTGACTAGCCATAGTGAGAAAGTGCAGTCACACTAAGCCAAAGGATTTCATAAGTAATGATTCCTTTGAGATAGCAAGGAAAAAATGTACATTAGGAACAGAAAATACAAGAAACCTCATTTCTGTTTGCATGATTTCTGTTGCACTATGAAGCAGAAAGACAAACTGTAACAAAAATGAGGTGTTAGTACAATGGCAGAGCAGTGAAAGAAGAAACTAGCAACAAATATAGGAAAAGGAAATAAAGGGAAGCCAGGTTTTCTCAATACTTGTACCCCAAGACCCAGAATTTTGATATTTTGCTCATGACACTTCCAAATAATAAGAAAACAATGATCTCTGCAAGAGAGAAGCTAGAAGCGGTACAGTTCCCCAACATACTCCAAGGTTTTATCTGTTGCATTTGCTGTTAGAAGTTGAGAAAACTGAACCTTCTGAAATATATAACTTAGAGGCATAATTCTAGTTAAAATTCTTGGACTGCCTGACAAAAAACTTTTAGAGCCACTAAACACTTCTTTGAAGAACCCCCTCTGCCCCCTGCCAAAACTAAAAAGTACTGATTGTAGTAGCCATGCATAGTGGTTTAAGTGAAATATTTCTTCACTAATATTCAGAAGGAAACAAAACACAGACAATTGCTTTCACTTGGCCAACGTACCTTTTTGCATTTTATTGACTGTTCTGATCAAGATTCCTTCCAAAACCAAAGCAGTCATAAGATTTCTTTTTGCACATTCTAGTACTAGATTTTGGGAGAACCTGCGTTATGTGAATGCACAGAATCAGTAGAAAGCCATTTTGATGATCACAGATTTATAAGACTGCTTCAAATAGGTAGGTACACGACATACCAGTTTAAGATAATTCTTAGTAAGTAACTTATGCTAAGATCTGAAATTTCTAAATTAATGCAGTAGCTTTATTTTTCTTCACTTCTCTTTACCTTCAGTATAAAGTAGAACCATGTCATTTTCTAGCAGAGAAATATGCATTGAATTTTAGGTATGATTTGTTTTTAAGTGAGAAGAGAAAGGCATACATACATGCACACATTTACCACACTTAGAATGTGAGGCTTGTACTATAGAGACAGCTTTTCCAAAACCCCCTACCTATCCCTTCAGCAATTACTATTTAATTTTGATTTATTCACAGAATAGAAGTTGGATTTAACCTTTGTTAACACTGCATGAATATTTTGAAAAGAGTCTACCCACTTAGCCAAAATTGGAAACAGTTAGTATATACATGGTATAGTACCAGACTTATATCCAATGAACGAGTTTAAAGGAAAAAAAAAAAAAGCCTGAGTGCAATTTACAAAGGCTTCATTCTTTTGTTTGCATTCTATCAGTATAAAGAAACAATGCAACTAGTACAACAGTCTCCTGCTAGAAATGGCGGAGCACTTTAAACAAGTTTCACTTATACAGCATTTCTCCTCCTCTTTCGAAATACATGCTTAAAAAAAAAGCTTCACAATTAACATATTGTACACATTTTGCAAGGTTCTCAAAGATCAGGAACCATTTCTGGAAAGATTCACTCCAATTTGGCAAACAATTACAGCATACATTATACTAAGGTGCATTAAGTGTGTGGCTTCTGTGAGGGTACAGAAACACATGCTTACCCACAGTTAAGTTCAATAAGCAAAACAAAGTCAGTTATAATTTAAAATGGGGGTAAAAAAAGAAAAAGAAAAAAGGAAATCAAGGGAAAGAACAAGTCTAAAAAGCAGAGAACATTACAACAGCCGAGTGGAAACAAATGAGAGATTATAACCGGGATGTAGTCACAGGACTATGTGTAACTCTGTTACAGCTAATCACCAATAGCTTCTGGTGAAATTAGTTCTGTGTGCTATTTTAGTAAAAGTATAAAGAAGCATATTCAAAAGCCAACAAGCACAAAGAAAACATAGTCAAGACCGTTCACAATAGCGAATTCTGTACTGAATGTGTGAACAGGACATGAATTAAGCAAAATGCAAGCAGCCTCCCTTTGCCTGGGATCTTTGTAGACATGAGCCAGGCAATCTAAACAGAATGTCTGTCTGTGCTAGGAGGAGGGGAAGAAATAAAACACTACAAAACCAAAAACTGCTTTCCTCAAGGAATGGTAACTTTGGACAAGATTTGGCACCACAAGTTCAAAGGGCTATTTTACCTGCATTGTAAGTACAGACCTAGAGATTTTACAGTATTTCTGTCTCTATGCTATTGGTTTTTGTGCCATTAATGGCATTTAAATTATAGACCTGCTGCAGCCATATAGTCAAAACACCACATCACCTGATGAGACACTATATTATAATGTCAGTGTGTCTGTGTTTTAACTGTTCTTTCTTATACTGTACTTCTCGTCAGTCACCCTCTTCCTCTGCCAAAGAAGAGATACGAGACAAGTCTATCTTTAGACTCCACTGAAATTTCTTACTCAGATGGCTGCAATGCTTCATTCATCACATAACCAAGACTCCTGTTTACACTAACAAAATTTTTAGAAGTACAAATAGTAGAGACCCAGAAAAAAACATTTATGGAGAATTTAAAATGAAAATATAGGATATGGTTAGGGAGTCAGAAATAACATGCTTTAAACTAACTTCTAACTAGATCAGGTCAGACTTTTTTGTGTCTTTTGTTTTTAAAATATTAAGTATTTTTTGCTTCCACTTTCAATAAAATATTCCAGATGTAATGAAAAACTGTTTTCCAGAAGCAGGCATTTATTGACCTGTACATATGTACAGTTATTCACAATAACAACTATTGATTAAATAACAGTTTGCACTTTGACAGCATCTGAAGACAATACAGTCAAATTTCTAAACAAGTGTGTGACAAAATCTGAGACATTTCTTTTTCTAAATTATTCTAACAAAGTTAAACTAGTCATATAAAGTCACTAACAGAGCTAGGTACTGAATCCAGATTTTTGACCTGCATTTAAAACTTTTTTTTCCATCTCAAAAGACCAAAGAAAGCTGTTTCAGGGTCACAAAGCTGCATTTTGGGGGGTGGGGTGGGTGTTCTGCTCCTATAAGCTGGTCTGCTGCTTACAGCCCTCAAATGGCCAGCTCCACTTAAGATGAAAGGATTTATTTAAGGAAGAATTTTCAAGATTCCATGATTTCCTATTGTTGTGGCTTAACCCTAGGGGTTTTTGCAATGTAAAGTATGTGCAGTTCATCAGTCCAAACACTCAGACCCTCAAGTTAGTGTTTCAAAGTATTCACACTAAGAAGAAAAAAAAAAAAAAAATCACATTATTAAACTACAGACAGCTGATTTTATTCTGTATTGGTTTATTTCTTATTTCTAATGCCATATGCAAAATAACAGTGATTTTTGCTTATTAAAGTCATAGTCTCAACTCAGAAGAGCTAAACATCAGGAATCCATGAAGTTTTTTGGGCATGTTCTAATCTTGCCAAGATTATCTAGGGCAACTGAATATATTCAACAGTTCAACTAAACCTTTAAGATTGTTTCGGGGCGGGGGTCAGCCTACAATTTTTTTTTAAATGCTGAAATTATTTTACTTTTTTCCTAAATGAAAAGAGTATTTTCTACTTTAAGAGTGACCTAGCTTCTCTATTTCTTCTATTTTTCCCTTCCAATGTAATGTCTTTTATTTCCTCCCTGCACTCCATTTTAAACATCATCCAAAGATACAATGATGTTGCATTGGATAGCAGAGTATGAAAGCAAAACAAAAGTCCTCCCAGCTATTGACTCACCCCTTCTCACAGTCAAACAACTACAACAAAATACCCATCACACTGTAGGCATCAGAGAAATTTATGCACACATATGAAGATCCCAAATGTAATTTTTTTTTCCTGAAGTGTCAATAGTCAAAAAGCTGCATTTATTATTCTTGACTTTTGGAACAGAAAGCTCAGAGCATCTTTCAGATATAAAAGTTCTTCTCAAACAGCTGACAAAAGTGTGAAGAAGTAGATCTACTTTAAAGTCTTGAGCTCTCTGAAATATCTTTTATCAACAGAAGTGCCTCTGAAGCGGTTCCGTCAAGCCTCATCAATATATACTCAGAATGACTGAAATCAGAGAGAGTCCCAAAATAAGTGAGTTTGAAAGGGACCTCAATACCTCACCTAGTGCAATGTCCTGCTCAAACCAGAGCAAAACCTGGTATTACCCTGTGCTGGGTGCCTTGTCCAATCAATTTTTAAATATCACCAAGAATGGAGATACCAGCTTCTTCTGACATGTCAGTAATAATACAAGGCAAAACTTTAAACATTTATTTAATAACAACTCTGCATATAGGCTTATGTCATCAGCCAATGACTGAAGTGGAAGAATATCTATGTTGTAGCTATAGCATTTAACTGTTCTTCATGACTTATGGTCTCCTCTGTAAAAAGAAACAGCTGTAGTACATCAGATATTACCCCCATGGTAAGTCTTGGTAAATGCTCTCAATTTAGTCAACAGCTACATAATGGTGTATTAAATGACTTAGTAATGATCACTGAATCTAGCCATGGATGATCCTTTGAAGATACTTTTAGGTTTTGCATCATTTTAATCTGACCAAATTCGTCAATGCCTTACTAATATGTAGTTTCTTTTAAATTAACATCATTCACTAGAACTGCCTCAAAGGCTCTTCAGAAGTTGGTGCAGTCAGCCTAGACTGGATTCATTCCAAGTACTGATGGTTTGTTCTGACGATTTGATCTGAAAAATCCTCCTTGCACAGAAATAATTAGCCTTTCCTAAATGAAACTCTAAAAGTCAGCATAAAAATGCCCATTTAACTTCATTGAGAGCAAAGTAAAGTAACATTAGGCCCTTTTGAAAACCTACTTTGAAGACACACTGTTTAGCCCAAAGCTACCCCTGGAACAACTCACTGTTTATAAGCGAATATGACAAACCCCCAAAAGTATCTATGAAAAGATAGTAGGTTTGATTACTTAAGAATTGGAGATCTTCTGCATAGAGTGTGTCTCCTTTAGTTGGTTCAATAAAGATTTTGATCTCTGGCCTTTAAATACAGATGAAAATACTAGGTATTCTCTTCAGACATCTGCTTGAAAATATGTGGTATTACATGACAAATTTAATTCATGCTTGACCGCTAGCTGGCTGTAATTTGTGTTTCAGGTATAAAATGAAAGACCTTACTGGGGAAACACTAGAATATCTTCCTCTGTCCCTGCTCTGAACTGGGAAATCAGGTCCATTTTTAAACTTACTGATATGTCCCTGTTGACCTCATCAATAGAAATTCACTGTTTATTATGACAGAATAGGGAGAGGACTGTGTTTAAACACAAACCAAAACTAAGTGAGAATGATCTGTACCCTTTGTATCCCTTCTTACAAGTCTCAAGTTAGACTATATATTTCCATGATTGTCAGGGATATTAGTGGTTAAATACAGTCCATTTTATACCTTGTTATATGCTTAATTTCATATCTTCTTCCTCTTTAAATCCAAGAAAAATACCATTTATTATTCCATTTAGGATGTATCAAAATGAAACAGGTATACTACCTTTTCCAATACATGCATTCCTCAATACTTGTATAAAGGCACAAAATTAAACACTTAAGTCAGTGCATTTTGAAGCAGATGTTATTTATGGAGTGCTGATGGAAACAAGCCTTTACAAAAAACAATGCAAAAATATTTTGGTTTGCTTCTCAACTACATAGAAAGTTTTTGCTCTGGGAAATCCAGCAGGCAGACAAAAATATTTGACACTGTAAAACCTTTTTTCACTCTCTACCATCAAAAAAGTCTGTTATGCTTGTGTTTCAGAGATCCCCCTTTATTCAGACCTGTTAACATTTAGTCATGTTCACAGTGACCAAATGTTTAATTTCCTGATAAAATATCTCTATGTGTTCATTTGTTTTAAGTATTTCAGACATATTTGCCTGTTTTCTCTAAATAAATTCCTTGCCTCCTTCCATTTTTCAACTTGCATGCAAGGGTAGTACAACTATCTGTAATACCCAATTTGTGTACTAAAAAATCCAGCCATACATATTTAATCATTTCCTTGCATAGTCAATTAGCAAGCACCTATATTCAGAGACATGTGATGGGACAGAAGGGGAGAAAGAAATAGAAACTAGCTGTCCAGTCTGGGCTTTTCACTGCTTATCATCACTCAAATGCATAGGGCTGCAGAGAAACTTGTAGCAGGGCTACCGTACCTATGATTTTCAAATATTGTTGTAGACTTAATATGAAAATCAGAATAAAGTTTAAGCTATCACAGTAGAGAGTTTTCTTATCAGTTTAATAATTACTTTTATAATCAATTTGCCATAGATATTCTCTAGAGTGAACATGAATTAGCATAATCTGTGAACTATTTTGCTGAGCTCATCCAGAGACTTTTTAAGCTGCAATTTTTGACACACATTTTAAATCACTTACCTGGCAGTTAAAACATTCTCAGTTTTCATTATTAAGTACCTATGTCTGATCTGAAAGAAGCATGGAGAGCCATACTTCAGGAGGAAAGAAACCAAAACCAACCCCAAAAGACTTCCCAAACCCATAGAATCATCTATGCTTGCATTCTGGTCCTGAAAAAATGCCTCTATTGCCTGATTCAGGACAAGCTTTCAGATTCCCCCCCCCCCCCCCAAACCAGGAAACAATGTAAATACATTATGACAAAAAAGCCAAACCTAAATAGAATCACATCTTAAGTGAGTATCTGTGACAAATTTAACAAGAAATTGTATAAACAGCACACTGAGTTATCTTCAGTTTATGATTACCAATTTGTCATAAGCCACAAACACATAACCCCTTGCAATGCAATCTACATTAGCACAGTTCACAACAGAAGGACAGCTCCCAAGGCTATTTTTTCACTTTTTCCTTCTTGCACTGCATTTTTGCAACATATTTCTGAGTTTCACCATTGAAGTCCAGCTGGAGGCATGCTTCTGTTACCAACTAGTATTCCCCCCATAAACTCTTCCTCCCCCATGAAAGGAAAATGTAGGACAGTGCTGCAATGGTGGGAGAAGCAGGGAAGGTGAAGGGAAATACATAATCAGAAACAGTAGCTCTACCAGACCTGTATTAGGCAGCATCCATCTTAGTCATAACAGCTCTTCAACTGCACCTCATCATAAGCTATTGGACACCACACCTCTCACAAGAATAGGCATGTTTTCCATGTTTCTGCACTCTCATTCTCATTTTACATAAGGAACATTTGTTCTCCTTCATTGTCTCAAGTTAACAAAAGAAAAAAATCAAATGAAAGTCAGCAAGATTCATACTGTAACACATTTTTACAATTAGTTTTTCCAAGTATTCCCAAAGGCATCTAGAGAAGAGCAACTAAATTATTTTCAATTACCTGATCCTCTGAAAAATAAACAAATATCACCATAAAGTTTCAGTAATAAAGCAGTCTAACATCATACTCAAGCATGTGAACATGGATAAGGAAGCTAAAAACACACAGTTAACTCCTTCCAAAGTCAATTAAAAAGGAAAATCCCTTCTTAGAAAATCCCCATCTAAAAAGGAAAATCCCCTTTTTTAAGACAGACTCTAGTTGGCATACTCAGAGTAAAAGAAAACTGCATAGCACTTTTTAAGGTTCAACTTTGCAGATAAGCAAGGCTTAAGACTTGCGTACATTGAAGGTGGATCATAACATTATCAAAACAAAGGTTATCAAAGCTTTTTGGTTTTTTAAACACACAGGAGAAAAACTGCCTTGGAGGTTATAGGTTGCTCCCACTAGTAATTTTCCATATTAATAATCTTAAAACAAGAAATCTCTCAGAGCTGTTTCCCATCGTTTTAACACCAGAAAAGAACTTGTCAGATATGAGCCTTCTGTTTTCATCTGGGCCATCCAACTACTTCCTGGCAGAGTAATAGAAATAAACTCTTCAGTTTGGTACATATTAGTATTATTTTATCATCTCAGGTTTACTTTCACAGTGTGGCTTAGCTAAAAGCTAATTTGCATTCTAAAAATCCTCAGACCATCAAATTCATATGCTGACATTTTCAGCTATCAAAGTCATATGCATAAATACTGGGTTCATACGTTAAATGTCTAGAATTAGCAGTTGAAGCTAAACCCTTTGATAATGGAAACAGACACTGTAGCTCTAGTTTACCTGCTAAACCTCTTCCTGAAGAAGTATCCAGCTGGAGAAAACATATCTGCATACAGTTTTCTTGGCTGTGCCATGTCACACATCACCCAGGAGCTGTCACTTCAGCAGAAGGAGCAGGATCAAGTTAGGCCTAAGAAGAAAGCAGAACATCCAGCAAAGAATATATTAGCCTCTTAGTCAAGGACAAGAGGAATCAACCAAAACTTACAATCATTACATTAATTTCCTAATTGCAGGCGGGGGGTGGGGGTGGCACAGGGGAAACCCTGAAGATAGGTTAGAGCAACAAAGGGACTGAAGTTTTAGAAATAATAAATGTTGCAGTTATCTTCCAAGTATCTATACCCAAAATATCCATAGAGATTTGTATCCAGGCAGCTACATATATTGCTTAAAGAACTATGCATGTAAGAACTCTCAGAAGTCAGTAGGTTGAAGAGAGCGTTCCTAAATTAGATGGGGGAATAGCGAGTGTCATGGGCCTAGAACTGCAGCCTTGAACCTTTGGATATAAATGTTGCTGCCATTACAGCAATATGACCGGGAACTCTGTCCTGGATTTTAGCCCTGAAAACACTCCTCTCCCAACTGACAGAGGAGCAGGCACTTTACTGCCTCCTTCTCAAGGAATAGCTTACCCACCCAGAACATGGAAGACCTTGATTGAAATTCCAGCTTTACCAGTGGGATTTTGAACCCAAATCTCCCCATTACCTACAACCGGTTATTCTGATGCCTCCTCAATAAGCTTTCACAATTTGCAAAGAGCAATTAAATATTCAGTTGGCAATAGAGAATATGCTCAGCTACAGGTTGGTGATTGAGACACCAACCTCCCTTGTCTTTAGAATTTGCTCCAGTGACTGCTCATAGGAACAGAAAGCACAGGGGAAACCGCATGCTTCTTCAGCCCGTTGTGCAAGACATGTTGAAGTGAGGCCAGTAAGGCATTTCTGCAGAGGGATGCTCAGCACCAGCCTGGCCTAAGCAACAGGGAATTCATCTGGCAGATATTTTGGTGGCCAGGGACTTTGGGCACTTCCATAGTGAGACAAGCACTGAATAGGGTCTTTTGAAGATTCAGATTTTGAATTTAGCTACTATGTGGTAGTTAAGCACCTAAGCCAGCTGTGGAACATATTTAAGCAAAATAATGCAGCTTGATCGGGTTTACACTAAGCTAATTTTGTAATGATTGTTTTAAATGCCTACTAAAAATTATTTGCATATTCTAAGTGTGATTGGAAAAATTATTTTGTTCTTTCTTGTACGATCAGATGGTTCTTGGTATTTTTGGGAACGTCCCTGGATTTTTTAAAACCTAGAAATGCCATAAAGATGCATGTACAATTTTGAAAGGATTTGTTTGCACATTAGCTTCAGCGTTACTTTTTCTGATTTTAGTTTTCAGTATGACAGCTCTATACAGACATGATCTGGGTGGTGAAAGCTGGGGGCAGCTGAACTGCTTTACAGCTAATCTGCTGGTTGGCATTCTGTGCATGTGCAAGGCAGTTTGATGTTGATATTTAGACTTGACTGGCAGAAAAACACCTTGTTTAAAATAGAAGAATTTCCAAATTCACTAAACTTAAGTCTTGGCAAGTGAAGAACTGAATGACAAATACCACAATAGCTAAGCATAAAGGCATTCCATCTAAGATAAGATACCAAAAGGAAACAAAATAGGACCTTGCTACCATTTGAGACCAGAGACCAGTTTAACTCCTTAACCATACAGGATGGCAAGACATTTGTTAAGTAACAGCAACTTCAGATGGCATTTTTAAGTCCTACCATCTTTCCACTGAAGAACAGAAGATTAGACTGCTACAGACTGAGAGACAGGGAGTGGAGCAAGCAGCAATATTTAGCGCAGAGTGACTGATTTCTGGCACCATGTAGCTTCTCTGCATCAGGAATCTGGCAGCCTGGTAGGTGCTTTTCAAAGATGCTGATTGAATAGCTGATACTAGTGCTATACAAAGGCTCAAAACAGCACAAGAAGGAATGAGAAAGAGTATGTCCTAAGCTCCAAGACTACATTAGGTTTTTTGTGGGTTTTTTTTTTGTTTTTTGTTTGTTGGTTTTTTTTTTTTAAATAAAGATAGTAGGGAAAGAAGTCCTGGGCAAAATGCCGAAGCCAAGAGAATGCAGACCTTGTTCATCATTCAGCTTCTGACTATGCATCTCTGACAAACATCTATAATATATATCAAACATGTTAGGCACAGAGAAGCCACAATGCAAGAAAGACTGTTAATTCTTATTCTTCATGAGACATGGTATAATCTGCAAAGTACAATTTTTTTTTTTTGACCAGTAAAATTATCCCTATTTCCACTCAGAATTATAAAATTTCAATGAGTCTTTGTAATTTTAAAGATAGTGAATTTATACTCATTCACTACACTTGTAAGGAGTTTTGAACTATAGAAACTAATTCATCACCACTAGCTCCGTATGGAAAACTGCTGGCGATTTGAGAAAAGCAGCCATGTTTCATTGCTGAATGTTAAAATTAAATCAATTGATGAAAAGTACAAACTTTGAATGCTTGTGCACTGTAAAATTTTGCAGAAACATATTTACTTATCAGCATAAAGACATGTTTACATACTTACCCCTTAGGAAATCAGAAAGGAAGACAAATAAGGTTGGCTTATATCCTCAGTAGAGGAGGAAAGGGTGGGGAAGGGAAAAAAAGTCTTACTGGACTATACCAGACAAGCAAGCATACTCTCTCCAATTCAGAACCTTTTTTTCAATTCACACAGTGAAACTTTCTTTCCATTTGTCTGAAATCACCTGGAAATGCGCTTTAGGAGCTAATCCCTTCACATTTGGTTTACTCAGCATAGGCCCAATCAAAGCAAGGATTCTCAAATGCATGACCAACCCAACCCACTTTCTCATTTACTTGGTCTTTTCAACTACATGCATGCACAGCTACTGAAATAAAAAATTAGCTATGTTTACACACAACTAATAAATAGGAGTTTACTAATAGAAAGAATGGAACATAGTTACATGCCTTTTCCTATAATCCACTTAAAATTATATTTCTCTGCCTGTCCTTTGGTGTCTTGTCTTAACATACTCAGTCTGTGTGGACACATTTTCTCAGTAAAAAGGTCTAGGGTTATTCTGCTGTTGATTCATTCATGACTAGCCATTGTGATTTGTGATTTCATCCAATAACTGAAGTGTAAATGCAAGGGAGACATAGCTGCTCATTTGTTTTAATTTTATTTCAAAGTTTTTCCTTTAAAGAGTCTTACATTCTCTTCTCCCTAGATATTTAGGTTTCTTTAGACTACACCTTTTCCACTTCTTTTGATTATACAAGACTATGAAGGATCATACATTTTCCACAGCATAGGGACTGCTGATGTCTGAACATGAGCAAGTCAATATTTGGTGTGGCATGAATAAGAGTATCCAAGTGGGAAGGAATTTCAAGATTTAAATCTGAGTAAGAATTCAAACAAACCCAATCTGAACTGCAGGCAGAAGTCCAAACTGAAGTTTGAAACTACTTTCAAAGTCAGCACCTGTTATTTGAAGACACATTGAGCTCACTTACAGATCAAAATGGAAGAGCAAGTAAATCAAAATTAGGTAATGGGAACAAACAGAACATGTTCGTAAAGTGGAAAGAAAAATTGAGACATCTGTCAACAGCCTATAACTTGGGTGTCTGTTACTGGTTTTTTATTCAATTGTAATTACTACAAAGTGTGTCTACATAGTTCGAATGAGCCACAGGTATTAGAACTAAAGAATCTTAGGCTATTACATAGCATTAATCTGAATGATACATTACATTGAACTTAACACATTTCTGTGATGTTCTTGTACTCAGATTGCACTTTTCAGTGATGCATGAAAGCAAGCACTGGAATTTTTAGCAGAAATTCCACTGAGCATCAAGGGAGGGGATCTTTTAAAATCCCTTGGTGCTTTTGAAATTCCCTGCATGCAGTTTCAGGGTAACGTATTGTTTTAAAAAGCTTGGTAGGTAATTTTCTAGAAAGGAGTAAAGAACTTTCACTAAACCCTTCTCCCTTCCTTTTTCCTAATAAGTTCTTATGCACAGCTATCCTGAAGCAGAGTGACTTGCATATGTGTAAACACACACATGCACACACACAAGCTCTTGGGCTGCCTCTGTTTGTGTCAATTTGTTTTAGTGGCAGTGTGCCCAATCTGAAATTATCTGCCCCATAGCTCCTCAAGAAAAATGCTGTCATGGGTTTGATTGAAGATATGGCATTGCTCATGTCCTCTTTCTAGAGGGCAGCTCTGCTGTTTTCTTCCATATGAAGTTAGATTTCCTGGCATACACATATGCAAACCATGCCCCCCCCCCCCCCCCCCCGAAGTCAGATGTGACCTTACTCTCTCCTGTATTCTCATGTGCCAATAAAACAAGTTGTAAACTTAGCCAAAAAAAAAATAAAGGGGGGGGGGGGGAACCCACATCCAGCAAGTACTGGGTTTATGTGAATATTTTCAGAAGACACACTATGCCAGTAATCCAATATAATCATAAACAGCTGAATGAGATTCTGATCCTAACCTTTAGGTATCCAAAATAGGTGCTTGAGAGTAAGCACTGGAAAGAAGACAAAGAACAGAGAGGGAAAAGTGTTAAAAATATTACAGGAACGGGGTAGTGCTACCCTTATTTTTGATATTAAGGAGCAGTTTGTCATGACTACAGTAGCCCACTCCCTTTTTGCACTGAATAATTCCCAGCACTTCTGCATCACCACATCTCAGATACATATATTGAAGACTTAACTTTATAATCTTGCAGGTGTGGGTAGAGAGAAAAAAGGGGAGAGCAAGAAATACCAATAAGCTTCCCCTCCCCTTTGCCCTTACATTACTGGATGATACTTTCTCCAAATACTTGAAGAATTCACTGCTGCTGCAATAGATGGAGGAGAAGACTGAAAGGAGATGACTGATTCATATATGCATCATAAGTGATTATTTTAGAATTTAAAAATATATTTCACATGTGTATTTCTCAAATAGCAGGGGTGAAGTTGCAGTTCCAGAGAAAAAATGGACTAGGATTTGTCACTGTTATTGCCTCTTTAGATGGATTTTATATATTAGAGAAAAATCTAGATCTCTCAAACCATTTGTCTGCAATTTCCTTCCAGTTTTTACTCTAGGAGAGGTGGGGCAAATTGCTAAGTATTTTAGCTGCTTTTTTATTCTCCTTCCTCACTTCACTGTGTCTTACATTATATTAGCAGTGTTGTAAACAGCACATGACAGTAATACTGAATTCTTATGCAAGACACTCAGACTAGACCCTCATACGCCATTTAAGCATGCTCCACATTTCGCAACAAGAAATACAAGTTCCAGAGACATGAACAGACTGGTTATATCCTTTCTTTAGTGATATTTATTCTTCCTTCCATCCTATTCACTAATTTATTTCTTCCTCCTTCCACAGCCTTAAGGGACAGTATTTGGAACCTTAAACCAGTTTCAATCAATGGGATGAGGTCAGCCATCAGATCCATGGGACCAGCAAGATTAGGACATATTTATCCCAAGTCCAAGTGGAGTGCCCTATTCAGACAGCTATGCTGCGTGCTAGTTATCAGGTTGAATTGAAAACAAAAGTTATATTAAAAGACAGCAGGATCATTATTTCTCCCTTCTGCCCACCTCCTCGAGTGCCTGAGGTCATTTTCCACCACAAAAATGAAAGCCCTTCTTGGAAGTGTTTTTGTGCTAAACAGCAGTGGTTAATTTCTTGCAACTAATTAGTTATTCAAGTGAAAGTATAATGATCCTCCAACATGATTGAAAGTGCTTCAACTGAGTTTCCTGCTAACAGTATGCTTCTAGAAAAGATGCAATAAATCAGCAGGGTTATGGAAATCTTTAAACAAAGCAAGTCTACAACAGGAACCCATTAAAGATATAGCCATGTAATATTTATGTACCTAGCTGACTTGTGCTTTTAACCTAGCACTTTCAGCTATAGCTTTTTAGCACCTGGGTCATATTCACTAAGAATGAAATTCACCCTATCTGCTAAAAGCCAGCATAATGTCTCTGCATTAGGTGTTCAGAGTATAGAGTTACCATAGGACTTAAGTGATTGAGCCTTCCCACTGAATGGAATTTCATCCAGATTTTTCTATAGAAAAATACAAACAGAACACCTTTAAGCAGCACCGAAATTTTAACCTGTGAGCCTCAAACTCCCTGATTACCCTTAGCAAGAAAATTGGTAGGTACCCAACAAGAAAAGTTTTATAAATCCAGGGAGGTATTGATGCAGAAGCAAAACTTCTCAGAATAGCCGATGTCACCTATGATTGTTCAGATTATGATTTGTTGATTAAGAGTGGTTACTGAGATGGTAATAGCAGATCTCTAGAGATTTTTAGAGGAGGTGCTGATTGCATAAAATGCCATCTACTTACTCCAAAAACTATTAATTCATTACAGGTTGGGTGTTTAAATGTGTCAGGTACTGTGGAAAAGTAAGACCCAGTTGTGCAGAAATACATTTTGATTATGTTTGAGCCTTCTGGATGTTACAGATGTACAAATCTGATCCCCTTAAATCTCCAAAAGGAAGAGACATTTCCCTTTCTTCTATCACATTAAACTGTGTCTGCATGTGCGTTAACATGTATTTTTAAAATACACATAAACGTACATGAAGCAGAGGGAATGGTTTAATAATCCCTGCTTACTTTGGGTATACATACTTTCCCTCATCCCATTCACTCATTTACTTCATTGCCAATCTCCCAATCAGTCTTCCCACAGTTTTAAGAGGCAGAATTTGGATTCACAAACCAGTTTCAGTTGAGGTACCAAACATTATTTCCTGGCCTACGCTTCCTTACTGCAGCAGATGGCTGCAAAAAGGGAAACCTCATTGCTGTGGGGCTGGAAAAGGGAAACTTCAGGAAGGGATGTAGGAACCACATTTTCCTGGGACTCTGGGAGGTGGGAAGAAGCAAGAGGGTTATAAGAAATTAGCAGAAGGGGATTGAAGGACAGAGAAAAGGAGACAAAACATCACTCCCCCTTCCCAATAAAATCATCTTTGCTCTAACCATAGGTTTTTGGGCCAATGACCACTTTCAACTTGCACTTTCTGTTGGAAAACTAAATTAGGAGTCCAGCTTAATTTTGTCAATAGAAAGTTTAAAGTGGTCACTGGAGCACAAAGAGCTTTTCAAAGGGCAGCTGAGCTCAACAGCAACAAGGAGGAGGATGTTGAGAGCCACAAAAATACAGGCAGATTAAAAACATTAAGGGTGCACCATTTTTCAATAGAGATAAGACTTTTATTACAGTTCCTGCATTCTTTTATCTATTTGTGGGCTATTTTCTTCAGAAGAATATATTACTTAAAAATATGTTTGCCAGGGCAGAAATTAAGTAGTTTGTGTGTGTTGGTCAGTAACAGTAAACGAACTAGGCATTTGCTCCCTGAATACACAGGATTATGCTTTGCATTTGTGCTGTAAATCATTGGATCCAGTACAAGTGATTGTACTGCAATGGGTTTTGCTATGCTAAATATTTAAATTGTGTGCCCAGTCCTTCAAAGTCTGAGTTTATTCTCTGTTCAGAGCTTTGTAGGGTTGAGTCAATAGCATATTTGTTTTGAATGGTTTTTCCTAGATAACAGTAACAAAAATCCAAAACTTGTTTACATGATTAACATGCCTAAAAGCTTGGCTCAAGACACTAAAAAAAGGCAAGAAGAAAAATGCAATTCTTTAGAATGGTCTCTACTGTTGCAAATAAGAAGTTACACCATCAAAAAGCAAAAAGAATGTTTTGCCAACTCTGGACCGAAAACTTTTGTTTTTAAACTGGAGTAATGACTGGCATAAAAAGATTTCAAGGAATTTCCTCTTCTCCCTGAAGATATCCATGAGCCTTTCTACTACCCAAGACTGCACATTGTAGTGATTGCAATATAGGCATGTCTTGTGGGTCCTAAGCAGTAGCCTTTATTTATCAGAGCATACAGAATATGTGATGGAGAGTCAAAACAAAACAAACAAAAAAATCAGGCAATTCCACCTATCCTATGAAAACTTTGTTCCCATCTGAGCAGTACCTTCTGCTCTAAAAGACAGATGTTACATCAGCTATTTAGCAAGTGCCCCTCTACTATTCTTAACTTGTATTGTTATCTTAAGAACAAGATTTCACCAACATTTACACAGACACCTATGGAGTGTTCAACATACTCTCAAAATTGCATTTGTGGTCTAACTTCTGTATAGTCATATTTTTAGGAACAAAGATGAAGCATAATCTCTCATCTGTTTCAAATTACACATGAAAAATACTGAGTATGTTAACAACAAATAGATTTGCATGCAGAAATTTCAGAGGAAAAAATGCAAGATTGCCAAAATACAATTACAGCAAAGGAAATAATGTGAACAAGCAATGATTTACCATCCTTACATTTTCAGAATTGCAGCTCTAACTGAATGCTGTCTGCGTTTAGTTACTGTCCAGTCCTGTGTAATAAACACAGTATTTGAAAAAACATACTTTTTCATACCTACATGCTACCTAGAAAGGTTCTGATACTTAATCTGGAAGCAGACAGAACTCAAAAAGGTGCCTCTTTTCCAGGGAAGATGTGATTTCCCCTCTAAGGGCCTGGGGCACTGTGCCTCAAATGCTAATAGCTTGAGTTGTGTGCAATAGCCCTATATTGTTTATATAGCACTTCACATGTTCAAAGCACTATGAGATATCAGCCATCACTACACTTTTATGAGGCTGTAAGTATTACCCACTAAACATTAGGGTTCAAATGACTTGCTCTTGATCAAAAGAAACTTTGTGCAGCAGGACCATAATTATTTGAATTTGGTAATTCT
Organism: Harpia harpyja; assembly: GCF_026419915.1. Classification (NCBI taxonomy): domain Eukaryota; kingdom Metazoa; phylum Chordata; class Aves; order Accipitriformes; family Accipitridae; genus Harpia; species Harpia harpyja. The sequence goes on along the minus strand of NC_068950.1, from coordinate 20,766,739 downwards.
TGCAGTCCATTCCTATGGTGACTCAGAAAGAAGAGGGGGATGGGATATTAAAGCCAGTTGCTACTGTACTCTGCTCTGGCAGTTAGATACAGAGACACAGAGAATCTCTAAGCTAAATTGCACTCAAACAGCACCTTTTTTCTGGTAACTTCTAAAAAATAATTAAAAATCAAATGCACAAATTAAATTGTTTTAAAAGCCCTCAAACATGTTTTTCTGAATATATGTGTTTTGTATAGTCATTATGAAGAACCTAAAAGACAACATACAAACTGTACTGAAATACTCCAGAAATGCTAAGCTGGGGATCCCCATTCATTCTGAAGCAGTTTCCTTTTTTTAAAACCAAGGGGATTAGTAGGCAAGTTAAAACTAATCGGCCCATTTTCTGCAGGTAAAGAACTGCAATGTATTGTCTAACACTTGACTACAGTAGGATTCAATAGCATTTAGAAATATAGAATATTTTTACCCTCCATTTTTATACATACTTTCATTCTATGAAAAGTCAATTGCTATGCTGACATTTATAAGTCTAGCCTCAAAATATCAAGTCTCCATTCCCATAAAATAAACACAAAGACAAAAGAGATGTTGAAAAACAACCAATGAATCCACAGTCTTGGTACATATGACAACCAAATAAATGCTTGACAAACACTAAACAGGATACTTTCTGAAGATTCTTCACTATCACTAAAAACACTTCACATAAAAATATTAACACTGAGATTGAAGACAGACAGAATAAGAAAACTCTTATCCTCTGCCTTTCCATCCAGCACCCACCCCATCATACAATATTGTCTTTCCCACATCTTACATTTTAACTCGTACACAGTCTTGGTTTCCACATGTACCATATGTTTTCTGGGCACAGCTTCACAGTTATTGGCCTTAGAATCTTGCCTGCAGGATCGCATGGGAAATAGATCATACTACTAAGACAAAAATGTAGACTGCTACACACAATCCAGATTCATCAAATAAGAAAAGGATGCCTGTTTAAGGCTATCACAGGAAGGGGGGGGATAAGAAATTCCCTTCAAAGGCAGTAATGAGTACAGAGAATTACTAACAGAACCTCTTCTGTTTCAGTAGAGTTGATCATGTTGCCTTAATATTTATCCCCTCTATCGTACAACTTCTGTTTGACATTTTTTGGGTACAGGCTACACAGAACTCTATGCCAGTCCATTTGCAATTTCTACTGTTTTGACTTACATTGCCTGAAAAGTTAAATTACTGAAATATTTACTAAAATATTAAAGTTTAAGCATAGTGTCAGTAGGTGAGCATTACTTCATGGATTTTAATGTAAAAAGCAGTTACCATACTCCATCTACTGATCTAAAGAACAGATGTTTGCATATGATTTATGGACACTGAAATATGTGCATATCTTCCATAAATAGTAATGCGTTCTAGTAACAGAGAGTGGAGAATTGTCATCCAAAAGGCTGGGAAACTGCAGGCAGTATTAAAATTTATTCAGCAATTTCTTGGCTTGAAATAAAAAGCAAAGCTTATAGGTCCAGTGCCACAATCCTGTATGTTGGAAAAGCTCTTACAATTTCAAACAGGACTAGCAACATGAAGTAATAAATTGCAGAGTGAGGCTCAATAGGTGAGTTATAAAAGTCTGTTTAGGACACATGAATGTAACTATGATTTGTTAAATTAGAGTAACAATTTGTATTGATTGAGGTACAATAAGTCTAAAGCAGTAAGCAAAAAGCCAATATTGCCTTGGGTACTTTTACATTAAATTTTGGTTTGGAAGTGTCTTTAATATCAAAATTTAACAAAATACTAATCAGGTAAAATTCTAATGGGCAAAGCATAGTTTAGAACTTTGCAATTAAAATATTTCTGGAAGTGCAATCAAATATTTGGTTAAACTAATATCATTGCTGCTCCTCACATTTGTTCTGTTCATAAATTAGCTTGGCTAATGAGGATCCCACCTCATAGCCTGTGGTGTAGACAAGTAATATTATCTGATGGGTTTAATTTCAAAAGCACAGTCAATTTTTGGACAGCAGACTTACTAAAAAACTTAGTCAAAGGCTACAAACACATGAACCAGCATACCTGGGAGATGTCCTGGTTTCCAGGCCAGCAGAACTCTGATAGGACTCAATGAACTGCAGATTGCTCTGTGATGGCTATGCCTGTCAAACAAGTTTTGATTTAGTTTAAAAAAACGGTCTTGTGGTTATTATTTCACCTCAAAAAGTGTTTTCTGGTGTGCCGAGGTATTTCCCCCTCTTATTTCATGAGCGAGAACCAGGATGATTCTGCATAACTTTAGATTTCTTCATACCGTAAGGTAGAAGAAAAGCAACCTTGTAGAATGAGAAGGCAATCACAATTTTCCCTCCTGTCTCAGGCTGGCATGCACTAGTGCTTCAAGATGTTATGCAGCTGCTACTTTTCTCCAGAGACAGCTGTACTCCAGTAAATGTTGAAATATTCCCTAAAACATCTTTTTTCCAGCAGGCATTTACAAAGATGTTTCCATAGGTTGAAGGCAACATGAAAACATTGTGATTGTCTAGTTGGATTTCTTGAAAAACATTGGCCTTAGAATTACTGCATTAGTAATTAGGAGCCAATGCTATACTCCAACACACTGTAGAAACAACTGCAGTTAGTGTTTGTAGAATACAGTGAGATTACAATGAAGGTTATTGGATTCTGTTCTTGCAGTTTTTAAGACCGCAGAAGAAATGAACACTTTTCACTTGGTCAGAAAAAAGGACTTCCTCTTGATAGCTGCACAGTTTTTTCTTTCAACATATAACTTAAAGCCATCCAAGAATAAACTGAACCTCTAATAACTACAGTCAGCTGAATTTAATTCCTTTTGGTGGAAGCACAGCAGTGTCAATACTTACTGAGACTTAGTCTTACTGCTAATTTATTGCAGGTAAAATGTCAATACAACATGAAAATTTGTCATTTGAGAAAGGTTTAATAAAAAAGATGAACACACAACACAATAAAAAAGGTGATAAGAACTGATAACTGATCATTCTACTTAACTTTTTTTTCCAGATGAGCATCCAGGTGCCAGCTGGTGTAAATGCAGATGCCACTGATGTCAATGGAGCTGTGTCAGTTTACACTAGCTGAGAATCTGATCCCAAGTGTGTTAGTACCATTTTTAGACACTGCCACTGGAATTCACTTTTGCAACACAATTAAAAATACATCCATGCATTGCATTTCTTCCTGTCCCCAAGTGTATAACTGGAAGCCTGTTAGACTGTGGGAGAGGGCAAGAGGGATGTGGAAGTGTAGTCAACAACTGTATCCCTAATATAACTTTGCAATATGAGTATTAACACTTTTGTTCTGCTGTCTTCCTTTTATACAAATGAATATATGCTTTCAAAAGTCTTAACTCCACCTTCCAGTAACAACTGAATGCCAGCAAAAGAAAAAAAGATGCTGTAAGCCATGCAGAATATCTATCATATAAATGTTAACTCACTATTTTAATCGGTGTACAATCTGAATAAACTGTTTTAATGCATCATTAGGGAAATTATCTAACATCATAAGAAACCCCCAAAACCTGAGGTCTGTGTATTCACCAAGTATTTGTCCTAAGCAATCTCACTGCTGTGCAAGCAGTTTATCATTAAAAGTACTAAACCAGCTGCTTCAAGTAGCCTGCAAGCCAGACCTATCTGACATCTACCATTTATATTTCATCAAACATTTATGTGGGGGAAGAAGAAGGAAGAATGGAAGAGGTGGGGCAATAAGCAGGGCAGAATAGTACTTCACAGCTCCAGCCACCATTTCTAAGCAGGAAGAGGGAGCTTTTATTATTGTTTTACATAAGGTAGCTGTTAAACATGAGTTTACTGGGTAACAGTTGTCAGTATTAACCAGTACAATGAAATTGAACATTAGTCTTTTGATTCAAAATATCAAGGTCAAAAAGGAAAAGCTAATTAGAACCAAAGATGCAGCTCACATAGCAATGAAGTAGTTGTCTGTTCGTGCAGCACAACACCCATATCTTCAATTTAGGTCAGTCCATCAAGAGGAGGAAAAGGACTGGAGACTGAAGATGAGATGCTCTACTTCACACAGTTGCCCTCTGGAAGGACTGGCAAAGGCAGTCACTTAAATTAAGCACAGGTCATCAGACAAGATATCTATTCCTAAGACAGGCAGCTCTAGCAGTCCAAATCCCTATGGCCTTTACAGCGACACAATGAACTACTTCCTCATGTACCTCTGTCAATCCATGTTAGGTTCCAATTTTTTTAAAGCAGTATTTCATGTACACCATGACCCTATTGCTCATAGCAAGGAAAACGCTTTGGTTTATTTATGACCTACTAACCTTAAATAAAAAAAAAAAAAAAACACCACATCCAATCTGAATGTTCACATAAGCCTGCAGATCTGAAATAAAGTTTAAAATAAAGCTGGCATTTGTAACAGCTAGCTAAGCCCAGTAAGGGATTTTAAAAAGATGAAAACCAGATGAGAGAAGATGAAAGCATTTTTACCCTGCATAACCTACACACATCAGGAATCAGGGCTGGAGCTCAGGAATACTTTTTTGTGTTTTTGTACTTATAAGTTTCAGACCATTTCAACAGTGGCTAGGTAACCAAGGAAATACTGAGTTTTTTCCATTATGAGGTGTGGGGAGGGAATAATAACCTGTGAAAGTAATTCCTTCTAAGATGCAATCTACCCAGCCACAAGTTCTACATAGCTCCTCTCCTTCCCCTACACTGCATCCTAACTGCCAGGTATCAGCCAGGCAAGACCCCATATTGAAATATGAAGTGACAGATGGAAGCAGGGAATAAGAGTATAGGAATAAGTACTGAAAGAAATGGTGTACAGAAAGAAAGCTTATAATAGGGCAGATGTTAAATATGAGCAACCCTAAACCATAAAGTCTATTCATTTGGCCAGAACAACATTGAACAGATGCACAAAAGACTACTGAGTTGGAGCGCCTTATTCTTTCATCACTCATGCTGGTGTAAGGAACTCCTTTCATAGCATCCATGGAATTAAACTGTAGAAAAGCCAGTACAAATAAATGGAGGAAAAAAAAAAAATCAAACTTCAGAGCTAAAGTATTAGCAGCAAATATCCCATTCTGCTGTATCGGGGGCGGGGGGGGGGGGAAGGTTGACTGCCACATTTGGTTAGAATCTAGATATATTCATAATCACAGTGGCCTTCCTAATAAACTCCATCTAATCTACCATAAAGGAGAAAATTAGTTGATTCCATTCTTGTCTAGTTCTCCAGTAGGCTATATTAATGACCCTGTCCTTTAGATATATTTGACAGAAAATACAGATGAGTTAAATGACATAATAAATACCTCTACATGCAGAGCAATTAGTTGACAGAAACAGCTAGGACGAAGTCCTTGTCACAGTGTTTGTTTACAAAAGATACAGGCAGCACACTTATGACCTGCAGCTTTTTGGTGCTGATTCCCTTCACACAAGTACAAACAAGTTTAACAAAAAAACCCCAACATTTATAAAGATTTTTAAAACAAGCAGAAACAGATTAGGAAGAGTATAAGACATCTTTTACCAAAGGACAAGGTAAACAACAATTCATAGAAGCCAATGGATCAGTCACAATTTCAGTGCAGCAAGCTAAGAGTGGACCTAGCAAAAGAGAATTCAGACCAGCTGAGCTGTGAGACCACCTTCTGCAGGAGAACTCTGATCACAAATGCAAATAAGGTAAAATTCTTAGGTTATCATGTTTTGGCTTCTGATCGAGTCTCTAAAAGCCCTTCCCCTACAACACAAAAATTGCAACCCTACATATTTTTTTTAAATTTTTATTTATATTAAGAATGAGGGCAATTGAGTTGGAAAGCTCAGAAGATTAGAAAAAAAGTATTGTGCTACTAGGGAAATTTTTTAGAATAAGCACTTTACTCTGTGATGATCAAGTTCTGGATATGGACAGCATGCTGCTACCTAAAAAATATATGAAAAGAAATTTAGGTCATCAAGCCTTGGTGTACATTCACTTTTTTTTCTCCTGAAAACTGTCATAACAGGTTCTGCATGTATGACAATTTGTAAGAGAAAAAGGCCCTCTGTCTCTAAGACATTTATTGAGAAATTAAGCCTTCTTAAAAGAAAATGTAGTTTTCATCAATCCTAAGCAAGTTTAAATCCATTTGAACCATGTCAGCAGAAGAAATTTTACTCAGTTGGGCAATCTATAATTGGCAACACTGATTCATAAAACTCTTAGCCAGCTCTGTTCATATATATGGGATCTTGTGTTGTGGTTTGCTATGAAGTTCAGTTTTGTGAAATAACAGACAATATTAATCCACTTGTGACTGAATCTCCAACCTATGTTGTTGAAGCCTGAATAACTGAAATATCTTTTCTTTTCATAGAAAGAAGCTTGAAAAACTGCCAGCTCCTTGCACAAAGACTGAAATAGGATGGGCAGAGAACAGTGTTGGTGTCGGTAAGAGAAAAATAACTGAAGTTGCATCATCTGTATTAAAATCATTGTGTGAATTTTGATTCCCCCCCCCTCCCCTCCTTTCAGGCATTTGAGGATGCTGTCAAGTCAATGGAGTTCTGTTGTAGTGGTTGCTTCAGTGAACATTCAACGCTGTCGGTGAGTTTGGAATTAAAGTGAAAACCATCGACCGTTGATTGTACCCTCCAGCTAACCATCCTCCTCCTTACTTCATGCTTTCAGGCCTTAACACTGAAGATAGCAACCTAGCCACCACATGATGTTTCTCCCCCACCCTGCCAAGCTTTACAAAAAAGGTCACAATCAACATTCATTGCTGTCGGTGGGTTTAACTATGTGGACAAGCTCACTGAACAATGAATGCAACTGTGGCCCCACATTTTACAGTTGCCGTTGAGAGGAACATCAGCTCTGAAAGCAGTAGTGAGAAGCAAACACTTCTTACAGGCTACGTTTTTCTGGTCAAAAAAATAGTTGGGGATATTCACTTTTTGCTTGCTTGTTTTTAAGTGTGTTTAACTTAGCAGACTAGGAAAAAAATAAATCACTGCCTTTTTCCAGAATATTGTCCTCCCAGGGTTCAACATCACCAAAATCATGAAAATTCTTATTCAGTATGTATGTGGAAATAAATAACAGTACAGGGAACTTTGTGTATATCCACTCCTAAGGATTCTGAACATAAGAGGAATGAATATTTAAATCTCATTTTAACTAGGCACTGTGGAATAGTTAAAAAATTTCTTCTATAATTGTCACTAAAAATACAAATGGAAGCCAGAGTTCAAAGATACAGATAAAAATGTTATATCAAATAAAAGATTAATTAGTTTTACATGAAACTGATTTTAAGCACCTAAATAAATACTATTAGACAGCAAATACTATTACATTTGCCTTTTTTAGGAATCTGAAAGATGACAGAAATGTATATCCAGAAATAATAATAGAACAGTAAAATTGTAAAATTACTGTAAACTTTGGGTATCTATGTCATACTCTTGGTATTGCTAATAAGAAAATAAAAGTGTAAATAAAGCTCACAACTTTGTCCTTATTTCCTTACTACGCTTTATTAACCTGATAAAACACACTGAAGGACCCATCTACATTTCTTACATCACATTGTCATCCAAGGTAAGTTCAGCCTTTAGACTTAGTGCAACTCAGATATTCTGCAGTAGGAATTGCTTCCAAAAGTTAGGTAATTGCACAGTGTTCATATTGTTCCTCCTTGTAACAGGGGGGTCCATTAACAGTACTTTAGTCTGAATATTTACAAAAGTTCCTCAGCATATCAGTTACACAACTGTTGTCTTGTGTACTGTTCTTGCCCATTTTATCCATGTTTCACCATGTAGCAACGAAACAGGATACAAGCATCAAGGCTATCATGGGAGGATACATCTGTAGTTGCTTCTTGAACTTTATGTTACCAGTCTACTTTAAAGGATAGAAAAATATTTCAATCCTGAAAGAGATCAGTCCTCAATCATATGCAAGACTGCTATTTATAGGGGAAAAAAAAAAATCAGTTCCTCAAAGACATAACCACACTAACAAATTAAATCCTGGAATTGTCTGGACATTATTTAAAATTGATGTTTGGGAAGATTATATTTTTTCATTGCAGTATTTACTAGAGAAGAATTTGCAGGGTCTATTGCTCACTGAATACTGTTGTGGTCAGAGACAGCAGAGTAAAGTATTAAAAGGAAGGGTTGCTATGGATGTATGACTTCTCAGCAACACTGTTCAGAGATAAGCCTATATCTTTAAGTTTACTCATTTGTACAAAAATGGGAACTTGAGTTACTACTGACTTACATATTGCAGATGGATAAAGATAATATTAAAAGCAGGACTCAAAGGTACATATTGTATCAAGAAGGAGAAATTTCAGATCAAGTTTTGGCTAGTATGTTCTTGCAACAGTAGGCATCAAGGTTCCCTATTGGAACATAAAAATCAGGTCCTGTTTCTGCAATACATTTATTAATTAATTTATTAATGCTGGTTATAGTTGTGTTATGTATTTTTAACGGAGGAAATACTTATCAAAATAGACAATTCTGGAACTTTGCAACACTGGAAAGAACCGGTGTCCTGGAGCATGAGTGGTTTCTGTATATATGTTTTCTATGCTAACTGATAAAGTCTGAATGATTAGTACTGGGGGGACAGATTCCAGTGCAGGAAAGAGATAAAGTTATATCTTTTTCTGAGGCAGTACTTTTCCTCAAAATACATGTTTTTCCCTGATTTCTATCATAATTTTTTTTCATACAGTCACTAAACAGCAACAATTCATATCATATCCTACTAGAACAGAGTGCAGAAACCTCCGTCAGCATTGACCTAGGCACAGATAGTCCACACCCATTACACAATATAAAATAAATATTTTCACCTGGACTGCAAGTTTTTACTGGTTTCTGAAGAGACTCTACAGCATTGGCCTCTTTTAATGGTGCCTAGTATAAAATTTATCAGTGATTTAAGTGACATGTTTTCATATAGAGATAGAAAAATGTCATCTTAGTGTACAGATATATAATATTTCATACAACTTAGAAGTCAACTTCTACAGACTAGTAATTTACAGAATGTTCATTGGCAAAACAATACCATTATTCCACACCCCACAAGAGATGCTGGCTCACACGTGTCTTTCCTTATGCTGTAAAGCCACAGAACAATCTCATTTTGGTAACAGTAGCTGTGAAATAATGTGGAAAGGTTTCATGGTAATTTTCATGTTTTTTGTTAATACAATCCATATGTACTCAGTGCAATGCCCACAGGCCATAGAGACATTCTAGAAAATTGCTCCTCAGTGTCATTGTAAATAATTCACTCACAGCAATATTTTTAGGTCAAGCATATCAAAGTTGCAGTAGACACAATAGACCTTGACATAATAGGAGCACTGGTTTTACAGCAGCAGAGGAGGAGAAGGCGTATACTTTCCATACATGAGAGATCAGTTGCTGTTCCCCAGTGCACACAATACTGTGCTTAAAGAGAGCAGAGGCAGTACTAAGGGCTTGTTATAAGGTTTGGAATTGTTGGAAGCTTTTACTTAACTCTAAATGTTCTTTTTTTTCTTTTTTCCTGACTTCTGGTATAAGATGGGTCAAAACATCTAACCCAACAGTTTCTGCATCAAGTCTATAACTTCTGTTTAGAAAGTACAAAAAGACACTTGGTTTTATCTCTAAAACTGCAAGTCAAAGAATTCCTATGATAGAAATAGTCCGTGATACTGAGGACCATGGTAGGATGAATATGTTAGACTCGCTTTTTGGAACAGCCTAACACCACCACATTAACATCTCTTGCTTTACAGATGGTGAAGTGCCATACAGTAAGTTAAAGAGTTAAATATAGAAGTAGTCTATAGCTTAACTGCAAGCAGTATCTAGATGATCTTGGAGTCCAATCATGTGTCCATCTGGAAAAAAAAAAAAGCATGCTCCTGTAATCCTGACTTTTCCCTAATGTGAACACCATGTTTTGCTTGCTGACCACCCCCTTTTTTTCTTTTCTTTTGATGTTTATCTTTGTTCCTTGCCAGAGTTACAATGAAAACCAATTTGATTTTTTTTTTTTAAAGCACTTCATGGTGACACCCACTCCAGATTAATTTTTATATCTTGCTTTTTCTTTTATTTAGGTTTGTATAATTTTCTTTTCTTTCTTTTTTTTTAGTCTTCCTGTGCATCCTCCTTAAGTGCAAGTGCCAGAAATGCAGACCACATTCCAAACAGCCCAGCCAAGGCTGGCCGAAATAGTCTGATGTCTCCTTATTTTACAAGCAAGCACTGATCCTTTTTAGCCAAAAATAGCATTTGTAATGGCACCACACAGTTAACACATTTAAATTTATCTAACATTATTTCCATAGATATAGAAGTGTCCGCAAGTTCTTTCCTAGTTTGAAATAGATTATTTCATCCCCTTGAAATGCAGCACTTGCAATTTTTTTTAACTTAGAGGTTTTTTTTTTTCCCCCAAAAAATGTAGGTCCTCCTCCCCCACAAAAAAAATCACTAAGGTTTTGAAACTTAGAAACCATGGCAGCAAGTACCAGTAGGAATGAACTTTGAATACCAGCAGAAGTCTATCATGATTTAGTAAGAAAATATTTAAACTTGCCATTGTATTTCATTTCCCCCACACTATTTTAAAAGTACAAACTGCAAAAGGGGCAATAGAAAGAATAAATACAAAACCAGCAAGTTTTTCATAAGCTTAAAAAACATTCCCTCTCTTATGTAAACGAGGTGTATCTTCAAGGTGCGTAGACATAAGACAACCATTAAAACATTTGCCATTTGTCACTATTGGGAGATATTGCAGATACTGTCATATAATTTAAGCAAACAATTTCTGGAATATAGTTACAGAACTTAACTACTGTCCAATAAGTAATGTATTAGAAGTAAAAGGATAACACTATTTTACATTATTACATCCTCCTCCTTTGTTCATGTAGCAAGTATAATGGTTAACTGCCATCTCCTGCTGTTTGCATCCAAAGTGTATTTACAAGCTCAGCATTTTACATTGCCATGTTAAAGCCTTCACTTCATAACAACCAGTAATCACAAATCGAATACACAAATATGTCTGACAATATAGGTAAGGAAAGATTTATGTGTGAGTTTAGGAAGTATTGATCTGAAGAGGAAACAGAGCAAGTATTCAAATCGCACAGCTTCCAGATGTGGCTTATCAAAAAACTGATAGAATTGCTCAACTTCTACATCTGCTGGTTATGAGACTGCCTTCACATTGTCACTAGAATGAAAAATAGTCTCCTCCTCCTAGGTCTGGATCTGAACCGATACCAAAAATTTAGGGAAAGCTTCAGGGGCAGATACTCTAATCCACACAAGCCACGAATTACAATAGAAACTTTGTCGCTATTTCACATCAGAAATAAAGCTCCTAGCTCTGCAGCTACCATATATGCCAATGATATATACTCTGGCCTTTCCCAATTTTGTTTCATGAGATACAGCTGCTTCCAAGCTAGCCCTAAAAATGTTGATGATGTTTTAATAAAGCCACTTTAACCTATCTTAAGTTTGCAAATAGATGGTCATGAGACCTGATGATATAAGTTGTTGTGTTTTGTTTAGTGTTTTTTGGTTTTTTAATCATCAATATTTTCTCTACTAGAAATGTCACACTAAGTCTTTATGATGAAAAACAAGTCTAAAATGGACCAGATACCACAATTCTAGGATACCAGCATTCAGAAGGTTCAGATACCAGGTCAGGCAAAGAGGCAAGAGAGCTGCAAAGTAACATTCACCTGGCCGTTAAGATAGCCGAAGTTTCACTTTGCACTTCAGATAAACCACACTATACAAACTATTTATCTAAACTACATTGTCACCTATGGGTATTGGCAGTTATCCCAATAATCATGTTAAGTTAATTGATTGCATGGATCTATTATTTAGTGACTAAACAGTTAAAATTTTTATCATAGGCATTTTGAAGCACTGAAACAAAAAGAAATACAAAAATACTAATTTTAGCTAGTGAGAGCTGAGTCCAGGTGGTTCCCTCAAAAGTCAACATCACCATCTGATGCGTAAAACCTTCCTAATTATCATAAAGTACACCCCATGCCAGTTACTGTGTTTGCCTCAAAATAACAAGCCACGATAAGCCTAAAGTTCATGACAATAGATTTACATTTAAACAGCATCCAGTTCACTGTCTCAGTATCAATGTGCCACTGGTTACTGCACTAACAGACATGATGAAATTACTGCATCCACTGTCCTGCAGAATAGGGAAGCCACAAAGATGCTAGAGGGATACCAAAACTAAAAGAACTTTCAGACAGACATCAGGATGTAACCGTAGAAGACAACAGGAAAAAAAGACAGTACTTTAAAGACAGCAGCCAGCTGTAGCCTAAGGAATATCTTAAAGTAAGTCTTTGTAGCCTCTCCAGGCTCAGAAGGTCTCTGTACATCCCTAAAACAATTGCGGGAGATCATTCCAGAAGTTCATGTGGATCATGATCTGCTAACTAATGAATTCAGATTCTCTGCTTGTTTTAGTCAACATACTTTTATTGATTTCAGTGGAATTATGCCAATTTGTACAAGCTGAGGATTTGGCAAGCCAACACATAAGAGAAATGTGAAAGAAGTATGGTCCCACACATCCTACACTAAATAAAAATGTAGTCAGAGGTAGATGTCACTCTTGGGGGGAGAAACAAAAGAACGCGTACTTGAAAAACACATGTTCCCACCTACAGAGAGCACATTTCTGCCCACAGACAAACTGTGGGTGGCTCTGGACACACAGCACTTGGACACCTAACTACTCCATTTGTGCAGATTACTGCTTTGCAGGTACAAATAAGGAGCTTCAGAACACAACAAGCAGGAGAGTATTTTGGGGCAGAAACGTCACACCCACATTATGATAATCTGGCCTTTGCCACCACATGACAGTCTCCTTTGCTTCATGAAGCTTGAGGTATGTGGGTGGGAGAGAGTTCATAGCATATTTTTGTCTGACAATGGCTCCCACAGCACAAGTGTACGTGAAGCACTAGGAGCTTGTTTCCTTTCTCTCCCTTCACATTGTGCACTTTAGATAATTCCCCATTATTTTGACACAGAGGTAGTAAAACTAAGCCATTCATTGGTTACATTTGAGAAAAAAAAAGGCGAAGCAAAACATTATCACAACATTTAAAATACCTTCTGTCACAATATCCAGGAGCTCCTTGATTTGGGGTGCCTATTAGCACCCCTCTCTGATCTAGAACTACATACTGACTTCAGACTTGTATCAACCTTTACAAGAGATGATTTATGTTCTGCAAAATTTCAGATAATGCAGGTACATGTACAAATTCTTGTAACTGCTGACTGGAAGCACCTTCTGGAACCAGATGACATGCATCAAGAGTAAGATAACCAAACCACAGGTCTGTTCAAAGTGAATACCACAAACTGACTGTTAAGAGTTAATTCTAAAAAAAAAAAAAAGCAACAACAAAACCAACCAACCAAACCAACAAATTAAAACCAATCCACCAAAACACCCTCCCCTTGTTCCCCTCTCTCCATTGCTACACCACTGATCTCATCAATGTCTTTGTGGATGCAGACAGGCACCTAAAACACTTCATACTTAAGAAAAAAAAAAAAACAAACCAAAAAAACCAGAACACATTAGGTTTCCTTCCCCTTTATAGAGACTGTTACCTGTGTGGGAATGTGACTTCTGCTTTAAACTTTGTATTGAGATTTTGGGGGCACTACTGTATCTATTGCTGTTTAGTGAAGAGCCAGGAGCATTGCTCAGGAGTAATCCGAGACATGCATACCTGCACAAATATTTTTTTGCTAGAACTTAGGTGCATACCTTTCCAGCCAGTTTTGACCAGTCATAACATCTAGTGCTAGTGGTTCCTCTCTACTTAGATGAGGTACCTAAGCTATATTTTCCTGAAAGAGAAGTATTCCTGCCTTATTCATTTTCTGTGAGGACACATTTGCTAGGAGGATATACTAGCCTTTGCCAAACTGAAACTGAAAGGTAACTAAAGTGACCTAAAGTAAATAATAGACCATGTTTTAAGGACTCTTTGTAGTCATTAGAATTACACAGGCTATTCTTTTGCCATCTTTCTAGTACAAATGGACTCGTGTAGGTCACATCTACAAAGAAATTCTGACTTGGATCCCCAAATCAATACAATTACATTAGCAGCTTGATGTGCTTGAGCTCACAGGGTGCTGGCGCCATTATCCTCATAACAGGAAGAGCCACAGTTTTAACAAGCCCTCCCAAGTTGTTGAGCAATAAAGTTGGTATCTCTGCATTGCACATAGATGAGACTGGTAGGTTCCTGAGCTGACTGCAGTTTACGTACCTCTATTATCATCAGAAACTGTGTCAGTGTTAAAGTGAACACAGAGCCTGCATACTTGTAAGCACAGAATACTGCAATATGTGCTTAGGCTCCATGTTCACTTTAAGGTTGTTGGCTGCTACATTTTATCAGCTCTTTTTAAAATAAGGTTGCTCACTAACTGCTTTCCAAGCTTTCACATATGTATCATTTCCATCAGTTACAAGTGTAAATTTGCAAGCAATGGGAACACACACACGCATGCAGAGTCTTGTGGAATCTGTATAGAAGGTAAAGCTGTCACCAGATGGCATTTCTAAGTTTTGTGTGGCCAGATATTCAGAAGCAGCATCTGAATTTTGGATATTTCACTTTTTTTTTTTTGATACGCCCAAAACACAGCATTTGCTCCTAGAAATAACTCTTGTGATATTTTGTGGATAAACCTCTAACAGCTCATTTTGCATGACTACATACCTAGACTATAAGAGCCCTGAATTAGAGACCACTCAAAAATTCAGTCCATAATGTCAGTAAATAAGCTTTATGAATATAATTTTGAGTCAGCCCTAACAGTAGCAAAAATAAGTAGGTTGCATGTTCCTTTCCTACAGGGAAACATTGCCAAAAATATATAACTGTCGCTTTTCATCTTCGGAATAATGTTAGCTACTGAAAAAAAAAGATTCACAATGAGCAATTATGTCTTCAGCTTTCATGTCATTTCACATCATTCCACTATCACCCATGCTTAAAAGCTTAGAGGCAACATTCTAGGTCAGTGACTTTTGCAGACAGTGTATTTGCTGTTTGGTAATTAAATTAGATACACTTTAAATAACCAGATTCTGAAACAGACAGCCACTTATGAACACATGACCAAATGTATCACTGGCACTGTTGACACCGGATGGGGAAAATTATACATGTTAGCAATCATTAACTATAACTGAGGATTATAAATTTAAGGATTATGATATTAAGAATAAGTGGATCAGCAAATCATTGCAGAGAAAAATCTTTAAGATGTAGCTAAAAGCCAGACTGAAGGACTGACCTACTTTTCATCACCAAGTTTTATTTATACGTGTATAGAATTTTTTCTTATGTTGTGATTATCAGAATAACTTGTCCTACCAAGAAAGCTCTCAACTATTAATAAAACTAAATAGAGAATGAAATACTGCAGTGGGTGCTCAGATTTTACTTTTAATAAGGTTTTAGCCTGCATCTCATGCAAATAGCCACTAGTGCTGTTTGAGATAAAACTTTAAACAGCAAAATAGAGACATTAATTTTCACTTCATATAGAAATTTTTGTGGATAAATTAAGATATTAACTCTTAAAATAAGACTTAAAATTGGAATTTAAAGAAACTATTCCGTATCAAACATGGCTCAGAGGCATCTACTGTGTAAAAGTATGTAGGTTTGCTATTTTTTCAAGCCTTGCATTTGGAAATGAACATTTAAAAAGTCAGAAAAAGATCTGATGGGTGCTGTAAGATATGTTCTTTGTAAGAGCAGTTCTCATAACTCTTCAAGGGACAAAGACATTTAAAAAAAAACCAAACTAAGCAATTTAGAGAGGTACTGTTAAAAAGAAAAATCATTTGACCTTCATTTTGTGTGTGTTCAAAGAGTGATGTTAATGGATCAAGGCATGCAAAGGATAACAGAACACGGAAAGAGCACAGCTTCAAGCTGGAGTCTGGTAAGTCATGCAAGTGGTTCTACAGCAGAGGCTATTGGGGTTCCACTGTTTTGGGTGTACCTTGTTCAGCCCACCCACAAGGTTCAGCTCAGTGTTTTGTTAGCTTAATTCCCCTACCACCTTTCTCACAATCAGCATTCAAGTGGAAGGCCTCAATTTGCAACAACCATACAGAAAGGTCTAATTTTAAAACCCCATTTTGTCTTCTTTTCTGGAGCCTGACCAGTTGGTCTTATTTCAAGATAGACACAAGCTACAATGCACAATCAATATTATTAAATATCCTGTCCACCTAACTCTGCCTGCAGACCACTGTAAAGACATTGAAGCCAGCCCCACAAGCTAAGGATGACACAATATGACTGTTGCATTGCCATAGTTACTTCTAAAGTACTGAGCTGGAAAATTAGTCTTAATGTGTGCAGGTATTGCTTTGGCTGAAACACATGGAAAAACTGTCTTCAAGAATGAGGAAAATGCAACCCACCACATGTATATTTCTGACTATTATAAAACACAAGACTGAACAAGGGGTTTCTGTGTCCCTTCCTGTGCCATGGGTAGAGGTTTGCAGTGGTATCACACAGCTGCCAGCAGGTGTTGCAATGGGCAGCCATGTAAAGCATCTATTCACTGAACTCTGTCACTCCAGTTGTGTGCTCTTTATGGCAAGGGAAACAGAAAACAAAGAGGCTGTTATGCTTTTAACTTCAAAGTCTTTGTACCCCCAAGCTTCAACTCTGTACCTCAGGCAGCACAGCCCAGAAGAGAGGCAGCATAGTCTCAGGTAAAGATATTTTTCTGCTCCAATAAACTCTGTAGTGCTTACAAAAGAGATTATTTTGTTTGTTGGTTTTTAAAATCTTGGTATAGGCACAATGATAGCAGAAGTTCACCTGACATTTGTCATTTGACTGACAAGTAAGTTTTATTCTTAAGCTTTCCAAGTTCACAGGAAGGTTTTCTTCTGAAAGGCCATAGAGGAATGGTAAGTTTATCCATAAGTGCTGCAAGAATCAATGCACAAGTTAGGAGATATCGATCTTCCCAGTTTACAGTTCCTGTTGGAGTTACCATTCTCCAGCTGCACCAATTTCCTCTTCATTGGGGTAAAGCTTTTATGAGATCCCTAAAGCCTGTGTGCAATATTTATTCTGTTAGTCTAATTAAAGGTATTACTATGTACATAGTTACTGGATCTGTCCCCAGTGGCACTTCACATCATAAATAACATATGTGAAGTGTACTCCTATTGGGACAGGCACTAGTATCAATTCTTCTTATGCTATCTCTTTAACCATTACATCACCTCACCATTCTCTAGGATTTTTCTTTAGAGTAAAAAAATACCATTAATATAATATTAGTCTGGGATAATTAAATTTACTAAATCTTCATGGACCCATATAAAGAAATAATAATTTTGAGATGTATTCACTTCATGTAAAATGAAGTAGTTAGTTACACATTGTGTAAGTCAGCAGTACCAAATTTAATTCCATGGGACTGGCCCAAGATAAAATTACAACTTTAAACATGCATTCAAAAGTTCAAAAGGCTTTAATGTTAGTCCATGAAAGATTCAGGGAAAAAAACCATAACAGTTTGGTCTTCCACTCCAAATTTTAGAGGTATTCAGATTATAGATTTGGATTAATCTGCCTACTTTAGAATATGTAAGCATGTATTCTCTCAGTGGGAAGGAGAGAAGTTGTGACTATACAGCTAAATTCTCTTTTCAGATCCATGCAGATGCTATGTTAGAAAATCAAAGTATGTGCATGCTTAAGACATTAATTCGGCTGCTTAAGACTAAGGTAGTTGCCTAATATCTCTAAGCTGCAGATCATCAACTGCAACATGTATATGTGGCTATACTCCTTACTCACAAGGGTTCAACAGTGTTAATGAGGTATGGTCCAATACAATATCAGCAACAAAAAAATCTAATAACAGTTTTCTCCTTTATTCTGTATGTATATAATGTATATAAGCTGTGTTTTCATCTAAAACAATTCTACTTTACATTTTTACCAGCATATGGCATTGTGAAACCATAAGGTAACTTGAGAAGTCACATCAAGTCCACCTCATTTCTCATGCTATGATTAAGCCTGTAAGATCTTTGAGAACAAGCTTTTTTTCCTCTTCCTATATGGAGGAAGTTTTATACCTTAAGACATTCCCCTCAGTTTTGTTATCTTATGCCAAAGCACCCAGATTCTTCCAGTATAGATATCTGATAATTTTCAATGATCTTTTTAGGATCTCAGTGTTTCTGGAAGTGGTACATCCAAGATTTTATGAAGTAATTTGGATGATGCTTTACTACTGATGACTACAGTAGATAGACTTTCCAACCATTTCTTCAATTTCCCCAATATACTTGCAGCCCCCATTATCCCAATTTAATTCTTATTTGTAAAGCTAGTGAAGATGCTCATGTTCAACACCAGGTTCTTAGTGAAGCTGTTGAATAGTCCTGGACTTGGGACAGAACTTTGCATACCACCATTCAATACCTTTTCATTTTGAGAGCAAATAAGTGACAACTACCTTGAACCTTACTAACAAAAGGAAAACAATTATGGCTTCTCTGTTTTCAGCAATTCCTATTATCCCATTGCAACAGAAATTAATTTGACAGTTTGCTTCTTACAAATCCATGGTGACTCTCATTCTCCTCACATTTCAGGTGTTTTTAAAAAGTTGGACCATTTATTCCAATATTAATTCAAGGTATTTAACTTCAGCCAGAAGACCAATAGTTCTGTGACTCCTGTTACCCTGTTCCCAATTCTTAAAGATAGGAAAGATTGTTTTTCTTTCTAGCCGTCATCTGTCCTCCAGAAAGCTTTTAGATCTTTCCTTGCAAGCACACCTTTCAGGAATTTTTTCAGGAAAAAATTTGGGAGAGAAACTAAGGAGTTTTACAGATGATTGACACTGCAAGCACAGGACACTTGGCAGTAAAAGAGGAAAAAAATACTTGAGCAGAAGTACAACAGAACAGAAGAAAAACTTGTAGACAAAAATACATGACCCAGTTTCTCACTACAGACCAACAGTAAAATGGAACAAGTGACATTTAGTATGGTGCAAGCCTGAAGGCAGGCATCAGTATTGGTCTTAGGTAGCCTTGCTTTGGGACAGCACAGCTGTGATTGAGTGACTTGGGCACTGTGGACACCAATGACAGTTGAATGACATTGGGGATTAGGTCAGGTAGGAATGGTAGAAGGAGGCATGATCAGGATGAAGGAAGTATAGTACTGACAGATAAGAAAAGAGCACTTTATAGACAGATTCCAGTGAGGAAAAGTTTGGAAAGGTTGTGTGAAACAAAATCTTTAAAAAAAGCCATGAGAGACTACAGAAGCATCAGATGGTGTCTCAGTATAGATCAAAATATAATTCAGCAAGAAGAGGCGAGACATTTTGCAGGAATGGTGAAAACAAGTCAATAAATATATCAGAAAAAGGAGCATGAAGGGACATGCAATAAATGGCATACAGCTGTTGTACCCCTCTTCTTGCTCACTTCCATATTTGATAACAGCCCTTTGCAATCATTAATCCCTTTGATAGTTTAAAAAAGATGAAATACTGACATCCAGCTGGGCTTATGTCTGCATGGATAGTTCTACAAAACTAGACATCCACCTTTCCCAGACCACCTCATTTAAGTTAGCAACCTGGCTGAGCTGTCAGACACTGGAATGGAGTCCACTGCAAAGGTTGGTTTATACTGGATCACAGACTGGTGATATCTAGCATGTCATTTGCCTTATTCCCTCACTCACAGCTAAAGAGGTCTGTCCTACTCCCCCTGCTACCTGAATAAGATGGTATTTGCTAATATAGCAATAGAATAATCTTTGCTACCTCACCTTCAAAATAAGCTTTCCTTTTCCTAGTATTGCAATAGGAACTGAGAGTTAGAAGGATCAAAATTATAATTAAAGTTTGCTTGTATAACCACTAGGTTTTTTTCCCCTCTTTGTGGGTATTTCTCAAATTGAAGGGTTTAAATGTTTTGAAGGAAAATAGTGTCTCAAATGTATTGTGAATTCTGGAAAATAAATATTAGTCCTTTTGTAGCCAGAGCCAGGCTAAAATCCTTAAACATTTCATTGCTCTCTATTTATTGAAATGTTTTGGTTTGGGGTGGATTTTTTGAAGATGAACATCCCATTCCTGCCAGCACCCTCAGACAGCTATGCCGATGCACAGATGCTGATTCAGCGTCTCACAGTGCAGTTGTTTACACTGCCACACCAAAACAAACAGTTCAAATATTTGTTCCCCGATTTGGTTAATCAATATTTTCTCATTTCTTTTAAGAAATAAGTATTTTTTTGGACTGTGACTATAGTAATTATTAATGTTCACAAGTTAGACTTCTCTTGTAGCAGCTCTTTACTTTTTGATGTTTTTATATGCACAAGAGGATTAGCCCCATCCAGAAAGCATACCCTGTGAAACTCCATCGGCTTTAGACAACAAGTTGCAGCAGTACCTGGCTAAATTCTTTCATGCTCTTGAAATACTATTTTGAAGTTGCTCTGTCCTATGACATTAGAAGTCAGACTGCTGTTGCTTTCTGCTTCAAAACTTAGCAAGAACATAGGAACACATGAACAATGAAGGCATTTGTGATATTCTTGCAAGTGGCAAAAACTCTTTTCCAGGAGTTAATTTTTTTCACCTCATTTTTCTTTTCTCTGAGCCAACTTTTTTTTTCCAGACTGTTAGAGTTCATAAAAAAAAAAAATCTTCTGGCTTCCAGCAAACTTATGTTCTACTTTCATCTAGAAAGACATAAATATGTTGAGCCAAAACCACAGTATTCACTGCTATTTGAAACAATCTGTGTAGCTCTTTTACATCCTTATTTGCAGACTGCCCTATAAAATTCAGTACAGAAACCACAGCACTAACCTTTCCAACTGTCCACACACATCATCCTCTAAGTAAACAGAGTAATATATAGCATCAGTCTGTGAAGTCTTTTATGACTGGGATGAAAATAGCTCCATCAACTAGCACATGTGACTATTGCCTTTATCATCTAACCAAGTGAGATTCAAAAATTAGAATTACAGTGGGTATTTCTGCTGATCTGAAAGATTTAACATCTCTTTTCCCATCAAAAATTCTATCTGAAATAAAAAAAATGAATGATTCCAAATCTAGTATTACTGTACACAATCCAGGGAAGAGATAATAATTCGGTATCTCAAATTTTTAAAAATAATATTGAGCCAAAAAACCTCAATTCCCACCAATGAGACATTGGGGAAAATTAAAACAAGGTTGTACAACAGGTTCATTTTTTGTATCATTCAATATGGACAGACCTGACATTCAGTGCAACTCAAGTTTAGAAATCATTTTTCTCTCAGATCACAGTCTTGAGGAACATATAACAGCAGCTAAACATGCAATAAACATTTAGCATAACAACTGGACTTCCCTGCCACCCCCCCCCCCCCCCGTAAAATAATGAATTAACCAATTAACCATAAAATACATTTGCTCAGAAGAAACCTTTTGTGATTTCCAGTCAAACTGCATGATCAATGCGAATCAAAACAGACAGGGCAAAAATTGGGAGCTCAGAGTAATTTCAGTATTTTAAAGCAAAAACATTAAACATTTTTCATCTACAAAAATAACCTCTCTTTTAATATAGATTAAACAAATATATAATAATTCAAGTTAAAACATTAATTTCAGACCATATATTTGGGTTCACCCAAAAGAAATTGATGGGAAATCTAACCCCCACCTTCTCCCATCTGGTTTGGTTTGTCCTGAAACCATTTCCTCTCTCTTCCTTTCAAATGCATTAATTCAATCACTGAACTGAAAAAGTCCAGGTTTATTTAACATCTGTGCCTTGATGCACATGTATAACTGGAAGATTGCAAAGCCTTTTGCTAAGCAGTATTTAATTATATTGCAAGGAACATCGTTAAATTTGTTAGGATTTTATTACATGTTGTCAGGGGTCATACACCAAACTGGTAGGCTGGGGGCAAAATCCATACAATTTTCTCTGGATACCACTAAGGAGAACATTTGGCAGTAGACAAACCATCACTTCAGGGAACCTGTTGCATGATAAATTCAGACAGAACTGAGTCACCTTCCTGCTCCCTTTACACTCTTTCCACTCCGGAAGGCTTTACTGCTGTTGTCAGGAAGGGGCCCTTGCTGCCACCATGACAGTTCTAAGCCCCAGATTGTCTCTTTTTCACCCAAAGAGACATGCAGTAACTCCAAAAGCACAAGGACCAACATCCACATTAACAGGCAGAACTATTCTCACTTAGAAAAATTAAATATTATATGGCAAAGCTGTTTCATAGGATCCAAAGGCTACAATTGAGGAAAGGGAAGCAGATGTCCGTTTACTTTATAAACATTATATACAAGCACAGAAGCATGAGCAAAAAGAGATAGTGTCAATGCAGAAATAATTTCCTGCAATGTTTCAACTTTCCCTCATACTGAGGCATTACCAGAATCTATGCATTTTTGGTGTACACACAAAAATATTATTTACTCATAACAGAGTCCAAGAAAAATGTGCAGGAAAGGCAGTGACAACCAACATGTGAAGATATAATGATAAATTATGGCACTCAATGACCCCCCCCATTACCACTCTTTCCCTTTCCCTTCCAAAAATTTACAGGCATATTGAGAAGCAAGTCTCTCCTTCTTGTATGAATCTTTATTCAAAATCCGAGGAGCCTGTTCAAACTACACGGCAACTGTTAATTGTGCTATGGATCTTCAAGGTTGAGGGGAGGTTCCACAGCACAAGGTGATATAAAGTAGCATTTTTATTCACTTGCAGCTGTCCAAAACTAATTCAGTTTCTATATTTGCTATTTTTAAGTAGTTTTAAAAAGTAGGGTCCTTAGGAAAGCAAGTTAAGCTTTTATCATTCACAAGCAGCAGCATAGAAACATGCCTCAAAGCTATTTGCAGGCAACCAGGTTCTGCTGTGTTAGATAAAGAATGAAGTCAAATGGTGTGATAATGAAATGTGGCAAATTAAGAAATATTTTGCAGGGTAATTTCAACTACCATGGTGGTCTGTGTGAGACCGAAAACTTGCTGTTGGTTTGTTCAGTTACTTTTTGGGTTGGGATTTTCAATGTTTTAGGAGTAAAAACTGAATACATGACTATCTTGGTCACCTTGGAAAACCCAAGTAATAATAAAGCAAACAAGCAAAATCTAGATAAACACAATCCTTTATTTTAGCTCTGAGGATCCAGGATTTGCTTTTTTCCACCCAGGAAGTTCCTCAGGTACTGGAAACCTGACAAGATGACCTGTTTACTTTCTGTTATAAAGGCAAAAATACCCTATTCAGTCTCATTCCAGAGCTGTTACCCTTACTCTAAAAAGGGAAACTGAAATGAGATCAGCAATACTTCTTTCATCACTGTTTCTAGAAAATGTTTTTTCCTGATGTGTAATACCCAATTCAATATTCCATCTGAATGCTTTTGATATGCAAATGCCAAAATGATAGTGCATATCAGCATAGAACAGCTAAATCTGCACAGCAGAATACAGAAGAGAGCATGAACTGGCATCAGAAACCTGGACTGGAATTTACATCTTGGTTAATGTAACTTGCAGTTCACTGGGGGTTTTGGGTGTGGGTTAGTTTGGGGGTAGGGGGTGTGTGTGGTGTTTTTGTTGGGTGGTTTTTTTCAGGATTTTGGGGCTTTGGATTTTTTTTTTTTTTTTTTTTTTGAGATTAAAGAGTCAATGAACATGGGATTCTACGTACAGCTGCTTCGGCAAATCAAAGCACATAATGCTTCAAAAAAAAAAAAGCCAAAACCAGTCTTAATTCCTTAACACATCCTGAAAATAAGATGTGCAAAAATTGACAGAAATCAGACATTAGAAAATTTTCTGGAACCTGGCTTGCAATACAGAATTTATCATGCATATTTGTTGCATATTATCTCATTACAGTAGCTGTAAAGTTCTCCAAACTTACACAGAATAAGGTATTTAATCTTAGAATGTTGTTTTTATTCATTGCTGAGACTTAAAAGTGGTCCCAGGTATAAGCGAGTCTGCCAGCACCCAAACACCTAGGGCATTCAGGGAAGTTAGGGACATAAGTTTGAAGTTAGGCCATCTTTAACTTACAAGGAAAAAAAAAACCCCCAAAACCAACAACATCACTAAGGAACCACAGCAAGCAGGGACCTTAAAGTGGAGACTGAAAGAACCTGATACAGGATGTTGCTAACTGGCATCTTTTTCTATATCTGTCACAGCCCCTACACAAAACAGGAAAGGTTGTGCAGACCCATTGCTGGAAGACCTCCATTTCGGTCCATCAGTAATACCACCAGCACTTCAACATATTTGGGTTTGCTAGCCTTCCAGTCAGCTCACAAACTGCAAAAGGTGATAAAGCAGCTTGTTTTCTAGAAAGAATTTCAAAGCTTTCTAATGAGAAGCCACACAACTGTATAACATAGACTATATTGTTACAAACTTCAAACATGTAACAGACTTAAAAAGAGCAAAAAACAAATTCAGAATGCTAATTTTGGAGGCAGATTAATTGTGTCATATACAATTCTTAAGCCTATACTTTAACATGTCATTGGAGGAGAAAGATATTCCTGAATAGTCTTTCCCTACAGAAGTGGCTGAAAAATGCACATGGTAAGAAAAGTTGAAAAGAGAAAATACAGGAAAGTTTTTTTAAGTGTCAGCTACAGCAATTTTAATGCTACACAAGATTCAGGAAAAAAGCTTAATTTTTAAGTTGAATTAATCACGTTAGGTTCAACAGAGTATGGAAATTAAAGTCTGAAGTCTCAAAATCATACTTAATGCTACATAAGGCTTCCTCTTAAAAAAATAAATTACTACTCTTTGATAAGTCTAAGAAATCCCCAAGCATAGAAAATGACCCTGTTAAAACACAGATATAATACTGATCACCCAACTTTCAAGTATTATCTAAATACACGGTGCATTGAACTGGTTGAGTGGGAAGCCAGCTCTTTATTGAATTGCCCACCAGCTTCAAATGGACATTATATAAAGTAAATCAAAGACTAAATTAGATTAAGTGAAGGTACTGCTGATTATTGTCAACCCCAGATATTAGATTATGCAACATTCTAATAGACCTTTATTCAAGAGCTCACAAGTTCCTCATCACTCATGAGGCACACAGAGTTAGGTGCTAATTAAGAAAGTCCTCACACAACAAAAGCTGTTACAACTTCAAAAAAAAAAAAGTCTTTAAAAAGAAAGGATTCTCACTTGCTATCTTTAAGCAGCTGTTAAAGACAGGGTCCCATTTCTAAATCTGTATTCTCAACAGCTCTCGGAAACAGCAATTGGTACTTCATATCATATACTAGAAAACTTCACCCCTTCAAGCGATCTTTCACACATCGCTTCTATGCTTATCTGTAAATATAATGAGCAATCAGCTCCCACAGTGGTGCCTTGCTGTCTGTCTAGAACTACTCTTCTATTGTAAAATTTTCAGACAGTGCTTTTGCCCATTAATAAACAAAGCAGTCAAGCTTGCCTCTTTTCACTAGTTTAATCTCAGAATATCTAAACTGCACACAAACCCATATATCTTTATAAGCAAATATTTGGCACAGAAACCAACTTTAATAAAGATCTGAATTTCAAGCTACAAATCAGAAATGGACTTTTTGATGGCCTTCCTTTATATACATAGTACAAAGTACACCATTATTAAACAAACATATGCCCTAAATTCCCCAGAGTCAGCTTTATAGCAAAGCTGTCTTTATGACCATAATGTTAGATCTCCCTCAAAACCTACATTTGCTTAATAAAGCAAGCTGTGTGGCAGACTACATCTGCACCCATATTACCAGAATATACATATATAAATTAGAGACTACCATAAATGCATATTCACTAGGATGTCTTGTGATACAACACTTAATTCCATATCAGTTTATCCATCTTTCCTATGGGTACATAGCTGTGGATCTCTTATTTCTCTTGAGCTTGTCCATCTGTGTTCTAAATCTGATATCTGCTTTAAATTGTTTTGAATGTAACCTACTAGGGGTTAAGAAAGCACTTAGGAAGAAGCCTTTCAATTTTTAACCAATGGAGCTCTTACCATGGCACCAGAAACATGGGTGGCATTTTAAATAGTTACAATGCCAGATATGGACACAATCCCATTTAAGTCAGAAGCTGGGACCAGATACAGGAAAATGCTCATGGGCAAAGACAAAGTCTCTAGATTCAAGCAGACATTCAATACAGCTTTCCATTTCTTGCAGATGCATTTAGGAGAGGCACCACCTGTTTCCCCAGATGTTTACATGCTCCTTTAGAAGATGACTAATCAACCAGCTAATCAGCCCTGATTGTGTTACAAGAATTTTACAATTAATGGCGACTCCACATGGAAAACAACCCCCAAACTTATTGTATTTCAACTATCCACAGTAGTCCCATGAATATGTAAAAATTACAATTGCATCCACACTTAAAAGAAATTATCCTGATGAAGCATGGAAGAAACCAAACTGAAGTAAAGCCACTGAAACTTCTTCAGGGAAGCTATGCTTTATGTAAGTCACTGTACAGCTTGGCCTTCTTTTTTCCAAAGGCATTTCTCAACACCAAGAAAGGCAGTGCTTTTCTGGGGACTACAGTTACATCTAGTCACACAGCCTGAATTCAGTGACATCATTCATGTTACATAGCTACCCATTTGTTTTTGCTCCTGCTATTAAAGGCAAACTAAGTGTGTGATATAATGAAGTGAAAAGTGTGGCACATTACTAACATAAGCAGAAATACCTAAAGAAAATACAAAAAAGAAAAATCAGCTAAAAAAATCTTAGAGGTATATGCTTAGGTTTACTACAAGTACTTCCATTAAACCATCAATTAGGCCCAAGTTTGAGAGTAGTTTGTATCTTAGGAACCTGTACAAGTATTTCCACCCTGTATAATGAGGTAGGCAACTTAAAAACGAGATTTATCAAGAGCCAGTTGATATATGGGTACTTGCAGTTCATACACATTTGCTAGCTTGTATTTGAGATCATCTGAACTGTTCTAAATCAATTGTTTTCCTTTGCAGCAAACAACAATATATTTAATTCGTATTTGGTTTAGGATATTTTTGTATGTGTTGATACATTGGTTCAACTTCCTGGCTGAATTTTTTTTGACCACCCTTTACTATAAAGGGCTGAAAAACTGCGACAAACTGAATGCATACCATTTTATCTCCACAGATTTTTGTATGTTTGTGTTTATAATCAGTTTATAGCTGAAGGGAAATTTCCAATAGTTATGGAAGAAACATAGCCCCTCCTGTCCCAAAAGCATGCTTTCACAAATATAGGAATACTCAGGTTACATATTTGATTTTATCCCTGTCCCCTCTTTTTTCAGAAGCCTTTTCTGTCCCCTTCAGGTGCTGAGTCCTGTTCTTTTCCTTTAATTTCTCCTAAGTAGGAAACAAATTTATTTGGTTTTGCATTTGAGTCAAACTTTTAAAGACACTACTGCCAGACTGAGCTCAATACCAAATACAAGAAGTAGATTCCCATTAACAGAAATTTTCTTCAAGCTCTATATTAAAGAGCCACAGATTTAACACACAGGCTATTTGTCTTGCATATTACATGGAATAAGGCTTTTTTGCAATGTCCATTTCATATACTGTTTATTATTTGTTCCCATAGCATACACACAATGTTTGATAGCCGAGAGCATAAATTATTGTAGTATTCTTAGAATCAAAGTTCACTGCCTATCTCTGTTAACTAATATATTACTTTTGCTTCTCTAATTTATATAATAATCATTTTATGACTGAATTCTTCTATCAATAAAAAGTGATCTTCCTTGAAAACTAACAAGGAGTGGATAAACACCACCATGTTTAAGTTTTTGATTCTTTGCAAGACTAGGTTCTCGAATGTCACTTTATGTTGACCTTAGTCTTGGTGTATAAAAATACCAGATAGAATTTACGTCCACAAAATGGAATAAGCTTCTTTTCCCCGCCCTTAATCCAAGCAACTGCCAATAACTGATTTAAGGTGTAGCTTTGATAGAATGTGAATGCAAGCTATGCATTTACTTTGCATTTCTTTGTCCATGCTGCAGAGATAAGTGATAAAAATTTTGGAATCCAAGTAGAATTTCTGGTCCTACTGGTAAGGAAAGAAAAAAAAAAGGGAAAATCTTCTAGTACCAAGAAAGACAAATTATATATACAATTTGACTGTCAACATTATGCATCTCCTAGAAGGAAAGCCATGCCACTGAAGATTTCTCCTCCCTAAAAAAAAAAAAAACAAAAAAAAACCAAACAAAAAAAAACATTAAACACCTTCAGCTACTTTTCAGAGACTAGTTTGTTATAGGAAGAATATCTTACCCAAGCTCATGATCTGTGACGACACCAGAAAAACAAACCCTTGTGAGACAACCAGTGATACTAAGAGCATGTGCAAGAGATAAGGGCACCATTCAGACTTCCCTCATGAATATTTGTTAGGAATCACATCACCCTGCGATTAGAGCACAACTTCATCAAAACTTTTCCCCAGTTTCCTTATATATACCATTTAAGGGCCCAAGCTCCTTATCTGCATCACAGCACACACGCATAGCCACAGCGTCCTCAAACTACAACAGTGGCTGAGTGAAACGAAGAGCCTGGGGACAACAGAGCAGAGACTGCATGTACACAGGGAAGTTTTCATAAGCATATGCAGCTGCCACAAGAGCAACCTTACCCTAAATGCAAAGTAAGGGCATTTAAAATCTCAGACCCCAGTACACCTCCAGATAAGAAGGAAACCTTCCCTTCCCCTTGCTCCCACCACCCACACAACTACTCCAACAGTGGGTCAGGACTGTAAGGAACGTTAACAGAAACAGCTTACCTGAGTACCTCAGCTCTTTCTGAGGCACTGCCTGAGCACCTTCCCCAAATAGTTTACTGCTGGCTGGAGACTGGCCCTATATAGTTTCTGCCGAGGGGAAGGTTCTGGGCCTGGGTGTGGGCTGGGCACAGGTGCAGCCCCTCAGGGCCCAGGTCATGTGCATCCGTCCCATCCAGGCAGTGTCCACAGAGCTGCTGTGACCTGAGGGCCATGCTGTGTTGCAAACCTTTGCTGAAGCTACTTCTCCAGCTTCCTCACAGGAGGAATAAGGGCTGGAGGGAGTTACTCTGTGCTCTGTGAGCTACAGTACAGGGTGTTGAAGCTGTAACCAGCACCAGGCAGGCCAGGTGTGCTCCATGGGGTGCTGGTGAGGGCTCTCTGAGGTGTCGCTCTCGGTGGCAGGGAGCACCTCAGCGCCAGGCTCGTGGTGCATGTTTGAGTGAGGATCGGTTCTCTGAAATGCCTCCCCAGTCTGGAGTGATCAGGGCAGCAGGCAGTTAGGGTATGCCATGCCTCAAGGCAGAAGGTAGTTAAGGTATGCTGTGGGAGGCCTTTCCTCCCCACAGAGGCTGCTGGGAGATGGCTCCTGACAGCATCTAGGCAGAGGGCCTGTTGTGAGGGGGAAATACAGAGAGTGGAATTAGGCCATTTGCCTGAAGTGCCTAAACATGAACTGTTTGCAGGGCCCAGATGAGCCACCAGGCTCCTAAACATCCAGCCAGCTGGGTGGTGGAAATGCCCAGGACAGGCCTTGGAAGAAGCTGCTCTGACAGCCTTCAGGATCCATCCATGTGTGTTACCTAACTGGGGACATGTCACCAAAGGTGTGGGAGCAGGGCTCTGCCTCTGCAGGCTTGCTTACTCTTCAGAGGCTAGAACAGACATCAGGGATGCTTCTGCCCTTGATTGACTGCAAGGGTTTTGATTTTTTTAAAGGCAATTACAAAGCCTAATGTCTTCCATACTGCAAATTGTTTAAAAGCCGTATGTGCTGTGCTCCTCCTGCAACTTATGCTGGTTTCACCCCCCTTCAGCTAGCTGTTACGTAGTGGTCAGCTAATGCTAGCTAATGAGTATGCTTTTTCACAAGGGGACTTCACTTCTGATATTAAACAGCAAAAAAAAAAAAAAATCCGCAGTAGTCTATGGGTATAGTGAGTTGTTAAAAGTTTTAAGAGCACTTTTTTGTTCACGCAGACAAAGAATTTCACCTCCTAATGTCATGCCTATGGGGTTTTTTTTGTGTGGTGTGATCAACCTTTTGAGTTGCACCAATTCTTAATTAAGTATGTAAAGAATCTGCATTGCCTGGCAGCTCTGTCCTACTGTGACTTTAAAAAGTATTGGTTCAAAATTTCTTTAGCACTGCCAAGAATTCAGAATGTTTCTGCTTCCAATACTCCACATCTGTCTAGAAAACATATCAATCATATGATCACAAACAGCTGTTGCATTAGACTTTTAATCAGCCATGATTTTCAAAAGAGACAAAGAATGTTGGAAGAGTTGATGGAAAGTTATCGCAGAGAATGCCCTACTTGAGAACTCCAAAATCCAATTTTAGGGAGACAGAACTTTACTAAGCACTGTAAAAACTCTTCAGGTATAACATATTATATTACAGATAGTATAGCTATCTGATAGAAATAAAATACTTGGACACAATGCACATACAAGCAAAAGTGTAAAAGGTGCTCCGGGCAGGTATTTCGTTATTAAAGGTATCACTAGCTTGCACAGATTGCAAAGAATAAAGTTGTTGCCCAGCAGCCCATTTTCTGTTCAAGTTCCATAAATCCCATTAATGAGGGGTTATGAAGCCTTATTGAAGATACAACAAATCTCTTTGCTTAGAAAATGTTGATGTCCAAAAATGGCAAATTTCTCCTCTCAGTAATGTTAGTGTAAATCTGCATTAGCTCTGTTGGATTCAGGAGACGTTACAGGGTAGCTCCTGACTCATTTTTAATAGAACATGCCAATCTGAAATAGTAATATGACTACTCCATGTTATCCACCTGCCATAAAACCACAAGATTAAAGAAAAGAAAGGCTACTTTTAGAATTGCTTTGTTTTTCAAAAAACCCCAAACTCCTGACATTCAACTATTATAAATAGCTTCATAAAGTACTAGGAGGCATATATCATACAATCTCTTTAAAACACTTTTGAGTCCAGAGCCTTAGGGCATCCTAAACACATCCACACTGGGAACATCAGACATGGTATTTGCTCCACAGTCAGCCTGCATAAGCTTTTCCAGTGTTCGACTTGATCCTGCCTCATGTCTTGACCCCTGCCTGACTTAAATGTTGCCTGCTGACCCCTTTTTGCCCAGGAACAGGGGCTGGGTGTCCTGCCAGCCCTCTCCAACTACCTGTGCCTGCAGCAGAGGTGAACGTTGCAAAGCCAGGTGCAGCTACTTGGGAGCTGTCATCCCTGTGTGAGGGATAAATCCTAGAGCTAAGGTCCTAGGGCAAACAGTCAACAGGCATAATATCAATCAACAAGTGATATAAACTTCCTGGCAACAGCCAAAAGCTTTTACTTTTGTGTAGGACCTTTTGTTTTCCTTAATCATAGGGAGATGAGGGCTCTCCTTCATTTTGGGCTGCCCAGGCTGCCTGAGAGGGCACGCTGCAGCTGTTATTCTGCCTGCCTTTTGCCTCCTTTCCAGCTGGTAATTCTTGCTGTGCCCAACAGCAGTTCAAGCTCAAAACACCACGAATAGCAAAGAGATTTGGTTTGAAGAAAGCTCCTTTGAGATGGGCAGGCCAGATGCAGTATAAAACTGTATCCTAAGGCAGAAAATAAGGTTATTCTGTCACACCATGTATTGGTTTTGTGTGGCAAGGTTTTGGTAGCGGGTGGGGTTACAGGGGTGGCTTCTGTAAGAAGCTGCTGGAAGCTTCCCCTGTGTTCGACAGAGCCCATACCAGCCGGCTCTAAGACAGACCCGCCGCCGGCCAAGGCCAAGCCAATCAGCGATAGTGGTAACGCCTCTGTGATAACATTTTTAAGAAGGAAAAAAAGTTGGGACGGCGGTATTCGGCAGCCGGAGAGAGGAGTGAGAACATGTAAGAGAAACAACCCTGCGGACACCAAGGTCAGTGAAGAAGGAGGGGGAGGAGATGCTCCAGGCGCCGGAGCAGAGATTCCCCTGCAGCCCGTGGTGAAGACCATGGTGAGGCAGGCTGTCCCCCTGCAGTCCATGGAGGTCCACAGTGGAGCAGATATCCACCTGCAGCCCGTGGAGGACCCCACGCCGGAGCAGGTGGGTTCCCGAAGGAGGCTGTGACCCCGTGGGAACCCCGCGCTGGAGCAGGCTCCTGGCAGGACCTGCGGATCTGTGGAGAGAGGAGCCCACAGAGCAGGTTTTCTGGCAGGACTTGTGACCCCGTGGGGGGCTCACGCTGGAGCAGTCTGTGCCTGAAGGACTGCACACTGTGGAAAGGACCCATGCTGGAGCAGTTCGTGAAGAACTGCAGCCCGTGGGAAGGACCCACGTTGGAGAAGTTCGTGGAGGACTGTCTCCCGTGGGTGGGACCCCACGCTGGAGCAGGGGAAGAGTGTGATGAGTCCTCCCCCTGAGGAGGATGAAGCGGCAGAAAATAACGTGTGATGAACTGACCGTAAACCCCATCCCCGTCCCCCTGTGCCGCTGGGGGGGGGGTGGTAGAGAATCCGGGAGTGAAGTTGTGCCCGGGAAGAAGGGAGGGGTGGAGGGAAGGTGTTCTGAGATTTGGTTTTATTTCTCATTACCCTACTCCGGTTGATTTGTAATAAATCAAGTTAATTTTTCCCCAAACTGAGTCTGTTTTGCCCGTGACGGTAATTGGTGAGTGATCTCTCCTATCCTTATCTCGACCCACAAGCTCTTTGTTATATTTTCTCTCCCCTGTCCAGTTGAGAAGGAGGGGGAGTGATAGAACAGCTCTGGTGGGCACCTGGCATCCAGCCAGGGTTAACCCATCACACACCATGATTTGTGCGTACATCTAAAAGAATAGCCATGGGATCATGAGGATCTGTGAGCCTGACACGGACACCAGGAACAGTCACTCATGACAAGTGTTATCTAGAAAGTATATTAGAGGAAAGATTAGGACCCAGAATTCCTCTACTGTCTATCTAGCTGAGATAACATTAGCAAATTTTTTTTAAGTGGTCAGAGACACATATGTGGTGGGTTGACGCTGGCTGGATGCCAGGTACCCACCAAAGCTGCTCTATCACTCCCCTCCTCAGCTGGACAGGGGAGGGAAAATATAACAAAAGGCTCATGGGTCGAGATAAGGACAGAGAGAGATTACTCACCAATTACCATCACAGGCAAAACAGACTCGATTTGGGGAAAAAAATTAATTTAATTTATTTCCAATCAAATCAGAGTAGGATAATGAGAAATAAAACCAAATCTTTAAAACACCCCCCCCCCCCTTCTTCCTGGGCTCAACTCCACTCCTGAATTCTCTACCTCCTCCCCCGCAGCAGCACAGGGAATGGGGGTTGTGGTGAGTTCATCACATGTTGTCTCTGCCACTCCATCCTCCTCAGGGGGAGGACTCCTCACACTCTTCCCCTGCTCCACCGCGGGGTCCCTCCCATGGGAGACAGTTCTCCATGAACTTCTCCAACGTGGGTCCCTCCCACAGGGGTCAGTCCTCCATGAACTTCTCCAACATGGAGCCCTTCCATGGGCTGCAGTCCTTCAGGTACAGACTGCTCCAGCATGGGTCCCCCGCGGGGTCACAAGTCCTGCCAGAAAACCTGCTCCAGCCTGGGCTCCTCTCTCCACGGGGCCACAGGTCCTGCCAGAAGCCTGCTCCAGTGCGGGCTTCCCACAGGGTCACAGCCTCCTTTGGGCATCCACCTGCTCCGGCATGCGGTCCTCCACGGGCTGCAGGTGGATATCTGCTCCACCATGGACCTCCATGGGCTGCAGGGGGACAGCCTGCCTCACCATGGTCTTCCCCATGGGCTTCAGGGGAATCTCTGCTCTGGCACCTGGAACACCTCCTCCCTCTCCTTCTTCACTGACCTGGGAGTCTGCAGGGTTGTTTCTCTCACGTGTTCTCACTCCTTTTTCTGGCTGCAATTGCTGTGCAGGTTTTTTTCCCCTTCTTAAATCTGTTCTCCCAGAGGCACTACCACTGTCACTGATGGGCTCGGCCTTGGCCAGTGGTGGGTCTGTCTTGGAGCCAGCTGGTATTGGCTCTGTCAGACATAGGGAAAGCTTGTAGCAGCTTCCCACAGAAGCCAACCCTGTAGCCCCCCTGCTACTAAAACCTTGCCATGCAAACCCAATACAACATAGCAGATTGTAATTTCATTTCTGATGCTGTCTTTTCCCAGAAAACACCACAGATACAGATTCCAACTATTGCTCAAATACCTACTGAAACTTATTGCACATTGCAAACCATCATGTGAAAGACAGATGGAAAACTCATGGGAATGAATGTTCCCTCGTCCTTCAGAGGTTTTTCACACAGGTCCTAAATAACGTGTATTTCCAAAGTGTTGCCAGACACAATTTTATTTAACACTATAAATCAGATTTATAAATCAATAAAACTTGTAGAATTACATAAAAGTGTGGAGTACAGAATGATTGTAAAAAAAAAAAATCAACAAAAAACAACAAAAAACTCCCCACCAGCATTCAAGCCTGATTAACATGGAGCTACATTACCTGATCTGCCTGGCTGGCCAGAGTTCTGGTACCAGCACCAGTGATTTACATAGTGTTTTCTGGAAAAAACACTCCAGATATTCCAGATGTGATCTGGGGACCTTCCATTTTTGAGGTCTGAGTGATATAATTTTCACTGGCCTTGATGCCCTGCTTTGTGAATGGGTCAGCATTTTATCAATGAAAATACTTCTTTAATGTGCAAGAAAATGTTTTTCAAAAATCAGTAGCATGAATCTCACATCTTTAGATGCCATAGGTGCAGGTGGGAGTGAGGCTGTCTGTTGAAAAAAAAGTAGCCAAACTGACCGCCATTTTAACCTTTTCATAATAAACATTGCCAATAATAAGTCAACAGGTAAAATATATATCCTTGAACCCTGTCTTAATGTTTGGCATCAAAAATTCTACCTTTTCTCTTCAACCCTTACTTAAAATTCAGGGAGAACTTCCAGGTGGAAAAAAAATGAGGAAAAAAAAAAAATCAAACATGAAAAAAATTAATGTTTTACTAGCAAGATACCTAAAAGTTATTTAAAATGCACAAAGATCTAGTTTCCTTTATGTCATGTGCCTAAATGTTCTACCACTGCAGATCATTGGACACTGAAAGGAGCAGAGTGGTAAAGTTGACAAATATTCTTGAAAGTCATACTTAATTCCTACTTCTGTTCTGAAAAGTGGCCTCAGTGAAATAAAAAAGTAATTTTCTCAGGTATTGATCAATCACATTCAGGAAATAAAATCCTATCATCTCTTTGGTTCCATTACAGTAAGAAACTTATCCATAACTGAAAAACTCAGAAAAGAAAAGTAATAGGAGACTCTGTGTGGTTTTTCCCAATGCAATTAACATTATTCTAATGTATACCAAAAGAAAAGCAAATACAGGAGGGTAGGAATTGCCATACCAAACCAGATCCAAAATCCACTGTCCAAGACAAAAAGCTTGACATGGAAAGCAAAAAAATTCTGCACTAGGAAAGTATAAGACGATCTTTCCCCTCCTAGTTCTTTTTCTTAAATCAAATCACTGGATTTGAACCCCATCACGTCTGGAAGTGATTTATGTTTTCCCTGCTAATGGGCATTACTTTGCATGTGTATCCCGACTGACTTTCACTTCCGCTTACAGTCCTCTGTTCCTCTTGACACTTAAGTCTCCATATTCAGCAAGAAATTAGAAATGCTTTTTTAGCTGTTAGTAGTCACTAATAGTCATCTTGGAAATTTGTTACACCTGGGTTGCCAACACTATGAAACACATGTCTCTGACAGCCTCTTAATTTAGGTGTGTTCTCAAGAAAAGCATGTTCCAACAGCTCTTTCACTCTCCACAGTTCCTGCTTGCCCATATTAATGATATGAATCAGCACTCCTGTTAACATATCTCCCCATTACTGTTGCTTCTCGTAAAAGTGTTTGGGTTTTTCTTTTTTTTTTTTTAACACAGAATGTGTACAGCGCATTTTTGCACAGAAAAATGTAGGCATTATCTGCTACTTTCTGAGCTACCTAAATCTTACCTTGTATTTCTTCAAGGATTCCTGGCTGAGATCTTCAGCCTCAGATTTTTATTCCATTAACTGAGTTGAAACAGACGTAAATTTAATGGATAGCTCCGAAAGTCCTAATTCCTATTTTGTACTCACTCTGCCAAAAAACTGCAGCGTCTAGCCCTGAATACTTTATAATACAGCAGCAGCTGCATGGCATATATAGCTATACAGAAGTCTCACCTATGAAGCACAGACTTTGTTGTAAGATCAAGATAGAACTGCACAATGTGAAGGATATGGGCAGGGATTAGCCTACCAGAGCAACTCTTCTTTACTGATCCCATCAGTTATAGGCATGTGTGTATAAAACACTTCCTTTTACTCACATTTATGTCCTGCTTCCTCCTTGATTCCCATAAAAACAAGCCACATAAGAGTATTTTTTTTTCTAAAATGCTTGTTTGTTCCCCATTACTGAAGATAACCTCACAGTCTTTCAATGCTTTTTCATCTCACAATAATTAACACTATTTCAAAGTATTATAGTCCTCACTTACCAAATAGCCTTTCTGTCTTATTTCCCAGAGTGACTTGCCCAGAATCACACAGGAAGACTAGGGCTGAGGAAGGAGCTAATCCTCCATCAGTGTTCCCTAGTGGGTATATATCTCTCCAGGTCAGTTGTCTTTTCTCAAAGCTGGAGTTACAGTGCCTGGCAGTAACAGCTCTGATCCAAGAGAATCCCCAGTAGATGAAAGGCTCACATTACCTGGAAAGGTCTTAACATCAGGTTATGTTCCCAAATTCCTTTCTCCTGGAAGCTAATGCATGTGAGTTTATATGCTTAACTATTACTTAGCTATGTAGACTTCAGAAATAAAATACAGACATACTGTTTGCCAAACATTCATTTAAAGGATTCTACTGAAGTAAAATCTAATTATTATAGATGAGTGAGCGTACGGATCAATCTTAGAGATCTCTACTTTGATACTTTGATGCATATCTGTGTTCCTACTTCTATTTCCATTCTTAATATTTGCATGTGCATGTGAGATGGGAAAGGGAACTGCTTTAATACAACTTAACCTTTTTTGCTGAACTCACAGAGAGTGGTTTTTCAAGCAAGCATACT
This sequence comes from Harpia harpyja, assembly GCF_026419915.1. Lineage (NCBI taxonomy): Eukaryota > Metazoa > Chordata > Aves > Accipitriformes > Accipitridae > Harpia > Harpia harpyja. The sequence goes on along the minus strand of NC_068950.1, from coordinate 20,729,299 downwards.
CAGGCTCTTGCTTCTCTTGAAGCTGTACCAAAAAGGAAAATCACAGGCACAAAACTATTGGTTTTAGATACAACCTTGTGCATGTGTCTTTGAGACAAGTGATCTAGTAAACAGTGTGATCTGGCACCCATTTAAGTCAGTACAATTTTCTCAGCACTGATAGCACTTCCGTATTGCTCCAAACAAACTTGCTCAGGTACCAGGCTCTATAGCTGCTCTGTCTTTGCAGTCTGCCCAAGCAAATCTGTCTTGCCTCTCAGCCAGGCTAATTAATTCTAATGAGACTGCTGGAATAACATTGCCACGCTGCGTCTGATTCATAGCTGCAAGCTCACTGGTTCAGCATTAGCTGAGGAGCTCCTACGCTGAGCTCCACTGTACGAAGCTTTCAGATACCCGCATTTCAGCTAACATACATTGTACCTAGACTCTTAATAACATTCAAGCTTTTGACAGTTTTACCCTAGTTATATGGGAGATAAAAAGAAACTGCAAACCAATGTGTGACTCATCACTTCCATTTTCTTCTCAAAGAGTTAATTTCAGGTACATCCAGGAGGCCACGAAAAGTTTGGCACCTAATACCATGTTCTCCTCATCCAAGACAACAAAGATTAAACAAGACTCTGCTTTAGTTATGCAGAAAAAGCAAAGTCCATTTGCTTTAGTAATACATTCTTGTTAGTTTTTTCATTTGGAGGTAAATGTTGGTGAAATTTAGTGCTCATAAAAATGAGAGATTAATCCTGGCCAGAGCAAGGTTTGGTGCAAGCGGACCCTGTGTAATCTCCCACACATGTCTCTGTCAATGCACCTCAGTCAAGAGTGGCAGTGAAACATGGCTGCTGTCCCAGTACTGGACCTATTCTGAAGGGAGAGTGCCAAATCTGCTGAAAAGTTCAATGGCTTGCTTGATTGCAAATAGGTTTCAAGCCCACCAGAACAACACATTTAGTTACACTTCCCTGTTGCTTAACACTGACACTGTAACAGGTACTTGTGTGTTCTCCAACTATGCTCATGTAATTGGCCCTATCCAAAAATAAACCATGATGTAGCAGAAGTTGTATCTGTGATGATGGTTTGGGGGATTTTTTTTATTACATGCCAATTTTTAATCTACTAGACTGAATCTTGATATAACAGAAGCCACTTCTAAGAGTAAATTCATGTTGCCTCTTGCTTTGATCTTTTACATGCACAAAAAAAATCCCAGGAAACAACTGATGCAGAGGAAGAGAGCATTGGAAAAGAAACAGGTGTAAGACTCTGAAAAATGGTATAACCAGGTCAATAGGAATTTCGCACTTGCTGTTCAAATTGCATGCCTGTTTGCCAAGGAATCAAGGCTAACCACAGTTTCCCCACTATATACTGCTGGCAGGGATCTTATCACTGAACCAAATTAGCAGGAAAGCACATTCTTAGATTGCTGTTGGCTGAGGACCAATGTAACAGTGGGCTCCAGGTAAAACTTAAAACAGATTATTATTTGTACCTTTTTTTTTCTTTAAGAAACAGAATGTGAAAGTTAACACTGAGTCCAGCACAAACACACTCTGTGCTGTTCTCCACTTACCGGGCAGCAGAATCCAAGAAATGAATAGTTTCAAGGCACAGTATCGTGCCACATGCACATTTTTATGTAGATGACCTCTGTTTTCCCCTTGGTTTTGGGGAGAAGAAAGAGCTTATTACAGGAAGGAAACTTTCTGCGTAGAGGCAGTATTTGTGCATGTCAGTATCTCTGGTACTGAAGAGCAAAAAAAAAATATATACTGAATATAATCTATTCATACTTGCTTCTCCTTCTTAAACCCCAACTCACTGCACAGCAAAATAATTGGAAACAATCCCACTAATTTCAGTTGATGTAGGACAGAGTCCTAGCTCAGAAGAGTGGTGTGATCATATTGACATCACTGGACACTTTTAAGCAACATTGCAAAAAGAGTTTGACCATGGAACTGCTTTCCCTGTACTCATAATGTGCTTTGTGAACAAAAACCCACACTGGGAAAACTCAGGGAAGGCTATAACTCAGGGAATTGCTTACGCATTATCCTATTGGGTCAAAAAATTTGTTTTTCAAGAGAATGTGAAATGTATTGGGCTTAAAAAGCTCTTGGCTTATATAACAGATGCCAAAGGGCAGTCTATTCATTAGCCAAGACATAAAAGTAAAAAGGCTGCTCCAAGGCCTTGAGGCAGCACAGTTTATTGAGCTGCACTTCATAACAGCTGCCCTCCAAAGTCTGGTTAATATCATCAAAAATGCTCTTTAACAGAGGGCTAAGTTGACACACTTACTGTCACAGCAACCCCTCTTTAGACAGAAAAAGACATCTGCAGTTTCCAGACCTCTCCTTTCCAGTGCTAAACTCTGACATACTGGGATCGTCCTTTACCTCAAAGTAATCATACCAGGAAAATTTGCTCTTCTCTTCTTTAATATAACCTTCTGCTCTCCTTAGTTCTAGATAAACAGTGGATGCTCAGGTATTTGTTATAACATGTACTGCTGGGCCTGCATAGTTCAGTCCTCTATGAGGAAGCTGCCTTGATCTTTTGAGGAACAGGGGGCAGCCTTACAGAATATGTATGCTTCAGTTTTACAGGACAACAAGTAGGGAACCAGCACAAGGAGCAAAGGGAGTGAATGTGTTCCTTCCTATCACATAATTTTATGAATTTGCCCTAGAAATGATTATTACCAGCTGCAATTTTTTCCTTAAAAGCTGCTATAAAATTATATAAATGGCTAAAAAAAAATCTTCCTCACTAAATCTGGTGTGCCCTTTTCCAATTTAGAAGTCCAGCAGAACAGCTGGACACCTGGATTTATTTCTTGCACACAGCCCACTTCCCTGCCGTGGAAGCATATCCCATTCTAGCTTCTGGGCTGGGTTACTCATGCTACCTTCTAACAGCCCTTTATACATGATCTCTGACTGTGAACCATTTCAGAGGAGCCATTGGCACACAGTTGTAGCTGTTCAGAGCAGTTACCATCACACCGTCACTCATTTGTGTTTGTGATGTCTCTCAGCCAAGAGTGTCAGGTTGCAGGGGAAAGTACTGGCTAGGATGTCTACTGTAGATCAAGCCTTTGTCAAGGAAACCTGAATAAACCTTATAAAAATATTCTCTCCTTCCTATTTATCTTAGATTTTTGAAGTTATAACTATTTAATTTATCAAACTTGATTTATTGAAGTATTTACCTTGGATGCTGTTGTACTTGATGGTTTTGAGCAAAGAAATGACTAATTCATAATGACAGTTGGATGAAAAAAATCACAGCACCAGGAATTAAACTAAACAAATTCTTGATTTATTTATATTTTTAGCTACAAGCAAAAGCTTGAAGTTAAGTAATAGAGTGCTAGATGCAATTTTAAAAAGTGCAATGCAGAAAGGAACCAAAGCAAAAGACAATTCCATAAATATAAGGAAAAACATACCTGCCTGCTCCATCCAAAGACTTTGGAGGAGAAAAGGGAGAAGAGATTGAAATGGCTGTTGAATAGCATTCATCTGATGACTCCTGAGCGTCTCTTTATAAAAAGAGCATATGAGCTTGCAGCCATCTCAGTTCAAGCTGCCTTACTCCTCCAACAGTGTCTCCTGCTAGAAGTGTCCTGTCATGCAGCTAGCACCACTGCTGGCTTCGTGCCTGCTCTGTTTTGGCTTAATGAAGCTCCTCTCTACAAAGAGGAGCCTACAGGAAGGCTATGGAGTGTATGCACCAGAAAACTTTGACAAGTACACAAAACCTAGTCGATGGCCCCTGATACTCTTGAAACCAATCTACATTCATTTTGTCCAGTTGCATGTAGGGCAAGCAGTTTAATTTGCAGAGCGCTGCTATTGCCCTAACAGGGAAACAGACTTTTCCCATATGAATAGGACTGAGACCACCGTTTCACACGTCAGCAGTTCATAATCGAGCCTGGCACCTATGTATTAGACTAGAACAGTGGCCTAGTCTTCAAGGTCTTTAAAACTCAAACCGGCTAAGACCAAAAAACTTACTGTACCCAAAACTTAACCACCTGTTTGCACTGTAGCCTGTCATGAGTTGTGATGCTGTCTGGATACATCCATCTATTGGGACAATGAATTTTTTCCTCCTTGTTTGGGCATAGGTGACAAAAAAGGAGGAGTAACTGGTATAGCAACTCTCTCATTTCTTAAAAACAAAGAGAGAGAGACAGCTCTCTCAGAAAACAAGAGCAATTATACAGTACATTATGTAGCTTTGTCCTTCAACAAGAGACCAAAAAATGAGATGTGATGCTTCTTAATACATTTCTGTGCAGCAGCGTGCAGTCCATGACTTCACAGAGTACTGAATTAGGAATTCAAAATTAGCAAGCTTGAAACTGTGACTGTCACAAAACACTGTCAGAAAGCTGTTCCTGCAAGATGGAAATGTTGAGAACAAGATACCTGGTTTGTGGCTATTTCTTTCCTATCTTGCCTAAGGTGAACTTTCAAAATAAAACCTCAGCTGACTAGATGATGGGAGGATTTACTTAGGATGCAGAAGATGCAGAGGTAGCTTGCAGAGTAGAAATGGGCCTTGAACGAAAGTATGCATGAGCATCCTATCTATGTGTCAATGAACTCAGCTAATCTGCTTTTCTCTCACCTCTATGTATTTAATTCTTAACTCTAAATTCTGCACAGATCATCATAAACTAGTACTTTTTATCAATAAAGTTTCAAGTTTTAGTCCAAATATCCAGTTGGTACTCATCCCGTGGCGTTGATTTTACAAGGGCCAACAGTTTTCCTAGCATCTAAACATGTAAGACCTAAAATACCAGCAGTCTTCAGAAACAACGTAGCAGAGCCCATGGAATCATGCACCGTGATACAACAGCTCACCTGCTGAGGTGCCGCGCTGATATCTCCTACTATACCAACCTGGTACAAGGTCTTCATGAGTCAGTATGTCACAGACTCCAAAAAATGCCACACAATGACAAGTAATCATCTTCCACAATGTCTAGCCATGTGGCATGGGCACTTTACACATCCAGCAACTCCAAACTGAAGTCCAAGACGGTGAGAAAAGAAGATGTGACAGAAGCTTGTATCTTGACACAGGCCAGGAAACGAGAGGCATTAAGGTAAGGAGCCCTGCCTAGACTTGCTGTGCTGTAGGTCTACCTCGTGGCTGAGGCTGCTGTCTGATGCTGGTTACTGTCACCAGACCTGCTCTGCTCACCTTTTTGGGGCACTGTGGGACTGTGCCCATGAGGGTACTCTTCCTCCCCTGTCTGCCTTCACCCTCGAACTGGTCTCCGCTTCCCTGGCAGCGCAGCCGGCTCTTTCTGCTTCCTGGCACCCAGGACAGGGGGAAAAGGGACCAGGAGGATGGGGATGGGGACTGGGAGGGAAGAGGAAGGCTGTTGCAGAAAACAGCTCTTCAAGTCAATGAAATGCTGAATATCCCAAATAAGGAGAAAACCTAGAAAGTTGATATAAATATTCAGATAGGAAGAGGCCACCGTTCAGTAATTGAAGCAAGAGCTACGAAAGGAAAAGTTAGAGACTTGAACCAATTGGACTGTGGAGATGAGAGTAGGGCTATCTGCTGGCGGGGGCGCGGGGAAGCTGTGAGCCTTGTCCGCCCTGCATGGCCACAGAAAGTCTTTCCACTGGGATTGGAGCGGGGCAAGACATTATTTGATAGTGGAAACACCTTGCTCTCTTTGGAAGGAGACATAACTCCTTATGGAATAATTTATTAATGCCATTTAAGAAATTGAATTCCTGTTCCATGAGAATTTTATTTATGCTAAATCAATACATGAAGTCAGCATTTCATTTTATTGCTGAATGGAAATTATATTAAGAAAGCAGCACAGAAAAAGGAAACACAATGATACTGAACTGTTCTAGTCTTGAAGTGGTTTCAATGACATAATTATATATTAAAAATAATATATTTAAATATTTCAGAAAAGAGCAGGAGAAAAAGGAAGTACAGTGCTAAACTTAGACAAGATATTGTTATTCTCAAAATGACATATTAACATTAGTAAAATAGGATAAAAATGATTCATTATTTCTCTCTTAAAAAAAAAAATCAAAATTGACACTTCTTGCCAAACGTCTGCATTTCTATTGTCATTTTTTTACCATTTTTCTCTGCAGTTGAAGAACATGCACATTGACTTCTATTGCAACATCAGGAGACCTGACAAATAATTTTTTTAGTAGCCACTGATGCCAGCACAGATTTAGTCTGTGACAATACAAGCGCTCTGTATGCATGCAGTCTCCTGTACCTCATCTGTAGTTTATTTTTTGCAAATTCATTTTTGAAAACTACTCTTACAAAGCCCATCAGCCACACAGTCCAATATTGTCTCAGTGCTGCATTAATCCACAAAAAAGTTAGCACAGGCCCACCATGTCATCCCTGTTGCTCCTAATTTTTTTTTTTTTAAGCCAAGCAGCTGCCAAGTCAACAACTCATCAATTTCTGGTTGGGATTGTGATCTCACACCTAAGGCTATGAATGACGCATGCATGCACACACATGCTCTCTCACTCTGAACTGGTGCTTAGTCTTGGACAGACACAATCTCCGCAGTGCTGTATAAACAAATGTCTTCTTCATTACCTCAAATGGCTCCACGTTACTGAAAGGGAGCGAGCTGAATGCATTGCAGGAGCTCTCTGAACAGAGCAAAAGGCATTCGAAGAGTTTCAGCACAGCCTGGCGGGCAAGCTGTGAAAATACACCCAAGGACTCTATGGAGTGTTGATGTGTGCGAGCTCTGGGCCTCAGCTAACGGCCAGGCTATCGTGAGGTTTCATCTCCAAAACCAAAAATTTGATACTGAGTGCTAAAATTGATCCAAAGTAAATTTCCTTTTCACTTTTTCCTGTGAGTCACGCTTATGACTACATTAGTACTGCCAGCCATGGTGGTGTGCAGCTGCGGGATTCAGGAGACCACCCAGTTGTAAATAGTTATATGCCTATTCCTCTGAAAAAGGTTTATTATGTTAATTTCAAAAATTCAGTAACATTATGCATTGCTGATGCTGACAACCCTGAGTCTGAGGACACAACTGTTTAATGAAACCCTGTTTTTCACTAAGGTTAAAACAATGAGGCTAATATTTTACAATAACTTATACTAAGTATCCTTCCTAAATAATTATCTTTTTGTCCCTAGAAAGGAGATCTTTTGGTATAAACTTGCTTAGTACTTTTGTAGTCATCATCTTCCTTTCATTTGCATTGAAAAGAAAGATTGACTTATAAAGCTTTTGTATAAAACTTTATTTCTGTGTTGCTGTACCTTTAAAATTATTGGATTTTGTTCTTCTTCAGAAGACTTGTGTTTTTTCTGACGTAGAGCTGATGCATATAGAAATGTGCTGTACTCTGTAACTGAAACTTTCCTTTTCTTTTATTTTGGTTTTCCCTAGTCTAAAACGCAGCATGCTGGTTCTTGGCAAACAGTTGCTTTACATATAGAAAAATACCTGTGGTACAGCTGTGTAAAGCCCTTGGGAAATTTCTGATATTCTTTTAGAGGCAATCTGGAGAATGTACAATGTCAAAAAACTTGGGCATTTACAAAAGCAAGATGCCCTGTCAAAGAGATAACCACTGCTACTGGAGAGTTTTTCTGAGGAACATTAAATAAAGGATACAATATCCAGCTTAATGAGACACCTGTCTTGAGAACTCTTTCTTACTTTCTTTGCCATCTCACACAAACAAATGGCTCGTGGCGTTAACATTTTACTTCCCTTTGTAGCTCCTAGCTTAAACGCCGCCATGTGTCACAGACTCGCTATCCGGCTCTGCTTGTGCCTCTCATACAATATTTAACTTAGGTTTCCTGTTTCACAGCAAAGCTCAAAACCCACTGCTTTCTTCGCTCCTTTGGCAAAATCCTCCCCCCCCCCCCCGGGTGATGTTCTAATGGTAGCAGTGAGAGGTGGGGCAGGTGCAAGTGGGGACTCTCCATGCGTGGTCCAGCCCCTCAGGCTCCTGCGTGTGGCCACCAGCTCCTTCCCAGCAGATCAGTTTAGAGCAAGGGGAAGAAAGTGCTCCCCAGTGAGCTCACTGCTGCTGGGGGCTGCAGGCTCTGACAGCATCAGCCGGCTCAGAAGTGGAGAGGGCGAGTTCATGGACACCGGCTGCACATATGGGTGGGAAAAGGAGCAGGCACGAAAGCAGCAGTGGAAGCTGGGGTGTGGAAAAGCAATAGAGCTTTTGTCATCTCCTTGAACAGCATCCCTGACCGCCACACCTCAGTGCGCTGGCCTTTTTTGTGTTGTATAGCATTTACCTCAAGAATCATGTCACGGCTGATATTCATAATGTACCATCTCTGAAAAAGATTTTAATGTAACTACCTTGTTCATTACAGAGCACGAGAAACATAAAAATCTAAACAAAAGCAAACACACAATTCATTCTCCACTGCAGTTACCTGACCAAGCAGAATCTTGTGGAGGCTCTGCGATCCTTCCTCTCCCCCATCTTCCCACACCGGACTCCACTAACACAGCACTGTCACTTTTCCATACCCATTTTTCTATCAGCTTCTACCCAGCATATTGTGGGAGAAATCCAGTCCCTTTGGTAACATAAGCCCTTGATTACCCTCGTTTGTTGCTCAAAGTCCTCTCCCAGCTGGTCTGCTGCTTAGTTATTTTTATCCAGGACTTCAGATTATAAAACACTTTCAAACAACAGCTAACTCTTAGATTGAGGCAGTGGTTAGCAGCCTTTGTGCACCTTAGCTCTACTTGAGAAAATAAGCGTTTTGCACCTTACTTTGCATGTTTGTTTCTCAGCTTTTAGGCTATGCCCACTCTTCAGCCTGCTACCATGCCGTTCTTGCCCTAACAAAGCCAGAGCAGTTTCCTAGCAGAGCTTATTATCTTGGGCTTCATGCCTCACCTGTAATATGCTTCACTGTATTCCGGGGAGATATAAAATTAAGACTACAAGTGAATAAGCCAAGTGACTATGGAGCATCCAGCATAATGACCTTCTTCTACAAGCTCTGTGTCACCACCTCGTGGATTTTTGAAATTCAAATGACGATGGAGAAGGCAAAAAACCATCCCTGGTACATACAGAGAGAGTTCCTAGAAGCAATCAGAACTTCTAAGCTCTGTTAAGACAGGTGCCCTCAATTGTCACACTGGGATTTAATGAGATTTAATTGCACAAAGTGTTATTTACTTTGAAAATAATTAAAAGCCAAGAGCTCAGTTTATCCCCTTGTGACTAACTTTACTCCAAAACTGTTTTATACTAGGCACATGAGGACAGTTTTAATGTAAGGCTCTGTTTCCCTGATTAGGCTAACAATGAAGACACGCATGAGGCAAAATTTAACAGTTCAGGACTTTTCTTTCAAAATGCATGCACAAATCAAGTGTTAACATGGCATTCATTTTTAAAAAAAAATATGCCATCAAATGAACATTGAAATTATTCTGGAAAACAGTTTAAGCAAAATAAAATCCTCCAGAATTTTTGCAGCCCAGGTGCTGCAGGAGCTTAAAAAGCTGTAGAACCATTTTTCAAGGAACCGAAGTGCATGAGTCCCCTCAGATTTACACAAAATGAAAATTTGGGCTTAATTTTTGATTTGGGAAACATTTTCCATTATTCCTAAAAGTGTGACTAGCCTCTGTCTCTACACTCTTACAATAGGTAGCTACACTGACCTCTTTATTTTACTACCTGAACTACCTAGAGAGGCTTTACAGTGGCCAGATCTTAGAAGAAGAAATTAGTTGTTCTCTATCATCAAAGGAGCAGTGAGTTGATCTGCATCCAAGGCTTTTTATTGTTTTGATCTTCAAAGGCATGCCAAATTTGCAATTTTGACATGTTCCTCTAAAAATAGCCAACGGGCTTTGGGCCTACAATTTTTTTAGATTACCTTCACATTTAGTCTCAAGAGCTTTTCCTCCAGAAGTGACCCCCTCAGCTTTGTTAGTTTGTCATCTAACACAGCTTCAGCCGAAAAGGTAGTTCAGCTGACAGTCAAGGGGATTCCCACTGCCTCTGTGACTGTTTGCTGCCACTTACTCAAGCAAGACTGCCTTACTCAAGCACTTGTCTGAGCTGATAATTGTGAATGAAATGTTTGATCTAGAGTAACAGCAACATTAAATTAATGTTTTAACCAAGTGTGACTGTACATGTGTTTACATGCCTCTCTCTAAGTATTTTCAATTACGTTTTGTAAAGAGAGATTAGGAATATGCAGTGATAAAGTAGGAGCACTGAGTCTGTTGAATGACTGTTCCTTTAATGACTTGAAGCAAAAGAAAAATTAAGTTTCCTTCCTCTGTGGTGAGAGAATCATGACACTTACCTGGGTTCACACACAGTTTTATAAGAATTAAATGGTGTGGTTTCCTACTGAAATTTGTAAATTTTATCCATATATGGGATAGCACAAGATTTTGTGCATTTAGAAGAAAATGATCAGTTTGCAGAGTCCAATAGAACAAAATACTTTCCACCTTGTCAACTAGTAATTATCTTTTTTATTTGTTCTAAAAACAGTAGGCTAAAATCCAGCAAGAAATAGTAAAAATACCACAACATACAAAACCTTGTAATGAAAAAAAAAAAAAAATCCTGTACCAATTAAAATCTACAAGGTTTGGAGGAAAAGCATCTAAGTATTTTCCAATTCTGAAAACAAGTCAGATGCATTTGTGGAAGCAGTCCCTTTAAATAACAGTAAGCGTAAGAAATAGAAGTGCAAGCACGCAATATTTTAAGCTCTAAGAGTAAAGAGAATGTGTTTTCTATCAGAATCGTTGCAATCATTCAAATGCCAATCTCCAAACTCTTCTTTGACTCTAACATTGAAATCTCAGAGTAATATATGTGGAGCAACAAGGACACCTTGAGGCAAGTTAGAAAAATGCAAAAATTTCTATTCCACTTTGGTATAGGATGACTTACAGATTCTCTGTAAACCTGAATTCTTTGGAATTGCCACATGATGTAAATGATAAGCTCTTAAAACTGTTTGGCAAAGTACCACAAGTTCCACGGAGTATTATTAAAGCAGTGCTTGGTCAGCACTCCTGAAATGCTTGAATATATGCTTACCAATTAGGTTAATTTACCTGCTAATAGTTTTGAAGACAGACCTGGTTTTGCAACACACTAATCTTGTTCTGAGTTGCTTTTCTCCTTGTTACAGAAGTAAAAAAGTTTTCTTCCCACTGCTTAGCATAGTATTACGCTGTACATATTTTTAAAAGACAATGTATAAAAATAGTGAAAAAGTTTCTGAAGAAGTATTAAATGCAAATCTACACAAAAATTAAACTTTCACAGTTCTTTGTCACTCTCTACAAGTTTCAAGTATTCCTTTAAATTTTTACCTTTGAAAAATTGATATAACAGTAAACATTTTCCAAAAAACAGGTGGGAAGAAGAAGAAATCTTATACTTCTTATTTTGTTTAAGATTTTAGCACATGAAAAAGCACTTTTTTTCTAGTATAGCTTCTAAGTCAGAACTGCAGTTGTGGGGCCATTTGTAGAGCTTTCTGTTCCCTTAGTGCTATCTGCAGCCTTAAAATCATCACATACTTCAGAAAACTCATGTTCCTCTGGCGTTGATGGGGTAAGATCAATAGTGATCAAATCAGTTTCCTGATCTGTTTTTTCTACTTCACTGCAAAATTCAACTTTATCTTCCTGCTGGTTGTTCTTCTTTATTTGTCCATTCTGTGCAGGGTAGATGCTGTCAATGGTGTCATACAGAAATTGGTAATGTTCCTTAAATATATAGAGAAAAAGTTAGTATGAATGGAATGCTCAGAGCCCAAGAATAAACCCATTCTTTCTCTGTTTTCTCAAATTGTAGAAATGTAACATGCAGTTGAACATGCAAGTCTGCATATGAAGCAGCTTCTACAGTTTTTGGTGTACAGAGTGTTGCTTCTATGGTTTATTCTGATTTCATGTGTATGTAATGTCTCTGTAACTGCCTGCATGATCTTCTGAGTTCAATCACTCAGTACCCTCTTGGTTCACAAAGTACCAAAAACATGGGGTGTAGAGTACCTAAGCTGTAAACAAATTTTGTAAGGAGTCTAGGAAAGCCGTCTAATAACCTGCGCCATATCGATGACACCTAGGCCTGGTTTGTTAGTAAATGCATAGTGTATGCCACAGAGACACAATTTCTCCAGAGTGATTTAAACAAAACAAGTCGATGGCTGCTAGCCTGTGAAATGGAGTTAACCTCCTAACTGCAGAAGTTAAGGGACACTGTGCACATAGGTCCCTGAAGCAACAGCAGAAACATCGATTTATACAATTTGTAATTTTGTAATATGTACCCTTCCACAAAGATGTTACAGAATTGCAGCTCTGGACATCTCACAGACTCATAAGATTTACTTACAAAGGTGGACACCACTCCCAGCCTGGTGCGACGAAGAGCTTTTACTACTTGGAAAACATCTATTACTTCTTCTTTTTCTGCACTTTCCAAGAGGGTCATTAAAGCACAAAATACACCAGTCTGTTGTGATCCATCACTAGGAGATGATGTAAAATGTACAAGTAAATTTAAAATGTAAAATCAGCAAGTCCTCTGACTAAATGTTAGATTTATTTCAAAGTCTACGTAATAAATTACATTTCCAAAACATTTTTTATTGGAGTGAAATTGTTACAATTAAGAATATCTGTAGGACACACACAAGACATAGTTTATCTAGAGGCTACCTGGATCTCATGTGGCCACTTAAGGGGCAAGAGAGAAATTAGAAGCTTCAGACTTACAGTGTCAACAGCTGTTAGCAGGATTATCCTCTGTTTTAGATGGTATGCAAGGGTATTCCTGGAAATGGTCCTAAAAAAATGGGCTTATGTACGGCAGCGAGAGAGAAACCCAAAAGCTCTGCTGGATCCCCATTAGTAATATGCTACAAGAGCACCCTGACCTAGCATTTCTTCTCAAAATACATGTACCAGGCAAGAGCAGCTAGCTCTTGCAGCTGAGTCTCCAGACACATGGAAAGGCTTGTGGGAAAAGGTAGGCACCTCAAAACTGCGGTTGCTACATATACCCAGAACTTAGAGCTAGGTTATGTGCTGAATTCAGACTCACCGGCAGTGGACAACAAGCGGGACACTGCGGGTACTTCTGTTGTCCTCAGTGACTGGTCTGGCTGGGACTTTTTGTTTAAGGTTGAGAATCATACTGACTAAATCTTTGGGGTTTTCTGGCACATCCAAGCCACTCCACTTGTGATACTGATATTGATACACCTTCTGTGTTTCTTTCGTCTGAAAAACAGCAGCAGAGATGTAGTCACTGTTCAGGTTAAAATAAAGATTCACGTAGTACATCTGTTGCAGCTGATTTACAAAAGAAAAATTATATTCCTGAGAAATTGCATGGTGATGTGAGTTCTACCTCATGAATGTGAGGTAGGTAGACATCCAAGCTTTGCTCAAAGTACAAAAGGCAGCTGACGTCCTGAGACTCCACTACCACCATCTCAACGACTCACTAAATGGGAAAATTGAGATAATTTATAGCATTTATCACGATTGGCTGCTGGTGTGGAAGAGAAAAATATTTCCATTTCTTAGAGCAGCAGGTAAGTGCAGTGGGAATTGTCCCTTTTCTTTCTTTAGGCTAAGTTTATAATAGGGAAACAAATTTAAAACTTCCTTTTGGAATTTGCAACGAAACTTTTACCTTCAGATGTGTAACATCAAATGCACGTATGGTATAGCTAAGACAACAGTTGACATCTGTCATTTGAACTTCTATGCCATCATACATTTGTTTTCTTTCTCCCCAGTACTGCGCACAGAGTTCCTAAAATGGGTGAAAGTACAAGTCAGTGCTTACCATTCAAACCCCCTTTTATTTTATCTTCCACATGCACTTACAGAACATATTGACGTTAAAGTAGTAGGAGTGTCATTGTATTTTAAAATATAGCATCATATACTCTTCCCCTCAAAAATGCATTAGAAAGTAAATTAAGAAGGTAAATAATGGAACAAATTATATTGGAAATCCAAATTCCTCATCCTATGAAACAAGCTTAACTGGAGGAAGGGAATGAGAGTGTGCAGTGAAGTGTGTTCTTTGCCTAGAGAGGACCCTTAATATGTCAGTGTGAAGACGATGCTCTCACCTGATCTCCTTCTTTCAGCTCTGTCAGCATAACAATGACTTTGACTTTTCTTTGGAATACCATTTGCCAGAAGTCAGAGAGAGTTTCCTGCAGTGGTCCCTGTGTTGCAATCATGGCTTTTGGACCCCAGTAACCCTATAAAAGAAATTGTTAACATTTTTTTCTTAAATTAATTTGAAATGTGATTGTCAAGCAACAGAACTCACTGTCATTTAAAGAATACCCAGTGAAATAAACTAATGAACCCTTTTGTTTATAGGGAAAATATGCCTATTGCAGTAGGCAATGGTCTTACAGGAATTCAACAAGCCAAATGACATTAAACTCAATCCTCCTAACAACAGTATCACTTCCAGATTGACAAAAAGGTATACTCATGCTGCAGTGGGTGAGACCTCACCTTGCCATTTTCTGCACAGCATATTTTTAAGGGCTAAAACATTTAATTCTACACAGCTGTTTAATCTGACCACTAAGAAATTGAGTTTATACCATACAAAGTTGGTGTACCAGTCAGTTCACACTGAGCTACCCAAAAGTAAAAATACATTTACCCTGAACAGATATCCTAACTGTGCAGCATTTTAAAGGATTTAGATAAATCGAATTTAGGTAGCAATTCCATTAAAATCAGTTACTTCATTAGTGACCAATAACTGCTCTCCTTCTTTTGGAGGTATATATGATACCAAAAAAACTGATGGCCCCAATCTTCACTAGTAGGGTTTTGTATACATGAGTAATTACACGCACAGTTCACTAACAGGGAAAACATTAATATGGATCAACTTGTACTTAGGCAGATGCCCACTAATAGAAATACATGTTATCATGAGGCCAGTCTGAAAGCTAGTGGTTTTAAACATAACACACACATGCAAAAAAAGTGTTTCTATGTTTAGTCTCACTATTTGTGATTGCACAGTCTAAGGCCACGTAAGGGAAAAAGTTTCATCTTATTACCGCAGCAAAATGTAGAAGATTTTGATGATTAAAACTATAAATGGATTTGCCAATCAACTGCCAGATCTTTCTCCCTTATTCAGGTAAATCCTATTCTATTTGTGAAGCCAGTAAGACAATAAGAGTTCAAGCTAGAATATAGTTTTAGCTAAAAGCTTGTGAAATACTTATAGTGGATCCTCTAAATACATACAGCTATGAAGGAAGCATTGATGTATCTGCTTGATTCCTCACAGTCGCTGTCCTCATCCGAGGAATCATCTGAATCACGTTCACCCTCCTTACTGCATTCATCTTCGTGCCTGATCGGCACTCGGTTAAAGTCATCTGCATGGGACAAAGTGTCACTGTCACGCCACACTGGTGCTTAGGCATAGCATTAGAGAGGGGCTGTTGCCACATGTGCAGGGGGGGAAATAGATAAAGGCCAGTCTTTTCACAACAGACTGCAGAACAAAGGCCACTTTATTTGAAATAAACTTAAACACTCCCAATAATTCACTTTTTAAAAAAATATTCTTTTCTAAAACACTGTGAGAAGTTTCTAATATTACAGTGTTGAAAAAATTAATCAATCAAATACATCTCAGTAAGGTAATTTACTGTCCTTATTTTTTCAAAATTTAGTAGGTTTCCTTACAGAAGATAACAGATACAATAAGGGAAGGTTCACGGAAAATACTTACATGGAATTATGTTGGCGTTCCTATTTTTGCTTTTATTTTCCTCACGATTCCCAATGTTCTGTGTCCGCCACCCCTTATAGGAAGGTAATCTCTAAAGAAAGATGATGCTTGGTATTACGCTCAATTAAAATGGTTCCTGGGATCATTGTCACCTCTGGACACCCAGTCATCATCTCCCAGTGCCTCACTTCTTACTTTAATTCTTTAAACTTTGGTCGCATCTGGACTATAGTTTAAAAATGCCTGCTATATCATGTACAATGGCACAGGAAATCATTCACAGATACACAAGTAATCATTCTATGCTCCCCATCTTTTTTAAAAATATTAATACCAAAAGCAGGAATAAAATTTCATTAATTTACAGCTTTTTCATGAAGGTAAAGAAACTGTTTCTGTGCCAGAGAAATAAAATAGCACAGAAGTGATCTATTATGTATGGTATCTCTATCTCAGGACTATTGTGCAAGGCACTTTCTAATGTAAGTGGGAGGTAGGGGCACTACAATGCAATGCTTATTTACCTGAAACTCTGCCTCCAGCAGAGAAGGATCACTTGGAGGATCTTTCCTTTTCAGATTGTTAAGATAGGAATGCAGTTCTGAGAGACTGACCTCTGTTTCTCCATACTGATTGTATTCCACGAGTGCTTGATGGATAAGGATGTACTGTGACTGGTGTTTCCCATTTAAAAGGTTTAAAATTGAATTTATTAAAGAGTAAAAAAAAACCAAAACCAAAACCATATCACTTTTTAAAACCATTATAAGAAACTATTACTCCCATGATGCTATTAGTGTTAATAATATTAAGCATTAACGTTGAACAGGCATTAAATACAAGTATTAAAAATCAGAGTGGCCCCAAATTGGACACTTTGGAACACATATAGTGTGTTGGATGAAAAGTGTTCTGCAAATAAATCTAATGTCATTCAAGAAATATGCAACTGAGATTTGAAAGATCTGCAAAACACTTAAGTAAGTTAAAAACATGCATTGCATCAGCCCTTAACTTTTGTTGTACTCTCAACTCAACTGAAAATCCCACCTAGACAGACAGTTTTTAGAATTTGAAAATTAAGTTTGACTATGCAAGCTCAATTTTGCATTTGCGAATTGTATGCCAAAAGCTGGATTACCAAATCTAAAATGTCCTTCTTGGCTTCCTTTTTTTAAAGCCTAAACTTAAAAAGTTGACGTTTCTAAAACTGAAAAACTGTGTTGAAACTTCTTCTCTCTCTTAATATTCTTCAGAGCTATATTTTCTATGAACAACTTCAACTGAACTGTAGCAGTACCCAGGACTGAGCAGCGCACTTCTGAGAAATACTGATGAAGCCCTAGCAAAGGAGAGTTCTAAGTGACAGGAGTTTTAGCGAGATACCTCTACTTGAACCATGAGGCACCGCTGCCGCCGCAGCTTCACAACATAGCCATAAACATCGACTCTGCCTTCTGCATCCAGCCCCTCCAGCATGGCATCAATTCCTATATATGTCCCGGTGCGCCCAACACCAGCACTGCAAAGCACAAAGGGATTTGGTTTTCAAGGGGGAATGGCATCTCCCAGTCCCACTCAGAGTGGAGCAGTCAGTGAGAGCGCAAAAGTGCAAATGTGTAACAATGGGATATGAAGCAACTGAAACAGTTCTTGCTGTAAATTAATTGGCAACACAAACAATGATGAGTTTGTATTTTAATTATCTCTTAATGAAAGTAAAGGCCAATATTGCCGAACATGGTGGTTATAGCTAGAGTAGCCCAACATTTACCTGGCTGCTTTCCAAAAGTCCAAAAGTCTGTGTATCCTCAGAATTTATCTACCCGAATATCCTTCAGATCCTTCAGAAAACAGGCATTTTTTATACATCTTTGGCTGCCTCACTCTCAAGTAATCAAGTCACAAAATTTGGGATCAGCCAAATACCTTTGCCAGGTCCCTTTTCTGAATAGCTTCATTTCATGTTCATCTAACATAATTTTTAAAAACTAATATATATTTACCTGCAATGAACCACTATTGGGCCACTAAAAAAGTTGCTGAGAGCATTAACTCTGCGTCGGAGTTTGAGAAGCAGGTGCGGATCCTCAGGGACTCCATGGTCTGGCCAGCCTGTGAACTGAATATGAGTGACATCTCTTCCAGCTGTCTTTTCTCTTCCCTAGACAAAGTGAAGTGTGGGTTTTTTTAATATATATATATATATATATATATACACACACACACAAAGCCAAAATCAAGTGCAGATATACAAAGCAGAAGAAAAATAAGGGCAACAGTCATCAAATGTTGAAACTGAAATTTCAGACAGTGTGCTGTAATGTTGTAATCCCAATGGTCTCTCAGGTTATGATATTTTTCATATTCAACTTTAATTAAAAAATATCCATGAATCAGGAATATACAACAACTCCAACAGAGGACAAGCAGGAGGTTCAAAGTGTTGCTAAAAATACTTTTTTCTCAGGTTAGCCTATGATCCAGAGTACAATATGTCTCCCCACTCTACTCATAAACAACTTGGCCAGTGTATAGTTCTGCTTACTTCAAGGGGTACAGGTTGGTAACTCTCTCATATCTCCTAGGATTAGCCTGCTGAGGGTACAACAGATTTAAAAAAAAAAAAAAAGAAAAAAAACAAAAAAAAAAGAGAGAAGAAATTTAAACTGTAACTCAGGCTTCTACCTTTTAGAAGTAGATAGAAGAAAACGTATGATTTTCAATGAGACTGACTCTCTTAAGTCACTTGACTAAAGCTTAAAGCATGTCAAGTCTTGAGTCTTACTTTCATATGTTGCTGCTAAATTAAAAGAGAGGACATGCATTTTGATAACCATGATTGTAAAACAAAATGAGAAAGACATCTCAATGGTATTCTTTTACTGGCCAAGATTTAGTATGGCTATATGGGCATTTCCCCAGTAATTTACCTCCGAGTTCTTACTCTAAGTTGAATTATCCAGTTGTGGCACAGTTATTCATACAGTTATTTGCCATTGTTTCAGTAATTATACATCACTGTTCGACCAGAACTGCAGAAGTCTCTGCTTTCTCGCCAGGGACCACTCTTAAATTAAATTCCACAACCAATATCAGTTTTATCTATATTAATATGATGTCAGCCAAACAGAGAGCAGATAGCTCTAAAAATATCAGTCCTCAACCTGCAACAATCTCATTTTTAATGTCAGATTGTTCTAGTCACAGAGTAATGTCTTTGTTAATAGTCACTTCTTAACATCCTGATATTCTCACCGTCTTTACACTAAGTTACAATTTGCTTTTAATCAGTCCACCTCCTGAGTAAATTTTAGTGCAACATAAGACAGCAGAATAGGAATTTCCAGCTGTAATCATGGATCAAGATGGATGGAATCTGTTGCTTGACTATTTTGCTGAAGATCTGTCAGCAGATTTACTCTTTGAGTCTTAATGCTTTTAGCTATGACTTACGCTCCATTTGCCCTCACTGAAATATTTTTGCAAAGGGCTGGAGGAGCATTTAGCCTTACATGGCAAATATTGTTCTCAATTATGCATAGAGCAACTAATGTGATTTCAGATGTGTAAAAAAGAGCAATTAACTAGCCTTAATGATTCTACATGTAGCCAAATGGTAATTTTAAAACACTTATGTTTATAAATACACTTGAGATTACCAGAATATGTAATCTTCCCACTGTACAATTATCACAAGGGTAGATAATGGTGCTTTATGAGTCACATTGATTTTACTTGCAGAAGGTTATGCTGAGATACACGTAAACCAGTAAAATTTCTGTGTTAAAGAACAAGCTAAATATCTAAGGAAACCACAGTGTATTGAGTTTTCCATACTTAACAGCATATTAACAGTTTCCTCTTAAATGTAGATTCCAGAGTACTAAGGAAAATACATTTTTAAGTTGGGAAATATGTCTGACTCATATTACTTGTAAGGAATGACACCTACATCTAAGAAGTTTTCTCTTAAACTTTATGTTGCTTAGGGAAAAACAGCAGAGCATCTTCCATTGATATCTGAGTCTTCTCTTAAAAGGATCTCTCAACAATACCTACAGACTCCAAATAGACACTCCAATTCCAGTCAGTCTTACACTTTTGAATCAACTTACGTTTGTGATGTGTAGTTTCTGAATGACATAGTCTGGACATGTTTTACTTTCATTGATCTTCACAATGATGTCCCCATATGTTGCAGAGCCATTCTCCATTGATGGCCAGTACTGGGCACATTTGTTCTATGAAGATACGAAGTTAGGTGAGCAGCACGACAGCAAAGTGGCAGAGAGCTGAGAGCTAAAAGAAAGTCTGATTTAAAATAGACAGCAACTCAGTACAGTTTTTCCAACTTCCCACAGGTCTTCTCCTCTCCTGAAAAGGCTGTCACTGTTTAGGATGTCAGCACTAAATAATTCCAAATATCCAACAATTCAGATCTCTGACCTGAAGTTTATGCCCATGGAATTTAACTTGGAACATAAAGTGGGGAAAAAATCCTGATACTAGTTGAAAAAGTGAACAGTTACAGTTGCTGTTGCCTGAAGGCTGTAGAAAAGTTTGCAGCTACTTCTATGGCCTCTTTTTCAGTCTTCAGTGAGGGATGTTGCTCCTGCCTGCCTATAACATCAACTTGGGGATGCTGTAAATCTGCACACTGCCAACGTTTTCATCTTTAAAAGCAGTTAGAACAGCAGTTCCCCTTCTTCCTGGAATAAGGAACAAAAGCAAGCCAGAAGCTTCAAATCTTCCAGTTAAAGGAAGGGCAAAGACAATGGATAAAAAAAAAATTCTGTCTAGGATTTACTGAGGGCATTGCCAGGATATCAGAAGATAATAGACAGCATTAAAATACAAACCATACCTTTTATGACAGGTCTGTGAGGAGCTAGACTTCTACCTTGGGCCCTTTTCTGGATTTATTAGCTGTAATTTGGAAGCTCACCCTCTGCTACTTACAGCTGTGACTAAAGTGACATTTTCTGATAAGACTGGTAATTCCATAAGGCAACACTGTTTTGGCATGCTTTCCAACATAGGTTCTGCCACAACAAGAGAACAGCAAAGAATGAAAACAAAGTACTAAGAAGAAAATGTAATTCACCACGGCACAGCAACCCATTCTGTTTTCAGACAAAAGAAGGATGGAAAGATGGATGGATATTTCTCACCCTCTTTCCTTCCTCACAGCGAGTCACCATGACAATAATTGTTGCCTTCTGTTCCCAGATCATTCTCCAGAAATCATCCATGGTTTCATCCTTGGGGCCTAGCAGGAGATAAATTTAAGGCAGTTTTTCAAAGAGTGCAGCTACATGAAAAAATACTTGCCTTCTTGACGTGCTTAGCTATGAGGTCTGAAAAGCTTGCCATAGATCATGCAGATAACAGCCACACACTTGATTTCATTATGACTGCTGCCATTAGGCTACAACATTTTATAAGTCTCATATATATCTTTAATGCATAGCTGTGAAATCTGAAAACTTTTGGTGTAAAATTATACATCATGAGAAATCTGCCTTTGAAGTACAATTTATTAATCTTCACAGAATTTCCTAAGCAAAAACTCATTAGCAACTTTTTCATATTAAATTTCAAAATGTCAGATTTTCAATTTTTCTTTAAATTTACTAATACTTTTTTACCACTCTCTAACAAAAAATGGGTGAATAAAGAAAGCATATTCTTTTAAGGTTAAAAATTACCTTGTGCAGCAATGTATTTTCTTGGTTCTTTGAAGCCCTATAAAAAGTACAATGTTATCAACTTTTAGAAAGGAAGCATGAACAATTTAAAAGATTTGCAACTTTAAAAATAAATTCAATATGCAACAGTCCAGTAATACTGAATACATTACAAAGATGGGAAGAACTCAAATGGAAATCCACAAGGGTGTTTGATGCATGAAATGTACAGACTACAGAATTTCTTCGATAGTGCCTAAGACTTTTAAAGTAGAAGTCACTCACATCAATATAACTTGCATTGATATAGTCTGATCCTGGGTCTCCTGGGATCTCTGAGAGCTCAACACGGTTATGATCATCTGTTTAAATAATTTAAAACAAAATAATTATATTATCTCAAGGCACTGAGAAAACAAATATTTATAAAACATGCAAAAATTGTAACAAATACTCACATGGAAGGATGTCAATGTAACGGTTTTTGTTCTGATTATGGGTTTTTTTGGCCTCCTTTATTGAAAATTTAGTGAAAACTCTAGGAATACTCTGTAAAATACAATATTTCTTTTATTAGGTAAGCATATATTTAAAATAGCTTCTACTTACAGTCAAATGCATATGGAAGCAATTCGGTACTACTGAGTCTGGAAAATAACATTCTGTTTCATATGATACCACTTCATATATTTCTTATATCTAAAATATATATTATTCATATTAAGGGAAAATAAATTTATCACCACAATTATATATTATTTATATCCCCATGGCTATGCTGTAAGACAGGGTACTAAAAATGTGCATTAAAAGATAGTTGAGAATGAGAAGTGTTTAGACTGTGTATTTTATACTTTTATACTTTTGCTGAAAAACACCTTCAGGAGAAAAAAAAGAAGTACCATCACCTTATAATGAGGAGAGCTTGGTAGCAAAAATTAACTGAAGCCTGTTTGACCTTAGATGAAATTCACTCAATTTTCTAGATTCTTATTTTTTTATTTATTTATAACCAGTGCATATACTTCAAACATGCTCCTGAACACAATTCTTCCAACCACCTGGCTACAAATCTGTGGTATATTTTGAGCCAATGACAAACCTGAAATTCATCCAAGAAAAGCCTTCCTTCATCAGCAATCTTCCTCTTGTATGTGTCCAGCAATTGCTCTGAAGGTATTGGCTCTATATTCAGAAGTTGCCTGTCATCATCTTTAACTGTGTAAATATGTTGAACGTTTATCGTTACTGACTTTGAAAATGTAAATTACATTTCAAGAAACGTGATTATCTAATTCAGATAAATTAACAAAAGGACAAACCTCTTTATTTTAACTAAGCTTGTTTATTTTTCAAAAAAAATGGTGTTGCCGGAGCCAGCTGTGAGCAAATGGGCCCCGGGAATAACAGAACTTGTTCAGCTCTGCCGCCTGACTGGAGGCACCTCAGGAGGAGGCCACGTGCAGGGACATTGCATTAACAGTGCTTTTGAACAAAGTGGCGATTGTCACATTCAGGTCACAGCAACAGCCCCAACACCCACAACAGTAACATGGCCTCGTCCTCTACTTCAATTCTGACCATTTCTCGTCAGTGGTGAAAAGGATTACTGTGTAAACAACCCACAAATGTAATAACATGTATTCCCTACTTTTCCAAATTTTCTCCAACTTATTCTCTGATTTGCAATAATCTGTAATATCATCTTTAATGATAAAGTAATGATTGAACAAGTTTTAACATCTTTAACTAGACATTTATTAATTTTTCATTTACATTGAAAGGATTTTTTTTTTTAACAACTGTGTGTCTAAGCAAATGGATTTGAATATCAACACAGTATTACTTCCCATTTAATGCAGTTAATTTCTGTGGGCTTGAATGTCATAAATTATTTTTTTCTTGGAGCTTTCTGGTACTAACTGATTCTGTCTTTCTTCATAGGCTTTGAAATCTTGTGCAAAAAGTTGCACATAATGTTCTGTGTCAGTCTTTGCAATTTGAAAGCCTTTAAAATTTTGTGGTAAAAAACGACTGGCTTATGTTTAAATTCTTGCTTTGAGAAAGGTGCACAGGAAAGGGAAATTCTGGTTGAAGCGGTGTTTGATTTTGGACTTACTCTCAGGGTTAAACATATTACAACCATTGTCTGTGATAACAAAATTGGGTTTGTAATTAAATAATAAATAAGAGGTTTTTAAACACTGACAAACTTTCAGTTCATTTAAGTATAAATACGTCTGCTATATATTTACTGAAGTATTTTTTTTTCTCCAAATGAGGTGTTATCATGTTGATATTTGTAATCTATGTATAAAACCTAGAAAGTAAACAATCAAAGGCGGCAGCAAGACGTGCAACTAATTTTATTTCTACTTGCTAAATATATAAAGATAGTCACCTGCAACAAGGTTCACGCCTTCAGAAGAATTGCTGTAAGAAACAAAAGCAGCTGTAAAAGCTTTGACTAGTAAGACATATATATGATAATGAGTTAAATAAAAGCTGTTTTGTATGTGAACACCAAGACTGTTCATAACCAGCAGACCGCATTGCAAGCTCTCTGTGAAACAAGAGTGCTACAGCTGGGACTTAACAGGCCCTACACAGAGGTGGCTGGGACCCTTGCCTTCCTACTCTGAGCACTCTTGAGGGAGAGAAACAAGGGAACCACATCAAACAGCTTTACCACTTGCATAATTTTGTCCATATCACCTGCAGCAAACATGCCTTTAATTTCTTCACTGGAGTGACTGCTCACACCATCTTTGTTTCTCTTGCTAAATAAATGACAAAAAACTAACACATACATAAAATATAATGAAATTAAGTTTAAATGCTAAGTAGCCAAGAACAAGCCAGTCTCTCTGGAGCTGTACAAGCAAAAATTAGTTTTGCTTCCCTAAGCACAAAAGTTTGCATCTGAGCAACAGCAGCTCCCTGTCCCCCTAAGGTGAAGAGCAGGGAGGAAAAGGGGCTGGAAGAGACGGGTCCCCAAGTTCTGCTGTTGCCAGAGGGCTGAGAGGTTTCTGAAGAAATTGCCCTGACTCCTCCGTCTCTACCAGCAGCAAATGCCCCCTTGCACATTGCACTACCTCCCTGCACAGCAATAGCAGCAGTGAGCCTGGCTTTCCAGGGCTCTGGCACAGTCATAAGGGAAGGCAATGACCATTCTTCTACCACCATTCGCTGTCCTACAAAACTGCCAAGTCACCTAGAGATGACGGTAATAAACAAAGCCTCCCTGAGATATTGTTTTGGGTGAATAAACATTTGAAAGAGTTCCAAGAAAGTGTGTATTATTTTCACTACTTTTAATTTAAATCATGAAGGAAAGGTTTTCCAGATATTTGTGAATATTTTTTCACAAAACTAGTGACAAACCATTTTGCTCTAGCAGATCAGTTCTGTGCCCTGAGAAAGGGTATAGCAGAGAGATTTTAAATCTATTTCATTGTATTTGCATTCCCAGACAAATCACCAAAGTTGAGTTTCTTCTGAAAGGATTAAAAGGTAAAAGGATGTCTTTCCCCAGTATTAATGAAATATCAAACTTGTAACATTATTGCACTACCCGTTGGGAAATCTTGTGGAAGAACAGGAAGCCCCCCCCCCCCCCCATTTATATAAGAGAGGGAGAGAAACATGAAGCTTACCTGAGCTTTTTTTTGTGAAGATCATAGATTTTGTACAGAACCAGTAGTAAAGCAATTGATGTCACAACGATCAAGAATGCCAAGAATATAATCAGGGCTTTAGAATTATCTAGCAACAGAAAAAGAATACATTTATTATTTCTTGGATACATAATTAAGGGAAATTTTTTTTCCTTTTTTTATTTTTTTTAATCTGTATAATTCCTAGAACCAGGTCCCATTGATTTTTTTGTGACAAGAACTAAACAATTATTTTTAACTGTTTAGTTTAAGTTTGTTATTCGAAAGCACCAAAAACTTTTAAGCTCACATAAAAGGAGGGAATTTTATTTCTTCATTAAGGAAACTTTCACTTAAACTCTCCATGTCCACCTGTCAAAACGCTACAACTCACTCGCTGGGTCAGCATTACCAGGCTTGTCTCCTGCTCTGTGTGACCTGTACACCTGAGCAGTGGAGCTCTCAGCTGCTCCTGATCTGGGAGTTGGGAATCCCTGACAAGTCACAGATGTTCAGCTCCTCAAACACGGGATCTGAATACAGGAAAATAATCCTAAAGTGCGTAATTTAAGTTAGAGAAAGGAATTTCTAGCTGCATTCGAATGTTTCCTGAAGAAACCACAGTTGTGTAATAATTCTGAATTACAGTCAATGACTTGTCAACATTATCTGTTACATTAATGCTGAATGAGGATATTTTTTCAAATGCAGATCAACTTAACTATAAAAAAGGCAGTTTGGATTTTTAATTAGGAGCAATTGTAACAGAATTCACAATTTACACTATTACTCTACACTATGCTAAACTCTAAAAGTAAAAATGCTGTATATATTTACTTACATCTGGTTCTTATGCTCTTCTTTACTGGCTGCCCTCTATGTTCTCCATTAAACACTAAGATCTGCATGCAGTGGGTGAGAATAATAGAGATGTTAATATATAACAAGTAAAAATTTCTGCATAGATTTTTTTCAAAAAAGCAAAGCACAATGGATATTCGAAATACATCCATCTGTTTTCAATGAATCAACTTCACTACAGCAGGATCTGCTGTCAATCTTTGTATAGCCATTTAGGTGGAAACCTGAGCTGCACTATAAGTTACAGCAAGATCTAGAACCAAAAATATGTAGATGACTGGGAAAAAAAGATAGTGAAATAAGAGACATTTTACAAAATCAAAATCAGATGTATCTCAAGGAACAAAATCAAATTTATCGCTTATCAAATCAAAATCAAATCTCTCAAATCTGAAAAATAACCATGCAATATGTAATAAAATGTCATTATTTTATTTGCTTCAACAGTAATGTACAAATAGTAAACTGATTTGGATATTTTTAATACAAGTTCCTGTTTGGGAAGTAATTCATAAAAGGTTAAATTATAGAAGCCAAAATAAACTTCTAAATAAGCTGCTTTCTTGCAACACTAACTTTTGGGTACTTTAACTGGTGTTAAAATACTAACTTTGTTTAGATGTGTTTATATTTCATAATATATTTTATGTTTATCCAATCTTTTAAATTTCCTTAATAGAAATTCCTATCAGATCTAATAGGCAGCTTGAAGTTGGTAGTTCAAATATTCACACTTTTCTTGTGAAGAAAAATTAATCTTACGACTAAACTTAAAGATTTAATACTAAACAGTGACAAATACTACCAGGACTGAATAATAGTAATTTTAATAGTAATATTCTTCTGCTGCAAATCATCCAAAAGGGGAGGAGAAGGGCGGTTAGCACCATTGCTGGCTGCAGGCTGAGTTCTTACTAAGCCTACCCAATCCCTTAAGAGAAACTTCTCCTGAAGACTCTGAGCACTGTGCCCCAGCTCCCACCCTCTGCTTTAAAAGGCCGATGTGTTCGGGGGGTTGGTGGTTTCTGAATTCTGCAGCTGGGAAGAAAACCATGGTAGGTGGCAACATCCAAAGCGGTGGCAGAGAAAATAAGCAAGAAGCTTCTCAAATAGCGAAAGCCAGAAACCTAGTGCAGCAGTCAGGGTCAAAACATCACTAAACCAACAAGTATGCTGGGTAGGCTCCTGTTTATTCCCTGAACAATTCAGTGTGCAGATAGAAGGGAATCATGACATCTGCCAAGTCTCACAGGTGATCTGTTTTTTTCTCTTGGGCCTTCCATAACTTGACCCAGAATCCTTTCATTACTAGTTAAGGCCATAAGGCTTTCTCTGTTTTTCCAGTAAGAATTGGGCAAAATAAGTTTGAAGCAGAAGCCAGGGTTTAAAGCCAAGCAGAATCCAATTTCTGCTGTAAGGCAAACTGCTTACTGCAAGTGGTGTACAAAAAGCTTACAAGAGTGCAGGGGTCTTGTACTATGGGGGCAACGCAAGCATCTTTTACTCCTCCAGGACTTCATCTTTATTTTACAAATACAAAGCTTTCTGAGCAGAATCTGTTGGAAAAATACTGACAAAGCCCTGGAACAAAACCTAGACTACTCAAGTTCTCTGATACAGCATTTCCTCAGGAAGACACAGAGAAAAGAGGAAAAGATTGTGGAAAATGAGTGAAACTGGTTCCTAAAAGTAATAAAACTCCATCATTCCTAGTGATTACTTTCTTACCTAAACTTTACTGAGAAGAGCTATCAGGATATAAAAAATATTCCTACTGGCCACATTAAGGGGATCACACAAGACCATTGGCTTTGCAAGCAACAACTGCCAAAAGGGTAAAATGCCTGAAACAAGAGAAAATAGCAGGAGGCCTCAGGAAAGTGAAGCTTGTAAACAGAGGATGATATATATTGTATTGAAACAAGGACTGGCTTGTAAAGGGCTGATGTAAGGACATGCAAAAGGATCTGAACTGCTTAACACTAACTAGTCCCAGAAGCATCAAAAATTTTCACAGTGAAAAATTCTGAACAATTTATTTCTGAGCAATTATCTCAAGACTTAAATCCCATATTTATCCTCTGATTGAAATGACAGTCACACATACATTAAATGAAATGTGTTTTAAACACTAAAATATCAGTTATACTTAAGAAACTATTTTAAAATGTATGGAGACCCCAAATTTCTTTCTGTCCCAAGTAAAAACAATCCATTCAGCTTCTATTTTTCATGTTGTCAGAACCTATGTGGAATAGCACACAAGGGATTGATTGATAGGCTAGGCATATATGCATTTTATTTCCGAAGTAACAGCTACTTCTTTACATCTGTGGCCTATAGATCGATAGATTAACTCTTCTGCCACCATATTTGCCTTTTTTCCTAAAATCAAGTATAACATGTTTAAACAGTGAAAATACAGCAATATTATATATATATATATATATAATTTAATAAGCCTACTTACCGTAAATGTATAGTTTGTCAAGTATGAGAGATTTTCTCTTTTAAAATCACAAATATTATATCTGGTGTCGTTTGTTCCATCATTTTCCCAAGTCAATTCAAATACTGTTTTTGCTCCATACGCATTTTTACTGCTGCACTTAATTTGGACAGCATTATCAGCCGTCAACGTTGCACTAACATTAAACACTGGCTCTGGTTCTGTTCACAAAAGAAGTGTTACTGGTTCTATTCTCATCATTTCAAACAAAACATTTCAACAGCTGTATGTGTTCATGTCTTTGTTATCTTCTCTCTTAATAATTTCATACATTTTCTTCCTTAAAAATTTCAGTCCCAATTTAACAAGATAAATAAAATAAATTTTTAATTAACCATAGGCTTATCTGAACTGGAAAAGATGTGAAGTGTAACTGAAAAGGCTGGGAAGATCAGAGCTCTAGTGACAGTCGGGCTGCAAAGATAATATGATGGCAACTATCCCTCTTGCATCTGACATCACTTTCTCATTTAAGGAACATGGGACAACAGACAATCAGGGGAACAAACAGTTTTCTGTGTGAGTATATGTTTCAAAATTTCTGTAAATGAAATTTCCTACCAGGAATTACTAGTATGTTTTAATATTTGGAATAGTATCCTTTTGCTTAAAGTGTCACATTGTCTTAAAGCTGGCCTAAAACCACAAAAACATTTTACTTTTTAATGATAAGGAATCTGTTAGTCTAATCTGTGTTTTCTAACTCTAATTTTGTATGTTGTAGCAAATGAGTTTCAGACTGTGAGCACCTTTCATTGAGAGCTTATGAAACCTTTCAGAAAGTAAATAACCTTCTGTGTAAGGCAGCTCCGTTAGCCATACTTCAGTAGAACACCACCATGGAAATTTGCTTCAAAATCACTTCAATTTGCAAGCTAGCATATTAAAAAAAAAAGTAAAAGGCAGTTGCTTTTTTCATCATATGAAGTGCTAAGATGTGTGAGGCTTTATGAGCAGATCAAATATCCCATGGGGGGAGTGGCAGGATATTTTACTTGTCTGAGTGTGTGGTTATGATGCATCTGCTCGTTTTTATCCAGAGGGCAGATTTGTTAGATTCCTATTCGGCATACTACTGAAAGGCCTGTGACAAGGAGAAAGTGAACATTTCTGGAGGCAATGTGTTTGTTGAAGACGAAAAATATTTTATGAAATGTAGGGGTTTTTCTACTTCCAAGGAGTTGTGCTCTACTGATATATTCTCTTGTTCAAAAAGCCATAAAATTCTTCCACTATCTGCTATGATCATGTTATCAACTGTTGTAACAGTTGAAGAAGGTTTAATAAATACCATTATTTCATGAAGGCAAGCAAGTTGTTATTTTCTCAAAAAATAAGGCAACTGAGGTTGTTTTCCAGACCCATAAACTTATATTGTGGACTATAATCTTCACTTCAGTTATTAAAATATGAGTGGAGCTGCAGAAAGTGGGGGGTCCAAAATATAATATGCTCAAACTAGACTATCATAGAGAGAAAAATCATGATCATGCTCAAATTTGGGCTGTCTAAAAATTAAAGATATTTTTCAATTTCTGTTACAGTTAAGTCTCAGATCAAATGGTTTATATTATCAATCAATTCATTCATCAGCTTTTTTTCTCCATGGGGCTTCAGGTGATAATTTTGATCCCTGTATTCTTCCAAATATAAACCAAAATTTGTTAGCTCAATGACCCAGACCAATAGGGAGATCCCAATGTTTTCATGGATTGTCTATAAAACTGGATAAAAAAGTTCTGTATATTCCACAGAGGGATAGGATTCAAATTCAAAACAATAGTCTGCCAGAAGCTGCTGTATTTCCCAAAGCTCTACAGAAACACATTTAATAAAAACAGCAGATTTAATGTTCTTATATACACATTTCTACATGCTATTCAGGAGTGCTAAAAGCAACAAAAGATTTAATTATTCCTGCCATTACAGGGGAAAAAAACAAAAATCACCATTTGAAACTGTCATTACATCACTAGCACAAAAATAATATTTTATTTTTCACTAAAAAAAAAATAATCCTTTGCTTATTCAGTGAAATTAAAGGAAACATTAATTTAGTGTCATACCAGGTGTGTGGATTGTCTGGCTCATAGTTCACAAATGAGTTTCACCATGTCTAGTGCACACAGGCGACTCATGGCGGGGTTACGAAAGTGACCCAGCCTTGAATTGCCTTGAGGCCCTGTCTCTCTGCAGAGACAACTCACGGGGAGCTGTGTAGGCAGCTTAGCCCTGGGTTGTCTGATAAACCCTAAACTAAACAGGGCGGTGGCTGTGCCATTCAAAGAACCAAAACCTGAGCTGAGCCTTGAAATCCCTTAACAAATAGTATGCCCTGAGTCTCAATCCAACCACTATTCAGTTGCCTGAGGAAGCAAGGTGAAAAAACCCCAAAACCTGGAGGGTTTCAGCTTCAGTTTCAAATGACAACCTTGTGTAGTCAAACAATCACAGACCAGCAAAGGAAAGATAACGGGAAACTCCACTCAGATATACATAATCCATTTAGGCATATATCATGATCCACTCAGACATAGTCATACACACCATTCCACAAGTCAGGGGATAAAAACTCTAAGATTCAGGTTGGAAATGGGGGAGTCACTTCTCCAACTATACAGTTGGCTTGTGAAGGAAACCTTTCCCCCGCCTCGATCGGGACGCCGGTCGAGGTAGCTTCCCTGGGATTGAGAGCCCTTACCTGGAGGAGTAAGTGAATATTGTTTATGCTTTAAGTTTGTAAACACGTGTGTGCTTGTGGCTGTCTGTGAATCGCTTGTGGTTGTAATAGTGTACTACTCTTGCCTTAAAAATTGCAATAGTGCATTCCTCCATTGTATCTGTAAAACCTGCAATAGTGGCGTGTTAAGTCTGTAAGTGAAGTTCAAATAAATCATTTGCTTGAACATTGCAGTTAAGTCTGCGAGTGAAGTTCAAGTCGTTTGCTTGAACCTTGCAGTGAAGTCCTTTTCCGTCACACCAGGTATAAACCATCAGTTTCCCTATAGCTGTATCTCTATATTAGCTGAGTCTGGAGGTGGTGCAATTAGAGCTAAAAAAGTACTAGAAGAAATTAAATAAACGTGGTTTTTGGGGTGGTTTTGGTTTTGTTTTCTTTTGTTTTTCTCAAAGAAGGAATTAAAACAGTATGAGGCTCTACATCTGAAGATTAAAGGGGGAAAAAATACCCCAACAAAACAGAAAGAGCTGAGTCTCTATTATGCCTTGTCTGCATAAGGAAAATATCTGCAAAGTCTGTTGGTTTTTTTTTTTTTTTAGCTTTTCTTGTAGTTCTATCAATTGAACATGTCTGGCAAAAAAATAATTAGGACTACAGGGGTAAGCTTTTGAAAGTATAGCCCCCAAAAGGTGCACGGACATTTCCGACAGCACAAGGGTTGTCACATATTTGGCTTTAACCTAGTGTGGAGTCTTAGAAGCCGACTGTGTACGTGTACATCCAAACTAACTGAAATCTGGTACACACATCAGTATTGGTGCAGCCTGTGTAATGCAGGTCTGCTTTGAGCAAACAGGCAGCTACAGAACACCTTTCATGCCACAAAGAAAAAAATGAATGTTTTTCATTCTCATTTTGTTTAATTTGAATCTTTCCTTTAGATTGGGACATAATGCTTTCTAAAATCTTATAAAGAATTTCAAACAAATGCAGAATTTCTTTAAAAAAATCTGGTATGTATAAGATGAACACTAATACTAAATGCATAATTAAAAATAGATTAGCATTAAATAATTAAAAAAGAAACTAATGACATGAATGTCAATAAAATTCTTTTAGTGTTAATCAGTTTCTTGGCTAATAGGAATGACATATATAAAATATAATGAAGTACAATAAGAAAGTACATATTCCCTGTGTTAGTATCAGCCTTGTTCATAACAGTTAGCAAACAAGTGACTTACCTGCTGATTTTGTTGTAAAGTTACATCTTCCAGTTTTTCCCATAATTATGTTGCTATTATATTTGCTGTTTGTATATGGAGTCACATATACAGAACCTTCTTTATAAGGTTCTAATTTATGGCAAATAAAGCTATTTGTGTCGACAAATTCTGGCTCTTTAAGAAAAAATGAAAAATGAAATCAATTAATAAAATTTGTGTTAGGAGCACAAGAACTCTTACACTTCATCAGAGCTACCTGAAAACGCTGTCATGTGTACTTCGATTTTAATTATCTTGTACTTGGTTGGTTTGTCTTGCTTACTAATGCTAAGTGAAGGCTCAGGAAGAGGAAGATATATATTCCCTAGTCAAAAAGGTAGAAAGTTGAGGTTTTGGTTTGTTTTGTTTTTTACTTTCTCAGTATGTCATTTAAATGGGTGTATTTAAAAACTAACATAAAGTGCATTGATAAAGAGAGGCTGATATTTCTTCTGTGTTCAGCTTGGGAAGGGGTTAGTAGACACGTCAAAAGTCACTCTGCACACTGGGCAAGTCTGTTCTGGTATGATGCGAGAGATGTGTGCTTTTGTTAGGGGCAAGCAGGACAGAAAGAATTGCATGAGAAACAACATGAGCAAAGCTATTACCCACACTGCAGCTGGGGCTTTGGTGGCTTGGGGAACTGGGGAGCAATGGCCTCTCCATCTTTCCTTCTGTCTGCTTCAGAAGTGACCTCCCGGCACCCTGGTATACTACCTCGCTCTCCTACACTGGCCAAGCCAGACCAACCAGAGAAACTGGTGCATGGGGCTGCCGCCCTTTTTGGTAGTGGTCAAATTTGGGGCATGGAGAATGGGAGAGATTATTTCTATCTGGGGAGCACAGGAGCTTTACCTATCTAAACATGTATATGCTAACTGCCATACTTCCGACCCCTGACTTTTACATACTTTGTTGTTACTCAGAAGGCAGGTCCCTGTCTTCTCAGAGATATATTAACCACCTATAGCAGCATTTTCTGAGACAGAAAGCATCATGTTCAAACTGATCAGGCAACTGATGATTTTGTCATAACTTATTCTTAATACAAGAAGCATGAGAACTGAAGGGTGACACAGTTGTGTCCTGAAATGGTAAATTGAATAACCACATGGTTCACCTGAACAACCTCAAAGGAAAGAAATTGAAACATTTCTGTGTCATCCTTCCCCACCCCCCTCAAAAAAAAAAAAAAAAAAAATTATGCACAGTTTGAAGAGATTCCAATATGGTTTGACATTGCATCATGCTTGGTGCTCTGTAAATATTAAAACATGCAATGAATTATTCAATACTGAAGGGGCATATACTTACCGTTGTCATTGCATTTCACGCTATAGCCATGTATAGGACCCTTTGAAATGTTACTAGGTTTATTCCATCTAACTGACACATTTCTGGCATCACAAACCACTGTAAGGTTTTCTGGTGCTTCTGGAGCTGTTGAAAAAAGAAAAATAATGGGGAGGGAAGGAAATGTTTGAATGAAAATGCAAAATATTCCTCTCTCTACCTACTTTGATTAAATTAAATTTCATTGGATACTAAATCAAGACACCAACAACATGTAATATTTTTCACAGTCTATTTCATTCAAAGAAATTATACATAAGTATAAACTGAATATATGTAAAAGCATCATATTAGAGTAATTTCATAAATTTAATTAATTCAGGACAAGGTGAATATAGCAATATCACATATTACCAAAATTGTCCAACATTTCCAAATATTTACCTTGTTTTGATTTTCTTATAATTTTAACAAACTTTAAATGTTTGGCCTGAATTTTTATTTGCAGGTTACTTGCTTTAGTTGATTTCCTTTTTCATTCAGAAAAAAAACCTTAAGCTATTTCCAAGGGCAATGCTTTGGAAAAACACATCATTTTATCTGGAGACACTCTTTGTAATTATTTTATCACATCTTGCTTCAAATCAAGAATTTAACACTTGTATTTGACTAGGCCTCCTTTTTTTTTTTTTTTTTTCCTTTTTGTCTTCATGCAAACTTCCTTACATTTGGCCATGTTCTCACCCTCCAAAAAAAAAACCAAATCACAATCTCTGAGAGGAGAGGAAGGCATCAGACTGGAAGACTGAGACCAGGGGTGGAGAGGGAAAGGAAGACTGTGGCTGCAGTCAAAGAACAACCACAGGGGCAGGAGACTGGGCAGGAGGAGCTGGAGGATAACCTGAGAGTGGCTGAGCATGGTGCTCAAAATATATCTTCAACCCCAGGAAACACAATAGTGGGATTCATAGTAGGGATTTCCAGAAATATGTGGAACATAAAGCAAAAATAAGCATTACACTTACCACCATAATCTGTTCTTATGGTGAAGGTTTGCTTGACAACCTCCTTTTCAAAAAAACATACAGTACCAGTGCAGTTGTACTCCTTGTTGGGTGACAAAGCGTTCAGCTCTTTACATTCATTTAATTCTGTAAAGTCTTGTGAACCTGTAGACAGGAAAAGAGTTTTATCAATATTTTTCACAAGTCCAAAAGTACCTGGTACCATTTTAACTGGGATTTTCTCTACCATATTTATTCAATATAATTTGTAATAAACTATCATAATATTCCAAATGGAAAAGTATACAACTTAATCCAATGACTAGGTTTTAGGTTCTTTTATACTAACTTAGTTTGCATAGGTCTTTACTTTTCATCTGTAAAGCTCATATGATTTGACTTTCTAAGAAAACAGTTTTCCCACACAAATCAAAACATTTCATGGGAGTCTAGCAGAACCCTGGAGTGGCTTCTTAGCTCTTCAGCTCCCTGAAACATGAAATCTCCAGTCCCAGACATTCATCACACATTTTTCTGGGACACGTGAAGACATTCAGCATCCATATCTTCCCTACCACACTAGCTGCCTTTGAGCCAGTGTCTCCTCAGGCTGACTGGTTCCAGGAGCAGGGAGCCTGGACTCTCACCATCTAGGAGCCTACAGAGCCAGCTTTCTGGGTAGTCTGCAAGGGATCAGCTCACAGAAGACCCACAGACTGCAGGATTTCCAAACACTCAGCTCCCCTTCAGACCATCAAGCAGGACCTCAAAAACTACAGAAGTCTGCAATTTGTGAAGCTGGTAAACTCAGTAAATGAGCTCTCTGGGTTTAAACTTTCCCTAGACTTGCAGTGCGCAGGGACGGTAGTCCCCACCTGGAAATCCCAGAGATTCTGAACAGCCCGTCCCTCAAACTGGCACAATTAATTTAAATCTGCCAGTCTCTCATCAAAAGACAACATCAACATCGCTTTTAAAAATAAATAAATAAATAAATAAATAATCAACTTTTAAAATATCTTAGAAGTGTCTTACCTTTGCAGTTAACAGTCACATTAGCACAGGCAAGTGAGTCTTCCCAACATAACTTTGCAGATGTGTTAGTTATATCCTTAACTTCAAAAGGATCCTTGCTGCTCTCTGAAAAGGATTAATACTGTATGTCACTGTGACATTGGCTATATTGATTCTTTAAATAGCAATTTGTTCTTTTATATTTGTTGACTTGTTCTGCAGTATGAAGATACAATTGGCACAGAATAATATACAAAGAATTTAACAAGAAATGGAAAGTAAAACTTGAAAAATCCTACATGAGATAAAGACACTGCTGGTATTCAAATAATAAATGAAACTTTTAATCCAACAATCTCTTTAGTGAACAAAACATCCAGCATAAATAGTAGCTTTCAAGTGCTAGCTGGTCTTGCTATTGCTAACCATGCTACATATGGCCAACGTAGTTAAAGTTCCCCTTTTTCCTTTACAATGAGAAAATTACAATTTTTTACATCCTACTTGAGGAAAATTCTACGAGGTTTTAAGATGCAACTTCAAAATGCAAAATATCTTGCAAACCAAGCACAAAGTATGAAAACCTTCTTTCTGATTCTCTGAAAAGAGACAAAAATAGACTAAGAAATCCAGGAAAGCTGAATTACTGCATGTCAAAAAAAAAAAAAAAAAAAAAGAAGAAGAAGAAACTATTAAAACCAAAAACTTTCTATACCTACCAGGCGGAATAGTAAAATAAATGTCTGTGCAATTTTTAACTCTAACAGTGTATCTCATGCATCTCTGAAGTTTTATTATATTGGTGCTGGAATTCACAGTTATGTTCTTGTTAGCCCACAAAATAACATATTCTCTGTTTTTTCTGAGATTTCCCAGTATAACTTCAACCATGTTATTCTCGTCTTTTCCATTTCCTATGCTGTAGTTCATATGACCAACTAAAAGAAAAAGATAAAATAGCAAACAATGATTTTATGAAAATTTTTAAGAATCATTAAATGTTTTATGGCACTGCCAGCACCATATGTGTTTTAAGAATCAGAAGATACAGCAAAATTAGTTGCTCTTTATTCTTTACTTTTTTATTTTATTTATCTTTTACTTTAAAAAATTGTTTACTCAAAACAGAAAATTTCCTGAGGAAAATATTCTTTTAAATAATTCCCTAGTTAGAAAAACTAAAGAATTAAAAAGATGAACATTCCAGAACCCAATTTGCTTCAATTTAAAATGTCAGTTCAAAATGAAATATTTTGACACATTGAATCATTTGCTTGAACAGAAATTTCAAATTTTCTTATTCAAAGCATTTCATAACCACCTAGTAAATAATGGCTATAGTCTATTCCTGAAAATTAGAAAGGAGAGGTCTCTAATTCTGAAAAGAGATAAACCCATGTCCAACCTTTAGGGGTTTTTTTAGTTATGAATTGCAGTTTGCAGTATATGATTATCAGCATGATGGGGAAAAATTAGAGAGAGCCCAGTGGAATGAAGTCAGATCTCTTCTGCAGCCCTGATATCAACAGCCTAGAGCAGGGCAATTTAACAGAACTGTAAAAGTAGCTAAGAAGAATATAAATGTTAATAACTTTAATCCTACTCTTCCAGAATCAGAAGACAGTTTATAAAATAACCTGAGATGCTAACTGATCAGTTTTACTGATCAGTTTTACTGATCATTTTCTGTATTTGAGTTTACTGGTTTGGTCAAGACTGAGGAAAAATAAGGGGTTTGGTTCTTACCACAAGGTTCTTCAGTTGTCACTATGGGAGCTTCTATGAGAAAAGAAAACAAAACAAAGGTGTAGCTCAGCAGGTTTGGGTTTTTTTTCACAGAGCATTGGAGGAGGGTGACTGGTACTGCCCCAAACTCTTCATTCAATATATTCAATACAAGTAATTGCATTTAGCACTCCACTCACATTCAAAAAAGGGAAGAAAACAACCCCATTTTTAACTAGTTGTTTTAGGGATCATGTGTCTTTCATCATTTTCCAGTGACATCACTGACTACAAATCAAACTGGTTATTAATAACATTTCTGCATACAAAGTTACACAAGAATATTCCAAAATCACTCAATCTCATAGCAGTATGGTAAGCTATAGCAGTTTCCCAGGATAAGTACGCTGTGGAATGGCTAACTGAACAGTAGCCACTGTCACTAAAGAAACAAAATTTACCTACTTTTTGCACAGCTACTCTTACATTTGGAAAGAGATTTATGCAACAGTACAGATTGGTTTACAACTATTTTTACACGGAAATACCCAAAAGAAGTTATGAGCTGGTATTTAGAAAATCCGTACAGAAGCTTGAGCAAAGAACTTCATCCTGAAAACAATTACTTAAAATATA
This sequence comes from Harpia harpyja, assembly GCF_026419915.1. Classification (NCBI taxonomy): domain Eukaryota; kingdom Metazoa; phylum Chordata; class Aves; order Accipitriformes; family Accipitridae; genus Harpia; species Harpia harpyja. The sequence continues at coordinate 20,691,121 of NC_068950.1, read as the reverse complement.
TTAAGGTATAAGTATTACCAAAAGAGACTGACGTCTAATTTTTTTCATAGAAGATAGGCCCTAGATTTGCATCCCTCCAGGCTGGGAGTCATCTGGCTGAATAATTGCCCCTAATGAGAGGGTAAACTGAGAGGGTCCAGTGGAGAGTTACCAAGATGGTTAGGGGCAGAAAATCCACAAGTAAAAGCCAAGTTCAGTCTGTCAAAGAGCTGACAGCAGCCTACAGCTACTTGAAGGGCAGTTACAAAGATGGTAGGAGTCCAACTCCTGGATGTACTTTGCTCAAGCACACACATTATTTTATTGACCTGAGTAATTCCTGACAGCCCAATTGCAACAATAACGTGTGTAAGTGCTTGTAATATTAGATCCCAAGAAAACGTTAATGCTGAGTGAAACAAAAGAGAAGCCACCAGAAAACAGAGAAACATACAGATCTTGGATGTGTTCATACTTTTTTGCTGCTTGGGCAAATTTCTGTGAATATCAAGAGGAGTACTGACACAGTAATTGACAGATTTACCCTCCTGCTATGCTGCTGTGTGGAAATAACTTCTATTTTTCACTTGTTTGAGAAGTAGCAAATCTGGTGTCTTTAATATTACTCATAAACTATTAATAAGATTCCTAAAAAAACCCTTAAGTTTAATGCAGTTGCATGCCTAATTTGTATGCTTAAGTTTGATAAAAGAAATTCAGAACGAATTCCCTCATTCTAACACATTTTCTGTGCTTGCTGTATCGTAACTGTCATAACTGTGTGCAAGTTTGTCACCTATTGTGTGAGTGGGGATGATCCCAGTGTTTGCTGGCATGCTGACTGGTGAGATGGTGCTGTGCAAGGATGTTGAATTGTAATCATCTGTAAGGAAATAAACAACATATCAGCATTAAAAAGTAAAATTCATTATATCATACGGCTATGTCATCAGAAGTGTCTTACACTACAGCCCTTCTCCACTATTTTTTCTTCCAGGATTTCTGTAATTTAGAGAAGAGTGCTGAAAGAAAAATCATGTTAATACATCCAATAAAACAGAAACTGAGTATTTAAATAGAAAGCAAATTTTTAGGAATATACAACTTATTAATGGATTTTGCAGTGTACAAGGACAATTTTTTGTGTCATTATTTAGGGATAATCCAGGATGGAGTCAACATAAAAATGGCATTAATAATTGTGAACTGGGAAAAACTAAAACATTTTGCTATATTCTTACAGTAAAACACAATTATGAATAGTGCTTGTTCTCTTTCAAAAACAAGTGCTCCAATAGTGTTCATTTGCCAGATGACATACCTTGCTCACCATATTACTTATTATATCGCATTATTTACCTCCCTGCTTATAAACCACTGACTGATTTCTACATTCTATTTTAGGTCCATTCCTATTGCTATTGCTTTGGCAACAGCCTCGTTGACAGCAGCTGGCATTTGGTACCACTGTGATGACTACAAGGCCTGGCCATCAAATAGCAGAAGTCGGAAATATTTCTGGTATTGCCACTATGCCAAATTGCAGATACCTTTTGTATTTGATGAACCATAAGGTGAAAAAGGCTACCCTGAGGCTGAATTACTTAGTTTTCTGCTACAGTTCAGAGAGTAGTGAGTGGCATCTAAAGGAAGACAGCAAACCTGATGAAGCATTCTTGAAGGCAATGGGAGTGTGTGTGGTCAGGGCAGGAGTGCTGCTGCGTGGTGGGCTGCTGAGTCCCACAGCGGGGACAGAGCCTGCGTGCGTGGAAAAGTATGTGCTGTCTGCAGGAGAGACACCTGTGGTGAGAGGTACAGCAGTTTCATTAATGCTTTGGAGGCTGCCCAGCCAAAGAGGGACACAAAGCTGCACAAAACACAGGACTGCTGTGCTGGAGCGCTCTTGTACTGAGGCACTGTGAATTTGTTAGCAAGCAAAGGCACACTAAACGCTCAAGTTGTTAGGGGGTCCAACAGGTGTCAGCTGAACATTCAGTAAGTATAACCCTTTTTGGCGCTGACTGCACCTCTTTCATGCTAAATGCTGTTTTTTAAAATATACTCAAATTCATGACTCAAAACCAGACCTGTCTGACATTCTTGTCTCTTAAGACAGCATATTTCATTTCATTGGGCTGAATGAAAAGGCATTACACACTCTGTAAGATAACTGCACACAGGAGAAGGAAAGAAGAAATGATCAGAAAAAAACATCAACGCAGTTCTGTCATGTAAATAAAAAGTTTCTTACCAGGTGTAGTCACTGCTGACTCAACTCCTTAACAAGAGAAAGAGAGAGAAAAAGTGTAAATTAAACTTTCAAGGAATTGAACACAATCATATGCCAAAAATATAAAAAGAAACATTCCTTCCTTCCAACTACCAGCTGAGCTTTCCCCAGGGAATTGCACATTCTTAAGTAATATTGGTCACATTAAAAATCACTCTTCCTTGAGACAGGAGGCTGTGCTGTGCAGCCTGAGGGGTGGAGACAGCATCAGGAAGGCTGCGGTGGATGCCAGCTCAGCTGAAACAGGAGAAGAGCAGCAGTGCCGGAGTCCCAAATTCATCATTACCTTCAGTGGTGCCTGGAGGTGAGAGTGATGTGGAGCGTGCAGGTGGAGGTGACATAAGGGAGGAAGAGCTGGTGTTTGCCAGATTTTCATCTCCTGCTGCACAGTGGGGAAAAAATATCATCAGGTGAGCAATGCATGAAAGTGAGAAGCTCATTGCAAGCAGAAAGACTGCCAGCTGCTCTCTGAATTATATTTCTCCCCCCAGCACTGGCAAAAAGAACACATCTACATTGCTCTCCAGTTCCTGCACAGGCTGTGCAGCACATCTGCTTGGATTTATTGCAAGAGCATGGCTTGCGATTAGGTCTGCAAGACCACTAAGTCCAAATTTCCACCAGTCTGTCTGGGATGCCTTTGTGGTGAAGAGGTTTGATCATCCTTTAGCAAGGTGTGGGGGATGCACTGATTTCAGGTGTTTGAAAACACCAGCTGAAGGGGATGAATTAATGTGCAGCTTGCAAAAACCCCAGACTGATTGGGGTATTTTTGTTTCGTGTTGTTGACCCAAGAAGGACCCTCTTCCCACAATCATCAAATACTGCTGTTGTGCCCGAGGAGCTCTGCATGAATTGCAGGAAAGTGTCACTGTGAAAGCTCAGCATGAAAATCTCATCTGAGAGCTCAAGGGGAAGAGGTGTCCATAAGGAAAACATGAACTCGTAACAACTGCTTTCTTTGAAAAACGTGTTTCAAATCCCCACCTTTGACTTAATTAAAATAAAAAACCTAAATATGTCCTTATCATATTAACAAATTTTGCAGTAATATAATTGACTTCAGACAACGTAAATCACCAGCTTGCTTTAACAGTGATGGAGTTAACCGATGTATGATAGAAGTAGATGCCAGTTCAGCTAAAGCAGAAGAGCAGCGATGTCACGGTCCTGAATTCACCGTTACCTTCAGTGGTGCCTGGAGGTGAGAGTGATGTGGAGCGTGCAGGTGGAGGTGACACAGAGAAGGGAGAGCTGGTGTTTGCCAGATTTTCATCTCCTGCTGCACAGTGGGGAAAAGATATCACCAGGTGAGCAATACATGAAGGTAAGAAGTTCATCTATATTAGAAAAAGGCCAATGGTTTGTATGGCTTTCTCTGAACCACATTTCTTAAGACAGATTTGACTGGGGGATAGTTAAATGTTTTCATGTTTATCAATGCATTTTGCAATACCAAAAGCTAAAACTCTCAACATATTTTGCATCATCACACAGCAATGTATACAAGTACAAGCAATATCGACAAATAGAGGGTGACTTTTCACTGAATGAAGAATGACTTTATTGCTAAGAAGAGATATCAACACATTTTTCTCATTGTCTAGGAAAAAACCTACCTGTATATAATCTTCACTATACAAGACCTGGAAAGCCAAGCCTCGACATTCCTGAAAGCCACTTACTTTCCCTAATATTAATTTCTAAATGGCAGTGCCCTTTCTGGACCATCCTGCTGATATTTAAAAATCTCTCCAAATAACTTTTATCTCCATGTTATAAATTACCTCCTGACTTCAGCTGGGAGCTATGATCTTTTCACACCTATAAAAACAAGCCTCATTTTTACACTCTGCTTTGAAATCCTGATCCCCAAAATTTTGTATTTGTGTAATGTAAAATTTCTGTTGCAAGAAAGAGAGACAAAAATAAATGGCAATGGCTGGAACCATGAGTTTGTTCTCATCACTATATCTTTTACTCATTTTGAGGATTAGAAGCTTCCGCTTTGACATAAGAATCCTGAAATCCATCCCCAAAGTATGTCTGTTCCCTCAAGATGTGTCTCTCTAACACAGCCTGCTATGCTTTCAGCAAGGAACAAACCCACTTGTTCACACATTCCTTGCTGTGACTGTCCACAAACTTTCATCCGCTTGTTCGGCTCTTCCTTTCTCTCCCTTTTTCTACTAGTTGTTTCCCACTATGTTTCTTTGTTGATTTTTTTTGGGGGGGGGGGGGGGGGGCATGTGTGGTTTTGTTGTGGTTTAACCCCAGCCAGCAACTAAGCACCACGCAGCCACTCACTCACTTCCCCCCCACCGAGTGGGATGGGGGAGAAAATCGGGAAAAGAAGTAAAACTTGTGGGTTGAGATAAGAATGGTTTAATAGAACAGAAAGGAAGAAACTAATAATGATAATGATAACACTAATAAAATGACAACAGCAATAATGAAAGGATTGGAATGTACAAATGATGCGCAGTGCAACTGCTCACCACCCGCCGACCAACACCCAGCTAGTCCCCGAGCGGCGATTCCCCGCCCCACTCCCCAACTCCTATACTAGATGTGACATCACACGGTATGGAATACCCCGTTGGCCAGTTTGGGTCAGGTGCCCTGGCTGTGTCCTGTGCCAACTTCTTGTGCCCCTCCAGTTTTCTCGCTGGCTGGGCATGAGCAGCTGAAAAATCCTTGACTTTAGACTAAACATTACTTAGCAACAACTGAAAACATCAGTGTTATCAACATTCTTCGCATACTGAACTCAAAACATAGCACTGTGCCAGCTACTAGGAAGACAATTAACTCTATCCCAGCTGAAACCAGGACAGTTTTTCAGATAACACTTCACTGTTTATAATTTCCCTGTTATTCTCTGTTACTTCAGCTTCCCTACATGGTACTTCACAACTGTTGTAGCTCTACTCTTTTGAAAATAAACTCCTTCAACCTTTAAAGCAAAGATCCAGGTTTATGTGAAAAACTGCAATACTTATGAAGGATACATGTTCTGTTGCTCTGTTCATGTGCCAGCATGAAAACCATGTCTCTCATCTCTGACACAGAAGCTCAACATAGGCAGATCTCCTGGGACTCCAGAGATTTTCCTTATCGACCCAACAAGCAGCAGCACACGTCTTGGCTGCTCAATAGCCACCATGGATTCTGCACTCCTTATGGACAGTTCAGAAGACCAGCAACAGCCATTAAGAAAACACGACCAGTGATGACAAAAAGTCATCTATGGAGAGCGAGCAATTTCTTTATGTTCAGAACTGTCATGAAATGTATATAAGACATGGTATAAAAATGAATGTAAACAAAAGCTAAAATCTTGTAAGTACTTTTCTAGTGAGCAGTTCAATTTGTTGTGGGCTGTACATTATTCAAGATCTCTTCCTACAAATTAAAATTTGGAAAAAGCCAGTAGTTTGATATTTTAAAGAAAAAACATCAACAGAAGTCAAGTGAAGCCCAGCTAGAAATAGTAACGCAGAGCTAGCTACTTCATTCTTTATTGAAGTGGGGACGGGTGTTGCCTAAAATCTGGTCAATGAGATGAGGATATGGGCCTGCCTATAGTTTGTCTGAAATCATATGAAACTTTCAAAATAAAATTGCTCTTAATTGTAAGAATATAATCTGTAAAAAATGCAGTAGACTGACAACAGACTGAATAACACTGGTTTAGAAGCCACTATATTAACAGCTTTAGTATGTTAAGTCATTTATATCTAGGTATCTCCACTGAAACACAGGACCATGTATACTTTTCAGAGCTACAGAATGTTAGCAGATGAAGCTTCCTAACCTGAGAGTTGTCACAGATAAGAAACAAAAATAGAGATGATCTTTTGAACTATCAATGTATCTTCAGCATCTGAAATCTCTGGTAAGGACTGGAACATTTATTAACAGTAATTGTATAATCTGACTGTATACGTTAAACTGCCAAGGAACCTTGTAAAAGCTAACATGTATATTCATTCATATTTGGCATGAGCAATTAATTTTCAATGTATTTTCATGTTTTTTAAATTCAGTGTTTGAAAGCTGGCAGTTGGTCACTCTAAATTCCATAATATGATTTTTTTTCTCCAACTGGCTTATCAGCTCAAGAATCAATTATTTCCCCTCCTTCCCAAATCTTACTTTGTTTCAGCACACTAAATATACCTCAAGCCCCAAATTAACTTTCTATGAGCATCTACACAGATCAACTTCCACTTAAATAACTGTTTCCAAGAAAAGAATAGAAGGAGTTGCAGAAAAAGTCCTAAATGAAACTCTGCTCAGAGATTAGTGAAACATTTAGAAATACTTTTCAAGCTATTTACTGATCTCTAAAGCAAACACGATGGAGACAAAAATATATACTTCAAGATTCCCTCTTCCAAGTGAAGATAATATGAGCAAAAGAGAGCTCATAAGCTTGTCACAGTGTTGTATTTCTGGTTGCCTCATTGACCTCCTTAAGATTCCTGTGAAAGTCATTTTCCCCATCCCCTCCCTTGTAAAGTTAGGAATAATGCTACTAGCTTAAATATAGCGTGAGGTTTATTGCTCACTCACGGTGAGAGATGCTAAATGTTACACACAATCATAGAACTCAAGGTTGGAAGTGACCTCAAGAGGTCATCTAGTCCAACTGCCCTGCTCAGACCAGTGTCAACTAGAGCAGATCACCTATTAAAACAGTTTGGAAAATAATAGTCCTAGATTGCCCTTTTTTCCCTCCAAACAAGCACTGGCATTTTAACAGAGTTTCATGGCAGTTTTATGTCCTTCTAAGCATTTTAAAGGTCTATGATTCTCTTCTATTCCATGATTTTTTTATAGCAATGTAATAGGATGCAGTTGAAAAGAATTCAATAGGTGGCACCAGAACACTAAAAAAATCCTCTCAAACAGCAAAGCAGATAGGTTTCCTCATATAACCTTACTGAGAGATACTAGGTAAACTGAAGGAAAATAAAGAAGGATCCCAACACACCAGACCGTGTTACTCCAACATTAATAGGCATATTGCTACAATGAATTTATTTTTCCCAAAATGTCCCACAGCTAACAAATATGTGTGAGCTAACCTCAGGTTACCAAAGTTAACCTCAAAGTCAGAACTGTTGACTCCTGTATATTCTAAAACATAACTCTGGAATCTTGAAGGCTGAAATCTAAGAATATATTTAAAATTTAGTAAGGATGTCCAACTCCAAAAAAAATCTGTGCAGTATGAAAGCCTGATAATTACCAAACTAAGCAAGTTGGTCTGGGTTTAAACAGGAACTATCCCAAACCTTTTCTCAAATCTTAAACTGCATCCAGCCATAAGACATTTTTAAGATAATATGCATAGGATAGGCTCAGACAACCCAAGTGGAAGAATTAAAATATACGAAAAGTTCCTACTACTGAAGGAAGCTTCCCTTTCTCTTCTCTTGATTTGGCCACCAGTTAGTTCCTGCTGACTTACCCAAAAGATTTGTAACCCATCAGTAACGTTTGAGCAGATCTGGCCTTAGTCGGATTCCCTGCAAAAGGATACAACCAGCATATCCCACAGGCAGATGGGAGCTTGGCTAATCACTTTCGTTCCCTTTCCTCTCTAGCTACCAGTTGGCAGACAGAGTGCAGCTGCTGCTTGAAAGAAAGGTTTTAGATGGAATGACAGGCTGTCAATGAAATATGCCTAAAACGGATAAGCTGACCACCCTTTCTCCTGAAAGCTCAAAGACATACAGGCCCTGGGAGTGAAACATGGGACTACTGTATTTTGAAGAAACCTTTCAATGTTCAACAAGAGCAAATGGAAAAGCTGTGAAAGAAACCAGGCCACAAAAAAAAGCCAAACACTTCAAACCCGAAGGACAGCAGGCTGTACAGGTCACATTTGGAGGTACAGGAGCTGCTATATCACCGCTGCAGTAGTGACTGCACTCACTGCAGTGAACTGTGGTCGCACCCATGTAAGAAGTTACTGCTTGCTGCTGTCGTCTCAGGAAAGACAAATAAAGTGAAAATGCTTTCCACTTGGCAGGACCAAGTGACTCAGCAGAAGACAACTCAGACCTAGGGTATGTTAAAAGACACTGTGTTCCATGTAAGTCCAGGGTCTGATCTTCCCGAGCAGAAGGAAGCACCAGCACACACTTCCTGTGCATGTGTGTTATTAAAGAAAACTCCAGCTGATAAGATGGAGATACTGTTGAATCTACATTAAGAGCCTAAAAACATTATCATGTTTATATGGGCAAAAATACATTAGCTGGTGACAGGGAACATGCCTTTTAACTCCATTCTGCTGCTTAATTTGCACAGTAGGTAAAATGGACCTGGTTTTGTATTTCCTGGTGGGCTGGGCAGGGGACTGCGCTTGCATGCCATTAGCTCAGGCTGTCCCCTCTGAGCACAGGAGTGCTGCAGTATTGCATTCCTTGATGCACACAGCATAAAGAAATGTGGAAAGGAGGATCCCTTTCTGCTAGTAGTGCATTTGGTGTTTTATCTAGCATGGTACCATACTCTTTACATCCAGCTGCACTCTGCATTTCTTTGCCAGACCTGGAGAGGGGGCAGAGGAAGTAATCCTTCCTCTCAGCCTTGTGTCTGCAAAACCATTGGCAGACATGTTTTTCTGCCAGGAAAAATGCTTAGTGGTTCTGCAGAGCTGCTGCCCTTTTCCCAGGATCTCTCCACACTTTGGCATCTTGGACAGACCCCAGCAACCCCCACCGAGCAGCATCCTACACAAAGCAGCTAGTCTAGGACCAGATTCTGTCTTCCCTCTTTTTACAGCTGAAGAGCACTGCTTCAGCAAGGTCAGGGCTCTTCACATCTGCACAGAAAGCAACAGGATGTGGTCTACTTGTTCAGATGGAGTAAAGCTCTTTGAGGGGGTCTTCTAGCGAACAGCACAGACATTAGTAAGCTCCACTGCAAGCCAACACTAAACTGCAAAAAAAGAACAGTTCCTGGTGGGAGGTGAAGGGTAAGGCAAGGAGCCTTACAAAATGCTGCCAGCCACCCTTCTTTGATTTATTTTTAAACTTCAAGTGGGATAGGATGTAATTCACACCTACTTTAAGGCTCCCTTGTGCTGCCAGAACCAGCTAAAGGGACCTTAAAGTAAATGAGCATCAGGGCCAGAGATGTTATTGCTTCTTTTTGCTGCAAACACGAAATAAAGGGATCCATTGCTACTTTATAAATAAATCTGGGCAGGCCTATGAATAGGCTAGCAAACACTTATACATCTGAGTAATTCTATACCACAGAGGACCCCTCAAATTTTATAGGTAGGATCATGTGTGCTGAAATGCTTTTATAATCACAGACTGCAGAATTATACTTTATTCTTTATCACTAACACCGGGGAAGAAAAAAAAAAAAACCAACCCCAAACCATTCCTAGTTTCTGGACAAACTGCTGCTTTTTGAAAATTGATTAAAATAATGCCATATAAAGCTCACATTAAAAATACATGAAATTTTGCATGCTCTGAGTCAAAAAACAAATTACTCTTTCGAGTTCAACATGTAGACACTTCTCAGGTAACTGGGACATTTCAGAGGGTCCTAAAAAAAAATGCATATGCTTTTGGTCATTGAAGATGCAGTCACAAAATCACTTCAAAGTAATCCATAATCTAATTGGTAAAAATCTTCATAGTCCTACAGCAATCATAGGAATGCTATACATTTACTGTAGCTGAGAATTAAAACTAAATAGATATTAGAATTTCTATTCCCACAGGCAATATTTACAATATTTATTTTCACCAGAAACTAGGGATAAAAAGTTGAAACTGTAAATTTTAATTTAACAGAAATTCTAAAATATTTTGATTGAGAAATACCAATTGTTTCCTTTTTGCATCAGGATATAACATTCATTCTGACTCCCCAAAATGGTAATTAAAATAGTTTCCATTTGAATTGCTCAAAATATTTCCTTTTATACAAGTTCACTAATAATTACCCCCATAGTGGCTCCTTAACACACTGCAATCATTCTCTAAGAGCCTGATCCTGTCAGTCTTTCCTACCACCTTTAATCTTTGGTTAAAACATATATCTTGGGAGCCAAAGGCTTTTTCGTTCCCAAGACGCCTACCAGTGCTCAGACCTGAATTGCATTGTGGAAGGCATAGTCTTCCTGCAAACCATATCTCAGGAATAAGTGCAGGCCTACACTACAGCTAAATATGATAGGATGTGGTATTATTTTTTTAATGAAAATTGACGTTTGAAATTAATGCTTGTTCATAGTTCCCACCATCTGTGACCCTCTCCTTGCTGTCCAGCTTCCAGGACAGAAGTTGTCTCTCTCCTCCTCAAATTCAGAGTCAACTATAAGCCTTAAGCAGCATTTACAGCGTTGGAGAAGGCGAAAAATTCAAATTAACCAGCAATCAAGTACAAGGGTAGCAGCCAGAAGAAAGAGATAGAAATAAGAATAATTTACAGCTGGCAGATATAAGGAGAAACACAATGTTGCAGGCTCAGGAAAGAGGAGGAAGTACAAACATCAAAGTTTGCCAACATTTATCAGCTAAAACAAATTAATACCAAGCATAACTTCTGCTAACATACAGAGCCTGTCTTAAGGAAAGAATAAGAAGAAAAGCACAAGAAAAATACTGACACAATATTTTTTTCTCAACTAACCTGAAATCAAATGAAACCATTTAAAAAAAGGAATTTTCTGATTCAGATGATAAAAAATAAATTTAAGAGTTTAATTTTTCCAGAGAAAAACAGAAATTTCCCTCAAGAAATATTAATTTCATGGAAACAACAATTGTTACCAATGATATCTAGAATTTCTCAAAACCATAAACCTGAAGTAGAACAAAAACTAAAAGCAGCAATTCAAATACTTTTTGCCATGTACACAGTTCTTGCAAACTTAAAATAAATATCCAGGAATATTGTATATTTAGCAGGCAGAAGGAAGGCATTTCTATCAATTGCACTACACTTCAAATGACATCCTCAGTCTTCACAGGAGGACTTTAACTATGGTAACCCACTTGTATGGCTACAGCTAATGACGCCTTTGCTGCTCTGTGGTTTCTCTCATGCTGTTTACTTCTGTTTTTCTTCTACAGAACCCTACTCAAAAGGAAGAGGGTGCAGCATACTGTGGTTTAGAGCTTAAGTGCTTCCAAATGGTGAAACTGAGTTACCATAGCACCCACATGCTCAAGCAATCAGACCTATCTTAGTGCTAAACCACAACTTCTCTAGTGCAGTCATGAAATTTCCCTATTAAACTCCTTTTCACCAAATTTGCATTTGTAATTATTTTTAGTTGTACGGGTTCATTAATATGATACAGTGGGGGGTGCCAATCTTTGGGATACAGTCCAGGCTGCTTTGCAGGGAGTACTTGTCACCATGTGAATTGTCTGCAAGAGGCAAGAATATTAAACCCTAATGTAACAGTTACTTCAACTGTGAAACACTGGCTACCATCCACAGTCATTAAGAAACACCTATACATGAGGAATTGAAGATTGGCTGTGATATTTGCTTGGCAATTTTGTGCTACATGCAAAAGAAAAACTGTGCTAATGTTTGCTTTGCCTTTTGTACATTTTCAGTATTTGTGCATGTATAGAGTCAAGAGCCAGACTCACGTAGATACCGTAACAAACTTGTCTGTTGTCAAGGGCCAGTCACTTTCATTATGACTTTTCTAGCCCTGCTGTACCTGCCTTGATCTTCCCTTCCCACATCTGCCACGAGCAGAAAGAAACACTTGCTCCATATTGCTCTGCTTAACGATACCAACAGGCTGGTTCTGGATTTGCTGAATGCATATTGTTTATGGCAAGCAGAAAGAGGAAAGAACATGCAACTATTACATTATTCTCTCAATTCCTACTCCCATGTTTTTGCAATTGCTGACTCTATTAGTCCTGGGAAGCTGCTGAGCACAGTTGAAGGCAGCTCAGTTCTCAAGAGTTTTGACCAGAAAAGGAGGCTGCAGCCAAGAACTGACTGACTATTGGTGAGTATGAGGTAGGGGTAAACTTCTACATCTCAGACTATCTCATTGGACCATGTTTTCTTTAAATATCTGATTTGCTTCTCCATCTGCCTCTGAGTTCCTTCAAGATAAAAGCATTATCTGGTATTGTAAACCTCTTCCTGACTGCACATTAATTTTCAAGTAATTTTGCCAGCAATAGAAAATGGGTCTTTTGCTCTGCAAACCAGAAACAACTTGGAAATATTTCTCTAAACTATCTTTAGTCAGCTCAAAGGTCAAACCATAAACAGTTTGGTACTGTATGAATAGCAGTATTTTAGCCATTGATAACATAAAGCCTGCTGAAATCAGAAATATTTTCTGTTTAGTAGAGATCTATTAGCATGAAGTCCTTGCATCAACAGCTCTGTACCTACTGGGAGCATTATGTCAGTGGGGAATCTAATCAGTGATTTTCAAAATGATGCAGCCAGTGATTTTTAAAAAGAAATGAACATTTCTTTTAAGAAATGATATCTGCCTATGAGCTTTTCCTTTTTGTAATAGTATTTTTCTCTGATCCATTGCTATGTTAAAGACCCCCCAAAAATATCTAACTGGCCTGTGGGGGAGCTGAAGGAGGAGTGCAGATGACAGAGATAAATAGTTGATATTCAGGTGCTCTGAATATCTGTCTCCAACTGACATCACCTGGATTCACAAATACTTAGCTTTCCTACAAAATAGATTCAAAGTACAATCAAAAATGGAAAGAAAACACGTAGGCTCTGAAAAGAGACCATAACATTTCCTTTAATTTGTTTGTTTGTTTTGTAACCTTAGATGCGCGTGGTATTCTAAGCCAGTAAAGAGTTTTAGATGGAAGTATGATTTTCAAGGTGAGGTTGCTTCCTCTTAATTTAATTTTATTTATAATGCAGAAATATCAGTATTCCTCAATCCCAATCATAACTGCCTTGTGCTATGTTCTATGGATGCTGTATAAGACAACTTATGCCTGGAAAGGTTTCAGTCAGACAAGATGGGGAAAAGGAAAGGAACATTTCAAGTGTTACAAAAGGAATATTAGGATTAAAAACTAAACAAACCAGCCAACCACAAAACTGGAGACAGGCATTCACAAATTCTTAGAAAAAATCTATGCTACAAACAGGAGCCCCAAACAATCTAGTACTCCGTAAATTCACAAATCCAGCCTTTTACTATCACAAATAGCTAGTCCCTAACAAGCTATTTCTTTGGGTTTTATGCATTGCAGATTTTTTTTTTTAATGTAAAAGGACATATAAAGGTACCACAGGAGTGCCACGGCTTCACCTTGGCCAAGGCCTGAGGGCAGGGCAAGCAGGGCTGAGTGGTGGCAAACAGCCCCAAGCCAGCAAGACAGAGTGTGATGAACCACAGAGCAACCCACCAGAGTGCAACACTCAACGCTGCTGCAAAAGTGTAGCGGGGTGTTCCTGGGGGCTGCTCTGACACTCTGACAGCACCTGGCTATCGAGGCCCTCGGCAGTAGGGGCTGGGGACAGAAACAGTCCAGAGCCCCACAGATCTTTCCAAAGCTGCAGTCACAAAATACTTCTGGTTTAGTGACACAGGTGAATGCACAGGCAGCAGCTGCCCTGTTCCCACAGGACAGTTCTTCCCCTCACCAAGGTGAAGCTCCCAGTAATTCAATACTGCTGCAAAAATCACACATTTCGGATAGTGCCCTGAATACAAAATTTCTCACACTTGCAGGAGATGCCAAGTGGCTCACAGGAGTGGTGATCTGAGGACTGCAGTGATGTTTGCTGCTACTGAAGCATCTCTGTTACAGAGCCCAAGGCTGGGGCTGGGGGGAGTCAGCTGCTGTCTTTGATGAGAACAGGGCCCATGGTTCAGATGAGCACATTGGAGCCAGAGCGAGGATCTGACTATCTGCTCACAAGAATGACATGACTGTTTAATTGAATTCTCTGATGATTGTGCGGTTCAGGATTAAAGAACACTAGCTGCTTTATTCCACAGTGGAGTAACACACATGCCATTGCTCTGTACCTCCAGTGCACAGTGCTGGGTTTTACTGTGCTCAGTTACTCTGCCTGCACAGCCCCAGCCTTTGAAAGATCCTTAACTACAGCAGAAAGGCACAAATCAGAATAAAGATGTGGCACAAAAATTTCATTTTCCAGCCATCTGTCATTTGTATTTCTACAGCCTCTTGCTCCGAGCTTAACAGGACCCTCAGCAGTCCCTATGCTCCATGAGCCAAAGTCCCAGCCTCACATCTCTAAGCAGCAATGCTCTAAACTATCCTGCTAGTCTCAGTCATCTCCTATGACCCAGATTTCTTCCAGCATGAAGAGAAGATCCTAACCAGCACTGGCTGATAGACATCTAGCTTCTGTTTCTTAAAAGGATAGAGAGTACAGAGGGAAAAAAAATCACCCAGCTCAGTGGAGAACTGTTTCCATACCAAGTCTGCCTTCTGGGCAGCTTCCTCGCCCTCCCAGGTCTGCCAGCTGCAGCCAGCAAACTCCCTTTGTTTCAAGGGAGAGTGATTTTACTTGGTTACTATCCTGACTTTTTTTTTCGCTCCAGACATTCAGGCCAGAAATGATCAGAATTAAATATCACTCATCAAATATGCTACTGAATAACATTTTTGTTTTTCATAAAATACTGTGACAAACAGTATTGACTGATCAACAGCTAAATCAACTGTATACTTGTTAGGGTATAATTTAAAACACAGTAAAATATACACACAAAATGTTGATAGGAAGCATAATAAGGGTCATATTCTACCACCATTACTCATGCAAAAATTGTTTGAAAAGTAAATCATTCAGTGAAGCATATCGATATTTTTTAGAAAAACTGCCCGTTAAAAATTATTTATATATATTTCCTATATAAACTAATATGGAATCATTCATATTTTATTGAAAAGCAGAAATTACCAGTATTTAAATTAATCGAAGTTTCCTATATTTGATATATAACCTGAAATCCATCTTGTACTCAGCCAGCATGAGGAAAGTTGGGACTGTGACCAAGTCCTACCAAGGGGTTCCTCATTTTACTACTGTATGAGTGATCAGGTGTACCATCCATGTCTGTACCTCTGCAACATCCCATGCAAAATGGAGATAATGGCACTTTCCTACTAAACTGGCATACTGCAATTAGAAATTCATTAAAAATTATGAAGTTTGCAGACAAAGGATCTGAAAGTGCTATAAAAAAAAATACACTCACACCTGTCTGATTGCATAAACAGGAACAGTCATAGGGCTGCGAAGAGAGAAACTCCTAGAACTCGAGCTCCCCAGAATGCTGTGCATGCACGTACAAAACCCTCTCATTGTCTCAAAATCTGGATTGTAAAACCTGGGCTCTGCCCCTTCAGGGAAGCTGAGCCAACGCTATCGAGAAAGGACCTGTACTTCATGTCATGCCAGAAGCAACGATGAACAGATTTCAAAAGAGAGCTGAGTGGTTTCTCAGTCCTCTTTCCTTCTTTATTTTTCTTTTGAAAATCAGATCATCAATTTTGGTGCCCAACTCTGGGCAGTTACCTGCATTTTAAATGTGTCCTTTTTTTCTCTTTCTCTATTTGCTATGGTCATTACAACAAACATAAGATGTGAGCCCTGACTTTAACAATCTATCTGATAATCATAAGCAAAAACAGACAAAACCAGTTCATCTGATTTTGCTTTAAACCCTGTGCTGACCATTCTTTTCTGAAAGACAGTGTATGCTGAAGGTTTCAGGAGATGAAAATAAAAGCTCAGAAGAGGAGTCCACTCACAGGGATTACACTGCCCCATATTCCAGCAAAGAACCTGTGAAATCTAAAGCTCATATTCCTCGGGATTTGAACAAGACTAATTTCAGTACCACTTTAAATAATTCAAGGCAAAAGGAACATAAACAGTCTATGCTTCCATCTTTTGTACGTGGCAAGCAATTTTCATTAGCATTTCATAAGTATTTTCCTTTTCTTCCATTTTTTTTATAATTTTTTATTTTAAAAATATTAAGCGAGCAGTCTCGGAAAGAAAAGTAAAATCAAAGATACTAGATTAAGATGCTAGACAAGAACTTATTTAGGAAAAGAATTTTATGGACCTTTCAAAGTATAGGGACCCAGGGAAAGCCCTCAGGCCAATACTAACAGAACATCCAATTTCATGCTCCAAATAATTTTACACTCTTTATATAGGCACAGCAATGCACAAGCCAGGAAATTCAGCAGACCTGTAAACATTTCTGATGTCTAACAATAAGAAAGGTGTATATAGTACCATTATACATCTTATGACAATAGCAAGAACAACTCCCACTAGGAAGTGGGAGGTCAGAAATGTGATTTGATCTGTAACAAGTATCAGTCTGTATTCATACACATAGATGGAGAAGTTTGGAAGTAGCATGTGTAATGTCTTCCGTGAGGACAAATGAAAAAGCTGAAGCAGAAAGACACAGTATGTGCAAATGTGGGTAAGATTTTATTCTTTCAAAGTCTATACTTTAACAGCTTTTGGTTGAAATACTGATGAATTTATGACCACGTGACCTGGTAAAATTAACTGGTCTTTCATTTTTATGTAAGGGAATATATCAGAAATTTTTCAGTTGTGTAGATTAAGACACTTGGAGACATTATCTAGCACCTATACAGCATTTCATATATATGCCACACAAATTTGATAATATGAACAAACCAAAAAAGACAAAAAGTTGTGGTAGGTGTTCAAGAAAGCACTTCTGCACACAGATTCATCATAGACTTCAGTAGGAATGAAGCTCATATTTTGAATTAAGATGATGTTCTGAATCAGGACTGCTAAGAGTCCGGTGTGTAAGCATGTAACAGATCCCTAATATCAACCCAGCAACAAATACAAATAGGAAATGGGGACTGAGAGTGCTTAATTCAGCATTCATCTCTGCTGGCTCAGGAAGGCACATGAGCCTTTTCTCTGCCTGCCACTTGGTGCATGTAGACCAGCTCCAGTGTGGAATCACCTGGCTTTCCATGGGCTGCTCTGCACCAACATGTATGCTGTTAGGAGTACTTGGATAATCTGAACTATGATCAAAACCCTGCACAATCTACAGCACCCACAGTCAAACTCTGTGTGAATTTGTCTGTTTTTGTAACACTTCATGCTGCAAACTGAAAATTTCAAGGCAGTTTCATCCATATTAAAATTATGAAAGACAACTTATAATGATGCCAACATTAGCAAGGCAATTGAGACCATTATAACCAAAGACCCAAACAGGCTGCAGCATTTCAGTTAGGATTTTCAAGATTACCCTCACATCCAGAAACTTTGAAAAATCTGTAAAAAACTAAAATTCTAGCTTCTGGACTCCCACTTTTCTCCACAAGATTGTTTTGTAGGAACTTCCCTGGTCAAGAATGCATGATGTTCTGTCCATTGCAATGTCTGCTGCAAAATCAATTGATTATGTGCTGTTAACACAATGCGATGTCTTTCTTTCCTTTTGGAAATAAATTGTTCTTTATGTACATTTACATAACCAAGACCGAAAGAAATTAAGGACAGAACAACAGCATCTGCAGCGATGACGGTGTAAAGCAATCTGAAATAGTGCAGTGAAAGATAAGGCAGGAAACCACCAGCCCTCTTTAGGCTGACAGGGCCAAAGAAAACCTTTACAAAGATTAGTAAACTCCCAAGAAATTAAGGAATATAGTGATCAGGGAATGGAACTCCCTAACCAGGACATAATGTGTTTCTGTTAAGGGATGAGTAGCCAATTCTCTAGGTCCACAGCAGATGGTATAAAAGACAATTGAATTAAAGGCTATCAATTCATTTTGGCAGATGTCTGGGGCAGATAGCTGCCCCAAAGGAGTATGGTTCTCTGATGAATGGAAATGGAACTTTTACAGAAGCATTCTCCAAAGAATGCAAGAAACGGTACTGAGGTCCCCAATATCTCCTACACTGAGCTGACATCCCCCCTGCTCAAATCCCCCATCACTAGTGATTGGGAAACTGGCTGTAGTGGAGAAGCTGTCTCTGCAGAGGTGAGTGGCTGATGGCTTAGTGGGATCCCACTGCATTTGGTATCATGAGGAACTTCTCAAATTAGACCAATGACAATCTATTTGACCATGGCTTTCTCCCTGTGAACAAGGGTTTACATTACATGAGGAATGTGGGCCTCCTGCCAGAGCATCTGCTCTCCAGCCAGGAGCCCAGGTGGTTTTACTTGTGCAAAGGTACACAATGCTAAAATGGCTTAATCACCAAGCATGTTTTGTCTTTCAGCTTCAAGTTATTGGCAGTTGCTAATGAAAGTCATCTTTTACCTCATCAATGTTAATGAGCTTTGGCACTACGCTACCAAACGCGGTTGTAAAAATTCTACTTCTGCAGCTAGCTGTGTTATGGCTTGTTCAGGGGCCTCTCTTTCTTACTTTGCTGTACCCTGTAGTCACATCCTTTTTGGCTATGAGTCATTACAGTTAATCAGCCATATGGTCAAACTCCCATTTCAGTATAAATCAACTTCTGTTTAGATTTGAGTGGCTTAACCATGGGAGGGTTCCCATTGTCTTGTTAAGTTTCTGCCTTTGGACCTTAGGGGACAAAACTGAGAGATCAATGTTGGTGTTTACCCATTAGTCAGCCTGAAGTTTCACTTACTTACTCTTCATGTGCTAGTTTGGCAGAGAGATAGAGATATCACATAAAGTAAATAAAACCCACTGCAATCCACCACCTCACTAGGAAGGGGCAGAAGAATTATTTGAACGCTTAAAAGTTACAAAACTGTTGTTAAATGTGGTCTCTAGCAGTAACTTTGTCCAACAAAATGTCTTCATGTATTCCTTCCCAGGCTCTGCATTAATGCTGACGCAACAGCTTATGATGCAGTGCTGACACATTAATGGGCTAAGAGAGGGGTTTGGGGCTAGCTGCAGGTCCTGCAGGGCTGCACTGCTTTTTGCACATGCACCAGACAATGCTACTCTCTGCTGGGAAGCTTAAAATTGCAAAAGCCACATGCGATCGGCTACTTCTTGCCTTTTTTTTGCCTCCCCCCCGCCTCACCCCCCCCCAAATGGTTAGAAGTTCCTGATTCTCTGCTTCTTCTGAAGCATTTTCAGCAGCCTACCTCTAAACTGCAATGGTCCCGTGTTCCAGGGGCTGATCCCTTCCTGCCTGGCTCAGTTCATTATCTTATCATGCATCTGCCTATGTCACGTTCCAGGAAACTGGTCCATGACTTTGCTGAGGCCTCCACATCACAAATATCCCCATCTAAAAGATGTGTTCAGTCTCCATAGCCTAGACACTGACCCGTTTTTACACCAGTTTTACTATGAACTTGCAGTTGCTTCAGAAATGCCATCTAGGTTGCCTATTTTGGGATGCCTTGACAATTTGCTATCTCCCCACCAACTTGATCAGAAATTCTGAGATTCAGGGGTGACAAGATCAAAGAGATTGGTTTAGCCTTCTAGAGAGATAGTAATTTAGATTTGCTTGCCCATCAAGCCTGTGACATGTGACCATGGCACTATGTTTTTCTTCCTAGTCTTGACCAGATTTCACTGGGGGAATACTGTTTGACTTCAGGTAAACTAGCAAGCTTAATGAAAACTTATGTTTCTTTTCAGATGATAACCTACTCATTTCAGAGGAATTTCTAAAATAGACCCAGTCAGCCCCATTTAATAGTTTATTGCTAAAGATAAATAAAAAATTAAGTTCCTACCATTATTCCTACCAAACACAAGAATAAAAAGAAAATGTTCATTTCCACCTAGTCTATAGTTTCATCTGAAATGTATACATGTTCCAGAAATGGAAAACAGTTGAATTTTTTTAATAATTTAAAGCTGCATATTTAACAGTTTTTGAACAAGGATAAGAACAGACACAGGAACTAACAGCAAATAATGATTGTAGATGTACAAGAAAAGTTGCGTTAGCTACAAAATATAAGAAGGTACTCATGTTCACCTTCAAAACTAACATGGCAGACAAGTAGCCAGAGCTAGTTTTTGCTCCTCCTCTGACACCACCAGGAAGAGACTGAGTTGCATCAGCAGATCTAGCTCACAAGGCACACATTCAACTGTACACAGTATAAGTGAAAACAAGCATAACTTTTCAAGCATTTTTGTGTTTTAACAGTGTTTGGAACTAGTGGACTACTTTCAATTTCCTGGTAAATGGCAGCCTGCAAGAACTATATGGTGTCACAGGATGTGGGTGCCTTAATTTTATCTCCATTTCGCAGAGCACTGCTCTGTACTTAGCAAACCAGCTCTCAGCTTGCATTGTAAGCAAGCGCCTTCCCATTCCCATGGCAAGGCGGCCTGTCCACCTGCAAATGTGTAAACTTCCTCACTGAGGTAAGGTGAAATGTAACAATGTACAAAAATATTAACACTTCAGCCTACATCGTTTGCAAACATAGAATTTTGCAAAACTAATCTACCAGAAAGTGTAGTTGCCCTAATGACTTACCTTTCATTTTTAGCATGCTGCTTTAGCTACAAAGCACTACACAAGCAGCCTCTACAATGACACAAACCTCATGGTACATCACAGTATGAGACAGTTATTATCTGTCTGTTCGTACTTTACCTTCCATGAGCATTACACTGTACACAGAAAATCCAGTGACTGTCCTGGATTAGGATGATCTGAGTTGCCCAGTACAAACATCCAAATACTTTTTCCTTTTATAGTTCTGCTATTGCTATTTCAAGTATTCTTTAATTACTGAAGGTTCATTGCTCTAAAGTCCAAAGAGCCACCCTTAAAAAGATGATTACTGTAGTACACTGACTACCTCCACCATAGCAACTGATGCTTGGGGAGTTGGTTTTTATTTTTACTGTACGTTCATACTCATAAGTCCTTCAAGAGATTTTGGGTAAATCCCACATCATTCAGCTCTGAAGCTCACTTCCTAAAGACAACATTCACAAGCTTTATGCAGAGTTCTTTCCTAAAACAAAATCTAGCATCAAAAAACAACAAAAAAAGGAACGGATCGCATTTCTTCTCTTCCCCACTGCTCACAGAAGCAAACACCCTGTGCTATTACACTACTGTGTCCCCTTTCCCACACCACTAATAGATTGTAGTCAACTCTGGTTTCTAACATTGCCTTATACTTTCAAGCAGGAACAGGAATGTCTCTAGGGCCGACTGCATGAAGACTTTGTCAAAAGGCAGCTTTAGTCTTCTGTTTGCTTGCTCCTATTACTTTTTAACAATCTAGCAGACCCACTGAGTTTTTCACAGCTTTTCTCATACATTGGAATAATTTGTTAATTTATTATGGTTTATGTTATTTCCTGAATTAATTTCTTCTTCATTTTGGTAAAAATTACTTTGAATTTTACCTACAGCAGTTGGTATTATCTTTAGTTAGCATCACTTCAGATGGATTTCCAGCTTCAGAAGAACACCTCTAGTACCTAAACAAACACTCATAACCCAGCTTTTATTTTTTCCTCTGGCTTTACTGCTCCCTCTCCACTTAGGCTCAGGCACACACACTTGCACAGCATGTTAACATAATTTCCTTGCAGGTTCTAGGATTTCAGGGGGGGGGTTATGTTTTCTTTCTGTTCATTCTAAAATGCTTTCTCCTGGAGCTAACTTTCAAACAACACTTGTCCCAGAGAACATTAGTGCTCATATTCTGCAGAAACAGCACTGGGGATTTTAGAGGAGATGTAATTTTTACTCTGTTTAAATTATACTTAGAAGATAGCATATTTATTTGCAAGACATTACATTTATGTAACATCCTCACATCTTGTCATGGTTTAACCCCAGCCAGCAACTAAGCACCACGCAGCCACTCACTCA
The DNA here is from genome assembly GCF_026419915.1 of Harpia harpyja. Taxonomy (NCBI): domain Eukaryota; kingdom Metazoa; phylum Chordata; class Aves; order Accipitriformes; family Accipitridae; genus Harpia; species Harpia harpyja. Next base: position 20,668,980 of record NC_068950.1, on the reverse strand, counting down.
CTTCCTCTCCCACCCCGTGGGGTGGAGGAGAAAATTGGGAAAAGAAGTAAAACTCATGGGTTGAGATAAGAACAGTTTAATAGAACAGAAAGGAAGAAACTAATAATGATAATGATAACACTAATAAAATGACAGCAGTAATAATAAAAGGATTGGAATATACAAATGATGCACAGGCCGATCGATGGCCAGCTAGTCCCCCAGCAGCGATCCCCCAACCCCACTCCCCCCACTTTATATACTAGATGTGACGTCACATGGTATGGAATACCCCGTTGGCCAGTTTGGGTCAGCTGCCCTGGCTGTGTCCCCTCCCAACTTCTTGTGCCCCTCCAGCCTTCTTGCTGGCTGGGCATGAGAAGCTGGAAAATCCTTGACTTTAGACTAAACATTACTTAGCAACAACTGAAAACATCAGTGTGTTATCAACATTACTCTCATACCCAACCGAAAAACATAGCACTATACCAGCTACTAGGAAGACAATTAACTCTATCCCAGCTGAAACCAGGACACATCTCTCACTTTCTAATACCAAGTGGGCATAGATTTATATAACACTAACTCTAAATACCTAGTTATAAGACAAAACTCTTCATGGTAAATCTCTACAACGGCCTTAAACTGTGCAAGGAGTACTTTGATTAGGTATACTGGCAGCTTGACACAACTGCGTGAATTAACTTTGTTTCTTTGTATGCCCCTTTTCCAGTCTAACTTAGTGGTATTTGCAGTGAGAGTCAAGAATGTGTGCCTTGGCCTCACAAAGAAGAATACAAACTCAATTACTCTGCACTTCCAAAGCACTGGGAATGAAATGGAGAAGGATTTTTCAGACCAGCTTTAAAATTGACAGAGGTAAAACAAATAACCATATCTGCATATTGTTACCTGTGCTTTTCTTAATGTAGAATATATTATCCGTAAAAAAATGTCCATTACAACATGACATTAAAGTAAGTCCATATTTAGATAAAAAGTGGTGACTCACTGCAATGAGAACAATGCAATCACTCGAAAAATTATACATTGCCTAACAGGTTTGGACACAGTATAATAAGAGGCATCCAAGTGGCCTCAGGTTTCATCCTTAATGCATCAATAGAAATGGATGATTATCTCTATACCAACAAACTTGAAAACACTTCCAAGATTACAGGTCCAGATCAAGCATACCAGAACACCAAAGGGGAAGTAACTCTATCTGCCATACTCTGGTTGCTACATGAAGGAAGCCTAAATCTGTAGGAGGGAAGGGAGCAGCAAAATGTGTCAGGATGTCCCCCTGGACAGTCAGAGGGCCAAGGCTGCAAGGGGCAGCTTAGAGCCTATTATTACCTGCAGAAGAGATCCAGTCAAAGATGTTTACACCTGGGCATTTCACATCATATTTCTTATCTACATTATAATTTTTTAAGGATTTTTTTTTATTTCATAGCTTGCCTTATTAAGCTTTTGAAAAAAATTCCTATCAATACAAACATTTTCTTTAGTTTAAATAAAAACAACCCCAACAAATAATTCTTTCTGTCTACTTAACAGAATTACAAGAATTAGAGAATAGCAAAAAATTGATTGATTTCAATACAGTTGCCCTGATAGACAGATCATAGGTGCCATTGAAAATAAGAGTTCCTACCCTGGATTAAAGATATATTTATATAAGGAAATACAGAAAGTTCATTCTGATTAATTATTAGTCTGCTGACAGCACAAAGCTAGTGCAATGGACCTGGATGAGTCCTTGAAATGCCTCTGGCCTTGTAAGCCAAGAAAGTGGCAGGCATTAGGTTTTGCAGATGAACAACCCTTGCATCCCCAGAGAATAATTTGAATCCCCCCCAGATCTGGAGAGTCTGTACTGTATGATGTCAAAAGCAATATTAAAAACATGCACCAGTAAGATTGTAAACACAGGACACCTAAATAATATTAAGTCTAATTATTTTTAGCAAAGAGTCATCAAAGAACTGAAATTCAGAAAGCATTTTGGATAACAACAGTAGGCATATGAAAAGCGAGTGTACCATAAAGATAATGAGCAGAGAGACCAAGCTAGGATCTATTTGCAGTCGAACTGGTTTCTTCTTCAGCAACTGCATAATGAACCTTCTAGATGGAATCTGTGGACAAGAAACCAACATCCAACACTTCAAATACTCAGCATCACACACTGTCAGTCATTCCCAGTGTTCTTCATTATGAGTGAAATCTCCTGTCTCAGTATGAGAAGAACTCATAGGGATTTGGTTTTGAGTTTGTTTTTGAGCTAAAAGCTTTGAAGCACTTTTTGTTCTGAAACGTGGCATTACAATGAATTTCGTGACAGATCATTTCCCTAATGATCACATTTCCTGTAGTGGGACTTCTCATCTGCCTCTATGACTGCACCAACACTGCAACCACATGCACTCTGCAACACCTTCCACCTCCAGTGAAAACGCTATTATATGTGCACAGATCGAAACAGGACTCAAAGAGATGTGTCACTCTGACCTAAGACATAGATTGGGAGTCTGCATCACCAGCACAGCTGAACTGTTTGGATTTTGGGTTTGGATTTCTTTTACAAGGAGAGTAGGTGGTAACTTTTATAGAAATCTGCCTCACTAAGACCTATTGTTGTACCCCTGATCATGTTAATTCTCATTTGCATTTGCCTCCTGCAGTACCACAATAATTCCAGATCATAAAATTAAATGCAGCTGCTAAAGGTACTGACCCCTGCTGAAAAATTACTAGTGCATTATTGTTATTTCCCTGCTCCTGATTTACTCTTGCTCATGCTCTAGAACAACTGAAAGGTGTCACCCTTTGATCTCACCCAATTGTCCAAGCAACCCTTCTATTTGTGCTTCAGTTTGATATCCCTGCCTGGAAGTAGGCAGAAATTTTCTTTTGAAGCTGACAGCAATCTTCTCCCAGGAAGAAGGATTAATACCCTCATGTCTTCCTCCACTAGTCTTTGCTGAATATCAGATTAAGTTCTCATGTCCACCCTTTGCTAGGGTGACAAGTACTTTATGCAGAAGGTTAATCCAGGTTTTCTGCAACTAGCTGAGGTGATATACAGGCCTCCTACCACTTTGCCAATTGACTGACAGGATTCATTAAATGAATCGTTTATTTTGCACAATAATCAATGTTACACTCTCCTCTTGTTTTGCATTGTTCAATATGACTTTTTGCTTGAGTTTGCTACAAAATATGTGACCTCCTTTACAAAATAACAGTCACAAACAAACAAAAGTTTGAATTCAGAAATGCTCCTTCTTGTGTCTTCATTTCCCCTCCTTTTTTTGCTTCTTACTCAGCAAAAGTTCCAGAGTATTTCTTTTTGTCCAACAACTTTCCAGGTGGCCTTTTAGAAATCAGCTCTCTGGATCTGGTTCCATTTAAGCTGGGAATAATGACTTTTCTTTGCCTAAGTGTTTTGAGCTATGTGTAACAGCAAGATATGTACGAAGGTGCATTGAAGTCCATTTATGAAGCAGAAATATTTTATATCAGTTCTACAAGGTGACAATTTGCTATAATGAACAGGTGTCCCAAGGCTCTTTTCTTTTGCATTTCCTTTAATACCTGATGTTTAGCAGTACTTACTAAAACTAATACGTGGTCTGATTTCTGCAAATACATACTTTTCCATCTAATGACACAAATATTTTGCAAGGTAACATTGTAAAGAAAAACGTTCCATGTTTTTTTAAGGAAATTACATTTCTTTGTCTCACCTAGAAGATAAAAATGACAGTCCCTGACATTACGTTTCACTCAAAACCACTTATATGTGTATGAAATAATCCAGGTTCAGGTACATTCCTGAATGCAGAAATCTATTCTAAACCCTTTGGCATTTAGGAAGGGTTTCTTCTTACATACATTTCTACTTACATACATAAAACCACACACTATAAAGAACTGTTATCCCATTAATGGTTTGGGAATCCTGAATAGTGGCTATATGGTGGCTAATGGTTCAAGCCTTGTGTGTCTAGCCTGATAGTGATGTATTTTACTTTCACTATGAAGAATCCCACTGAAGTTGGCTCAAATTTAAACTAGTGAATGACAATTTGCTTTCTTAAAGGCACAGATTTAAATAAGTAAAATTAGTAAAATCTTAGTAACATTTATTTTAAAGACAAGCTATTTTTTCTCAGGCGAAACTTTCACAAACATAGTTTGAAAGCTTCTCCAGGTAAGAATTTTCTGAAGGGACACTATAATCATTTCAGTAGTGCAGCTCTAACCATTATTAAGATATGAATGAAATGCCTTCCTGACTGGAAAAAGAATGTATTTTTCTTCGTTAGACATTGCTTCTTCCCCTCTGCCTTTATTCTGCACAATATGCTTACTCTCTAGAGAAGAGAGACATTTTCAGTGACTTCTCTGAGCAAGAATTCCTCCCACCTCCCCTTTAAGAATAGCCTTTAATCTTTGTTATAAATGGAAGAATGATTGATAGTATTCTGCCTACACTTCCTGGAAACTCAGCCTAGGCCTGTGTGTATGCTTTTATCAAAATATCCATCAAAGGTCAGGTAATTTTCCATACTCATCTAGAGACAAAGATGCTACCTATCTTGATGAATCAGTTGAAGAGTGTTAGTGCTTCTCCCTCAAAATGAATCAGATACAATCACTAAGAAAATGAAGGACATTATTTCCATGACTATAAGTGTGCTCAGAATTACAATCTTATCCGATTCCACAGCTTCTTCCACTGTGGGCCCCCAATCCACCTCTTCCCTGGTGTTGGAGCCAGTGACAGGAGACAAGGGACCAAGCAGCAAATCAGTCTGTAGTGGCTAACTAGTCAGCAGAGCCAAGCTCTGCACTAGTTCTGGTGGCTATCAGAAAGTATGAGGTCAATTAGGGAGCACAGGACACAAAGTGCTATTTTTAAAAAAGAAAAAAAAAAGAAGAAAAAAAAAAAAAGGCCGCCTTCATGCTACCGCTGAAGAAATGCTGGAGATAAGCCATTAAGTGTTCGTCCTCTTTAGACTAACGTAAAATGGTGATCGTGCCTTCAGTAATTTTTTACTCCTTACACAGGAAAGAAATCCCCTGATTTACTGGAAAAAAAACATGCTGTTTGTTTTAGCATCAGGACTGCAGTTACTACTACAAGTTATCAATATGTCAGCACATTCATTGTAAGCCATTGCAAAGGGCAAAATTTCCAAAACATAAAAGGCATTTAGGAGCCTAAGTGATCCTCAAGAAATCCACTATACCAATAACAACAACAACAACAACAAAATGTCAGCTTCTCCAGCAACAATACAAAGAAACTTGACTGAAATCACTTTATGCTGCAGAGATCCTAATGTGACTGACAGAGATCAAAATATTTTAATTTATTATTTAATTCTTATCTTGGCATTACAGCAGTTACACACAATTTGCTTGACATCTTAACTTAGAAAGACTTGAAATAGTCAACAAATCAGTTTTCTTTTTTCTCCTTAAACATCTCCTGAGCAAAGATATCAAATGTTTCTATACAATATTTTGCACTTAAATTTCCTACCAACATCCACTTTGCAAGTATTGGTGCTGATTAAGGATACAAAAATAAAGGCTACAGCTCAAAACAGATACAATGTGATGGTTTTTCAGTAGGATCTTTCCCCTACTTCCATTTCTGTTCTATGCTCCATTAAATGGTAATTATACTGCCCTTCATCCAAACTGAAACTTAACATGTCTTGAAAATTGTAATTCCGCATTTCCTGACATCACACAGATCTAGTGGAGATTGTTATAAACGTTATCAATATTCATGTGATCTACTTTAAATGTGGCATCTGCCTTAAAACATTTCACTTTTTGCAAGAAGCAGGAATGCCTCATAAAACAACGTTTAAAGCCCTTTGTCAAATAAATAACATCAACAAATGCAATGTCCATTTTGATACCAATAATTGAAAACAATACAAAAGTAATGATAACACTAACATGATACAAGTCACTTCCATGGTCACAAATACAATAGAAACAACTGTAGTCCTCAGAAATATGTAGGAAAGACAGCTACCAATGGGTTGCCCTTGGTCAAGAGGTGCAAGAATGTGGCAGGTTTGGCACTACACTACTGCAAAGAACTGAATGTTTAACTAGACCTCACCAGGTGTTTTAACAAAACAAAACAAAGCAAAACAAAACAAAACCCAAACCCCAAACAAACAAACAAAAAAATCCCCCACATCAACACACAACAAACCAGAATTTCTGTATGAGTTCTTCAATTCTGTTCCAAATATTGGAAGAGTAGCTATGAAAAAGCTTAATTTGCTTCGTTTACAACATCGCCAGAACTTCAGCACAGATTTACACCCTGGAAAGTCACAGATACATATGACTTTCACCATGTACAATGACTATTTTATAATAAAATCATACACTCATAAGATGTTCCAAAAGACATTGTCTGGGGAGCAAAGGTAATTATTCAGGAGTTTGCAGATGTCAATTTGTATTGCCAGTGCAAAGCCCTAGTTCTTTTCCTTTCCTGACACTTACAAACATTCACCGAGATCTTTCATTCTGTGATCGCAGACTGCTGTTTTGGTGCAGCACAGAAATGCTCCAGTGCAAGCAGTGAAGATACTTTTTGCCTGCAGAGCTAATTCTGTGCATGAGCCATGGAGTTAGTGAGGCAAGTGACCACAAAAAACAAAAAACATCTCGCAGCTATGTAGTAAAATGCTGGTTTAGGTAACCGGATTATATTCCAGCTTTTGTCACAGAATTCTTGTATGATGCTACAAAATCTACTTATACTAAATTTTCCGTACAGCAGTCATTAATAATTAGTCTGCATTTAACAGGTTCTTATCTTAATTATACTAATCTGATTCGCAGAAGTGGTGACCTTTCAAAACTGCGAATTAACTGAAGTAATGGGTGCTTTAAAGAGTATGGTGCTCGTCTCAGGTTAACTTTTCTGAATCAATAGATTGATTTTCTCTTTGCATCATTTTTTCATCACAAATATGAAAATCCATATGTGCGTACCACTTAGCTACAGAAGATGAGCACCATCATCAAAAAGCTTAAGAAAAAACCTAATATTTCTAGCTGCAGAAAGTTTTGAATAGTAATTCCATAAATGCGGCCTGAACTATACATTGAGCAACACAGACATAATAATACACTGAATATATTTTCATTTCTACACAGAGAATGAACTCTCTTAAACCAGTTTCATCATCCTTCCTCTGATGCTTTGGAGTAGCAATAGCTGTACCATCGCTCCTTGTCCCACAATATTGATCTCCCCTCATTTGGCTTCACATCTGTTCAGAACTTCTTTCTGAATGTTAATTCTTATAACTACAGAAAATTTCACTAAAAAGATACCAATTGCATCCACTAACACTGTAAAGATCTGACATCAGCCATAAATTAGACGATTTATCACTGTACCAATCATTGCAGTGCTTTTCAAAGACTACCATAAAGTTCTGAAGTGATTTTTTAAAAATTATGTAAGGTTACATACCTGTTTCCTGCTACCTATGGTTGCTCATTGCCACAAGGACAAGCTGACATAACAGAGAGAGCTCAGATTTTACAGAAAGACAATATTATTAAACAGTTATTACACATTCATTCAAGACTCTACTCACAGGTCTATCTTATAATCAACTACTGTAATAGCAAACACAGCCATTCCAAATCCTTAGCTTTTCACAACAAAATCTTTTCACAACAAAATCTTTTCACTCAAACTTGCAGCCATCTAGAACCCAAAAGTCCTTATGACCCTGAAATCCAACTCAGCAAATGAATCACAACTAATTCCATAAAAAAAAAAAATCACCTCTGTAGAGTTCAATAAATATTTTAAAAAATATTCTATCCTGTAATATGAATCCAGGTCACACTGGAATTAATTGCAGGCAATTCCCAGAGCTTGTGTCTACAGAGTTCACCACCTGATATTCAGGAAACATGATGTCATCCTCTGCAACCTTGAAGATAAGTTCTGTATTTTTTTCTCATTGCTTTTTTCAAGAGAAAAGAGTTATAGCGTGATTTTTTTTCCAATCTAAATAAATCTATTAGGTTAATTACAGGTCAAAATTAATTTATTATTGTTATTACTATTTTTGAACACTTAGATATGAGAATGCTGAACACAATATATAAATTTTCTGAACTGAACTGAATGTGGTCCCTCTCTTTCATATACAGATGCTGTTCACATTTGCTCATCTCCTGCAGATAGAGTATCTGCTACAAGAATTGTGAATCAGAGGGGTGAGATTATATGCACTCCCACACAAGAGAGTGAATGCGTGTGTGTGTGTGTGTGTGTTTGTAACACATCATCTACATATTCTGTTCTTTGTTTACCATATTTCACTCACTGGTGAGAGAATTCAATAAGTTAATGAAAGGATTAAACAGCTGGAGAAAATAATCATTGCAAATAAATATAGTGCCTTTGTTTGTGACCTGATTTTTTATTGTTTCTATAGAGCAAGAGAGGAGCTTTGGAGCACCGTAAGTTTTTACCTGCAGCAGTTTTATCCTTAAGAGTTATCTTCCAGGAATGCATGCATCTGTTGTTGTCATGTAAAGAAGTTGTAAGAGCACAATGTGAGACCTGCAATACATGGACCTGTGTAGGAGAGTTTATTTTGGAACCAGGGAGTAATTTATTCCGTTGTATGCTGTTTTGAATAAGGCGTGTATGTCTCTTTCTCAGAAAAGGAAATAAATAGCACAGGGGATTATGCAAACTCTTTGGCTGGGCACATACACTACTATTACTTTTTCCCTTACCTGTCTTTCCTCTTGCCTCTATACCTTTCCTTTTTAAGAAATATCCATGCTGTCTAAAATCAGATCATAAACCCTTTGAGGACAAGATCATATTTCATCCTACATTTGTACAGCAACTAACCCAACAAGAATACTTGATCATGACTGTGGCCATTAACCCTACTGTACACACAGGTCAGACAGTCACACACACACAGGAGCAGCTCCTTCCTGACTTTTCAAGTGTTCAGTATTCATAACTTCAGAAAAAGTTTCAGATAAGATTAACTTGCAGCTGCACAGTCCAAATTTTCACATCATCTCAATGACCAACACTTGGAGGTCTTCCGAAAATCTGATCATTTTCTTCTGCGAAAAAACAGTTCTCAAGTGGTTTGGAGCTTACAGTCAAAACTGGGGGTGTCTCCTCCAAACAGCTTTCTCAGGGCAGCTAACAGGAAAGCAGAACTTTAAGTTTGAAGACCCCCAGTAGGTTTAAAAAAAAAAAAAAAAGTGGACTTTATTTTCCTGTTCTAATATAAAGCCAAAGAAAATTCAACAAAATGCAGTAAAATAACCCACAAAGATAAATCCTTTAAGACACCTGAAAGCCTTTTCAGACTTTCCACTGACGTCACACTGAGGTGAGACTTAGGTGAGCAGCAATTCTGTTGCTCAGAAGAGAGCATCAGAGAGCAACAGAGAGCATCAACTGCGGACACAGCAGCTGAAAATGGCATATCTGACATGCTCTTTGTTATTAAAATGTCTTCTTTGCTCAGTGAAAAGTGTTTTTTAGAAGCTGTGGTTTGCAAGCAATCTTTCCCTTGCCATTTAAGGCACACTCCTGCAATGATGACACACTTGTTCACATCTCTGGAGTACAATCACTTCCACTTTGTAAATGGCTCTCTTCCCAACATTAACACAAAAACTTAAACCAGCTACCGCGCCAAACACTTGCCTGTTTATTCAGGGTGGTGCAAAACTGCATATTAGCAGGCTCTTAAGCATGGCATTAATCACTGCAGGAACACAAATGCAGCTGTCGCTTTTTTATTAGCTTTTGGAATAATCTGATCCTCAAATCTTGGAATTTTTGTGGGACCTTTATTCCTGAACTATTCTATGATTTCTAATGAACTTAATACAACCTGTGTTGATTCAAAAGGCATCTGTAGGCAAGATTTCCATAAACGGTATGCATCTACAAATAGTATCTTACTACATATTAAAACTTACCTATTTTACCACTTCAAACTGGCCAGTCTTCAGAAAAGTATAAAGTGCTAAATTCAGGAGGCCAGACATCACTGGATTTTATGGAAGTTTCATGTCCGAGTATTACAAAACCTTTAAGTATTACAAAACTTTGATCCATTAATATCAAGGATAAATAACTCTGTAGATCTCACATTCATTTCCTTGAACTGTCTCCCTTGTATTCAGCACCATTCCACTGTAAACCTTCTAAACTGTAAGTTGACACCAGGTTAAGCTGTCATTACTCCTAACATTTTCTAATAGTGAGAGTGAGTGTATTGGGCAGCTTTCAGAAACATTTATTTCTAAGTCATTTGATTAGCAGACTGGGACAGCAAAATCAGAAATGCTACTAAGTTGTACTAACACATACTTCTTACCGCTGTTTCATATCTTTCCCTCAAACCTCAACCACATTTCATACTTCAAACACACTAGACTGCAGGTGTGTGGAGGATGTAGAAAAGTCTTTCAGTTCTGTTGAGGCAGCACAGTTGAGCACGGTAGCATTAATGAAACTGCAAACAAGGCCAAGTATTTTCATGTACTTATTGGGCAGTCTCAAGTATCATAAAAGTTATACTTCCACTCATACACACAGATGCATGGCACAGGCATGCATTCACACACATTATTTGGGGATGAGGGAACTTGTATATTGCTTACAAGAGACCTAGGGCAACAATCTCTCACTGCCATCAGGGACCAAGTAAAAAAAAATTACGTGTAATTTTAAAAATACATATTTCATTATCATTTAAATTCTTCTAAGAAAGAGTGACATGAATAAATAAATCCTCCAGATACTCTATCCAAAACTCATTAAAACCAAAAGATTTCTCTACAGTGTATATGCATGTGATTCTGCATTCATTTTAGACATTGGATGTCTACCTCAAGAAGATTAACTAAACTTCTGCAGTAGCAACACTGGTCATCTTTCCTTCAATTATGAGAGCATATGATTTTAAATCATATGTTGACAGAGTCAGATTGTCCTGCATTTCTCTAGAACGGTTGGTTTACATTTATAAATGTTACCACTGAGACTCATAAAACACCTAATTTACTAGACAGGCTCACTGTTGTATTTACCCCTCCCTAAGCATGGAGGATGCTTTGTAACATGAAGCATTTTGCAGCTATGGTCCATTTAGCACACCTTCTCATCTCATCCACAGACACTGGAAGTAAAAAGCTGGCAATCCTGTTCTTGTGTCTCACAAGGACTCATTACCAACTTCAGTTATTTCACCCAACATTGGTTAAAATGGAGACTACAGTTGACATGATCATGTTTTAGAGATTTGCTGAAGTTAAGCACAATATGGGTTGTTCTTACTCAGCATAAAAGTATTGGCTCCACATTGAAAGCACCTGTGCTTTAGGACTGAGAACAAGGTAGAAATTTATGCACAAGACATTTGTTTCATACATTTCATTTTCTTTGCTCAGATACACTATTCAAAATACTCTAATGCACAACCAGTTTCTTCAGATTAATTTGTGGTAGTTTACAGGTTGCAAGAGACAAGCATCCCTCAGTATATTTAAGGAATTATGACTCTACATTTTGCAACAAGGTAAGTGTTACTACCTTCAACTTAACAGATGATGAAACTGAGATGTGGAGAAATGAAAACGACTTAACACTTCATACAATGAGTTTCTGAGACAGCCTAGACTGCAGCTGACTTCTGTCTCTTAGATCTTATTCTAGAAGCTTGACTACGCTCTGCCATTTATCTTACCCTTTTTTCCACCTACATATGTCTTAACTCAGAAGCATCCAGAAACAGTTCAGGGACTCTTAAATATTCCATTCACAGCTTCTGGAATGTATATGATTACCTGGAAAGGCTTTACTAGCTGTATATTTCTGTACCATTTCAGCTGAGGCTCTGTATTGTACATTTCCCTGAGCGTAAAATCTTTCAGCTCATATAGGATGTATATGCTTCATTTAACAAACTATTTCCTTATATGTTGTACAGAAAGCCTCATTGTATGGCTTTATTTTTCCTATTAGACAGCTAGTTTGATTATTTCTCTTTTTGTCAGGAAAAGAATTTATTTCAAAAGGCAATTAAAAATATTGCTCCAAGGAGTCCACATTTTTGCAACGACAAAAAATGTCTTTCATGCACAACAAAAGATACCTCTAGAGCCCTGAGCAGGGTGGTGGCATTATGAGTGAAGAACAGATAGATTGTAAGAGAACTCTTTGAAACTAGAGAATAGAAACCTAAGCAAGCAGGCTAGCTGAGGAGGCACTGACACAGAGGGAATAACTGGAAGAACAGTACTGCAAAGTAGTGGTATAAAAGAAAAGAAGTGGGTCCTGTTAGCTATACAACACTGGATAATATAAGCTGGCACTGAAGTGCTCACAGCTAGTTTCTAAAATCCTGGCACTGAAGGCCCCAAACTGCTTTACCTGAAAGGGAAAGAAACCTGGAGATAGATAAAATGCTGTAACAGTTACTGAAACACCAGTGAACAAGATCTGTTTGCAAGCTTATGGATAGCCTGGAAATATATCAGGACACACAGTACAACAGTCTGAGAGAATAGTAAAGTTGCAGGGAAAAAAAACCTGCTTTTGCAACCGTATCTGTTATTTTAATCTTGATATTTACAGGAGGAAACCAGAATTTTGCCACTTTAAAACTTTATAGCATTTTTTGCACAGAAGTGTTTCAGGGCCTAAACTGAGGTTTGAAGAGAGTAAACTATTCCTCACAAAATTTTTTGGATGTTCTGTACTTCATAAGTTTGCCTGAAAAAAAATAACTTCTTGATTTCTAGTTGTATACAATTAAAGATGAATAAATGTGAACAACAGACATCTCCGCACAATGCAGAAAGCAGCAGGGCTCAGGGACAATCGCTGTCTCCCAGGCAGGGCTGGCAGTCATGGCTCCAGCAGCCAGCTCAAAGGGCATGTCTGTACGAAGCAAGGCACAGACATCCAGTTCTGCCCTATCTAAGCTGTTACATTGCTGTAATGCATATGTTCTTGCTAGGGTTTGAAAGGAGTTCACTCACAGCCACAAAGAGCTGAACTCATGCTAGCAAGCCTTGCCCAGCACATGACACTTCACTACAGTGCCTCTTGTTCCTCTACTGTATCAGGTGCCATCTCTGCAGCCACCCCCATACTGTGCTCCTCTGTGGTCCTCACCCTTGGGGCTGGCAGCATGGGAGGAACAGCCACCCAAACAAAGGGGAACGACAGTGGCAAGACTCAGGTAAAGTCTGTGCTGCAAAACATGGGGCAATGCAGAGATACTTGAGCTAACTCTAAAGGAGGTAGTTGAATGAGTACCATGAGAAGTCAAGCCATGACAGCAGAGAGTTCATTGTGGGTTAATTTGCTCTGCCTTCCTGGTGGGCCAGATGTATGCTTATGAATATTAACTCTTAAAACTAGATCAAGAATGTAAACAGAGGACAGAACATTTTCATGGCCTGCTGTTCTCCTTTCCTTGCTCCCAGCATGGTACAGTATATACCACAATGCAGCTGCACAGCAAAAGAAAACAGGATAATTTTCATGCACTATATACAATGCATTCACAATTTCAGTGTAGAGACTGCCTACTTGTTTAATGCATACACATGCTCCCAGGGAGGTAGGAAGTTCTGCAGACAAGTCACAGGAGTCAGGAAAACAGAACTTGATTCCTGATACTCGGAACATCTTGAAAAGTCACTTCATCCTGTCTCCTCCCCCCACTTCTTCTGCCTTATCTCATTATACATGCAATGTGTCTAACCCACTAAGTGTTCATTTGTTCTTCAGAACTGAAATATAGAAACATAAATTCACCAAATTAAAATTAAAACTAAAGGAAATGGTTCCAACATACCATGCCACCGAGAGCTTGATTTTCTTTAGAACTGGTCTCTGCACAGCAGTTTTGCAGCTTTATTTCTATACTGGTAAAAACATTCTCAGTATGTCAATATACTGATGTGAGTGAATACAGAATGACTAGCAAATGTCTTTTCCATACTATGTGAGAAAGACCCATTAGTCCAGAACCAATGTCTCTTGCCCTATCTGCAGTTACAATCAGTATACCACATGAACAACCCAGCCATTTGCTCATTACGTTTGTGTAGGTCTAGGTGAATGGGTAAAGAAAATTACATGTTTGGTCCAAATCAGTAGCTAATTCTAGTCCAGAAACCACATAGCTATGCTAGTGTGCTGCTGTGCTCCAATTAACAAGTGTCCTGCTGGTGGCTTAGGTACACCACCATAATGAAACCAAATGGTTTCCAGTTTAGAAGTGGCTTGCATCTGGCCAGCCCAGGAAGTGAGTAGGACTGCCTGCGCCTCTGTGCATACACAAACTCTCTCAGTTGATTTTGAATAAAATATTGGAACTGTGCAAGATGTGAAAAGCAGGCAATTTGTTTCAAATTATTAAGAGGCCCCTGAGTGCAGGACTCTGGAGTATGTATTTCAGAAAGCTTTAAGTGCACCACTAAAAAAAAAAGAGTATGGTACAGTCCTAAACAGAACCTGCAGTGGGGCATCCATAAGAGGAAAACATCAGAGGCGGTGCTCTAAAGCCTTCATTCACTTCACTTTCTTCTACCTTAATGACTATCCTCCTGCCAGTGCAATTCCCCTTATTCTTTATCCTACACATAAAATAAGCCGATACTAGTAAGTTTCACTACTTAAAAATTAGGTCTGCCAGACTCTTTCCAGAGGGATACATCAATCTGTGAAAAAGGTTTTCACAGAAAGTCAAAGCCATAGGATGAGCTATACTGACACTGATGTCTGTGCAAAGAAAATGTGACACTACCAGGTGGAAACCTCCACAGCTGTTGGGCATGGAGACTGCATGGCCCCAGATTCCATGTGCCTGCCGAAGCTTCTTGGTACTTTTAACTTGGAAAATAAAAAAGTCACAGTCAAAACTACCAAGCAATTATTTAGTTTCCTGAAATAAAGGAAGTGGTTCAGAAGTGGGTGAAGGCTTTTGAAAGCTGTCAAATTGCTACTGCTTTTGTAGAGGGTGGGGGAGGAACCTGAATTAATGATCTAATGGAAAAAAAAGTGCTTGATCTGCAAGCATTTTTTTTTTTTCCTTTTCTAAATGGAAGCAAAGCTTTTTTTCTGGTTTTTTTTTGGGGGGGGGCTGTGTTGGGTTTGGTGGGCGTTATTGTTTTTTGGGGGGGATGTTTTTTGTTTGGGGTTTTTTGCATAAACAGGCATTGATGTATTGTATCAGGTATGTTAGCATAACTATTTTGATTGGGAAGTCAGCCTAGACATTAAGAAAGTGTTATGTTATCAGTCTTATACTAAATATTTTAAGAAGCACACATCTGGCAACTAAAGGTTTTAGTAAAGCTAGGTATTCCATGTAGGTAGCGATGAAAGACTAACAAATAGTGCACAAAAAACTGATTAAATTTATGGGATATTTCAGCAGTGCAAATGTTTACATGTACAGATGGAACTCCAAGTTTGGTGTTTATTGGTACCATATATTGGTATGTATAGGTACACACAAATACCATTATTCGTCTATTTCTTACCAGGATAACCAGCTGGATACATGCGTTTTATTTGGGGGATTTACATAGTGAAAAGGCCTTTGTGCAGGCTCTAGACATTACCAACTTTTTTATGTTTGTTTTAATGTAGTTTGATGCTCTTAAAAGTGGCTTGGTGATTGCAGGAAATTAGAGATGTTTTATAGGATGTCTCTGCTTGTGGTGGAAGTCAGACAACCTTAAAATTTCTCCTGCTAGGTCATCAAAATCACTAAGAACAATAAGCTCTTGGAGAATAATAATAGTAATAACAAAAGAAGTCCCAGAACCCACCCAACACTTACTAACAAGTGCCTGAAAATTGTTCTTGCCATAAAACCAAAGCATACACCACCTTTTCCAAATGTTGCTCCTCCATTAACAGACTCGTCCCTAGAAGACTGCCCAGTGGCCCATAGCTATGAGGCAGAGTAATCTACACAGCAAAGATGAAGTATAATAGTTCTGTCATCCTGACAGGAGAATCAATCTCTGTGCCAGACTACATGGTGAAAACAAGGTCTGTGAGGTTGAGTACTTGATACTACAGTGTGAGACTGTTAATTGCCTTGTGTAATAGAGAGGAGTTGAAACTTATCATTTCTTTGAGGTTCTTCTGTTTAGTAAAAGTATGTAGAGAGGAGCAGGCTTGAGCTAGACTACTGTCTGTGGACAGAGAAAATAACTATTACTTGAAATAAAATACTGCTACCCCTCTTTCTATGTTCCAGCCCTCTCTGTTAGCTAACACATCGACTGACTGTGGAGGTGGCTGAGAGAGCAGACAGTAACCTGCCCTTTCTGGAGAAAAGGGAGTGGTGGGAAGTCTCAGAAAGACTTATAAAATGGAAAGTAGGACAGCAGATTTAAAAAAAAAAGGGGGGGGGGGGGAGACAGGAAAAGCAAGAGATTTTGTTCTTTTCCTCTACGGTACAGCCTTCATTTGTTTTCTTATAATATCCAACAGCTACCAACCAGATTTATTCAGTGCTACCTCTCTTCAGAGACTTTGAAGGACAAAAGGACTAATGCTCAGGCTTCAAATGCTCTTCTTAGCTGGTTATCAACTAAAGGCAGGTCATTTTCTTGCTTACATCAGTATAAATCTGGAGTTACTATAGTGACATGATGATGGAAGCGTGGATAAATTCAATATATGTGAAAAGAGGTTTCAGCCCTGCATATAATTTGCTGCCATATCAGAATATGTTTCAAGCCACTTTTTAGGATGAACATTAGAGAAAACTTTTGTGTCTGCCATCAACTATTCCAAATTACATTAACTAGCTAAACTGATGAAAGGTACATATACATAGAATGCTGCATGTTCTTTTCAAGAAAATATTTTCTTAAACTTAGATCCTTTTTTGTCTTTATATAAAGTATTACCTCAAAATTAATTGGGTTTTTTGCTACCTACATTATCTGTCACATCTGGCATATTTTGCAAGATCAACCTCTTGGGCTCTATCTTTCTCTTATAAAATTAAAAAAAGTCAAGCAACAAATTCACCTGCAGTGGGGTAATTAGACAATTAAAAATTTTGATGGCTCTTTAGCAAGCAGTTTTTATAAAATAAATAAATAATCTGTATTTTATAAAATAAGTAATTACCCAACTGTAGAGATTAACTTACAATGTTTAGATTTTTTTACTAACCCCACTGCAGTAAAAATCAAAATTTGAGGAACTGTAAGCAGATTCTGAGGTCAGGGAGTGGCTAAAATGGATGGGAAGATTTTTTTCTTTAAGGATTGAAACACAGAAAACAAAGTACTGCATTGTGACATGAAACCAAACATAAAGACTGTATTGAACAGGTTCACATAAGAGATCTAAACATATTCTTTTTCAGATACAACTACAAATCTTTTTTTTTTTTTTAAATGGTTCGTATAACTCTCGCGTATGACCATGCGGAAGACATTTTAGCCTTGTACATTATGCGTCAATCTTCCCGATTTAAGTTCTGACACCACTGCATACGATCGTATTCTAGTTTCTGAACAAAGATGTTATTTCTTCACTTTGCAAAGCTTTTCATTTGTTTTACTTCTACAGAGGACATCCAGGTATCAAAATGAGAGAAAGAAATATCAATTGCTACCTACCTTTGACAAAAGCATCCCGTCTCAGAAATGCAACACCAAATGCTAAGAGTTTAAGCCACAAAAACATGGTTATTTCTGGAAATCAGGCGTATCCTTATGAAACAGCATGTGTCTCTCTCTGAAAAGCAAAATAAGTGTTATCTGTCTGCAAAATAATTTCTCAGCAAAACCTGAACCAAAAAAGAGAATAACTAGGCACATACATTGCACTGCCTGCTTATCTGTGAAGGAGTTGCTTCCTCTGTTACCCCAAACTAACCACTCGCAAACTCACTATGCAGTTTAGTGATGTCAGAGACAATTACTTCTTCAAAAAAAAATTCTTTCAGTTTCCAGGAAGCCAAGAGGGTTTTTCTTAAGTTGCTGCAGTAATGCTCAGCTTCCTTAATTCAAATGAAGTAGATTATTTTCAGCCATTTCTTTCTACTGAGGAGCTAAACAAGACTTAACTTTTCAAAAGGACTGGATTTAACAGTCATTCTTTCTCTTCATATTCACTTTTCTATTGCATACGTTCACTGAGTCCCTTCTGTGTTATGGATGCTTCTTGAGATTTCTGTTGTGAGAAAGAGAAACCCAAACCATCAGTCAACAAAACCCTTATACTGGCAACAAGGCCTTCATAAAAAGATGCATCCTCAAGTGAAGTGACTGCTGATTAATTGAAAACCCTTTAAACATGGGATATATTCCTGAATCCTTCCGCAAGGATGCAGTTCTAGGTATGACAGTAATACACAACAAATGGATAGAGGCAGTCTAATTCTGTTTTCTGTAATGTTCAGTTCCTAATTAGATAGCTCAATGCAATTCTTCACCATGATAGTGCCAGAGGATTGTTATCCTTTCCTGGAGTTGATGCAAGGTACACCAAAGACATTTTCCCTCACTGAATGCACTGAGATAGTACTCAACAACTTGATAACAAATGCCCATTATATAGTAGGTTACAAAAGGAATAGATGTTGGGATTGCTTCTCTTAGTGGAGGTTTCAAAGGTTTTAAAAGAGCCAGCAGAATCCTGTCACAAGACTGATAAAGAAGGGAAGAGAATATATTTGTGCTTATTCTTCATATCATAAGTTCTTTGGAGACTTCCTAAGCATCACACAGGAAAAAGTTGCACAAATTCACATAGTAATTCACAGATGACATGAGTGAATCAAACTCCTCATAAGATTAAACGCAGCTTCTACACATCCAACTTTGAGTCAAGTCTTATAACACAGGCCAAAATCTTAGCTTCCATTAAGCAGTATGTCTCTGTACAAACTGGCTGTAACAATAATTATATTGTAAATGTATTCAGAAGAAAACTGACAGTGATATCAGTCTGACACTCCAGAGACTCCAACTTTGATATATAACAACTTCATCATCCTGGAGTTGTCACAAATTGAATTTGGACTATAGCCATACATTGTCTGCAGCACTAACATCTTAGTCCCTGTTATCCTAGACAAAACCAGGATAGCAGAAGGGATGAAGTGTGCCATCTGATTAATAGAGTGCATGATATCCCGTGGAGAATTTCACATAAAGTCTCTCAACAAGAACCAGGCTCCATTTCTACCTGACCTTCCCCAACAGTTTTATGCAACCTCCATTCAACTTTTCAAGCTGTGCCCCCAGGACAAATTCCTGCACAGTGGACCTTTTCTGGCTGTGTGATATTTACATAGCCTCCATAGCACTTAAATATTGCAACATATCATATATATTATTTAGGGATAACATCACACACTCTAGCCATCATACAGTTCAGGTACAATATTATTACATTCATTTAACAGTTGAGAAACCATAAACCATTAACTGTTAAAATTACTGACCATAGTTACAAATGAATCTCATGGAAGATTTAGAGACTCAAACCACATCTCATAAGTCTCAGTGAAGTGCTGAGAAGAAAAATCTCTCTTTCTGAGAGCAGATCCTTCAATCAGTAAATTATTTCTGTGCACATTTTCTGACAGTGAACCACTGCCCTGTAACTGAGAGAGAACAAACACTTTCACAGAAATTACATAGTATCTTTGATTTCAGATTAGTCTCAGATGTTTTAATATTCCATCTGCTTGCAGTGCATTTGAAATACAAATCTCAGTAGTCTGTCTACCTGACATTTGTCTATATGGACAACTGAGAAAGAAATAAAGAATATCACGGTACTAAAACACTGGCTTTTCAAAGACTCTATTTAAGAAGCCAATATTTTTACTGACAGATGCCAAGTGCATTTTAGTCACTAAGTTCTCAAAACAACTGCAGACCTGGCCTAAGAAGGAGGGAGGAAGGAAGTGTGACAAAAAAGCAAACTCAAGATTTCTCCCCTCATAATAAGCCTTTGAAAGCAGGTAATTATCAACTACATATACAAAGCTAGAAGTTACACAAAACGAAGTTCAGATTTAAGCAAAAAACATAGAATCAGCCAAGGGGAATCAGTATACTCTGCTAGCATTTTAATTAGAAAAACCTAAATGTCGAGGGATATAAAGCTGCGTGTAATTGGAGGACTTCGGAACTGACAGAGCAATCTGAGCTTTACTGATTAATAAAGGGGGCAGTTTAGTTCCTCTCAGCCACAGGGAAGGTCAGGAAATGGTTGCTGTAGACTTGCTGAATGGAAAACATGGTCCATAAAAGCAGTTGCTCCAGAAAAAGAAAGAGAAGATGGTTTGAAGGGGAAATTCCTACAGCCTAGGGCTGGCTGATGGCCAGGATATAAACTCTTCTGTTTCACCCTTTTGTCAAGGAGAGATTGCTTGGTTTTGCTAGCTAAGATCACTGGATTGTGAGCAAGCCAAAGAACAGACTACAAAGTATGGAAA
The DNA here is from genome assembly GCF_026419915.1 of Harpia harpyja. Lineage (NCBI taxonomy): Eukaryota > Metazoa > Chordata > Aves > Accipitriformes > Accipitridae > Harpia > Harpia harpyja. Next base: position 20,648,428 of record NC_068950.1, on the reverse strand, counting down.
TTTCAGTTCTAGTGTGGTTCAGACCTGTGCTGAAAGCAATACTATGAAGATGCTATAGTGGGATTTTACACTTATTGTCTTATATTGAGCTCCATATCACAGAGGTTCAGTCTGCAGCTTTCTATAAATTAATATATTATGGCTACACCAATGTATTTACACCCCATATGTTATCTCCTATTCATGTCTCACACAGAATTAATCACAAATATGTTTAAGACTATTAGAACACATGAAGTCTTTTCCCAAACATAAACTGCAGTCTTCTTCTCAAGGATAAACCCAAAACCCCACTTTTGGGGGATTGGGACGGGATTAATTTACTCTACTTGCAGATTGAGCAACGGGCTATTAAAATAAATCCTTTCTCAGGACACAGCCTTAATTTTTAATCAGCCAAATGATTACGTCAGTATGAAACTATAGCAGTATACTTCCCCTGCGCTGGAAAGAATCAAAGCCAGAACCATCAATTTGTATGATTAAGGATTTCTAAAATGACATTAAAAAATATGTAGATGTTTAAGTTACCCATCTCTTTGGAAGTCTCTCTCTTTTGTGATTTATGAAAAGAGCCAAAATACCCCAAACAAACAAACAACGTAAGAAGCAAATCTTTCATTGTCTGATTCACCTATCGTGCAATACAGTAGATTTGTTAAATTACCATAAATGTCTCCATATTCTGTGCAGTTAAACACCAGCTTAAAGGGCAATTATATCACAACTACAATAAAATTCTGAAAATATGAAATGCCAATAGCAATCAGTTTTCCTTTCAATTTATATCTGGAGCCTTTGGAAAAAGATCACAAATACATGCCTCCTGCTTCTTATCAAAATTTTAAAGAATACAGCTCTTGAAATATAGAGAAAAGAAAGGAAATTCAAAGAAGAAAGAAGTAAAGCAATATGTCCTTGCTCCAGACGAGCTGCAAATATTCTTATGAACCAATTCACATAATTTTACAGGAAAATACATTGAAATCATAATCATAAAATAATTAGATTCATTCTGTCCTAAGTGGTTTATGACATAAGTTTTTGTTATATGACACTAATTATGCCATTTGAAAATATTTCTATGCTGAAGCTACCATATATTTGCAGATAAATTAACCATCCCAGATCTAGTCTAAACTTTTTTTTTTTGTAATAAATTGGAAAGGCAAATAACAAATGAAACAAACTCACAAAGAATAACAGAAACATAAAATTAGTTGCATTTCAGAACTAGCTAATATTTTATGGGAATATATGCAGGCTATATTCAGCTTCAACACCTAAAATACACTACAACTGGGTTTGATTGACAGTTGCCAGAAAAAACATTTGGCTCTACTCTAAGAATGAAATTAAATCTCAAAGAAACGTACTATTAGATTCTGTATATTCAGATACTCCACCCTTGCAATAGATTTCTGAAACAGATGATGTAAGGAGGGAGAAAAATCAAATTATTCTATGGAAAGATACAATGAAAATTCCCAGTGTTTTTGATTTGCATCGACTTACACATGACCCAGATGTCCCACATGAGAATAATAGTTGTTGAATAAGGAGATGATGGTAAAGATATCATCAACTCTCATTCCCAATTCTTTCTCTCCCACCTCTGTACACCTCCCTTGAACCAAGAGTGCCCCTCTGGCATGGAAGTATTTCCCTTCTAACCACATATACACTGTTCTTGGCAGAGTGACTTGAGTTAGGTGGAAAGAGGAGTCTCAGCACAGATAGACCTTTCAGTGCCAGCCCTAAGCTGTTTCCCTAAATGGGGGAAGTGGAAGGGCAACTGTTCCTGCTCCCTGGGCTGAGTCTTAGCCCTAGGCCTAGTCAGTTGTGCCCCTGGTTAAGCCAGGAGGAAGGTCTGGTTCCCTCACTGCTAATGAGACTGCAGCGTCAGAGCAAGGAGTTGTGATCCTCAAAACACTACACACGCCCATCCTCCTGCACAAGTTTTCATAACACATCAGGCAAAAATTCTGTAGTTATTCAGTGACTGATCCTAGATAGTGCAAAAGCTCGGCCCAGATCCCAAACGATCTTAGAGCTTGCTGAGAGAGACCAAGATCTATAATAGCCTCCACAGTCGCTGCCAACTTCCTTTCTACCAGGAGGCATTTCTGTAGCTTCGTTTTATAAGTTGTGCTGCACAAAGGCATCAGATTACAGAGTGCACTGGGCATGGTGTGATCTTCAAACACTACTACACAAAGCATTTCATATTTTTTGCTTCTGAAGGCATCATTACATAGCGGTGGTCCTGCTTGGCCAGGTCTTACCACACTGTGTAGGCAAAAGCAAGGCAGAGGAAGAGAAAATTCAGCTGAACGTGCTTGATTCTGTGGTTAAGCAGATTTCCTTTCCCAGAGTATTTCACCGACTTTCAAACAAAACCAAATGGACAGCCTGGGCTGTACCTGCTCGTGCCATGCAGGAGCTCACAGGGAATGAAGTCACCCATGAAGGCAATTGTACTGAAGTGGGAAACTTGCAAAAAGGGGCCACAGCATTTTCAGTACATCTAAGAAAGGGAAAGGATGAGCAACTACTGGAGAGTAAAAAGGTACCCATGTAGGCCAGATAAACATAAGCACTTCTCCATAGCTCCCTGCTCTACAATAGCTTTACTAGGAGGCGGTTCAGAGTATGTGGCATCTTGCTTTTTTCAGTACAGATTCCTGCCTTATTTCCTCCCTCCAAGTAACAGTGGCGTCTGTGTCTGTGTGTGTGTGTGAGAGAGGGAGGGAGGGAGGGAGGGAGGGAAAGAGCACGCATGACACCTCTGCCCTGGAACAACTCCATCATATGCTAATGCAGCTAAAAAATCCCTTACTGTTCTTTGGGGAGAAGCCAAGGACCTGGTTCCTATTCCAATGAAGGGTAGAGGAAAGTAGAGAACAGCCATAAAAAACACTACTATTTACCGTAGAGGCAGGGAGACCATGAACTCTTCATCCATATAAGCAACTTTGAGACTCCCCTCTTCCACTCCACAGTGTGTTCCCCAAACCATTCCCTTTCTCTGCCTGGTACCACAGGACTGGAAAGATGGAGGGAAGGCAAGAGTAACCAGGATATGAGCAGCATTTTCATACAGTCACAAGCCAAATAAATTTGTGTCTCGGGTTGGATTGTCATGGGTTGCCCCCAAAAGATTGGGCCACCCTGTATGTGCCATCAGGATTCAAATAACAGCCATGCTTACCCTGCACGCTAACACCCACAGGGCCCATGCCACCCAGAAGCTATTATTCCTGGTGCTTGCTGTGTTCAATGCCATAGGAACTGTGACTGAAAGGTGCCAATGAAACCACATTCTTTTTGTTCTCTCTCCATACGATTTCATGCTGCTTGGTTTCACCTTGTGTTCATTTCGCTAAGAGTTTAGCCAAATAAACGATGGGACATTCATCTTCCTCACCCAACACAACTTCCAAGTCCAGATTTTTAAAGTCAGTATGGCGTCACTTTGGCATTCTTTGCAAAGAATTTTAACTGGGTTGGATTTTTGGTTTTTATTTGTTTTTGTTGTTTGTTTTTTTTTTTTTTAATTCAGGCATTGACGTTCTCCACTGGTACCTAAACCTGATGCTGTTTTGGGTTAATGTGTTTACAAAACATTGTATAAATTAGTTTTCTCAAGAAATGTATTCTTGAGAACCCACCTTTGTTTTCTTTTTGTCCAGAGACCTTGAAAGAATAAAGTACAGAGCATGTAACTCAATAAAAATGAAAATCTCTACATACTCCATACATTGCTTGTATTTAAAGTTATGCAGACCTTCTTTGTTTTGCATAATTTTCCTTGCATGGAAGTCAGCTCATATGGCTCAGCTCAGTTACACTGATATTCAGCATGGCTGCACATCAGAATTAAGCTGTTCCACAGAATCTGAAGGCACACACCTTAGCAAACACTAATGGACACAGGACAAATTCCTCCCAAGGGCAACTCTGTTTAAATCAAGGGAGCTACTTCCATAATGCATTTAATCCTGTAAAATTAATTTGACAGCCTTACTGTGAAAACATTGTTCGTGCTAGAGAATATATGTTATCATACTCTTAATTTTTTGTTGGATATTTGCCAAGGAATCGATTTTGCACATACTGTTTCAGGCTTGTTTGCAATTGCCAAGAACTATTTCTTGAAGAAAGAAAACATTTTTACTTAAAGTCATATTGGTTCAAATTATTTTAAGGTCAAAAGTAAACAATACAGCTTTTTGTGCAGGCATACTGCTATGCTGCTATCAACCCTCAGGCAATGATGACTTGACATCTTCACTTCATATGTTGCCTGCATGATCTATGCTATACCTGCTAGGGACAGAGGTCATATTTTGGTATCCCTGAGGCACTATTTACAATCTGGCCCAAAATGAGCAATAAGTCTATAATAAATTCTCAGAAGTGCCAGGCACTTACTTCTTGCTTACATGTAAAATCATTCCAGGAGAACACTAGGCACAGTTATTGTGAAATGGGTGTTCTTGAATAGCTCTTTTTAACATGCCCCCTTAGAATTTGCTGCCCTTAGACAGTGGCAGCATACCCATACGCACTGGGTCAGATTTGTGCTGAACATCTGCTCCTCCTCCTGGTTTTGAACGAGTGCTGGATGCTGAGAACAGCTCAGGGTTTAGCTTCGTATACAGCGTTCAAAAATCACACAATGAATGAGTTTCTTTCACATTATGAAACATCAAATAAATATTTTTACCCATAGTGTCTTTTCTTCGTATCCTCCCACCATCCAGTTTGAAAGGGAAAATGAAAAGGAGAGACAACATTTATTTGAATGTTTGCTACCCATGGACCACTCCTTGTTGAACTCTCACTCAGAAGAGCCCTTCAACAATGGCAGATTTTTCCTTCTCTTAGTCCAATTCTCCTATTTGTGCCCAGTTTCATTTCTCCTAGTACTAACTTCTAGATTCTTATATACACTCGTGACTTTGTCTCAGCAAATAAACAACGACAGCTCTAAAAAGCAGTGAGCAGAATGCCAGGCAGGGAGCTGTGCTCTGCACAATCACACTGAAACTCAGGAGTGCCATAGCAGCTAGAAGTACTAAACAAGCTCCCTCTGTGCAGGATCCGCCCTATTACCTTCACCAAATCCACCCTACCTTTAGCAAAACTGATTATTTGCTTGCTGATTGCTTACTATTAGCTAATCTGTGTCTGCTAGTTAATTTTCCCAAATTATATGCAAAATTATACACAACTATATGACACTCTGCAGTAAATGCTGTCTTACCTGCACCATACAGAAAGTCATAGTTGTGCCATATTTGCAGAAGGCCTGACAGAACATGAGTCAAAGCAATAGTAACACCAGCCAACACAAGAGAGCCCACACAGAAAAAGAAGAAAATGCCTACAGAAACAATCTTTCCCAAAGTATTTCCATTCTGGTTTCAAAAGAGCACTCATGTACTTCATTGCAGTTCACTGGACATTCCCTTATCTCTTGGACATTTTTTCCTGTGTGCTCTGTAGAATACTTAAAGACATGTCCGTTTATTCTGAAGCTAGAGCTAACTGCTGGCTTGTCTGTGTCATAAATGAGTAGATCAGCTTGCTTTCTGCGAGTTCTCTGACCATTTTTCAGTTTTTCTGAAGTAGGTATCTTCTGTGACATTAACTTATGTACTATTTGCTTCTAGCACTGTGTTCTGCTTCCACCCGGACTGCTTCCCACCTAGGATGCCAGATTCATTGTCATACACTATTAGCTGTGGTCTGCAAGTCCTCCCAGTGTTTTCTATCCGTCAGATGGCAGTGCTTATACCCAAGAGAATTTGTGTTCATTTTTCCAATAAGGTACAGGATAACTTTATACCAAATACTTTCCTAACATCCAAACTATGATTATTTTTTGGATAGAAATGTATTCCCACATCTGACTGCAGTCATTATGGTACAGAAGCACTAAAATTACTTTGAGCAAGGTATTTACAAGCATAAACCACAAATATTTACCTAGAAGGCTGGTCTGCTTACAGCAATGCGGTCAGCCATCTTCTGATAGCCCATCTCTTACCCTTTTCCACATTTTGACACGATTTTTCTCTCTGGGGCTGTCCAAATGGGTTAGATAGATGTCTCCAAAGATAGGCATGTGGCAGGCATTACTTCTTCCTCAGTGGCTTGTCAAGAAACTACTGCTATAGAGCTAAGAGTCCAGAAGATTTCTATAATCTTAACTCATAATATCCATCTTTGAGTTTGAAACAGGAAACGAGACTGATCCCATAGATTTACCTTGCACATCAGAGTCTATGTCACATCCCCCTCCCTCAGTTTCCCTGCCTGTAAGCTCTTCAATTTATATATTTCACACACACACTGTAAGCCATCTTAAAATGTGGCAAGTTCAAAATGCTGAACCTCAGAAAAAGTCTGTCTAAAGATACACTGGTTGTCTTTGTTTATTTTCACAGTATAAAACCAACAAAGCACAGGTAGTAAATTCAAACCTTCCTTAAAGAAAAAGAGTTATCAAAACTGGAAGAAAACATTGACAAATAGCTCACTATAAGCAGAGACAAACTTTTCTGAGGAGTTTCTGTAGCATAAAAAGATTTCTGTAACACTGAAAATCCCATGAAGCTACATCCTGGGACATACACTTTTGAAATACATTTTTAAAGTATTGTCACAGAAACAGTTTCTATTCAGTCTTGTGAAAGTCCATGTACCTTGCTTATTTGCTCCTTTAGTAGAAGTGCTAAAAAAACTGGTATTACCACCCATCTTCCCTGACTGACATAAAATGAGTCAGTGTTAAGAAAAAAAAATTTTCACAATACATGTAAGAAATGGGGGAAGGGTGAAGGGCAGAAGTAAAAAATATGAGAGATGCATTGTAATAGCATGGAAAGAAGGTTACTTGCTGCATGTTATATGTACTTCTTGGTCAAAAGATTTCAAATTGATTAGTCGTCTGCAATAATAATTACATTAAATCCAAATTTACCAGACTATCAGCCTTCTCATTTTCTCTGCTACCTCCATACTGATTACATCCTTCCTTTTAATCAAGAGTGTTATTTGTCCTGGGACATAGCAAACACTTACTGCAGATTAAAAATGACAATGGAAAAGAAAAACTGAAGATAATTAGATTATTCAGGAAAAATGAGATCTGCAGTTAGGACCTACCAAATTTAAGATGATCTGGCTGATCTTTTTAGATACATATTCATTTGGCCTTCTCCAAATTTCTACAGTATTCAGAAAGTTCAGTGAAAATCATCCTACTTGGGTAGACTGGCGTCTAGTCTGAATGAGAAGTGCACAAGGTAAATCTGAGCAAAAGTGAGAGAGACTCAATTAAGTATTTCAGTTTCATTAAAAGGATTAAAATGAGTATTTATATAAAGTCATTTATACAATTTTAAATGCTTCTCTCTCACTTCTTGTTAATGGGCATAATTAAAGTCAGCTAATAGTGGTGCAGAAATATTGGAAATATATACTTTTAAAGTAACAGCCAGGTAAACAGTAGGCTCTTGTGCGAGACAAATTGTGGCAGAGAGCCAAGTAAATACTTGAGTGATTTAAAAACAGGTAAGAGAAAAGACAGCGCTGGGAAATTAAACACCTGAAATAAAGAGTTTTGTTTCATTATTTTTGTTTTATAGCTTATTTTGATTTCACTGTAGGATATTTTGTAATAAACACTCAAAGACATTTAGCACAAATATTGGCTGTTTTAATTGTGTCAGAAAAGCTCAAGAAACATATTGCTGGGGCCTTATAAACACATACAATATGTTTACTGCATACAATGCAATGGAATAGCCAAAAATAGCCAAAAGAGAATGGTGGAGGAGGAGGAGGGAAAGCTTGTACTCTACCATGCTGAAACAGTCCATGCTGTGATATTCTGAAAACACCTGGAATTCTCAGAGTATGTAAACAATTGAATCACAACAGGAATAAAACAGTATCAGATTGCTTTAGTTCACAAAAAAAAAAACAAAAACCACAACCTTTCATGTGTCTCACAAAGAAATATCACAATTTCACAACAGCTAATTTTATAATTTGTGCTCATGTGTACACTACCAAAAATCTTAGTATCGCTATTTTCTTCAGTTTGTTTTAAAAAATGACAAAATGTTAGCAGTATGAATTCTGGCATAGCAAGAATAGCTCATTTTTCCCATATTAAGCTCAGGCTGACATACTAACTGAGGTAATGTGCTCTCCCCCTCCCAAGATCAGCATAAAATATTTGCACATCCTCTTTCTGCCTTACAGCAAGTGTTATTTCCTATACTTAGTAAGTTAGGAAATATCACAGAAGATGAAACTCCATGCAACAATTATTTAGCAAGAGGCTCTGTCTGTCGTTGTCGTCTTCTCATACTTAAGAGTTCAGGAAATTCTGGGATAAAATAGAGGCATTATTTAAAACTTTTTTTTTAATGCAAAACAAGAAAAACTTGTTAGCTAAACATTGCCTAAAGCAAAGTCAGTCTATCAAGCCTGTAAACTTGTAAACAAAAATTAAGGTTTTTCCTTCAGACAAAGGTATACTGAGAAAGATATCAACCTCATTTCAGTTTGACATCTCAGCTTTATTTTCAGTTTGCTGATATCCAGCAAGTTGCCCCATAGTGATCAATGGAGATACATCCTGGAGGGGTGAAGTTTCAGACAAATTTTACCCCCTCCTCCAGCACACTATCATTTTAGGTGGAAGACACCAACCACTATAGAAAAATACAGATGCACAAAGAAGTTTTTCTAAGAAAAGCAATTAATCTGTTAATTTTCCTTTCCTTCTTCTACTGTAAACAGGAAAATAATTTAAAGACAGATGATAATAGAGAACAAAATAAGACCAGCCTGCCCTCCACTGTCTCTGACCCAGAAAATCCTTTGTGCTATTCCTTGCCCTTGGGACCTTCCTTTCTCCAAGTTTCCCACATTAGCCTGAAAAAATACCTACCAACATCTAAACTTTCTCACTACTGTTCACAGATAGCTCACCTTCTTAAATCCTAAATCTTTAAGGTCAGACTTCTACTTCCTTCTAGCTGGAAGTGATATCTTTCTCATACTACTACAATATTCGGACAGTGAAAGCACCAAATACCAGTCCTGAGGAAACCAAGCCCCAATCAAACCCTCCACTTTGGGGACCTTTGGGCAAGGTGGGGAGTTCAGTCTTCAATCCCTTTTGTTTGCATGAGGAACACAAGCAGGGTGAGAAAAGAGAAGTTCCAAAATGAGGTGGGAAGAGCTTTTCTCTGCTGTTTCCATAGTGGCCTCTGCTCTGCTCCAAGGGGTAATGGGGAGTAGAAAAAGTGTTTTTGAGAAAGTCTGGTTTTGATATATGTCCTAGCTCAGTGTTGGAAAGTTCAGCAGGCTGAAAACGTACATATTCTTTGTACAACCATCCAACCTTTGAACTCCTTGAAGATCATGCACCTTTACTTATTTACCTAAAGAGTTTCATGCCTTCATTAACATTTAAATTAATTAAGGAAAAAAGAGTTAGCTTTGCGTGATCTACAATAGTTAAACTTTGTTAAACCATTTTTATAAATTATCTACACCAATCTTCAAAACCTCTTAAAATTGCTGATTCATCAAGCAAAAGCTCAAAATGAAAAACAAAACCCAAAAGTCTTGTCAAATAGATTATCTGTCTTGAATCCAAGCAAATACCCACTTAAAGTACTTTACTGCTGATACTACTTGTTGTGCTGCGTTTATCAATAGTTTATGTATTGGAAGCAAGTTTTGTTTAACTGCAACATTAGATACATTTAATGCCTTTACTGTCAATTACACCATGAAAGATCAGCAGCAGTGTTTTCAAGACTGTCAGTTTAAGACTATGAGGCCCAAAAAAGCTATGACTGAAGTTGATATAACTGAAAAACAATAAAGACTCCTGACTGCTGCTTTCTGCTTTTGCCTCAGCTTGGCCTGCAAAGTGATGCTGCTCTCAGCTTTCCAAGACAGTTTCACTTTGTGGTTCCTGTATGATAATTACCAAGGCCCAGCAATGGGGCAGAGCTGCAAAATTCGTAACTGAGGGCCTGAATATAAACTTCTTTTCCGGGTAAGTGAAATCCAAGCTACACCGGTGATGCCACAATTTCATTCATGTTGTCTCTAGTAGATCTCTTTGAAGAAGGACTTTCTGGAGATCGGCTAAGGTGTTTTGATGCAGCTCACTGCTGGTCCCTGAAGTTAAGAAATACTCTGGGAGCTAAAAACAGCTGTGTTTATATGTAGCCCCCCAGTCCCCAACCTCATTTTAACATATTGAAACATTTTATGTCAGTGCATGTGTGATGGGTTAACCCTGGCTGGATGCCAGGTGCCCACCAGAGCCGTTCTATCACTCCCCCTCCTTCTCAGCTGGACAGGGGAGAGAAAATATAACAAAGAGCTTGTGGGTTGAGATAAGGACAGGAGAGATCACTCACCAATTACCGTCACGGGCAAAACAGACTCAGTTTGGGGAAACTTAACTCAATTTATTACAAATCAACCGGAGTAAGGTAATGAGAAATAAAACCAAATCTCAGAACACCTTCCCTCCACCCCTCCCTTCTTCCCGGGCACAACTTCACTCCCAGATTCTCTACCAACCCCCCAGCGGCGCAGGGGGACGGGGATGGGGTTTATGATCAGTTCATCACACGTTATTTTCTGCCGCTTCATCCTCCTCAGGGGGAGGACTCATCACACTCTTCCCCTGCTCCAGCGTGGGGTCCCACCCACGGGAGACAGTCCTCCACAAACTTCTCCAACGTGGGTCCTTCCCACGGGCTGCAGTTCTTCACGAACTGCTCCAGCATGGGTCCTTTCCACGGTGTGCAGTCCTTCAGGCACAGACTGCTCCAGTGTGGGCCCCCCACGGGGTCACAAGTCCTGCCAGAAAACCTGCTCCGTGGGCTTCTCTCTCCACAGATCCGCAGGTCCTGCCAGGAGCCTGCTCCAGTGCGGGGTTCCCACGGGGTCACAGCCTCCTTTGGGCACCCACCTGCTCCGGCGTGGGGTCCTCCATGGGCTGCAGGTGGATATCTGCTCCACCGTGGACCTCCATGGACTGCAGGGGGACAGCCTGCCTCACCATGGTCTTCACCACGGGCTGCAGGGGAATCTCTGCTCTGGCGCCTGGAGCATCTCCTCCCCCTCCTTCTTCACTGACCTTGGTGTCTGCAGGGTTGTTTCTCTTACATGTTCTCACTCCTCTCTCCGGCTGCCGAATACCTCCGTCCCAACTTTTTTTTTCCTTCTTAAAAATGTTATCACAGAGGCGTTACCACTATCGCTGATTGGCTCGGCCTTGGCTGGCGGCGGGTCCGTCTTAGAGCTGGCTGGTATGGGCTGTCTCGAACACAGGGGAAGCTTCCAGCAGCTTCTTACAGAAGCCACCCCTGTAACCCCCCCCCACCAAAACCTTGCCACACAAAACCAATACAGCATGCCTTCTTACCTTTGGATTGTTTGGATGAAAGGACTGGTCCTTTGGGGACAATCTAATTAGTATCTCACATTTCATTCTGTACATCAGAGGTACCAAGCTCCTTGTCACCAGTATGGTTTTGTATCTGAAATGGCACAGGAGCCAGCACTTTCTTAGTGAAGTGGAAGAGTACAGTGACAGATAAATACTACACAAATTCTCATTTAAGGACTACTTTAAAGATTCAGTAAAACTTTTTCAGTCGCCTCAGGTTCTTCTAAATTGATAACCTGGTTTCTTAGTTCTTGTCATGATACATTGGAAGATTTGAAGTTTGTGCTGAACTAAAGCATACATGACACTGACTCCCAGGTCCTGCAGGACCAGTGAACCCTGCTCTGGGGCAGTGGAGGGGTTGCAGAAGTGTGCAGAAATTTGAAGCTCTGTCCAGTCCAAGTGCTGAGAGCACATCTCTTGCTCTGCGTGGCTCCTGGCTGCTCTTTCAGCTTGTTGATGGATTCCAGTTGACAAGATAGGACTTGAACAAGTTGTACAGAACAAAATGGTCCATTAGATAGCCCTCCCTAATACCACTTTTCAGCAGTACATTTGACAGGATGTGTGTTATATCTCAATATGTTTTGGCTTGTAGTTTAACCACACATTTCAAGCTACCTATTGTATACACAGTTGCTAGTATCTCCTCCTTCCCTTACCAGCTAATGAGGTGTGAGGTTGGGTTTTCTATGGTTAGAAAGCCATAGCTGTTGCTTTATGGCCATTTCTCCAGCATTCTTTAGAATAAATTGAACATATTCATATTTGGAAGACATACTGTATTACTAGTGCGGAGATCTATGCTGTCCTTCTCCTAAGATGGGGACAAGCACTGACAGAGTCTTTCTTCTTTCACCAGATGTCCCCTAACCATACTACTGTTCAGGGAAATCCATGCTTTGATCAATCCAGCTCCATGCAGCACATGTGTTCTGGATTAACAATGCAAATGTGTGTGGGAGGGAAATGGGAGGAGGAGAGTAGAGGATAAAAGTAGATCATGAAGTAAAAAGTTGTGATCACTGCAGATGAAAGTGAGATGCTGGTAATAATCTCAGCAGAGAAAGCATGAACGCTGGTACAATGTGCTCCATTATATCCAACTCCATCTAGATATCAGGTTGCTGTGCTCTACACTCAGCTCTATAGGCATTTGGGAAGTCCCAAGGAGTGATCCAAAGGATCCTCAGTGTATGTGTAGCTGTATATAGGAACATGTACGTGAGCATTTACACATGTAGGAAGTTGCAAAATGGTTGTCACTTTTAGATGGAAGGCTAAGAGGATCCTTTACATGTTCCATATTTGGGTAAATGGAACATGTTTTGTGTTCCATGTTAGACAGAAACATTTGATCATATACTTGTTTTAAGCAACTCTTCATACTGCCCAGCTCAGCAAGGTTAATATTCACATTTGCTGCTAAAATTAATGTCAATAGCATTTAAAGGGTCACTTCTTAGAAGCTTTAAGCTCTAAGAACCAGAGAAAATACATATCTAGCAAGAGATCTGGTAACTTAGATTTATAGCTTGACCTTGAATTATGGGAAAATATTTTATAACATTTCAGATTTATGATTCTCCTTCCTGGAGACCCCGACTGTAAAAATGAGACTGGACTTCAAGAAGCAAGTTCACTTCTGGTTTTCTTAACAAGATGGTGTCCTTGAGCTGTAGGAATCTTGTAACAATTCAACATAAGCCAGACAAGCTTTCAAGTAATCTATATGCTCCCTTAATTGTCTTATAGCTAAAGGCTTTAAATCCAAGATGAGGTATGTACTGCCTTATGTCCACAACTGCATAGAGACACTGAGCAAAAATTCTAGCTTTTATTACAAAGCTTTCTTGAGATTATGATATTCTTTTTCTCCATATCCAAACCTTAAAAGTACCTTTTCTTTTTCCAGATTTGTATCCTACAAAATCTTTGCATTATAGCATATCAGAATTTTCAAAATTATATCAAACAAAATAGCCATTCTTAGCTGCAGAAAGAAATTCAGAGGTAAATGCTTTAAAAGCTTATGGCCTCCCTCCTCCATAATGTGTACAACAGACCACTTGTCCTGCAATCAATAAAGTCTGCTAGAATACGATTTCACTACAGAAAACTTAAATACAACTGTTATTCTCTTGACAGCTTAAACTGATAATGACAGACATCCTTATAATGAATTATTTCCTCTATTTAGGAGCCAAGACCAAAATCTACCTATACGTTATTGCACTGTTTTCTGTTACAGAGTTTTGCACCTCTCATTTATCTTATTTATGAAAGTATAGGGAATTGGAGCACATGATGAAGAAACAGAGAATAAGAAAACTAAGTTTGTCAGCCTAGACCCAAAAAAAGGCTAAAAGGGGATGTTATTGCTGTCTTCAACTAGCTGGTGGGTGGTTATAGAGAAGACAGAGTCAAACACTTCTCAGAGATGCAAAATGAAAGGATGAGGAACAACAGGCACCAATTGCATAGAGCAAAATTTTGACCCTATATTAAGAATCAAAGTTTCACAAGGGCAGTCATTCACTGGAATGAGCTGCCCAAAGCAGCTGTGGAGCATCCATCCTCAGAGTCAAAACTCAATTAGAAAAGGCTGTGAGCAACTAACGTTGAAGTAAGCCCTGCTCCAAGCAAGGGATACAGGCAGATATGTCCTGAGAGCTTTGCTAGCCCAGGTTATTCTGTAACACCATTGCATAAATGTGAATCAGAAGAGTTTCACCAACTGTTTAGGGAAGGGAGTGGGAGTTGGTTTCTAAAATTTGTTTTTTGTTTGGTTGGATTTTGGGGGTATTTGTTGTTGTTGTTGTTGTTTTGTGGGATGGGGTTTTTTGTTTCCAACAGCTTCAGAAATCAAAAGTTTACTTTACAGTTACTTTCCCTTTCTTAGTTTCCAGGAGTAACTACAAAACCCTCAGATTTTACTTTATTTTTTTCTTCAAAGGGTTGCTAGGAATAGATTTCAAATTATCAGAGGTTCCCTTTCTTATTTAGGGCCACTGACTGACCATAAGAAAAATATATTGAGGCATTAGATGTATTTGTTTGTAATACCTGACATTGAAATTCAAACAGTTCTTCAAGCAAAATTCCTAACAAGAAGGATTTGTGACAGGGAGTCCACAAGATTTACTTTGAAGAAAAAAATGTGTGTTTAAGAGACCCACGAACCTTCAAAAGAACATCTCCTTCAAAAGGCCCCACCTCACAGCTATAAGGCATTTTCAGAAGTTAATCTATTTACATGAAGTGGAAAGACTTGCAAACTGTATAAGGCAATTACTGGAAACAGTGGTGTAGTATTGAACAAAATGGTCCTGATTTTCCTTGTTTTTTCAAAGAAATCCATTATTTCTTTCATCTACGCTAAAACTATAGGCCAAATCCTGTAGTCCTTACTAAAAAAAAAAGTCATTTTACAGACCTCCTGCTGCTCTTCTGTACAAAGAAAATGAATACTCCAACAAGGTGAAGGGCAGAAGGAAAAGAAGCTTGAAAATACATTCCATATGGAAAGAAAAACTGCATTTAAAATACACCCAATAAACACTAGAGATCTCTTCTAGTGTATTTGAGCAGCTTTTGCTGACATTTATATAACTATTTGTATGTGTCTATACAGACACATGTATGCACATGTATACACACACACTTCATTCCACATATAGCTATCCAGATTAAAAAGCCTACCCCTTCTTATTTTTAGTCATAACACATTGAAACCTACATATTCCTTGGTATCACTAGCTAATAGTTCCCTGAGATAGTGCTCTATAGTCTCTTCTTGCTGCACGTTTCAAATCAACTTTGTGAACATATTAAAACTATATTTCAGGAAGAGAAGGGTAGAAAAGATAACAGATACAGATAAGCAGTAGTGTCTAGTATAGGCAATTCAAAGTGATCATTACATTTATTTTTGGTTTTTCTTTTAAAAACATTTTTTTCCCCTTCTGGTTTATGCATAAATACTTCTGCCTTCTGCATCCCACTTTTATGTTTCTCCGTCTCTCTGGAATTAGCCCTAAGATGCTTCAGGGAGAGGGGGGGAGACTTTAAAATTATTTTTGCAGTACAGAGTAGGACTAGTAGAGCTTTTCATCAATATGTGTATGCACATGCACACACCAACTACCACACTTCCACTGAGGATTCCTCCCTGATCCGTAACTGCCAGTAAGGACTGAAAAAAAAATTCCACACTGCAAAACACGGTAGATTGTGAGTCTGGTATTTTTGTACAGCAGCTCTCTAGATTTCACCATGGTAATTTCTTCCCACAGTGTACTGCAAACACAGTAGTATCATTCAGCCTACACACAATAATGTTTTAATCTGGCAACACTTTCCAATGTGGCAAGAACACCTAAAAAGTAAGATAAGACTACCCAATATCTACATTCATTCCCATTCACCTCCTTCAGTAACTAGGAATTTTTAATTAATTAAAAATTTGATTAATTTTTAAAACTATCTTAAATAATTTAAAAATATTACTAACCATCAGTCTGTTCCCACTAAATCAGTTACACTAGCTGAATGCTTCATACTGTTTAAAATCATGTTGTCTATTTGAAGAGCAAAAATATAAGAATCCATTTTTCTATACGTCATGCCCAGCATACAAATGCTATGAAAAAATCAAGGTTCTGTAGTTGCAAATATCTACATAGCTGACTAAGAAAATTACAGATATAAGAATCTCCTAATTATTCTCTGCATAATTAATAAGTTAGCTCTGAAATGCTAGGACTCTGAAGTGACATTACTTCTTGTGAACACTTGGATAGTGAATTCTGAGGATGGTTATGAATCAGTAACTCAATCCAGCTTTCTTTTAATATCTAGAGTTTATAGATTTGCATACAGAGTTATAACTGAAAGCAGTTTGCAGAACTGTGCATGAAGTTTGTTTGGGGCACCTTAATTTTTTTTTTTTTCAGAAAACAAAGAAAAATTTTGGATAGATAAATACAGATATTTCCTGCCTATTTGATATGGTGTTTTGGAGATAAAAATATTTCCAGTATTTTTTTGTTTCCAAAAATATAAGTACATATTTCTGATACCATTATTTTATCAATAATGGTACCATGGATGATAATATAAAGACAGCAGAGGAACTTCAAGATACCACAAACTATCCAGTAGGAAAAAAAAAAAAAAAAAAGGCTTTCAAAACTAATCTCTTAATCCTGGCATACGATTTAAGGTAACAGCCCAATGCAATAATCAAATTGTAGAGAGAGGGAAAGATAGGTAACATGATCTTTAAAGTCAGTACCAATCACTGATAGAGACCTAGGCACACTCCATACTGAAACTTTTAGAAATTCTTTCCATTTTTATGGCATTTCACTAGAAAACAAACAACAAGAACAAAAAAAACCCCACCTCTGTCTGGAATGAACAGTCTATGAAGAAGAAATTTTTTTATTTTAGGATTTCAAAAGTGGAGCAAAGGTTTTCATTTGTGCCACTCTAGAGTGACCCTAACTGCATTTCCTCCACACACCCCCACCCTGTCATTCCATTCGTATCGGAATCCAAAATATTTCTGCTTTGAAACATTCTTTTTAATGTGAGGGTTTCCTACAAACACAGAGCCTACTGCCACTCACCTTATAATAAAACTCCAAGCATTAAGAGTCTGTGTAATCCCTGCAGTAAATGCAATGAAATCTTCCAGCCATTTCCCAATACTTAAGACTTTCCGTTGCTCAAATTTTGAAGTCTGCCACTTTAAGGTTTCTGTGCAGAGGCTGTGATTTAGTAACATTACTGAAAACCATAGGCCCGAAAACATTTAACTGAGCTCTTTGTGATTTCATAGGAAGAAATACGGCCTCTCAGGCCTCTCCATTTTCCCACATGGATATCAGTGCAAGAGAACACTAGCTCGAGGAAGCATTTGGAAACTAGGTGTAGCCAGCAGTTTTCCCACTTTACATCCCTTGAACAAATGCTAGAAGTGAAACTTCACTCATAAAAGCAATGTGGGTGCACTGCTTGTTCCCCACTGCTGCCTGCAGCTGTTAGACAACCTGAAAGACATCATGCAGTACAGTAAAGGAGTGGGACATCTCTGCATCCTCTCTAGACCAGGACACAGATGGGCTGTCCGTAGACTGCGTGGTAGAGGTCCTGCCATGCCATAGCATCCATCGTTCTTGCCTCTGGAGACTGAGGATGCCTCTGCTGCACACTAATCCACTCCAGAGCTCAAACAAACTGCTGGTAGATGAGGAACTAAAGCATCTTCATCCTCAAATGCTGGTAGGATTCAATATGTTCAAATCATGTTCCTGCAGAGAACTCTGAAGGTTCTCCTTGCAAACTATTTTTCGGGTCAGTTTTCTAAATTAAACATAGATTCTTTGAAAATGGAGATTGTTAAGATATTATTAAGATTTGTGAGCCCAATAACAGTACAACATATATCTAGCCACAGGCATAAGTATACTTTCACACAAACCTTTGGTTTGCTGGTAACAAGCCTATCAGATACTCTCTGGGGAGCAGAAAGGTTCCCATAACCAAGTCATCCCTTTATATTTTTAATCTGCAAACTTCAAAACAGCAAACATTTGTATAGAGGAAGTCAAAGTTACTGTAAAGTGTCAGGTTTCTGAACTTCTTACCGCCAGCTCCCCTCCCACCCTTTAATTCACATATCTATTGATACAACTTTCTATGCCGTAGAGCCTTGTTATTTCTTCAGTATCATCATTGCTGTAATAACAAGCGTTTCACATACTGCAGAACTGCAAAAACAGAAATGTGAGAGGGTCAGAAGAAAACACTGGTATCAAAGATATTACGATGAAAGGAGATAATTTATACTGGGAAATTACAGGGAGATGATAGTGTTCTACCTGTAATGCTTCAAAGCAGTCCCCAGTGTAATAACACATATTCCTGTTTTTTTTCTGGAGTATATAGGACATAGTATGCACATTATGAAAAATATATCAACCTGTTGCTGTTAGAGTCAGTTTGCACAACATCCAAAAATCTTGACACTGTAACACAACACAGTTATTTAATGTACACATGTGAGTGCTTCCCACCCCACCTCGCTGCAGCTCACAAGGAGAAAGCCTTGTCTTTTCATCACCATCTCTATCCCTCTTCCTTCTCAGGTGGGATTCATAACAACACAGCTGTAGGGGAGAGCAAAAGGGCTGGAATGCAGGTGGCTGCAGAAGCCTGCCTTAAGGTTGTACTGAACATGAAGCTCTGGACAGCCAACGCTGAGAGGGAGCTGCTGGCACCTACAAAATGCAGGCGCTGCTCTCCCTACTATCACAGGTTATTTCATAAAGCCAGAGTCATTTTTGTTCTGAAGGTAAGGAGTCATTGAGTGGCCAGAAAGAGGTAGAAAAAGAATAATTTCTGAGATTCTCAGTACTTTGGCATAAGGTGTTCACCCCTACCTAGAAAAGCTGAACTGCTGTAATATTCTGAATTCTAGGACACATATCTACAATCACCTCTACTATTTAGAGGAGGATCTCAGGTGGCTTGGAAGGAAAAGATCCAGTAGGGCACACTGACAGAAAGAAAGCTATTACTCATTAGGCCTTTACTAGATAATTTCAATGGATTTAATTTAATTTCAGGAGGGTTTTGAGAGCCAATATTATGTAGCCTTTTATCAAGGGCTACCTTACCATAAGCATGAAGCTTCTTTTTTTAATGTATCTTTTGAGGTTTTTCAAAGCAATGATTTTTTCTTTTGAGACTTCTATTACAGCCTCTGCCATGCTCTATGGAGAAGGTTTAATCCATGCTTCTTCTGCTGTTCACCATAGTGTCAAAAAAGAGCAATACAAATATTCCCAATATCCTCAGACAGAAACATAGAGAATAGTTCCGTGCATTCATAGTAGTCTAATTCTTTCTCTAGAAAAAGAAACCTTTCCAGGAATTTATTTCAAAAGTAAATTAGGCAGCTTCTCAGAATAACCAAATGATCATAATTTGTCTATATTGTCATTACCAGCAGCTCCTGTCTGACCATATTTTAGCAGAGAAAACTTTTCATATTAACTGCACGTTAATGAAGTTCCATTTTATATTAAAAATATAAATAATTTTTTTTTAAAAAGTCACCCACCTTGTTCTTGTGATGACTTCAGAACAGCACCTATTGGTGGTCACACATTCCCCTTTAAAATGCTGTGCGATACCAGAAATCTTGTGGCTCTCCGCAGGGCCAGAAAATACTCCCTGTGGGTAGACAAGGAACTTCCAAAATGTTCCTACTGTACAATAATTTGTTCCTCTTTGTTCTTTGCATCTCCCAGGCAAAGTTTGACCCCTAAAACTTCTGTGCAACAACCACAGAAATACAGAGACAACATCTCCACACAGGAGCTGTGAGGGAGACATAGGAGGAACTCTTCCATGGTGGCTCCTGCTCCAAGATCCACCATTAAAAGCACAATTCCTGTCAGAAATGCACCTTTTCAGTCTATTACACTTCCAGGACAATGATACACATCACCTTTGACCTATCTCTGGATAGCCACTGCTGTTATTTTCCATCCCACACAAAGGACAATACCAAACAACACTGGGCCAAAAGCAAAGTTTAGAGCCGAGCCTCACCTTTCCTCTGAAAAGGTGTTATGAGGGCCCCAGCTTCTCTGCAGCTGGCTCCCACCAGCTTCATCTTCCTACCCCAATCCCGCTACCTCAAACCAGTCCTATAACCCCATGTCTTGCTCCCTCACCTCACTTCTTCCTCCCCATTGGGTTAGCCTGGCAGCTCGATGCCTTACTAGCAGGCGGCCTAGCAGCAGGCCTGTGGGAGGCACAAGTACCACAAGGAGAAGGGGGGTCTCTGCTGGGCTCCAAGCTTTCCTGTGAGACTGGTCATCTCCTGCCTTTAACCGAGAGCAGATAATCTATGTGGTGGCCTTTGGATCCAGCAGCGATGGGTTCCTTCAATATACAAGGCCTTGCACCCGTGCACAGTGGTACTTTTCTGTCAGCTGTAAGCATTAGCTAGCTCTAACTCTCTGATTGCAGTTCCCATGTTTTCCTTCACAAGTTCTGCCATAGTATTTGCATCTTAAAGAGTACTATATGCGTAAAATAATGCTTTAGAAATAATAGCCCTGGATTAGAAACACTGACCGGTTGATGATGCATCATGCCATTGACCAACTGGCCAGAGCCAGCTTAGAGAAAATAATCTGATGCAATTTTTGCAGTGGCAGCCCTGAAAATAGAAGGAAAATCTATTAGGAAGGCCTTAGATACATCTCCTTGCTGGATAAAGCAGCAAAATTCCTCACAGTAGGAAAACGTGAAGTGTACTGCACGTGGGCATGGTGGCTTTTTTTTTTTTTTTTTTAACACTCTGCACGCAGCAGAATAAATCAACCAGCTTTTAAAGAAGTCTGACACTGGAAGTCAGGACCCATTTAACATGCTATAACTGTGCTGAGTTTAGCTAAGTTCCAAAATTACTTGCCAGTGTTTGAAAGAACAGCAAAACAAATGGTGAATTTTGACCTTTTTTCCAAGCCTGTAAGAGGGACAAATGCTTTACGTAAAACATACAGAGATCCTTATCAGCAGAATTACTTTCTGCAAAGCAAAACTCAAACCTCTATGTGTTACTGACGGACTGGCAAAAAAAAAAGAAAAAAAAAAAAGTGTGTTTACTGCATGAAGGCTTGACAAGAAAAGTCCTTCTTCCTCTAAGATGAGGAACTGCCTGACATGCAAGACTTGCTACTCTGACAGCCATATGAGGAGTGAGAGAAACAAAGAACAGAAATACTGGAGACATGATGTAAAGTGGTGAATAGGCTAAAATTAGTTAATGTTCCGATTTCTTTTATGAAGGGAAGATAAATTCTATTTTTTTTTTTTTTGTTAAACCAAAAATCCTAGAAGGCATTGGAAAGTGAAGAAATAGAGATTTTAAATCTCAGTGAACAAACACATGCTTGTGTATGTACACGTGTACTAGCATAAGCACATGTACACGTTTCTTGTTTTAGGAACACTAATTCAAACGTGGGTCTTACAAAATAAGGAGAAAAACACCCCCATCACCTTCATAACTGTATCAGGAATAACACCAGGAAATTTTACAGGGACTAGCTTAGCTAAGGCAATGTCTACTCTGGTTATAATATGTTTGCCAGTGTTTAGCGTTTTTCCACCCCAGGTTTTGTGCCTTACCTTTCCAAATAATCTCTTGCTTTATGAGGACTATTCTTCTTATTCCTTTTATTCACTTTCAGTTTAAGCTGGTGTTGCTCAGAGCTGGAATGAAATACAATGATATGACTGAGTAGAAAATTAAGATTTTGTCAAAGGTCAGCAAATTGGTTAAATGACCTTGAGCTATATACAAAACAGCAGCACATAAGTACAGTACAGAAGACTACAGGTTCAGCTCCTCCAGGCTGCAAAGTTGAACTATTTTCTTTGTGGTATCTTTGCTGATCTTGGTAAATCTAGTTAGAGACAGCACTGAAATTTTCTGGTATACTACACTTGGTTTTCTTCAAGTGAATGTTGACCTGTGACATGGATGCGAGTTGTTGGTTAGCCTACATAGTTCAAAATATACTTACATGACTCCCCCCTCCCCTCCCTGCCTGCCTGCACACATGAAACTGGTGAGGCTGCAGACTTCTTTTGGGGAAGGCAGCAATGCTAAAAATCATGGAGAGGATGTAATAAGAGAAGAGGCATGCTGTTTGTGCAGAAGGGTGGGAAAGAAGATAGCAAAGAGCTGCACTGGGAAAAGAAAAAAGAGGAAACATTATTTGAAAGGAAACATTGCGTGCTCAGTCTGGCTGGGGTGGAGTCAATTGCTTCATCGCAGCCTGCATGTTGTGGGCTTGTGACTACAATTGTGTTGATAGCACACCCATGTTTTAGGTGTTACTGAACAGTGCTTGCAGGGTGTCAAGGCTTTCTCTGTTCCTCACTTTGCCCCCCCAGGGAGCAAGCTGGAGTGGGCAAGAGGCTGGGAGGGGACACAGCCAGGACAGCAACCCAGACTGACCAAAGGGGTATTGCATGCCACGTAATGCCAGGCTCAGAAATAAAACAGGGGATTTGGTCTTTCCAAAGTAGCTACGATTTAGTGGCTGACCGGGCATTGGTCTGCTTGTGGGAGGTGATGAGTGACAGCCTTTGCATCACTTCACCTCCCCCCACCCCTTCCCCTCACTTTTTAATCTGTTTTTATCTTGACCCACAAGTTTTCTCTCTTTTGCCCTTTTGATTCTCTCCCCTATGCCACTGAGGGGGAGTGAGCAATCTGCTGGGTGGGGGCTTACTTGCTGGCTGGGGTGACACACCGCACACTGAGAGTAGGAAGTAATCACAACCATACTGATGGTCAAGTTAACCTGGAAGTTTTAGAGACTATGGCTTTTTTTTGCCCCCCCCTTTTTTTTTCCACTTTTTTTTTTTAATTATTTACTTTACCTGAATTATCACATAGGTAGTGGGAAAAAAAAGGATTTTTTTTTTTTCTTGATTTTTCTTCTGGGAGTTGAAGAGATTTTTAGCAAAAATAATTGAATACACCACTCACATTGGCTTTCCCTGAATGCTAAACCAGCTATAGTTGCAAACTTTCCTATCTAGACACAGGCCAAATTTAGGAAAAAATATGAGTTGGTTCACAGGTAGGTGTTCAATATAGTGTAGGCAGACTGCTATGCCAGTTGAAGCTGGGTTTGTGTCAACAGACATGGCCAGCAGTCAATAAGCTCACCCAGACAGTATGGCAGCAACCTGCCTCCAGCAATATTTTAATATTTATTCAGCTTTGCTTACCTATTTGTTCCCATATTTTTCAGGCCTCTGGGTGAAATTCAGGCTGCTGAGGTCAACTGTCCTGATGTCAACAGAGCAAGAACGTCACTGTCAGAAAATGCTGTAGCGAGAATCCTAGTTTGCAGACATAATTACAGCTTCAGTACAAAGTTCATAACTATTTTTCTTTTAATATAAGCAAACATGGTTGTTGAATTCAGAGAGAAAAGGCCATGATTTTGAGAAATGTGTGACGGTTTTTACTACATACATTTTAATTCATGCACAAAGACCTTTTGACATCAACGCTGACCGGAGCCCACTACTCTTTCTCAACATGATAGATCTTACTCCATTTGAAGGTGCTCCATTTTCATCAGAAAAGCAGTCCCCATCGTGATGTAGGAAGCTATGCAGGTGTGCACCCTGCTTTTCTTTACTGGGCCTTTCTAGAGCAACAAAACAAAAGGCGCACACTGACATACAAAAGCATCTGCACCAGCTGCCCTGGCTGACATGCTGCTGATTTTAATGCTTTATCGTTGAATCAATGTCACTGCTTTGAAGCTGTAGCCTGAACAAAGCATACTACTCAGTATTGATAGCAGCTCATTTGGAAAGAATATTTTTTATAATAAAAAAAGTGATTAAAAAATGTGTGTGCTTTGGGAAATACAGCCACAGAGACAATGAATGGGAGACCTTCAACTTAAACACATTTCAGTGGAAACTCTGCCTGCTGCCCTCCTACATACAGGAGGGCCTGTGCACATTTAAACCACAGTGAAAGGATGCCATAGCACTGTCTTTACTGCTCAGTGGCAGACAGACTGAGAAGTTGTTATATTCATGCTAGGTTAGGCTCAACTTGAGTAACAGCAAGCAGATTTTTTTCCAAATAAAATAATCTGAACTACCTGGGATGAACTTACCCACTGGCCCTGACCTTCCCACTGCAGAGAGAAGACAGCAGCTGCACAGCCTCTGTCTAAACTAAAAATGCCTGATTCAGAGTATTTCTGCTGGTTAAGCTGTGGATGAGCAGGGGGAGCTCAGCAGGGTCTCTGAACCCTTGTAAGACTCTTGATTTCCTTGCGCCACGGCTTTGCTTTGGGGGAGCAAGAATGCCAGAACTGAGCCCGTTTTTCCCTGTCAGTGAAGATAACCAGAAAAGGCTCAGGAAATTCTGGGGACCGAGATAGCTGGATGAAATGCTGAGGAGAAAAGGGAGCGGTCTTTAAAACAAACAAACAAACAAAAGCACCAAACAAAATAAACACCCAAACAGAAAACAAACCCACAAACCCCCCCAAAACCTCTCTGCCCTCTTTCCCTCTGGTAACACCTCTCCTCCCCCCATCACCAGTCACCACATTGGCTTCTCTAATTAAATGATTCTGGAACTGACTTGGAAGGAAAGCCAGTGACTACGACATAGAGAAGTTTCTTATTAGCTTGTATGGTGAAGTAGGAGCCTGTTTGGTTAGCTGATGGCTTAACCTACTTTATTTTAATGAATTGTCCATGAAGTGGGATACACAGAGATGCCATGTCAACCTAGTCTGAGATCATCACCGTCATCATCAGACAAGCTTTGAAATTAGTTCTAAGCAGCAATACTTTGTGTGGAGTCTAACAAAATGTGTATAAGCACCAGCCAAAATAAATGAACATCTTCTCCCCCGCAGAGGCGTACCAGTACCTGCCTGATGCCATGAGGAGCAGCAGCATGGCATGCCACCACACTGTATATGAACTAACTACAAGGAAAATTATAAAATGAGATTTTTTTTTTTATTATTCCAAAAAGCATTGAAATATGTGAACTGTGACATCTGCAGCTCAAATGATGTCCTTAAGAAATATATGAATTTTTTAACAATAAAAGAGCTTTGTAATCTGTTCAAGGGTGGGTTTTTTTCTATAAAAATTCATCATATAAAACTATTTTCTGTGAAATACTAATTAAAATTGACAGATTGTAAATATCAAAATTCAGTTCATTACTGAGGCCGATGTAACATAATTACAGCATTGAGAAGTGCTGTGAAAAATCAAAGGGTCTGACCCTGATGCTTTCAGCCAAGTCCAGAAACTCTGAAACAACAGTTTGCTAGCAGTTTTGTAACATTTCTGGTAGCAATGAAATTTGCTTGACAAGACCCTCTGCCTGGAATATACTTTTGATGTCTGAGACAAGCCTGACATTTTCACTTGCTATTTAATTTTTAAGTGACTATTGCTTTAAAGTTCTGAGCCCAAGTTTCCTGCCCCAAGTAAACCAAACCTCTTCATTTTTCACTTTCATTTTCCACTTCTGCTTTTCTTTGCCAGTCACATCATTTGGAGCTAAGCCCCAGTGGCACAACAGCCTTCCTAACCCTACCATTTCCACATTTTCTGTACAATTGATCATCACTTCCTCTTCTATGTCTGAATAAAATAAACTTCAAGGCTATGCATTAAAATCTTCTAAAAATAGTGCCATGTCCGCTCTCTTGCAGCTAGAGCAGACCTCTGATTTCAGTGCTGGAGGTGAGGAGGCATCTCACACAGTTTCTGGATGAAGGAAGAAACTCAGTGACTAATACACTGTAAAAAATAGGCATTTTCCTGAGAGGTAGCCTGGGTGGAATTTGACTCCACAATAGCACAAATCAGAAAACAAAACTTCCTTTTCAAAGTCTCAGTGCTACTGTCATTCAGAGCACAGCTGAGGACAGTAATAGGGCAAAAGGCTTCTCCCTCCATTTTCCCTCAAGCCTGCAGCTATTTGGGAAAAAAACCCCAAACTTCGTAACAATAACAACAGTACACATTTCCTTATAAGGACCAGATAACAGCCTTGCAGCAAGCAAATAGCACGGCACAGCTGCCCTAAGAAGCCCCAGAAAAAAAAGGCCTTACAGCAAGGGCCGTGAGCTGAGAGCACCAAATAATTTTTTTATATACATATTTTATAATATATATGCAGAAATCATATCTATATACATATATGTATAAATATATATCTCTCTCTATATATAATTGCAGCCAGAAAAAAAAACATTTACATCAGAAGGTGATCTCTGGTCCTGACAGCTGTGTCAGGAGAACTTGCAATAAATATGCTTTACTCATGCTATGAAATATTTAAAAAAAAAAAAAATCTGTTTTATTTATGCATCTTGACATGTTTCCCTCCTGTGCAATGACCGAAGTACCTGTGACAGTGGGATTTGTTGTTTTTTTAATAAGGATTCAAAATATGAACATGCTGCTTATTCATGCAGTAGCTCACAAAACAGTCTTTCCTACCATAGGGAATGATATGTGCATCTACAGCCATGCTCACGTGTTCATTTGGCTCTTGTGTGTGTTAGGACTTGAAAGACCTAACCAGTCATACCTTCCCAGTGTCTGGATCTTGGAGCTAATCCCACAGGTTCCCACCACAGCACTCATGTCCCTCGTGGCAGATTACAGCACAGAGCACACCTCAACCACCATGTGCTTTTTTAAACTTTAGTCTCTGATGAATTCATTTCCAATGAAGATTTTTTTTAAGTGAAAAAACTCTAACAAATAATGTTAAGAAGTAACACCAAACAGAATCCTACAACCAGTTCACTGTGTTCAACCAAAACTACTTGTTGACTGAGTCTGATTCTTCACATTCAGGGGAAGTTTTATTAACAGGAAATTCCAAGAAACAATTTTTTTTCCTTAGTTCCTCTGACAAGACTAACTATATTCTGCTTCAGCAATAAAAGATTAAAAAAAAAAAAAAATCCCCATTAAACTACAAGCCACTTGGAGTGCTCTTCTCATCTTTTCCCAATGTGTTAATCAGATACTTCAGCTTTTCTGTGACCCTGAGGAGGGGAGAACATTCCTTTCAACCTCGCTGCTGTGTTTTTCTGATTGCACTAGCAGGCCTTTTCGCCCAGCAGCAATCCAGGCAGAGCCAGCTGGTTTGGTGCAATCTGGAAGGTTGTTGTAATAACAGACAGAACAAGAAGCACAAGGAAGAGCCTGGCAGCTGTATAAAACTCCCTCCGAGCTCCAGTCCCTGCAGAAGTGCACTGGCTTCAGCAATCAACATGACCAGCCAGTCTCAGGGAATCCAGCAGCTTCTACAGGCAGAAAAACGTGCCAAGGACAAACTGGAGGAAGCCAAAAAACGTAAGTAGCTGGCCTGGTTTTACTGTAGTTTTCAACTGTAAGCTCTTCAGAATCACAGTGGCTCAGGGAAAAACAGCATTATTTCATCTGTATACATCACAGCTGTACTGCTCCTATTCTTTCTTCTCACTTGCATTAGTGCTGTGCTTTGACTGCAGCCAGGCATCTAACCAAACCTGAACGAACATTCAGAGTTTGCTTAAAATTCTGTGTACACATGTATGATTGTGTGTACACATGTATGATTGTGTGTACACACACACACGCCTTATTACATTAAACAAGGTTTTCTTTGTTACATTCATCCTGTCAGCTAGATTTATTCTTGCTTTATCTCAATGCCAATAATGTCACTACAGCCTTCCTTAGCTATTTTAAACTAGAAGCCTACACACCTCTGGCTGCCAGCTCTGAAGGACCAGACACCAAACTCTCTATTTCTCTTTATAGGTCTTGTATAAATTTTTCAGTGTTCCTCTTTATTTATGAAATCTAGTAACTTGCCTTCTAATCTCAGCTGGGCTTCAAAAAGATTATATGTAAACAAAGGGACACTTCAGCACAATGATACTAATCAAAGTGATGGTACAATCACAAGCATTGTCAGTATGTAGTAAGTCACTCATATGAGTTTTATTACATGGTACAAGTAATCAGCAAGTGATTAAATGTTCAATTTAAAAATAAACATCTTGTTTACTGAATGCCTAAATGCCCAGGGCAAAGCATGTGTAGATATCCAATAATAATAAATTCAGATATTTTTCTTCTAGTCATATATAAGCAAAAAATTAATAATAACAAATATAAAAATGAAGGTGTCTGCTAGAATAATTTAAATCAAAGAAATAAGTCTCCTGGCAGAGAGTCTTTCCATTATCTATTTCCTTCATTTTCTGCATTCATCTCCCAGTGATTTAATGCAAAATATAGTGACGTTATTCTCCTGAATGTAGATACCAACGACATGAGTCACTGACCTGCATTAGCACTGAAACATTAATACTCTTTCATGGAGTTATCTCAATTTAGAAACCAGCAGCAGGAAACAATGTTGTCCTGCAGGACTCAACTAAAATGCATGAAGATGATGTCATGTGGAGCAAGAGTGTGATGAAGGAATATATTTTGTTTTCCAGGGAGAAATAGAAGCTAAACAAAAATAATTTGGGTAGTTTCTATATCCCTTCTACACACAAATCAGCACTGCTGTGTGTTCATTAATTATTAGTGTGACATTTTAATTTGTACAGCAGCATACAAAAAATAAGTAGAAAGGCAATACCCCTTCCCTGAGCACCCAGCAACTGCCTGTGCCTTGCAGAAGCAAGAGGGGAAAAAAAAAAAAAAATTCTCCCACTTTCATAAAACAAAAGGCTCACAAAAGAGGTGTTTGGGGGTTGCTGCTCCCCACCTGAAAGCAAGGAATAATTAAGAAGTGATTCAACCCTTATATAGCCAAATGAGGTGCTCTGGGTGGGATGGTTCTCCCCTCCTCATGTAGGGCAGAGGAAATGCACTGTTCCCCAAAGCAAGAAAACATATGACCTAGACAGGCACAGCACCCAGTGGAGGGAATGGGAGTTTGGTCTGAACACAGGCTGCAGAATCAGGCCTTTAGTTATGATAGCTTGATGTTGATTACCCTTTATTTTTGGTTTCAGTTATTTTTGTTGTTTTCATTTCGTTTGGGTTTGTTTTTAAAACCAGAAATGTCAGTTTAGCTTTTTCTAAAACAGCCAGTGTGAAAAGAGGTTTTGTATATTAAGGAACTCCAAAAATGAAAAGTATCATTGTAACATAAAAGTAATGACTGAAGATGAGTGTCTTGCAGAATCCAAACATGGTTACAGATGCATTTATTTTACTCTGCAAAAACCACTCCTCTGTCATCACCTCAGCCCCACACTGAGTGCTTATGATAAGCACAGGGCTTCTTACAGTTAAAATATCTTGCAGACCCCTCTGAGTCAGAAACTTGAATTAAACCACTGCTTATGCTTACCTCAACACTAATACACTGGTAGGAGTTATTCAGCAGCTACAGAGAAACAGCTACTAAGAATTTTGCTATCAGTAAAGATATTTGGAGTAAAAATATTTCATCAGTATGACTTTCTTCTCTATTACTTTTAAGGCCAAACATTTTTTTGCCTTTATAAAAATTAAGGAAAATAAAAATTTCTCATACATGAAAATCGGGGGGGGGGGCCTGCCAGAGACGCTGTGGAGTCTCCATCCTCAGAGATACTCAAAACGCACTGGATATGGCCCTGATCAAGCTGCCCTTGCCAAGGCTGCTCTGAGCAGGGGGTTGGAGCAGACCCTGGAGGCCCCTTCCAGCCTCAGCAGCTCTGTGTGATCCCATGAAAAACCTCAAGCATTTCTAAGAGATTTTATTCCTCGGTATAGCAGATCAAGGGCAAAAAATGTAAATAACTAATGAAGCGGCATATTCATCTACAGCCTAAAGACTTTGGTGGATCTTTTTGTTCATGTTAAATACTGCGAACAGTTTCTACTAGGGTGCAAACAGCAAAGCTCTTGTGAATTTTAGATTTCATGATCACACATGCAAGGTAGGGCCTTAATGTTCCTGATTTGGGTTTTTCTAAGGACTAGTCCACCCTGGATTTTGTGCTAAACCAAGCATTATAGCTAATCTAACAGAATAATGATGCCTAGACAGTCATTATTATATTCAATATTACAAGAGGTTCACAGTGAAGCTACAAAAAAATTAAAAAATTTCCATGTTGTCCTTAATTTAAATATTTTTCATAACAATGTCACTATACCACCACTATACCACTATATACTTAAGTATACCAGCATAACTTAAATACTGTGGGATAAGGACAAAAGGGATTCTTTTAGTGCCAAATCCAGTTATGCCAAGTCAGAATTACTTCAACAGTATCTTCCCCAGAGTGATTCTGCAGTCAGATCAGCATAAAGGATTGCATAGTTTGTCTCTGAGCATAAAAACTAAGATAAAAGCAAATACATAAAATGCAACCAATATATCCAGTGCAATCGGTTAACCCGTGCACACACAATTCAGTGAAACAAGGTGAGGACATGCTGCTTCATGTCAGAAAATGCCAGCCCAGATCCAGCTGGTACCCGTTCAGATCAGCACCTTCTGCTCAGGGCTGGGCACTCTGCGGATCTGGGCTGCAAGTGAAAGCAATGAACCCATCCAGTGAGTGCTCATGCAGTCCCGTCCTTGCTAAACTGTACATTATGACCTCCTTTGTCACTGCAAACAGTCATTGCACAGCAAACACCACTATACAAGTGAGTCTGACTATTCTATTTTACGTCGTAACATGAGAAGAATGAATGGCAGATTGTTCATGGGACACAACCAGGAAAAGTCATTTTGAAGGAAATGTGATTAGCAAAACTACCTTTATGCAAACCTGTTTACAGTTGATACTCACATAACCAGATCAAAATGTAGCGTGAACACACAATATTGTATATAAACAGATAATGGGCCTCGGTTTTGCTGACATGTGCAGCTGTTTGTAATGCAAAATCCACTTTGGATAACTGAAAAATTAGCAAATAAATAAAGTTATATTTATAGACATGATGCAAAGCAAAAATATAGTGCTAAAGCTCCTCTGTACATGCTTTTTCATACTTCTTGCTCAATACCCTTTATCCTGGCTTGCAATATCTTTACTGTATCATTGGCTGATGTAATTTATACCTGGCAAATTATTAATAGTTTGTTGGTAAACGCACACATGCAAGGCTGAAACTATTAAATTGATTAAAAGACAAACCAAAACAGTCTGCAATCCTTTGGCCTTTTATACACAGCACTGCTTTATCTATCATTTTTGCTTTAAGCATAATTTGGATCCCAGACATAACTGAGCATTGTCAGAGACAAGACATCAGTTCCTAAAAATCCTTTTGGGTAAAATAAGGGAAACAAATGTGTCATGAACACTGAGTTTAGCAAAACTTGTTTTCCTATAGATTTTTATATCTTGGCTTGAATTTCTAATGCCTAATAAAATGAAAACTCAGATGAAATATTTCAGGAAATCAGATTAAAAACAAATGTTAATCAAAATAAGATATTGTAAACAGAACTATATCCATGGCACTCTCTTGGATAATATCTAAGACATATTTTATCTACTGAAAAAGCTATACGTACTGATCAGCTGCTTCTATTGTATTTTATTAAAAGTGCAAAATAATCTTCTCAAAATGAGCATCCTTAAATCCCATTTTGCAGACAATTTAACACTCTTGAAGACAACTGAAATGGTCCTATTTAAAGAAAAAAGGATTAATTTTTGGCAACTTCTTCATGATTTTTATGCAGACATTCAGCTAGAAGCCTAGATGATATGTTTGAAAACAGAAAGCAAATTTTAGCATGGCAGTTTTTGGAAAGTAAGATAACTTACTGTTTGAGCAAATTAGAATGCAACATTTTTGCTTTCTACTGTCTTTTTCTTCCAAGACCTAAAAAAACCCAGCAACCTAAAAATCCTCCCCAGTTGTTTTGGATCTAACCAGAGCTAAGTATTTCATTAACATCACAGAAATACCTAGAAAGAAGAATACAACCTTTCTCCATGCTAATAATGCCTTCCCATGTTAGGTGAGAAAATCTACCTCAGGGCTGACTTGTTAAAGAAAGTTAGTTAAGATTTGCCCAATTTAACATGATGCATAGAAATTTATAGGCTGTCAGCTACCATAATCATGGACGACAGTGGACAAGGAAACCAGGCATAGCACAGCTGCTTTGCTGCTCCCCATCTTCAAGGACGGGAAGGAGGGACAAAGGTGCAGCAGCTAACCTGGCCCCCACAGCATGCCCTTTGTGGTAAAAGTCTCTTCAAGCTTGGAGCTTTCTGTACCTCACCTTTATGATCCTAGAGGAAATGTCATAGGGACAGGTTGGTTTGCCCATCCTCCTGTATTTCTTGCCCTCTTTTTGCATGATCTTGGCTGAATTTCAATGCTCTGCCACCCTTCAGTGTGTAAGGTTTGATTTCAGCTCAGCTGTGCTCTGCAGAGAATTCCATCCAGATCAGTAAGACTTTGAAAAGGCAATCCCATATTGCACAACTAAGGTAGCAGACAAGTGGTTAATAACAGACTGATTAATTAATTAATTTTGGTTTGTCTCTAGTGAAACAGTAGGTTAAGCTCTAGTTTCTACTTAACTTAATCAGGTGCAGCATATGCACTATCACATATGTTGGCAGTTGCCGATTCTGTCCACAACGTTGTTGAACTAGCAGTAATTTACTCACAGCTTTTCCACTTAATTAAATAGGAAGCAGCAGGTTCCTGCTGTGCCAATCCTAAAGGCATCATGGAAAAATGAAATGGCTGCCACCCTACAGTGACACCCTATGTATTGTGCTTACTCCAGCGCACTGTCAAGAGCTGACATGTATGTATATGTATACTACTTGGTTCACTAGCTACATTGTCAGAGGCAAATGAACTGTTGTTTTATAGTTAATCTCTTTCCATTTTGTGCATTTTAAATAGATTTATTTCTCTATCCGGTGGCCAAATATGCAACATATTTACTACAGATGGCCCCCCAGATGGAATTTGAAATTAAAGTCCCACTGATTTTGAAATAATTTAATTTGCTATAGAGATCTAGTTCCTCAGCTGGTGAAATTGGCAGAGCTTCATCACAGTCACTCCCCCTGACTTCCAGCTCCAGAGAATCACGCCCCCCCCAGCTCTGCTCCTAGAGGAAAACTCTATAAAAGGCTGATCAGCTCCAAATTTGGAAAGGAGAAAAAGGGAAACTTCAAAAAAATACAAACCTAAACCTGGTTCCAAATTTTGCTGTCCAGACTGATGTCAGGCTCTTACACAAATCTGTCAGTTCACGCATACTGGTCCCAAGACTTCATACAATGAGTAGCAGAAGCTGAGGGAATCAGCCCTTATCAAACAAGTACAAACTCTGGGAAAGTACATGCTAGATTTTAAACTGCCTCTCTGCCCCTTTATACTTAAGCAGAGTGCCTCCGTGGCAGAAGGACTCTGAGAAATACATATAATTAACTACACAAGAGAGCACTGCACTGATGAACTGAGAGTCAGTAATGCTATCTAGTTCCTCACCAGGTTCCTCCTTCCTGTAAAAAGCCTTTATAGAATCATGCACCCCAGGTACTACAATACATCCAAGCACATCCACAAAATCAAACAGTCCAAGACTTTAAAAGGAAATTCACATTTCAAGCATCTCTCTGCTTCTACTCACTCATCTGCAGATAATGACTTCAGAAGGAGCTGCCAACTAGGCAAATAATTTACTAATGGATCAGGCATTTTACCCAGGCTTTTGTTGAACCTCAGATGTATCAAAACCAACAATCTTCCTCCCAAGATTCAGCTTCCTCATTGTACCATGCTCAGTGGAAGAAGATTGCTATATGCCATACCTGATAAGGCTTCATTAGCCCAGCACAGGTGTAACCAATCCAACATAGCAGCCTGGAGAAAATAAATCAGAAATACCAATACTCAACTTTCTAGCCTAGTTGGAGAATGCTCCTTAGGATTTCAGAAAAGGTACTGTTTTCAACTTTTGTGCTTGAATTGAAAGATTAAAAAAAAACCCACAAAAACAAAACACCCCCCCCCAAACTTAAAAAAGTATTCATATTGCTCAATGATGTTAAGTAGGAGGTTGCAATAAATAAATAAATAAATTGATGTTTCATACATCAGATCAAAATGCCTTTTTCAGTTGCCTAGCCTCCACTCTCTCATTCTTGTGATATCCTAATTAAAGCAACTAAGCAATAGCTTTTTCAGCCATCTAAGACATTTCTCCCATTAAGAAAAGGGAGCAAGCTTATCCCCTCCCACTCCTAAAATTCTACCTGTACAGCAGAAGAGACCGCAAAAATCAGCATCAGCCCAGGTGTCTCAAGTGTAACATATAAACATTCAGTGCAAGAGGTTTACAGCCCCATCAGTTAGAAAGTGACTTTTTCCTCACAAAGTAGTGTAGCAGAGTCCTGTGGAGATCCGTGCAACTTTACTAACTTTATAAAAAACAGGCAGACAGAGATTCATCATGGTGGGGTGGTTATGACATGTTCAACACTTGCTCCCTGTAAAAACTTAAGCATCACATTCCCGTCAAACCTTTTACTCCTATCCTTTATGTAACAACCCTGCTAGATCTAAGAACTACCTTATGGCCAGTCCTGCAATGACTTAACATGGGCTTGATTTGACAAACCCTGAGCATTTTAGCTAAGACAAAGTAACTATTCACAGTGAACAAAATTAAGTATGTAAACAAGCCTGTTCAGGAGGAAGGCTCTAGTTTCCGCTACAGCCTAAAATGCAACCTTACAGATCACCCTCCTGTTTAAAAAGAAAAGGAAAAAAACCACTTTTTAGGCACTTTCATATTTTCTATACATTGGTAGAGAATACCATTGACCTCCTTTTTCTCTTAACCACTCAGCTCTGCATTTAACAAATGTTAGGGGAAAAGGGTGGGGAAGAGGACAAAGGCTGAAGGTTGCAACTTGGTTTGGTAGTGGTTAAGATGTATCTTGCAGTACTTTGGAAATCTGCCAGCTCTAAGCAGAATCCAGTTGGTGTAGGATGAAGGGATGCTGGCAACCAATCAATACAGCAAATCTTACATAATAACATCTTTTCCCATCAGTGACAACTAAAATCTGTTATCTGGCTGCTACTATTGCTGATGAAGGAAAGATAGATATTTATTTAAACACCAAGCTGTGATTAAAAAAAAAAAGCATTTGTATTATGAGAAAATGTGTAGTTGCAAAAAGACTTCTGTTGTTAGCAAACCAACAAGCCTTTCATTTGATGTGTGCTTTTTGCACAGGGAGTTGGTCTCAGAAGATGGGTACTTGCGTGACTGGCTTTCAATCGAAAAGTACCCTACCTAAATCACTTTGGCTCTTCTGACCATTCTTGTGCAAATAAAGCTGCTGTTGACTTTGCTTGAAGCTTTGTCCATTTTACTACACCGGGTAAAATACCTCTGATTTAGAGAGATTCATCTTTTGGGATACAGTGACAAGTGTAAAGTAAATCCCTGTTTCTTCCCCCATTAGGAAAGGGAAAGAGGCTGAAGCAGGCCAAAGAAGAAGCCATAGCTGAGATAGACCACTACCGGTTACAGAGGGAGAAGGAATTTAGGAACAAGCAAACAAATGTAAGTAAGAAACCTGCATATGTTCTTTTGCAGTGTCAGTCTGCTCAAGGGTAAAACAAATTGCTTCCAACAGTGTTACATGGAGACCTCTGCAAACCAACATGATCATACTGATTAAACTCAGAGATATCACCTATGATGTGTATATGCTTCATTTTGACTTCTTCACAGGCTTTGAATGCATTTGTAGAAGGTATTGTGGACTTTCACCGCTAAATTTGTCCAGATTCTGTGTTTGGTTCATGCTTGTACTTTGAAGACTTATCTCCCTTAAGGAAAACCACCTTTGGGTCCTCTTTAACTCCAGACAGACCTCATTCCTGTCTTGAAACTGGAGGTTTCAGTAAGGTGGATGTTTCAGTAAAAGTAAAGATTTAAAATCTTTCTATTTCTGTTCCACTTTCGCTGACTTTTTTGACTGCATACAAGAGTGCATCTTTGAACTGAAATCACCAAAACTTTTGAGATTTTCACTATGTTTTCATAGCAAATGTGGTCTGGCTGATATTTTCATATCTGAATTATAGTACATTTTATACATTTATGCCATCTTGCAGTTTTCTCTATTATTTTCATGAAGGTTCACATACCATTCTCTTTTTACTTGGTGACCTTCCTCTTAGGTTTTTGTTCTTGTTTTTACCCTGGCTTGTTTTGTGCAAAGGTGAGGAAACTACATGTGCAAAAGCAGTCACAAAAAAAGCCAAAGAGGTCAAATAAAAACTGTTTTACAAACCTGTCATTTCAGTCACACTTCACATAAAACATTTTCCAGCAGAGATCACAAGCCTTATGAACAGATATACACACAAAGTCTCTAACATACACTGCCAGCCTCCAGACACACAGCCAGGCCAGGTGGAATTGTCTCATATGTACAATTTCAGATGTTTACCGACACTAAAATAAAGTAAAAACACCTCTGAAATTTGTTCACCTTTTCAGTCAAGCCAGTCTTCTTGTTTAAGGTCTGAAATAGCAGAAGAGAAAAGATGTTGCTTTGGTGTGAACTCAATTTTTTTATCACAAACAAAATTAAAGCTGCAGGGAAAGGCCACTGTTTGTTGACTGAACATTTCACACAAGCAGGACAGAGCACATATTGCTCCTCAACTGACAGCATGTGGTACAAGATCATTGCAGTCCTCCTTCACATTCCCTGACCCCATTATGTCGAACATTTATCTACCCAGACAAATTTCATCATTATTAACCTGTGCCTGGAAGGCAGTCAGGAGTTCCAGCTAAGCCAGTGCAGAGGGAAGTCTGATGCCCAGTTCAGTTTACTGGCTCGGGTATTCGGACACAAGTATTTTTAATTCTTTGTCACAGCCTCATTTAATGCTATTCCTCCTCTTACTTTATATTGCTGTATCCAAACTGGGGTAAATTTTCTCACGCTATGAGATGTTCCACATCAGTCCAGAATGAACAACAGCAGCAACAGAAAACGATTAATTTGAGGTTAGCGTGACAATATGCAAGATCTTTTTTCAAAACATACAGAACTTAAGCCCAGATCTCAAACCAATTTTGCTAGTGCTCATGGCATTTGTCCTCAGGGTCTGAGATCACTAAACTCTGGAGATGTACTACAGCCTAGTTCTGAATTTTGTGGCTTCCAAGTCAATGTAACGTTTTAGCGACTTTGAAATGACGCTAGCATAAAACCAGTATGGGCAAAATAAGGGACAGACCTTGAAGGTCAGCAGAAATCATAGGCTAAGCAGCATTGTATCTATTCTGAAGAAAAAGGTCTTCAAATTCAGAAGCAGAAAAAGGGGAAAAAAATACATAGAAGAATAAGAATCAACTATCTCAAGTTACAGTATTAACATGAACTGAGAGAGCGGGTTCCCAGTCTACAGAGGCTATTCTTAAAATTATAATGCTTTTCATGAAGTTTTTCAAAAGTATTTAGTAGCTGGATAACACACAACCATCTGGGATCTCTAGAAAGTTATTTTCTCCAGTGGAAAAAATCAGCTTCATAAATCTGGTCTAAGCTGTACAATCTTTCCTACATGAGACCCTTACGATTTGTCTAAAAGCTAAAATAAAATGCCAGCTAAAAATAGTTACTATAGAAAACTGTAATCTTTTCCCGATATTTACAGTTATGTCTATGCCCTGTATTTCTCCCAAATTGGAAAGCATTCTACATCTGGATTATGGACAAACTACATTGCCAGGTACTGATAAATAGAATTGCAAAGGTGATTTCTGCAAAAGATCTTAACTCAGCTGCTTTTCCTTCTTTTAAGGCCTAAGTTGGGCTGAAATCATGTGGAAAATAAAGCTAATGATTCTTCCCTTGTTTCTGGTCATCCTTTGGGTATCCCACTAACATCACAGGTTAGCTTCAGCTGCTAGTCCACCCCAGAGGACCATGGCAGGAACAAGAAGAATATGTTACTTATTCCTTTCTTACTCTGTCAGTGTGCAGAAATGTCTTCTACTCTCCCCTGGAATTCTTTAGCTGGAAACCAATTTCTCTGCCAGTATCTGAAGGACTTTTCCGTAAGGGAAGAATTCGAAGGATGTTGGGGCAGTGGGGGAGGAGGGAGCAAAGTAACGGATTTGGAACACGTACATCTGTTTATAACATAACCTTGCTAAAATGTTCAGCAAGTCTAGAGTCAATTAAATTCTAAGCGAATGTCCTGATATTAACTGTGCCAGAAGCTGTCTGGTATTTCGCCAGATAAGAAAATGTAACATTAAAAGACCTTGTCTGAGGCTTGTTGAAGGTTATACATCACTAACTGCTGAAGACATTTTCAAGTACTCTGAAACTGTAATTATGCATTGTCAGGAAGGCTTTCCCGTGTTTTCCTCCTTAGCCGTGCTCACATTCATTCTCAGTGAGGCCAAATGAAGCACACTGGTGATGGAACTTAGTTGACTAGTCATTAAAATAGAAACAAATTAAAATGAGCGATATAAAAGACAAAACATGGACAGTGTTGTTCCCACAGTGAGCTGGGAAATTTTCATTATATGGGGAGATTCCCATTGCTAATGAGCATATGAAAGAGTCCCCTTTAATCCTGTTTTTATGCATACAGGTCAACCTAGCTCATACCCTTACTGTTAGGAAGCACTTTGACATGTTTCTGTTATGTTTATGCTAGATGATAAAGAAAAGTACAATAAACATAGTCATAT
Source organism: Harpia harpyja (assembly GCF_026419915.1). Lineage (NCBI taxonomy): Eukaryota > Metazoa > Chordata > Aves > Accipitriformes > Accipitridae > Harpia > Harpia harpyja. The sequence continues at coordinate 20,609,558 of NC_068950.1, read as the reverse complement.
ATAACCCTTTATTTTGCTCAGAGGACTTCTGCTTTTCAGGTAATGGGCTCCCAAGGCAACCTCTCTGCTAAAATAGAAGAGCAAACAACAGAAACTGTCCGAAACCTCACTAGCAGCTACCACAAGAACATGGAAAGCATGATGAAAAAGCTTTTGAGCACGATATGTGACATCAAGCCTGAAGTTCACCCAAACTTCAGACATGCAGTTTAAGATCCATTGATGTGCTGAGGAAGGATGTTTGTAAAAAGTAGCCTTCTTTCTGATAAGCATAAATATTTCCTCATTTATTGTTCTGTATGTGTGAGAAAAAAAGAACACTAAAGCCAAAAGCACACAGTTCCACGTAGGCTTTTGATGTGACAAGAATTATTCAGGGTTTCACAAGCATTTGTTGGAATATTGTTTCCTTTTGGTAGCTAAGCCCCTGTCATTTAGACGGGGGCAAGTCAACAACAGCAGAATAAATGATTATTTGACACCAGCAGCTTTTCAGTGGGAGTCTTTATTCCTTTTCTCTTATGAAATGTTCTGTACTAGGATGTGGTGTTGCATAAAGTCTGTTTATCCCAACCTTTATTGTACTTCAAGTCACATGAAATAGAATATCACAAAAACTTAAAATAAAGCATTTCTGTTTTCCTTGTGACACACAGAGTGGTCAGGTTATGGAACATAGAGGAATTCTGCAGCTTTTGGTTAAAAAGAATAGGTCAAAACATTTTCAATTTTTGTATGCTAATTTAAAGCAAAATATAACTGACTTGCCTAGAAATTTGTTCAAAAGCCATACTCAAAGTATTGTCTGGTTGTTTAACTACACCACAAACTTTATATAGCTTTGTTAAGTCTGAAAAATGAGAACAGGAGTAATCACTATTTACTAATTGCTTTGGTTCAAGGTGCAGACTAGCACATCCATCATTATCTATACAGTTACACTGAAAGCACAGGAACCCATGGGCCCAAACTCTACACCAGTTACGCTAAATGGTACCTTAATCCACAGGTTGTTCACAGAAATCACGTCAGTTAGAGCTCACTTCTGTTACTCTAAGTGACCTTGAGTAATACTTCCCTCTGCAATGGCACAGATTTCTCTTGGAATAAATTCTATTGAAGTTACAAAATTACAATATGATCTGGTGCTTTCAAGGTGAAGCCCATTAAATCTGATGGGAGGCTGATGGGAGGCACTGATGAAGCAGGGGTCTGGCACACACCTGCATCATGAACCCCCTTAATGTCTTGTCTCTAGTACAAAATTACACTGAATTAAAAAAGAAGCTTGAGAAATTGCAACAACTAGCAAACAATAGCTATGATTTTCAGTCCATGTAGACACAGACAAATCATTTCACTTTCACAGCAGCTAGTCATAGGCAATCTCCTGTTCCAGCGAGGTTTACACAGCTGACATGCTGTCATGTGTAAAATGACCGTAAAGCTGTAGTCAACTTAATGTCAACAAACATGACTCCTCAAGGCTGTGCCTGAATGCTACAGAATCTCCAAGCCCTGATTGTTACAGTTTACTGTGCTTGATGATATTCTCTGGGGATGCAAGGATGCTGAGAAATGGGAAAGAAACTAGAAATCCTATTGACATCGGCTGAAAGGCTCATTTTTTGAGGAATGCTTTGAATCAAGTTGTGATAGGCTTTGATTTACTAAGGGGATGAAGGAACTCCAGTCCCAGCCTATGTGCACAAGCCAATGCAGGCACCCGCCTGCATGGCACAGGGCAGTCAGGATTGCCTCATTGCCTAGGCACACATGCCACCAGTTTGGGTCGTGGCTGCGGACCCAGTGTAGTGCTCAACTGCAAAGCATATATCTTCTGTGAACATAAACAGTCACCAAGGTGGACACTAAACTCTCACAAGGACTCACTGCAGTGGACTGCTCCACTTTCCCTTCTGGGCTACCTCAGCACCCTTTCCACCGGTTATCACTTACATACAGAACATACAGAAATGTTGCAGGTTCAGCTGCAGAACTAAAGCAATGGGGTTTCCATTGCCACCTGTATGGGATAACAATACACACCCCTGTATGGTGAGAGCAGAATTGCCACAGCGTGGTGGGCAGCAAACTAGAGAAGCAGCTTTTCAGGAGGCCAGCAACCCAGATTATGCGAAATAAAGCTTTGTCTTCCTGCATTGCCCTGCTTCTTTTTATGACATTCCTCCTTTCCGTCATTCTTGCCAAAATCTGTCTTCTGTCACCAACCGCTTCTCTTGCAAAGCTTCTGCCCTCCTTTCAAGGCTAGTCTCTACCCTTCTGGTCCTAATGGCCACAAACACATGTCTTATCTAAATGTTCTTTAAAATACATTAGACCACGAATATACCGTCCTTGACAAAAACCCGAGCACATGGTGGGGGACAGCAGAAGTCACCAGCAGCATGTACGAGCACTGTCTGGAGGGGACGGTGCAGCTGTGCCATCGCTCACGCAGTGACACTGCACTGCAATCAAGGCAATGACCGGCCTGTACCCTTGCTATCACCTGCATACCTGAGATATAAACTGGGTCGTAAGTACTCAAACTTTCTGATTGTGATTATTTTCTTGAACTGTGGCCAGAATGAAGAGCCACTGCTCATGAAAAAGGAATGAATTCATTATGATTAGCTCTTTGATCTTGAGAGATATGAATCTGAGAGCTTTGAGCACTCTGTGCATTCACTTTCTTCTACATTCATTCCTACTTCTGGACAGGGAAAGGGTTGTTATACCACCACTTCAGCTGTACAGAGATAAAGATCAAATTAGACTTCATGTAATTTGGCAAGATACCGGGTTTTTTAAATGACGAGTGTAAAGTACCAGCTGCATCAATGGAATATTGAGGTGCCAAGAAAACGCCTGCTGAATTTACAAGTGCACAAAATATCTTGTATGTGACATTCACATATTCAGGATAACGGCAAATAATCATTCCATGCAAAAGAAAAAGAAATAATAGAAGCAAGGAGGTTTAATTTCAAAATGCTTTTAAATGCATTAAAAAAGAGTAAAAATAGTTACTCTGTATTAGCAGTTACCTACCATGGATGATTACAAATGCCGTGCCCAGGGAGCCCCCAGCCCTCGCAGTGCCCTGACACTCTATTACCTAATATGTACCAATACAGTTGCGAAATAAAATGGCAACATCTCACATATCACAACACAAACAAATTTAAGAAATAGAAAGCCACATATAGATAGCGTTCATGCCTGTATAATTTTTTTTTTTTTCCCATAAATACCTCTGAAATCAGGGTCTTGGAAAACACCTGAAGAGCTCCTCTGAAGGTTTCCATCTCTCCAGCCACACTTTTCTCTTGAAAGTGGTGGTTACCTGACCATGACACCACTTCAGACAGAGGGATTTTCTTCACATCATTGGAAGTCAAACTCTGTAAGGAGTGACTATTATCCTCTCTGCCCAGTGATAATAATACATAGCAACAGTGATTAGCACTTTCGGTATTTCAGTTAATATCTTCTAATTATCAATAAATCAGTTATCAATAGACTGAATGGAGCTGATTCAAGGTCTATATCTGATCCCATCAAAATCAACTGCAAAACACCCACAGTGTGAGATATTAGGACTCAAACAACAAACTCAAGGAGTTTCCTAGATTGGCCAAATTCTACACTGACTCACAAGAGGGGATTAACAAGGCTTTTGCTGTCTGAAAAAGAAAAGCTGTATTATACAATAAATTCTAAATCCACTGATAAAAGTGCCTCAAACAACAGGTAGTGGAAAAGGTCATACCAGTGGAAAGTACAAAAACTGGTTTATACAACTCATGACATGGACTGGGTTGAATTTCTCTGGCTGTTTTCCTTCAACGTTCTCTTTCGAGTTACATGAGGACATAGTGATGTGATTCCCATTCACGGGTGATGAGGGAACATCTCTGAACTCATGCAGGTAAAACAGAATATCTTTCAAGTCTAAATAAAGTAAAATGAAACAGACATGAAGAATTAATACTATGCTGTATGTAAAAGCTTTCTACTGACTTTCCCATTAATTTCTGAAGAGTTTGGAAGCTGAGATTTGGGAAGTCAGAACCAGATGTTAATCTATTACATGGATTATGATATTAACTGAAATCAGATTTCATTCCTTGTATATAGTTGCATCAATTAATTTTTCCATATTAAAATATACTTGGAAGGTCATATAATCTGTAAAACATAAGTTATTCTTGTAAATGACCACATATAGGATATAAGTGTATGTGGGAAGCTCTTTACAGAACAAAATATTTCAGTCCCTGACTTAAAAGGTTTTGTAGTTCAAGAACTGTGAGCAATGTCTCGCTATAAGATGGGATGAGATGACCTGCCGTTGCAGAGCTCAGGAACTGCAACAGGACAGGTGACAACAGGCTACCATGACATACTATTGCAGGAGATGTGAACCTGCAGATATATACTTTCACAAGCAGCTTTGCCCAGAAGCATCCTTAACTGCAGACAAAGCAGGAAAGACATCTATGTGTAAGGATTTATTGAGCATCCCAGCAGCAAGGGGCTGTGTCGAACTTTGAGTACATATCTAGGCAGGGTGAGACTTCAGACTGAGTCTGGAGGTGAAATATAAACATATTTATAGGCTACTAAGCAATACCTTCCAACATTTGCAGTGGCATTGGCTATTAGCTATATTGACAGGCAAGTTATACTGGTATCAATTAAAGACATAGCTGTTGTGAAATAGTAACAGTTCTTAAAAACAGAAAGAACGAACCTTGCCCCTATGGTCCACTTAATGGGAAGACATTACCTTCAACTGGAATTTGTCTTAACTAAAACTGTATGAGAGAGTGCTGTATCTTTCAACTATGGATTTGTATTTTCCTCAAATAACGGTGTGCAGACTAAACAAATGTTATCTAGACACAATTCTTCTTCAGTCCCAGCCACCTGTCAGGTTCCTACTCTAGGATGTCCACACCAAAAGTCTAACCCATGGGAACGGTACCTGTGTGGCACCTGATCATCACCTTCTCCATACCCTGGAGCAAAGAATATTACCCTGACTGTCCAACAACTGATTGGGGAGCCAGGTGCTACTGAAAAAACATAAGGGGAGGAAAGGATACCAAGCAAAGATTTTGGGGTGACAGCAGCAATTTCAGTTCTTTTCCATTCCAGGAACCCACGATGGTTATGTATTGCTTAAGTAGGAAACTTGAATGTTACGTGAAGTTATGTTCTGTTTCATGTATACAATGCATATACTTCAAAATAATTTCCTCCAGTTCATCACAGAACTAGAGGAAATGCCTGTTACACAATACGCAAGTGTCATATATTCCTGCTAGGCTCACAGTGGCCTGTCCTTCACAGATTTGATTATTCCGCATTTTATGGTAGTATAAGGCACTTCAAACCCTGAGGCTTCCCCAAGGAATGTTAACGCTTGTTAGAAGTACATGATCCAACCAGTATTACTACAAAACACTTGGAAAATGTTACATCAGAGTGCTATTAATACACTCTATTGCACTTACAGGACATGACTGCATGTGGAAAATCTGATGACTTGCAAGTTTATTAACTTACTGAGATTCCTTGTTGCTTTTATGAAAGATATGCCACAACTGAATTACCTGACCCAGGGCAATTCCTAAAAGTCCCTCTCGCCCCAGGTATCTGATTTATTTACAGGTGCATCAGACTCCAATATGCTACCAAATTTCCATATCACTTTCAGAAATACTGAAATTTTGAGTAAAGCTGTACTCCAAAAAATGCTAGTTTGGTTAAAAACAAGCTTTCCATGAAATATCATGCCAGAAAAATGACCTCAATACTTGCTATTAAATAGGCCTTGCTTTAAGAAACAAGGTATTTATAAATTAATTCACTTGTAACAAACCAAATAGCATAAATATCAATATAAAACAGATCAGCAATGTCAATATAACCTGATTTGTGTAACCTCCTCTATATACTTCATGTAAATATTTATTTTACAATCCTGTGGCACTGATTTATTGTAGAAAATAGACGGATAGATAAAAACAGATATATAACATAAATGTAATTTAACCATGCATGTGTCCCTTTGGAAAATAAATCTAGCATTTTGTGGCAGTCCTCTTTCCATTCAGACTTACTTATGGGAAATGGTGCAAGTATGTGAGCAATCCCATTGCTGGCAGTGGGATAATTCATACCTGTGCTTAAAATTGAGCAAAGGTGAAGTGTGGTGGCAGCTCAGAGAGCAGAAGTGAGACCTACCAGCAAGGATAGGCTGCCAGGGCACTGTGGGTGCTGGAGATCGCTCCTGCCATGAATTCTGATCCGCATCTCTTGTGTGCGCCTGGCAGCTGTCCTCCACCTCACACCAACACCACTATTTGACTATCCCAGGAACATACGCTGTGACTCTCTAATAACCTCAGGAGCTAATTTGTAACCTACTTTATAAACATGGCTCCCCATGCATCAGGAGGATGTGTTTTACCTGTTACTCCTGTTTTCCCAGCTGTTAGCAGTAGTGAAGAACGTTTAATAAATGAAATAATTGTGTCTTACATCAGATTAACACTTCTTAACAACATATCTACTACTATCAGTTTCAAGGAAAAAAAACAGTATTGTTTCCTATTAACACTTAACTGCTCTGTCTGCATGGGCTATGGGAAATGTTTCTTGTGGCACAGGCTGCCAAACCTATTCAGTGTATCTTCCCTAATGGTTTTTCCATTCAGCTCTGGAGTAAGTAAATTAACATTCAGCACTTTTCGCTTTTTTTAAAACCATTTTTCTTCCATATAATTTCTTAAATACCCTTTGGAGTCACCCACAAAAGTGACATTCAGACAATAATTTACTCCGAGATAAAGAGTCTGCAGAATCTTCACACACTTCCCCAAGTACTCCAATTCCTACTAAATTACACAGTTTTTACTTTTGGATACATATGTGTATGAGCACAAATATGTCCCATATTTATCCTTTATATTAAAAAAGTTAAAGCAATTTTCATTATTCATTCAGTTTCTGGTTTTGACCACAATTATTTACTTACCCTGGAAAAAATAAACAAAAACTACTTTCCTACCTGTTTGTGTCACATTCAAGCCTGAATGATTCATCAGTTTCCACTTAATCACATCTAAAAATAGCCAATATTCACCATAAACATTTTTAGATCTGACCTAGGAGAATGGTCTCCAAAGCAATTACAGGTTTCCTGGAAGTACTCCTACCAAACTTTTGGTTATGTAGAACTGTTGTGAGAAAAACATCTTAGACTTGATTGTCAGCTGCTGGGAATCACTGTAAGTCGGATGATACCAGCAGAGCAGCAATCAATTCAGTTTTGTGAAAATCTCTGAGCTCTGCATTAGCGTATATCTCTGGCACTTACTGCACTGTGTTGTTCCATAATGTCCCAGCACTTCTGCTGCTCAGCTGATACTACTGCTCCTATCTGAGACCAGATTCAGTAAGAAAAACACCTTGTGATGGAGGGAGTTGCTAGACTAACAAGGCACAAGAATAAAGACGAAGTGCATAGTCACAGTTTGTGCTAGGTCCCTGTGCAGTCACTCTGACTCCCAAAATAGCCCACTGTCAATGAAACGGGCTGTGGAGTGCACCAGAGAATTAAGAGAATTTCAAAGCAGGACTGTGTCTCAGTAAAATTAGCATTTTCCGAGGAAACTTTCTGTGAAAAGTTTTTGAATTGGCTCAAGCTTTAAATTGTGATGCTGTATTATTTTCAATAAGAATAACTTTAAGAAAGAGAACTTATTCTGAAGCACATTGCGATACCCTCTGGAATACTGTCTGCTTGAACAGAAGAAATGGATATGGCCATGTTCAACGCAACATGAAAATTTGTCACAGCTTTGATCTGTACAGAAATTCAGTAATTCCACAGTTTAGCATGGTGCTTTAAAAATATGATTCACTTGTTTGAGATGTGACTCGTTCAAGCACTAAGACCAATATTTATACTCTTTGGTGGTTAAGAAAGATGTCATATTCAGAAGAAAATATGTTCTATGCAGAAGCATGTGGATTTGTCAGCACACACTGAATGCAGTCATATATACTAATGCCTTATTAATTGCTTTGTGGATAGTAAAATCAAGTCCCTGATGTGCTTCAGAAAGAAAATATCTTTCCTCTCCTTGAAATGGTGAGAAAACTTGTATCCTACATACAAACATGGACTCCAGCATTCCTCAGAATCCTGTGCATTTTTTAAATTAAACTTGAGATTCATTCTCTAATACCAGGTGGAAAAAGATAAGATTAGATGTGTACTAGTTAAGGCAGCATGTAATTAAAATTCAAAGCATTAACAAAAACTGCACTATGCTGTTTATAGTTGAAAAGCAGGCATAAAGTCTAATGAGCCTCTTTGTTTTCTCACCCCCCTGTGACTTGTTCCAACTCTTTTAAGTATTCTTTTGCCTTGTAAACTTCAGGTCCATGAGAGGTGAAGATCAGTTTGAAGGTGCATATAACATAACGAGCTCGTCCAAGTTTGTGTTTCACTGCCTCGCTTCCGCCCAGCTGCTCTTGTGGGGCTGGGGTCTTGCAGAGTACTAACAGCAACCAAGTTCAGAAGTCAGTCAATAAACTGGCATTGCAACAGTTACAAATGTTTGCATAGGAAAAACATTAGTAGCACTTGCCACAAGCATTTGCTGACCTTATAGGCTACTACTGGAGTTCAGACTTCAGCATGTCTATCAAAGAGCTGGGAACTGAAAGAGCAATCTTAACCTATAAATGAAAAGAAGTACACTCCAACAACATAGGTTTGTGAGAGGTCCAGTTCTTGCCTTAAAACCTGAGGCTAATGCCCTAAGGAAATTGCTAGAGGTGCAATATCCAGTTCCTCTGCACTGCAGTGGCTTTCACCAACCACTGGGGTGCCCTATATTTTTTGTGGTTCTGTTCTAATACAAATGAGGCAGAGAAGGTCTGTTTTCCAAAGATCACACTGCTGACATGACTGAAGGACTAGAAGTCATCTCTCCATAATTCTAGATACTGAATTTGTCTCCCTTTTGCAGGATCCTTGCTCAAATTAAACATATTCACCACGCCAAGGAAGCGCGGATGCTAGAGTAATTGGTTTCTTGGTTAGTCTCTTTCTCGTAGCCACTACTGTCATTGTGAAGAATGAAAAAAAACCCCAAAACATAAGACCCCCAAAATTTCCTGGCCTCTTACTTTCATCAGGCCAACGTTTTCTCTCACACCAAATGTAACCTGCTTTTCTTTACTTCTAACATGTATCCTAACTTATTCCCACCATAACCTCCTCAATTTCTACTTACTTTATGGATCCAGCTTCCATTATCCTCTAATTACTTTTTCAAATCAGCATCTTCATGCTTTCTCCTTCTCTAACAGGAATTCCTCATAGACGCACACCGCATTTCTTCATTTTCCTCCTCCACACTCCTCATAAGAAGCTTTATTTTGCCACAAATCCTACCAAAAGAGCATGACAGCCATAAAACAAATTGCGTTATGAGACTACTGACTATCATATTACCCAACAATGTCTCAATAATTTCTTTGTTTTCTCATATCCCTACTCATCTGCTGTCATGTTGTGCTGCAAACTCCTGGAGACAGGAACCATCCTTCCCTCCAACCTCAGCCCCGAGTCCCACCCTCACTGCAGTCCTGGTCCATGACTGTGGTGCCCAGAAGTTACCAAACACAAATTATTACTACTAAACAACAGAGTCTGTGGTTCTGTTTTGCCAAGCCCTGTACAAACTGAGGAACAGCAATCCCTGCCTCGAGCTGGTTTGCAAGTCTGCTGCACGTGTTTGGGTGCTGATGAATGCATTCACAGCATTGCCCACTATTGCACATGTGAATCTGACTTTTCTGAAGTATCATGCAACAATTGTTTACAGCCTGCTTATGTCAACACAGCTGTACCAAATTGCTTATGACTTGAACAACATGTTTGCTAAAATCAGCTTAGACTGCAAAGAGGGGCAGGCTGAACAAGGGCATTAGCCTTTATAAATTGGGAAGCAGTAGGTAGTTCTAACCCATCCCTCTTACATTTGGTAGAAAGCAAGAATATTCCTTGTGTTTATCCCTGGGGTGGGATTAAAAAGGCACATCATAAACAGAAAAAAAATCCCATTTGCATTGTTATTACTGAAAGACTTTAATTTAACAGGTCTGACCTGGATTAAAAATAATGACCCTCCAAATTCCAAACCTTCTTCATATAAATACCTGCTGTCCATTTATAGCACAATTTGAGCCAGTTCTTAACTTGTAGCTGGCTCCCCACCACCTGCCATTAACAGCTTGTACAAAGTTGAACCTAATTGTACAAAGAGAGGAGGAAACCACCAAAGTTATTTCTTAACCAGTCTATCATGCCCATCTCTAAGCATGCCACTGCACTGCTGGTAAGCAGACTAATCTGTCAGATATACAAAGGGAAGGGTCTACTGCTTTGCCATTACTGCTGGCTAATCTTATTAAAATAACAGTATCTATACAATAATTAGATGTTGGAAGTAATGGGCACTGCTCTAGTTCTGCCCTCTTCTTTCTTTATTTGACTCAGTATTTTAAGAGAAAGTGAACAACTGACCTCTAGTTTTGACCTTTATCAAGTATTCCCGAGATCTGCAGCTCAGCTCTTCTAATCTTACCGTGACTCCTCTTCGGTGACCCCCCCCCTTACAGACTTCCCCAATTACCTCAATATTCGCAGTATTCCCTAAAGCACCACTACATGGAACACTATTATCTCTTATCTACTTTATCTAGTAACCTCAGGAACATCAGCAAGCTATTATGGGCAATGTGCTTACAGAAAAAGGACAGAAAAGGGGCTGTGTTTTAAAGGTGTGTCTGAAAATTGTTTGCCATTTAGGATACATTTTGCATTTTCTTCTAAAGGAAAAAGAACTAGATATTTCAGAAGCAAAGCCAATGTATCTTAATTAAGCCTCTCAGCTGTTTTGCATTCGGTGAAGTACTCATTTTTTTTTAAAGATGTTTCTACTTGCTTATATATTTCCCACACATTTTCTGTTGCTCACAACTCAGAGAGAGTCCTTCAGAAGGCAAGAGCCACCTGGGGATGAAGATGTCCTGGATCTCTAACTCTAGCCCGATACCCTGTTTTCCAGGTTGACTGCCAGGTTCTTAGGTTGGTGATTCTGTGCATCTGCCTGGAGGTGGGAAACAGACTCCTAAAGAGCAGAGTGCTTCAAGAGAAATAGATAGTTTGGGAGAGAAGGAACAGTCAGCACGGAAGAGACAATAATAGCATGAGACAGTAGTTAAAGCTGGAGGAGAGACCTGCAGGAGCAAAGCAGAACCAGCAAATTATTTACCAAATTATTTTTTTATTTCCTAATCAGAATGTATGGGGCTTTTTGAAATCTGAAATTCAGAAATATCATCCATAAAGACAGGTGAGATCAATTCTTCCCCTCTCACTGGTGGTTTGTTTGGGTTTTCTAAATTGCAGACTTGACCATGTGATCAGATTGTTTAACATTGCCGATTCCAGATAATGGGGGAAAGAATTTGTCTGCTTCACAAACAAACTTAAAACATAACATTTTGATCTGTTGGTTTTGTTACTGCTATTTTTTTTAAAAGGAAGAAACCCCATAATCTTTCAGTTTTCCAAAAAGCTCAAAATGTTTTTGGAAACTATTTCTCATTTTGAGGGGCACAGCAGCGGCAGAGGCATACAAATTCTCTGAGCACAAGGTGAAGGAGAAATCCTTGGGGCTCTGCTGTACATTTGGGGCAAGATTTCAAAAGCACTGCTCTTATTCAGCCTCCTGAAGAGACAGGCACATACCCCAAAGTAGTCAGGGTAATTTAGAGGTGCTGAGCTCTTCTGATAAAAAAAAAAAAACCAAAATAATCCCAGGTATTTGATGCTGTCCATGTTTAAAGGTTTTGTTTAATCACATAATTAAATTTTATTTTGAAATAGATAATGCAGAATGAGATCCCTGACTAGAACTCAGTGCTAATTCCATCTCTAATCAGTAGATGGCACCATGAATTCATCAAACAGGATGGAGACCAGAAGACGTATAAATTTATGAAAAAAAGAAAAAAACAGAAAAAAAAAAAAGAGGGGGAAAAAAGCATATATACCCGACTTGACACACATAAATCAGGAATTAAATTCAGGGGTGTAACTTTCCCCCCATTCCACCCCTCCAAAAATAAAATCGGCCGTGGGGCACGCTGTGTTACACCCCAATGCACAAACAGCAGCTATACCTAAAATGTCCCCAGACTTGCCCTGTCACTGACCTACATTGTCTCATGACCTCCTGTGAGATTAAATAAATAAAAACCAGAAACAAAAGAAAAAAACCCTTTTCCTCTGTCATCCCCTTGCTCTGAACAACAGCGTCTCGGGAGGAGAAGGCCTCCCCCGGCTGGAAGGAGGACCCAGGAGCAACCCAGCAGGGTGCTTAGAGGAGAAGCTGGCAGGCAGGGTTGCAGATCCAGCCCCAGAGGTCGAGCTGGCCTTTGGAAAGCCTCGCCGTGGGCTTCTGGTCCATGGACGAAACCCCTTCAGCGCTGAAACTGCAGCATGTGTACAAATGCATGCAGGGGGTCCGTGAGTCCATCCAGCTAAGCACAGGCTGTTGGCAACTTTAAGGCTGAGAGCAGGTGGAGAAGAGTTTATGAGACTATTTTTCTTCCACCCAAATAGCAACATTTCTACTTCGGATTCAAAGGCTGGTAGAGGCAGCCTCACCGTCTCCCTCACTGGTGCCCTACATCCCTGACGGAGCATGACATGAGCCAGCAGCTCCACAGCAGAGCCTTGCTGCCTGCAGCGCGTGCTTGCCAGGAGGCAAGCTCTGTTCAAAGGAGCATTTCAGCATATCTGGGTGTTTATTTCTCTTCTGGCCCAGCCATGCTCATCCTAACCTGTGCTGGTAGGATAACTATTTTGGCTGGCACGGAGCTGGCACCCACCTGGCACCTCTTCACGCCCACCGGGCTCCCACAGGGCTTTGCTGGTGGGTGCAAAGTGCAGAGAGAAGGTGTGTTTCTGTGCACACGCCAAGTGATGTGCAAGATGTGCTCACCCCCAGCAAAATCTGCTGCCTTAAATATGGGCTTTCCATGCTCTTACATATGAACAGTGAGTGTGAAAATCCTGCCCGTCCATCTGTTCCTTAAAGGTTTCTTTCCTTTGCTGCGTGTTAGAATTTCTCCCCAAATCTTCTTCAGCAGCACAAATCACATCAGTGACATTTATAGGTTAAGTAAATAGTATGCTGCTGACATCATCTAAGCACAATAACAGGCACAGTTAAGTTGTCTATGGATAGCTTTAACGCTATGGACTTCAAGCTCCATTTATCTTGTTCTCAATGAGCAGTAATTAAAATCCACAGTAACACAAGTATTGCTCTGAGAAGCAATAGCTCTACCATGTGAAGCATGGAACTTTTGCCAACAGAAGAGAGAGTTCAATCAACAGTTTCAACCGTGGCACAGAAGTGAAAGCTCTGACATTTAAAATTTAGAGGAAAGCAGCACGACGGTAAAAAGATGAGCTTACCTTGCATTGCATGGAGTCATCTCGTCTCAGGCCCAAGGAGGAGATGCTGTAAATTTTTGCCATCTTAGGCTCTGCACGTCTGGTTGTCTGGTTGTTGCAAAGCGATTTTTCTGCCTGGCCATTCCTTATTATTTTCCCAGCCTGCCTAGCAGACACAACTCAGGAATTACCAATACCATCGGCAGTGACACAATTGATTAAGTATGAGCAATACCAGCTTGGGTTTTGCATTCAGTCAGAGCTCTGTAATGGCAGCACAAGGCACCTCGCTTGTTGAGCAAGAAGAGCTTTATGTCACTTGTCCCTAGAGCAAGGCACAAGTGAGCTTGATGGAGGAGGCAGTGAACATACTGTCAGAAGCCGTATTTGCAGGGAAAAGGCAGAACAATGGAGATTAAATGACAGTGCAGAATCAAGGAATTAAATCATCCTTGAGGCTCAGATATTCCAGGCTTCCTCACGACACCTGCTAGAGGCACAGGGCAGGACCTGGAGTGAGTCCCTACGGAGGTCTCACCGCCTGTACCAACACACTGAGGGAAAACCTGCAAAATCGGTTGTGGCTCTGCTAAAAATCATGGGCCATGCAACTTTGTGTCCGGCTGCACACTTTACTTTTCAGCCTGTTTTCCAGTCTGAAATCTGGACTGGAAAACAACAGTAGAATTGCTTTGACTCCAACATTTTTCTTACTCTTTCTGTCTGCACAGGAGCATAACTTTTGCCTGCCCTCCTGCTGCAATACTGTAGTTCACTTCCAAGTGGCTGTAATAAGAAAGGAAAATAATTGCTTGCTATAAATCAAAGGAGGTTATGTAGGCCACTTACACACTGCTAACTTGGTAATTACACCATTCTCCAGAGGGATGGGAGGGACCCTGAACCCCCGCCTGCCCTTTCAACGGTGTGCCCAAATCACCATGGCAGGGTAACTCTGCGCCTAAGCATCTTTTTCCTCCGGATGCTCTTCCAGCTTACATGGACTGGTAAAACATTTTTTGGCTGGGAAGATGGTAATGAGAAATTTAGGATTTTTACCTGAGACACACAACCTCAGCTCCAGCCCTAGTGCCAGGGAAGAGTTAAGTCTTCCACAGACAGGGAAAGAGCTTGAACAGGGAAAACTGAACCAATCAGCTCAGTCTGTAGCAGCCTGATAGCTACCCTATCCTCCTGGGCTGACATGGAGACAACTTTGCTCAACCCCCTGGTCTGAGTCAGATGGAAAATTTAAACCTTGATATTGTCTTTCCCAGATTTGTGCTGGGAACAGTCTAAATGCTTGTGCAAGAGTGAACAGCAACATTTCAAAGTCTTGGTAAATAAGCTCAAAATCCAATTATAGCAACTTACTGCTTCACTAGAGCAAATAAGAAATACTCACTTCTAGGGAGTAATGTTTCAGGTTGGCTGTAGATTTCAGAAATCCCTTGTTACTTTGATGCAGCAATACATGGGGACAATGGACACTACTCACTTTATAGCTTTGTATGCCTTTTCTTGCTGGTGTGCAGCCACCACACCCTCCCTCTTCAGACCATCCTTTGGGCTGGTACAATGCTCAGAAATCTTGTGGTCAGCTCTCAGCTCTGTCAGAGACATTATAATTTGAATCTTGAATTTTTACTTAGTTTTTCCATCTCCTGCTTGTAAAATGGGAGTGACAATAATAAATACTTAAAACCAGAAAACTAACAGCATTCATGGGCAGTCTCTCTGTGCCTTATTTTCTGAAGAGCTTCAGGTACAATGAATCCATTCTCCTGTTTCTCCTTGTTATTTTTTTAGATTAAAAACATCAGGGCAGGAAAGGTTGCAAACAATGAGTGCAGTCCTGCTGCCAATGTCCCATTGCCAAACCTCTGAGCTCACAAGGAGGTTCCTCCATACCACTGATGCTCTCCATCGATACAGGGCTGTGCCCATGCAACAGCAAGACAGTAGCTTATGTTTGCATGATATCAAGGACTGCAGGGTCTTAATTAAAACCTGAGGCCTCTAACCCCCACCAGTACGAGAAATAATCCTTAATTGGTGCCAAAGTGTCTATAGCCATTTGCAATGTCTTCACCAAACCGGTCTCCTGTGCCTGCTTATAACAGAAGACTAAGTTATGAAACAAGAGCCACCACCTGCTCGGTAGTCAGTCTGAAATACAGCAACCTGTGACTACTGCTCTGCTCAAAAAAAAGAAGAAAAGGGGCTTGAGGTTACACAATTCAATAGCTAGGAGAAAGTGGCCAGCAGCAATATTAACAAATTTACATAATTCACTCATACTTGTTATCAGTATGGGATTGTTTCCCTATATACTTTTTTCCTCGGCAAGCAGGGTTTTCTATGCAATTTTCTCCCAGCTTCAAGTTGGATAAAATCTTTTTAAAACTAGCTGCTTAAAAGGAGAAAACTATTCTCAGCATGGCTTAGGAAAATTAACATTATTTGTGCCACGGTGTATTAGTAGGATATCATTAGGAATTTTGTTTAGCCAGAAAGGATATGTTTAAGCTAGTGACCAAAATACATCTTTGAGACACCCAGAGTGTGTGCCTGCTGACTTGCTGCCTCTGCATGACTTGCTGCTTCCTACAGAGGAGCTGTGAGGCTGTCAACCCCCTTCTGCCACCCCACCTCCCCAGCACAGAACGACATGACTTTAGCACCAGTCTGTGGTTTTCATAACTGCTGATATTTCCAATTTTCTGTGTACCTGCAGCTGGTTGTTGTTTAGACAGCTTCTATATTATTAGAGAGTAGCAATGACTGATCTTAAGCCTGAAGCAATATTTTCACTGTAAGCCCTGCTGTTCAGCCCTTATAAGTGGAGCTAAGTAATTCAGGGAGAATTTTATTTGACAAATGTAAAGATGGTATGTGTGAATTTCCATTAATATTTCCCACGAAGAAAACAAGGCCAAATTAATCAGATATGTATTGCAATTTAGCCAGTATCTCTGGAGATAAGCAACATGGCTTTTACACCAAACCCACACCTCTCTTCAGTTCACTCACTATTTAAAATTACCAAGGATGTTTCTTTGTAAACAGCTTTTTGCTCGCCAGACCTTCTCTCAAGAGCTTACTTACATATTTTGATTTGTAGCTAAAGCCTGAAAAAGTTTTCCTTTAAGTTCTCCGTCTCAAATTCCCTGCTCCAAAATGCATGGTCCCTCCAGGGCCCTTCTCAACTCGTGCTCCCCTTCGCTGCTGCAGCTGCCCTTGCTTTTCTGGACCTCCTCTCCCAGGACTCCACAAGGTGCAGGAAGAAGGTCACCTGGCAGCAGATACAGGCCTGACTGCATCCCACCAGCCACAGAAGATGATGGAAATGAATCCCACCAGCCACAGCAGGCTTTGTATCTATCCACTAGTAAAACAAAAATAAGCACACCTGGGCTGTGGAGCTGCCAGAGGTTTGACGTTTATTCACAAAACCATAGGAGCTCTACCACAGGTCAGTACCAGAGCCTGGTGAATTCAACTGGAGAAGCGCAGACATCTTCAAACCGTGCAACCGTGGCACTGTGGATAATCTAAATTCTGCATTTCATTGCAAAGAAGCATCTAACTCCTGAAATGTAACATTGAGTTAATGTCAGCATTAACCTAGAAAACGTGCAGCTGTATAACAGCAATTTGAACTCAGATTTCAGAAGCAAGCTGAAAGTATTATACTAACAAAATGCACTTTATGACATAGTCCACACCTAGTTTTAGACGCCTCACAGACCCTTAACAATTCGGGGGTTTTTCTTCGTGGGGGTTGTTTTCTGGGTTTGGTAATATTTCGTTTACAGGAAGGTTGAAGACTGTATGCCAATATATGCACTTGCACCATATTTCTTTAAATATGTTCCAGGAAATGCCATACTCATGAACTGCTCTGTAATGTAATCCTTCAGACTGGAGCAATTCATAAGATCCTGAGAACAAAAAAGCTTTTTCAGCAGGTATAGTTAATCAGGAAGTGAGTACATGCCACATTAGAATCCCCTAAGGGTTTCTAGTGCTCTACGAGAGTATGGCCAGTTTGTTGTTTTGCTGGGAAAGCTGTCACAGGACAGTGGTCCTCATTAGAGCTCCATTTTCATGTTCTCTGGAGTTCGGAGCAGAAGCTTTGCCATCTCTGCTCCGAAACCTTTATTAGGTTGTAACCCAGGACAGACCCGAAGGAAAATTCTCAGCCCTGCAGTCCAAAAAGTTCACAGTGTAAGAAGCAATTCACACTAAGGATAAATTCTGAAATGCATTCTTAAAAGTGTTTTATTATCTTTTTTTATTCGAGCCTGGTGCTAGAGGTAGACATCTTTCTTTGACACAAAGCCCCTTGTCCCACTACCAGTGTGAGAGCTCCAGGGACAAAACTGCAAATTGGTTTCCAAGTCTATTTTAGGAATGGTTTAACAATCAGAAGACAAAATGTGATATTCAAATCAAATGGCTAAATTTTTCAGTATTAAAGGTGATGGGGAGAGATCTGCTCTAATAGCACAGAATGAAGAACGAAATGCAAATATCCTAGCGCAGAGAAGCTGTGCACAGTCCAGCGCCTGCTGAAGTCATGCGTTTCTACCTGCTGACTTTGGTAGGGGATAAGGCCCCAGGGGAGCTCCTGGGGGACAGAAAACCAGGGGACTGGGGCTGGAATCCCTCTCCCAGCACAGCACCGGCAGCCCACGCAGCATCCCACACTGCAGTGGTCAATGGTGAGCAGCACCCTTGCTGCAGCATGCAACCCCCAGCACGTCATGATAAAGTCCGGCTGCCTGACAGCCTCCAGCGAGATCACAGAATCACAGAATCATTTAGGTTGGAAAAGACCTTTAAGATCATCAAGTCCAACTGTCAACACAGCACCACCATGCCTACTAAACCACTAAACCATGTCCCGAAGAGATCATCCACCAGGGAACGTTTATCCAACACCATCGCATGAAAACCCCAAAAAGCAGTAGTTTAAGGGACATGACAGCTCTAAATATTGTGCTTTCCTTCTCTCTGCTGGAGCAAACTCAATTAGAACAGGATAACGAATTACATCAGGCCAGCACATAAGGCAATAACCCTCCAAACACGGAGGCACGTGCGCCTCTGGAGCCTGGCAGGTGTCAGCAGGATGCGATACAGACACTCAGGCTGTACCTGTGCGGTATTGCTTCGTATGGCAGCTAAATGTGGCCCATACAGACATTCAAATCCAGTTAATCTCAAACTGTTTCCAACAACTCCACTGATAAGAGAATATAAATATACGTAAGCAAACCTAGATTTGTTTACAATTAGCAGAGAAAGGTTTCTTAGTGTTTTTATTAAGCTGGTTTTGATTGGTACGGTTACTTATTGTTCACTTGCAAAAGTGGAAGGCTTTTATAGCTCTTTTGCCATAGAAGTAAATAAAACATTTTCAGGTGACGGCGTAACTCAACTGCACCGAAGAGAATGGAGCAACACTAATTTACATGAGCAAAAGATCCAGCCTCCAGGGTCCTCTGTGTTTTCAAATTAAAATGGACAAACTGCAACCTTTAGTCTGAAAGAGGGTAGTCCGGTATAAAAAGTACTGAAAAATCGCTGCTGGTTCAAAACCAGCTGTGCCTTTGTACTAGCTTTTCTTGTAGAGCATATTGTACTCACAATTATATTTACTTGGCCCAATCCATAAAACAATGCACCCAACCATACACCACACAGCAGGTATGAAATTCAGCCACGTGCTGCTTTGAGTATGTCTGCATGTACCATTGCTCCAAAAATCCAAATCTCAGTGTCATTGGCACTGGGGGCAAGTTAGTGCTCTGAAACACGTCTGCTAACAGAAATAGGTACTACTCTGGGGGAGACCTTCTGAAGCAATTCTACTGCTGTAATTGAGAACTAAACCTCTGTAGTCACGCTCATGCAACTCCCTACTACTAAAGTACTTATTTGCAGTTCAGAATAAATTGCTTTGAATGCAATATAGTTATTATACTGGCATAATCATAAGAGGAAATATCCCTTTGCAGACAACTTCTAAGAAGGGAAAGGCTTTTCTGCCATGGAAAAGACAAGGCAGATGATACAAATAATGTATCATCAGATTTTTTCTTTCTCTGATTACCTATGTCTCTGTTAACAGCCTGCGTGTCAGGCAGCTTGGGCTAAAGAACTGGGCACAGGTTCAAGACAACTAGTGTCTCATCTCTGGTTTTCACATGTTGAGTGACACCAGGTAAGTCACCTGTTCTTTTTGCCTTTGGGTTTGTTGGTAACACCAATATATTTTCTGGCAAGTCAACAGAGGAGAAATGCCAACTTCATACAGTCACTGTCTAATTTTTCCAATTCAGATACTTTTTCTTCTTAACACTGACTAAAATAAACCAAAACATCTATTGCTCCAGCGTTCCACATTACCACATTCCCCACACAAATATGGCTCCTCTGCTCCATGTAGCTGGTCCTAACGCTTGCAAAAGGTTTGCCCATTTAGAAACTATCTGAGCTCAGAACTGAGCTCCTCTGTGAGAATCTAGCTGGTGTAATTCTCCAGAGACTGGTGAGGGCGAGCAGACGCATTTGAATACACTTCCTCTGAAGCCACAGAGGAAGAAGGTCTTTGTTTCAGCATGGCATTTTACCTGCAGTGCTGCAGACAGGCACACGGTGACTGCCATCCCAGATGTCCAAAAGTAGGTGTTGCAACACTATCTTGCCCTGCTAGATGAATGGGATACACAGTAGGTCCACTGTCTGATTTAAATGACCTTAAAGTCTATTTGCTGATAGGTCAGTGTTGGTCTAGTCTCAAAAACCACACTGTGTATTTAAAAGACTCACCACAATCAAAGAGCTGTACTATGCCACTGCTCCAGAGCATGACGGACTGCTGCAGAAACAGCAGCACCTCCCAGCCAAGCACCGGTTCACGGGAGCCGTGCCTCTGGAGACCCCGATACAACATCTTCCACTCCTTTGTCAGCCTCTGCCACGGCTCCCCATTCCCAGCAAAGGCTTTATGTGGTCTCCATAGGCACCAATCCATGCCCTAACTAGTGGGCTTTCAAATCCAGGGGATCAATAATGTCATATATTCGAGGGCTGGATGATGCCTGGACTGTCAAAATGACTGCAGGCTTCCTTTGGGGTAGCTAAGTCACAGCCTCCTTTTCTGAGGTTGATTTTCTTTGTTTGCTTACTGACAGGTGGGAGCTAGGGGCAATCTTCCTTCTAATTTTCAGGTGCCTGCCAGCACACAGGGATGTGGGCACGGCTGCCGGAGACCCCAGCAGGTGCCCAGCCCCAGTGAGAAGCAGCAAAGTCAGCACCCCTGCCTCTCCATGGTACCCATGAGGCATGCCAGGCAGGGAGCTCCACAGTGGGGACAGGTCAGCCTGACATCAAACCCACATCTTCACCATGCTGGGGGCACCATCCTGTGCTGCAAAGGCCCCGCCAAGAGCACAACTGCCCTGTGCCCTCCACTCTGGGTCTGCACCCTGCATGATGCCCGACATCGACTACACACTGCACCCTGCCCATCTTCCACATGGCTCCTGGCATGCATGAAGCATTTCAGAGACAAAAGTCAGGAGCAACAGGAATGCTAAACAGATAACAACCTGACATAAATGAGAGAAAGACAGTGCCCCTTCAAACCCGACCTGCAAATAACTGAAAAAAGCCAGTGCTCCCAAGGTAACGGTCTGAGATGATTCAGATTAAAAGCCAGTGATGTGCCATTATACTCCTGAGCACACCTTGGGATATAAATTTTTCCCCTAGTATTTTTGAATAACAAAGTATAAATCATGTGAAAAGGTATGTGTGTCCTTCTCCACCCAGCTGGCACAGGCCATGGTCAGGAGGCTAAAAGAGATGATGTGTCCTGTGAAACACCCGTGAGAAATGAAACATGGTGAACATGCCAACGCATCCCGTTAGAAAGAATGGATCAAGGTGGAAACATGCTGGCACACAGTCCTTCAGGTCAGCCTTACCATTCTCCAGATATAATATGATCTGAAAGTGTTAGATTTCAACTGCCATCATAATCTTTCAGGAACATGAAACTATTGACTGTTTTTTTTCTCATAACATGGAAATTTTCCATCCATACTGTTCTCCACAAAGCAGTAAGAATGAAAAAACTGGGAACACCTCACACAGGAACAGTTTTGGTTAAATAAACACTAGAGTGGAGATACATACAGATAGCGCTTGCGTGCTACCCATGTAACACTTAGTCTCACACACTGAAACGTCTGCATGAAGTCCTGGACTCATTGAGGTTTGGAGTCAGAGTTTTATCCATCAAGAATAGGTGGGAGCATTACATGTAAGAGAAAAGGGATTTCAAGTTTAACTCATCACTGAAGATAACACTTGGAGACTTTCTGTACTATCATATCTTCGTGTTTTAACACAAAAGTTATCAGTCATCCTGAAGTGCTTAAGTTAGCATCTCTTTCAAATATTTACAGCTTAGTAAAGTATAGCTGTCATATGCTGCAAATATTCACTTTACATAATCAAATGATCAGTTCATGATCTTGCAGGTACTAAAATGTGTACGCACTTATCTGATACACAGGAAAAAAATCCACATTTCATCTATTAGTTGATGGACACATTTTAAAATCAGTATTCCTTATTCTCAGAGTATCTAAATGCAGGACTCACATATGCGTCACATCACAATCCAAGGACCAAGGTAACTGTTCGACTTCATACCTGTGAATGAGATTGTTCATATTTGCTAAACTAAACAAATATGCAACTCTTCGAAGGCAGGGAGAATAATTTGAGACATTAAACTCTACAATGGGAAAAGAGATCGCACAAGCAATCAAAGAGATGACAAAGACATGTTAGATCAGCATGACGTGGGTATCTCAATTTTGGGGTACTTTTCTTAAAAGTACTAGATCTTCAGGAGATGCTGAATGTGATGACCTTCAGAGAAAAATCAAACCCATCTGAAGGTGCCAGACAAGAAGCCTGCCCTTGCGATAGAAGGCTTGGGTTTCACTTCTACTGCGCCAAGAGACATTCTGCCCCACCTCAGCAAACCTGTAAAATACTATAGAATCATAGAATCATAGAATCATTTCAGTTGGAAAAGACCTTCAAGATCATCGAGTCCAACCATTAACCATGCCCCCTAAACCATGCCCTGGAGTACCCTGTCCACTCGCTTTTTTAATACCTCCAGGGATGGTGAATCAACCACTTCCCTGGGCAGCCCATTCCAATGTTTGACAACCCTCTTAGTAAAGAAATTTTTCCTAATATCTAACCTAAATCTCCCTTGCCTCAACTTGAGGCCATTTCCTCTTGTCCTGTCTCCAGCCACCTGACAGAAGAGACCAACACCCACCTCACTACAACCTCCTCTCGGGTAGTTGTAGAGAGCGATAAGGTCTCCACTCAGCCTCCTCTTTTCTAGACTGAACAGCCCCAGTTCCCTCAGCTGCTCCTCATAAGACTTGTGCTCCAGGCCCCTCACCAACTTGGTTGCCATTCTCTGGACACACTCCAGCCCCTCCATGTCTTTCCTGTAGTGAGGGGCCCAAAACTGAACACAGTACTCGAGGTGCGGCCTCACAAGTGCCGAGTACAGGGGAACAACCACCTCCCTGCTCCTGCTGGCCACACTGTTCCTGATACAGGCCAGGATGCCGTTGGCCTTCTTGGCCACCTGGGCACACTGCTGGCTCATATTCAGCCGGCTGTCAACCAGCACCCCCAGGTCTTTCTCTGCCGGGCAGCTTTCCAGCCACTCTTCCCCAAGCCTGTAGCGCTGCATGGGGTTGCTGTGACCCAACTGCAGGACCCGGCACTTGGCTTTGTTAAACTTCATACAATTGGCCTCAGCCCATCGATCCAGCCTGTCCAGATCTCTTTGTAGAGCCTCCCTACCCTCAAGCAGATCGACCCTGCCTCCCAACTTGGTGTCGTCTGCAAACTTGCTGAGGGTGCACTCAATCCCCTCATCCAAATCATCGATAAAGATATTAAACAGAACAGGGCCCAACACCGAGCCCTGGGGAACACCACTTGTGACCCGCCGCCAACTGGATTTCACCCCATTCACCACTACCCTCTGGGCTCGGCCATCCAGCCAGTTTTTCACCCAGTGAATAGTGCACTTATCCAGGCCACAAGACACCAGCTTCTCAAGGAGTATGCCATGATGGAAGGTGTATTATTCCAGGGCACGTGGGTATCACAGCACCGGGAGTCAGATAAAAATCTGGAAAAGTCGTCAACTGCAGCACGAACACTAGTTTCCTTCAGGGCTTTTCTTCAGCTTGTTTTAAATTTGGCGCTTCCTTAATTTTTAATCTCTTGCTTTGAACCCCAGCACTGAACAGGGAGCGGTGTGGGTCATCCAGGGCAGCATCCTGAGCTCCACTGCTACAAGCGGCTGTTCTGGGCAACAGGACAAGTAAGAGATGAAGGGTACTGTGCACTTTTTAGGTGTAGGTTGTCAGTGAATTTGCTACACATGACTTTTTTTTTGGTATGGGCACTCGTTTCTAGGAAACACTTTGGTAAACAACTTTGAAGTCAAAATGAAAAATTACAGCCTGAGTGCTTTTTTTACTTTTATCCACGGTACGTTCATGACTGTACTAGTCCATTTAAATGGCAAAGCAGTGCTGAATGCAAACAGCCTCGTTCTGCAGGCTGTCTCCACAGTTCAATTACCAGTGCTTTAACAGTGCTAATTAGCATTCCTCAGAGCTAGATCTCTTTGAGTGACAGGTAACCATGGAGAGTCACAATCTTGTAGGTGATCAGCAAGAGTCTGAATTTTCTTTTTAATTAAAAATTAGAAATGCCTTAAACAAAAATAATAATTCACTGATTTATGCTATTATCCCGGGGTTGCCAAGCTGGTGAGAAAAACATTAGTGTTGTAAAAATGAAACAATTTTTAAATGAATAGACTAGGGCGATAGAAAGGAGAGCAGGTTTATTATCTGTAACAAGAGAATGTACTTGTAATGATGGTACAAAATAGTAGACACTTCTCCAGAGAGTTGGCATGGAGACCAAAAATAGGATACTTTCCTGAATGTGGGGTGGGATTGCCCCAATTTATTTTAGATTTTAATAA
Organism: Harpia harpyja; assembly: GCF_026419915.1. Lineage (NCBI taxonomy): Eukaryota > Metazoa > Chordata > Aves > Accipitriformes > Accipitridae > Harpia > Harpia harpyja. Next base: position 20,584,869 of record NC_068950.1, on the reverse strand, counting down.
GATAGATAGATAAATACTAAGTCTGTTGTGCAAATAGAAATTTCATAGGGATATCATTTCAGTAAAATTTAACTGGGAGTTATATTGAGAAATAGTATTACATCTCATCCACGTGAGAGCCAAGATTGGAAATTGAATTAGCCAGATAATCAATTAGTGAAAATTGTTTTCAACTTAACTATGCCATTTCCCGCCAGCTAATAATCTAGTTCTCTTTCCAGAAATGGACTCCAGCAGCAAAAAAATCATAGTCATATTTTTGAAAACTGCAGTAGGTCCAAATCAGCAGTGTTGACCCAACCTAATCTGAATATTATTCATCAACAAATAATGACAAAAAATTTTAAGCTGAGCTTGCCAAAGATGGGAGGAAGGATATAGGCATATTTGTAATTATGAAATATTTTCCGAGAGCAAGTCATCTCAACTCAGCAAACTCATTACTTACCTGTAGATTCTAATGACAATGATTGCATATAAGACAATAAAAGGAAACAGATGATTGAGCAAAAATTATTTGAACAACAATGATCACAATTCAGAAGTCTGACCATTGTTTACAGATAAAATCATGGCTGTTAATTGTGAAGCATCAAATGTCTATTCAATGAGGTTTTTTTTAAAACTTCCCCATATAATTTCTTTTCTCTATGCAAAACAATAATATCGTTAAATCAATATGGTTCTCTCTGCTATAGAGGTATTTAAATCTTTAAGAGAGTATTCATGCTAGTAAAATTTAACTCTATGTGGGAAGGAAGGAAGGAACTAAAGGCAATTGCATCTGTATCAAAATTTCTGTTGGATTGACTAGTCCTATTTCCTTTCAAAATCAGAATGGTAACCAAAAAAGTTAATTTCTACAAATGCGGGGAGGAATACTTTCCTGAAAATACAAGTTAAAAAAACCCAGATAGCTTTCCATCTTACCAATTATAAACTTATAGTAGGTACTAGTAACATATATATACCTAATTTTCAGCTCATTTATTAAATATTTTAAGCTTACAAATGGATAACAAAGTATCTATCTATAGTCATCAGGATAGGCAAACAGCCAGGGCTAATCACAGTTTTACTACAGTTTTTAATACAGCCAGATAAAGAAAAAAAAAATTAAGACAAAATGTGCCTCTGAGTCTAATATTATCTTCGTTTTTTTCCATATTTACAAAAACATCAATCACTGGCAGATTTTTAACTCCACTGAATGTTCTGAAGTTTTTATTTTGGAAGGAGAAATTTTACAAGCAGATGAATCAGGGAACTGGCTTTGTGCCGTCAAGAGACTTAGGAACTACCCAGCCCTGCAAGCTCTCACCCAAAGAGGAAATCTCAGCAGAGCTGGTAGCACTGAGCTGACTCGGTGTCAGCCAGCCCTGATGATTCCCAGTAAATTCAGTCTGACTCCTTACAGGCTATCCACACATACATGCACACCTCCAAATTTTCAGGTTTTGTAATCTTCTTACCCTCATATTTCAAGGAAATAATAAATCAAGATTAAGAATAAAACTATTTTGTTCCAAATTCAGTCTGCTTATGTATCCATGCAGAATGGTTCATTCATATACTGTAAATTTTAGTCACCAGCATCGAGAGAAAATTCTTTAAAAAAGACAATTAATTGGTGGAAAATAACTCTCAGAATAACAGCAGCCTGCTTTTGAGACCAGGTTCTTCAGCTTGCTTTTAAAGCTGTTCTGCTTTCCTTAAGTCTCTACTGCAATGCCAGGGGAGCAAGCAAGGGGAAAGAGACAGCTTACACAGCAATGGGGCAGGAAAATATACCCACCACTCTGGAGTAACTGCTCTTGTCCTTGCTCTTAGAAAGAAACTCTCTCTCTTATGGATCTGCTAAACTATCACCTACTTAAACAGAAAGTAGATTTAAGCAACTACAAAAATCACAAAGATTCCTGTCAGTAAGTTCCAAATTCAAACACTTATCAGAAACTGGGCAGAGTTTTGATTTGAAATAATCATCTTCTCAAACGCTAAAGAATTTGGGGGGGGGGGGGGAATAAAGAAAAAAAGCAAAGTGTTTAGTTCAGAGTTATTTTAAAATAATTCTAAAAACATAGAAAAATAAACCTTCTATAGTATTACCACACAGTTTAACAGTTTATATCCTGCTTGCTTCACTCAAATAATTGCATCCTGGCAAGTTTAGGGTTTTGAAGATTAATTACCCTATCCAAAGAGATTCATTTGCCTCAAGAACACTTTCCCTTCATGTTGGTAAACTGATATCAACATGTTCATATCCTACTAGTAGGCTATAATCCAGTCTTTGCAGCAGCAAATCCCATTTGAAATACGAAACAAGCTCTGTGCTAACTCTTAGCTGAGGGTTGAAGTTCACTGACAAAAGCAGCTGATAAATTCCCCCTCAAATGGCTATCAGAATTTCTCCACAAGGTCTCCCATTACGATAACCCCTGTGTGTTGCCCTGTGCCTGTGCCTGGAAGGGTTGCTAGCTGGAATCTCTTGGTTTCTTTTGCAAAATCTTTGACAAAATCTTGATCACTCTCACCCTTCCCAAAATCAATGCAAGCAATCAGATTGCCTTCAGCAGAACTTGTACCAAGCCTTAAATGTGCTCCTGTTACTGATTGTGTGATTGATTCAGGTGGATATTTCAGTATTAGTAAATATTTTTAAAATTTCAGAATTTTGTGTAAGCTGTTATTTCTCCTTTTTCCTGACAGAAACCCTCTGGCTATGAAAAGTGAGTGGCATTTTTCTGAAACCACACTCTGCTTCTCTTCTTTCAACTCTTGCCTCAGTCATCTTAAAAATAAAAATAATCTCAATCCAGTCCAGTCTTCCCATTAGTCTACTTGTGGGTTGGCACCATAGGGTAATATAAACAATATTTCCATTTTTTTAAGGGGTCCATAACTCTTCACCAGCCTTTGACTGTGGAGATAGCTCCCAAAAGCAGGAGTCTTCACAGGTGGTGCTTTAACACATTGTCCCTGTCCCTGCTGTGATAATCTCATCTTGCTTTCATCATTTCTTAACATTTTGAAATGTTTACAATTTAATACTACCTATTTTCTGAATAACATTATTGGGAGTACTATAAATCTGCTGTTTAGAAGTGCCTCTGGATGACTGAAAAATTATATGGCTGAAAATACTTCCTTCAAGGTAAGAAGCAAATATACTGAAAATATTAAATTATTAAAGTGAAAAAATTGCTCTACTGAAAAACAGGGCATGACAAAAAACCCTATCTGATTGGAAGTTACATGGCAAGTTTGTAATTTACCACTGACTTATACAATGAGGATAATTCTATAACAGGTGTCTCTTGCTACAAAGCCCACGCTAGACAGAGTTCTTGCCCCCTCTCCGGGGTTAAGGGTTGCCCCAGGAGGTGTGCAAGCTGGCCCCCATTGCAAGCCCTCTGCAATCACAGCACACGGCAAGCACAGCATGCAGGGCACTGGTGCTCTTCCTCCAGCCAGCGTGCTGGCCTTCTGCGGCTGACGAAGGCATGCCAGGAGATAATCAGCAGAGGCTGATCTGCAACATATTAAAGATCAAAGTATTACAAACTGGAACCTATACACAATCCCTACGGGCTCTGTGCTGTGCCACATATCAGGAATGTCACCTTCTCTTAATCTAAATTACACTAAACTGTATTTCCATCAACTCCAGAAGAGCCATCAGGTGTATTCTGCTGCCTGAGCTCAGAAGCAGGTATACTGTAGGTGGTGAACAATTAATCTACCTTGCTCCTGACTCAAACACAACCTAAGAGGTCAAAAGTTGAGTGTGGCACTCAGTGTTATTCGTTTTCCTATTTTGTGTTAGGTCCATTTTTGAGTCATTTTATAAAGACGGCAAGCTGAGACTGGATTAACGATCTGCTCTCAAGCTCCTTTGTGAATGCACACATAGGAGTAGTGTTGTTTACACATGGCTAAATTTTGTTTAAACACACATGGCACGAGGAAAAAGAAGATGCAAGTCAGACATTCAAGAAAATAACTCTTGCATGCCTTCTTTTAAAAGAAGTTGTTGGAAAAGGTGCTGGCAGTTGCAGAAGCCCCGCCTAGTTTGGCTACTCCTTTCAGACTCAGTGTCAAAATGGGAAATTTCAGTGCTGTCCAACATAGATGCTGCATCTTGACTTTCCCAGGAACAGAATAGGAATTAGTAACTAATGAAAGTGTAATATACTTTTTCCTTTGGCAGCAAAGAGGCTGAAACACATCTGAAAGACTAGAAAGAGAAAAAGTAGGATGCATCTTTTTATTCCAAACAAGAAGGATTACTTACAAAGAAAGGAGACAGCATCCCAAGTTCACATATTGGGTTTATAATGCGCATACGCGGGTAGCTGTGCACATGCTACAAGAATTTCAAATGCAGAGAGGCTAAATCTAACTTTCGGTGATGTTAAAAAGCTGTTTGCTACTTATTTCAGCAAGCCATAAGTGATTTTATATTCAGCAGAACGGGACAGAGTGTATTCCTCTTAGGTACAGCAAACTGAGTATCTTGCAATGAAAGGATGCATTGTTTTGTTCTAACTAAAGAGAAATAGTTGATGAGTGAATAAGAGCATGATCTAAAGCCTATTCAAATCAATGGAAAGATTCTCATTGACTTCTCCAGGCTTTGGATCAAGCCTCAAAAGAGCAGCTATTTCTCTCTGATACAGCAAGGAATCAATTCCTTTCCCAGCGGTACTCTAAATAATTCAATATTTTGTCTCAGATCATTTCCTAAGAAAAATGATGAGGATGTTGTTTAAGTGGGCGATACCCTGAAGTGACAGAGTTTACAATGCATTCAGCCATGTAAAATCTCCTCCGTGTTGTAAGCCCGCACAAAGACAGGGCAGAGTCAAAGCAGCCCTCAGACACCAAGGAGTGCCTACCCACTCGCCTGCTGCAGGACAACACACAGTCACACTTCTCCTCTTGCTGCCCAGAAAGAGCTGTATGAATTTTGCTAAATCTTGAGGAATGCCTGCACCGTGACCTTTCTTTAAAGAAGCAAAATTATTTTTTCTTTGCAGTAAAATCACAAATCTTTTTGCACAATTTTTTTTGATGCACACAGAAGGGCAAAAATTGCACTGCTGATTGTGTTACTGTTAGCAACAGAAATGATACTCTCACCATTCTCCAATGCTTTTGCTTTATACAGCAAAACACAACATGGAAATGATATCTTCCTTTTGAGCTCTTTGTTCCACATGAAAAATGAATCAGTAAAAAGCAAAGCAGCACTAGATTGAGGAACTCTGCCCCAAACCACAGCAAAACCTTACTAATATTTACTCTCCTGCCAAAGGAGAAGGCGGCCTTCTGCACAGTAATCCCTTTCTCCTTGGAGAAAATTGGAGAAGTGTGCTACGAGTTGTTTACGGACAGTTGGAACACGAGCTGCAGCATCCGTGCTGTTTCCCACGTGTGGAGGCTGACAGGAACACAGCCCCACTCGCAGTCACACTTTCTTTCGGCCGGCAGCAGAGCAGCACTGGGAGGTATTCTCCCCATTTGCACAGGACAGCAATTTGCAATAAGCTGTTTTAAGGGTGGGAAAAAAAAATCCCACTTCTCCACTCCCACCGGGCAGCTACCTAGCAACAGTTGACAAAAGCACAGGATGAAATTGGTACTGAGCTACGACTCATGCGATTATCCCCCTTCCCTATCACTTCTGATTGAGTTACACCTGTGGGGAGCATCTCACCAGCAGCACCTCTGATGAGTGCAGATGTGGCAGCTCTGGCACATTCGCTCTGTTCCATTCCCAACACAAAGCACAGCCACAGGCCGGTCTTTCCTCATCATCTGTGGAGAAATACTAGTCAGCATCTGTCCAAGCATGCTCCTCTTTTCCTTCCAACCGCCTTGCTGTATGCATATATATGTGCTCGCACTCTTGTTCACCGTTCATTTCAACTGAGCTGGATCATAGACAGTATCATCTGCTTCCAGGACCAGGCGTTACCTCAGGTGCACTGTGGTGCCAGTCCCAAAAGCTTGCCCTGTTTCCTATGCAAAGCCTGGAAATCCTCACGCACAGAGAGAAAGCTGCTGCTGAGGCCAGCTCCCCCTGCCAGCTCTTCCCTAAGAGCAAGAAAATGCACAGGCTCTTCCCCTCGCTCAGGGCTGCTCAGTGATGTTTTTCGGAGATCAGCTGGGTATTTTCTGCCAAAGCCCAGCTGCCTGCTTGGCCGGGCGAGCTGGCTGCAGCTCACCACTGGCACAGCTGGGACAGCCACAGGCCACGGCTGACTGCCCCAAAATATTTGTGTAATCATCCTCCCGGGTGGCACAAAATACACCCGCTGTCCTCTCAGATGCCAGGAAGCGTGTGGTCTTGGCAAGGCCAGAGACAGGGATCCTCAGCCTCCTCGCTCTGCCGTTTGCCTCAGCTGCCACGTACAGCCTGGCTTTCCCCCACCCCATTAAAGTACTTCTGCTCTAGTGTTTGAGAAGATTATATTTGCTAAATTGAGCTGCTACTCAAACAAAGAGACTCAGAATATTTCTGACATGTCCTTCAACTTTGTCAGAAAGTGCTCTTTTGGTTTCTCATGGTATTGGGACATTTAAGAATGATGAATTTCAAAGACATGATAATAAACAGATAATGAAAAATAAACACTGTCCAAATTTTTAGTCAGACAAAAAATTATCTGTAGATAGGTGAAGGTATTCCAGCAATTTCCATTGTTGCTTTTATATTATGGTCAACCAAATTGCCTACTTTTCTGGAAAAGGCTTTAAAAAAATGCAGCAATACACCATTAGTTTTATATCTTTTCATTTAAACAGCTTTCCCAAATCTTCCAACTCAGATTCCTCCTCCCAAACCGATTTTTCATTAAACAATTTGTTACAATACGAAGGGGGATTTGGCAAAATACCATATTTAGGACTCATCCTACAAAAACCATGAACCATCGCTTTGATTTGCTGTGTATACCTACAAAGACGAGTTAATATCAACATCACTCAGCCATTTGAATTGCCATAACAATGCTTTGTGAGCAAACTCAAAGACTAAAAGCAACTATTTGAATTCCCTGTTTTAATTAGCATTTTAAGTTGGTTTTAAAAAAGACCAAAACCTCCTTTTTGCAGTTTTTTTCATGAGCAACAGAGAATAAATATTATAGTTAGAAGGTTTCTTTTAGCACAAACCATTTAATCTATTTTATATACAAAGCATTTCACCTTCTTGCATGGAAATATAGGCACTACACACAGAAGACACATGCTTCTTCCCCCCCGCACCACACATGAGGACCAAACTTGGTATTCCCCCCCTTTCATTCTGCGTTAGACTCCACAGCTCGACTGTCGCACCGGAAAGACCACGATATGCATTTGTGTGCATCACAACAGCCTCATCAATAAGGCACAGAGTAATGCCTACATGTGCCTTCGCCCTGACCCTCCACCCATTTTAAAGAACAGGATAAGACTGTGTCACAGTCCCATGAGTAAAGGGGAAAGACAGCACAATAATTTAGTAGCTATACGTATCTAACCACAAAAGAAATTAGCTGCTAAAACACCACTTCTTTTTCTAATGAGCAATTTTGTACAGCAATGAATAAAATAAATTTGAGAGCTCCTATTTATTACAAGGAAATTAAAAATGCTCAGAGCACACAGAAGGCAAATTTACTGGGGAAGACACTGCATCCAGTTCTCAAACGTATCAACCCCTCACTGAGACGGGGGAGAAATGTTCAGCTTTTTCTTTAACCAACCCTGGTTTTGTGTTACTAAACACTCCCCCCGCTGTTGATAAAACCCAACGATGCAGGAGACCCCACGCTAGCTGTCTTGCCTCTTTTCCACTCCAAGCATGGCTCTGCCTTTGGGAGGCTCCCAGCCAGATCCCATACTGTCAGGAGCATGTGTACACCCACTCTGCTGCCAGACACACAAAACCGCATTGCAGCCCCTTTGATTCTGTACTTTCTGTCCCTGCCTATATAACTTTTCAGAAGCTGACAGAGCCTTTACAATTTAATTGGTGTTGACATCTTTTGAAGCAATGCCTTGAGGCGCCAAGGGTCATTGTCTACTTTATCCTGCTTTTCTGCTGCTGCCTCCATTTGGCTACCTTGCAGCCTGTGGTGCTGTGGTGGCCCCTGCACTCTTCATTCATGTTTGTACTTGTACTGGGTCCCGTTACAAGGACCCTTGTTAAACGCCCAGCAGGCAGCACTGAATAGAGATTTTGACTACCTGGGATTTGAAGGCCTCTAGCAATAACAGAGAAAGCCCTGTAAACACAAAAGTATCCCAGTAGCAGTGGGGCGTTAACGTAATCACGCATTTATGCCACAGGACCTCAGGACCAAGCTCCTTACTGTCGATTCACTGGCTATTAAGCCTTGGTAATTAGGTGGTTTCCCGTGACTTTTCTTTCTTGGGATTCACCAACTATCATTTTCCATATGTCCCTTTTTCCCAGAGCAGCTATACACCCTCACACATTCAATAAGCTGGGCAGATAGTACCACGTACCAGGCTCTGAGCAGCTAAAGACAATTCAAAACAAGTAAAAGGGTTCGGTGTGGCATTCCCAAAGCTGCCCAGGAAACCTGGATCCAAAAATCACAAAGGTCCCATGGCCTCATGATAGCAAACACATCTTTCCAGGTTCAGCCCTGCAGTGCCCATGAGCAGTGAGACTCTTATGGGCACTCACACCCCCAAAGCGGCACTTGCACAGAAGACGAACAGGAGACAGACGCTACCAGCACTTTAAGAACCATCTTTCACTTCAGAAACAACTTTTAATATGCACTTCTTTGACTTTTTCCAGGTTTGAATAATTAAGGCTCTCAAATTTCCTACTGAAAACGCAAAGGACTCACTCACTCTATTCGGTCCTAAGCATCAGTCAGCTTGGGGCCACATCTTAGTAAAACTCAGCCTCCAACACTGTATTAAGACAGTGAATGAATAAGAGCATAACCAACTAAAATGGAAAATAAAATTTCAGTTAGGTAAATTTGAGATATTAAAGTGTGGCCAGAATGACCTCAGTGGCAATTCCCTATCTGAAAAATTCCCTCCCCTCCCGGAAAGCAGTCTTGCTAGTCAAACCCGATGGCTGAGCTTTGCGCTTTCCAACCCTCTCTTTGCCACATTTTAGAGTCCGCTTTTCCACAGTCATTCTGTATTCAGCAGTTCACCTACGGGGCTCCTACAAGTGACACTTGTAATTCCAATATGATGCTACCAACTGCTCCCATTTTCAGTATCACCTGGTCCCTCACCATCTGGGGGATGCTCGTACCCATGTCCATGATCTGACTGATGCCTCACTTCTGCGGCAGAAAAAAACCAGGCAGAACTGGGCCCCTGCACATGCCTGCACCCCATGGAAACTGGAATCCGACTCCAGATCTTTACTCCTTGCTGCCTTTCTCCCCTGCAGTCATGCCCACAAGCCTCTCGCTCACAGCCAGCTGCAGCCATCCTCCTTCCCTCTGTCCCCAGCCTGTCTCAAAGATGGCTGCACCTCCAGGCTCTTCATTTGAACCAGTGCCATACCCTATACATTTCCATTACCTCAATTAACATGCAACCATAAGAGTTACTAAGACTGAGAGTAAAAACAACTTTTCACACACTGACAAAGCTGCGTTCAACTGTGATAAAGGACTTACCTTTCTTACGCTCTACGAAATCCCTTTGCATCTTTCCATGCTCTTCTCTAGCATGGCACACAGGGCTTTCTGGAAGTACCTCAAAATCCAACAAACAGGGCAATAAAACCCCCTGTAGGCACAGTGGAAGAAAGGAGCAGTTCTGGAGAGGCCAGGCTGGCCTGGTGTCATGGTTTAACCCCAGCTGGCAACTCAGCCCCACACAGCCGCCCGCTGACTCCCCCCACAGCAGGATAGGGGAGAAAAATCAGAAGAATAAAAGTGAGAAAACTCATGGGTTAAGGTAAAGACAGTTTAACAGGTAAAGAAAAAGCCGCGCACACACGCGAAGCAAAACAAGGAATTAATTCCCCACTTCCCATCAGCAGGCAGCTGTTCAGCCATCTCCAGGAAAGCAGGGCTCCATCACATGTAACCGTTACTTGGGAAGACAAACACCATCACTCCAAATGTCCCCCCCTTCCTCCTTCTTTCCCCAGCTTTATATACGAAGCATGACGTCATATGGTCTGGAATATCCCTTTGGCCAGTTGGGGTCAGCTGTCCCAGCTGTGTCCCCTCCCAGCTTCTTGTGCCCCCCCAGCCTCCTCGCTGGTGGCGTGGTGTGAGAAACAGAAAAGGCCTTGGCTCTGTGTAAGCACTGCTCAGTAATAACGAAAACATCCTGTGTTATCAACACTGTTTTCAGCACAAATCCAAAACACAGCCCCATACTAGCTACTATGAAGAAAATTAACTCTAAACCAGCACACCTGGTTATGAACAGACACGATAGAGAGTTTCACGGAAACTTCCCCAGTGACAGGTATGCTGTTTCAATGAGCTAAATGCAAATAATGCCAAGAAGAGCTTCCAGCTGTGACACGCTTCACACAGCTCTGCTGGCTCAGCCAGGAGAGGTTTCTCTTTGGCTGACAGAGGAAAACTCCATCTGCAGAGCACAAATGTCCCAAGAACAGCAGTAGCGGTGACAATTTGCTGCACAGGCTTCGGAAGTCATGGGACGAGAGTTGATTACGTCCACCCAGCCGTCTGCTTCCTTGAAGACTGAAGTCAATCAAAAGGTCACTACAGCTGAGCTAAGAGAACATGTTGGGGCAGAACCTAGCTTTTCTTCTATTTTCATCATCTCATACAGAGTCTCCAGGAAGGGATGGCAGCTAGTAAATAAAAAGTAAAGAAGCTCCTCTAGACTGGCCACACTCTACTGTGTAACTTCAGCTCAAGTTGTTCCTTGCAACAATTAAACTAAAAGTACAACCCTTTCCTCATGGAGGCAAGGCCTTTACAGAGTCCATTGCAAGGCACAGGATATTATCTGTGTACATAAAGAACAGGCATATCGGGTCAGATGAAAGGCTGACCTCTCTTTTTCTGTAAGTGGCCTTTGTGCCCTTTCATTTAAGAGCCTTTAGTGAAGCTTTCTTCTATCATTGTGCCCAGCCTCTTTCTAAGTCCACGCAAACTTTCGATACCCACCACTAGATACCCAGCCGTTCCAGAATCATGATGCTCATTTAGAATATCTGCTGTTTTCCTAATGAATCATACAAAATAGCACCAAGTACAGGAACTGTTCCCACAGCTAGAGCTAGAACAGTTTTCTCACCTTGTACGCTTGTCTTACAACAAAAGGCTATGGAGTAGTTCTATTTCTGAAACGTTAAATACCCTCCTTTTGTATTTTTTTTTAATTCTCCTGTATATTTCTCCAAGATGGGAGGAGCATACCCTATTCAAGGACTTCTATGCACAGAATCTGCTGAGCCAAAAGAAGCCCCGTGTCTCCCCTCCTTCTGACACATGTTATGTGGGAGCTCTCAGTCATGCACCTTTCATGCCCCAAACACAGGCAGGCAAGAAAGGATATCCCTGTCCTTTTTAACAGCTAGCAAGGACAGATTATATTTAGGTACAGTCTATGTCCAGCAAGGCGCAAAGGCTTCCTCAACATCTGCTACTCAGGCCTGTATTCTTGGGGCCAAATAGTCAAGCTGATTAGGATGAGCTCCAAAATCTGCTCATTTTAGGGAGAAAAGGACTAAAAAAGCCAAGCTAAAGATCCCTCCAAATTTACAAAGGGACTTTGCTCGTCTTTGGGTTGGATTTATATCTGTTCTGGTTGTCTTCCAGGAATTTACCTCTGATTTATAGCATGCTGAAGATGAAACTGTCCATCTGACTCTAGTTATCACAAAAAGCAATACTGATCCTACTGAGCATCAGAGGGGGGATTACAAACAAGGGAAGGAGCCGCCTCAGCTGATTTGACACTTCAAAATCCTTTCCTTTCTGCATCCCCCATTTGCTCTTTATTAAAGCAAAAAATAATAACGCAGTGTTTACTTAGTGCACAGGGTAGCTGTAAAATTTAATTAATCACTGTAGCTTAGCTTGCTGAGATTTTTAAATGAAAAGCCCTATAAAAATGTAAAGTTTCCTATAAAGAAAACCCCTCAAAATTGCCTAACTTCCTGCTTTTGTATTGTACCTTATGGGACGAGTGGCTGGACACTGCCTACAGTCCTGATTCAGCAAATTACTTGGAAGTAAGCATATACCTAAGCCAATGGACACCAAAGCATGCATTAATATGGTTGACTTGGGATGGACTTAAATTGCTGCCCTATAGACTGTCTGCTTCCATATTTCCCATCCCCCTCCAAGGGAGTCCAAATTACCAATGGAGCCTTCCTTTTCCACTCACAGATTTCCAGACACAGCTGTAGTCAGAGTCAAAGTGTGAGCTCCTATTTTGATAGTACCTTACTTCATGAATATCCTTATGGGTCTGAATGAGTGGGCTTACCGCAGAGTACATTATTGTGAGCAATAATTATATCTAGAAAAAGCAAGATTTCCTCGCCCCCCTCTTCCTGCCCCCCCCAACAGCACTTGCCTGGGATTTGCCCCAAGGTGTAACACATGAATGCACATGGTGGTACAAAAGAAGAATGCTGTATCTCAAGTGTTTCTTTTGTCTTCTGGGTAATTCAGTTTCATCATATGAATATATACTGTTACAAGCTGATAATCCCCACAGATCTCCTTTCTTCTAAATCAGATATGCTAGAAGAGAGCAAATATTCTTTTTTTATCCTAATTTACAGCCTCAAATAAAGATTAGGACATAGGGACAGGATGAGCACAGAATGTTTCCTCCACCTACAGATATTATTTTCACTGTTCCAATCTCAACAACAAACCTCATGGGTTAATTTTTCAGTTACAGGGAAAAGCAGAAAAGGAAGATGGCCCTTAGTGAGGTACAATAACATGTGCAGGTTTTCTTGGATCAATTGCCAGCATTGACACCGTATCCTTCAGCTAGCAGTCTGTGATGAATGGTACCCAGTAGCATTGGAGAAAGCAACAGCAGCCAGGCAGCATGGGTGACTGCGTGCCCTCCTAACTGGCTGATGAATCAGGAAACTCAACTGAGACTCAGAGTGTGGGAGCTGGAGTGGTAAATGTTTTCATCTTTCTCTTTTATGATCTTCCCTTCTCCATTTATATAGGACATTTTAGAGATTGAGCTTTGTTACAAACTATTAGCCCAAGGCAGTGGGTTGGGGAAGTGAGATTTCATGGAAAGACAGTGCACAACAAAGTGTGAACAAATGGAACTACATGTGATATTAGTGGTTTGTTGTTGAAGGAATTTCTGTTTGGATTGTAGTTCAGACAGTTGCCTTGATGTACTGGAATGAAAATCAGCACCCAATGTGCCTCGCGACAAACCACAGAACTGTCAAAAAACACTCACCTTTTTATCTCCCAGAATCTTGAATTCAAAATGAAAAGTCCCCATTCACCCACAGCACAAAAAATACAACTTGGCAATCACAGTACTGTGCAGTACCCTGCTACAGAGAACAGGACAAGCAACTCCCCCCAAAAAGCACCAAAGTGAGTGTGGTGGGTTGACCCTGGCTGGACGCCAGGTGCCCACCAAAGCCATTCTATCACTCCCCCTCCTCAGCTGGACAGGGGAGAGAAAATATAACAAAGAGCTTGTGGGTCGAGATAAGGACAGGAGAGATCACTCACCAATTACCATCACAGGCAAAACAGACTCAGCTTGGGGAAAATTAACTCAATTTATTAAAAATCAACCAGAGTAGGGTAATGAGAAATAAAACCAAATCTCAGAACACCTTCCCTCCACCCCTCCCTTCTTCCCGGGCACAACTTCACTCCCAGATTCTCTACCAACCGCCCCCAGCGGCACAGGAGGACGGGGAATGGGGTTTACGGTCAGTTCATCACACGTTATTTTCTGCCGCTTCATCCTCCTCAGGGGGAGGACTCATGACACTCTTCCCCTGCTCCAGCATGGGGTCCCTCCCACGGGAGACAGTCCTCCACAAACTTCTCCAACGTGGGTCCTTCCCACAGGCTGCAGTTCTTCATGAACTGCTCCAGCATGGGTCCTTTCCACAGCGTGCAGTCCTTCAGGAGCACACTGCTCCAGCATGGGTGCCCCACGGGGTCACAAGTCCTGCCAGAAAACCTGCTCCGTGGGCTCCTCTCTCCACAGATCTGCAGGTCCTGCCAGGAGCCTGCTCCAGCGTGGGCTTCCCATGGGGTCACAGCCTCCTTTGGGCACCCACCTGCTCCAGCGTGGGGTCCTCCACGGGCTGCAGGTGGATATCTGCTCCACTGTGGACCTCCATGGACTGCAGGGGGACAGCCTGCCTCACCATGGTCTTCACCACGGGCTGCAGGGGAATCTCTGCTCCTGCGCCTGAAGCATCTCCTCCCCCTCCTTCTTCACTGACCTTGGGGTCTGCAGGGTTGTTTCTCTTACATGTTCTCACTCCTCTCTCTGGCTGCCGTCTCTGTCTGTCCCAACTTTTTTCCCTTCTTAAAAATGTTATCACAGAGGTGTTACCACTATCGCTGATTGGCTCAGCCTTGGCCGGCAGCGGGTCCGTCTTAGAGCCGGCTGCTATTGGCTCTGTTGAACACAGGGGAAGCTTCCAGCAGCTTCTTACAGAAGCCACCCCTGTAACCCCCCCTGCTACCAAAACCTTGCCACACAAAGCCAATACAGTGAGACACAGATGTATCCAAGTGCCCAGATACACTGTCACACTCCGTGATACTGCAGAGCCTAACTTTAAGCAATCCCTTCTCTGGTAATGACCAAGAGCCAGGGAAGCACCCATTCAGATTGATCAGGTGTCAGTCTAGAGCAATTCTACTGAATTCAATTTTTATTCCATATTTTCTTCCATACAGTAGAGAAGAATACAGTATTCGCTAAGTATATTGTGACCCATATGTAAGCAATGCTTTAATCTGTGTGTGATCAGTTTGTTCACCTGCATTGCAGCTTCAGCTCAGTCTGGTGTAAGCTCTCTATCCACCATGACCCTCGGATCCACACCGGCTGAGGGTATGGGCTAGTGCTTGCACACCACTATGAGCTGGAAGGGACATCATGTTTTTCATGTACTTAAAATGCTCAGCTTCAGCAGAACTTTTGCATGGACGTTGTGCATTGACTTCCCAGAAAACAACAAAAAAACGTGCACACACACACACACACAGGTGCTCATTTAAACAGCAGTAAGCAGTCTACGAGTGCCAAGAACGTCTGGCCTTTTAACTAGCTACAGCTCTTAACTACCAAGATAAGAAAGCTGGAGCAATGAAAACTCTTTCCCAGCAGTGTGTGCTTGGGATGGCAACATGACAGGCTCCTAAAAAACACACACACAAAAATCCACATGGGGAGTCCGTACAGGGAAAGGGATACCCAGGGACATCCCAGAAACACTTGATTTCTCTGATGGTATGGCAACCTCACTCAAATGTTTCAATTTAAATGAAGATGAGTAGTGATGCAATGCTACGAGGTCCTGCATGGTATTTGCTCTGGTTTACTGCCAACACGTCAAGGTGGGAACTACTGCATAAATGAGTTAATTCCATGGGCACATTACAGACCCATGCTAGATGGCTGAGTAGTCTTGCAGGAGCTCTACAACTCAGCAAAATTAAAAAGCAAAATTAAAGCTTGTTAAAATAGCCTTTTTTGTCCCTTTAATTGTGAGAGGACTAGTTGTGAGACTTTCTTCCTGTCAAATAAATGGTTTGTTTTCCACTTGGAGGCAAAACAAACTGCCTACTGGGAGAGCCCTGCAATGGAAACAGCTGAGGAACAGAACTCCCAGTTGTGAGGAAATGAGGGCTTTAACCAAAGGGAAACATTGTTTTCCTTATTAATCAGTTTACAAAATATGAGATCATAGAAGGAAAGGGGAGTTCTCCTTGTTAAATATTTACCATTAAATCTCTGCAGGGACTCCTACCATAAGTCAGGAATTAAAGAACAAGAGAATAAAGTTGGTTATTTCCTGCACCATGGTATACACAATGCCTGTAGGACGGAACAAAAATCTTCACCCTGAAGGGAGCATTAAAGATGGAACTGTCTTCTCCCTCTCAGTACACCTTTGATGGGTGTAGGTTCCTCTCCTGTTTTGCTCGCCTTCATTAATTTTTATTAAATTACTTCATATGAAAACTTAAGATCTTTGGACACAGTTTTTAACGATAGGAAACCGAATGTTCACATTTAAATACACAGCTTGATTTGCAAAAGCATAGGCTACAATTAATGGATTTACAAACCCAGCTTTATCTTCCATTAAGGTTATTTTTGCAGTGCTTTTTAGTTTGTTTCTAGAGTATTTTGTAGAGCAATTCCATATTTTATCTGTCCTTCCTTTTACAGGAGAGGGAAATTTTGAGTTAACCAAAAAAATTGACTTCCAGGCAAGCAGATGGAATGGAGCATGCATGTTCCACCAAAAAAATGAAAACCAAACTAAACCAAAAAGAACACAAAGAAAACCACCATTTTCACACTTAGGTAGAAAAACATTTGAACAATTGTAATAGTAAATGTCCAGACAAAAAGGGGGGTTGTTGGAAACTTAGGACATACTGAATGATGGAGACTCGAGTGAGGGATTGACACATTAGGCACAATCTGACCTGCACAGTCAAAAAAATCATACAGGTGATTCACCATGTCCATGAGTATTAATGACTTTATCTCAACAAGAAAAAATAACAATAAAAATTCATCATTGGTCTACCACACCCGTTAGAACATTTTCCCATCACCTTCCTAATGCTCAAAGCAAGGAACTTATCGGCCAACTTCATTCATCCAGGGGAGCTGCAATAAGAAAAAGGAACCAAGACATCAGCGAAGACAACAGAGAATGACTACAAAATCCAACAGCTTGGCCTGACAAATTGCACATCAGGCTGTGTTCAACAAGCCAATATTCTGACTGGTGTGTGTCACCCTAAGCAAATGTCATATTTTGTTTATTTCTACAGGAAAATAATGGAAAGAAGGAAAAAGTGTCTGAGGAGGCCGACAGAGGAACCCAGCAAGAGTGACGAATGTTTTGGTTACAGTCACAGGTCTCTCTGGCAACCATGGGAGATTCCAAGAATGCTTTCACCCAGCTTTTGCACATAACAAAGCCTAAACTTGTCTGGAATATGTTTAGGTTTCATATAGTTCAGGCACACCTCATTTGTAAATAGTCTGTGTCACTTTTAATAGAAATACTTGTTCTCAAAACAAGTCCCAATAAGGCTGTCAGAATGACTTCAGTCAGGAAAATCAAGCCTTCCCATAATTCCAGTAAATGGTGAATTTTTGCAGCCTTCGGCCCTCAAAGTCTGGTCCCAAAAACAAGTCCCAGCACCACAGCACTAGAACGATGTAAGTAGCTGTCAATAGTTGAGTACTGAATTATTCCGACAGCCGCAATGTATTGTACATAACGTGAGCATAAGAATCAGTGCAGGACTTGACCCATCTCCACTAACCTGACTTTTGCCTGGTGGTATCCTATCTACTGGTTTAATTGGGGAACCAGGTAGAGTCCATTTCTCCATTAAGTAACAAGAAGGCACCAGTGGGAGTGAAGAAGGGAAAACATTTTCACTGAGCTTGTGGATCTCTCTGTTACTGTGGCTCAAAACCTGGAAAGATTAGGGTCAAAACACAGCATCGTGCAAATCCAGTTTCCGGCCTTCAACTTCAGTCATGCAAGGACCACCTTTTCACCTCCAGCTCTCTACAATTTCAGGCCAGAGCAGCCTGTTGTTGCCACTTGAGAGATGCTAAATGGAGCGGACAGAAACTCATATTGAGCAAAGCCCATATGCAGAACAACCGCTTGTCCTCCTGGCCTAGGGACCCAACACACTATGGATGTGTAAAATGCAATAATGGCACACTTAAAGAGCCTCAAAGGCCATTCTTCCAAAGCAAGTGTAAGGCACACTGAGAAATGAGTACTCACTATACTTATTTTAACAAGCAAAAGATATCAGACTTGGCCCTGTCAGTCCTGAATCGTTTTGAAGCACTTGGAGCTTCATTTTTCTGCTATATCTCAATAAAGTCAAACTTCCAGAATCAATCCCTAAATTTGCATGGCAATGAAATACAGGAAAAGACATACATTTATCAATATAACTTAGGAAAGGTAAGATGATATAACAGAGAATCAATTACTGTTGAAAGTAAAACAGAAGGGCTAAATAAAAGGACTCCACCTGCTTTTAATTTGAACCCACAACACAAGGGAGAAGTTAAAACTCAAATAGGTACATACGTTCCTTTGAAAGGCTAGGTCTGTGCCTGAACAAAAGAAAGAGGCTTTTCACTTACCTCCTGTGGTATCAAAGAGCCCATTAAAAACCAATAAAATATTATGAAGCCTTTTCCCTTTGTGAAAAAGTGCAATTAATATCCTTCAGCAGATGATTATTGATTTTTATAAAGCAATTTACAGGCTTCTAAAGTCATGATTATACAACCCTCTGGGTGCCAGAAAGGAAGAGTTTTCAGAAGTAGGAATCGTATTCTCATTTCCACATCAGCACAGCCAGAATTTACAGACTTCTGATTATTTTTTTTTTTTTGCCCCCAGGATATTTTTGTTGTTGTTGATGTTGCAGTGCTCCAGCACAGGATTAACCCTTTTATTCCTTCCCACCTGAGACAGATTTTTTTCGTGACCTGTTCTTGAAGTATATCGCCTGTCAGATATTCATCCACTACTCACAGCTGGCGGGTTCGATGCTCAGCAGAGTAGACTTCATGTCAGAAAATCAGCAGCTGCTCATATATCACACTGGTCATTAGTAGAGGATCATTCTGGACCTTTGCCCACAGCACCTTGCTATGGCAAGAGAAAGGCTATAAAACCCTAGGCCCTGTCAGCTGTTGTCATTTAGGTGAGAATTTATCAGGTCTCAGAGTGCCCTCTGACTGGATTATTATGAATAATGAATGAAGCTTTATGCCACACTGAGGCATTAATAAGACTGGGATGACTGGGAGAAATTCAGTACAACATCATAGCAGTAACTTTCTGCAAGCTAGTACACAGCTGGTGGGCTCGCTGGATTTAGCTTATGTTAGATACTGCGACTGAAATGAGGAGCTCATTTAATTATTAAGCAAGTAGCATGATGCTTTTGGTTTAGCCTATGGGTGGTATTACTGACCTACTCGTGGAAAGCTTGCAACAAAAGGCTTTCTACCCTCTAACCAAACTCATTTTCTGCTCTTGAGAAGCTGAATTGGTGAACCCTCCCCAAACCAAAACCAGTGAACGTTAATCTTCGTATTTACTTTTAATCCATCTTAAAAAAAAAGGATATGTAAGAGCAGCCAGTTAACAATAACTCCCTAAAATCTCCTAGCACAGAAGTCATCTAACCTGTTGGTGATACTCTAGGGATATTAGTCAGGAATACTGATTTTCTTCCCTATTTTTTCCCTCAGTTCATTCAATATGTATCCCTACAGTGCGCAAATGAGAAACAGAGAAGGAAGGAGACAAAAAGGCAGCCACTGACCTAACTGGGGCAGGGGCGGCAGGGAAGCGAGAACAACAAAAAAAGCAGATGTACAGCAGAGACTATTGGCAATAATCAACCTCCTGGTGTGGCTGTTCCAGCTGCACTCCAGAGGACCAAGCCCACAGAGCTGACAAGCACTCGAGGCTGTCATTTATCTCAGTACCAGCTTCACTAGGAAAATTATTTTATAGGGCTGGACACACTTTTACAGACTTTTTAATATCTTAGGTGCATAATATCATTAAAACCTTAGGTTCTTACTATCTCATATTATCATGTCCTCAGCAAAACCAAAAACTGCATGGTCTCTTTCAATAAACATCTTCTCTCTGCACTAATATTCTTTTTATTTTTTCCCCTTTAATTTGGCATGCAGTCTCTAGCAAATCCTTGCTAATATTAGGCCAGATCTTAGTTCTTCCAAATGGCCCTCATAAGGAGGCAGTGAAGCAGGACCCCGCCTGAAGAGCACCAACTGGAGGCACCATGTCTCAGAAACACAACTTACTTTCTCAGATAGAAACATATAATTCACAAAGAATATTTCAACTTATTACTCATGCGGGGGCAGCGCTAGGACTTAGCCTAACTCTCACATCAACCTCTCAATTAATTGTTTTTACAGCAGAGCCACTGATACCCAGCCAAATTATGAACAGAGAGAAACCTTATCTTTTTAAAATGGAATATGCCTTTTTGGCACGGGCTGGCATAGGAAACACCCATTTGAAAAGGTTCAGTTTTCAGCATACAGTCAGAACTGGAAAGCAGAAGAGTGTCGTGAACCACAGCTAATGGCAGACTGAAGGCAAAATACTGATTTGGTGGGCAGCTTTTGAGACCCAGCCCCTGGCACCAGGAACAAACTTGGGCATGCATTCACGGTGTGACCAGAATTTTACAAGCAATCAAGTCAGAGAGGTTTAAGAAGATTTTCTCTAAAATATTAATCAAATTATCAACTTGGATACAACTTAATGTTACAAGTTTTTAAATATAGTCATAATGTAGCAGCCTTCAAACCAATATTAGGTAAATTAAAAGGCCTTGACTTGTCCCAACTCAGTTTGTGCTTTTTGGTCCTAATTGCTTGGACCTGACCCTCAGATAGGACTCATTTTCCAGTACAATATTCAAGATCTTTGATTATTTAAGAAAAATCTGACCAGGAAAAAGAAATATAACCCCCATAAAAAACTCCAAACTTTTTTGAACAATACATAAGAAAAGTTCCCAGGACAGCAAATTTCATTGTAATAAAGGAAGCCAGTACAACCTCTGATATGCAGCGACAAAATGGCCCTTTTTCAATACTTGGCTACTTTTTTGAGAAAAGGAAATGATAAAGATGATGACAATCCCTTCATTCCTTTAGTACATAGAAATAATGTAAAACATTTCATTTTCATTATTTCAATGCTAGAGACCTCTAATTAAAGCAAAATTTAGTGTAATCTGGAACTCTGAAACCACACTGTACAACTCCTACTGAAATAAAAGGATTCTTCTAGATTTTTCCTTTCACTGAATTTAAAATATTTATCATTAATATCACTCACTGTATATTTTGTGGATAATATTATCTTCATATTTTTACTGCTTTGATCTAGAATGCCTCATATTTGCATCCTGCCACTTTTGTTATGTATAGGGAATTTAAAGATGACAGTGTAGTCATGTACAGGTTTTTAACTTGCAGATCTTTTCATGTATCAGTCTTTCTCACAATGAGTCAAGAATGTAAATAATCTATGCTTGATTTCACATTGGTGAAAAAAGCTTTGAAAAGCTGTTTAGAAAGCTAGGAAACAGAAAACTGAGTTTTCTCTCCTTTTATTTAATAACCTTTATGACTTAGATAGTTTTCATGATAGTAAGAAATTTTGTATGTTCACAGCATTTCTTTTCCAAGAACCTCCTCTGTTGCTAAAAATATACACAGTCCTGTTTTGGATGAACAGCAGCAAGAGTGGGAGTAAAACACAGAGTCCCATAGTTAATTGAAGTGTGATGGCTACGGGCTTGGGGGTTTTTGTCAGGTTTTTTTAAGGGGTCTGCAGGAATTTTGGTGACAACAGGAACTGGGTGTTCACCTCACTTTACGTTCCTATCTGTGTCCCATAATGCTGCTGAGGCTAAGCCCTGTTTCTAATGCTGATGGTCGATAACATCTTGTTTCGGTAGATGTCTACAGAGGGTTTTCCCCCTGTTCCCCATCACTGCCTTCTCTGATGGAGCTTCCCCACATGAGAGTTTGGGGACAGCAGGTGCTGCTTAGCCCATTTTGGACATGGTATCCAGGCTGCCACCCCATGGGAGGGGTGTCTGACGAGTACCACAGGACTGCAGAGGGGCCTAATCGTAGCCCCGTGATGCTCTGTACAGGTAACATGAGAACTAACACAGTATCCCCTATACCCCTCCTCCCACTGCACCTCCTTCTGCCTCCCTTGGCTCACAATCCATCCTGCCTTCCTAACATTCAATTTGTACTCTGCAACAAATTATATACACGTAATTATTTCCACTAAAATATTTAGAGGCCAGGCCTGCAAAAGCCCTGGGCACTAGCACTGCCCGCCCAGTGCAAGGACTGTTTTGCAGGGACAGATGCGGGACCTCACTTCACTGAGGGGACAGGCATGGGCTGGGACACCAACAATACATGCTGCTTTTCTGACTTGTTAAAAGACAAAAAGAAAAGTGGCACTTTGGATACCAAGCATTTGCTTAGACCATATTTATAAATGAGGTTATTTATCCTTAAAAGACATCATCCTTTAAATGGTGGTATAGGACTAAGAAAAACCCACCCAGTCTTGGCAGTGTGAATCCTCCCCATGTCATAAGCAATGTGTTTGTAGAACTGGCAAGAGGTTAATTTGGGTTTCTTCTGTGTTTTTTAAATAACCATTTGATATTTCAGACGTCTTGCTGCAAAGTAACATTGTCAGCGACACCTAAAATGTGAGAAATCAATGAAATACAACTACACTTGGTTTTTTTTCCTTTTTTTCTTTTTAAAGTCGCTGCTCTGTGGTAGATGACGGTTTACCCATGCAGTTACTCCTGAGTGATCGTTACGTTTCAAGCTGTTCTTATGTTTAACAAATGATTACCACAATTCACTGGAAAATGATATTCAGAGGCAAACCTGCTCTGGGGGTCTCAATGTCCAGGATTTACACAAAGCAAAACACAGGGATTCTTAAGGAAAGAAGGGAAAAAAATCTGTAATTTGTGAATAATGGCTAAAAATAGAGCTTTGGAGGTACTGGAATGATTTTTTAATTCAGTTGCATTTTAACTACTGAAAATAACTAAACACATACACAAAAGTTAAAGTTGCCTCCTCTGTGCGATGCTGAATTTTCACATGGGAAACAACTCACCTTTCTTCTGGTGTGCCATTATAATAGAGCCAGTACCTCCGAAAAAAACCCCTCTCAACAGAAACCCCCTAGATCAGAGTTCATGCTCACAGAAAAAGCATGTCATACAAACACAGTAGGACCCCTCCATTTATTTGAGCCACCCAAGATTTTAGGCTATGCCTGTGACCATCGGGGACAGCCGATATGGCCACACATCCACCATTCCTTTGGAAGAAAGTATCCGCTAGTGAAACTGTGACAGATTCAGGAAACAAACCTTCCCCCTCACCCCCCATCACTCCACACAAAACCTCCAGTACGTTATGGCAGAGGCACTGCAGTTTCCGGCTCACCCCAGGGCTAGTTTTTGTTGTCTGTAGAGTTCTGCATCGTTCCACACAAGCTCTATGGGTCTCCTTCCCTAATTTGGGCAAAAAGAAGTAATAGAGATCAAGTCCAGTTGAGTTTCCCATTGCATGTGTCTTTCAAGTCTTTACAGCAGAAAGCATAATTACAAACTCTTATCCCAGAAGGAAAACATACAAATCCCTATAGCTCCACTACTGTAGAAGAGCTAAAAATCTGCATTTATTTTATTTTTTGACCATTTGGAACTTTAATCTATTTTCTCCTGCTTGCTGGAGCTACTTCCCTTTTTTTAGTACTTCAGATTTTGGTTAAGGTGAATTTCCGTGAGCTCTATTGTTGGGCACACACTCCAGTCTTTGCTTTGGATGAAAGCTACAGGCAGCCATACTCATATCTCTCATTTTCAAATGAGACTGTTCATGCAGGGAGACAACACTACATGTTTTAATTTTTAGGCTGCATAACTAGCAACATTGGTCTAATAACCTTTTAATCATAATTGAGCTAGTGGACATATCTAAGAACACAAACACTGCCTAACTAGCTTTATTTTATTATCAGCAATAATGAGTAGCAACCCATTCATTTTAGGAGTCGAGGTATACACTGCAGAATTAGTAAGAGCCCAGAGTCAATTAAAATAACAACAATTAGGGCATTTTATTGATTTTTCAGCTTCCTCCAGCTACCTTTTATCTGTAGCAATTTTGTGTCACATACCACACTAATCTTGTAGCTTCCAAGGAAGATGATCATTCCCATTTAAAAACTGTATTTACTTGACTATGATTGAGCAAAACATGCTGCTTTAAAAATCTCTAGTTTACTATTATATATGTGTAATCTATACCATTTATTCTATTTTGTAAAGCTTAAACCCATTTTTCAAGCTTAAAATTTCTTAAAACTGGGATTAGGAGAGTCTGGGATAGGTGGAAGAAAAGAATAGTCTTAACCAGCCCATATTTTGCATGTGCTAATTCAAGGTTCTCTTCTGGAGAAGAACTTTTTTTTCCTAAATTTATTTCCAACTACTTTTGTTTTCCTTGAGGGACCTTTGAAACACTATATTGCTACTTTTCATGTTTTTTATTTGCCCTCTGGAACAATAAAGGCTCAAAGGTTCATAAATATGCATTCTGTAAATGTATTATGCTGACAAAGTGTTGCTCAGATAGCTGCTCTTGCCTTTAGGGAATGAATAAGTTTACAGCATGCTTAAACAACAGTGTAAGGGGAAAGAGAGAGAGGGAGAGAGCTGTGTCAGCATGTGGGCTGAAAATGGAACAAAAGAGTTATCCTGAATGCACGGAAAAAATAGAAAATAAAGTTATATAAGACACCACAGCTAGTAACTAGCAATAAGCAGGGGTGGAGATTTGAGGGCGTTACTCACTAGTGATGTGCTTGAGAGGGCACCATACCTTGTTTTCCAGGAAGGCTATACAGCCAAGACATCATAAAGTATCAAACTTCATTTGCTAATTTTGGCACGTGAATCTGGATAACTCCTTTGTTCCTCCCAAAACACTCGGTTCCTGGCAGGGTCCTTGTCCCGGTTAATTCTCATCCCATCACACACAGATCTAGTTCTGCTTCACTGGAAGCTTAGGGCTGATGCATGTGAATACGTACACTTTTGGCGGGAAGAAAACATTTAGCAACGAAAAATACCATTTAAACACATAGCTCCAAATTGGCATATTAATTAGCATTGATGTGACAGTAGGTTTTGACAGATAAGCCTCAGGACCAGTGTACTGGGTTTGCATGGCAAGGTTTTGGTAGCTGGGGGGTTACAGGGGTGACTTCTGTGAGAAGCTGCTGGAAGCTTCCCCTATGTCCAACAGAGCCAATGCCAGCCGGCTCCCAGACGGACGCGCCACTGGCCAAGGCCGAGCCCATCAGCAATGGGGGTAGCGCCTCTGGGATAACAGATTTAAGAAGGGGGGGAAAAAACCTGTGCATTTTTGCAGCCAGAGAGAGGAATGAGAATACCTGAGAGAAACAACCCTGCAGACCCCAAGGTCAGTGAAGAAGGAGGGGGAAGAGATGCTCCAGGCGCAGGAGCAGAGATTCCCCTGCAGCCCGTGGGGAAGACCATGGTGAGGCAGGCTGTCCCCCTGCAGCCCATGGAGGTCCACAGTGGAGCAGATATCCACCTGCAGCCCGTGGAGGACCCCACGCTGGAGCAGGTGGGTGCCCAAAGGAGGCTGTGACCCCATGGGAAGCCCACGCTGGAGCAGGCTCCTGGCAGGACCTGCGGATCTGTGGAGAGAGAAGCCCACGGAGCGGGTTTTCTGGCAGGACTTGTGACCCCGTGGGGGACCCACGCTGGAGCAGTGTGCTCCTGAAGGACTGCACGCCGTGGAAAGGACCCATGCTGGAGAAGTTCGTGAAGAACTGCAGCCTGTGGGAAGGACCCACGTTGGAGAAGTTTGTGGAGGACTGTCTCCCGTGGGAGGGAGCCCATGCTGGAGCAGGGGAAGAGACCTTTCCTGGTCTCCTTCACTTCTTTTTTCCATTTTATGTTACATCTCTCTGAGGCCAGGATTAATATCTAAAGCTTCTTGATATTTATTTCCTAATAATTTTCTTCCATTCTCATTTTGTTTCCTCAACTGTGAGCAAAAGCGCTTTCCATCTGAAGATTTAAAGGATGCTCTTTTAGCCATGTAAACAATTAACAATGCTTGCAAAAGTAAAATATCAACAGACTAAGAAACCCCCTTCAAATAATCTCTGGTATGTTGTATTATACTGTTCTCAAAAATAACCCTCTAAGTTGAAACCAAGTTAAAAATCTAGTATGAGCTACTTACCATGAAGAAAAAGCACATAGTTTCTAATCTAAAGTTGTTCTCTTCAGAGAAGGCATCTTTGCAAAAACAATCATCAAGCTATGCCTCATCAAAAACTTCTCCAAATGCTGAAAAGAAAGCATTGCAAAATGTATTTCCTGAAAACAGACTCTCAGGATAAGTCTGCTTTGCTGTCTGGTGTTCAGCAAAGCCCCAGACACTGCTTAGGGTAAGTTTGGGTGTTTGAGAACATAGCATCTTCATTTAGTCCTCTGATTATCCCTGATGCTTATCCATGAGGGAGAGCCTGAATTCAGTGAATTCAGTCTACTCCACATCTCCCAAACTGGAACTACTTTTTTTTTTTTTTTTTTTTTTTTGGAAATGATGCACATCCACCTCAAAGTCTGGAAAGGTACCTGTGCTAGATACAAAGGACTCAAAGGGAGTGGTGAAGGCTGTCTGAGAGGTTTGCCCCATGAACAAGGATGAAGAGGCAGTCAAATAATCACATCTTCTCTTGTGAAGATGTGAACCGATGTTCCAACTTTCCCCCTCTCACCCAAAGCTTTCCATGTGAAGCAGCAGGGGTCTAACAGCCTACAAAGCCTCAGTTTTAGCCTGAATGGCTGAAACTCTGACAGGCATGTAAAGTTTGAAACAGAAAAGAAAATACAATTATTTCACTAGTCCTCTCTGTGCTTATAACCCTGCTGCAGGCTGGCACAGCTCTGGCAGCATGCAGCCAAATCCCAAATCCTGAGGTTTTTTTTTCCTAATCCGTATCTCAGGTCATTATATTGCTCCATGTCCACTGACACTTTTGCTATCCCAATTTTGCTTTGCTGAGAAGCACTTCATCTGCTTGATCATAGATATATTTCCATACAGCTCAATTTTCTTAGCTGAAATGATCAAAATGGCAATCTTATATACACTGTGTTCCTACACCTAAAATTGAAATGTTTGCCCAGTTATTTCTCAACCCTTTTCAGGCAGTGACTCTGGATTTAGTGTAAGACAAACTCACAAACAAAAGCCTACTTGCAGAGCACAGAATAAGAAAAGGATTTTCCTTGCTTAAGAGTGAAGCAGTCTCCCCCCTTTCCCACCAATGCAAGATCAGTAAGTTTTCTTAAAAGTTTATCTCGAAGTAATTAAGAGATTAACTTGCAAAAGTAGAGCAGTGCATTCCAGGAGTAAATCTGGGGCAAAAGCATTACAAAACTCCCAGTAAATATGCTATTTTCAGAGCAAATCTCAACACCCATTCAACTGGCAAATTAACTTAGTATCTCCTAACTCTTGTGTAACATGACTTTGACCTAAAAGCAGCTGCTGTATTGATGGGACATCACATAGATGTACCACAGCAACATAGCGGGCTTTTTCCTATAAGCCCTAAACTGTGTCAGACATTTACCCTGAGCTCTGTCTGCAGACACAGCCAACATCAGCTGAGCATCTTTGCATGGCTGTATACAATTTATTGCCCTGAAATGGCACTGATAGCAAATAAGGGAACAGAGTTACATTGTTGGCCACTAGTCTAATTATGCCCCTTGCTAGTAAAACGAAATTTTCGTGGTATGGACCAGCCTAGGTTTTAAACTGAAATTGTATGCAATAGATCTTTGACAATCAATCGAGGACGAGGGAAGGGGGATATAATAATCCGACTGCCAGCCAGGTTGTTCTTGCAAGAATTCAATGGCAGAAGAAAGGGAAGAGTCCGAGAACGAAGAGGGAAAAAAGAAATAGGCTCCTGGGCTATTCAAGACAGAGACAGACATACTGCGGGGGTGTCCAACAGAAAGATAACAGATCAAGACAGGGGATACAGATGCACACACGTTCTGCATCTCTCCCATAGATCTAGTTTAATAAAGCACAATTGATGGTAATTTTTTTCTTCTCTTTTTTTAATCTATTATTAGGTTTTTCAAGTGCGTAAGTGTTTCTTAATCAAAAGAACAGTTCCATACAGCTCTTGACATCAAAGGAGAGCATTTCCAAAGCTATTACAGTATCAAAGTAACATTCTGTGCAGAATCTAAGGTGAACCATTGGAATAATCCTTCTGGGATAGAGATAAAAACCGCTGCATTCAATGTTGCC
Source organism: Harpia harpyja (assembly GCF_026419915.1). Taxonomy (NCBI): domain Eukaryota; kingdom Metazoa; phylum Chordata; class Aves; order Accipitriformes; family Accipitridae; genus Harpia; species Harpia harpyja. The sequence continues at coordinate 20,556,621 of NC_068950.1, read as the reverse complement.
CAGAAGCATCCAAAGCAATCTATCAAAAAAGCCATAAAAATATTGGGCCACACTTACTTGATGCATGTACTCACCACTACTATTATTTTCCTCCATTTTCTCTTTGTCTGCTTGGCTACTAATCTTACCTTTGTCTGAAAGATCCTGCTGTATATATGAAAGTACCAGAGCTGATTAGCGAGTCACAGGAGGAAATGACCTCTGATGTGCTTCAAATCCATAAACCTTTTATATAGTTGAATCATATTATGAAAAGTGTTACGGCAAAAATAGCAGCATTATAGCAGCACGAAGGTGAAACTGCCTGATATGAGCAATCCTTTCCATGTGCCCTTAACAGATTTTCGCTATGTCAAAGTCAGTTATTAGCAACTTCTCTTCTGCTTATTGAATATGCATTTAATAGTAAACTATATTTAACTACAGCAGTTTAGTTTGATAATCCATTTCAATAAAAGACTTTGGTCATCCAACCAACCATCAACTTAATTATATGCACTGTACAATACATAGACTTCTCCCTTCACCTGTATGAGTGAAATCCTGGTTTATTTGCAGAAGGGATGGGCAGTTTGGTAGCAGCAGTGGTTAAGTGAACCGAGGGGGCGGGGGAAGAGAGGGAGAGAAGGTAAGGAGAAATTTCCAAACAGCAAAAGCTATTCCATCTGACAACAGTGGTTAACTTGCTCCTTGAACTTAACATCTGGTAGCATTTTCATCTTCTGCAAACTTGTAAAACATTACGGTATTTTAGACAGTGGGAGATCGTTTCCAAAAGAAATTTTAACAGTACAAAGACACCACAAAATCCATTTCTTACTGGGCCATAGGGTTTTCTAGTTCTTAACTCATAGCTTACCTCAAGACTACCTTAGATGTTCTCCATTTGCTTATAATTTTTTGAGAGTATTTTTAGCATTAATTTTCAGCAGGCATCATATGTATATATGGAAAGGTTGTCTCTTACATATCCTCATCATAAAGGGATAAATGTGGGTAGATACACATATTTTTTCCTTAGTGCCTCATAAGGCCGGTATGGGAACCAGAGAAAACTTCATTGCTACCAAAACACATCTAAAATTAACAACCACAGAGGAAGATGCAGTATTTTCTGGAGCTATGGTTCCCACCTTTAAATTCCCAACTGGCAGTGCTGAGGGGCTGTGGGGGGAAAGGAACAGCTTCCCACCCCCTCTGGAGGGGGCACAGTGGTATGCACACTTGCCTGCTGCTACTGGAGCGAGGTTGGCAGCTGATGGCGTGGGATGCTCTGCCCTCCAGCGCATGCAGAACAGAGCCAAGGAAATGAAGCCAGTTAGAGACTATCATGTCCTAATTCCTTCTTCCCTAACAGCACTGCTAAAGCTATATTGGAAACTGAACTCAGGGTTAAAGGAAGCCAGCAAAGATTCATAGTTTGATATTAAATGAACTTCAAAGAAACTCCAACATTGCCAATATGCGAGCAGCATAGTTACTCGGCCACTGTCCTAGTTTCAGTTGGGATAGAGTTAACTGTCTTCCTAGTAGCTGGTACAGTGCTATGTTTTGAGTTCAGTATGTGAAGAATGTTGATAACACTGACGTTTTCAGTTGTTGCTAAATAGTGTTTAGACTAATGTCAAGGATTTTTCAGCTTCTCATGCCCAGCCAGAGAGAAAGCTGGAGGGGCACAAGAAGTTGGCACAGGACACAGCCAGGGCACCTGACCCAAACTGGCCAACGGTGTATTCCATACCATGTGACGTCCCATCCAGTATAGGAACGGGGAAGTGGGGGTGGGGGAATCACTGCTTGGGGGACTAGCTGGGTGTCAATCAGCGGGTGGTGAGCAATTGCACTGCGCATCATTTGTACATTCCAATCCTTTCATTATTACTGTTGTCATTTTATTAGTGTTATCATTATCATTATTAGTTTCTTCTTTCTGTTCTATTAAACCGTTCTTATCTCAACCCGTGCGTTTTGCTTCTTTTTCCCGATTTTTCTCCCCCCATCCCACTGGGTGGGGGGGGGAGTGAGTGAGCGGCTGCGTGGTGCTTAGTTGCTGGCTGGGGTTAAACCACGACAGCCACAAAGGCCAAATACACCCATTGTGTGTTGTAGAAACTGTTTGTAATCAAGCTTCACCTTAAAACACAAACAAAAAAAATCCCTTTAAAATAGTTTCTCTCTTACACATACACACCTTGCTGCATGATGGCTGTCCCCAATACGTGGAATTAACACCTGCTCCTTCTGGGAAAGATTATTTTTAAAAAGAAAAATACGTGATTAGGTGAGGATGCCTTGGTGACTACTAAGTAGCTGGAGTGGCAGTGCGCACGGCATTTGCCACTCTTGCTAAATTAGCACCATTCCAAAGCATAAAACAATCACACAATCGTAAGAAAAATGCAATCCAAACCTGCTGTGACCCAAAATGCAATACTCTTGCCTCAGTCTATGATGAGATAGCATGTAATACACAGCAAACCTGGAATGAATACCAAGCTTTTCTGTAAGTACTACTGTAATTAAAATAGGGTTGAAGTACTTGCAAATACTACTGATTCATTTAGAACTGTCAAGATTGGACAAAACTGGGAGGAACTGCAAAATTCATTTATCAAAAGGAGATAAACAGCTGATAATTTTTCACTATGGTCAAACACAAGACAATTTACTATAGAAAAAATAATGGAAAGCATAACTTTTTTCCTTCCAAATTAAGTTTGTTCCAAAATTTGTTAAAAATTAGCTGTAGAAGTAGACATACCTGCAGACAGATCTTCAAAAATATTAAGCTCCTACATCAGATAAAGGAAGTTCCAAAATAAAGGAGCCAGACTGCAGTTTTAGCAATGCAGATGCAGTCTGGGAGACATTGATCCTGATCAACCTCAAGCACCAAACTTAGTGTGCTTAATCCAAAAGTGAGGCAGTCAGGAGAAAAAGTTACACATCACCTTTTGGAGCAACCTTTGTAAAGCTCACAGTCAAAGCCATCCTCGGGAAGTTTATCTGTTTACTACACAAAGGATTTTAAGGAAACTCCCCTTCTGAACTGGGCCACTCGTTTTTCTCAACATCATAACTGTATTTTCCTTAATCTGGGAGAGGTTAACAACCCCCTTCACAACTGATGATACATCCTCTGCTGCAGATCTTAGGAGCATCCAGAAGAGGAGCTATGCAGCTGAGCAGCTCACAGGATGAGAAAGAGCTGCTTTGGACCTGCGGTGAACTTTCTGAATGAGCTAAATTAGCTATGCTATTACTTTGCAGGATCTACTAAGCTTGCATTTGCCTCTTCACTCATGTTTGCTGCACACATACAGGGGAAGAGCATACTGCATACCTTCAGAGGTAGGTAAAGAAATAACACAGGCTGTTCTTCCAACTATCTCATTCTATTTGCACTGATGTCTTGTGATGGATTTAATAAAGCCTTTGTAGATCTCAAACTTCAGGAAAAACAGATAATCTGAGGTAGAAATTTGCTAAGTATTTGTCACCATGCTGGCCTAGAGGGATCAAAAATTGAGAAACACGTTCATAGACAGCTCCCCCTTAAATCCATGCATGAGCATTTGTGCTTTTGAACAACTTGACGAATTATTGAGGTATGCCTCTGCCTGAAACGAAGTGAATAATCCCGTGTGGTCAAAAAACAAGCAATCACTATGAAATCACAGTGAACTGAGCAGTTCTTTATAGCAAGATATATGCTTATATACTTTGCATTTAGCATAGGCCATAACACTAACAATCATTATTTATATCTTTACTACCTTCAATGGCGTCTTATTTGCACTACAGAAAGCAAGCAAGAATCTTAAGAGAAGTGAAATTATACATGGAGCTATTTATTACAGGTAAAATGTTTCACATACTCACGGACAATGCCTCAAATATGGTGTAGATAAAATAGCATGAGAAACTGAACCACTCTGGGGACAAGATGGAAGGAGGCATTTACAGGAAAAGATTTCTATCCTATGGAAAATGTCAGTTTTTTTGCCTGCATATCTGAGAGACTCATATATTCTCTTCTTTCCTCCGCCTCACTTGTCTACAAGATGACAAGTGATGCCCAACTACTTTGGCATATCATATTGCATTGTGTCATTCCACCACCTGCCAATGCCAGTGGCCCATCAAGCCTGAGAAATCAAAAGAAGTAATTTGTTAGAAACTGGGGTGGGGGTGGGGGGGAACGACAAAAAACCCCAAACAACATATTTTAGCCAAAAATAGACACAGTCATTTTGTATTAGTAAATAGACCATGAAATATTAATCTACAAAAGTAAGGAATCATGAGTAATGTAAGTATCAATCTCATAGGCAGATTCAAGGATTTAAAGGCATTTCAGTATTTGTGTATTGATAGCTATGTAGAAGACAACATCTATCTCAGAACAAACATGATTCTGCAAAACACTGCTGCTCTTTACACTTTCCTTTAAGGGTGGCAGATCTTGTGATGAAAGAAAAGCTAATGAAACTAGAAGTTTTAATTAAAAAAAATACGTATATGTTATGGAACTATAACCAAACATGCAGTTATCTTTGCTGGCAACAATAAAAGGAAGTTCCATTAAAAAAAAAAAAATTAAAACAAAGTATCACTGCCTGGATCCTCATTTGTTCTTAAAGTTTAGTGCTGAATGAGAGAGAAGTAGATTTGTTACGCAACCACAGAAAAATCCTTCATTTTTACACAGTCCACATCTATCAACAAAACAGTCTTTCAAAAAAAAAACAAATCACTTTTTGCTTTGCTCTGCAGTGAATATTAATGGACAAAATATAGACAGAGAAAACAGCAAGTTTACCAGTACTAGCCAAATTACAGCAATCATTTCAAAAGGTGCTATCCTTTGGGTAATAGTTTTGTTACTTGTAATGCTGTACAGGTACTCTTCATAAGTGTTTGCTTAAGACCTAATCCCACACTATACTGAGCCCAACATGAGATCTCCACTCAGACAAATTTTTTTCCCTCAAAATCCTGCATACTGCCACCTCTCCATTTTCTCGATAGCTGTCACGTGCAAATTATGTTTTGTAATGCATCCTTTGTGATCCACATAAGTAACAAAGCCTGCTCAGAGGCTCCTAGTCCAACTTCTGCATAACTGTGACTGTAGCAAAGTAGTTCACAATGTTACCAGATTCTCAGAATGGAAAGGGATTTTAATGTCCCACTAGGGAGATGGGGAAAAAAACCACGAAAGCAATCTCATCCTCAAATCACAGCAGAAGTACATGAGAAAGCAAGCACAAAATTACTATGGAAATAAGAGAAGTACAAGGTTACCAAGCCAGCAGCTGTGAAAAAGGCGTAACGTTGAAAGGAATGATTCTCAAAGCACAGAAAATCACGGAATGGAACAAAGCTAAGAGGTGAAAGGCAGAACTGAGAGCTAAGCATGGTGTGAAATGCAGGATCCCACAGAAACTGGGAATGCTAAGAAAAGGCCAGAAGCACTATAGGAACTGGCTACATACCAGAAAAAGAGCAGAAACCAGAGCTACGAATATACAAGAGGAAGGCAGAAGTTGTGAGCTTTGCATGCTGCTCCAAAGCTGCTGGACTCCTCTAGGACTCCTGCTCACTGACACAGTTTGCTATGAAGTATTCCACCTGGGAATATCTGTCTGGTACACCATGGAAACCTGTATTGTGCAAGTTGCATGGAAAAACAAAATGGAAACAGAGACATAATTAGGGCCAACCTGTACACTCAGAGTCATTAAAGTAGAAAGTGTGCCGTATTTTTTAATACTGAGCAGCAAATCAGGCTTTTCAACAGTAGTCAAGTGATTTTTCAGATATCCAGTTTAAAAGCATCTACAGCACTCACATCCACATAATACATGCTCAGTACATGTAAATAATCAAGTCCCTTTATGGTGTCCAAAGATGGGCATCCATAGAGTTCAGTAGAATAGATATTCCTATGCCATACATCTTTAAGACTTTTAGCTAGTTTAGAAATATAGAGAGGCACTACCATGACAGAAAGAATTCTTGCTCCATTCTTCTTTCTTAACTAGTAGGAAAAATAATTTGATTAACATGATTAGGTATGGGCAGAGGTATACAGGAAGCATGCAAGTCCAAAGTAATGACCTATTGTGGTTTTTAATAGAGTTCTGGATGGAGAAAGTTCTTGCACAAGTGGGTACTACAGCCATTAACTAAATCCTATAAAGATGACTCTGTGCTAGATACACTCACTCATTTTGGCAAGACTGGCAATACCCAGCATACAAATGAGTTGAGCACAATGAAGTAGGCCACAGCATCATTCAGTAATAAATGCTAGCAGATATGCAAGTCAGCTGTAATTTACTAAGCTGACACCACCTTGCTCGTAACACACCGTATCACCAGGTAAGAGTGTGGTTAGAGGCTGCACAAGCAGTGTAGTTGCCATAGAGTGAGTTCATACCACAGCCTCCCCCAGAACAGCTCGCTCAAGGGTCACTGTCCTTGTAGGCAAATGGTAACACTGACAGTACAGATGGACGAATCTACTGTACCTTAATATTTCTGGACAGAGTAAGCTCAGAAGTACCACTTTTATTCATTTACAAACTAAACAAAATACTACACAAATCAGAATAGCCAAAGATGCAATGTTAGAGTTTGATACTGTATTTATTTTTTTATAAATGTCAACAATAAATAGCCCCAATGACAATTATATAAACCAATTTCAAATGAGGCATGTATATGTTTCCTATTTATGTCCTGTAGCAGAGCAAAAATGATTCTGATATACCTTCAGCAGTGTGTGTTCCTTGTAGGGTACACATAAATTACTTTAAGGGAATAATACATCTCCAAGGACATTTTCATGGATTAAATGTCAGGAATGAAATATTGCCTTTCAACTTAGTTAGGACCTCAAAGAATGAATATAAAGACAATTATTGAGTGGTCTGAAGAACACAATTGATTTCTTTACAATGCCAACTCTGAGGTACTTTATGCAGTCGAACAAAAAGAATTTCTATTTCAGGTTTTCATTACATAAAATTATGAAGTTATGTAAAGATGTAACGCTGACCGTATTTTAAGTTTATGAGAGAACTACAGAATGTTTGATTTAAAGGGAAGTTGTGTTTTAGGACCACATTTTAAGCACAGAATTTTATGCTCAATTACTGTGAAATAAATTACAATTATGACCTACAGTGCTTTTTGCAGTAGCTTGATGGTCCTATACAAAGTCAGAAATTAAAAATCAGGAGGAAATAAAAAGGCCAAATTCCAACAAGAGCCCCATAAAGCAGGCAGAACGTATATGTTTGGAAGGTACTTTGCTGCAGGCAAATGACTGTCAGCATTCCAAATCAACGTGTGAGGCAGCTTATTGCAAAAGTTTATTTAATTAGATGACAGACTGTACTCAACACAGAGAATAATCTCACATAGATGCACCACTTAGTTACAATGGGATTCTGATCATGATTATGGCTTTTGGGTACTACTCTAATAACAAAATCATACAGTGTCTAATTTAAATTTCTTACAGAAAAGAAATATAAATCATTAATTGCAAAATACATGCAAAATTCTCACAGCACACCATATTAGGATACCTAAATTGTCTTTATAAAAGCTCGTGGCAGTTTTTAGAGCTATCAGTGCTGTTTGAAGAAAACATTCAAGACTGAAAACAACAATAAATGGGAAGAATATGGTATCTATGAGAAGTAGCATCTTCCATTTCATGGGTATTACTTGAACGTCACCTGTTTCTATCCATTTGGGACCATTCCCATCAACTTGTGCACTCTCAGAAAATGAAAAATAAAGCAATTTTCAAATGAAATATAGTTTTATAAACAGATTGTTTAGCATCATAAACATTTCATTACTAAACAGGCAGAGCTTTTTTTTAAGAAGTATTACAGCTCAAAACAATCACCACCCTTTTGTATCGTAACAGCTTTAAATGACAGCTTTCCAAATACTGCACTGGTGGAGTTTTACAAGGTCTTCTTGGGATTTGTGACATTGTGAGGGATGGCCAAATGTTACAGCAACAAAATGCCAACAACAGATGAGGGTCAACTGCATGATCCTTTGCCCTTCTAGCTGGAGCTGACAATTCACATCGAACTGCCCACTGCTTCTAAAACTCCAGGCGAGTGGGTCATTTCTTCCAATTGGTTATCCCCAGAGAGAAGTAAGAGATGGGGGAGGAAATACTGTGGCCCAGAGGCCCTGTGCTGGCTGTTGGATCAATGGCCAGTGTCAGCAGGCTTCTATTTAATGATGCTCGAACCAGCGCCAGCCTTGCTAACGGCCATACTTACCACTGATATCCACACACAGGAAACAGGGTTCTGGAAAGACCAAATAATTGCCTCATTTTGCAGTATGTGGGGTATTTTTTTAAAGGTGTACGCCTTGCATTTTATGTTCATAGGATCAGTTCTTAGATTTTAACAAAGAAAACATGTTCACATTCACAACAGTGCAATGTGAGAAGTCAAGGGCAGCTAGTAGCAAGTACATCTGGGTGACTACAGATCAACTTACAAACATCTGCTATAAAGAAGAATGTAGTGTTTTGTAAGCCTTGCTAATATGTATATAAACATATATAAAATTATTATTCCATATATATGGAATATTTTTAATTATAATTTTAATGTGAGAAGTGTTTGGCAAACAACACAAAAGCCACCAGAAAATAACAACCAGCAACAAAAACACACCACAGGAAAATACAGAAACAAGACAGGGCAACCCTTGTCCCATTTCTGCTATTAGACAAGGACTGAGTCGTTGAAGTCATCTCCATATCCATATAAGCCCTGGAGTGGAACAATTAAATTACAGAAACAATATGACTGTACATGGTTCTTCGAATTACTGACTTACTATTATTGTCAGATATTCCATGCAAACTACTTACAGAAACTTTCCCACCCGAGGCAGGATTTTTCAGTCAGACTGTGTTTCAGCCCCCAAACACACAGTACAGATCTCGCAGCTAAAGGAGAAACAACAAGCAGCCTTTCCTTCGAATTCAGCCTAGTGCTTACTGCAGCTAGAGACCCCCATATTTCCAAAGCCTATCACAGAGGCGACAGCATTAAAACCAGTCTCCACAACAGTATTTTAAGACCCCCTTTTCCCTGCAAACTCATTAAAACTTTTTAAGGTGGTCCTCAGAAAGCTGTCTTCTGTCTGTCTAGCAGACCTTCTACCCTGGAAGGATTCCCTTCCAGCTACAGGTGGAAGCATTACAACTGCTCAGACTGGACTCAAGCAAGAAGTCCTTCTTTGGGGGCTGAAATCAGTGCAACTGCCATTTGGCTCTTCCTACGCTTCTAAAAACAAACTTTCAATTCCTCCTATCCAGTGAGGAAAAGTATAGCAGGAAGAATTTCAGTCCTAACAGATCACAGTATGGAGAAATCATGCTCCAAAATAATTAACTGTTTTAGAATAAGCAGCAAAAATCATTATTGCTAAGAATGCATATTGAATCCTGCAACAGTAAATTACCTTATAAGACATTCTTCCACAAGAGTAAAAGCTCTGAATTATTTGTGTCGTGGTTTAACACCAGCCAGCAACTAAGCACCACGCAGCCGCTCACTCACTCCCCCCTACCCAGTGGGATGGGGGAGAAAATCGCGAAAAGAAGCAAAACCCGTGGGTTGAGATAAGAATGGTTTAATAGAACAGAAAAGAAGAAACTAATAATGATAACACTAATAAAATGACAACAGTAATAATGAAAGGATTGGAATGTACAAATGATGCGCAGTGCAATTGCTCACCACCCGCCGACCGACACCCAGCTAGTCCCCGAGCGGCGATTCCCCGCCCCCACTTCCCAGTTCCTATACTAGATGTGACATCACATGGTATGGAATACCCCGTTGGCCAGTTTGGGTCAGCTGCCCTGGCTGTGTCCTGTGCCAGCTTCTTGTGCCCCTCCAGCTTTCTCGCTGGCTGGGCATGAGAAGCTGAAAAATCCTTGACTTTAGACTAAACACTACTGAGCAACAACTGAAAACATCAGTGTTATCAACATTCTTCACATACTGAACTCAAAACATAGCACTGTACCAGCTACTAGGAAGACAGTTAACTATCCCAGCTGAAACCAGGACAGTATCCACCCCTTATTCTATACCATTGACGTCATGCTCAGTTCCCATACCTTTACTTACATCCTGATCAATCATCATCACCTTTCCATCCCTTCAAGACATATGAACAATGAGATATATATATATATATGTATACACACACAGAGATATCATTCCTTTAGTTCATGGGTCATGTTCATAAAATGTTCATTGAGTTCATTTAGTTTCCGACTCTGGGCTCCATCTGCCATACTAGTCTTTCTGGGCAGGAGGGATGGTGCAAAGTCCTCTCAGTCGGTAGAGCAGAATTGGGCTTCAGTGTGGTGTGACAAGCAGGTGACATTTGGCGCAGCGGGAGGATGGTGTGCACCGTTGGATTGTTGCATGCTGGAGTCAGTTCTGGTTCCATCACTACTGCGCTTTGCTCAGTTTTATCACAGTTCTTTTCTTGCTTGATCTAAGTGATTCTTACTATAGTACTATGGATATAGCATATAACAATTATAGTAAGGATAACATACAGTAGCAGGGTTATATAGCAACTAATATCATACAGTTTAATTCCGGCTATTCTCACCTAAAATCAAATCCCCTTGAGGCACACATCGGACTTCCCCATCTTTTTGCATCACCCACCAAGTGCACCCAGGCCCTTGAGCAAAAGCAATCCCGCGAATGGGTTTACCTTTGCCTGAGGCAGGAGTAACCCAGACTGTCTTCCCCAACATATTTTTTATGTGCACTACAGGGACTTTATCCCCTTCTACAGTATGTAAAATTCTGACTGGGCAGGGCCACCCCGATTGGCAGATCTTCTGGTGTTGACTAACCAGGTGGCTTTTGCTAAATGTGTATCCCAATGTTTGAAAGTTCCACCCCCCATTGCTCTCAATGTAGTCTTTAACAGTCCATTGTATCGCTCAATTTTCCCAGAGGCTGGTGCATGATAGGGGATATGATACACCCCCTCAATGTCATGCTCTTTGGCCCAGGTGTCTATGAGGTTGTTTCGGAAATGAGTCCCGTTGTCTGACTCAATTCTTTCTGGGGTGCCATGTTGCCACAAGACATGCTTTTCAAGGCCCCGGATAGTGTTCCGGGTGGTGGCATGGGGTACAGAAAAAGTTTCCAGCCATCCGGTGGTTGGTTCCACCATTGTGAGCACATAACGCTTGCCTTGGCGAGTCTGTGGGAGTGTGATATAGTCAATCTGCCAGGCTCCCCCATACAAGTCTTATGAGGAGCGGCTGAGGGATCTGGGGTTGTTCAGTCTAGAAAAGAGGAGGCTGAGGGGAGACCTTATCGCTCTCTACAACTACCTGAAAGGGGATTATAGTGAGGTGAGTGTTGGTCTCTTCTGTCAGGTGGCTGGAGACAGGACAAGAGGAAATGGCCTCAAGTTGAGGCAAGGGAGATTTAGGTTAGATATTAGGAAAAATTTTTTTACTGAGAGGGTTGTCAAACATTGGAAGGGGCTGCCCAGGGAAGTGGTTGATTCACCATCCCTGGAGGTATTCAAAAAGCGAGTGGACAGGGTACTCCAGGGCATGGTTTAGGGGGCATGGTTAATGGTTGGACTTGATGATCTTGAAGGTCTTTTCCAACCGAAATGATTCTATGATTCTATATTTATATTTCAGCCATCGCCCTCCATACCACAGGGGCTTTAACCGCTTGGCTTGCCTAACTGCAGCACGTTTCACATTCATGGATAACCTGTGCAATAGTGTCCATGGTCAAGTCCACCCCTCGGTCACAAGCCCATCTATATGTTGCATCTCTTCCCTGATGGCCTGAGGTATCATGGGCCCACTGAGCCATAAATAGCTCACCCTTATGTTGCCAGTCCAGGTCCACCTGAGCCAATTCAATCTTGGCAGCCTGATCCACCTGTTGGTTGTTTTGATGTTCTTCAGTGGCCTGACTCTTGGGTATGTGAGCATCTACATGACGTACTTTTACAACCAGATTCTCTAGCCGGGACACAATATCTTGCCACAGTGCGGCAGCCCAAATGGGTTTACCTCTGCGCTGCCAGTTGCTCTGCTTCCATTGCTGTAGCCACCCCCACAGGGCATTTGCCACCATCCATGAGTCAGTATAGAGATAGAGCACTGGCCACTTTTCTCCTTCAGCAATATCTAATGCTAGCTGGATGGCTTTCACCTCTGCAAAATGACTTGATTCACCTTCTCCTTCAGCAGTTTCTGCAACTTGTCGTGTAGGACTCCATACGGCAGCTTTCCACCTCTGATGCTTTCCCACAATGCGACAGGATCCGTCAGTGAACAGGGCATATTGCCCCTCATTTTCTGGCAGTTTATTATACAGCGGGGCCTCTTCAGCACGTGCCACCTCCTCCTCTGGCAACACTCCAAAATCTTTGCCTTCTGGCCAGTCCGTGATCACTTCCAAAATTCCTGGGCGACTGGGGTTTCCTATGCGAGCCCGATGTGTGATCAGTGCGGCCCACTTACTCCACGTGGCATCAGTCGCGTGATGTGTAGAGGAGACTTTCCCTTTGAACATCCAGCCCAGCACTGGCAGTCGGGGTGCTAAGAGGAGCTGTGTTTCAGTACCAACCACTTCTGAGGCAGCTCGAACTCCTTCATATGCTGCCAATATCTCTTTTTCAGTTGGAGTATAGCGAGCCTCGGATCCTCGATATCCTCGACTCCAAAACCCCAGGGGTCGGCCTCGGGTCTCCCCAGGTGCTTTCTGCCAGAGGCTCCAGGTAGGGCCATTCTCCCCAGCTACAGTATAGAGCACATTTTTAACATCTTGTCCTGTCCGGACTGGTCCAAGGGCTACTGCGTGAACAATCTCCCATTTAATTTGTTCAAAGGCTTGTTGTTGCTCAGGGCCCCATTTAAAATCATTCTTCTTTTGGGTCACTTGATAGAGAAGGCTTACAATCAGACTGTAATTTGGAATATGCATTCTCCAAAACCCCACGACACCTAAGAAGGCCTGTGTTTCCTTTTTATTAGTTGGTGGAGACATAGCTGCTATTTTGTTAATCACGTCCATTGGGATCTGATGACGTCCATCTTGCCATTTTATTCCTAAAAACTGGATCTCCCGTGCAGGTCCCTTGACCTTACTTTCTTTTATGGCAAAACCGGCTGTCAGAAGGATTTGGATTATTTTCTTCCCTTTCTCAAAGACTTCTTCTGCCGTGTTGCCCCATACGATGGTGTCATCAATGTACTGCAGGTGTTCCGGAGCTTCACCTTTTTCCAGTGCAGCCTGGATTAGTCCATGGCAAATGGTGGGGCTGTGTTTCCACCCCTGGGGCAATCGATTCCAAGTGTACTGGACACCCCTCCAAGTAAAGGCAAATTGTGGACGACACTCTGCTGCCAGGAGGATTGAGAAAAACGCATTAGCAATGTCAATTGTAGCATACCACTTGGCTGCCTTTGACTCTAGTTCGTATTGAAGTTCTAGCATATCTGGAACGGCAGCACTCAGTGGTGGCGTAACATCATTCAGGCCACAATAGTCGACTGTTAGTCTCCACTCCCCATTAGACTTTCGCACTGGCCATATGGGACTATTAAAGGGTGAGTGAGTTTTGCTGATCACTCCTTGGCTCTCCAGTTGGCGAATCAACTTATGGATGGGAATCAGAGAGTCTCGGTTGGTGCGATATTGGCGCCAGTGCACCATCGTGGTAGCAATTGGCACTTGTTGTTCTTCAACCCTCAGCAACCCCACAATCGAAGGGTCTTGAGAGAGACCAGGCAGGGTAGACAGCTGTTCTGTGCCCTCTGTCTCCAAGGCAGCTATACCAAAAGCCCACCGATACCCCTTTGGGTCCTTAAAATACCCTCTCCTGAGATAGTCTATGCCAAGGATGCATGGAGCCTCTGGACCAGTCACAATGGGGTGTTTCTGCCATTCATTCCCAGTTAGGCTTACCTCAGTTTCCAATACAGTTAACTCTTGGGATCCCCCTGTCGCACCAGAAATACAAATGGGTTCTGCCCCTTTATAACTTGATGGCATTAGAGTGCACTGTGCACCGGTGTCTACTAGAGCCTGTCGTGGTTTAACCCCAGCCAGCAACTAAACACCACGCAGCTGCTCACTCACTCCCCCCCCACCCAGTGGGATGGGGGAGAAAATCGGGAAAAGAAGCAAAACCCGTGGGTTGAGATAAGAACGGTTTAATAGAACAGAAAAGAAGAAACTAATAATGATAATTATAACACTAATAAAATGACAACAGCAATAATGAAAGGATTGGAATGTACAAATGATGCGCAGTGCAATTGCTCACCACCCGCCGATTGACACCCAGCCAGTGCCCCGAGCGGCGAATCCCTGCCCCCCACTTCCCCGTTCCTATACTGGATGGGACGTCACATGGTATGGAATACCCCGTTGGCCAGTTTGGGTCAGCTGCCCTGGCTGTGTCCTGTGCCAGCTTCTTGTGCCCCTCCAGCTTTCTCGCTGGCTGGTCATGAGAATCTAAAAAATCCTTGACTTTAGTCTAAACACTACTGAGCAACAACTGAAAACATCAGTGTTATCAACATTCTTCGCATACTGAACTCAAAACATAGCACCGTACCAGCTACTAGGAAGACAGTTAACTCTATCCCAGCTGAAACCAGGACAGCCTTATACTCCTGTGGGTCTAACGTGCCAGGCCATCAAATCCACACAGTCCAGTAGACCCGGTTATCCCTTTCCTCCACCTGGCTGGAGGCAGGGCCCCTCTAATTCTGGTCAGAGTATCCAGTATTCACTTCTCGTAAAATTGGCTCAGAAGTCCCTTCAAGAGGATCAGAAATAAGATCAGCCCTTCTACTCTGTTTGGAAACTGGAGCGGCATTTTTCCTGGTAGAATCCCCTTTTGTGGTGGTTTTTCCTCGCAGCTCACGTACCCGTGCATTTAGGACTGAGGTAGGTTTTCCATCCCATTTCCTCATGTCCTCTCCATGATCACATAAGTAAAACTACAGGACACCTCACGGTGTGTACCTTCTATATTCTCTCTCTCGGGCAGAGGAGCACTCACTCCTAATAGCTGAGACATTGGTCCTTACAGGTGGGCAATAGGACATATCCTCTTTAAATTGCTGGAAATCCTCGGACAGCTTCTCCACAGCCGAAATGCAGGCTTGTAGGGAGGAGGAGAGATTTTCTTCGTATTGACGGAGTTGGCGAGCCACTTCATCCACTGTCGGTGCCTCTTCATCTTCCCAGGTCATTATTGCCAGTGAGTTGGCATAGGACGATGGTGCGCTCCGTACAAACTTCCGCCACATGGGTCGTGTGCACTGGACTTCGTCTGGATCTTTGGGTAATTGTGGGTTGTCCGGGTCATGATGAATTGTCTCTAGCACAGCTAATTCCCTCAGATATTGGATACCTTTTTCCATGGTTGTCCACTTGCTTGATTGACATATAACACCTTCCTTAAAGGGGTACCTTTCCTTCACATTTGACAGGAGTCGCCTCCAGAGGCTGATGGCTTGTGTCCCTTTTCCAATTGCCTTGTCAATGCCACCTTCCCTGGCAAGCGATCCCAGCTGCTTGGCTTCCCTACATTCTAATTACAAGCTATTAGCCCCATTGTCCCAGCATCGGAGGAGCCAGGTGATAATATGCTCACCTATACGGCGGCCAAAATCTTTTCGCATATCCCGCAGCTCACTCAAGGATAGGGACCGGGTTATTACCTCTGGTTCTGCCTCTTCCTCCTGTTCCCATGATGACCCTGGTTCGCCTTCCTCCTTCGCTAAGCGAACTGATTATTTTGTATATTTCTTTCTATGTACGGGGGCAACTGATACTGGTGCAGGTTGGTCCGCTGGTTCAGTTGCAGTACCGCTCGCTGGGTCTTGGATAACCGCGGTGTCTGTTGCCAAGGTTTGGGTAGCTGCTGTGCTCGTTGCTGGGGCTGGAGGGACCTCAGTGCCCGTTGCCGAGGTTTGGGTAGCTGCCGTGCTCATTGCCGAGGCTGGAGGGGCTGCAGTGCCTGTCGCTGAGGTTTGGGTAGCCACAGTGCTCGTCGCCGGGGCTGGAGGAGCCGCAGTGCCCGTTGCCAAGGTTTGAGTGACCGCAGTGCTCATCGTTTTGTTGTTAGGTCCAGAGACCTTCTCTTCCCCTTGAGGGTACTGAGTGGTGTCGAACAGGGCTCGATAGGCATGGGCCAGGCCCCAGCACATTGAAGTGATTTGTATCTCTCTGGAGCTGCCGGGGTGACAGCATACCTTTTCCAAATATTTTACTAGTTCTTCTGGATTCTGCACTTGTTCAGGGGTGAATTTCCAAAACATTGGAGGTGCCCACTTTTCTAGGTACTTGCCCATACTACCCCACACACCCTGCCACTCATAACTATCCAGCCTTGGGGCAGATCTCTGGGTGATTTTCTTAAATAGTTGTTTAACCTTAAACAAGAGCTGAACCACATTCAGAAGCATGCTAATTCCTAGCAGTAGGGCTAGGACCGTGCTGGTCCCAACATCCCAAGAGTATTCAAATTTTTCAAAATTCTCAAACACCATTGTAACTGGACTGAAGGAGAAAGGAGAGGGGAAGAAAGGTATCCCACCCATAGACTGGTTTTCCAATGAGGAAAGGTAAATGGTATAATTATTAATAGTTTCCCACATATGGCTCCCAGAGTATAAAGGTGACAATGCTGAGTGCAAGTACCGGATTAATCCCACAACCGATGACTTTATCATACCATAAAGCAGTGTTATACAATACATCAAAGCGAAAACCTTAATCTACCTCCCACGGATGATAGCAGAAGAGGGACTACATACAGCAAACGAGGTGATACATAACAGAACTTTAAAAACCAGAGCAACAACTCTAAGAACACATAAATCAACATAATGACCAGCGACTATTAGACCGATATAATGAATGCTTATAACAAATTTGTTTTAACAAGCTCTGGTCAGGTTTGTCGTTATCTCAACCCTTCGTGCCCCACGTTGGGCGCCAAAAAGGACTGTTGTGGTTTAACCCCAGCCAGCAACTAAACACCACGCAGCCGCTCACTCACTCCCCCCTACCCAGTGGGATGGGGGAGAAAATCGGGAAAAGAAGCAAAACCCGTGGGTTGAGATAAGAACGGTTTAATAGAACAGAAAAGAAGAAACTAATAATGATAATTATAACACTAATAAAATGACAACAGTAATAATGAAAGGATTGGAATGTACAAATGATGCGCAGTGCAATTGCTCACCACCCGCCGATTGACACCCAGCCAGTGCCCCGAGTGGTGATCCCCCGCCCCCACTTCCCAGTTCCTATACTAGATGTGACGTCACATGGTATGGAATACCCCGTTGGCCAGTTTGGGTCAGCTGCCCTGGCTGTGTCCTGTGCCAACTTCTTGTGCCCCTCCAGCTTTCTCGCTGGCTGGGCATGAGAAGCTGAAAAATCCTTGACTTTAGACTAAACACTACTGAGCAACAACTGAAAACATCAGTGTTATCAACATTCTTCGCATACTGAACTCAAAACATAGCACTGTACCAACTACTAGGAAGACAGTTAACTCTATCCCAGCTGAAACCAGGACAATTTGCAACTCCTTTTTTATTTTTTTAAACTTTTGAATTATGTCATTACAAATGAATGATAATCAGAAGAAATTCTACCACAGTGAACTTGACGTACATCAGAGACATGTGTTTACGCAGTACCTCCAACTCTCCTGTTTCCTGGTGTTAGAGGGTGTGATCTACATGGCTGATGCTGGGAAGCAAGAGAACTGAGCAGCATGTGCAGCTCCACCCTGTGCCAGTACCTGCTTGGAAGCGAATACTACACAAGGCACACTCAGTCACCACATCCCCTCTGCCGCCTGTGCTGCACTCACGTGGAATGAAGCAAAGGACCCCAGCTGCCAGACAGCGGCAATACCCCACGAGCAGGTCTAGGGAAACACGTGCCTTATAAAAGCTCCAGTACAAAAATGATATACAACCGCCGCCACCACCACCACCCTGCCAGATCTATAACTGTTAAGTGGTATTTTATAAGATCAAGAAATTATTCTTAGTTTAAGGAAATCGCCTCATAAGACTGAATTTCTGTCGAATTTGGAACTGAAGCTATTTGTCATATTCTTTATTTGCTTCCAAGAAGTTTGTGGCCAGAAGTTTCACATTTTGAGTTCTCATTTAACACACAGGAAATTTACTAAAACCAGCTACTACTCTGAAAACTGCCCCCCCTGCCCAGGTCATTTTCCTCCTCAAATCCCAGTTTTGATAAATCTCTCTAGGCAAGTTTCCACCAGCACGAGAGTTTAAAAGAAGAGTTCCCATAACCACCCATTATTCCAATGTATGTTAGCTTCCTTCCCATCCCGTCCCCGGTGCTAAGCTACCTTCCACAAGGCAGGCTCCAGAAGACAGAAACGCAAAGTTCTGTTCAGCAACTTCCCTGCTTCACCAAGGTGGACAGAACTGTGCTCTGCCAGAAAACATCTAGTAGATTTAAAAGGTAACCAATAAGAACATCCAGGCCATAAACATCACAGAACTTTTAAATCAAGTTTTACTGCCAAAAATTTTATTTTACACTCAAGTAGTAAATGAATATAGTGTGCATGTCATACAGGACGCAGAAGTTGTAGATGAACATATTTATTTGTTTGCAACAACAGTTTCAGAAAATAAAATATCATGAGTTCTCTGTTTGTTTCAATATTTGACTTACCTTTTTTGCAATATAAAGAACGTTTGAGGAGTGGCAGGAGAACAAACAATGGCCATAATTTGTAACTGAGAAGTTTCTGACTGAACATAAGGAAAACAAGGTTTACAGTGAAGCTAGCTAAACATTGGAGCAGGCTGCCCAGAGAAGATGCACAATCTCTAACCCTAGAGGTTTTCAAGATTCAACTAGCTGAAGCCCTGAGCCCTGGTCTGAATTCAGCATTGACTCTGCTCTCAGCAGGAGGTTGGACTAGAGACCTCTCTCAAGGTCCTTTCCAACCTGAACGATTCTACAATTTGATTCAAGCAGTCAGCAGCCAAATTCAAACAAATCAATGAATGCTTCCCTTCTTACCCTCTCCCAACAAAATCTTACCAGAAAATGCAATAGTCATCTTTAAGGATCATCTTTACAACAGTCCAGCATGACTGAAATCAAAGAAACAACCAGCAAATGAAGTGTACAGAAGAGTATCAACACCACATTAAATGGCAAACTAAGAGCCTCTGCATGATTTAAAATTCTCTTTGCAACAGCAAACACACATTTTTAATGACAAATGTGTAAAGAGCAATAAACGACTGTCTAACAGTACCAAAGATCTTCCCAGTCATTTTTAAATGGGAGATTTCCTATTCACACTAAGAAAGGACACCACAGGAACATAAGCAAAATAACATCAACATTTTTGCTTCCAAGCTCCTATTAGCCCTCAATGCACTGGCATTGCCATGCCCCCAGCAGGTGCCCCAGGGAAGCCAGAGAATGAGACCTAGGAAGTAGAGAGGAAGCAGGGAGCCCCAAAACATCTCTATCTTGGGGACCATTTCTGTCCAGTTTGAGACCTCTTTCTATTGCTAGGATTTAAATGCAAAGCAAGCGGAACTATCAGGAAAGACTCAATGCACCTAATTTCTTAATTTATTTTTATTTCCATATGAACAGAAGATTTCAATTAGACAAAAGGTGTAAGGCCTCCACCCATCATTAAGGCAGTTGTAGAAGAACAAATTAACTAATGGTATGACATGATACAAACTGGCAACAAAGAATAAACATAAAACCTGAAAAATACTAAAAAAGTCTTTGTTTTGTGCCAACAAGCAACTGAGCCTCTAATAGAAAATAATTATTCTGGTGCAAATAAACAGTGATTAAATGTGTGTATACCCCCCCACACACCAAACAATCTGACATTCAGCTCTACATCCTACAGTCCCAAAACCCCAAACTACTTAGTTTTATGGAGAAATTTGCTTCTCAATCTCAACATATATATATGAGACTAATTCTGAGCAAAGGTCAGACAATTTGATCAACAGCAAATCTCTGCAAATATACAGTCTTCCAAATCTGAAAGCCTGCTAAAACCGTGAAGTCAGATAGTGCACCTACACAGAACACCACGCAGTCCACCATGCAGGCAGATCTGATTTGGCTTGAAATTAGGGTAGTGTGGATAGAGTAGTGGTACAGCACAGAGCTCAGTTCTAGACCTACAGGACAAATAAACATTTCACTGTTGATAAGAACTTGCAGTATTGCCGCAAGTATACAAGCTACCTTGTTTGCAGCTGGTTCAGCTGCACCTACGCTACCCTGCAGGGTACTATAGTGTATCTTCAGTTAGGCAAGATACAGAGGGCAGCAAAGAAGAGAAGCCAGTGTAAGGGTGGGACAGTAACAAAGAGGAGCATTGTGCCTAGCACTCTGGATCCAGCCAGTGAAGCTCTTAAGCACATTCTTATTTCAAGCAATGGTAAAAGCACTGAAATCAAGTTGCTATAACAAGAAAACTACTGTTAGCTGTATGTGCAGAAACAAGACAAGACAAAGTTAAATACAGCAAACATGAAGAAATGAAGGGCAAAAATTTTGTATCTGAAGTGGTGGAAAACTAAATTGACACCCAAATTCAAGGACTTTCAAAGTACTTGGAGGAATAGAATCTACTCCAGCTCTCCAGTCTTGAAATAAGACCAAATCTGTGGGACTCGAGTCTCTTAAAAACACATAACAAGTAGTAATTTGGTGGAGTTCCTCCTTCAGCACATGAAACGGCTAAAGCCCAACAACAGGAGTTTAGTCCTGTCAATTTTGATACTTTGAAGGGAGGAAAGAAGTCAAAATCACACAGAGGTTAAAACAGTGAAGATAAAAGATAAGAAAGAACACAGTGAAGAGTGCTGGAATCTGATACTACTAACTTTGAGACATTTGATACACAGGCATGGGAGCAGGGTCAGAGATAGAAAGGTTGTGGCCCTGGAAAATTCACAGGTAAAATTGTCAGGGATGTTAGAAAATAGTCTAGAGGGAGCTAGGAATAAAAATTAGATCTTTGAATCTGAACAGGTCTGAGGCTGTGGCTGGATACTCAAGAAATCACCTGGAGGTAGAACTATGGAAGAACCAAACTGGGAAAGGAAGCGCTGGATTTTTGGGGCATTCAAATTTAAGTGTAAAGGCAAAAACTTGAAAACAAACTGGACTGAGGATGTTCAGGTACATGAAATTAGGGGATGACAAATGGAGAATAAAGGGCAAAGTATTAAAAAAGAGAACGAGTTAGGATGATGGGTGCAATCCCCTTCAAGACAGAGGAAAGAGAAACTTGGTTGCTAGTGAAGGAAATGAGAGGAGGATTTAAAGAGGAAAAAGTCATTCAATTAAAGGAATGAGAGAGGTATAAAAGATACAGAAATAAAAGGGGCAAACTTGTATAGTTGAGAGGCAGAGAAGCCCAGTTCCAAAACAGATTCTGAGAAAGAACAATTTTTGAAAAGGATCTTGTCATGCAAAAATCCAGATTGGTTTTGAAGATACATTTTGTATCAAGAATGAATGGAGAATTAAATGAACAGCAAATCTGCAAGCAAGCTCAACGAGTAAAAAGATGTGGGATAAAAGCGGTTAAAAAGTCCATTTGGAAAGAGAATTACAACAAGCAAGGCAAAGCTAAGTCCAAAGCTGTGCTGTGCTGACATACTCTTCGGAGATATTCGGAAAGGCAGGAATGGAGATTAAGAAATTACAAGAAAAAATGTCTGGGGAGAGGAATGGAGACAGGGCAATGTGAGAAGCAACCAAAGAAACCATGTATAGAGAAGCAGATAGAGATGAAAATAAAGACCAGTGAGTCAAAGGAAGTGAGGCCAATGAAGGAAGGAGGCAGCTGAGAAGAGTAAAGGTGTCAGAAAGGTTAATAGACTGGAGATCCCAAAAGGAGTGAGTGACAGGGTAGAGGAGAGAGAAAGACAGATAAGCTGAAAGAGAGCAGGTAGTGATCAGAGAAAGGGAATTTAGAAATGAGAGATAATAAAGTGAACAGTATTTAGTAAAGACAAGGTCATGGGAATGATTGAGGCAGTGAGAAAAATCTGTCTAAAACTAGAAATGAAAGGCGTCAGGCTGGAAAACAGAATGAAGAACAATGGAGCTAAGTAGTTACCAGGGGAAAAGAAAAAAAATCGGGCTTGCCCATGGTGAGGGATAAAATTTGAGAAGACAGAAATGGGTTGAGTTTAGCAAAGTCACAAAGAAGCAAACTAATGGCCACTAGGAAAACTAGACACAAAGGACTTCAAATCAGGAAGAGGGTAGAGCAGACAACAGGACAGACGAAGCAGAAACAGTGGAGGACAGGAATCGTAGGATTTCAGAAGTGAATATGAAACAATTTTTAAAAAGCATCAACTGAAGAACAAGGTTCAGGGAAGGGAGTAAAGTTTGAAAAAGAACCTTAAAAATCTATATTTAAGTCATGTTCAGAAACATAAGTAACACCCCACTGCGCATGCCCAGCGCCTGTATTTCCCTCCTTGGGTGATCTTGGCAGAAAGGTTAGTTATTCACCCAGACCAAACCAGAGATCAGAAATTCAGAAGACCAGCACTGCCACTGGCTAGATGTTGTGGGGATGTGGCAGGGTTGGAAAAACTTTTGACTGTTAAGGAAGTATTAAAAATGATGGAAAAGCAGTGATTTGAACTCTGCTATCCAGCACCTTTACTTCCAGATTAAATTAGCTCTCCACAAAGCAAGACCTGAAGGCCTTCGTTGACTCTCCCTCACATCAACCTCCTGTTCCTAGAAGCTCAAATACCTGATGCAGCATTTGCCACCAGCATTCAAATTCAGCCATTAAGATTTCGTCTCATCATATAACAGAGAAGACAGAGATTAAGTGAACAGATTGCTGAAAACAAACATCACTGCAATTTTGGGTCCTATTCAGAGAAATCTGAGAACCACTGGCATAAGAAGTCCTTCTCCATTTCCAAGCCTCTTTCAAGAATTTCACTCTATGGCTTTCTTAATCATGAGCAGGAATAAAACACCAGCCTTCTCAGACACTTCTAATACTGTATTTCATCTTCTGGTATATTGGCATGTTTTTAAAGTTTCTGCTCATTACAAAAAGATGACATACTTCTATTGCCTGCTCATACAATTGGTAGCTGGATCATTAGAGTGCAACAGAAGAGGGGGAAGAAACACAGTATTCCCTGCTACCAAACCAGTGACATACAGAAAGCGTAAAAAGTGAGCTGAGCACGTCATTTCTATATACCCTACTGATTACTATTTATTCATGTGTGTATACGAGGTTCACTCAAAATTACTGAAATTACATAAAAACCAGCCTAGCTATAAACAAGAGCTCACAGGACTGGGACCATAATGGGAGCTCTTCGTTATTTTTAACTTTTCAGGTATTTTCGTATGGTTTGAAAATAATTTTAATTTGTTTTTAAATTTTAGATAAAAACATCTTTTGAGTTAATTGTGAATATATCTGATGTAGTGTTTTTAGAAAAAATTTTGACAAATAATTATCACCAAAAGATTACAAAAAAGATGTTTTGAATGTACTGTCTTTTGTTACAGTCAAGAAAACTCACCTATAATCAACTACTGGAAGCAGTAAAATGTCCACAAACTAGGTAGCATCTACTGTAACATATATATATATCTGTAACAAGAAAAGTTTGAAAAAATATCATAGGAACACTATCATTTTTTCATTATATTTAGTATCTGTATGTTTTATTTCTATTAGACTACTGCACAGCAGGGGAGCTTTCAAGACAAGACAAAGATTTTATGCAATGTCATTCAAAGCACAAACTTCACTCATGAAGCAAGTTAATACTGTAGCATTACTGAAATAAAAGGAGGAGCTAGTCAGACATTTTGGTTAGAAATGTAACGTTTTCTTTAAAGAAAATAAACACATAATGCCATAGCTTAAAATAAATAGTGCCAAATGTCAGCATCAACAACATATGAAAAATAGAATGGTGTTTTATAAAAGAAAGTATTTTATCAGTGTATAGC
This sequence comes from Harpia harpyja, assembly GCF_026419915.1. Taxonomy (NCBI): domain Eukaryota; kingdom Metazoa; phylum Chordata; class Aves; order Accipitriformes; family Accipitridae; genus Harpia; species Harpia harpyja. The sequence goes on along the minus strand of NC_068950.1, from coordinate 20,532,460 downwards.
ACACATGGGAGTGTTATAACAGACTTATCATTTTCATATGTTACCAGGTGCTTTACTTAGGGAATAGATTCTACAATCCCCAGTTACATAAGCAGTTCTATTAACCCATATAGGCTTCTTAATTATAGAGTTTGGTACCAGAGTCAGCTGTACCATTCATTTTACAGATTTTAAAATAGGAACAACTATTTCATTTCCTTAGCACAAGATTTAATCATAAATATTAAAAAAACAATAAAAAAATTTAAATGCTTAAGTATGCACATTTGCTAACTCTTAACTCATGATTTCTTTACTCAATGTATCCTTCCAGACAGGAGGGGGAAAAAAAAAAAATGTTACTGGTTTCTTTCAGGAAAAGTTCAATACTTGATGCATAATATCAGATGCAAATAGCCTGACTGTGCTGGGGTTTTTTCAGTGTTTTTTAAATGTTCTAGTATATTTCAGAAAAAAAATGGTTTGAGTACTTGTGCCTATTAAGAGCTAATCCTGGCAGTCAAGCAAGTATTGTGCTGCCTCTTCCAATACAAACCATTTCATTCTATGACATATGAACTATTGTTATAGAACATAACCATCATTTTTAAAATTCAGTAATCAAATAAATGAAAACAAATATAGAGGTTGCTAGACACAAACCAAGGTTTCACAAATACTTCCTCCCTACATATTGTTCCACCGAAGTCCTACAAGATTAAGTATACACAGAAGCTAGAAGGAAAACTAAGGATTCATCCTACAAAATTTGGAAACAAAAATGAAACAAAAATGTATCAAGATAAGCTGATGATCTGGCACATACTATTTAAAAAGTCCTGTATTTTGCCAAGCTGATTTCCATAGTATTTGTCATTTTAAAAAATACAAAATAAGAAAAAACCGTGACCTAGCTTGAACATTTCGTCCACAAACCCCACAGCTGAATTTTTATTCGTTGAGCATTATATCAAATAAAAAATTAAAGCTGCACAGAGAAACAAACAAAAAAAAAATCTGAGCGTGCAGGGAACTGACTGCATCTAGAACTTCTATTTGTATGTACATACCACTGCTTTTATTTGAACTTCTTTTTACCCACGTAAAGAAAAAGATTTAACTGACTCTAACAGCTTCTTCGCAATATCACTGGTAATAATTATGTTTTGACAGTTCTCTACAAAAAGTTCAGTCTGGAAACTCAAGAATTTCAGTCCATTCTCCATTTTTACCACATTTAAAACCAAGTCACCTTCCTTCCTTAACAATAAAAATATTATCTAAGCATACCCAAAAAGATACTATGGTCTAACAAAAATATTCTGAATTTCCTTTTCAACTAATAAAGTATTTGTAAGACATTTTGCATAAATATTTATTTCCCAAATGAAGGAGTGGCAACTTTCTCTTACACATAAAAGAGCTAATATTTACTTTTGCTAAATATAAAACTAATTCTCAGGACACAGTATACAAATCCAGATATTCATAAAGAACACATTTTGTGTTATACTACACTACTATATCTTTTCCAAAAGGTTTCTGTATTAAAAAAAAAAAAGATTAAAATATACTGTAAGGTCATTCAAATTATTTTAAACACAAAAATCTACAAACGGTGACATATACATAAACAGTTGGGAAGTTGTAACTTAAAGACTGCATCTTTTAATCTGATCTTCTCACAAATGCTAGCCTCAAAAGAACCCTATTTGCTACAAGAAGCATCTGCATGGTTTTAAGACTTAACTATGCAGACTCTACTGCCCCAGGGCAGTGCTGCACAACGCTGTTGAAAACGATCAGATTGCAGAACCAACACCTTAAATTTTCCCAGAAAACCTCCAACAAATGTTTTATGTGCATTATGACAGAATAACAAAAGAGAAAGGGATGTTACAAAAATTTCAGCATGACAATTTTTCCTGAAACTATTTTCCCATCACATTTGGCAAGCAGAGAACTAATCTTATCGCCTGTCTACTCTTACACTGAGAACTGCAAACTACAATTCAATATAAAATACAATAACCTTCTATAATAATTATGTTCCTCTTAGAACAAAGATTAAAATAAAGTCAACTGTGCTGATTCATACTTTCCATAAATTACTAAAAAGGTGAGAGATTCAGACATTTTGCTTCTGGATAATAAGCCTAATATCTGTATCATGTGCAAAAGTGCAACTGTGTTTTAGAATTGAGGCCCAACTGAATACAATTTTGTTATTAAAGTAAATATATTTGAACCCACTTAACATGGAAAACAGTGGTTCTCAGTATCTTTTAAAGTTACGCTTTACATATTTAAACCTATTGTACAACTGCAAGTTAGTAAAAAATACAAAAAATAGAAATAAACAGAAAACAACAAAGCTTGTATATAAATTGGTTTACAATTCAAAGCACAACAGCAGGCTTCAAATAATTACATTTCTGTAACACACAGAGGTGGGATGATTTATTTAAAATACTTGGTTATTTCTGCTCTTTTCTTCACGATCTGATGTCTGTTTAGCTGCTTGCAGTGTGTGCATGCATACGTTTCGCTACATCATAGACATAGGTTATGTCTGGTCGCTTCTCTGGATCCGGGTTGATGCACATATTAACTAATTGTCGCAGCTAGGAAAGGAAAATAACATGACAGGATCATTGGCCTTCTTACAAGTAGTATTTGTGCATTATCAAATTCAAATTAATAGGACTGGCAAAAATTAGCCAAACAGCAATTCTGCATAAACACACTCAACCCTCCCTCCCTCTCAACACACACTGCACACAGTTTTATACAAGCAAGTATGCAAAATACTCCCATGATTTTTACATTTTGTACTGTTGTCCAGAAAAACTGATGAGCAGATTTAAGTTCTAATCCTTTTAACATACAACTTTAGACATGCATTCAGTCCCATTACACATTATTTAAATTAAAATTCCTGTGCTTTTGGAGGGCTATGCCTGCAAACCCCAGAAGGCTGAAACTAGCATGGAAAGAAAGTAAATTGGGACTGCTTGCTCATTCACTTCTGATACAAGAGTTAGCCAGCAATAAAGGGCATTGCTGCGTGACAGGTTCCAATGAGCAAAAGGCAGCAATTCTCCTTATAACACACAGTTAACCTGCAGAACCTCCTGCTGCTAGAAGCTACCAACATACATGCCTTCAGAAAGCAATTGAACAAATTAAACCCACTGAGGGCTATTTAATATAAAGACTCCACCTTTGACTGGGAAAGTATTTCGGGGAAGTATCACATTATGCTGGTCCTGTTACTCCACTTGCCCACTGTTGGAGACATGATACTGGAATAAATAACCTTTGGTCTATGTCCCAGTATCTATTCTTAGGATTAGAACATTGATTTTTTTTCTTTATGGAAAGAAGCACATAATTAACAAATATGTTCACAGAAGCCTCCACCTGGGAATAAACAAATCACTATGACTAGAAAAACTCATGTTTCCACGAACACCATAATTTATTATATTTATTCAGCAGAAGTAACCCCAAAGAGCTTCCACACCACTTGGATACTTCTCTTTGCCTTCACAAACTGGCAGAACAGTTGCAGGTTTTTCTTCCTCCCTTGATATGCCTATGAACTTATGACAATAGAAATTAATATATTGTCTGGATAACATTTCAATGGGGCATCTGTTTTAAATTGTTTGCATCTCCTAAGCATTTTTCAACATGGAATACACCTGCTTCATGATGACTTATTAAAATGTCTACCATCCTTTGCAAAAGCAACTTAACCAACTCTGAAGCTCTTCCTTTATGCTTTTTAGTAGCTTTGTCAAATCCTTCTGGATCTCCCTATAGCATTGGGCAGGGGGCGGGACACCAAAACAACAAACAAAAAAACCACCTTGCCAACACCCTTCTATGGCAATATGTCAAATTTGGTTCAGTCTCCCTCCCAGTACTATTAGCTATGATTATTGAAAAAAATCTGTAATTATTGCAACTAACACAGAGTGACCTCATCACCATGATTATTCAAAAGTAACACAGATTGCATATTCAAACCTGTCTTCAGAGAGTTTCCTTCCTCCTTTTTATAAAAAGACCAAGAAGGATTTTAAATTATAATTATACTTTCACTTTTCAGAAGATTAATTTAAATGCACAGGAATAGGAAGTCCAGAAGTAAGAAACATTGCATACCACTATTTAAAACTTTGTCCATTAGCCCTTGCAGAAACATTGTGAACTGTATACAATGTACAGGTTTTTCATATTTAACAATAGACATCCCCCCACTAGACATCCCTCTTCTTTAGCAAGAAAAGCTTAATATTTAAAAATGAGATCATTAATTCTGAAGATAGTGGTCAAATTGCTGGATTGAAAAGAAACATATTAAAAAAATCTCTAACAGACTTGCTGTTTTAATCTTAAATATGCTATTTTGACTAATGCAGTTATAAAAGCCATCATATTGCTTCCAGCAGCCAATAAATAAAATACAATAGGAAAAATTATTAGCCTGTAGTAACTTCCAAACATTCGGAGAATAGAATGCTGGAAATCACGAACTACCATAAGAAATAATAATTAACAACATGTAACACAAATATGCAAAGCAAAACAATCTCCTGTAGAAGAAGCGGGTGGGACACAGTGTAAGCAATAGGCATAACGTATTAGCAGAGATGAGCAGCTTGCTATGCAACACCTCAGACAGCCTGCATGGAAAACAGGAAAGACTGAGGAACATCCAAAAGCCTCAAGCCTGAAATTAGGCTCAAATAAGTAAACATTTTGTAAAGAGAATACAAGTGTAATTTATCTGCAGAATACGACATCAAATCTTGTACGTACATGTAAAAGTACATGTAAGGCTTTAGGTCCTATTAATCCCTGTAAGTACACTTGCAAAAACTGTTCATCCACATGGTGTCTTGACTGGTGGCTTTTAGCAGCTTCTTATTTTTTACTCTAACCAAAATGCCTATGTAGCTACTATTGTTAGATGTAAGAAAGCATCTACAAGAATACGTTCTTGCTAAGGGACAGTCACTGAATCAGTTTACTCAGAATTTCTCTTCCCAACATAGTGCAAGTGGTGAGCTCAACTAGTGACATACCTTCACTACTACTGTAATAAAATAAACCACAGAGTCATAGACCTCTTTTGGATATGACTCTTAACATTTAAATGTTGGTCACTGCTATTGCTGCAAAATCTCCTTCCCCCTCCCCAGTCCAGAATCTCAGTTGTAAGGCAGGAACGCTGAGCTGACTATGCTTGGGACACTGCACAATGATAGTGCAGATTCCTGAGTAATTTCAAAATCCTTGAGCTCTTTTTAGCTTTGTTATTGAACAGCAAACCTTTGGGAGAAGGTGAATTAATTTTGCTATACAGGATGAAAACAGTTACCCAGGAAGGCAGTCTTTCAGGACTGAAACTAGGGCCATGCTGGATGCTAATAGCTGGTTAGAGCACTATTCCTTTAACTCCTACAGAAATATCCATTACAATAAACCTGAAATCCATTTGTCAACCCCTCTAGTATTAATAAAATTTCCAATGTAGCAGAAGAGCCCGACAGTACCATGGGAAGAGGCACTGAGATTCTAAAGTGAGACTATTGTTAGAGATAGAGTAATTTTTTATTATCTGGCACAGACTGGCCAACAGGCAGAGCAGACTTATGACTGAGCTGGAGGGACCTCCTGTTGCATCCCCAAGCTGCAAACTTCTTTGGCTGCTTATTGTTCTTAACGTCCTCTGTGCACTTAGCACAATGACTGTCTTTAGCCTGGAGCTTAGCCTGACATCGGAGCAGTGGGACACACTTTCTTTAACTTTAGCAGGTTTTTCAGCTATGAAATAAATAATTATCACTCAAGTCAGGAGGGGGGGAAAAGACAGATATATGACAGGCAAGTACATTGCATTGTTAGCCAGCTGAAAAAGAGAAATTTTCATATAGGAAATTTTGGATGAGAAAAAAACCTACAAACCTATTCTTAGTCTGAATAGGAGACCTTCTTGAAGCCCTTTCTCAGTGTTACTCTCAAGACCTTCTGCTGGCAACTAACACCGCCATTGTGGACCTGCTGGCTCATTCAGCCTTCACATCTGGGTAGGACGTTGGCTTTGGACTCTAGAAGTGCACCTCAATCGAAGGGAAGATTTAAAAACTTCATCTATCATGAAAGCAACATGATACTAATATTGGCCGACAAGATTTTAGGAGTATTGATTGGGGGTGGCAAGGGAGTCCCAGCTTTGAATTCCCTGAAGCAGAACAGCTTTCAGTAAATGCTGAGTACTCACCCTGAATACCAGACGTTCTTGAGGAATATTCAAACAATTGAGATATCCAAAGCTGTTAAACATTTGAAAATCTTGGCTTGTGACTCTACTGCTGAAGCAACAGTTTGTGAAAATGCATCTTAGACTATCACTATTTCTAATCAAAGGGTTTAAAAAAAATTATCCATCTGTCCATCTATCTTAGGTAGATCTTTCTATCACTCTATTCTCCGATGACACAGGTGCGATACATTACTAACAGGTTGGTCTTATAAAGAGTTCAAAATTTAGAAGAAGAGTCACATCTTAAAACTCATTAAAATTTACTATAAAAAGTTTCTCTAAAAAGCACTTGTATTTTGTAATAAAAGTATTTACACTCCTATATTGGAGGATGCAGAGATAACATAGTGAAATTTTTCTTTCAGAAAGTTCTTTGTTATAAAATATGAAGTGGGTTTTACTGTTCAGTGATCCCTGATCTTTATTGCTCACTGAGAGTGCTTCCAACCCGGTTAAAAGTTTGATACCTCAATTTCCAGTACAGGTGAAACATTTAGGATAGTATCCCAATATGACAGATAACACTTGTTTGTTTCTGTTTTTGTACAGTTCATGCCAGCACAGTATTTTTTCATACAAGTAAAAAAAGGTCTATTTTGCTGCAATAACTGATTAACATATCTATTTTTCCATGTACCTTAGTGAAGACACAAGTCTTCGTATCAGAACATAAAAAATGTTCCCATTACAGTCTCCATAGTTGATTACTTCTAAGTAACTGTTTTCATGCCTATCTTGATACCTATCGTAGCTCTGATTCTCTCATGTTTTAAAATAACTTATGTGTATTTTGCAAATAACTGGTTTATCCAAGGTGCAGAAGTACGTGTCTGCTTTGAAATAAAGAAAGCATAACATGTTGTGCTTTGCATGTTTTCAACGCTAGAAACTATACAGATGTAAGTAAAAGGTGGAATCTCTTTCCCCATCCAAACTCTTAGACCTTCTATCTGGGCCAGACTTTGATATTTGCCCCTTGGCTGGGAATCCGCTTATCCAACTTCACACTTAGCTGCAGTGAAGTAGCCCTGCAGGCAGGCCAACTTCAACGAACCACTAGTGGTATCATCATTAAAATCCTGCTGAAGGTCACCATGGAAACCGCCTGCTGAGGCTTCGCTGCTGCACTCGGCATCTCCTAATCAGCTACCATGTGAAATGCAAATTCAGACAGTCTGAAAATTAGTCAAGAAGAATAGAGGATAAGGATGCAGATATGTGAAATATTCATGTGCTTCATGGAAAAAGGAAGACAGCATGAATGACACAACAAAGAACGGCCCCTGACATTCTTGCTATCATTTTGCATTATTGTTCACACCCTACTGTATTTCTAGGCCTCCAGTTCTGAAGTTGGTTATATGAACTGCCATATAGTCTACAATAAATAATAATTAAAAATGGCCACGGTAAAATAACTAATTGGAAACCCCACAAAGAGGTATAGTGTATAAATTACACAATAGATCATTATTTCATCCTTTGTAATGTCACTGATTATCCTTTTAAGTCCAGTTTGTTTTATAAGAGGGGAAAAATTGTCACTATAAATACAAAACAAAACAAAATACTGGGCAGTAATCTTTTATTAATAGTCCAGTAACTGTCTCTGAATGTAAAAAAATTTAAGGTTCAGAATTACAACCCCTATGCTATAAATGAAATTGTGCAACGCTTTATGTTTATTCAAATTATTTCAGTGCTCCTGTTTATTTGCGTTTTCAAAGTATCTTTAATTCACGTAGGCTGAATTCAATTAGAATTGGTTACTAATACGTGTTCTTTGGTTTACAGCTTCGATCAGTTTGTCCTGTTCTTTTCGAAGTGGGAAAGTATTTCAAAACTGGCATCTCAGAACATTAACAAGCAAGCATTTATATTTTTTCATTCTGTTACTCACACTAAGAAAAATACTTATTTCAGTTAGCTTCTTCTCATTTTAGAGCTTAAAAAAGCAAGTACTCCCCCTTAAATGCATTCATGACAGTACTGTTACCTACCAGCTTAAAACAAATACTGCTGCGATATGCATGAGTATATTGTTCAAATTCAATTATATTATGGCTGCCTATATTTCTCTGAAATTTACTATTAGTGTTGTCAAGAACCACCCTTTCTTGCAAAGAACTGCGGCTCAATTGTATCAAACAGCACATCGCAGTTTTATAATGCAGACAAATGGGAACTAAACAATTCATTTTTACTAGAGAGTTACATTATATCTATTTTAATGCAAGCCCCTAGAGAAACAAGGCTAGTGCACTAATTTACTGTGCAACATAAACTTGTATAGTTGTGCTTTTAGAAAAGCATACTATAGATGTAAGGCTCAATCCCATTCTGGCATGTGGAACATATCATTGTGCATTCTGGGAAAGCATTTTGTCATACTTGCAAGGAAGCTCAATGAAATTAAGAAGCTAACAGTATGAGGTTTCCATCATTAATCCCCCCAAACTTAAAATCGTATCAGAGACTTGTTTTGACAAGAACACTTAAGCAAGTTCAACAAGCAAACACTTATGGGCATAATCTGCAAATAACATAAAATCGCACAAGTTCATTTACTTCCCTGGAAGTGTGCCAGCTTACATAAACTGAGGATCTAGCCCATAAAAAGGAAAATTACTTACTTCCTCTGAATAGTGATCTGAAGGGAGAGGTGGGTAGTCACACTGTTCTATCTTCTTGCACAGGGAGTACAAGTTCATTTTATCACCGTAAAAGGGACTCTGCAGTGCAGCCATCTGTTTAAAGAGAATGTACAGGGGGTTTTTGTGTTTTTAAATAAACCTGTTTTGTCATAAAATCTGTAATACTAACATATCAAGTGATTTTTAACGACTTTTGATTCCCTGCTTACAAGTGCGACAGTGCTAAAAACAGAAGTTCCAAAACGATTACTGTAATCAGTGTGTGTACTTATTCTATGTCGTACAGTCATACCTGTCACAATCCTTATATTGCAATATTTGAATTGTATACCATTAGAGTTTTATTAATAGAGTATGAGGAGAAACTGAGTAGTTTCCAATAGCACTGTGAATGTGGAAAGTCCTTGCACCACAAGGGAGACAAAAAAATAAAAACCAAACCCACAATGTAATTTTGGAAGAAAACATGTAATTTATTTGAAAACATTACCTGATCTAAAGCAATACCATATGTTGAAAATACTGGACAACAGTAGTAGATTTTGTAACCTTCTGTAGCTATTACACTAGACTTTGATACAGCTGGGGTTTTTTTTAAGGCAAGAAAACTAGAGGTAACGTCTATACTTCCAAAACAACCCAACCCCAAAAACTTCATAATTCAGTATGTTATTAAAAAATGCTTTAAAAAAAAAATCCCAAAATGTCATCAGAAGTGGCACCCACAACTATAATTTACAATTGTAATACAAAAATAAGATTATCTGCTAGAGAGCACTTATATAAATCATCAGCTTAAAACCAGCATTAGCAAACCTAGGCTTTATTTCCAGACAGCGTTACAACTTGACATTTAAGGTGGAAACAAATGCTATGGTTAGCAGGATTACAAATTTAAAAATTCATTTAAAATCTCTCTATTCTGTTCAAAGCCTTCTAAGTCTTTGAACCGCAGCAGCATGAATGCTGCTTTGAGTGCAGTGGTGCCCCAAAGTCAGTCACCCTTTTCTACATGTGCTAATAAGTTTGATTTTGGAAGGACAATGTGTACATTCCCCAGACAGGCAGAGTGTGTGTGAAACACGCTAGTCCATGCTGTGCTACTCAGTGAGCTTCAGCAGGGACAGGACAAGCTGAAAATGGCTCTCATCTGTCTTGTGGTCTTCCAGATAGCAGTTTAACTCTTTCATGTCTAAGCACCGATATCACTGGGGGAAAATGAATGAAGAAAATTACCAAAATTCTCTTACATTTACTTTATATCTGATTAAAATGCTCTCAAGTGGTTCAGTACTTTTCCGTATTACTGTCAAGTAAGAATAAATAATCTTAAAGCTCCCAAAACAAATACCATACTACAGTTCCATCCTATACTCCTCCCAAATATTCTGTATTACCAAAACATTAATTTTTGGATTTACATGACATTGTCTCTTACCTTAAAAAGAATGTTAAAAATGCAAGCTGAAGACCAAAAAAGAAAAGAAAAGAAAGAAAAAAAGAGAGAGAAAAATCAACTGCAGGGTTTGTATGCATGCAGAAATTCTAAATAAATGCAAAGATACTAATTTTCGTACTCTAGGTGTTCATTAAAAAGTACTTTTGTTTGAAGACTGCGGAGTGTTAAAAAAATTCTGAATGTCCCCTAAGGAGTTAAAACAGGAATACTATATTTTCATGCATCTCCTGCTTTGACAGATGAAAAATGTCAACTGTCCTGTTTTTATTTTCAAGCTTTTGCACTATTCATCTGGTTCATTAGTGCATCTCGCTGCTGCCCCTGACAGCTGCTCGCCCTCTCCTCCCAGCAGCTGAATTTTTCAGGCTAATTTGATCCTCCACACTGAGACGATCGCTAGAATGATTGACTTGCTCCCTGACCTCCAGGGTCTGACTTTCCTGATTAGTATTCTGGGGGTGTCTGAGGGACGAAAGCCCACTGTCTGTCTTCGGGGCTGGTGGCAGCTCTCTCTCTCTCTTTTTTTTTTTTCCTTTTTTTTTTTTTTTTTTTTTTGAACTGTAAGCCACCAACCTACAACCCTGTAAGGATGCAATTGCTACGCTGAACAATAAAAGGAAATGTGTAAGACCTACTTTTCCATGTAAAGGTCCATGTAGCAAAAGCACAGCATCTTGATTTTAATTAGTAAAGTCTACTTTGTTGCATATCAATTAAAACTCCAGTGGTAGTGTTTTTGAGGTTTCAGAAATACCTGGGGCTCTAAAAAAATCAGACTTTAAAATAGACTTTTAAAAATCTTACTGGCCGCATAGTTAGCATTGAATAATAGACTGTAATATAGGTTAGAAATAATAATTTTTAAAAACAACATACATTAGAGCAAATTAGTCTAAACTTAAATTAAAACATAACTGAAAAGAGTTTAGCAGCAATTAAGCATTTATTGAGAAGTGATAAACATGCCACGGCTTTTCTCCAATTAAGCTGGAGAGAATCCAGAGCACATACGAACACATACCAACATGAAGTCAATATAATAAAACATGCTAAACTGCAAGCAATAGACATATCACAAAAAGACACCCAGCACAAAACTGCACGGATAATAAAAATACCATGCATTAGTACACACATGTCTTAAAGAACCTTAAATAACCACTTTCAAATAATTAAAAAAAAAAGAGAGAAAAATGCTAAGCATGTATTTTGAGTTTACTATATCTAAAATTTCAAAATTACATCTCGATCAACAACAACAACAACAACAAAAAAAACCAACAACAACAAAAAACCCACCAAAACCCACCCACCACAAACAGCCGGTATGTTGCAGAATTAACTAAATGGGATAAATGTACCTCTAAGAAAAATTTAAAAGCTATAGTTGAAGACACTACCATATACTGTAGCTATATAATATATATCAACAGTAAGTATCCTAATAATTACTTTATTCTTCCAATAAGGAAAAAAAAACCCAAACACAACACCATATCAACTTAATACTATCCTGGTAAAACTTCTAAAATAAATAAAAGCAGAATGGTATTTAAAGATGCTGAGTTAATCAACGGAATTAAGATATTTAGCTATTTTGAAATTACTTACCAGATCAAAGAAAAGTTTAATATTCCCATAGGTGTTTAACATACTATACCAGCATCAAACCAGCAAGCTCAAAAAAACCCCCAAGCCTTCTTTAGAAAAGTCCTATTGATTTCTATCCAGTAATTTTATTCATGTAACACAGAAGAAAAATTAACCTTAAAATATGTTTATTTTATATAATAATTAGTTATTCAAGGGTTTTATTTGTTTGTTTCCAGATTTAAAAAATCCCCAAGAAAACCAATGAGGGGTAGTAATACTAAAAAATCCTTATCTACCTTTATGCTATCTTCAGGCTCCTGCTTGTGCAAGTGTGTAAAGTAGAGCACTGAAATTAATGGCACTTGCCATGGTCAGTACTAAGGAATCCCAATATAGGATTACGTTTCAGTTCAGGATTTAAACTTCTAAATACTTGATATCAAGTATCGGACTTCATTCCTGTGAATTGTCCCCAAGATTCGGAAGCAACAGCTCTACATAGATCTGTAAGCTCTGCAGAATTGCAATATACCTATTTGCCCTTTTAATATTTAAAGCAACATGTTAGTGATAGAATGTAAACTACCATTACTGGAGACAATTCACCTAGTAGTAACACACAACTTTAACAGGCAGACAATGTTTTCTACAAAATCCTAAAATAACAGGAGGTGCTGATCCTACTGAGTATGTGTTAAATGAGTTCTGCTGACTCACTGAGGCAGGTGGCTTGTAGATAAACGAAGAGTGAGTTGGGTATATTTTTATCTGGAACATGACTAGAAAGACTTCACTGCCATTGCTGACAGAACGAAATTTTTTTCCAGCATCCTTTGACACAAGTGTTTAGTCTTTTGATCAAGAAATGATACACAAAGAACCTTGAAGATATAGTTGCCTTAGAAGCCTATCTGTTCTTCACACCTTCATTCGCCTCCATTTCAATTTGCCCTATATCTTTATTTTCTCAGAATACAGTATCATTTAAAATTATGCATCACCTACCCATCTTGACCATATGAATACAGAAATTAACCAATAACTATAGTTTAACCAATTGGAGGAGAAGAAAGGGTAGAAAAATTACATATGTCTGTGCAACAGAAGTCGCTATCTTCAAAGTTAATCCAAGCTAGACTAGTAGTAATAAGGACACAGTAACCCTTTTTTTTTTTATTGTTTTACTTCAGATAACTATATTGCAGTTTTTGAAAGCATTAGTTGCATACTCAAGTCAGTCCTACTATTTCTCAATGCATTTATTACCAAAATCATATAATCAGCATAGGCCATTAAAATACCTAGAACAATTTTACATATGCTTGCCATTATTCATTTATTAATCCTTCAGTTATGGCCAATCTTCAATAAATTGCTGTAAAATCTTTGTAGCAAGCCCAGTAAAAGGCAAGTCTTGAGCAACACACAGAGAGTATTTCACATGCTGAAGTTAAGAGTTTTTATTGCTAATATTAAAGACAGACATAATAGCTGAAAAGTAGCTTTTCCACAATGCTACACACAAACAACAAAAATATAGAAATAGATCCTAAAACAGAACTTAATACATTTGGAAGGGGGGGGGGGCGGGGGTGGAGCACAACAGTATTATTAAGTTCACTGTATATATCAATATTACCTCATACAGAAGACAGCCTAGAGACCAGATGTCAGATTTGAAGTTGTAACCATTTTCATGTATTCTCTCTGGAGACATATAATAAGGTGTACCAACTGCAATAAATACACAAGTATTTTTGAATGAAAATTTCTGTTGTTACATAGTTGTAAAAGTACAGTTTTCTGGCTGAAAAACATTTTGCATCTTCTGTATTTCTCATTTTGCTACACATATAGTTTCAATTCATACTTATGACTTCAGTTTGCTAGAAATATACATTAATTAGATATCTATTTCATCCAATGCAGCTTTATTTTCACTACTGATATCTAATTACCAGAATTATTCAGTTGTAGAATACTTCTGACTTTTGCTTTTAAAGAAGCTTGAAAGCAATTACTTTCTTCTGCAGACAATCAAGGGAACATACTACATGCACACACACACATCCCCACTCCTTTCCAAACTGTTACCACTGTGGCTGGAAATAACAGCTAGAAATTCTCTTCCATTGCTTGATTTTTTTTTTTTTTTTTAAATGAGTTGCCTGTTCTTCCTTTTGAGACTATACTAATCTGAAAACTATGCTTTTGAAACTAATAAACACAACTTAGTTTGAATATCTGAAACTAAAATTGAGCCTGAAATCCAGTATCTTCAGCTTCCCAGAGAGGAAGGCAGGAAAACCTGTGAGCCCAGAAGAAGCCGAGGCTCCTATGAGCGACTCGGCCATCTGCTGCAGGACTAGACTCTGCAAGGACTTTTCAGCTCCCTAATCTGTGGCTATCCTAGCTTAATCCTGCCTCAGAGCTGTGGGCTCTGGAGACGTCTGCTCTTGAAAAGCAGCATTTACTAGGACTGTCCCAGAGCAAATTTACATTGGATACCCAAGGACATCTCTCCCCTTTATTTTAATTAGACCCTACCCATCTGTGTCACAAGTTACTTGGAAGAGAGAAATTCTGAGAGACGTTTCAGCTCTGTAAAAAAAGCCATTAAAAAAAAAAATAGTATCTAAGTGATGGGTTCATATGTGACAGATCAACAAAAAGAGAAGTTATGAAAAATAACAGTAGTGGCAATTTTGGTGCATTGTCTCTGAACTTTTTCCTTATATCCCCCCAAAATGACTGCCTAACAGCAGAGAGTCACATATCTATGTAGATTTTTACTTCAAATTTGTGTGAAATATTTTCTTAAACACTGAATCCTGATGATGAAAACCAACTGAATTCTGTCAATTCAATACAGGTTGACCTTATTTTGAGACTAAACATCTTGCAACACAGCCAGAGATTAAAATCAGCATTCTCACTGCAAACTATGAAAACTAAGAGTATGAACCTCACACTATTTTACTTAACACAAAAATCTAATATCACTCCCACACTAGCCTCATCTATTCAGAATTCATTTCTGTATGATATGGGAAATGGAGATACAGGGAATAGGTAAGTAATTCCAAATCTGAATAATCAGGTTAATAATAGTTTTAATTAATCAGATTAATAATTTTACTCTAATCATTTCCAAAAGTTAAGGGGTTTGCTTTGACAATGTGCCCTATCTTTTAGAAAGGCTAACGTCTCAAACTATGTCACACTTTCTTAGGGACAAAGGGGGAAGAAAAAGGTGCGGGGGGTGGGGGCAGTACTTTCCTACTTGAAAGGCCCAGCTGGGATTGGGAAACCCAGTACCACCTTATCCCACATCAGGCCACTGCTGCTGGTAACCCATAATTTCAATTGATCTTCTTGGCAAACAATATTGAAAACAAAATTCCAAATGAATATAAACTGAGAACGTGCTTCTCCAATGGACATGCAAGGACAGAGGTCCCATATTGCATCCTACAATGGATTTGGCCCCCTAAATATTCTGGGAGAGACTTCCAGCCCTGGGAGACCAGAGGGTGCCGCAGCCCATTTACCCAGGGGCTCCCTTAGCGCTGGCCTGAGGAATCACTGCAGCTCTGAACTGAGGTCAAAAGCTTAAAAGGAGAAAGGCTGGGGAAAGGCAACTCAAAATGATGGGAGTATTGTGAAAACCATTTACTGTCATGGGATGTTTGTGTTCACCCACAACAGAGTAATGGTCAAGAAGGTCTTTTCCCTCTGAAAGAATAGGCACGCAGATGGGTGGAGTGTAACACCAAAACAGCCTCAGAAAACCCAGAAGCAACTCTGTTACTCTAATGTATCAACAGCAGTAGTTTAATGGGTGTTTAATGACAGCTATCTTAAAATTGGAGACTGTAATTAAACAACATTTGGCATCACACAGCTTTCATATTTTTATTATTCTTACTGTTGTACTTCCCTCTTGAATTTTTTTTTTTTTTTTTTTTTTTTACCCCAAGGACTTATGAGCTTGGACACCTCTGAAAACTTTCAGCTGTATTTTGCATCCATTGATTAATGCACTGGTTTAGTGTATTCTGATGCTTTGTTGGCGGAATTCACCTAACAACAAAAACCAAGTTTAATAGTAATCTGGTTCTTAGCTGGTTACAGCAGCACTGCCTTTGCTGCTCTGAGACATCACGTAAATAGCTGGCAGTGAGTAACGTGCCAGAAAGAGGCTTCACAGAATCCACAGGGGGCAGCTGAAAACAGAGGTTTGAAGGTTCATAGTTTACCAAAAGCAAAGGTAATTTTAACCAGTAGCTCTGGGAAGCCTGCTGATACGTTAGGGGTCTGATATGACTGTGAAAGATTGATGATAGTGAAAAGGAGAACAAATGCTATCATTTTACAGCGTTTAGCCTAGTGTAACACCTTAACTGCAATACAACCTGAAGACCCCAATGACCAACAAGTGAAAGGAATTGAAATTACAGTTATGTTAGTCACTGAATCACAAAAACAACTTGAAGATCTAGACATCATTACTACTTGTAAACTGTTTTTAACAGAACATGACACAAAAGATTCATTATTCTGACATTCAGGAACTACTGAAGGCATTGCAACGATTCTTTAAAACGGTGAGCAACCTTGGTACATAGCTGTACTGCTGGCAAGCAACTACCAGATGTGATTATATGTTACATTTCCTTCCTGGATCATTATTTTTTTTTCCTGTTAAGTGAAATACAGCATCACAATACTAGAAAGACATGCGATTTTCTTTACTCTTCTGGAGACACAGAAGTGGGATAATACAAGACAAAGATGTAACATATTAAGGTGCCTCTGTTTTTAAGAACAAAATCTGTAACTTCAGCATTCTGTTCACTGCATTTGCACATCTTGGATAGCCTGCAGGTCTGAACAGTAATCTGCTTGAAAATGGCCTGGGTCAAGTAAACTGCTTCCTCAGAATCTGCTCCTGCTCTGGAACTCCCTCCCTTTAAAGATGCCACAGATCCAGAAAGTGTTGTTTCTTTATGCAAGCTTTCTACTACTGGGAGACGCAACAGACATAATGGAAATGGTGGCTATTAGGGGCAGAAAGCTGGATCTGAAAGATCAGAGGAAAAGAAACTATTATGAAAAAGGGAGTTATGACATAAACAGTCCGTCTTATTACCTGCATAAACACATAACTCACACTGCAGCCAAGTTAGAGGAGAATGTGTTCACTTAAAAACCAACAATGCATCAAGGAGCTGAATGAAATACAGTAACTAGCTCTAAGTACTATCAAGCATTTTTAAGCTGGGAGAAAAATCTGCCTGGTAAATATTAATACTACTTATACAAAACAATGTAATGCCTAATTCAGGTATTTAATAGACTAGTTTTTAAAAAGGCCATATAATTATTATTGACATTCCATGCACTGGAATACATAACTACCAGAGCTCAGGAAGGGGGCTAAAATCACTTTAGTAACTCTTCTGATTTTCGAAGAATTCCAAAACAAGACTTCGGTTTAAAAAAAAAAAAAAAAAGCCCCAATTTATTTAAGTTATCAAAAAATATGGTTTATGAATGACTTCATGAGATCACAGGAATTTTATAATACAGAGTTCAATACAACATGCAAGTGCATAACAAGATGATGGTTGATGCTGAAGACAGACAAAGCTACAAATAAGCTGCAGTTATGGAACAGCGAGGGTAACCAACCACTGACACAAAAATTTCTCCATAACTATAATTTATTTTTTACTTATTTATTTTAATATAGGTGTAGGAGATTTCTAAGTCATAGGCTCATCTTCAACCACAGATATGGGACCTAAAATACTGCACTTATCCAAAGTAATTCTGCAACCTAGCCTACGTTATGCAAATAGTCTAACTGCAGAAATCAATCTATAGATATCTTGGGTTATTTTATAATGTAGCACTGTAACAGCACAATAATTTATCTTCAGCTTTCAAACTACTGTAAAAGATCTCAGGGTTTTGTACATACAATAAGAGCTGTTTTAATACAGCTTCTTTGATGACTGTGATGAATCAGCTGCAGATTTTTCTGCTAGCCTTCCTGTACACTGAGGGTGCGGGTTCTCAGAACAGTTTGGTTAAGAGTATGAAAGTGGAGCTTATTCTATTCACAGCAAAATGGTGCTGCATACCACCACCTCAGCACTTGCTTTGACACCCTCTGCTGGGTTACAGACCAGATGTAAGAGGAAAGGAGAGTATTTGCACACATTTTTACATGGTATTTTATTCCCCACAACCTGCATGAGTTTACAGTCAAATCCCTTATAACATAGCTCTGTGCTGGGGACAGGAGTACCATGGAAATGACAGAAGCTGTCAAACCACAGAAGAAACACCAGAATTCAACACATATGATCCTTTGCTTTCAAGCATTCTAAGATTGCAGATCTGCTCTTTTGCCCTGCAAGAAGGTATTCACATCATGTTCTGCCTGGACAGCATGCTGTGCAGACCTCTAGCAAAACCACACTGGAGAACCTTTTTTGGGGGGGGTTGGGTTTTGTTTTTTTTTTTTGTAATTGAAATACTAATATATGGACTATCCTTAAATCCACTGAATTGCTAAAGATAAAAAAATGCACATTTCCATGAGCTGGCCTTAGAATTGCCGTTTCATCAAAGAGCATAAGGCCTGGCATTCAGCCATTAAAAACAACAACAAAAAAACCCCTAACACACACAGTCATAGGGAAAGGAGTAAGAAGCCTTTCTTGGATCATCGTCCCCTTTCTAATGTAAAGTCTTCTGAAACCAAGAAATTTTGTCAAGTTTGTATCGAATCAACAGTACCAAATGCCTCCATTTCCTTTGCATTTTTGGAAGAAAGATTTTCTATTTTCAAAAAGGTATATACATGCCACAGTAGAAAATTCTACTGTTTTGATAAGTCTGTATAGAAAGAGTTAAGAACATTAAGAAATCCTGTCCAGTGCAGTATTTATTTGTTTCAAATGGACCATCAGCAAGTACTCTAATTAAATCAGTATTATTCATAATTACCAGTTAGAAGCTGCAGCTAATGAAAATTTTAATACATTTCTTTATCTCTGAAAGCCTGAATCTAGTTTCCTACTGAAATTTTTATAAAGCCTCTAAACAAGTATAAATTGCGACACATAATATGTTTGTAATTCACTGGGGTTTGTGCACCAAAGGTTTATAGAATCATAAAAAGATACAACTTTGAAAGAAATTTCAGGAAAACCAGCAACAGAAACTGCATGAGAAATTAATTTTAAAAAGTGGTCTCTGCTAGTGACATGATAAATCAGTGTGTCACTGTCTCCACTGTAGCCTAAGTTAACAGCTGAACAAAACCTTTCTCCTAGGCTGAATTCTGACATTAGGTCATAATTAAGAAGGAAATGGGAAAAGAGGAGATGGGGAAAAAAGAAAAAAAAAAAAATAACGGCTCCTCTACCAAGACACAGCACCCAACATTAGAAACAAAGCTTCCATCCCCCTACCCCCACTGCTCTCTGGATGACTCTTGTATTTGTAAGAGATGAGCTTTAAAGGGCTTGGGGGGTTTACACTGTTTTTAACTCTAGCTCAGTCTTCAGTCCCTTTGCAACCATTCCTCTGCAATGAGACAAAATAACACAGGGCTGAAGCAGTTTGTTCAACTACTGACTTCTGTCTCAGAACAAAAGTCTAGCTCTCCCACCCTCAAAACTGACTTCTGCCTTCTTCGTGTGCTCCTACCCACAGATTAGGATCTACAGCTTCCTGCAAGTACAGTCCAGGAGCAGCTCCCTCTTCACACTGCTCGTTTACATCCTTCTTCCATTTGCAGGCAGTAGCAGGACCCAACTATGGCAAATAATATCTCCACAGCGCTGCCAGAGATGGCCACTGGGCTATGATGGCAGCATGAATAGCAGCACTTTATATAACACACTCTGCCATGAACTAGTATCAGAACTTTAGGGTTATGTCTGAACTTTGATGTGGAACCCAAGCACATTCCCAGTCTGGTCTCACTGCTTCTCCTCTGTCTCTTCCTCTCTCTTTTTTATTAATGCAAGATTGCACATCTGTGCCTGAGTTTCACCTCAGACCTACTAAGATATCAGCAGTTAACTCATGGGTTTGACTACACCAGTATCAGTATGCACCAAACGTGATAAAAATAGGAAAGCACAAAAGAGTGACCAAAGGCTTTCTGGAAGACAGGGAAGTAAGGATCGTATAAAAAATTCCTTTCTAAAATAGTTTTCTTGGGCTGTTAACACTAGTATTGCCCACACCTCAAATGTGATACAAACATGCTGAACATCAATCCTCTCCTTTTTTCCACACTGTACTGATAACTGGGACTATCTAAATAAAGTTAAATCACGAGTTGGGGATAAATATGGCATATTTTAATCCAAGAAATCTGATATTTCATAGTCTAATTAGAAACATCAGCATCTGAGCAAACACAATTCTTTGTGTGTCCTCTCATGGCCCTAAGACAGGGATTGTAAGTATTACTTAACCATTCTTGGCTTTCTTAGACATTATCCTCCTTATCATGCACTCTTGTTAAAACATAAAAAAATATTCAAATGCCTAATTACAGAATTGTCACTGTCATTTGTTAAAAATTCACACTATGCAGCACTTGAATTGATTTTACCTATCTGTATTCAAGGTGCTCTGCCTGCCTCAATACCCTTTACAAGGAACAGGAGACAATTCTGGATGCTGCCATCTATGGCCTTGCTCTTGAGGGGTCTAAAAGTTCATTTCACACCCTTTGCAGTCAGTGAACAGGCTTGAATTCAGCAACCGCTAAACATAGCCACTTCAGCAGGGGAAAAGAATTTTTTTCTTAGCTACAAAAAAAAAAAAAATCTATATCACCATACTATAAACACCGATTCTTACATTTCTCTTTAAAGCAGATGCTACTCTATTTACAAGGCTTTTCTTTTTTACAGAGATCCTCTTAAGAGTCTGTCATTTGTCCATTTGCTACATTTAAACTTAAAATTTTAATGCCAAATTTTTACTTTTTCTTCTCTAAAGGCTTCTTAATCATTCTAGTCTCCACATGCCACTCAAAAGATGCAAATTATATGAAAATTTTGTTTGGAAAAAGTTAACGATGTTATTTTTTATGTGCTAGCAAAGAATAAATTGGGCATTTCAGAAAGTTTTTTTCTATTCTTATAAAAATAAGTTTTCTGGGATTTGGTTTTTTGTTTGTTTTGCATTTTGTTTTTAAAGTCTTTATGGTTCATAAAGCCTAATTCTGATCTCTCCTTGACTTACTTAACTTATACTGAGAAACTCCACCTTGAAACAGGCAAGCTCCTCTGTTAGCCCTTTCAAAGCATAAGACCAACATGTCATCAATGCTACCCATACAGGCACACAGAATTACTAGATTCTTTTCAACATTGATTAAAGTTCAAATGAATTTAAAAAAAATGCAGCTGTATTATTGGTCTTATTTTTTCCTAGCATTTCTAGAAAACACTACTGTCATGAAGACTTATTTTGAGCCAGGAATGTACATTAACTGATTAAAACAAAGGGGGGGTGGGGAGAACAACAAGCTGTACTGCTGAAAGTGACACCTCAGTGTTAAGCTTTTCTCTATTTGTCCATGGTGCTGACCATTATTTTTTTATTATTTAAGAAAAGCTTTAGCTGGACCTAGCTGTTTTCTTCCTCCTCATGAGCGGGCACAGTATTTCCACCATGTTAAAAAAATCCACCTCCCCAACACCTGTATCTCAGAGAAAGCTTACCTAAAGAATGTGCAGCTGTGGTTTTGGAGCTGAAAAATCGACCAAGTCCAAGGTCTCCAAGCTTTACTACCCCTGTAGCTGTAATGAACACATTAGCTGGCTTTATATCTGAAAAACAAAAATTTTAAGAATTTAAAAGTCACAATGAGGTTGCAAGAAAAGCTACTGCTCTATTAATAATAGACCAAAAGAGGCTTTTATTTACACTAATATTAACAAAATTTGACTGTGCTGTTCAGAAAGAGTGGGTCTGGGATTTGGAATTTCAAATTAACTATTTTAATAGTACAAACATCACTCAAGCAAAAAATTAAGACCCATGGAAAGTATTTTAAAAAAACAAGCAAACAAACACCAACAAGAAAAACCAAAACAAAAAAGCCCCACACCCAAAGAAGCATATACAGGGACTTCATTACTACTTTATATAAGCTATACATAGGGACTTCGATTAGAACTAGAAAACCTCTCATTATGTCTTAAGTAACAGACCAAAAATGTTTTTAAGAACTGTAAAACATATTTTTCATCACTTTTGCTGATCAGATTACCCACAGTGGCATGATCTTATTTATTTGAAATAGGTAACCGATTCTCTTTAATAACAGGCATTAAAAAAAAGGAGCAAGTTTTACTCAGGAGAATGGTTATTTGAACTCGTCAATGGAATTGGGCTAATCAAGTAGAAACAAAGAAAAATAATGATGTATACCCCAGACAGTTATTTTTCACAAGTAATATTCAGTTTAAGTTTTAATCCAATCCTTTAGAGACAACAGCAAAGGTTTTCATTGTATGATTTTTAACAAGGTACCTATCCTGTTAGTCTTCTAAATAAACTGACCTGGTATTTGTTTGGCAAGCGTGCTTAGCTCTTACTCAGCTCAAGAGCAATGCACTGTCGCTCTAAATTTAAAGAAAATCACTTAACTTTCATAAGAGGGGATTACAGTTTGCATAAGATACGGTACAGTAAAAGGAATGGTTAATAACCCTTCTACCAGCATTTTCAGGTTTCCAATAAAAAGTTACAAAACCTTACAAGCTTTAGAGAGGAAGACAGAAGCAATTATGTTATGCTGCTATCTGACCTAGTTTTCAGGAGTTTGGATCACCCTTTGTGTAACAATCCAACTCGGATATCATCTCAACTTAAATTAGCTTTAATTGTCACTGATTTTGGTGTGTAACCATGGAACTGTTAGATTTGCCATAGGTTTGCCAGAAGTTTTGAAGGTAGCATTTCAGTTTAAGGAATTTAAACTCATTTTGGTTTTGAGCTAAAATATACTGAAATAAACTAGTTTAGTCATAAAAGCATTAAAGGAAGATACCTATATCCTATGGAAAGAATCTGTAATTTTACATCCTTCTCTTTGTATAATTTGCACTTGCAGGTATCTGTACAAATGCGTAAAGGACAAAAAAGGAGAATCACAAGGGAAAACCATTTGCAGAGGCAGAGGCATAGGCATGTAAGTTGAGCTGCTGAAGGGTGCAACATCTCTAGCTGCAAATGACAAAGCTCAGCAGAGATTGAGGGACTTTTGCTTTCAGGCAGGTATTTGCATCCCAGCAGAAGGAAGCCACCAACCTAAGACATGTAATTTCACCTGAACCCAGAGAGACAGTTGCATATACAACTTGCAACTCGTAGCCAGAGGGATTTCCAAGGCAAAAAAAATTGTACATCTGAGAAGCAGCTATACTACGATCTGTTTTCTTTGACTCAGAGTTACAAGGTAAAATGAAGACAACATATGGAAGAGACAGCAGTACAGAGGTTTAAAATGGGTAAAAGAGATTTAGTACCTGACAGGGATAGATGGCAAGTACAAGGGCTTTTGGGACACAGTACTGGACACAGAGATTGGAAATAGTGGAGAAGAGCAGAGAAGGGGAGAAAATGCTCACTGCTGTACCTAATCCAGTAGGTAAGGGAGTGGGAGAAGGGCCTATACATCACTAGAAGGCGTGGCAGGAGGCACATACCCTTGTAAGGGAAAAAAGGTGCAAGAGGCGAAAAGAATGGATAGATAGCTGTGCAAGAATGCAGGTAACAATACTTGGGAGAGACAATGGGCAAATATAGAAGAACAAGAACAGGACAGAAAATAAGAGCCAGCAAAATGAACTGAGCAAGCAAAGAGGTAGCAGCAGCAGGGTCTCCATCACTTACAGAACTATCACTTATTTTGAAAACTTGGTATCACAAGCCATTGCTGCAAACAAATGCCTACCACAACACATGTACAACCACAAACTTCTGTCACACTTTTCCATTACTTATAAAACATGACAGAAACATACATTGTGTCAGCTGTCAAAATTGATTCCATTATGACATTATTTGGTGTCATTTGCATTGAACCAGCTTAATTCTCACACAGTAAAAGGTTTAAGTAAAGACAAATCATCATAGATGCTATATTACCTCTATGCATAACACGACGAGAATGCATATGTTCCAAGGCACTGCAAAGCTGAACAAAGTACTTCCAAACTGTTCTTTCAGGAATCAACCTCTTCTGTTTCTTAAAATGCTTAAAGAAAAAAGGATGGGCACTGAATATTAAAATTTAAAACTTGCATAAAATGACTGAAAAAGAAAAGTCAGAAAATCCTTTATTTAAAAACCAAATACAAGAGGCTCACAACCTAATGAGAATGGTTTAAACAAAATTTCTTGACACAGAAAGCTTTTCCCTTAAATACTAATACATGTATCATCAATGTATGTGTTTAGGTCTGTCAACACATAGAGCCACAAATGACATTAACGAAATATAACTGCTATCCCAAAACAGTATTTATATGGTATTTAGCAATACTCAGTGCAGGATTAATGTGGTCAGAATAGTCTAGCATAGACTAAGTGGCCACAGAACAAACAAAGGTCAGATATAAAGGTATGTGCCATGGAACTTCCCAAACAGAATACTTTCTTACACCAACATTGATTTCCACATCCTCATTTTCTAAATAGAAGAAAAAAAATAGTAGTGACACACAATCACAAACAAAGATCATGTAAGAAGAGTCGATCAGATTAGTCTTAGAAACTTCTGCAATACATAAGAGGGGACTAAAGGAACTGTGATTTCTGAAAATTTCATAGAGATCTAACTCCCATTCAAATATTTTCCATCCTGTATAAACAACCATTACCGATCACTGGTAACAGTTCAATGGCCTGTTAAAGCTTACATGAAACGTAATTATGCTCTGCTACACACATCTCCTTCAAGTATTATATTCAGGGACTGGAATAACACAGGCCTCCAAAAATACATACCAAAACCTCAGAATTCCAGCCAATGCTAAAACATGAAAGTTTGATCATTATAAATTTTGCAGCTAAAGGTAAGAAGACTGAAAAATTGTTGCTCGTTTAGTCTCTCTTTTAAAAGAATTCGTATTTTGACAGATTTTAAACACACAAAGAAAATACATGAACAACATTAATACTAGCAAAATTGTAGATGGAAAGCAAAGTATTTAGATGTATTTTAATATCGTGTGTACACACACACTTCACACTCATGCACACCCTAAGAAAGTTCATATAACAAACATTTATTACTCTGGAAAAATAAAAGAATTATTTTCATATACTATGTTAAAATGTGCCACTGAAGTTGACAGCTGCATCTACACATGACAGAGACATGCAGGAGCATGAGAAAGATGTTTTTAAACTAGCTACAGCAAAATGCATCAGTCGTACAAAGGATCATAACATTTCACCAAAATGTTTTCAGTTATAGGGATTATTTCAAAATGCATTTTCATTTAAATGAGGCAAAGCATATAAATTACTTCTTTAAATATAATTTTCTCTCAGTCTTGGACTGAATCCAAACAAACCTTGTGTATCTGTTCTCCCCATAGCTGGATTTGCATATCAGAGGATTGTTTGATGTCAACAGGAAGATAGAGACCAGGTTTCTTTTCATTTAAAAACAAATACACAATACATGTAAGTAAGTATGTGCACATGAAAGCATAGTTCCTCGATTTAAAATGCATTCTGAAATTATCATAACTAGGTACTTTATTTAAACATTCTGAATCATTATTATTTTAACTCAAATCTAAGCACAAGCAGTGATGAAACACCATTCACAAAATGTCTGAAATGGGAAGATTTTCCATTGCAGATTTCCATTCCTATGTACTTAAAGTACATCAGTGTACTTTCAAAGTATTTATGTACAAGTATTCTTTTAACACTTTATTCATTTGCCACCTATAACACTGTAGCTGATTGTACAGACAAAATCGGCTTCAGTTCTTACAGTGCAAGCATGCAATATAATAGCAGTTTTTAAGACGTAGTCTCGTTCTACTGAAGGCATTAATAATTTTGCATGGTAATACCAACTACTCTTCCTGAAAGCAAAAGTATTACTATCCCTGTAGAATTTATCTGTCTAAAGAGGATGCAAAAGAGAGATGCCAGATTTGCTAACAATGTTTAAACTAAACAAAGAAATAGGCACCATTTGCGCTTGTATAGACTTAAAAATAATCCAATTATCTTCACAATAAACTCACTGAACATTATTTTGTGTAGTAATTAATTACACTATCTTCTTCCATCAAAATACATATTCTCAGTGTTTTCTTGGGCTGTTGTCCAGCAATAGCCAAAATAGTGATGGAATGCCTCCACTACGAAGAAAAACTGATTTTGCAAAACTAGCTACTGAAACAAGCTGTATGTTTCTACGAAATAGTCCAGCAGGCAGTGTTAATTCTGAGAAAAGTCACTAAGGAAAAGGAATCCCATTCCTGTTTAGAACCTTACCTTCTAACAAGAAACGTAAGTTGATGGCACATGGTCAAACCTATTTTACGCCAAACAGCATAATTAAATTCATATAGCACATATTAACTGTATTCAAAGCAGGATCCTTTTCTCTCTCCTCCATTTTAAAATAGTCCACAATGCAAAATGCAGTTCCAATGGTTGTGGGGTTTTCCCCCTCCCTATAGGGAAGCCAAAATGTAGAAGACATGATGCCAAAACAATAATTTTTAACCTTTATTGTAGCAGAGCATAGTAGCACCATAAACAGTGAATACTGAAACTAATTCACTGCCTAGTGCTGTTAATGTCTCAAGCATCCTAAAGTCTACATAATCAAGCTAACTTAGAGTTATCTCCCATTGTATACAAGTTGCTATTATCTGCCCAAATTTGACCTCAAAGGAATATAGCCCAACATACAGATTTCTAAAGTACTCTCATCTTCAACATTTTACTATTCCACTTCTTCCACCTGTCTGAGGCTCAAAGGACAGTCCTGATGTCCCTCGGACCACTGACCTTCTGGAGTGTGATAAAAAAACCATAATCCTGTTTGAGGCGAAAGATCAGTCTCAACATAGTTGGAACTGGGCAAAAAGGGAACTACTTGTACATGTGCATTAAAAATTTGGGAAGTAGTGTTTTATCAAGTAAACTGAGAATACCAGGCATGCTCAGGCAGCAGACTGTCTCCCAGCAAGAATTATTTGTTTCAAAAGCCGTATCTCAAGAAATAGCCATCTCTGACTTTGAGAATGGAATCACAAAAAACTACTTTGAAGAGTTTTCACAATGTCAGTACAGATAAAACTGCAATTCAGTCATTTAATGCAACTGGAAATTTTTGTGGTCATAAATTTGCTATTCAAATGCCTTAAAGAGCTTTAAGGTAGGCAGGTTATAGCACCAGTTCATCTTTTCATCCCTTTTTACACAATGACTGAGCAGTTTTGTTATGGGAAAATGGAACTCTCCTGGTTTTCTCTAATGAATTGGTAAAAGAAAAATTAAATACTCCCCAAATGTTTCCATCCCAGTAAAATTAAATATAGCTGCCCTGCCCCTAAACAGCATATGCCATTCAGTTTCTTGGAGGCACAAAAAAAAAAAAAAAATTAAGATAGATGGGGAAAAAAGTTTAAAGTCAATATAAAAGCATGTAATTATATTATACTGAGTTTCTAAAGATGATGCTTTAAAGGTCAAATTCCAAAAGCAAGAGTGACAGCCATTAGCAAATAGTCTTATCTAGGATTAACAACCACAGTTCAGAGAATACTCTTAAAGGAAATATGCAGGACTATGTTTGGCTTTTATAAGAAAACCAAGGATTTCCTGCAGATGAGTAAAGAACAGTGAGCATAGAAGATTTCAATACAATTGGACATTTCAGATATGACTGCCTACGTCTCAGTAACCATGCTTGGAAAAAATTTAGCATTCAGTTCTGACGTTAGTGTCTCAGAAAATTTTAAGGTATGATATAGCCTGGTTTAGACCTCACTGAGTAACAAAAAAAATAGGAATAAATAAAAAAAGATTAAAAAAACATTTAAGAAGCAAACTGGACTATAGAAAGCAAGAGGTTTATGAACATCTCTTGCAGAAAGATGATAAACTGATCATCTAAACAATTTTGCAGAGTCATAATTTTTAAAAAAAAGTCTGTGAAACTGTCAAAACAAGCCCACAAGAACATATACCTGAATTTTTCGCTATGCATGCTCTAGGCTAGAGTTGCCTTCTGAAAGAGAGGATTTGGGGGAAAAGTAAAATGAGAATGATCATTTCCTTACTTTAAATAGATTCCTTTTTCTTTCTTTCATGTTTCAATTAGGATCTTGATCACATCTGTCTGTTCCCATGACTTCACTTCTGGCTTACAAAAATATAAAGTGGGATTTTTTTATATTTTATTGCATAGACCTATCAGAACACAGTGTTTCAACCGGATACGTTTGTGAAAAAATCTGAACTTCATCAAGAGAAAAGTGATGCAGAAAGGATTATTACAAGGAACTTCAGAGTAACACATAATGAAGTTCCTGGCCACTTCTGTCTGTGTTTCTTTGGCAGTCTTTTTTAATATGGACTAGCAGAAAGAACAGAGAGAGGAAAAAGGTCAGGCAGCTGTAATAGGAAATTATGGAAGCACAAGCAAGAGTCCTCACTCTGTGAATAAAACAGAAACAAACCAGAACTGGCAGGGTCAAAGAGATAGACCAGTGAAGAGGGACCTCAACATCTCTACATTTCTGAGTAAAGATCAGAGACTCAAGTATATAAAAATAAAGTTTCTACATTAAGCCTTACTTTTTATTTAAAAGACTATGTAGCTCTAGTAGGAAAGTAGTGTCCCAGGAGTTTTGTCTGGCTCTGTTCATTCATGAATTCAGCTGCCTATCTCTTTAGACCATGGTAAGTTTTCTGCCATTTCTCCTTGCCTTCTATGCAGAACAAAAGTAGAACTTTCCACCACACCTTGATTCATTCATCCAATTTGATCACGAGGTGATCAAATTTGCCTACATTTCAAGAGTAGCAGCTGTCTCTTAATTGTAAAAATAGAACAAATACAAAAAAAACACCAAACTATTTGGCATCTACCAACTGAACA
Source organism: Harpia harpyja (assembly GCF_026419915.1). Lineage (NCBI taxonomy): Eukaryota > Metazoa > Chordata > Aves > Accipitriformes > Accipitridae > Harpia > Harpia harpyja. The sequence continues at coordinate 20,503,244 of NC_068950.1, read as the reverse complement.
TACAGAAAGTAGCAAGTACTTGGCCAATAAAGTGACTAATAATAATAAATAAGTAAAATATTTACCCGATTCTTTTTCCAACTTTTCTTTACAGTTGTTTACATCTCCAGTTATTGAAGATGCCATATGTTTATTTTTTCCATTCGAGAATCCACAAGAATAAAATGCATTTTAAAGAAAACAATCTTCCTCTGTTAGTGATCTTAGTATACAAGAAGTAACTTTATTTAATCAATAGCAACAAAAGACTAAGCCACAGTACAAAAACGTAATAGACAAAATAATTGTACTAATAGAAGTACCTATTAGCATCAGAAGGCCAAATTAGTAGAATGAAACTATGGTCTTTCCTAAATTAATTAATTAATTAATTAATTTTAAAAAAAACCCACCACACGCACATCACAGAACTGAGATAGAAACATTTTCTCAAACACAACTCTCTTTTATACACAATCAAAATAAAGACATCTACTTACAAGACATATAAAGCCTTGTAAGAAAAACTCAAGTCAAAATTGTCATATTTTCTGGTTTTAGTATATATTCTTTCATGCTAATAATCTATTAATCAGACTGTTAATAAGACTCCTGATTAAACTCAGATCCCTTAGAAAGCTCTGAACAAAGTCACTTTATACATTTTCTTTTTTTTAATCCAACTGCCTTTGCAAGGATTCATTTCTTTTTTCCTTATTGAGTAGTCCACCTACAGTCACTCTGTTGCACCTAACATTTTTGCTCACACAAAAAAGCGAAAACATACAATGTTCAGGGATAAAGATCACCTACTAAAATCAGATCTACTTGCAGAGCCACTAAAATAAAATTTCCAATACTGCATCATTTTCATTTTCTCTGCTGTTACCGCTGAGTGGGGCTTCTTATAACACACAGCCACATGTTTAAATTCAACAGCATTTGTTTATATGCATCTCTATCCAGTATATCCCCTTGGGAAAACTGGTACAGCATGAAGAGGTGAAACTCATGCTTGAATCATTAACTCTACTTCCTAATAAAAAGCAATAACATGACACAGTAAATACAGAGGCTACCATCTTAACTTTTTTTTTCTTTTTACTACAAATAAGGCAGATAGAATGAAGAGAGAAGATTTTGAATTTCAGTAGGTTATTCATACAGCACAAACACTGACACTGCAAATGTTTCAAAAAAACTGTGTGAAAAACTAAAACTAATCTCCAAGTATTGTTTGCAGGGCATTTCAAACAAGAAAAGCACCCAGAACTATTATTTAATGAAATCTTTCCGTTCTCCTTGCTCTTTAAAGGTTCATGGAGCCAGACAATTCTAGCACCAGTGGGCAAAGGTGGAGATGAAATACCCCAAGCATTTCTGCCCCAGTTAGAGCTATTTGAACAGCCTGTGTAACAGTTAAATGAAGTTTAACATCAAGTTAACTTTTCATAGCTGACTGACACCATTACTCTCCCTGTGAGTACAGCCAGTTGGTGTACACAATAGCTTCAGGTGTGATGTCTGTGAAGGGGACTGTCCACAAGACAAACCAGTGTTGATAGTCTAATTATTTTAGCAGAAAATCTGCGTGCTTATTCTTATTGTTCCAGTGGCAGACACAGACAATGACCGATTCACAGAAAAACTAACAAGGCTGCCTGGCAATTACCCAGCCCAATTACCCCACTGGTAATTGCAGGACCAGTCAGCTTTCCTTCCACCAGCACATATACATAACTTGCACATGGTAAACTGCTGCTGCTGCTCTCGTTCTGGTTACCTGTGGTTCAGATCAAAGGTGACAGTCGAGCACCTGTCAGACACCCCAGTAATACACATATGGGGAGCAAAACCTTACCAGAACTAGCTTTCCTATGTTAGCAGGGCTCTATGCCTTTGCTTTTTCTTCTAGGACTTCAGGGCTCCATCTGCAGAGTGGCTGTGTTCCCTGAGGACACCCAGCCTCCCCTTTTTTACCTGCTAAATAGGTAGCATATATATACAAAGTTGAATAAGGATGCACTATTTTTTAATTGCAGGAGGTAGAAAAAAAAAGTTTAAGAAAAAGATTTCTAGTAGCTTTAAAAAATGTTAGTGGCAAAAATTAGCTTGACTGATTCAAAGCCCCAGGTTTCTCCTTTAGGAAAAGGCACGTAAAAATAATTTAGCTTTGATCTGTAATTAGCACATACTGTGTTACAGTATCCTAACATATTACATGCTTCTTCAAGCTACACTCTCTTTTTAAAGTCTTTTCAAAAATGAGTACACAAAAAAGCTAAGAGTAAAGGTAATGCAGAATGTGAAAAAAACATTGAGAAAATATATTTTGAAGCTTTTGACTTTTATCAATAATGTAGCTTCAGCAAGGTGCCAAACTGTTCTATATTATAACCATATGCTAAACAAAAAGACTACAAGTCAGGAGGTTTGGCATTGAGGGAGGGAGGCAGGGGGTCAGTAGTGGGTTTTTTCGTTCTTTAAATTAAATCTAGCAGTCATGAAAAAAGAAAGAAAAAAAGCAGAGGAGATACATAGATACTGCTGAAAACCAAAAGAACCAGATTCCATGTTTTAAAATTTGCATTTATAGATCATGATAAATCAGTATCATGAAAAGAAAATACACAAACATGCACAAAAGACTACTTTAAAAGTACCTTTTCCACAATCGTGATGTCAAGTATTTGAACATAAATATAAGAAAAATCTCAGAATTAAAGCCACCATAATTTCTCCCCTTTCAGAGTGTGTGTGCATGCAGCTTTCAGTTCTGTTTTCTTTCTTTATGTCAAAAGACCACTTTCTCATTCATTAATGACACTCTGCTAATGAGCAGTTTGAAAATGTCTCTAGGCTTTATTTATTGTGTACTATTCAAAACCTATTATTAAATGTAAGTTTCAGGGAGGCGTACAGCTTTCTGGTATGCATCATCAGAATATCAAATTAATAAAATAAACTTTGTGAAGTTTATCTTCACACATGGCCATAGAAATGATGAGGTAGTAATATCCCCATTTTACGGATTAGAATGGGGGCAAAGAATTAAAAGCAAAAGTGTTAATTAATTCTGGTAACAATTTAAGCACCTCCTTTTCAACGTACTTAGCTTTATGAAACAGTTCATCTTCAAAGCACAGTTTCCATTCAGAACAGATGAAGCTGTGAACGCTCAATACTTGTAGAAATCAAACCCCAGAGTTTTACCTTGACTATCAGAAATACAGAATAAGCAATTACAATTCCCACCAAAAAATAGTGAAGTCATTTATACAGTATCCCTCCAGAACAGTACCAGAAACAATAAGAAAGGATGGTCTTTGGAAGAGCATTCAACTGTATTAACCATGAAACCTTTGCCTTTCTTGAATTCCCTGCCTTGAAAACAACCACTGCAGCAAAGAAGGCAGCACAAATGTGACAAATGGTGGTGCATGTACTGCACCATCATGATTTCTACCCAGAGTAGCTGCACCCTTAACACTGAATAGAGCAGTGGGTCTTCAAAAAAGACATAAACAAACCTGTAATTAGCTGGAGTGTAAGATATTCAATTGTAGGATTTTCTAGCCTTTGAATGCTTGATTTTGCAGATTCAGTGTTGCTTCCTTAGGTTATAAGCAATTCCCTAGATTCAAAAAAGCATAAAAATAACTACAGAAATGCAGGCTCTCTATTGTATTGCTATGCACAGCTGACCAGAGTTAGCACTTTTACAGCCACAGCTAATATTGCAGCTGACCAAGTAACTTGCATGACAAAGTATCATCCTTCAGCAGGTAATGGATGGGTACTGCCAGTGGACTTCATTTACAGTTGCTGACAGGAGCAGAACAGCAACACTCCTGAACCTTGAGTCCCATTCCACGCTCTATGTGGCAGTACACTACCGGACCGGTTCTTTGTGTTCCCCTGTATTTGATCAGTAATTCCTATGCAACCTGCCTCTTCTCTGCCCCCATCCCAGACCTGTCCTTTCCCTATTTCTGTCACTTCATGCCATTTTCTCCATTTACACAATTGCATCCTGTTCCCAGCCAGTCTGCGTTATCCCATCCAAGCTCCCTCCCTACTGGCAGCCAGTTTGTCTGTCTCTAGGATCTTTGCCCAGTCTGTCCTGCTCTCTGGCAACACACTAGCTCTTCCCTAATCTCACTGTGCTCATGTCCACTATTGAGACTCCCATTTCATAGTTTCCCAATCCATTATTCTTATACTCATTTTCTTATACTCCTCAGTCTCTACTGCCATGTGTCATAACTTCCCACTTTACCTTCTCTCAAAAACTGCTAACCAGCTAGTCCCAGTCCACTTGTTTTCCCTATTCCCAGTCAGATCCCCTCTTTCCCTGCTTAAGGATCACTTAGTTGCTTGTCCCAGCCTACTCTTCTGTCTGCCTAGTCTTTTGTCTTCACAGTAATCTCAGATTACGTACTTCCCTGTGTTGTTAGAACAAATAAATACCCTGTGAGAGACAGGAAAGCTTCAGTCCATCCAAAGCATCTGGAAAAAGCTATTTCTGGCAAAGCCATTTCAGTCACCCATACTATAGGTTGAAGCATTCATAGTCAGTCAGGTAGTACGCAATGCTGTCAGCACTAAGAGATGCAGGAGGTTCACACAGCTCTATGTGTACAGAAATCCTCCACTGTGGCTGCTATGCTCCAGCAATTTCTGTTAAACGCATATGAACACCTGTGTTAGAAGAATTTAAGTTTAGGTGAGTTTTCAAAGCCATTATTGTAAGAAAAATCCCCTTTCCAAGTTTTAAGTCTCTGTTTCAAGGCACAAGGGGCTTACAATATTTCAGATACAATGGTTGCTAGATTTTAAAATAAATAAATAGATCAAAAAACAAACAAACACACTTCTCAGCAGAATAATGTATCTTTCCTTAGCCATCTACTAAATCATACAACATTTTTGGAAACATACACCCTCAAGCGGGCAGCTGGCATGCAACATTTTAGTATGAAATTGTTATATTTTGACAAACTGAAAACACATTCTCAAACAGCTAAATCTTTGGCATCCCTAGCAGCAAGCAGAGTTACTGTCCTGCTACACACGTGTGCACAGCAGAATACAGCTTCTGCATGACTGTCATTCAAACTACATTGGAGACATCATCATCACCATCCCACCAGGCTTCCAAACATGAATGCCAACTATCTGCTACAACTGCTAAAGGTGTAAATCAATGTTTTGTATGATAAAGAGATAGCTAAACAAAATAGTCAGTTAACAGCTGAGGGTTTCCCAAAACACTAGGTCATGCCCTGGGAAAGGGTAAACACCTGACCTGCTAAATTCTGACACTGCACCTCTTCCTTACACAGGTGTTTCCCTAACTTCATACTCCGAAAAATCTTCCAATTATCACAGCAAAAGAGAATTACCACTCTTGCAATTAAACAAAGTCAAACTATACCTAACGTGTGCTATCAACGTTCATCAGATAACCCCACTGTCTGAAAAACCATCTCTATTTCTAGCACATTCCCAGAACAGCAATCCATCAGAAAATAGTCTGAAAAAACAAGTGACAAGTTTCCATTCTCAGCAACATAACCAACTTCACTGCAGTGAGAATGGTTGATCATGGGCTACTAGCATCCAGCAATCCAGGGCAGCTAGTCTGCAGACAGAAAAAGTAATTGGCTCCTGTAGCAGTACATGCACCCTCAACTCTCTACTGTGCTGCAAGAACAGTGGGGCAAGATGCACTGCTAAGTCCACAAAAGCAACTCGTGCAGAAGTTTCTGACCTGCACCTGATCACGACCCAAGTTCAGAATGATGTGAATAACCCTCCATTCAGTGCTGTCCAGCCTCACAGACACCACTGAACACTTAAAGCAAGGCAGACTGTAATAACCAGCCCGTGCCCCTATGTTCTTTCCAATTTCACTGCCATTACAACATGTCTAGAAATCCCCGAAGGCTGTCACTTCACCCTGTAGCCACCTCACACTGTAACACACTCAAGCTGCAGTCACATGGATTCTGCAATGGAGTTGTGGCTGCTTCACACAAGCAGGAGCAGCACTCTGGGCTGGCAAAGCTGCCAATGACTGAAGCTAAAATTGCTTCTACTCTTTAAGCCCTTAAAAAAGGGCAAGCTGTCCCATAATGCAGCACAAGCAAGTTAGTCAACCCCGGAGTACTGAAAATAAGTTCCAAAAAAACTCATTGCTAATATATTTTGGCATGGGGAGAAGAGGGAGGGTCTCCATCTCAGACCATGTGGAGAGCAGAAACTGCCTGACTCAATTTCACACAGTGAAGCCCAAAATATGCACCACTGGTGAAACAACAGAATGATAATCATTGAGATTTCAAACAAGTCTAAACGCATCTCCAGCTACTGCAATAAGCAATTCAGATATGCATCAGTTGCTTGGAAAGAAGTGACTATCCCTGTATTTTGACTGTCCTATAAAAACCAAGTATGTTTAAGGACAAAGAATTCACTGTTCCCAACTACAGAAATCTGAGATATCAATATGAACTTCATACTGAAGTTTTAAATATGTCTTATTTTACCTACCTAATTATAGTATGTTTATTTTTTTTTATTTAAAGTTGAAAAACATACACATGCAAAGTGTTTTCTGAAGAGTGGGTGAAGTCCCTAGGTGACATTTTGTAGAATTCAAATTATTTTCCATCTCTCTTGAGAAACCTGCAAACATATTTTCAACTTTTTTGATGAAAGCTTTCATGCTTGTTCCCAAAACATGATTAACTTCCTTAAGATCTGTATGACATATTCAGTTTAAAGTTTGCATTTTTTTTTGGTGTGCTAAGATTATTTGCAGAAAAACTAAAAATATCTGCAGAAATGAAATAGACGTAGAAGTTTATTGCTGGTTTAAAAAACAAAACAAAACCCCACACCATTTTAGTGTCTTAATAACATCCCTTCTTACAAGCCTAATAACTTTATATTTAATCTTAAATAATATGCTAATTATTCTGCAAGATAGTTCAAATTCTCATTTCAGCATCTTCAGCACAAACTTTACTAACTAGTTCTTTTTAGTGAATCTTTATAATGTATTTTCTTGATTAATGCAATTAGTAGATTCTTCTTTATTCATGGCATTTTCTTTATCCAATATATCAATTGTTGCTTTAAAAAAAAAAAAAAATCCCAAACCAAAAAAGTCCACAGAACAATTTTCACCCTGTCGCTGTCTGTGGTGGAGGAGAACCATGACTAATCGGAAAAGGGATCAAGCCTCAAACCTGCTTTACAACATATTTTTGTACTGCAAAAGGAGGTGGTATTACAAGGTAACAACAGGAGTTCTCATGAACTACCCTTAACCTTGGTAGCCATGTACTATCACCACGTTCCATAGTAGAGACTACAGACACCAACAAACAACAGGCCATGAGCAACTGGGAACTAGCACAATAGTTACTAATTATTTACTTGTAAAATCTTTGATGTAATAGTAGCCAGCAGCCTAATTCACAGATATAGAAAATCAAGAATTTTTCCTTCTTTCACCATCCCTACACAGGGGTTACACAGCACTGATATATATATTCTAGTGCAAAACCAACTGTAAGTCAAATGCAAGTATTTCCCCCTCACTGATAATGTTTGCCTCTCAATATTACAACATGCCATGTCCAAGAACTCTACCAGGCCATTAAAAGCTGTAAGGTAAGAAATCCTCAATTTTGGATCCTCCTACTTTTGACAATGGAGGCGGTACTGAAACATCTCCCTGTGACAGAGGTAATTAAAAAAAATAATTAAGGCCAAGTGGATTAAATCTGTGTATGTACTTACCTAAACACACAGACAGAGAGAACACATGAGATACGTCTGATTTGATTATGCGATTTGTAAATGCCAATGCACAGCTGGGTTTTTTATTTTTGGACATACAGCAGATTCTATGAATTCTATTAGAATCCATATGAATGCACTAAGTGATTTTCGTCAGCTGTCTACTCAATGGGGACAAAGAGAGTATTATTCAAAGGTAACAAGGGATGGTAAAAAAGCTGGGCAGCAAGGATGTGGTTCATTAAGGGAAGAACTGAAGAATTCATTAAGGTGCACTGTGAGGCACAGCAGGTTTGTAGGTATTCTCTGATGTGCCAATAATGTCATAACAAATACCGAAGTAAACTAGCTAAGTAGTTTTCCCTCACATTAACATTGGTTTCAGTGTCATTCAAGCTGTGGTCATTTACAATTTCGAAAACATGCTTGATCCTTTCTACAAATCACACAACAAGCCTGGTACCGAAATACTCTTCTGGGGGTGCCCTGACATCTTCCAACAAACTTAGAACAGCATTCTAGCAAGAACACTGGAAACCAAAGCATGGTTTGTTTGTTTTAATAACACAACATAGTTATATACCTTAGTTGCATGACAGGCAGCCATTCTGCTAGGAAGTTTCCATACCATTACATATCATTTATTTTTCAGGCAATTTTTAAAATACTTCTTTAAGAAGATGCTATATAACTGATATGCCCCACTTTTAAACTCATACCGCCCAAGTAGTCTACCAAATCATTTCCTCCACCAGCAAGATGAAGTTGGAGTGCATTGTGACACCTCATACATATTTAATAATAGCCTGATAGGATGTCATTAACATCAAACAGCAATCTAAGTTTGCTACATTAAACATGATCCCTGTGTTAATAGGACAATCACAAAGTGCCTCCAAGATCGAACCTGTAAGAAATACCCACCGACTTGGACAAGGTGTATGCAGCCAATTGCACTGAAGAAGCCATTATTCACACATTGGGTTTAAAATTTTTTTTTAAAAAGGGGCAGGGGGAGAAAAAGCTTCAATGGGTCATAAGACCAGACATGCCATAAGGCAATCTGTCACAGAGTACTCATATTAATAACTGTTGTGTCAAAACTGAACATTCAAAAGGAAAGACAAACCCTCCTTTATGTTTTATGAAATGTAAGCCCACAGAATTAATAATTCATGAGATGAAGAAAAATATCAGGTTTGGATATAAATATTAACAGAATGCTGTCAACCTGTTTAGAACCAAATTTTGACTGTCCTACCTTACAATTATCAATCTAGAAGGGAGTATTCTTCAAAAGATCAAAAAAAAAAATCAGTATGAAAGTCATTAATGAAGAAATTAACATTCTCTGTTCATGTAGGTCCTAAGCAAAACAGCAGAACTCTGTTCTGTGCTCAGCTGTTGCTGAGTGAATGCTAATTGACTGGCATTATTTGTTCCCAGAGTTACGTTGTGTTGACAACAATAATGTTGATGTGCACACAAGAAAGTACACCAAAGGGACATACTAAAACCAAGACCCAGTGGAGAAAGGGTAGGGAAAGAGGGGAAGTAGTTGTCAGATGACAAATAAAGATTAAAAAGCTAGTTAAAAGTTAATATAATTTTCAGAATACAAAGTTTATACAATAGGTCTTGGATAAATTTTTCTGATTAAAGAACAGGCATTTAAAAACTACACAAGAGAGCAATTAACCCATAATGCACAACCACATATCAGTAAGTTCACTGCACATGATTTCAAAGAAATATGAAATATATTTTCAGAATATTTGTTAGTCTCAGCATAAAGAAGTATTTAACTAGACTTATAAAATGATGCAGTTATTTCCATTTTAACCTTCATTTTGTTTGCTAAAGTGGTTAGCAGTTGAAGTTCAAGGTCTAAAAGAAACTCTGCGTTATTATGCCAGCCCTTCTCTGATTTGGAACACAAAACACAATTGTGCCAAAAATCAGGAATGCCGTCAAAATGTATTGCTCTAAAGGGTGGTGACAGTGCTTTTCTTTACAGTTTTTTTTATTCTCCCTAGCGCTAAAGTAATTTCAGTCTAGTTATGTCCCCATCTGCACTTACATTCTGGGCAACAGTATTAAAAATACTTACATAAGCATCAATATTGGCCATACATAAAAAAAAGTCAGTCTAAACACTCCACTTTTCTCCACAGTCTTCACCCAGTGATGAGCACGCAGAATGAAAAGCCAAAGAAGTTGAATGTTACAAGCTTTCAATTTTTTAAAAAAAGTTAATTCCTACCTTTATCATTCTAGAGAGATCTCCAGCATCAGCTAATTCCAACACTATGTTCAGTTCATTGTCTTCAATGAATGAGGCATAATATTTAATTACATTTGGATGATTCAGTTGCTAAGAAAGAAGAATAATAATGCACATTTTAGCATAGAGCACGTCTTATCTTTTAAGACTGACAAATGAAACTTTCTTATTTAGGCAAACAACCTCTAATCTATTTCAGTATGATACAAAAAGTATATGCTTATGAGAAGCATCTACAGATAACCATTCTGCAAGAACATGATGGCATTTTAGGATCAACATGATGACTGAAGTCGCAATTTTAGAGGAATTTTGCTTCAATGTATCTATGCAATAGCATGCTAAACTGTTACCTGAAACAGTAAAGTCAATTTTTAAAATCAGTATTTTACTGTACACAGGACACAGTCGTTTAAATACTGTGGGTTTAGCAGAAACTTCTACTTTAAAAGTTACCCATTCTTCTATAGGATTTACCTCTCAATGCTAACTTTTAAAGCAATAAAGATTACAAAATTCCTTAAGTGAGGCTTATAAAAACTCTACACAGGCAACAGTGGACACCTCAAGTGTATGTATGAAAAACTTAATATACTTTGATGATGGCTGCACATTTTTTTAAACAAATCTTTTACCTTAAGAAGATCTATTTCTTTGATGCAGTCAGCACGGGCTTTGGCATCCATTAAATCAAATATCTATGCACAAGAGATAAGACATTTTTATTAAGTGATAAAAATATAGAAAATTGAGTGATCATTATCATTATTTCATAGCATCCATAAAGCAACTTGAGTTATGCATTTCATGGCAAGACATAATATTGCAGTAAGAAATATTCCTAATGCTCTGATGTACTGATTTACTGCTTTATCGATCCTTTTAGCCCCCTCGTAGGAAACAAGTCCATTGTAAGTACAAGTTTTCCAGTGACTTAACTGCCACCTCCGCATATCTGTTCAAACACACAGCAGTAATTCAGCACATTTCCTTCAAGTTGGTTCTAATCCAAATGTCAGCTTCCTCTCCCATTCCTGCCACGCCATTATCACAAACCCATTCTTTCTAGTACTGAGCATACCTTTTTTTCGTAGTCTCTTGCTACAGTCCTTTTCTATTCTAAATAATGCATACACTTCTACTCTCTCTCAGGATCAAAACTTCACTATTACCTCCAATTCTTTCTCTCCCACTTCCTTCCCTTCAACAAGCAAAGAAGTGATTTTCTGTAATTCTGATGGATTCTGTAATTTGTTTACTAGAGCACTTTCTTCCTAAGCCCTCATCTGTCACCTTGACTTTTACAGCCTTTTGCAGATAGACATATCTGCTCTTCATTTTTTCCCACCTCCCATCTGCTCCAAATTACTTTGCAATGTATCTCATTTTTGCCTCCTCCAGTTAACCACGTTACTCTCCACTAATTTAAATTTTTGTGTGGAGTAATTTTTTCCTGCCATTAGAGTCTTTGTCCACATTCCACACATCTATATTTAATCTAATGTCTTTCTATTTTCACTTCCTTTTTTTAACCATCTTTGGGTTCCCTTCTCGCTTCACCTTCTCAGATGTGCATCTCCATACACTGCCATTGACTAGTCCCCTTAGAAATGACCAAAATTTAACTTCCTCAGGGAACCCTTCCTCTCTCAATCGCTATTACTTTCTGAATAAAAACAAACAAACAAACCCCCAAAAAACACTCATCAACTTCTGTATGGTCTGCCTATTACATTTTGAGTTATCCAGAAGAATAATAGAGGCATCCTGGCCTGTATCAGAAATAGTGTGGCCAGCAGGAGCAGGGAGGTGATTGTTCCCCTGTACTCGGCACTGGTGAGGCCGCACCTCGAGTACTGTGTTCAGTTTTGGGCCCCTCACTACAGGAAAGACATTGAGGTGCTGGAACATGTCCAGAGAAGGGCAACCAAGTTGGTGAAGGGTCTAGAGAACGAGTCTTATGAGGAGTGGCTGAGGGAACTGGGATTGTTTAACCTGGAGGAAAGGAGGCTGACGGGAGACCTTATCGCTCTCTACAACTACCTGAAAGGAGGCTGTAGTGAGGTGGGTGTTGGTCTGTCAGGTAGCTGGAGATAGGACGAGAGGAAATGGCCTCAAGTTGCACCAGGGGAGGTTTAGATTGGATATTAGGAAAAATTTCTTCACCGAAAGGGTTGTCAAGCATTGGAACAGGCTTCCCAGGGAAGTGGTGGAGTCACCATCCCTGGGGGTATTCAAAAAACACGTAGACAAGGCACTTCAGGACATGGTTTAGTGGGCATGGTAGTGTTGGGATGACAGTTGGACTTGACAATCTTAAAGGTCTTTTCCAACCTAAACAATTCTATGATTTATGAGATTAGCTTTTCCAGTTACATCTTTCCAATGCACATCATTACTTTCTAGATAGTCTCCAAGAAAAGATGTATTATGTGCTGTGAAGATCACTGGTACCTGGTTCCATCAGCTCAAAATGATCAAAAGCTCAACAGCTGACAACTTCCGTTTCATATCTTGCCATCAACCCAGAAACAGAAATAAGGATTAACAGCACTTTTGAGTACTGAATGCCTCCAAAGAGGTCATCTCTTAAACTGACTATGTAACTGTCCATGTAAATCACACCTTCTTTCATTCTCCCCAACGAAGTTCAAACAAATCAGGAAGCCACATATAATCTGCTAAACCTCATCTGTATTTTCTATGCCACTATGCACAACAAGTTTGTTATTCCTTTAATCAACTGAAAGGAGAAATCTAGAGACTTCATGCATGGAGCACAGTCCTCACAGAGCACACATGTGCTCTTGACTAGCCACTACTTCCCTTCAGACATCCAATCTTCTGTCTTCAGAGCTGGCATGAGAAAAAAAAAACAGCCTCGAGTGGATACAAGATTCACTTTTTGATAAAAAGACAACTCTTAAGTCAAGAACTGAAATGCCAGACTTGTACACAGTAAGAAGAAAAGGGGGAGGAGGAAAGAAAGAAGAAAACAAAACTACTTACCAAGAATGAAAGGGAATAAACCATGTCACAACTACTTGTATATTAACCGAGGATGATGGTAAATAAACAGGCTGAGCTAGAAGCAATTATTCAAGGAAGAGGCTGGGGGACACTTAATAGAAACACAGCAGGGTAAATCACAAGAAAGGAATGCTAACACTAAGAAATAAAGCAATTTCAGATGTAGTAGAAGAAAAGAATTAGTAGTACATATGAAATTACAGGTACAAGTATTAAAAGTAAATAACACTGATGTGAAAGACAGAAAAGATGGTTTATGAATTAAGGTTGGGAACTTGGTAAAGGAGATTAAATAGCCTGCATCTGTTGTAGATCTCAACTCTGAATGAAAAACCATTGCTCTTTAATCGTTTTGACAATAGACTAAAGTCCTAGTGTTTGGTACAGTCATGAAGGACTGTAATGATTTTTCTAGGAAACACTTAGGAAAATTCTAAATATGAGAAGTAGCACATTAACTGAGGAATTACTGGAAAGGCATGAGATCATAATTGTCTTTCCCTGTAAACTAAGAGAACAGAAAATTGAAAATTTTATACCCCCTCTCCCAAAAACAATCAATGAAAGTGTGTACCAGGGAGCAGGGAAAAAAGGGGAGAGCTACAGAGGCACATATTGAAGCTTCACACTTCTGCTAAGTTCTAGATAATAGTGAGGTAAGAACATTCCTTATAAATGATACAGATTAGACATAGACAGAGAACTCCAAACACACTGTAGAACCTAATCAAAGCTGCAGACAAAATTTTAGACTGAAAATTATACATAAGTTATCTACTCATAACATTTGGAGAAATTACCCAAAGCACAATTTCAAGATTCAAAACCAAAAGAGTTTCATTGTGTGAAAAACCAGGGCAGTTTGCACCTGTTAATGACTGTTCCAATATGCCAAGAGGCATCTTAGCTTACCTATACCAGAAGTATTTCCCTACACACCTAAACAAGCAAATTTTGTGAGCAAATTTTTTTATAAGCTATGCCTCTGATAGGAATATAAATCAGTACCTCTCACAGAGGAATAAGAAAACAACAAAAATAAAGCCCTAGACTCAGGACTGTGAAAGATCTAGGATCAAGGTATAGGAAAGAAAGACAAAATTTTGTTTGTGTATTCTGGCTAGTATTCCCAGTACTTCTAATTTGTTATTAAACAGCCTGGAGTAGACTAGACCAAGCAGCTGCTCTCAGGAAAGGACAGACTTAAGTTTTATAAACATGACTCCCTATACTTTTGCTACACTTCATACAACAGAGTGGCAAATTTGTCACAGCTTCAGCTAAACTGAATAATTCAAACGTTACCTGAATAAAATAAAGCAAGACAGAAAAACTGAGTCTTATTTGATCCTTATAAACACAGGCAACCTGCAGATTTACTGTATATCATTTTTGAGGTTCTCCATTAGACTTTGGCCCAGATCTAACCTCAAAAGACTATAAACAGCATTTCCCAGAAATCCAGAATTTCAGTTTCACAGACACTAATGCCCTCCAACAGTAAGATTGGAAAAAACCCACAACCCAAAACAGAAAAAAAAAAAAAAAATCACCCAGTCCATGGCCTCTGAAAAACCTCTGCTCTATCATACCAGATTCAAACAGCTTACAGAGATTTTCTTTCTGAATAGATTATCTTTCCATTTTGCCAAACCGTTGCAGTTCAGATCAGAGGCTCCTAGTGTAATAAGCCATGTCAGCTCACACAAGGAGGCTACTGTAAACGCAATGAAAAAACATTGTGCACTTCATCACCAGAAGACGACTCAACACTGAAGAACATCTTACACTGAAAAATGGAAGTCACAGTGAAAGATTTTAAGAGCTTAAGAACATCCTTTCAAATGCACATGGCACCTGGCAGACCTCAGAATGCTTGTTTTGCGGGAGCTGCTGCAGACCAGATGACCGCACCGGAGAAGCTGTCCTTTGCTTGTGGTTTACTACAGACTGGCCCTCCACATAACAACCTGAAGCAATGTCAGTAGTTCCATTGCAACAGTAACAGCTTATAGCTTTGCAAGCAGACTAATGCCACCTTCAGCTACCACTACTCTGCAAGCCAACCTGAAAGGTCAGTTTATGCTCCCCCCTCTCTTGAGTTGTTGCACACAGATCTATCTCACACACACACAATTTGTAGCCCTGTAAAGACAGGTATTGGGCTTGCATGGCAAGGTTTTGGTAGCCAGCAGGCTATAGGGGTGGCTTCTGTGAGAAGCTGCTGGAAGCTTCCCCTGTGTTCGACAGAGCCAGTGCTAGCTGGCTCCCAGACGGACCTGCCACTGGCCAAGGCCGAGACCATCAGCAATGGGGGTAGCGCCTCTGGGATAACAGATTTAAGAAGGGGGGAAAAAACCTGCACAGCAATTGCAGCTGGAAAGAGGAGTGCGAACATGTGAGAGAAACAACCCTGCAGACCCCCAGGTCAGTGAAGAAGGAGGGGGAAGAGATGCTCCAGGCGCCGGAGCAGAGATTCCCCTGCAGCCCGTGGGGAAGACCATGGTGAGGCAGGCTGTCCCCCTGCAGCCCATGGAGGTCCACGGTGGAGCAGACATCCACCTGCAGCCCGTGGAAGACCCCACGCCAGAGCAGGTGGATGCCCGAAGGAAGCTGTGACCCTGTGGGAAGCCCATGCTGGAGCAGGCTCCTGGCAGGACCTGTGGCCCCATGGAGAGAGGAGCCCACGCTGGAGCAGGTTTTCTGGCAGGACTTGTGACCCCGCAGGGAACCCACGCTGGAGCAGTTCATGAAGAACTGCAGTCCATGGGAAGGATTCATGTTGGAGAAGTTCATGGAGAACTGTCTCCCATGGGAGGGACCCCACGCTGGAGCAGAGGAAGAGTACGAGGAGTCCTCCCCCTGAGGAGGAAGGAGCGGCAGAAACAATGTGTGATGAACTGACCGTAACCCCATTCCCCATCCCCATGTGCCACTGGTGGGGAGTAGGTAGAGAATTTGGGAGTAAATTTAAGCCCAGAAAGAAGGGAGGGGTAGGGGGAAGGTGTTTTAAGATTTGGTTTTATTTCTCATTATCCTACTCTGATTTGATTGGTAATAAATTAAATTAATTTTCCCCAAGTTGAGTCCATTTTGCCCATGACAGTAATTGGTGAGTGATCCCTCCCTGTCCTTATCTCGACCCACGAGCTCTTTGTTATATTTTCCCTCCCCTGTCCAGCTAAGGCAGGGAGTGATAGAGCAGCTTTGGTGGGCACCTGGCTCCAGCCAGGGTCAACCCACCACAAGACAGTATTGCCACTGCTATTAGCAGGCCACAGGCCTCAGGCTGCCCCAGAAACATACCACCTAAGGACTTGCAACCTTTTGTCTGGACTTCTCTTGGCCCGCACTTATTTTTTGAGCTTGGCTTTAGCTGTAGCAGCACATGCCTTGCAGTTGAGTGACTTAACTGTAATGAAGTCATTACAGTCAAATGACTTGTGTCTAACTTGGTTTTAGATTCAGCTCAGCTTTGTGCAACTGCACAGTCTTAGGAAATTATAGCAGATATAATAAAGGTCTAACAAAACTGGAGTGATTAACATCCGTAAGCTTTTTGGATCAACACACAGCATTAGCAACTGACTGCTTGAAAGCACCCAGCAAAATCCCACACAGAGCCACCACCAGGATCCTCTTCCCAGTAGAGCTCAGGACACGGATGATGCTCCATACATCGATTATTAGAAACTAGCAGCAATTAGACTATAAGTGTTAGCATCACTGTAATTGGCTAACAATAAAAACGGCTGCATTTTGATTAGACTGCTAGGGCATTAATTAGACTAACAATAAATTCTAATTCTTGACTCCACTTATGAGGTCAGGATCATAGGGTAACTCAGACTGGAGGTGTGTTTCTCTAGTCAGCACAAATTGAGCAGTGTAATACACTCTTATTTAAAATCCTAAATATTTTTCCCCAATTTCTATTTTCAAGGACCATGATAAGATTAACTTTTCTACAAAGGAATTACATTTGCTGTGGAAAACCTAATAATAAGCAAAAATTATAGTAAATACTTGTATGATGTGCCAATTTTCTTGAAGAGTGTAATCAAAAAAAAAAATCTCATTTTGGTAAGCACTATACCTTAGTTAGCAATTACTGTGAAATTCCTGAAAACAATTAGGGAAAAAAAAAGTTGGGAGGGAAGGTTGATCTGCTTGAGGATAGGAAGGCTCTACAGAGGGATCTGGACAGGCTGGATCGATGGGCTGAGGCCAATTGTATGAAGTTCAACAAGGCCAAGTACCAGGTCCTGCAACTTGGGTCACAGCAACCCCATGCAGCGCTACAGGCTTGGGGAAGAGTGGCTGGAAAGCTGCCCGGCAGAGAAAGACCTGGGGGTGCTGGCTGACAGCCGGCTGAATACGAGCCAGCAGTGTGCCCAGGTGGCCAAGAAGGCCAACGGCATCCTGGCCTGTATCAGAAATAGTGTGGCCACCAGGAGCAGGGAGGTGATTGTTCCCCTGTACTCGGCACTGGTGAGGCCGCACCTCCAGTACTGTGTTCAGTTTTGGGCCCCTCACTACAGGAAGGACATTGAGGTGCTGGAGCATGGCCAGAGAAGGGCAACCAAGTTGGTGAAGGGTCTAGAGAACGAGTCTTATGAGGAGCGGCTGAGGGAGCTGGGGCTGTTTAGTCTAGAGAAGAGGAACCTGAGGGGAGACTTTATCACGCTCTACCACTACCTGAGAGGAGGGTGTAGTGAGGTGGGTGCTGGTCTCTTCTGTCAGGTGGCTGGAGATAGGACAAGAGGAAATGGCCTCAAGTTGCAGCAGGGAGGTTTAGGCTGGACATTAGGAAAAATTTCTTTACTGAAAGGGTTGTCAAGCCAGGGAAGTGGTTGAGTCTCCACCCCTGGAGGTATTCAAAAAGTGCATAGACAAGGCACTTCAGGACATTTTTCAGTGGGCATGGTTGACAGTTGGACTTGATCCTGAAGGTCTTTTCCAACCTAAATGATTTTATGATAAATACAGCTGAAGAGACTTAAGAGAGCATTTTCAAAGCCCTTAGCAAATTTTTTTCCACTTAGCAAGAATGCTAAATGAAACAAAACTCCGGTTTTAGCTCTCAGTTCTTTACCTCCTTTATATGCAGTAGGAAGAGTTGAAGGACAAGCATATGTTGATACTGCAAAATATTCCCCTCTGTGTGCAGAGCAACTAAGGGATATCTAGTAACTTTGCATTGAATCACTTCTCCTGTACCTTCATGTGAGCGTAGATTAGTTTTATTCTTTCAGCATTCTAGAAGTATCAGTTTTAAGTACTGTCAAGAGGCTGGACCAGTATTTTTATAGTTTCTAAGCTATTCTAAGATACAGAGCAGGAACTGTTCCCTATGCAGACGTGTAAACTAAACAAAGATTGCAACACATGAAATCAACTTCCTGAATAAAGTTCTTACATATATGCTCACACACACAACCAGAGCTCCTAGAAAGCTGTGTGTATAGCAAGAAGGTTAGAAACAATTAACCACCAGATGGAAAACAACAGGCCTTAGCTTCTAAGTGTAGACTAGTTGATGAATTACCAGCTACGAATTTAACCCATCATCTGAAGTAACGTGCCAAGCTGGGAATCTACTCGATTCCTCTTGCTCTAAAATCCATCACTTTTCCAAGTTTTCCTTTTCAGTATTGAAAAGGATAAAGGTCTTTCTAACCTCACCACTTAAATGACAATTCAACCTATTTCTGTTTGAAATTCTGTATAAAACAAAAATACCAAAAAGTGTTTCCAAAGCAAAACACAATCATGATTGCTGTAACATAAACCTACAGACAAGTAAGCAAAATAAAGACTTGAAGGCACATAAATATTAAGAGATATAATACTGAACAGCAACAAGCATTAGAGTATTTTGCCATCACAGCACTGCTGTGCTGAGACAATAGTGCTTCATAAAGTGTGAAATTACAAGTGCTTTCCTAAGATTAATTATCTGTAATTCAAGCTTGAAGTAGCAATGCACTGACAATGCACAATGAATAATGAATGTAAGTGCTAGATAAAAGGATTCATTGTCTGAATCTCTAACACAGGGGTCTCCAATTTTGGAATGAAAGGGAAAGAAAGGTGGAACAATGTAAGGCAAAAAAGTAATGAATCTAGAATTTTGTTGAAATATGCAGTTTCACATAGTATTTTAAATTTTGAGTAGCTAAGGTTTACTTAAAAAAATAGCTCAAAAAGTGAACTCATACAGTCTTACAGTCATTCAGTTCAGGTACTTACAACTCTTTTGCCCTTTAAGGATGTTTTGTGAGTGTTTATTCCAGTATCTAGCAGTTGCTTACTTCCCCCTTGGAAGTGACCACTGGAGCACTCATTGCTCAGAATGCCAGACCATACCTCAAGGTGTTGTTGATGGTTCTGTTTTAAGGATTACCTAGCGTGGCAGTAGTAGAGACGTACTGCTTCTTCCTCAGGCATGATCTTTCAGTATAGTTTGGACCTCAGACTTAACACGTTAAGAAACTTACTTAGAAGCTCTTCAAACTTATACTGCTATGTTCATAGTTTATCTGTGGTTGATCTTTCCTGACATTTCTTTGACTCAAAGTGTAGTTTAGACATTTATGAAAGTGAAGTAATAAAGATTTGGGTTTTAATTCTGGTTTTATTTAGGTAATATTTCAACAGCATCTCAGAAACATAGTTCCATGGGAAAAGAGAGAGCCTAATTATTATAAATACCACTTCCCTAATTCCAACAAGGCAAACAATGCATGGGAGGATGAAGCACAAAGGGTACAATGAGAAGAAAAGATCCAACATAGTATTTTGTGTATTCTGCTGGTTAAATCACTAGAAAGAAACTGCCAATTAAACAGTTTTCACTCTGCTACATATCCTACTGGAAACCAAATCAAGAATACCAGTTCTTCATGTCATCTGGACTCAGCAGCAACTACAAATTCAGAATGAGTGGTTTCTGTCACCATCTGCTTGTCCTTTCTCCCACAGCACCTTACTGCCACTTGCTTCTGCTCACATTTAGTTCCACAAACATACATTTTGTACACACTAATATAACATTTATCAATATTGTACATATTTCAGCCAAATAAAATTTTAATAGCAGAAAATAAACATTCTTGTTGGAAAGCTTCGTAAGAACTCAAAACTGGCAATCCTTTTGGAACAAATAATGGCCCGAGATCCAGTAACTCTTAAAGAGAGGATAACTGAAGAATTCTAAGTCACATCAGCCCTTGAAGGTAAAGACAAACATGGGGAACCACTGACCAAATACACATAAAGAGAGCAGCTATACACCCAACCCAGCCAGGAAAACAAAATGGGGAGGGGGTAGAACAGACATGACTTGCAAGATCAGAGAGGAAGGCATGTAGTAGTTAAGATGTGAGATGGAATGGGCAGAAAATGGGAAAGTAGAAGGAAGTCCAGATCTCAGTTATGTTACTTAACACAAAATACAGCATTTAGAGACATTGGCTCAATGCGGAAAAGTGGAAAGTGGTATCCATGCACAGGTCTAAAAGAGAGAGAATAGACCTCTCCCTCACAACAGAAAGAAGCATTCCTCCTGTTCTGTCCATGCTGAGCTTCCATTAATGAGGCATTAGAAAAAATGGCAGTATTTTAATTTGAATAAAAGAAAACAGGACTGAAATTAAAAGCAAGCAGCACCATCACAGAGCAGACCCACAAGAGCTCCTCTGAAAAAGCAATCACTTTTCACCAAAAGACATCTACGAAAACAAATTTCATAGTGAAATTAAGTATTGTGACCATCTTTAACAAAAATATTTCTAGGGAATCTTAGGGAAGGTCACAGAAGCACAGTAACAATTAAGATGGTCTTCCGTCCAAATGGAAGAGCTTTAGATGTCAGCTATGCAAGCTGAAACGGCTGTACCAAATGCTCAGTGCTGCCAAGAGCCTTTTGAACTCCAAGTAATATTTCATTGTATGCTTGCGAATATTTTTCCTTTACAGGTTCACCAAATCTCACTTTCCATTCAGATAATAGTCTCCTA
This sequence comes from Harpia harpyja, assembly GCF_026419915.1. NCBI lineage: Eukaryota > Metazoa > Chordata > Aves > Accipitriformes > Accipitridae > Harpia > Harpia harpyja. Next base: position 20,482,118 of record NC_068950.1, on the reverse strand, counting down.
CATACATCCAGCCTTCATATGGAAAGTGCTTTTACAGATCACAGAACATAGCCCCTCCTGACATGCACTGGGCAATAACATTCAACGGAAAAACAACAGCGTATGTTGGATACTTCAAGACAATCAGAACGCTACCAGGATAAAGCCATTTGGGAGAGCCACAACTCTTTAACCCTATTTCCCACTAACCACCAAATATATTCTTAGAAATTTATTAAATAAAAATTAAACAAGAAAGCTTTTCTGCTATAGAAACTATTACCCATATATGAACAGCATGATGTCTTCTTCATGAGTTGAAAAAAAATCTTTTGTCAAATTGGGAAACCTGATGTGAGAATACAGCTATACATACTGACTTTTGAAATACTGTTAAGAGTACACATGCTATAATGCCTCTGTATTCTTAATGCAAGCACGGTTATAAAAATTTCATCATTAACAGTGAAGAAAGTCATAAAGTCCAGCCTTTCAAGTACCCAGGCATTCCACATCCACCTTAACTGACATGCATTTCAAGTCACATTTGACCTTTTTGGTTTCTCACGCACTGAAAACGAAGGAAAATTAGCCTAATGTTTTAAGACTGTTGATCAAAGTTCTTAGAATATATTTCAGCTTTTGAAGTAGCATATACCCGGCAGTTTTCCCAGAAGGGGGAACCAAGTTTGGTTTTTTGTTTGTTTGTTTGTTTTATGACTGTCAGGACTAGCCCTGCCTCCTGGTGCTGCAGAGCACAGAGAATCACAGAAATGGAACAGCAAGTCAAGGTATGACAGAGAAATTTACGGTGCATGCATTAGCACAGCAAAAACAAAATTATTAAAATCCAGAAACACTAGAAAAGAATTGTTTTGCAGAAAAACCCTTCAAAATTGATGGCAGTACTCCTTCAAGTAATATGCTAAACATATCTCAAGAGATCAGAACTGAAATGACAATTTTAGTTTCAATTTCAAAACTAAACACATTGTCAGGGAATTTTCGAAGTAAATCCAGTAGAGAATTTTTAGAGGGTCTTATAACAAACACCTCTGAGCAGCTCCAAACAAAAAAAGAGAATGGAAATAATACTGGATAGAGGCTTAGCTCAAGCTGCCTTTTGCCTGTGTGACAATGAAAAAGCAAGGGTTTTTCACTTAA